>NC_071498.1:21250000-22500000 GCF_028408465.1 Anastrepha ludens | reverse complement strand
AATACCAACAAAATACTATGTATGTACATTCTGTCAAAAAAATATCGGGAATTGTTCATTTAAAAAGCGAGCGTGACACATTTGTCTAAATTTGTTTACTGGAATGTTGGTACATCTGTCCTCTATAGTGTCGCAGAATTTGGTGTGATCTGTCAATTTGCTTGTTTTTGGCATTTAATTATATCAGTCAACCGCAGGTGTGCTCTGCGATTTTCACTATGGATAAAAATATCGAACAAAGGATTTGTCTTAAATTTTGTGTGTTTGAACGGAATTTCGTGTGCCGAATCGTTAAAAATGTTGCAGAATGCCTATGGCGAGTGTGCTTTATCGAAAACACCACGGGTCTACGAGCGGTATAAGGCTTTTGCAGAGGACCGACAAGTCGTGGAAGATTTGTCCCGATCTGGTCGCCCATCAACGTATGAAAACGTAGTCAAGGAAATGGTGCTGGAAAACCATCATTCTCGAATCAATTCGCAACATTTTACACCATCAATTGGGCATGAAACGCGTGGCTGCCGACTCGTTCCAAGAGAGTTGAATTTCTTTCAAAAAATTCATAGGAATAAGATGGCTGAAGACGTGCTTGAGCAAGTGAATTCGGACCCAACATTTATCCAGCGCATCATAACAGGTGATGAGACGTGGGTATATGAGTTTCACATGCAAACCAGTCAACAGGCGGCTGAATGGTGCTATCCACATGAACCGAAACCCAAAAAACCTCGTTAAAGTTGCTCAAAAGTGAAAGTCATGCTACTCATTTTCTTTCATTTTCCTGGTGTTGTGCACTCGGAATTCGTTCGAAATGGTTCTACGGTAAATAAAGAACATTATTTGGAAGTTATACGACGTTTGAGAGAGAATGTGTGTAGGAAACGGACCAATTTGTGGCAAGAAAACTCATGGATCTTGCACCATGATAACGCACCGTCTCACAAGGCTCATATTGTGAACACTTTTTTGACGAAAAACTCGACAAATACCATCGAACAACCACCGTATTCACCGGATTTAGCCCCCTGTGACTTTTTCCTTTTCCCAAAGCTCGAATTGCCACTCCGCGGACGCAGCTGTGAGTTGGTAGAGGCCATTAAGGGGAATTCGCTGAAGGAACGGCAGAAGATCTCTTCAAACGCGTTTAAAAGGTGATTAGATGACTGGTCTAATCGTTGGGATATGTGTATTGCTTCGAATGGAGCTTATTTTGAAGGCGAACAAATAAATGTTGATGATTAGACAATTATTTTCCGTTTCACTGAACAATTCCCGGTACTTTTTTGGCATAAATCGATTCATGTATCAAATCGCAACTAAAATTAGCTGCACCAGGATTGTAGAATATGTATGTATGTATGTACATACATCACATCAGATCACAAAATACTCTGTAAGTATGCACTAATTTGTTGACAACCCATTAGTCGAAAATATTTGAGGTAATGAATGGCACGTTGTTTTGATTACACTATGCAACAAGCTCAGTACTTCTTTCCACTGGATTAAAAAACTTTCGAATAACATTACAGATTACATTTTTTTTTTAAATCCTAACATTTTTTGGTACTGCTATTTTCGTGTTCGCAACTGTACGTATAAATCTGCTAATTTCTGTTTATTAGGCATACCTAATGCGAATTTCTACTCACGATATTGGTGAAGTTTTTAGTGCTGCTTAAGTGCTCATAGGAACACTGGCAAATATTCGCAAAATTTGAATTTATTTCATTTAAATTTCAATGCATTTTTGTACTACTCAAAGTAAATACCAATCTATGGATGTATGTATGTATGTACGTGCTTTTCAAGTGATACTTTTTGATATAATCCACTTGATTTCTGCTTAGCAATTCAAAAACAGAAAGATCTGAAGTGATCGAGTGTGCAAGTGTTGGAATTATGGCATTTGGAATAAATCCAAATTAAAGACATCAAAACCAATTAAAATGGAATTCACGCCAGAATCAGAGAAATGCCACAAATAAACAAAAGCAAAAATAACTTAAACAATAAAGCGGGAAACAGAAATTGTAAGTGAAATAGAAAGACAGAAGAAAGCAGCGTTTGAATGTATGTATGCGCATATGTATAGAAATATGCATGTACTCGTATGTGTAATCGTTCAGAATTGTTAGAAGATGCAATAAAAATATAATAGTTTTGTTAAAGCAAAACAAAAAATTAAATTCCATTGGGCAACATAAAAGAAAAGAGTTGTACGAAAACTATTTAACTACACTGGTAAAGAAAATATTTAGTCAAAAAAGATTAGCATATAAATATTGGGTTGGCAACTAAGTAATTGCGGATTTTTTTTAGAAAATTAAAGACAAATTTTTTATGGAACTAAATAACTTTATTCTGTAATGTACCGCCTATTTTGAACAATGACCTTTTGCCATCTTTCAGGCAGATGGCAAAAGATGTGTGTGGCCTTGCATTGTCATGATGGAATACAAAACTTTTTCGATTTGTCAATTCGGGCCGCTTTTCTTCAACTGCATTGTTTAATTTCGTTAGTTGTTCAATGTAGACATCAGAATTGATTTTTTGTTGTTGTCGTTTTAACAGTAATAGAAGCCCCGTCAGTGTAGGGTGTATCACCGGTCGACATGCTGTTTCGACAGGTTGGGTCTAGATGGAGGGGGGTGTTAGATGAGTAGGTTTTAAAGGCCATGTGAAAAGGTGGTTAGTGTCGTGCGGGGTGCCTTCACATGCCGGACATATGTTTGGTATGTCGGGGTCAATACTGGATAAGTAGGAGTTTAATCTGCTAGAGTATCCAGAACGTAATTGTGCTAGTGTTACGCGTGTCTCACGGGGAAGCTGGAGCTCTTCATCTGCTAAAGGTGGTGGTTGGACTCCAATTACGGCATTCAGTGGACGGGCGCTTAAGAAGGTGGTGACGGTCTCCCGGTGAATGTCGTTTAATGACTGTCTAAACACTGTCTGGTCTAGTAGATTTGTCAATTTTGTACTGGATCTCGTTGGCGTAGTTTAAAAGGTGTCTCCTGACGTGCCTAGGAGGCGACTCTGGCTCAAGCAGGTGTCTGCAAGGGTGAAACCTGCGGTAGCACCCTAACAGGAACTGCTTGCTGAACAGTTTGTTGTGCTCCATTACAGCAGCATCTGTGCCTTATTGTAAAGGTGTTGAATGGGGGACCTCAGGAGGCAACCGGTCGCTGTCCGAATGGCAGTATTTTGGAATGTCTGTAGCTTTATCCACTGCGTGTCACTAGTTCCAGGTGACCAGGCAGGCGCAGCATAATTTAGAACTGGCCGGCCTATTGCCTTAAATGTCGATAGCAACAATTCTTTGCCTTTGCCCAAGTGCTGCCGGCCAGCGATTTGAGGACCTTGTTGCGATTTTGGACTTTAGTTGCAATAGCGGTGGTTTGAGCAGAGGAGGGCAAACTGTCAAAAGTCACACCCAAAATTTTGGAATTGTTTACTGTCGGGATTGGTGTGTCATCGAATTCTACCTTGAGAGACATTTTGTCCATACCACCTGGACTTAGTGGGGGAAAGTTGTAGATTCCTCGCAGTGAAAAAGCGAGAAAGATTGGTGATATAGTTGTTCACTTTGGAGCACAGGCCATCATTAACTGAAGCCATTATCGTGCATTCGTCAACGTATGAGACCAGGGAGACTCCCTCTGGTGGTTGTGGGAGTTTCGAGATGTAGAAATTGAACAACAAGGGTGAAAGGACACCATTCTGCGGTACACCTTGCTTAACCTTCCTCTGCTTTGATGTTTGGTCTCGAAAAATCACTGACGAATGACTACCGCTCAGGTAGTTTGCGGACCACCTCTTCAGCCCTGACGGGAGTGTCGACTGATAAAGCGTGGAATGGCTGACTGTGTCGAAAGCCTTCTTCAGGTCCAACGCTACTAGGACTGTCCTCTCGCAGGGGTGGTTTTGGTTAAGCCCGCGGTTTATCTGGGCATTTATGGAGGTGAGTGCAGTGGTGGTGCTATGCACTCGTCGGAAACCGTGCTGATGTGGGGTTGGGGCCAGGTGTTTCGTGAAGATCAGAATTGATCCTTCGGTTGGGTGGTAAGAGTTCAAAGTAGACAATTCCTTTGTAATCCCACCAAACTAATAACAAAACCTTCTTTTGATGAATATCAGCCTTTGATGTTGTTTGAGTTGGTTCACCTGGCCTGCTCCACGATCTTTTCAGCTTGATATTGTTCATCGCTAGTTATCAGTCGTTTTAAAAATGGATCATTTTGATTACGTTTCTTTAGCATGCACGTTTCATGCGCTGTATTAAATGCGTTTCTTTCAGTTCGGGGGAACTCATGTATCGAGTTTTTGAACATATCCAAGTTGTTTTAAGTTATTTTCAATGCTCGTATGTGATACATGAAGCTTCTCTGCAATCTCACGTGTTGTACTGTGACGATCCGAATCGATTATTGCTTCGATTAGGGCACTTTAACTGGACGACCAGAGCGTTTTTCATCTTTGAGTGAAAAATCACCAGCACGAAATTTGGCAAACCAATTTTGACACTGCCGTTCTTTTAAGGCACCACATTATGAGCTTGCAATGCGGTTTCCCCTTTGTGGAAATAAAAAAGCAAAATATGTCGAAAATGTTCCTTTTGATTTTCCATTTTTCAACGAACGCCAAACGAAAACTACGCAACCGATCAAAAAACTTGTTTTACTGACTGACAACTGAATTGCCAACAAAATGACAAATAACAAACCGTGTTTTACATTTGTACTACGTCTGCAAACCTAAAAATTCAACTGAGCCATCTATGAGTGAAACCCAATAAATTTTAATGCCCGTAGTTCTTTCACTTTTTTTGGAAACGAAATATTTTTTTTGCATTGCCTTTTTTAAAATGATAATACAAAACAGAAATTGTGTTGAAATTCATTATTTTATATATTATATATATATATATATTAGGAGGGGTCGATTTAAAAATCGCTCATTGCTCTGTGAAAATCGTATTCTATGGATCAAAATAAGAAACTTTGCCGAAGGAACTATATCTCTAAAACGAATTCTGATGTCCCCCAATTTGGGTCGAACGAAAAATCCCCCTTTGACCCATTTAGAATGCTCCAATCGAGTCCAAATGTATGACCGACCCCCACTAACTTTGGACGGTCGATCCACCCATGCCAGTGGCACACCCCCTGGAACTCCCCTGGGGGGTTTCCCATACAATCATTTCAAAATATCTCAATTTTTGGCCTTTACATGAAAAAAGAAACTAAAAAGTTCGACCCAAATTGGGGGACATCAGAATTCGTTTTAGATGCATGGTTCCTTCGGCAAAGTTTCTTATTTTGATCCCTAGAATATGATTTTCACAGAGCAATGGGCGATTTTTTTGCCTCCCCACAAATCGACCCGGCCTAATATATATATATATATATATATATATATATTATATATATATATATATATATATATAATTGGCGCGTACACCCTTTTTGGGTGCTTGGTCGAGTTCATCCTCCTATTTGTGGTGTGCGTCTTGATGTTGTTCTACAAATGGAGGGACCTACAGTTTCAAGCCGACTCCGAACGCCAGATATTTTTATGAGGCGCTTTTTCATGGCAGAAATATACTCGGAGGCTTGCCACTGCCTGCCGAGGGGCGACCGCTATTAGAAAAATGTTTTTATTAATTTTGGTTTCACCGAGATTCGAACCAACGTTCTCTCTGTGAATTCCGAATGGTAATCACGCACCATCCCATTCGGCTACGGCGGCCGCCAATTATTATTTATAATAATCAATTATTTTATTATAATCTGGTAGATAATTTCATGGCACTTATTTTTTTAATATCACATCCGACATATGTCCGCCGTGGCTACGAGTTACATAGTCTATTTTATCAGCCTAATTTTTGACTACTTTGTTAAAATTTCTGTGCATTAAACACCACAATGATAGAAAAATGTTTTCCAATAGCGATCGCTCCCCGGCAGACAATGTTAAACCGCCCTGAGTGTATTTCTGCCATGAAAAAGCTCCTCATAAAAAATTTGTCGGTTTAAAAGTGTAGGCAACATCAAGACGCACATGACAAATTGTAGGAGGAGCTCGACCAAACACCAAATAGATGGCGTTAGTGCTATTTGTGGCGTGGGACCTATATACAATTTTTGCCGACTCCGAACGGCAAATCGTGTATATGAGATGATTCATACAATTCCAGTAATATATAGTAAATTTTGAAGCTTAAGCAGCGTAAGCCGTTGAAAGTTTGTATTGCTTCACATACTGAAAAAAAATCTTAAGAGGTGCTTTCCATTTCAATTCAACCGGGCTATTAAAAAAAATCAATTTTGAGCCAAAAAACAAAATTGCCGATAAATCTTGAAAAAAAAAGTTTTTTCGGGCGAACAAAAAAATACGTGTCTCGTTATTTTGACCAGAGAGCAACATATTTGCGTTACATCGAAATCGAAGAACATGACCCGAATAGCCTGGTTGAATTGAAATGGAAAGCATCAAGAAAAACATCCCACGGCGCCTAATTGCATTCCAATCCGAGCATTCTACGCAAAAGTCTCATTATTGCACACTGACCGGATTTATTGTACAATACATTTTTTTTTTTGCATAAATTCTAAAAAAAAAAGTCTATGTAAAATATTTTGAGTCCACCAGCTCATCCCTATTTTACGAAAAAAAGAGCGAAAATCAGCAAAAGCTGTTATTAACCCAATAAAATTTAATTATCACTACACATTTTTGTATCATTAGGCCGCCTCTGCATTTGTCAGCTTGCGAGTTATACTCCATGGAACAAAAAACATTTCTTCAATTACGCATCTCAAACCCATTAAGTAACAACAAACAAACACATACACAAAATTTAAATTAATTAATTCTGATGAAACATTCCTTGACCTTCATTTTCCACATCTCATTTTGATTGTTTATAATAACAAAACCTTTCACACGTTTATCACAATACACTAATAATTTTGAGTGAATTCGGAAAAAATAATACCCAATCAAGCACAAGACTCTGAAGCAAAGGGTTGCAGGCTGCAAATCTTTTATTTGGAAATTTGCCAAGTTAACATATGCAAAGGGTCTTTCAAAAGTCACGCCTAGATGTCAGTAGTGCATAATTCTTAGATGGTACCACCTCATCTTTGACATTTGCCAAGTAGGTAGATGCACAATTTTACACTCGAAAATTTAGGGTATTTTCAGGATTTTTTTTCACAATAAAAAAATGAAAAACGATATTTAAATTTTTTTGTCTTTTTATTTAACTTCTTTCACATACAAAAATGAAAAAAAAAAAATTGTTTTTTCTAATTTTAAAAATGGCGCTGAAGTTGACCCTTCCGAAAAATTGGATCTGGACGGTGTTGCCTATTTTGGCCCTTCTATTTATCTGAACTCACAAAAACAAAAAAAATTATTAATCAGTACGACTGTAGCTATGCCCCGTACTAGAATAAAAACAAAATGACGCCGTGATGTTGTGAAAAACATTTTAAAATTTCAGACTATTCGGTAGAATGACAATGACAACACCAGACCGAAAAAAGTAGTTTTGAGATAATTGACTTTAAAGTTTTGACCACTTAAATGCGGTCAAAGATGTCGCCGTGTGACGAATCTGACTCAACCTGCTAAAACGGCTTTAGTATCGAAAATACTGGGAATATCCTTCCCAAAATTTGACAGTATATTCTTAAAAGCCTATACTTTCGAAATATCAAAAAAAACAAGAATCGATTTTTTGAACATTCTAGACCGCCGGGTCCCCTTAAGAACAATATATCGCAAAATTCGTGATCTGTTTGGTGGATATCCTCGTACGAATGAGTTGACAATTCAAAGGTTGACGAAAAAATTTCAAGAAACTGGTTGTGTTGAGAATAGAAAAAGAACTGGCAGACCAAAAACTGGGCGTTCTGTAGCGCAGAACGTTGCTGAACAACCTTCAAAATCAATATCTCGACGTTCTCAACACTTAGGCATTCATGAATCGACTTTTTGGCGGATTTTACCTACAGGGTCCGGCACTCGAAGTGTAACCAACCTCAGACTGCTCGCGCAGCTGATGCACGGACATCAGCGGTCTGTTAGTTGACTTAATGACAGTCCAGAGTATTGTTTACAATCGCGTGGAAACATTTTGCCGAGAGTAGACGCGAAAAAAGAATGGACCTCAAACGTCATAGCGTGATTGCATTATATTTGGCTGGAAAATCGCAACCAGCGATTGTTCGCGGGCTCAGGCACCATAGAGTAAATAAAGTTTTCGTTTATCGCACCATTACTCGTTACAATGATACTGGTAGCATCGCGAAACGTCATGGAGGTGGTCATCAAAAGACTGCAAAGTCTCGTGAAATGGTTCAAAAAGTGAAGAAGCGACTTGAGTGAAATCCCCGACGAAGTGCCAATCAAATGGCGATAGAACTGAAAATATCTGACCGTAGCATCCGCCGCATACTCAAAAATGATCTCAAAGTCAAGCCTTACAAGATCCAAAAGGCGCATGATCTCACATCAAGGCAGCAACACGTCAGACTTGAGATAGCGAAGGAGTTGCTTCGCTTGGCCGAAAGCGGTAAATTTCCGAACATTGTGTTTTTTGACGAGAAAATTTTTTAAATTGAGCAATTCGTAAACTCCCAAAACGATAGGGTTTATTTGACCGACCGTTCATATGAGAATTTGAGTCATCGATGATTGGCCACCAGGAGACAGCACTCGCCACAGGTAATGATTTGGGCCGCTGTAACTGCATACGGGCGCTCTCCAATCGTTTTCTACGAGCCTAGCGTCAAGATAAATTGAAAATATTATCGGGAAAGTATTCTGGCTGTTGCTTTGAAGCCGTGGGCAGACAAACATTTTGAAAACTTAAATATTAAAAATGATTATTATTTTTGATTCTGACTTACATACATGAGTTAAGAAAAAACTAAGCGTGGATATATCGAACTTTTTTTCGATAATTTTTTCATATACATAACATCTTTCTGACAACCTTTTTCTAAGTACCTACTATTCTTAAGTTATTGAAGGAATGCACCTACATTTCTTTTAAAGGGGTTTTCAATTGGCGCGGTTCGATTTTGGCGCCCTGTGGCAGCCATTTTGTTTTGGTGACATCTGTCAAATCTTTTGTTTATTATTCAGTTGTTTATGCCAAACCATCATGGCAAGTTACACGATTGAACAGCACGTTCAAATGATAAAATTTGATTATCAAAATGAGTGTTCATTAACGCAAACGTTGCGCGCATTGCGCCCATTTTTCGGTAGACGTGGTGGCCCTTCCAATTTCTTATGGCCCATATTGAACCATATGGACCTAGACGACATGTGGTTCCAGCAGGACGGCGCTACGTGCCACACAGCAAACGCCACGATTGACATTCTGCATGCATACCCGCCCTTATTGAAAAACCCTATATTTGAAATATGATCCCTCTGTAGCCATATTTTTTGTTCACCGCGCAAGCTACTATCCGCGTCCTTTTCAAATGAAAATCCCAATATATTGCAAAATTTTGACTATATATTTTTTATTTTCTTATAATAGTTAAGAAAACAGTAATAATAATAGTTAATATTTAATACAGTTTTTTTTTACATATTTTTTATGTTATGTTGCAAAAATTATAAAAAATTATTACAAAAAAGATTAAAAAACATAGTTCAAACTACAACAAAAACCATGTAACTCAAAGTTTTAAAAATTGCACAAAATATTAGAAACATCAACAATATTTGATAAAAATTTCAAACCTTTTAATCAGAACTTTTAGAAGCCCATTGAATTTTGGTATAATATTTTGCAAGCTTGAAGTGGCTCAAAAATCCTTTTCTTTAAATAAAGAATGCACGAATTTCTTTGTTTTATATGGAGTTCGCAACCCCTCCAAAAAAGATTATCAAAAATTAACGAGAATTTTGAGACAAACTAAACAACTGCATACCCAAAATTATTCTAAAAATTCTGACTAAAAAGTTGAAATTTGTATGAATATTTTGAACAAATTGTAGTTTGACTTATATTTTTATAAGAAAAAAAATAAACAAAAAAATAAATAAATAGTCAAAACTTTGCATATGCCGCGCTGCTATTATTGTGAACACGTATGTACATATGTGATATATGTATATATACGTATGTATATGTAATAATGTACATAATATGCTAGGCAAAACTGGTAGAGGAGTTATCCGGAGGCTCGCGCTGTAGACAGTTGAAATAAATACATAAATAATTTTCCAGTCGAACGCACCAGCACCAGCACCAGCTGCGTCTCCTCCAAATAAGAGGAGTTTTAAATGAGGTAATGGAAGATATTACAATTACACCAACGACAATGAACAACCGATTAAACAACAACAATGATAAAAAAAAATTGAATAAATAACAAGTGTTTGGGTATTGGAAAATCGAGGCCCGCAATACGGGTGGGGTCACAAAGCCAAGTATTGCAACATGTTTTCCACAATCGCGCATGCAAAGCTTCAGTGTATGCATAGATCATAATTGTGAAGTGATTAAAATGCCATATAATAACAATGACAACAACAAAAGCCACCACATACAACACACATTACAACATCGTAGAGAAAAATTTAAATAAATTACGATTACTGAAAGCAGCAAATCAACAAAATAAAAATTAAATATTATACTAAATGTGCACACAAGGAAATTTAAATGTAAGACACAGCAACACTACTGGAGGCCAAAAAATTGAAAAATTCCAAAATGTTGCGCGTTTACACATTTTATTTTGGGAGCGATAAACAAGTTTTCATGGCGGCAGAACGCACAGCGCAGGCAACTTTTGGATTATGAACACAAATACTAGCAGATGTAGTACACAGAAGCCGATTTTCGATTTTTATACCAATTTTTTTATTTATTTATTTTTTTTTTGATTTTGGCTCGCTATTTAAAATAGTCTCACAAATGGACTGGTGATGTATTACAAATACATACATAAAGCACACAAATGTACATAGCGCGTAATATAATCGCAGGAACATCAGTTGAAATTTTTTCGATTTGCCCGTCAGCTTGTTTTTCCAGCAATAAAAGGAATAAATAAGCTGAAGAGTCTAAAAAAATTGCGGAAAAGGTTTTTTTTTTTTAGTTAAGACCAATAATGAGCAGCGCTTTTATGATCTACTTGTGTGCTATAAAAGTCAGATTGTTGACGCCCTATGCTCCTACTAGGAGTTAGAGAATCCTGTATAGATCTTACAAAAATCAATTTCACGAGCTAAATAAATCTTTGTAGAGGAGGTATATTCGGAATTTTGAACTGTATGTAAGAAATAAACCGAAAAATTTTTGGCGCCACATAAAATCTAACAGAAAATCATCAAGTACAGTCTGTGTCAGAAAAAAGGAACCACGATTATTCATGCAGTATAAAAGATATATATTTAAATTTTTTTGCATTAAAGTGTGTACAAAACTGCGAGTCGCAATTACTCAATAAGCCGTATAGTCTCCATCGTTGTCGAGTATAGCCTGGCATCTTCTCGGCATGCTTTGAACCAGCTTTTCTGCGTAGCTCGTCGACAGAGAACCAGATTTTGCGAACTTGACGCACGAGTTGCTTTAAATCATGGATTGTCTTTCCGGCAAGCTGCGTTTTCATACTTCCCCACACATTTTCAATGGGGTTGGCGTCTGGGGACTGAGAAGGCCAGCCCATTACTGTGACGCCATTTTGTTGTTTGATTGTTTCTCTATGTATTTTTCTGAGAACAGTGCTTTTGATGATGTGGGACGGCAGGATATGTTCGCCTCCTTCAGTCGTCATTTTGGTTTGGTTGCGTTTAGGGGAAAGTTTCGAACGGCACTAACCTGAATTAGCACTGGCGTCGTAGCGCTTGAGTGGACTATTACGCAGCAAAAACTAGAACGGGATATATTTTTAAGTTACAAGAAAAAACTGGATATTTTCTTCTGACACAGACTGTATAACTAAAACTGAATTATGCTGCCGATTTCTTTACTTCTAATTCCGCATCTCATGATGAAGTGTCCGATGATAATCTTGGTATTCCGAGTGAAACCTCCGCCGTTTTGATGTATTTCGAGGCTTACTAGGTTGTTCAATAAGTTCTGCGGTTCGATAAGAGAGAGCGTCGTTACTAGTCGAAATTTTCTTTTTTTTTGTTATGTTGGTAGGGTGAAGTTGCATTTCAATCGGTCAATTCGTTCTTTGTTTATAAGCCATTTAGTATCGACGTGTCACAGTATTTTCTACTTACACAAGAGGACAAAATCAAGTTTTGTGCAGTGATTGAACTTTACTTTTAGAAGGTTTAAAAGCAAAGGAAATTGATGAACAATTGCTGAAATTGCTAAGGACTTTTCGCCCACAATTAATTCAGTAGATGGGTTGCTGAATTTAAACGTGTTCGAACAAGCCTTGAAGACGATTCACGTAAAGGACGTCCAAAAACAGCAACAACACCAGGAATCAAAGAAAAAAATAGAGGATATCGCATTGGAAAATCGTAAAGTGACTGGAAGAGTATTGGGCTTCATTCGAATGCGACTTTCTCAGAAACATTTAGAGCGTTTTTGAAACGATAAAGTGGATAAAAAGGATAAAGTGCGTCGATTCATTATTATGGATGAGATTTGGATCGATCACCATGTTCCTAAATCAAAACAGGAGGCTAAAGAGTGGTGTGAACCTGGCTCCGAAATGAGTCCATGTCCAGAAATCGGACAAGAAGGTGCTAGCATCAGTTTCTTGATATGCGAAAGCAATTTTGTTTATGTATTACTCGCAAACTGCAAACTGGTGAACAATAAATGCTGAATATTATTGTAATTTTTTAGACCGGCTGAAGGAATTTATTCGAGAAAAATTACCTAGTTTGCAAACATTTTTTTTCATAGGGCATTGCACCGTGTCACAAGAGCATTTTGACAATGCCTAAATTCCATAAATTAAGGTTCGAATTGTTGGAGTTTCCAAAGTATTCACCAGATTCGACATCTAGCAGCTTCCATCTGTTTCCAGATCTCAAAACATGCATGCATGGAAAGCATTTTTAATCAAATGATGAGGTCATAACAGCTGCAGATGCGTATTTTGCAGTCCTCTCAGATTCTCATTTCAGGGATGGGATTCAACTGGAACAAGTGACTTGATGTTCAGGGAGACTTTACTGAATAATGAAGTGTATTTCAAACCATAAAATGGTAAATTATTTAATAATTCCACAAAATGAATGACAATGTTAGAAATAAGTTTTTCGATTTATTTTAATTGCCAAACAAAAACTAGCTTTACTAAGTAGCCCCCGAAAATAACGCTACTGCTGGCTTACTTCACACAAAGAGTAACCCTACAACTTCTCGTATATACAAGCAAAATATAGAACGTAATATAGGATGGCGTCACTAGCCCCAGATGTCTAGTTGTCAGCACAGCCGAAAGCAACGTAAGGGAACACCAACATGCACACATATGTACATACATGCATACCTGTATATATACACATATTTTAACTTTAGATACGCACTAGATCCCCTGCAGCCAAGCCTCTCTAGTCCAAAGCGCTTGTGATGTGATTATATCGCCAATGGTATAAACAGCCACAAAAGCAATAAAGGTAGGAATTCAGCAAGAGCAAACAACAAATACACGCAAAAGCAAATTAAAACACATTGATATTCGGTTCTAAGTGCCTTTGTTGTCTTTAATGTATATTTTTGTGTTTGTCGTGACTATTGCCACCGATGATGTGATGCTAAATTAACTGATGTTCATACCCATGGGCATTTTGCTGTTGTTAATATGCAGTACTGTGTTGTTAATATGCTGTGACTTTTGCCACCGAGGAGGTGATGCTAAATTAAGTATTATCGGTGAAATGCGGCTAGTAAAGCAACTTGTAGCCGTGTGTACAAAACAAAACTATGCACATATACATATGTACACATACAATCACACGCATAGACATGTGTTTTATACGCTTCACTATGCAAGTGCACTTGAACCAGTTTAGTATTCAGAAATATTCCCAATTATGGGTGAACAAACACACAAACCCGCATCCACTTTGCAGCGGTAGATGAGTTGAAAGCGCAGAGGTTTTCATGGAGCGACATCAACGAAAGACCGAAAAGGCGAAAACCTCATTGTAACTCAGTACGCAAATCCGAGTAAATGACAGACAGGAATTTGCAGCAACGCAATTAATTAATTTATCTCCATAAAGAATATTATTGCATACATGCGCGCTATTGAGCATGCATACATGTGCAAACATTTCGCATTTTATACATACTTACAATCCTCGAAGCGCCGCTACGTGAGACTGTGTACCACCCCCGTTTTGACCCTTCTCTTCGTCTGAATTTTTATTGTTCTTGCAACTATTTTTACGTTGTGCCTGTGCCTGTCGTTTTTTCCGTTTGGTCGTTGAAGCTGATACTATTGTACGTTTCACATTTGCGTTTCATACGCTTTTTTGTATCACGGTTTGTAGCTTCATTTTTCTATTATTTTTATCTTCACAAATCTTGTGTTGAAAAGTGCTTGTGAAGTGACAAAAGACGTAAATATGCACTCAAGCAATGCACCGGGAATCAAATTTCTTTACATTTCTTTCATAAAATCTTTGCTTTACCCATTTTCATATGCACAACATATTTCTTTACACTATTTTTAAACAAACGATCCCCTTCACACCCTTGGTGACTTTTATTTTTATGAATTTTCTTTGGTTGCGTCTCCACAACACTGCACTACAGATCATCTATTTCGCTTTCCGCACTTTGCTCCGGGTACACTTCAACGAATTTCTTCCACTCCACCAAACGCACTCTCGGCGCACTACATATGCACGATTTTCATTCACACTTCATTTTCCTTTCCACATCGTGATATAGATTTTTCCATTTTCATTCTAATTTTTTTGGGTTTCTATTTATCACTCCGAATACATGTTTTACTCCGCTTTTCTTACTAGTAGCGAATTTTATTCGCATATTTGTATTATAACTGCACCTGTACAGCCGTATTTGGGTATTATTTAGATAATTATTTCAATTGTGGTGCAGGAAATATCAGAAAATACATTTCTAGTTAGAATATGCGTAAAAATCGAATATGAAAACAGCCCTCATTACCAACCGCTTTGGAAAACTCGGAAAAACTGAACCAAACGTTGCTGCTTCTTTCCGTTCAAGTGACTGTTACAAATCGGGTCTGTTCACATGCAGGGCTGCATTCGTGCAAGTTATTTAAACTTAAAATTATGGTGGAATACTTATAGGATTTGTGCTTAATATTATGTTGTCTTCTTGAGAATTTTTAACCGAAAAGATTTAATTTATCTGGCTCATTTCCAATTTGACATTTGCTGCAGAATTTGCTTCACTTTTTGAAATAAAAAATATGTAAAAAAAAAGTGTAAACGTTCATGCTATATTTGTGTTTTATTTTCATTTATATTTGCCGATACTAAACAATAATTTCTTATGGTAAAAAGATTTCAAAGGTAGCCTCTTTACGAGTAGCAGATAGTTATTCGGTTCTGAGCGAATTTGATGGAGTCAGCGAATGGGCTGACTCGAGGTGTCTTTACAAAAAAGTGAAATTGTGTTGATGATGTACGAAGAAAATCAACCAATTACACTTCGTTGCCGTCTGAACAACTACTGATTGGACGAGTGTGTGAATATATGTGAAATGATTGTCCCGAAGTCGGCTGCCGAATCTCACAGTGACGTGACTAAATAGCAAACCTGGTTATCTATCACCCTTGATATCCTACCAATGATATTCCTGAATATCATTATCAGTCAATATACATTGTTCTGGTCATTATACCTACTGGGCTTGCGAAATTTTTAACCGTGAATTGGAATGCTTTGCTGAGAAGAGGAAGCTCAAATCTTTAGGCGGCTCAATTCTGACATTTGATAAACAATTTCGCCACAATTTAATAAACGAATAAAACATTAAAAGGAGTGATAGAGGCTTAAACGCTAGATTATACAATATCCGGCCTACGATAATATTAGGGTGACTAAGATGCAAAACTGTGAGAGCCCTGAAAATAAAAATGATTTAAATTTTGTAAACAAAGCTCAGCCGATAACACCAACAATCCCGCTTAAGAAGAAAGTAAAGAGAGCAGCCACAACAACTCGCAAAAAAACATTGGAAGACTTGGATGTTGAAAAACCACGCAAAACAGTTATTAAGACTGACATACAGACCACAGCGAAGAAATCAAGGTGGAAAGAACCTCCATCGAGCCAGTTAAGAATTAATAGTTTTTTCAAGAGCTGTTCGAAGTCATACAAAATTGAAACCTGTACAGTAAAGGACGACATAATTTGTTCAAAGGCGCAAGCGAATAAGAAATCTAAAACGAATGAAAAGTGTGACGCACGTGGTTTGAACAGCGCACAGAGGAATAAAGGGCGAAAGCGTTTGTTTAAAGAGGACGAATGCACAACTATGAGCGGCTTATCGGATATGAAACCAACAGGTCCCAACTCCACACATGGGAAAGAAAAATTTAAAGATGAATTAGATGTCATAATTGATTTGATCTCGGATGATGATGTAGAAGAGGAAGATGTAAAACCCAATTTGAAGGAGCTGAAACCACAGTTGTGTTCAAATGTGGTCAAAAAGGTAGGTGAAAAAATTCTTAAATACTATGAAAAATATAAATACAATTTCTTTCAATGTTTTACAGTGTCCACGCTTCTCCGAAAATAACGGTATACATTCTCCGGTGATGGTTTCTATACCTGTGCGGCAAAAAAACATCGAAACAACTGGTGAAGAATCAAATTTAATGTCTAATCTTAAGCATAGTTCAAAAAAACGGTCAATTATAACAAAGACAGATGGGTTGTCAAGAGAAAATGGAAATGTAAAACATAATAAAAAACGTGCCCAAGTGAAAGATGAAACAAATCTGTGCCAAAGAGACCTGCCTCGTTTGACGAGCACTGCAATAAATAAAAAACATAAAATGGCTGTAAACGATAAAGAAAATACGACTGAAGAACCACTTCTTGAGCAGATTCCTACACCACCGCAGACCAGCATAGATAGATTTAGTAGCGATCGCGTATCCAATTTGGACTGCTCCCTAGCCGCTAAAGATGAGTTTGTTGAAACTAGAAATGTTTCTCGAATTCCGGTGCAAGATTCCAGACCTGCGCCCACTTCAAAAGGTGGACGAGTGAAGAAAGTGCGTGTTTGCCCACCTTTTAAAATTGTAGCTGGCACTACATTTGCAGTCGATGCCTTCCAATATGGGCAGATTGAAGGTGTTACTCATTACTTCCTTACACACTTCCATGCGGACCACTACCAAGGGCTGACGCGTAAATTTGCAATGCCGTTGTATGTGAGCTCACTCACAGGTAAACGTTTGCAATTTGAGTGTATATCGTTTTCTATATTTATATAAATTTTTTTATTTGCTCCACTAGCGCGCCTGTTGCGAGCCCTTATACCAGTGGAAGAACAATACGTACGCGAAATTAACTTGAACGTGCCACTAGTTGTTAACGGCATAGAAGTCACGGCAATTGATGCAAATCAGTAAGTAACCTCAGAACTGCAATAGTTGCAACTTTTTTTTTATTAACCTTTACAATTAGTTGTCCCGGTGCTGTCATGTTTGTGTTTAAATTGCCCACCGGCCGCTGTATTATACACACGGGCGATTTTCGTGCCTCACCCGACATGGAATCAGAGCCCATATTTTGGAACAATTGGATTGATACAATTTACCTCGATACCACATATATAGCACACAAGAACAATTTTTGCTCACAATACGAGAGTATCGATCGCGCCAAAAGTATAATAGAAGAATTCCGCCAAAAGCGCCCAACAACGCGCGTTTTATATATCTGCGGTTCCTATGTAATTGGTAAAGAACGCTTTTGGACGCGTCTCGCACAGGAGTTCGGTTTGAAAGTATGGACGGAGAAGAATCGATTGACAGCTTTACAGGCCATGGATTTGGAAGAAGTGCGTGGATTGCTCTGTGATGATCCTTATATGGCGCAGATGCATGTAATATCGATTGGCAAAGTGAGCTACCAAGTAAGTAACTAAATCTCCCTTTTCCCATGTACTGGCAATTCATTTGTTAACACAATTCCATGCTTTTGCAGTCTCTAGTCGAATACTTCCGTCCGTTTCAAACTAATTTCGATGCTGTACTCGCATTTCGCCCATCTGGCTGGGAGAAAAATGGCAAACCGTCGCTGCGTGGCCAAATTAATATCGTTGGCATTGAATACTCCGAGCATTCCAGTCACGCGGAGTTGGAGCGATTCGTAACGTACTTAAAGCCACGTGAAGTGATAAGCACCGTACCTATAATGCAGGGTAATCCCTGTATAACACCAAAGATACCAGAGAAGTGGTATAAATATGACACCCTAAAGAGTAGGAGACGCAATTTCCAACCTTCGATTACCAGTTTCATAAAAATAAGACCTCAAAAGCGTTCACACTCATCTACCAAGCTGATCACGAATTGTGTGAGTCCTACAAAATCTAGTTGCGCGCAGAACGAGTTGTCTCAACTGAGTGTACGTGTCATGACTACCTGCGTTCTACCGGAAGTGAAGCGAGATGTGAGTACGGACCAGCAGGCGACGCCAAGCAAAGCTTCAGCTACAGTTATCACGTTGTTGTCAGATTGACTATTACCAGTCTTGGTTAAGCGGAGCTTTGAGTTGGGGGTTTTTACTTTTGAATTTTTACGCATCTTCATGGCGCTATATAGGTGCACGAGCTTTAAGACGACATTACTTGGTTAGGAAATTAATTAAGCTGCAATTTGTTTAGCGGTTAAGTTAAAACTTCTTGATAAGTCAATTTGTTTTTATATGGATTTAAATAAGCATAAATTGTTAACAAAGTCAATTTAAAAATACTTGTTTTTTATACTTTTTGTTATTGTAGCGGCTTCACCAAAGCCTTGTAATCGAAATCATTCAACGGTAGCGCTGAATCTGTCGAATACATCTCCAAAGCATTTCTAGAATACTTTTAACGCTCTTCCCTCCCATGGGAGGTGGTAAGCAGTGGTCCGCGAATTGCCTGAGTGGTAGAGAGCCATCAGTAATATTTAGAGTGCAAATCTGCAAGCCTAGAAGTAAAAAGTGAGACGCATACTGTTAACTTGCACTTCTCGAAACTCCTCCAACGCTCCCACGACGGTCGGTTCTTCGTAACCGGAACGAACCGGATTTATATCCGGCAAAGGGCTGTCACTTTATTCCCCGTATATGTATGGGGAATGTTTATGCTGCTACAACAACAAAAACACCCCCAACCACCTGAGGGTTGCATCTCTGATCTTTCTCGCTGCTAGGAGCAAACGCCTTTAAGAAAGTTCGACATATTTTCCATAAACGGCCGCAGAACTTGAAAATGTATGTGAGTGTCGCTTACAGTGGCTTCTCGGCAAAAAAATGGAATTAAACCGTGAATATTTAACTGCAGTTATTTTTCACAATTTTCGACAAAAATTTATCACAAGACAAAAATTTATCGATGGGCTGAAATCGTTATACGACGAGCAAGCCTCATCCTTGAGCACCCTAGAAAACTGGTACATTGCATTTTCTCGTACTCGCTGTTCGTTCATCGACAAATTCCGGGAAGGTCGTCCAAAATCAATTGTGCCAGAAAGTATCGATGCCGTGCGCGAAATGATTGAGATCCTCAAGTCACATAGCGTCAGATTGAGGCATTCTTGGGCATATTTATGACGAGCATCAATAAAATTCAGCATGATCACCTTGTGGTACAAAAGGTGTGTTCATATGGGATGCCACATATTAAAAACAAAACGACCTGGGAACTCGGCTGGCAAAGTACACTTGTGCTCACATAATAAAGGATGCTTATTCTTTTGTGATATTCGCAATATTTATAGGCTAAATTTTCGCCGTTAATTTTTAACAAAAATGTAGCTCATTTTATAATAAAAAACCTTATAAATTCAAATTCAATTCTTTGTAGAAAATTCACAAAAATTTAACAAATTTCAAAAACCTGTTATGACAATTTTCAACTTTTTACTCAGAATTTTCAGAAAACTTCTGAATATACAGTTATAGTTATCGCCCATTCAATTTTAGTATAAAAAATTAAAGTTTAAATTCGAAAAATGTCTTCATAAGACGACAATTGAAAATCCAATTCTCCCAATGCTGCCTTGGGCTGGATTTGATCAATCACAAAGGAATGTTTACCATATTTTTTCAGACGTATTACTTTTTATATGCATGAATGTATAGATCAGTCGTCAAAGGTATCCAAGGTGTAGGGTGGGCCATGTAAAATTTGCTTTTTGAATCGGCTATAAAAAAAACTAATCAATATTGTTTCAAACTTTTTTTTTTATTTTGAAGATTGAACATTGTCATTTATGAATGAAAAATAATATCGTTCAAATGCCACGACTGGCTTTACAGTAGGCCATTCGATCAACCCAATTTTTAAGCACATTTTCGATTGTTTGGGCCCAATTTTATGAATGGCAACTTCGATTTCGTGTTTTAAAGCATCAATCGTCTCTGGATGGTTCGCATAGGATTTGTCCTTAACGGTTCCCCACAAAAAATAGTCCAACGGGCTTAAATCACAGCTCCGAGGCGGCCAATTGTTATCGGAATTTCGGCTAATTATTCGGTTTTCAAAAACGGTAGCCAAAAGTTCGAGTGTAACTTTGGCAGTGTGACAAGTTGCACCGTCCTGTTGAAACCAAATGTCGTCCATGTCATCCTCTTCAATTTTTGGAAACAACTCGTTGAGCATGTCACGGTAACGTTCGTCATTTACTGTAACCGCGGCTCCTCGCTCATTTTCGAAAAAAAATGGCTCGATGATGCCGCCAGACCAAAAACCGCACCAAACAGTGACTCGTTGTGGATGCATTTGCTTCTCAACAGTAACGTGTGGATTTTCTGAGCCCCAAATCCGACAATTTTGCTTATTGACGTGGTCACCGATATGAAAATCAGAAAAGAAGAAGAAGGCTCACCACTTTGGAAATAGGTTTTCAATATTTCCCAATTTTGTTCAAGCGTTTTGCGTCCCATTTCGTAAATGTCAAAACTTTAAGTAAGTTATGAACACATTTGACATGTCATTTGTGTTACCATTCTCAAAAAAATAGGTGGTTCAAAAAGCAAACGCTATATGGCCCACCCTGTATGAAATAATTATATGAAACCCTGAAAAGGGTCTCTTACTTTCGTTTTTTTTAAACTAAGTTCAAAGCATTTAGTTTGAATTTGAATTTAGAGCTGTTTATTGACTTACATATGAAGGGGTTTTCAAAAAATGCGCCTAGATGTTGTTTTGAAGCAGGTTGCCAGTAACTTAATAACCGGGAATTCGCTCTCAAAGAGAAAAATATCAACAAAAAAAAGAAAAAAAAAAAAATACTTGAATGCAAAACCAGTAAAAAATTGCTAGTTTTACTAACAGCTAATTAAATTGTGGGCGGGGGAAATCACAAAAAGTACAAAAAAGTTCAGTTGAGCTACCTCGTATTGAATTAAAAAAAAAATATAGAGCAAATAAAATGCAAAAAATGAGGTCAGCATCACACGATTTTATTTTGCCTACAATAATTTGTTCAATTTCATCTCAGCTGATGAACATTCCATTAGCAATTGCGTTGTTGTGACAATCAAAGCTTTCTTCATATTTTCCTTGCTTTCGTCTATTGCCAAATCAATTCATAACCGAGAAGTACAAGCATAGAACACAAAATATACCTTCAATGCTTTGATTTGTGTACTACCCTCTACTTTATAAAGTTTATCTAAAATATATTTACATTTTAATCACCATTTTTGTTTAAATTTAGAACTTTGACTCAAATCGCAAATTTTAATTCTTGTTTATTTTTACTTTGCGATCAGCTGTTTTTATCACTTGCGAATTCTTACAAGTAAAAATGTATCCGGTGAGAACTTGCAACTTCCCCTCAAACTGAAATGCCAAATTGCTCTCTCACCTTCCCCTACTTTGCAAGTTTTTTGGATTATTAAAAATGATTTGCTTCATGTACACACCTAATAAAACATGTAAAAATTTAAATTATTTGATTTTTCACTATTTTTATTCAAAATACGGCTCTTACCAATTATATGTGAAAAATTACAACTATATAAATGACATGTCCACCACGCCAAACAGTCGATTCATGAATGCCTATTAGTTGAAGAGTCGATGACGTCGAGGTATTGATGTTGCAGGTTGTTCAGCCATGCTTTGTGCTACAGCAGCAATACTCCCAACAGACCGTCTAGTTTCTACCAGTCCTTTTTGTATCCTTGGCAGAACCAGTTTCTTGAAATTGTTTCACCAACCTTTGAATTATTCATTCATTTGATGCTATACAGAGGAAAATTAGCGGGAAAAGAAGTAAGTAGGAGGAAAAAGGAAGAAGGTAATGAAATTTACCGAGTGTGTGATATCTAAACTTGCTACATATACCCACAGGTGTAGCAAGCAAGTGAAAACCCAGAGATCTGCATCTTAACCCGATGAGAGCACAGTGTAGCTGATCAGATGGTGCTGAGATCATTCCACGTCGTTCTCTATAGAGCTGCTACTGAAAGGATTTGAAGAAATACTTCGGAAAGAGTCTCAGCGCATGAATACCCAACGGACAATACACGGTAAGGAAAACCACCAAATTCGAACGCACCATCCAGCGTTCCATCTTTCAAGGAGTAGAACACCGGTGTCATTGGCGTACAATTTACAAATTTTGATCTTTTTCAAAGCATCTCAATTGTACGGCTGTGATGAATGTGCACTGGTGTTTTTAGGGCACCTTTCTCTTCCTCTGCTACCACCGCATCTGCTGTACAATCTGCTGGTACCACATCGAATACATGACCCAGCCAACGTACCCGCTGGATCTTTATTCGCTGCACTATGTCTATGTCGTCGTAAAGTTCATACAGCTTATTATCCATCGTCTGCGATATTCGCCGTTGCTAATGTGCAAACAGGTCTAAAATTCTTCCGCAGAATCTTATTTTGATTTTATTCAAGGGTTTCCAATTGAACGGCTGCAACGAATGTGCGCTGGTGTTTTTTTGTCTTGAATCGAGCCAGTCCACTCAACATTGTTTTGTCCAATTTTTTATTCCTGGTTCTGTCGGGCGACTATAACAACCGAAAATAAATATAAACAATTTTGCAAAATTTTTGTAGTGGTTTTGTTTTTTACTTTTATAAGGCGGCCGCCGTAGCCAAATGGTTTGGTGCGCGACTACCATTCGGAATTCAGAGAGAACGTACATTCGAATCTCGGTGGAAGATCAAAATAAAGAAAAACGTTCTTTCTAATAGTGGTTGCCCCTCGGCAGGCAATGGCAAACCTCCGAGTGTATTTCTGCCATGAAAAAGCTCCTCATACAAAATATCTGCTGTTCGGAGTCGGCTTGAAACTGTAGGTATTTCCATTTGTGGAACAACATCAAGACGCACACCACAAATAGGAGGAGGAGCTCGGCCAAACACCTAACAGAAGTGTACGCACCAATTATTTTTTTTATTTTTTGTTTTTAAGGCTACCGACTAAAATTGAACTTAGTTTTAGTAAATTTGTAATTTTTTTAAATAACGTTGGTTGAAAAGGTGGTCATTAAACTGTGGCAGCTGTCAAAACAAAACATTGCTAAACAGAAACTCTAATTTGCAGCACCCTGTACATGCCAGGCTCTGGCGCACCGCTCGCCCTTTGTTGGAAACATTTTTGTTCGACCAATATGTTCGACAGCAATGTTGTGCTCGCTCAAATGTGTTCGACAGTGTTGCAGCGGAGCGTACGTACTAACTTTGGGTGGCTATGCAAGAAAAATATTTAGGCAGCAGCTCCGCCACACTGATACTTTTGGCTCTGCGGCTCTGCCAGATACTCGCCACTGAGATGGAACCTTCTTGCCCCACAAGAGTACTTTTTTCACCTCGAGCAATTGGCGCTCTCAACAACAGCCAGCTGTATGGCATAGATACTTTTGGCGTAGATAAATATGTACATATGTTCGTACTCAGTTGGAATGGTAAAAGCGGCAGGTAGTACCTGCATATGTACATACATACATATCTACGTATAAATTCACGAGTAAAATCATTGACTTTAGTCAATCTCTTGCAGGTTTGAGTTAGTTTGGGTTTAGTTTTACGAGATCTGCTGTCGTCGACGGACGAGTGTGTACGGACCAATAACGGGAAATAAGAAAATTCATTGTTTTGTGGGCGTAACGACGAAAACGATTTGTACAGCGTGCGTGAGAGTGTGTGTGCGCGCGTATATTATTTTCTATACGTGTTTTTGTTTTTGCCTTTCAGTATCATTTGAAGTGTAATTTGTTTAGCCAAATCATTACCTAAAATACAATACTTCAACACTTTTCGTTAAGCCAAACGACTTTTCATAGTTGCTAAAAATGCTAAAGTAAAAGGAAGAACAACAAATTTTGTGCATTTACGGAGCAAGAAAATTATAGCAGCCGCATATGAATAGCGAAGAAACGGATTTCATAGGAGAAAATTAAAAAAAAAAATATATATAAAAAAATTATTGCGAAATTTTTAATAAAAAATCGAAGAATACCTACATATGTACATACATAAATAAATCAGCTTCAAGCCTAGTTGATATAAAAAATTGTTCAAAAAAATATATGTACATCATAGAAGAAAAAATATTTATATAATAAAAAAATCATTTAGAAAATCTGTATGTTGTGAAAAAAGAAACGTGCAAAGTGCTAGTGTTGAATTTCCTGTTTGAAATTCTTTGCTTACTTTTTTCTCTCGCCAACAACACAACTACGTTTTACGGTATTCTTGGCTTGCTGTGCCGCTTTCGGAGTGCAACTTATCTAGCCAACAGCTTCATCAGCTAGAGCCGAACGTGGAAGCCACCTAAAAGGTAGTTAAAAAAATCTATTTAGTAAAATATATAAAGAACTACGTAATATAATAAAGTAGGGAGAAACATTTTGGACTACAATTTATTTTGCTCTTCTGTCTGTTTTGAACGTGTTTTTGGGAGTGGGGCAAACAATGAGAAAAAATTATGAAATTAGATAAACAAATTTCAGTAAAATAAAATAAATAAATAATTAACGCGTACACTTCTGCTAGGTCTTCGGCCGAGCTCCTTCTCCTATTTGGTGTCGTGCGTCTTGGCCATTTGTTCGACAAATGGAGTTACCTACGGTTAAAGCCGACTCCAAACGGCTCAGATTTTTTTATGAACAGCTTTTTCATGGCAGAAATGCATTCAGAGGTTTGCCATTCCCTGCCGAGGAGCGATTGCTATTAGAAAAAAACTTGTGACGACCATTCGGGAGCGTAGGTTCGAATCTCCGTGCTTGAAACAACAAAATGATAGAAACAAATTACAATATTGGCAGACTTAGGCCAAAATCCTGCATCAATGCTTGGCTTTTCTTGCATACATAAACGGAGGGTTCTGCACCCTTTTGGCACATCCCAGAGGCAAATGATTTTTTCATGTGAAAAAGCACTCGGAAAGCACTAGGAAATCATGACTGTTATTCGATTACAATCTGATAGACGCATTTTGATGATTAATGAATGATTAATTAATGATTTAATACATAATGTACGAAGTAGATTCAAATCCAAATATGGTAAAGGGTGATTAAAATATAAGTTGAAATAAATCAACGAAAATTCAAATTGATTGGAGAATCTTTATTATTCTTGTGTAGAACCGTTCATGAACCATTTTTTAAAGACAAACTCCTTCAAATGTTGGCCGCAACTGCGCCAAAATTCGGCCATCCGTAAACATACATTTTGAATGACTCGCTGGAGCACTTCGGTCGATATCTCCTGAATAACTTTGGTAAATATGGGCTTCCAAGACCTCAATCGAAGTTGGTTTATCCACAAAGCATTTAGACTTTGCATATACCCACAAATAGAAGTCCAAAGGTGTGCTATCACACCGTCTCCGAGACGGGAGATAAATTGGGCACCGAAACAACGACGTTTCCATCCAATTCTTGTGGAGATCACGCATTTCAATTTTCAGCTTCAAAAAGTCGTTTATCGTAGCGCAATAGCGTTCGCAATTCACCGTTACATTGGCGCCAGTCTCGTCTTTGAAGAAATATGCGCCGATGATTCCTCCAGCCCATAGGCCGCACCAAACGATTGTTTTCAATGGATGTAATGGCTGTTCTTGAATGGCTTCAGCCCAAATACGGCAACTTCACTTGTTTACGTAGCCATTAAACCAAAAGTTAGCCTCATCGCTGAACACCATAAGTTGGCCTGAACACTTTGAACAAAGCGTCGATTTTCGTAATACATTTGTAGGATTTGTAAACGTTGTGGAGGCGTAAGTCCTTCCACGATGAAATGCCAATGAATACTGAAAAAAACGATGCATTTAGTTTGAAAGTAGTCACGCGGGATCTGTCAAAAAAACCTTAACCAATCTGATCTGAATATCGCTACCAAGGTTTGAAAAAAATTGATATACTTTAGTATAGGAAAAATGTTAAAAATGTGTTTTAAGCATAATCGAAATTGGAAAAATCTATTACTTTCAGTGAGAATTGTTATTGGCCAAATTTTCGTCGACGGGCAAGGTTCCTTCGAAAGTGACGAAAGTTGGTTGGTGGTTAAAGTGGTGATCCGTCCATAATCCAACTAGCGCTTCCGCAACATCTCCACATCCATACCAAATCCTCGCTACCAACTTGTTTAACAGTTACTTACAGCATGACTGTATCCAGTCTGTGCGGTTTAAGAACCTTATTAGGTTGTTAACGTATAAACCAGACAGTTCCTCGAGACTCTTGAGCAATGGTTTGCCAAGGGTTGTGAATAATTCCCAGACGTTACTCTTTTTATGCCATCTTTGACATTTGTCAAGAAGATAGATGTATAATTTTACACGATAGCATAACGCCTTAATGAGTCGACAATTCAAATGTTGGTGAAAAAATTTGAGGAAACTGGTTTTGTCGAGGATACAAAAAGGACTGGCAGAAACTGGACGATCTGTTGAGAGTATGGCTGCTGTACCGCAAAGCATGGCTGAACAACCTGCAACATCGATATTTCGACGTCATCGACTCTCAACTAATAGGCATTCATGAATCGACTGTTTGCCGGATTTTACTTGCAGACGTATTTATGGTGTCCATTTAAATTATAACATTTTTCACATACAACTGTTAAGAGCCGTATTTCGAATGGAAATAGCGAAACCTGAAATAATCTAAATTTTTAAATTTTTTATTTTAAAACAACCACTATGCATGTCTTTGAAAGACCATTTACAGGATTTCATAAAATTATTACATACCTTACAAGTAAATAATTTGACCTATACATTCTAATAAAGTCCAAAAATAATGCAAACACCCCTTTGCGATTGATCAGATCCAGTCCAAGATAGCATTGGGATTTTCAATTGCCGTGTTTCGAAAACCTTTTCACTACTTGTGGTGACTGAAACCTGACTTGTCATGTAGCTAAACAAAGGTAATAATCAACTACACACTTGTGCTCACATAATTAATTCATTTACATTTTTTTTGAATATTAATTTTCCAAAAATGTGTTTTATATGGCGGAAAATCTCAACAACGTAGAACAAAAAACATTCTAAAAAATTAAAGCAATTTTTGAGCAACGTAAAACTTTCACCTTTTTGCACTAAAATTAAATGTACTATAAAACTGTATATCCAGAAGTTTTCCTGAAAATCCTGATTAAATAGTGAACATTGTCATGACAGTTCTTTAAAATTTGTTAAATTTTTTTGAATTTTCTACAAAAGCGGAAATTGCTTTATATGCCTTTAAACGTATGCTTGGAAAAAGATGGGGTCTTCAACCTAAGCATACATTATGACTGTATAAGGCGGTTATACGACCTATGTACATATATTATCGTATTGTTCGGTAGTTTGGTGGAAAGCTCTAGGGAGAGCTTACAATACCAAATTACTAGGCAGAATACAAAGATCAGCCTGTGCAATAACGGTCGGTGCAATCAGCTCATGTCCCAGAAAGACCCTCAACGCACTGGCACACGTTATTCCAATAGACCTACACATTAAGAAGACGGCAACCATGAGTGCATTTAGGCTAAATGAAGGGGAAGTACTGGCAATTGGGGAAGCTTGTAGGCTTCTAATCACAGCTTTCTCTTTTAAGGGCAATACCGCTATTCTTTCGGATAGCCAAGCTGTAATCCAGGCACTGGGTTCGGCTACAAATACCTCTAAAGTGGTGGAACAAAGTAGGAATACGGGACACCGGCACATTGAAGGTAACGAAAAAACAGATGAACAGGCAAGAGTGGTCCTGCCATGAGTAACGCTCTTGCAGTGCCGGTATTCACACCATTAGATGCAGTCAAGAATGCAATTTTCCTAAAATACTTTCAAATCGCGGATTGTAGATGGAGAGACCAGACGAAATGCAAAATTAGCAGGACGTTATGGCCCACCTAAAACCTCAAGCGATCGTCGTCATTGATAAACATGAAGCGACGGGACGCCTGTAGACTAACGGCAGTCATAACTGGCTTTTGGTCTATCGGAGAACAAGCCGCCAAAATGGGCATCCCTCACAATACATACTGTCATAGTTGTAAACAACCGGTGAAGAAGGAAACTATCTTCCATTTCCTCTGTGAATGCCCCGCCCTAGGGAAGGACAGAATGTTAACCCTGGGCAAACCGCTGTTCGAGAGTCTCGAACAACTGTCTGGCTTAGACGTTAACAGCCTAATAAGGTTCCTAAACCGCACAGACTGGATATTGTCTTGCTCTAAATAACTGTTAAACAAGTTGGTAATGAGGATGTGGCAACAAAATGGTGCGGAAGCGTTAGTTGAATTCTGGATGAATCACCACTCTAACCAACCAACCAACAAGGACTGGAATTTTAATTTTTAAGGTTTTTGTTATCCGATGAGCTAAATTATTAATAATTTATTTTAAAACAATCTCCAGACGCGTCTTTTGCCAGACCCTTTAGTTTATTTAAATACTTTAAAAGTAACTGTTGACAAGACTCAAATTAAAACTTGCACATTTTTGCAGTTCTTTGGAATTTTTTGTTAATTGCTTTGTTTGCAAAATAGTTATAAAAATACCTGTGAGTGCACTGTGAAATAGTCAAGTAAAATTGTACTGATGATGAACTTGTTTTTGTTGTTGCTTTTTTTAAATAAAATATGTTACATCCTCGTAAAATAAAAACAGAAATAAAGTTTTTTCACATTGAAATCTTCAAAAAAAGATATTCCTAAAACAGATTTTCTTTCCCAGTTTCAGTGAACTTTTATTTGTTGTTTTTTTTTTGAGATTCTATATTCGTTTTATTATTTTGAACGTCATTTTTCTGGCAACCCTGGTGGTAGCATCAAAATTTAGAAAAAACAAATTTGGTTTTGGAGAACAAACGAAGTAACGAAAAACAGGTGAGACGGTCGGACGGCTACGTAGCTGGACAGCCAGTAAGTCATGCAGACACTCTGTGATTCAGGCACTCACTCAATCAGACAGTGCGTCAGTTTTGTGTGCCGCTTTGCTTTTGGGCAACTTGCGAGCTGAGTTACTCGTACCGCTAAGAAAGCAGGCAGGCGGCGAGCAGCGGATACACAAATAGCCAAACAAGCAACGACTGAGCATTAGCATGTATAAAAATATAACATATGTATGGGTGTGTGTGTGTATGTCTGTATGTTGTTTGTATGTGCTCTAATGGTATTGTATTTAGAACTGAAAATATCGTTTCTATAAGAAAAATGATTTTAATTTTAATGATGCAACACAGAAACGTATAAAAATCAAATTTGATCGAATGTTGGCACCCATATACACATACATACGTATGTATGTACGCAAGTGTGAACTACTTAAGTAATATAACACTGTGCGATAGTAATTTTATACTTTTATGGAGACCTAGTACAACTTCTAGGTATAGTAAAACTAAGAAAAGTGGTATAGGAGAAATTTCCAATACACCCCCAAAATCTTATTTTATGGCCATAAAACCGTTTTTCAGTAGGTTGATGTGAACAATCACTCCTAACTTCGCCAATTTCCATCCGATTTCGAATTTGTTTTTTTAGTTCGAAAGAACAAAAAGAAGCCTTTTTGACAGTGTGTTGACAATTTTTCTGAAATGACAACTGACGAGACTGTAGGCGGAAGTATTTGGATTTTTTTTATTTTTTCTCTATTTTTTCAACTTTGACATAATTTTTACGATATTATCCGATATTGAGGATTTTTTAGTACACTACTGTTATAGTAAATTTAATTTTTCGTCGAATGAGCTGTATTTGACTGTAATTGAATAAAAATTAATAGAGTTGTGCGAGTTTTAAGATTTTATTTTTTTTTTCTACTAATTTGGTATGTAGGCATCGAAGCATGACAATGATAACAAGTGTCATTATAAACACATAATATTTATTGGAGTATTGTGCAGTGCAGCACTGTATGGTATGGTACGGTGCGGTACGGTGCAGTACACAACGGAACTGGTTCCAAACTTAAAAATGCATTGGTAACGGCCCTTTGGAGTTTAGTATAGCACGGTAGATTTGTCATTCTCTTCATCAGTTTTGAATACTTCTCTGTAAGAAATTCGATCATCATCATTCATCTGAAGTCGTCATCAACTAAATTCCATTGCTTAAATGGAGAAGCGAGCGTTTCAGATTGTCTTCCCGATAGAAGTAAATCACGAGAAAGATCCTGAAAATCTGAATTTGATACAATGTGTCGTTCTGAAGACTTAGAACCAGACGGAAAGTACTCTTCATTGTTATCAGGTTGATCATCATCAGCAATGAGTTGAACTTCCTTCAGTTCATGACCTGCAGTTGAGTCAATCATATCGTCCAAGACTACGGGGTTCTTAACAGTTGCAACATCAGCATACTTTATGTGCTTTCGAGCTTTATAATGACGACCGTTTACGTCCGTTTTATAAAAATAACAATCATCTGGTTTATGATAAGGCTGATGATGCCACATCATCGGAGAATATTGAGAAATTCGACTTTTCTGACAACGTTTTGATTTATATCTCTTGAATTTTAATGAAACAAACAATAAAACTTTGACGTTTTAATAAGGTTAAATTATAATAACAAACTTCTTTTGTTAATCAATGTATAGTGTGAACTTTGGTACACTTGGGAGCTTTTTCATATTTCTATTGAAAAAAAAAGTGTGATAATATGTCAGATATTTTCGTAAGTTCTAACCAGTTCTGTTGTATGCAGTACAGTGTACTCTTATGTATACATATATACTCCAATAAATATTACGTATCTATAATAACGCATCAAAACACGTCCTTATTCCCATTTAGCGTAAGTTATACCTACATACCAAATTAGTAAAAAATAAAATAAAATCTTAAAACCCACACAACTCTATTAATTTTAATTCAATTACAGCTCATTCGACGAAAAATTAAATTTACTATAACAGTAGTGTACTAAAAAATCCTCAATATCGGATAATATCGTAAAAATTATGTCAAAGTTGAAAAAATAGAGAAAAAATAAAAAAAAAACCAAATACTTCCGCCTACAGTCTCGTCAGTTGTCATTTCAGAAAAATTGTCAACACACTGTCAAAAAGGCTTGTTTTTGCTCTTTCGAACTAAAAAAACAAATTCGAAATCGGATGGAAATTGGCGAAGTTAGGAGTGATTCTTCACATCAGCATACTGAAAAACGGTTTTATGGCCATAAAATGAGATTTTGGGGGTGTATTGGAAATTTCTCCTATACCATATTTTTTAGTTTTTCTATAGCCATAAGTTGTGCTAGGTCTCCATAAAAGTATATTTAATTTCATTTTTTTTGTCACACAGTGTTATATAATAAAAATTATACAGAATAAATGTATACTATAGCGTTTTTGAATGCAGTTATTAATTGGGGATCTGTTTTGTATTACTATTTATACATACAAACGAAGTGCATAAAATACATACCTACATGCATACAGTTGCAAAATCCATATTTCATATCACTGTAGCGCTTCTCTTTTCTTCAGCCAATAGTAAAAATATATTACGAAAATGTTGGGTGAATCAATAAAAAAGTCAGAAAGCAAAACAGGTTGCTTTTAAAACGGCGATTCCAATCGGCTATTCGACGCGAAATTAGAAAGGATGGGAAAGGATAAGTGAAATATGGATGGAAGTGTTGTTGCGCAAACAAATTACAATCGAAAAATTAGCGAAATTACATTCGAAAAATGAGATTTCGATGCAGAACAAGTGGAAGAAAATTGTATATGTACATATGTTTGTATGTATAATTAGCGTTAGGCGTCGTATAACTTTTGCAAGGCAGTATACAGTCACCCACACCTTATTTGATACGGATACAATTTTTGTTTGCGAAAATGCAGAAACAGAGTATGCAGGCTTCTTATTTATGTTTGCTTTATTTCATTTCACAACATAAAATACAAAAAGTGTCCACCCATTTCATTGTAATGAACAAAAAAAAAACAAAAAAAAAACCGAGAGGATTCACGCCACAGTTTAAATGACACGGCTAAAAAAGAGCAACTATTTATTTCTAATTTTTAAAATTTTAAGAAATTTAGTATTTTGTTGGGTATGCAAATGCATCACTTTTAGCGATGCATGCAAATTTAGTTTACAAATATCGGGTGTCGGGCTAAAATGTGAAGATAAGTGGATACTAGTTTAGATCGACGCAATCTCATACCCACAAATAAACACGGAGTTTCACCTCATGGGAGGATTTGGGGATGTTTTAGTGCCTCGGGTGTAAGAAATCTGCACTTTATAGATAAAATAATAAATACGACACAATAAACATATATACAAGGTGGCACAAAATGAATCATCCAATTTTAGTTTTGAATAACTTTCTCTCTGAATAAAAAAATATGATTTTGTTAGTCTGCAAGAAACTTCTTTGTGCTTAAATAAATAAATAAATAAAAAATGTGAAATACAAGGTGACGCGAAATAAGTCATTCAATTTTTTTTTAATAATTTTTTACTGAATACAAAAAAATGATTTTGTTAATCTGCACGAAGCTTCTGTGTGCTCAAATTTATAAATAAATAAATAAAAAATGTGAAATACAAGGTGGCACAAAATTAATCATACAATTTGGCTTTTCAATTACTTTTCTACTAAATAAAAAAAAAAAAATGATTTTATTAATCTGCAAGAAACTTCTGTATGCTGAAATAAATAAAATATATGTAATACAAGGTGGCGCAAAATTAATCATTCAATATTGTTTTTGAATAACTTTTTTTCTGAACAAAAAAAAAATGATTTTGTTAGTCTGCAAGAAACTTCTGTATGTTGAAATAAATAATTAAAAAATATGGAATACAATTTGGCGCAAAACTAATCATCCAATTTTATTTTTCAATATTTTTTTATTGTACTAAATAAAAAAATGATTTTATTAGTCAGTATGAAACTTCAGTGTGCTCAAATAAATAAATAAATGATTGAATAAACAAAAAATGTATAATACAAGGTGGCGCAAAATTAATCATCCAATTTTGTTCCTGAAAATTTGTATTTGGTAAATATGCTTAATTCTCAAATAAATATTGTAAATAAATGCATAAGTAAATTAAATACAGTCGAACTTCGATAACTCGAACTATGACATGCCCCAAAAAAAAAGTCGAGCTATCAAGATTTCGAGTTATGAAATATAATATACATATGTATTTACATACATACATAAAAATCCATAAACAAAATAAAACCTGATGGATAAATAAAACAATCCATAAATATATATAATATTGTATGTGTATATTTTAAAATTATATATACATAATTAAAAACATTGTATGAATAGATGTATAGCTTTCATTCGTTTCAAGTAAAAAAGTCAGTTATTTGAGATTGACGAGAGGATTTTTTATTATGATCTTCAAAAAAAGCTTCAATATTATTTAAACCATTGTACAGAGAATCGGTTGTATGTTCATTGGTTTTTAAATATGACCGCAAAATCTTGAACGAATTTGCAACTAGCTCGTTTGAAACTGGTTGCAGCATATCATCTTGCAAATCATCTTCTAATAAATTCGGATTTAGATCCCAATAGCTCCACAATATCTTCATTTGTGGGAAACTCTGAAGTAACAATATCGTCATCCATATGCATAAAATCATTAAAGGTGACATCTTCTATACCTTTGATATTTTGCCAAGCTTCATATTCATTCTGCAGTTGAATTTCTTCCTTACTCCTTTCTTTTATGCGTTCGCTTATGAAAACCAAAGGAATGTCATCTTCTTCCTCCCATTCAGAATATTGACCGAAATCGGCTTTTCTAAAACAATTAGAGATGGTTTCAGGCTTAACATCGATATTCCATGCATTAGTTATTCCATCAACGCAGTCCATTAATGTAATGTTAAGATTTTTGTTTACTTCAAAGTATTTTATAGTATTTTTTAAAATTCTACGACGATAATGACATTTTAAATTTTGTGTGACACCTTGATCGAGTGGTTGTAATTTTGATGTCATATTCAGGGAAAAATGCAAGTTTGATAAACTTTAATCTCTGTTGGATGTCTTTAGGATGGGCTGGGCAGTTGTCAATAAAAAGTAGAATATTTCTTCCGACTTTTCCAAATTGTTTGTCTAAGTTAAGAAGCCATTCTTCAAAAAAGGCTTCCGTCATCCACGCCTTTGAATTTGCTTTATAGTCGAGAGGTAATCATTTAACACCTCTAAAACAGCGGGGTTGATTACTTTTACCTATCAAGAGTAATTTCAATTTTTCTGATCCATCCATGCTTGCGGGCAATCATCAACGTAACTCTCTGTTTACTGTGCTTTCCTCCATGACATTTCTGATTTTTAAAAGTTAAGGTGTTATCTGGAAAACATTTAAAGAATAAGCCCGGCTCGTCTGCATTGAATACGTCCTGTGCTTGATAACCTTCTAATAAATGAGGTAAAACATCACGTTGCCATTTCATACAGTCTTCTTCGCTTACATCATTACTCTCACCACACGCCTTTTTATGACATATACCAGATCTTAGAAAAAAAAAAAACTTTAGGTGACAGCTTGCACATTTATTTTATGAATGTACATACCTTCGTTTCCAATTATCGAGCCAATCAGTGCTTGCCTTGAAATTCGGTTGTTCTAATTTTTGACTAAATTCCAATGCTTTTTCTTTAAGTAATCCTCCGGATATAGTCAAATTCCGTGGTCTTGCCGATTTAAACCATTCTAAAACTGCTTTGCCCACATTTACGTATGTTGGCTTTTTTAGTCTCTTTGAACTCTCACTTGCACCACCACTTTCGATTGCAGTAATAACCGTTTGTTTATTTTTTAAAATAGTTGACACTATATTTGCCGGAATAGCATACTTTACAGCTACATCTTTTTTTCGCGCACCCATTTCTACTTCCTTTATTAGTTTAAATTTTTCATCAATAGATAAAGTTTTTAAACAACGTTTTGATGACATGTCAACAGAGTTTATTTTCGCATAAGAGCTACTAATAAAATACCTGTGGACTTAAACAGTGCAGCGACCCAACTGCTGGCATCTGTTTGCTATGAAATAAGCAACACGTAATAAGGTGATTCCCCCGGAAATTCGACTTATCAAAGAATTACACGAAATTCTCACTCTAAACGCCATTGCCAAGCAATTTGATTCGAGATATCAAATATTCGAGATATCGAAGTTCGACTTATTGAGGTTCGACTGTATGTACAATACAAGGTGGCGCAAAATTAATCTTCCGTTTTTGTTTTTGAATAATTTTTTTACTGAATAAAAGAATATGATTTTGAGTGATGGAAACCTTCATTTTCATCTTTACGCGCTCCATTCATTAATAAATTCGATTCAATTAATAAAGTTCTGCTCACTTGTGGCATTCGATTTTGACACACCCTCACAAGAGGTTGCATTTAAGGGTTTAGAGGTAGCCAGAGACCCCAAAAAATGATGAGTTGCAATAATTTTTTTTTGCTAGTCAATTGCTTTATTTTACAAAAATAAAAACATAGCATTAATACATCATGTTTCGACTTGAATTAGCAAAATATGAACAAAAAAAATTAATAATTGTAAAAGTTATCATTGTTTGTGTGGAGCCCGTTTCTCCAGAAGTTTCTTACGGTGATCATCACAAGTCCGGCCAAAAGAAATAAGTTTTTTAATAGATAATCTTGAGCCTGATCGAAGCTCAGTATGGCGGCCTCAGGAAATATTTTTCAGATTTTCGAGAAAAAAAGAAAAAAAAAACAATTGATTGTAAAAAAAAATTGAAATTTAAAAAAAAAAATCCTTCATCAGGCACGAGTTATTTATGTTTTTCAAAAGCAGTATAAATTTTATTGAAATCTACCAAGCCGTTTTTAAGTTACAGTGATCACCAGTTCAAAAACCATAGTTTTGGAAAAACGCATTTCAAATTTTGCTATCTGCTCCGGAGCGCCCGAGTGCCCTTTGTTAATTGTTGAATAACTCGAAAAGTATTTGTCGGTTTTACTTCAAATTTTCACACAATATTTTTAAGATACTATACTATACTCAATAAATAAAAAAAAATATACTTTAAGAAAATGCAAACAAAAATCCAATTTTTTTTAAATTATGACTACCCTTAGTCGCTTAAAGCCTTCGGTTGTTCTTAGTTCTTGATTTTTTTTTTTTATTTCAATACAATTTTTTTTATATTATTTATAAATTCCCAATCCAGTTTTAGACCAGAAACTTTGATTCTTTCATAGCTGACTTCGGTGCTTTGCTATATTTTTAAAACAAATATTTGCTGCTCTTCTTACAATTTACACTTGAATCATCCAAAATTAAGAAGCGCTAAGCGTTCAGTGGCCGCATGGAAAATAAAAAATTATGCTCCTATGATTATTTATAGGTCAATGCTTTAGTTAAGTAAATACAGTCCAATAAACAGTATAGCTGTATATATGTAGATATGTATGCATGCATTGTTAGTGCAAATGAGTGTATGAACTAGAATATAAATATTTTTACGTGTATGTGTGTATGTATGAGATGCCTTAACCGAAAACGCTCGTTGGACTTCTACTAAATTAAACCAATTAAAATCAAGATCACTGAATAAGCCAACGCCATAAATATAGTATTGTGCTAAATTCATTAACAATACATTTGCCGATAAGATTATTTTATTTCTATATATATTATATTATATGTGTATGAATGTGTGAATGTTCATACTTATATATATTAGTAATTCTGAGTCAACAAATAATAATCGAAAATATTTACTAAAGCAAGCCGGTCACAAGCAGACCAGAGGAGAAAGAGAGAGAGAGAGAGAAGAAGATCATACAGAGACAAACTTTTGAAAAGGCATTCAAATCATTTGAAAATAGGCAAGCATGTCCCGTATAAGCACGACTGAGTCAAAAAAAAAAGTTTACGTATTACGTCATATAGTCAATTCAACTTCCTGACTATGCCAGCGTGTTCCAGGCCGAACTTTTAACGATCAGAGAAGCATGCAAATCACTGAAACTCTACAAGGAAGTTAGTGCAAGAGTAGCTATCTTTTCAGACAGTCAAGCAGCTATCAAGGCCTTAGACTCCAACTCCATTCTATCCAAACTAGTCTTACAGTACAGAGAGGAACTAGAATTACTTAGTGATTGGCTTGAAATTACTCTGATAAGGGTTCTCGGTAATAGGAACATACGGGGTAATGAGATAGCGGATGAGCTATCTCAGTAAGAAAAGGTTCGACACTAGACATAGCAGACGCGGTGGCAGTCGTCACGCCACTCAACACAACAAAAGCATCCATTGCTTCACACTATCATGCTTTAGACGAAAGAAGATGGAAGCAATTAACTACATGTATTACAACAAAAAACACATGTCCATCGTACAAAATCCAAAGGACGAATCACCTGTTAAGATGTTCTCGACCAAACATTTCACACATCACTGCAACCCTTACAGGTCATTGGAAAATAGGGGATCATGCAGCCAGACTCAACCTCCACTTCAATCCCATCTGCAGAAGCTGGCAAGCGGAAGAGGTGAGGGAAAGTCTTTTCCACTACCTATGTGAATGTCCATGACTATCTAGGCTACGACTTCTCTCATTTGGTAAGCCTTTCTTACAGGAAATTAATGAGATCTCAGACATCGAGATAAAGAATTTGCTGCTATACTTGGACCTCACTAAATAGATCTGACTTAGAAGCAAAAAAAAAAAGAGATGATGATCACACGAGGACAATGGTAGTAAAACGGTGCTGGTCAGTAATTAGAATTATTTCAGTGGAAATACTCAACCACTTCAATAACAACAACGTCATTTAGTACCGGAATCCAGCACCTCGAATACCGCGGCTCCTTTGCACTTTTCCTCATTCCGGGATCTCAGATTTAAACCTCCGGTATACCGGCATTTGTGCATGCGTAATTTGTTTTAAAACAAAAGTAAATTTTTCATTATTAAATGGATTTTTTTATTATTAAATGGAATTACCACCTTGAATAAGGTGAATATTTTATACTAACTCTTGTAACTCTTTGTGTTCAATGAATGGAGATTTTGATAGTGCCGCTCAACTTAATAGGTTTGCTTTCTTTTTTAGACTTAGAACATAATATCTTTATAACGAGCACTCGGATTTAAACCAAATAAATTTTGTTAAGTAAAACGATCAATTATATATTGTAAAATACAAAAGTTTTTTTTTTGGTTTGGTTTTTATTTTTTTTATATTATATTTTCAAAAACATAGCTGAAAATCTACATTATTTTTAGCTCAAGTGAATAGGTTTGACCAACAAAACTATACAAAAAAATTATTCACAGCAATATTTCATGGCACTTGGTAACTTAAATAATAAAAGACACTATTTTTACATTATTTAATATTTGGTATGACCACCCTTATTCTTAATTATTTCAAACATTCGAGTTGATAAGGAATCGTAATATTTTTCAATTTCACTCAGTGAAATAGTTGACCAGGCTTTTTTAATCGCTTCAACCAGGGTCGCCGAGTCTTGAAATTGTCTTATGGCGGCCATTCTGGTCCTTAATCCACTGTATGGATGGGGGCGTTGTCTTGTTGGTACGTCAATTGAATAAGTCCAAAAATTTCGGAAAACTGGGGAAAAGTCCTTTGGAGCACAGTCTTGTAGACATTTGCATTCATCTTTAATGAAACAAACTGCAGCTGGCAAGTTTCATAAAACGATATGGCTCCCCAAACCATTACGCCTCCTGTACAGGAGTGATGACGACTCAAAAAGCATTCCTCTTTTCGCATATCGTTAAAATAGTATTTGAAGCCATCCGGTCCGTCGAGATTGAACTTTTTTTCGTCAAAGAAGACCACAGCCTTCCACTCCTTGTTCCATGTCATGTGATCCCGCGCAAATCGAAGTCGCGCTTCCTTACGTGCATCATTGAGAGGAGGTTTTTTTTATTTTTAACTCTTTAAGTGTTTAGCACTCCGAATAACTCGTTTTACCGTTGCCAAACTAGCATTTACACCGCATTCATCCCTGATTTTACTGACAGAGAGGTGGGAATTCGAAGCAGTTCGAAGGATTAGTCGCCTCTCTGATGCCGCTGTAGCATATTTTTTCCTCCTTTCATTTTTTCCCGTAATCGGCTTCATTACGAAGAAAATTGCTTACCACGTTTTGGCTTCGACCAATCTTCTTTGCTATTTCATTATGGTTTAGGCCAGATTCAATATAGCCTTTAATTTGACCTTTTTCAAAATCGGTTAAAGATTTTCCCTGACCCATATTAAAAAAAATGGTAGGAATTACTTTAAATTTAAGTAGACCAAAGAAATTATACGTTTTCAATCACGCAGTCAATCAAAAAGTGAAGTCAAGGTTGTCAAACCTAATCAGATGAGCCAAAAATAGACCACACATTTAGCGAATTCCACGATGAAAGCAAAATTCTGATTTACCGTTGCATAGAACCCGTTACATTTTTTTGTCATATTATGAGTAAACAAATGAATGTTCAAAACAAAAAAGAAAGAATGAAAAAATGCCAGTTGAGCGGCACTGTATTTATGGAATTGTAATAATTCACGAGGTTCAAATGCAAGGGCCACGAACGCGAATTTTTCGAAGTAGCTACCCCTACATACATATTGTCCTTAGACGAAAGTTAATGTTAAAGATGCATTGGTAAAATGCCTCTCTGCGTAGCCGAATGGGTTGGTGCGTGCCTACCATTCGGGATTCACAGAGAGAACGTAGGTTCGAATCTCAGTGAAACACCAAAATTAAAAAAAAAACATTTTTCTAATAGCGGTCGTCCCTCGGCTGGCAATGTCGAACCTCCGAGTGTATTTCTGCCATGAAATAGCTCCTCATAAAAATATCTGCCGTTCGGAGTCGGCTTGAAACTGTAGATCCCTCCAATTGTGGAACAACATCAAGACGTACGCCACAAATAGGAGGAAGAGCTCGGCCAAACATCCAAAAAGGGGTGTACGCGCCATTATATTTATATAAAATAAAAGACTAAGGTGTCTTAATAATACAAAATACGTAACTATAGGAAAGGAAAAACTTAGCAATATGTCGCATTGCTATTATTGTGTCTGTCACTGTACACGAAATATCCACAAGTAAAACTAAGAAATTGAGCAGCAGATAATGAAGAAACTTGGAAACGTGTGCGACGTGTATGGGCTTCTCTTGTTGCTTTTGTTGAATGGCTAGCCTTAATACCGGCTAGCGGTGTTAACGCTGGTGATATACCTACCATAATCACATTAGTAATAATGACGATTGCGATGATGAACAAAAAGATGCTGCTACTGATATTCTTAATGCTGTCCGCTGGCTTCATTTCATCATAATGATGTGCCATATACATATAGTACTTATGTATCTACTATATATAGATATGTATGTAGATATATTTTTAGAAATAAAAACGCCATGTATGTAAAAATGGAATAAAAGTTTTTCTTTAAAGAAAATGATGCAAAAGTCGACGACGAAATAATAGATTACTAATGTTTGTTTGCGTCGAGGCTGAGAGAGAGAGAGTGAGAGAGAAAATATTTATGTTGAGTGTTGATGGATGGATGCGGTCCTATCTAAAAACATGGAAGCACGCGGCACCAACACTTTGTAAATAAGTATGTATGCATGTGTGTGTATATGTGTACGGCAACATGTGGAGATGCACCTATGATGCCAGCGCTGAAAGCATGAATTAAAAATAGTGAAAAGATCTGAAGATGTGTGAAGCAGAATAAAATGAGTTGCGCGTACATAGAACAGGCAGATAAGTTGGAGCAAAAATTTATGGTTGATGCTACTGCCGTGTTAACAAAGACGATTTGTACATAAATATGAGCATGAAGTTGAAAATGAGCGGAGTTGGTTAATGAAAAGCGAATAACAAAAGTTAACGACATCAGGTGGCCTGGCAAATAAGAATAAAATTGATAACGCATGAATCTGTGTGAGTAATATTAACACATACGTACATACATATACATGCATATGTTTGTGTGTGGTAAAAAAGAAGTAATTAAAGAAATTTATGATGTTAACTTCGCTTGGTGTTCTAATTAATAATACTTAATTTTATAATCAAATAATAACCACAATAAAATGAAAAAATGCACCAAAATTTAAAAAGAACTTCTTAAAAGAAGAATATTGCGATTGAATGAGTTTAAATCTGCACACAAATCCTCACATAATATTAACTCAAGAACCGTGGGTGTCTAAAGAAGAAATACAGAGCTTATAGAGGTATAAAGTGGGAGTCTATCCTTTATAAAGAGGGAGAGGTCCGTCCGCGTACGTGTATTAGTATGCCAAAAGCGATTGATTGCGTTTTGTTAAGACAATTCTGCGGTCAAGACGTAGTTGCAGTCGAGATAAAGTATCGATTAGAGGGGAAAGAGGTAGATATAATCGTCATCTCGGCCTATTTTCCTTGCAACTCCATTCTTCCTCCCCCTACGAGGGAGTTGGTGGAAGTTGTAAGATATGCTGAATCCATGGGATTAGGTCTAATTGTGGGATGTGACGCAAATTCACAGAACACACTCTGGTATAGCACAAAATGTAACTTCAGGAGCATAAACTCATGGACTTCATTCTGTCGTCTCGCTTGTTTATACAGAACGTCGGTACCAGCCCGATTTTTGTAACAACCGAAAGACAGGAAGTGATTGATATGACTTTATCTAACGATAAAATATCAGATCATATCACTGGTTGAGAAGTACTCGATAAAGATTCCCTGTCGGACCATTGTTATAAAGAGTTTAGGCATGAGCCCGAGACAACCTCGATCCCAGCAGGCCGGAATCCCCAAAAAGCAGATTGGACACGATATGAGGATCTCACTAAAGAGCAAATCTTTGATGATCCCAAACTCCGAACAATAACTACGATTGAAGAAGCCACAAACTAATTGGGGCGAACTTTAATCGAGTGTTATAATAAGGTGTGCCCGAAACGTAGGAGAATAGGGGGTAAGGGACCATCCCTTGGTGGAACGCCGAACGCTCGAAACTCCGGAAAACTTCCAAGAAACTTCTTAACAGAGCTCTTAAAACTCAGTTGGAAGCGGATTGGACTGGCTACCGTAAACTGAGGAAGGAATATAAAAAGAAAATTAAATCATCTAAACCGGACTCTTATAGAACCTTCTGCAGTGAACTGGAGGAACGGAAGAGTTCAGCGAGGTTATGCGTCACCGTATAAGCATGACCGAGTCAAAAAAAAAAGTTGACGTATTACGTCATTTAGTCATTTCGACTTCCTGACTATGCCAGCGTGTTCCAGACAGAACTTTTAGCGATTAAAGAAACTAGCAAATCACGAAAACTCTACAAGGACAAGACAGTCAAGCAGCTATCAAGGCCTTAGACTCCAACTCCATTCCATCCAAACTAGACCGGACGGCTGGACTCGCTGCTCAAACCTGATGGTACTTAGTGTTTTGTGGATTGAAGATCCCTTTTTTTTACGATTGCAGTGCATCGTTTAGGCATTTAAGATATTAAGTTGTCAATAACGTCTCGCGATATGCCTTCCCATGCTTCTTTTACAGCTTCGAACAGTTCGTCCCTGGTCCTACGGGTTTCCCTTTAAGTTTTCATATTAACGATCTCCCATAAATTCTCAATGGAGTGAAGGTCAGGGGACTGCGCTACCCACTTTAAAACGTCTTTACCAATACGTCTTAATGGCATCTCCTCTTCAGCGTATGGCAGCAAGATGTTTTGTAAAATGTCGGTGTACATATTATCGGTTTATTATTCCTATTATTCGATGAGTTGGATCGATCTCTTCCCCAAAAAAACAAGCCCATACCAGTATCTAACCACCACCTTATTTGGTAGCTGCAATATAATAGTTAGGGCTGAGTCAGTCTCGGGCTGAGTCGGACATGTCTTATAGCATTGAAATATTTCATATTGCACTTCCATTCAACCGACAATAAAACAGTCTTCCATTTTTGGATCGTCCAATCAAGTTGAGCTTCAGAAAATTCTAGTCTGGCCCTTCTATTTTTTGCTGAAATAAATGGTTCCTTAGCCGGCATCAACTGCTCGCCTTCTAATTGTTCGTTCACTAACTGATAACATCTTGTTCAAGCATTATTAATCTACTGCAGCGGGAAACTGCTTTCTACTCCACTTGCGTTATCTGCATCAGGCGAAAAATCGTGATCCCAAAGGTTTGAGTCGCTTCAACTACAGCTCTGGGCATTCAAATGGAAGGTGATGTAAGTTCCAAGCTTTTGTTCCAGCTGATAATTTCTACAGAGTAGATATTGTGGGTATGTGCCATGGGATCTTGGATCCGCTTTACTCGGTCTTACGAGAGCGTTCGTCCTTTAGCGCTTAACCCAGAACGTAACAAAACTGAGACCTAGCAATTACTGCGTTTAGTCCACGGGCTATTAGCCGTGGTGGAGGAGTGCACGAAATTCTTTTAAGGTTCTTGGTTTCTTTACCTTGGATTGCTTGTAATGCAGCTTGCCTATTAACCAATCTCTGCTACTTTGCAGAATACACATCGGTTGCTCTGAAGATAATGAGACTGACTAATCTGCAGAACGTCTGAATAGAGACTGGCTCTTTTTCCTACATCTTTGCTTAATTTAGATGATAATACCGCCTGCTGGAATCTACGCAATCGTCTAAGCCAACTTTTATATGTTGGATTCCTTTAGCCTGCCAGCTTTTTTAGACTTGCAGTGGTTGAACGTTAAAGTCCATACACCATCGACGCTCACAGCAAGCGAGATACTGTGAGTCTTTCTAGTTATTTTCCCACTGGTAGTTAATTTTGCTAAAGAGAATTCAGAGGCTACAGGTTTCCTTGGGAACAAGTTCAGTTCAAGTTCACGAGGTCTTAAAAAGTTAACTTCTAACCCATCCTGCATTATTTCTATTACCTCACTTGGCAGAACTTCCCTGCGATTAGTGAAGTTAAATCATTGCAGTAGGCGATGACCTTCATTGTATGTACCTTGCAGGCTTTCAAGACTTCATTCACAATTAAATTTGTGAGGAGATGAGATAACAAGCCCAAATAACGTGCATCCACAGCTGCGTTCATAACTCTGCTCTAGTTATTGGCCCTAAAACACCATTTAGTGACTCTGCTGGTTAACTAAAGGAATACCGGAAACTGTCTCTGGGTTTCTTACTAAATATGCAGTTAAAAAATCACATGATGGGTTTACCGACTGCTTAGTGCTTCTCTTAGGAAATAAACCACAAATCAACTTCCTTCCAGTCTAACCCAGCCTCACTACCGATCACTTTTTTCCATATTTTTTTAAATCTAGCGGAGATATTTCTATTGTTTTTTTAGTTTGATCACTTTTGTATAAAAATATCGCGAAGTTGTTTTTCCAGATCTCCCTGCTTTCCATGACAGCTATCAGCTAGTAGAACCGTAAGTTTAATTCAGACTTCAGTAAGAGTTCCTATGAGATACTTTAAGATCTTTACAAGAAGCCGGATCTCAAACTGTTTCTCTCATATTTTTAACGGAGTTTCATAGTCTGCCGTAATTCTATTCAAGGGGGAAATACGCTTGCTGACAAATCAGTTGTCATTTTGTCAAACTAACTGTCACAGGCTCTAAAGAAACACCCTATACCTACATATATATGCGCATTAATTTGTGTACACCCATTTAATAATATTACAAAATTAAACAAATTTATTTGAGTGATAAGCTTTTGTTTGTTTGACAACAATAACAACAACAATTGGGTGAGCTTTTGCACCGTAACTGAGGTAAGAAATGTTGACTCAACTCCTAGTGGGTATGTGTGCTTGCATGCTGTTAAACGTGTTGTTGCCGCTGAGTTGTCATTTAGTCAGATGCTTCAGTAAACAGATAACCGTCAAATAAACTGATTACATAGAAAAAACTAACAATAAGTCAAACAGCGCATAAATCCATCATTGGAAAGTTGTTGTGGTTGCGGCATACTGGTAAAAGCAACAACAACCGCAACAGCATCAGCATCAGCAAACATATTTAGTTGTGGCAAAAGCAACAGCAACAGCAGCAGCTGCTGCGAAAAACTGCATTGAAAATGTCGCATGCGATTTTACAGACGCGATTGTCGCCGCTTCAACAGCCGAAGCTACCACCGAAGCCGCAGCCGCAGCCTAAAACAGTATGAGTGACACAGCAAAATGTTTTGCCATCAATTGCCAGCATTATCGGGAGCATTAAACAACAGCAACAGAGTAACAACAGCAACACTAATCTGTTGCTCTGGCTGCGAATTTTTTTCCCCCTTTTTGTCCAAATTTGAACTTTCGTTTTTCAACATTCGTGTGATTTGCTCTAAGGTTGTTGTTGATGTTGCTGCTGTCTTTGCCAACAAAGGTGCTCCACCACCTCTCGCGTCAGCCCCACTGATGCTGTTTTTCGCTGTAGCGCAGCAGGGCGCGCCGCCGCCGCTGAATGACTCGGTGGCTGCCCCATTATGTTGCCACATTATTTTTCTGGTATTTCAACTTAATTTGTTTTACCATTTTTTCTTCAATCTTGTGCTTCTGGCTCGCTATTTGCTGGTGCTGTTTTTTTCTACTTTTTATATTGTATAAAAAAAAAAGTTGCGACTCTCGTACATAACTGCTTACAAATCTAACTCTTTGGCATTTTGTTGTTGACGATGGTGTGTTTTGTTTTGTTATTGACTGTAAATTAGCCGCAAATTGAAAAATTTTGTAAGCTTTTGTTTTGTTGTATTTTTCTTCTTCATTGTAATCCTCATTTTTTTCCATTTTAAATGAAAAATTCAATCACTTGTTGTGCTGCCTTGCATTCTTCTAATTGTTGTTGCTAATTTTTTTTATAGTTCGTTTGCATTAGTGGATTTTCTTTGAACATATTTGAAAACTAGCGTTATACACCATGTACCGTTTTGAAATGTACACACAAATATAAAACTGCGAAGTATTTCTGTATTGAGAATTATGAATGCGAAAATTGCATGACATACATTTTTAACTCCAGCATATAGGAGAATATTTGTTTAAAATACTTTTATCAGTGAACCAACAGACATCCCTGTTAGCATTTGACAGACCAGCATATAGGTTTACAGACTTCAAATGACGAGACATAAAAGGGCCACTCACAGAAGGACAATTAAACGACACATCAAGTGAGCAAAATATTTGGTCAAGCACCAATATGAAACACATAAAGTCAAATTTGAAAATACAGTGAAGACTATAAGTAACTGGTATTACATCTCAAACAAGCTGGGATTCGCATTGTGCACATATCTGGTGACCGCGAATCTGTTTACTACAGCAAGACCTGTAGACACTAAGAGAAAACTCAACAAAAAACGTGTCTCAAAGCGTTGATAAATTCCTTTTGCCTTTCTACACTCATGATGAAGAGTATTCAGGAGGTGTGGCCAATATTAGACCGTTAACCGTCTCTCAACGGGTCGTGACGGCGGTATGTTTACGACAAAACTGAGGTTATGTTGGTGATATGAGAAAAAATCAACACATCCACTACTCAAATTACTTCGTCGCCGTCTGAACAACGACTGATAGAACAAGTGTGCGAATACGTGTAATGAGCGGACTGAATTCTTCTGCCGAATACCCGGTGACGTGGCAGTCGAAGTTATTCTCAAAGTTTTGAATGGTCAAACGCGTGATGGAAAAAATTATGAGATGGCGCCGTTGGTACCGTTACTTTGCTCTCAGCGAATTTGACAATGAGTTACGAGGTTTTAGCACCAGTATGGCCAGATTACCATTTTCGTAACTTGATTTAACTTTTTTTTTTGTTATTTAGTCTCGGAGTTTTAGTTCTTCCTTCATGACATTTTTCTAGCCTGTTCTAATTAAAAGTAATGTTTATAATTTTGTAAAATATACATTTTTTTTAAATTAGTTCAATAATTCACTCAGTTTTTTACTATTTTTAACATCTGGTAGCATTGCCCGCGATTGCGGTTATTGTTGGAGTTCAGCAGTCAAATCTTTCTCTGGCGCAGTGTTGCCTAGCTTAGGATATAAAAACGCACTAAAATGCCCATTTAAAGAAAATAAAATACCAAATTTTTATTGAATTACTTCAAGAATTTTGTATGCGTGACAAATTGTCTTTAAAATATTCGTTTTTTTAAATAAATGTTTTATGGTTATGTACAATTTAATTTATGAGTTTTTTGTTAAGAGAAGGACTTGTTTGCTATATTTGAGGTTATGTAGCAAGATAAGGTACTCTTGTTGTAAAAATGCCGTTATAGTTTCTTCAGTATTTTCTGGTATTTTGTTGCTTATTTTAACTATAAATACACTTCTTGATGCCCTATGTCCCACTAAGGATTGAGGACCGGACGAAACGATTACACCTCTATGGTTTTAATTCGCATTCAGTAAATTCAAACGCTTTAAAAAATGTGTAAAAAGGTTTTCAATGTTAAGAAGAGTTGAGAGAGGGACATTTAATATTTTTGCTTAACCTTAAAAGGAGCAAAAAATTAAATTTACACTTTCAAAATACCAAATTTTATAAGAACCAACAAATTTTTATTAACATTAAAATCTTCTCAGAGTGACCTTTTGTAACATTCTTTTGTTTAATAATAAAGTTTTTTTTAACTTACAGCTACGGTAGTTTTAAATTAAAAACAAAAAGAAACAAACACCAACTTAAAATTTTTGGCATTTTGATATATATGTAGTATGTATAAAAAAGCACTAAATTTATTGCGAAGAGCAAATGGGTTGCAATACTGCACAACTCGGCCAATGTCTGGCGGGCGCAATGTTGTTTCTATCATTCTTGGGTCAAACCTGGTAATCTATCATCCTTGAATGCGCTAATGATCTAAGCGGCAGAGTCAGGCGTCGTCACGTTGCCACTCTCACTGAGAGAGGATTGCAGACTTCCAGACCAGTGTGACAGGGTGAATTTTTTCAAATGCTCTTATTTTCTTCACATTTCATATGAGTGACTCAGTTCAATCTGATTTTAGCTAAAAGCTCGTTTTATTATTTACAAAAATATAAAATCGCTTTTGAGTTAAATTTTGATGCAATGGCAAATAGCATCGGCTTGTTTCTGAATGAGTTTTGCTTTGCTACCAAGTATAAGCATCTCGTTTTTGCAAAATATTCGTTAAACTTTCCAAAGCGAGATTGTCTACCAACTGTTTGTGTTCAGTTGGTTATCATATAAATCGTTTTTTGTTTTATTTTGCAACTTTCAAATGCTAGTAAACAGCAAACAACTCCAATATGGGTACGCTCAAAGTACAGTTAGAGAGCAACGAAAAAATTTATCTAATTAAAAACGACTGCGGAACTTTTACGTTCCAGTTAAGCGAAGAAACTGTGCTAAATTACCAAAACCATAATAGTGAATTGTAAATGCATAAATACATGTATACATGTATGTGTGTGTGTGTGTGTTATTCAAGTGGCAAACGCTTTTTCTCTCAAATCAATTTCAAATGAAATGGTGCTAATATTTCTTTAGAGCAAAAAGCAAGAATAGGAAGAAAAAATCATTTCCAGCCAATTGGCTAACTGGCTGGCTGGTTGACTGCTTGGTTGACGGAATGTCTGCTTGCTTTATTGGTTGAATAAGTGGCAGCCTAAGTGCCAGTTATATTACTTTTGCCTTTTCTGCTATTTTTAAGTTGTATTCTTTTTTACTTTATTGTTTTTTCTTTGAATTACTAAATCTACGCGTTGCACCAACAAAATCGTCGGGTTTTTGTTTTTGGTACAGTTTTTTTTCCATTTTCTTTCATCTAGCATTTGGCACTACGTAAACCAATACATACATACGAGTATGTACAGCCACACACATGTCGGTATATTTTCTTTCATTTGTATTTCCATTTCTCTTGTTAAATGTGGCCAACTTAAAGTTATTGCCTCGTTTAAGCGAAATGTTACACAAATTTTGCTGCTGCTACTGCGCTGCTGCGGCGACGCAATCGGTGAAAATACGCTAGCTCAAGAGCAACAACATTGGTAACAACAATCATACTAATAGACCATTCATTGCCTTTCCTTTCTCATGTTGCTATTCATTTTGAAAATAAATCGTAGTCGCGTGCGAAGTCTTAGAAAAAAATCTGACAAAAACTCAGCTTTGCGAACTCTTAGACTGCTTATTTCCCTATTTTTTCTATTCGGATTTAGCCAAACTAAATATTTTCCAGTTTCACATTTTTGTATGTTTTCCATTTTTCCTTCTGGAACGCATTGTTTTATTTACAGAAATTCACAGCTTTGGGAATTTGAGCGCGTCCCTCGGAAGTGTTGCTTTCCTACGTGGAAAAATACTCGCACAAGAGAAAAAATGCAAGTAATACCGTAATAAGTAGGTATTTTATTAACGCAACAGAAGTAATGAAGCAGAAATTGCAAGTGTAAAAAAATATGTGAAGAGAAAAAAATATAAGTAGAAAAAAAAATAAAATAAATTAGAAAAAAATAGTAAAAATAATGGTTGGTTGGTTTAAGGGTGACCCCGCATCGGAGTGCCACATAGACCGCAAGTTGGGTCCGTTGTGTTACCCTAGAGCTCATTATGTTATATGATTTCCCCACCTAATCGAGATTTTTATTGTAGATTTTGGTCAAATATATTAATTCGTTTCGAGAATTTGATGAGAGATTCGATTTTCAGGTTCGAGAGTACTGAAAGATTGTCAATTGTTGGAGAGCCAAGAAGAGCGAGTCGACTTCTGGCTAGACCGGGACAACTGCACAGCAAATGTCTGCTCCATACTTCCTCATCTTCGTCCTCGCAGTATCTGCACAGGTCGTTTTGAGGAACCCCGAGCCGACGTGCGTGAGTGCCCAAAAGGCAGTGGCCGGTGATGAGAGATATTATATGCCTTAGTTCGTGTTTCGAAAGACTTATAAGGGTTTTTGTCTGTAGGATGGCCAGATTTGTCTGGTCGTAACGCAAAAAGTTTCCACTCGCCACCTCCGATCAGCAATGCTGTGAAATTCTCGATCAATGAGCAATTTGCATGTTGAGAGCGGAATGTGGATTGTGGGTAAGTTACTAACATTTGATTGCGCAGCTCCAGCTCTTGCGAGCTCATCAGCTTTGCAGTAAAAATAATAACAAAAACAAAATTAAAAAATAAAAATAAATAAAAACAAGTAAAAATAATAACTAAAACAAAATTTAAAAAAATTAAAAAATTAGTTCACCATTATTTTGTCACACTGTTGTTTCTCTTTTCTTGGTTCAAAAAAACAGAGCTAAGCAAATATGTCAGTAGTTTTATTGTTGTAAAAATCACAAGTGGCGCCCATTTGTGCTCCTTTCTAACATTTTCCATAACATTTTGGAATATTTCTGTCTTAAAAAACTCGAAAGTTTGAGTTTTTTAGCGTACACCTTTTCCTTTAAGGAACTCCACAAGAAAAAGTCCGTCGCGATAAAATTGGATGAGCAATTGGAGCAGTTGTTGACAGGCGAAAAAACGACGTTCAACATCCCTTGGTTTTAACTCATAAGGAACCCAAGTCCCCTGTTTCTAAATCATTCCCAAAGCATACAATCGCTTGGGAATGGATTGGCGGGTAACTCCTAATACTGAAGCAAGCTCTTCTTGTGTGTGACACGGATCCTTATTGAGCAATGCCTCCAATTCAGCCTCTTCGAAGGTTTTTGGCCTTCCTTCACGCGGACGGTCGTCAACATTAAAACCACCGTCTTTGATGCGACGGAACCAATCTCGGCACGTTGTGTCACTTAAAGCAGCATCTCCATAAGCTTTTTGTAGCTCTCGATGCGCTTCAGCGGCCGTTTTTGTCGAATGAAAGAGGAAAATCAACACTTCCCGCAAATGACGATTATTCGGCACAAAATGAGACATTTTCACAAAACCAAAAGTATATGATACCAAAAGAAAATCACTAATGTGTCGAAGCAGTTTGTTTGCCATATGTCTAAGCTTGGTTTATGACATTTAGGTTATGTTAGAATCGGCTAGCACTCACTGCTGGCGGCATCTATTGACAAACAGCGAGTTGCGCACCACCTAATAATTTTTTGTCGAATCTATACAAGCATGTACAGGCGGCCGCCGTAGCCGAATGGGTTGGTGCGTGATTACCATTCGGAATTCACAGAGAGGTCGTTGGTTCGAATCTCGGTGAAATCAAAATTTATAAAAACATTTTTCTAATAGCGGTCGCCCCTCGGCAGGCAATGGCAAACCTCCGAGTGTATTCCTGCCATGAAAAAGCTCCTCATAAAAATATTTGCCGTTCGGAGTCGGCTTGAAACTGTAGGTCCCTCCATTTGTGGAACAACATCAAAACGCACACCACAAATAGGAGGAGGAACTCGGCCAAACACCTAACAGAAGTGTACGCGCCAATTATTTTTTTTTTTTTATACAAGCATGACTTTGTAATAGCTATCCGTACCTGATGCTTGTAAAAATGTTGAAAATTTGTTCATCCATAATTTGAGCAAAATTTCGAAAGTTATCAAAAATAATGTTCAATGACCAGCTGACTAAAACTTTTATAACAAACAACCACAGAATACATTATTTCATATGATTAAGTATTATTGTTTAAACTTCCACACGCACTTCCCAGCTGCAACGGAGTTCAAATAAGCGTTTACTGGCGTTGGAGATGGCGCGAAAAATGGCCGGGGAAATGGAAAAACAAAGAGACTAGGAAAAATTGTTATATTGGAAAAATACAAAAGCAGTAAAATAGGCAGAAATAAAAAGAAAATAAAATGAAAAAAGGAATGGGTGTGCAATAACGCTGAAACTGGTCTCGACTGACGCGGCAATAGTGCAGGTGGTGGAGGTCGATGTCGCATAGCATTGGTGGCATAGGCAAGTTGATGGCGTGTTTAGTGGCTACCCCACTCCTGCTCTGCCACCGAATCAAGTTAGTTTTCCAAACCACGTACATACATATGAACACACACACATAAGTTGGTGCATATGTCGCAATGTTGCACGAACAATAGTAAAGCCGAGAAATATGAAATTCAGTCTCTCGGGCAACACAAGTAAACAATTGCATGTGTAATAAATAAAATAGTAGACTATGAAATTTTCATAAGCATGGAAGGGTTTATGAATAGGCGAGAAGGTCGCTAGAATTGTATTGACATGTTTGCAGTGTTGTTGACTTTTTTCGACTATTTACTTATAATTTTAGATTGATAAAATTCGAGTTGCTTTCGCTGACACTAATGAATACATTTAAAGTGGCAACGTTACCAACGAAGCCTAATCGAAAGCCCAAAAATTCTCACGTTTATTGGGTATATTATACCACTCTTTCTCTACCACCAGTCTTTTGCCCTCTCATTTCTGTGCACTCTCCTCCGCTCATATCAAAGAATGCCGTAAATGAGGGGCAGTTCTAAACTACAAATATTCGTCATTGCTTTTATTTCACAATTTAATGGTTTTGAGGATATCTTCAGTGCAGCAAGTGGCGCTGCGAATTAATGTCTTTTGTATAATAAAAATGAAGGTCACTACTAACAACTAAGCATCTGTTAGAATCCACAGCCAATTGACTGCCTAAGGTGGAAATTTAGAAAACCCTCGCCCAAATGCCTTAATAATTGTAGCAGAGTATTTCCAGGAAGACAACTACCGAGTTTATATGATTTACTATCCCTTTATGTGCGTGAGAATTTTCCTTCTTATGAGTGACTGAAAATTTTCGTAGTACATAATCGAAAACATCGGAAAACACATACGCTTACAAATATAAAAGTATGCACTTAAAGAATGTTTGGTCTTCGAAGACAAGCCTACCACCTATTACCTGCCTGTATTGTGATTTTTGTTTTTTGTTTTGTTGTTAGTCCTACGATTTTCATTCATGTTTTTACTCTCGTGTTGCTTTTTTGTTCATATGCGCCATTTCATGACGTTGTCGAATTGTGCATTGACTAAACGGAAATACCGTAGATTTGTTGTTTTTTTTTTTCAGGCTCAATGAGATTATCATGCCTTTTCTCCTACCAAGCACATTCGTGTGAGTATCGTACACAACAAAAATGAAGGAAGAATCAAATGCGGCTTAGTTCTATAAAACCCATTACATAACTAGTTACATACTAGAGCTAAATGGTTGTTGAATTTTACGGAATAACTAGTGTATGTTTTAATGATAATAAGTTAATAATAAGAATCACAATTACAGAATGCAGGGGCGTACTCAAAATCAGACCGTTAGCCGGCTCTCAGACGCAACTGGGTTCATGACAGCGGTTTGTTTAAGAAAAAATTGGGATTGTGTTGGTAATATACGAAAAAAATCAACGCAGTTATCTCTCATGTTGCTTAGTTGCCGACAACGACTGATTCGTTGTACTAAATTACAAGTAAAGACACTCTTCTTCTTTCTGATTGATATTTGACAGACACTTGGGGGTGCGATGGTGAGAATGCTTGGCCTTTTTGCTTGAACGTTTTGGCGGGATTGATATGCCGGATTACAATTGTATGGTAACATTAAAAATAATGGAATATCGACAAAAGAAAAAAAATACAAATTAATATATTTGATTTGGCAAATTAACAATTACAAATATTTTTGATAGATTTCTTAGCCATAATAATACTTTTTTTTGAGAAATATCTAAATTTATAAGACATTTTTTAGAATTTTTGACACGATTTTTTATAAAATTTTATCATTTTTCTGCAACTATGTTACATAAAAGAGCGTTTTGGGGGTTTTCGATCTCAGCATCTCTATTTTTCCCCCCAACAGCTGAGAGTGTTTTTACTTATGGATCTGTACAATCGTCTGATTGGACGAGTGTGTGAATATGAGCGGCAATTACTCTGTTGCCGAGTACTCGTTGGGCCGGCAGCCGAAGTTACTCTCAAAATTTTGCTTCGGATGGCCAAACCAAAAACCATTTCTGATCATCATTGTTAAAAAAGTGAAAAACAAGAAGTGGTATTCTTGCAGTTTGGAGAGTAATTTTGGCATTTGACCGCAAGTATACAAGAACAGATCGTGACATAAAACTAGGCAGTGGAAGGTTGTTCTTTTTCATTTGAGCGCACTTATTCGTTTGGTTTTGGTGCTACTTTTGTATGCGTATATTCCAATTTACTGCAGGGTAACAGCAAATAACTAAATATTTGTGTGTATTCGTTATAGACAAATATCATTGTGTTTGTCGCTTTGTTTTCTCTTTTTTTTGCTTTAATATTTTTTTCGTCCTAAGAACAAATGTTATCCACATAATACTCGCTTCAAAACCAACTGGGCAATAGCCAAATGACAGTCTTGTAGGCCTTTCAGCCACTTAAGTATCATACCTACATACATATGTACGTATGTGTGGCTGTGGTGGTTTTGCACGTGTATACTGTATGACAGTTAACATGGCCTAGATGTCAGGAAAACTGTCATTAGCAGTGTGTTGCACCCTTCACTTTGCACGTTCATATTCCACGCTGTCTGCCCTTTTACTGAAGCGATTATCTTTGAAATGTTTTTTTCTTCTTTTTTTATCGCACTAATTTATTTCTCATTTTTCTTTTCCTTGGTAGTGTTTTTAGGTTCTCTCTTCTTTTGCTATTTTTAGCCAATATTCTCGTACTTTGTATGCGATTTAGTCAAAGTGAGATTTGTGTAGTTATTGCACTTGGCTGGATTAAAGACATCGGCTGCGGTCTGATCAAAGTCGGGGTATTTCATTGGTTGTTGTTGGTACTGTTTTGATGTTCGTCAGCATAAGAGGAAATATACTCGTATATGTACATAATTGTACGTATATGTGCATAGCTGTGTGTATTTATTGCTTTTTAGATGTCAAGGTGTTGACAAAATTGTTAACAGGTCGTTTGTTTGACTGATTGCCCTTAAAATCGATAGTTTTTGCTTAACGAGTTTGTAGAAGAAGCTAAAATAATACGAATAGTTTTGGTATGAGATGATATTTTGTTAGGCATCGGCACCAAAGAACTCAGCACTTAGAGAGACATTCCTAAAGTAAGAAGGCATAAACTGACATTCAATGAGTAGCAGCAGTTGTACTAAGAGCTTTAAGAACGGTACTTCAGGTATTCCCATCCACACTCATTTCTCCTCTATTCTCAGCATAATTCGTGTAATGAGAAATCATAACGACACCTATATACCTATTCGCTTAGTTTTGCCAGTGATGGCCGAGCAGGCAGTGGTAATATTCGTGGCTAGAACCGAATAACATGCCAGGTGTGCAATTTCAGCTTTTGTTCTTACAATTGGCGCAAAAGCCTAACACATTTGCGGAGAAAATGTTGTAGAGACTGAACTTTTCTATGGGAATATTACAGAGTTCTTTCTGGTGCGCCCTGATGTTAAGGTCAACATTGTCCTTTTGCCATTGGATTGTGAGTGGAATGAGAGAGTAGACTTGTTCCCGCATTACTGCGAATCAAGCTGAATGCTTATTATTTAAATCATCTGATACTCAAATTAAAAGGCTTTCGAAAGGATCTTTATATATTGGGGTTTTTTTAGCTCCATGAGAACTATCGATATCGATAATTATGATTTGGGCAGTTGAGAATGTCAAGCTGTGTCGACATTTCTGTTCAGTAAGGTTTGGCAAGCCATCATGAATCGTTTAATGTCAGAACAACGCTTCCAAATGGTGGAAATTCACTTCGAAAAAAAATCTGTTCTCGAAGTTTTAGATTTAATAATTATTTTTCGCTGCATTAAATTTCATATGAAAATCGCCTTACTTATTATGACACTTAAGTGCAATAATAAAGGAAAACCCACTAGTTCCGAACTGGTCTGCTTCTATTTAATTTGTGAGGTGAACTGCTCTCTAGAGTTATAAGTCCTAGCACACTTTTCATGCCTTTTCTAATTGCTTCGAGAATTGCGTTCACAAACCATGCCAATGAGAAAAAACTCTAGTCCAGTTCAATATTTTACTGAGGTAATTTTCTACAGGAATATACGAGGGTCATTCCATAAGTCCTTTGAAAAATGAAAACGTGAGGCCTGTTTGCTTCGAGAGCTGTTAGTTTTTACTCTCCACTTGGTTGGTTAAAATTCCAGTTACATCGATCACAAAGTTTTATTGAAGGGAAACTTCTTAGGCGTCGATGGACGAGCGAGAATAGAGAGTAAAATTTCAAGGCCATGCAACGTTTTGGGCATTTTCGTTCCGCGAGAGAGCAAAAAAAATATAATATAACGTAGAGGAAAAGGATAGAGAGAGGTACACCTTATAAATATCTTAGATACACTTTAGGCTATTTTTCCTAAGTTTTTCCTTGTGGTTGCTAATTTCTAGTGAGAAATAACACTGCCTACTTTTTGGCGCTTGTTTGTTGGTGCAAACTTGTTGGAAATATATTTTTGGTGCCTACTTTTTGGCGTTATATTTCCTTGGTGCCTACTGTTTGGGGCGTTTTTTGATCCCAATTTTTTTGGCGTTTTTTTCGTGCCTACTTTTTGGCGCTTATTTCTGTTTCTTGGCTAGTGCCTGTGCGTACTATAAAGTGCTATCCATTCCGGCGTCGGATTTATTGGTATTGCCTTGAGGTAATTTGCGCCGTTGATGCGGTCCTGAATCGGTGCGTTTGTGCGGGTGATAAACGCTCGGAGTAGTATGCATGGTTGCCACGGTTTGTGGTCGGCGTTTACCTACACTGGTCGACCCTTCTCCGCTTTTTGTAAATTTTGCCTATTTGTATTCTCTGCAAATGTTGTAAATTTATTTAGATCTATATTCTTTCTCTCTCTCTCTCTCCCATTCTCTCTCGGGTCTCTTCCTCTTTCTTTTTCTGCCTTGAAAGTTTCCCTTCTGTTATGTGTACTACGCTACACGCACTTTTTTTATTGTCGGTTGAATCAAGAAGCTTTTGCTGATTTTGAAGAATGAAAAAAACTGAGTTTCAGGTGGTGATTAATTAGGCCTGTGCAGTTTCAATGACTCAAATCAGCGATTTAGGGTTTGAATTATAAAAGTATCCAACGGATTTGGCCTTAAGTGACTTTTTTTATTTCCAAACTAAAAAAAGGGCGCAGTGGACAATGGCTCATCGCCCAAATAGACACCTATTTCGACGGCCTTCCGAAATCTTACTTTTTAGATGGCTTACAAAGTTGGAAAAGCGCATGAAAAGCGGGAACAGCTAAAAGGCGATTATGTTGCAAAAACAAAAAAATTATCTAAACCAATTTGATTTTCGAACTTTTTCCAAGACTTATTGAATGACCGTCGTTCATTTTTGAGAGGAAATTTAAATCTTAAAAAGTTTCGAATTTCATTACCCACTGAACAAGTAAATTTTTACAATTTATGGATGTGTGTGTATGCATGTAATTTATTGGAAAACTTATAGCGATGTTGGACAAGAATAGTGGACATAAGGAAAAGCTAAATTAATACTCTTAAATTCGATATCTCTACGGCGCTCCTTTTGGCTAGAACTCTTTATACGTACTTTGATATTTTTTATAGTTTTTTGGTATTGCCGTTATACCATTTATACAGATTTATGTAGCAAGAAATAGTTTAAAGAAGAAATAACATCAATAACCCGTCATTAAATGTGACATTGCAGTAATAAAGGGGAATAGCGCTTGCCAGATTTGACTACAGAGTGCAGCCGTCAAAACGTTAGATTGACAACAGAGTGGGACAAAAGTGTGCGCGCCAATTATTTTTTTTTTTTTATTTGTTTAATCAGTACAAATTAAAAAAAATCTTTCGGAAATAATCTCAATTCACTATACGTAACATCAAAATCATCTTTTTTGTTTACAGTTTTCATTTTTGCGTTAAAAAAAATTATAGCTACCTTTTCCGTAATCCTGACTTCTGCGACTTCATCTATTAAATAAGCAACAGTAAATACTTAAGTAAGAATTCAAAACACTTTCCTCCACCTAATGCAGGTCTCATCTAAACATTTTTAACCATTGCGTTTAACATTAAATTTTATTTTTTGTTTTTTATAACATTAAATAATATCGACTTACAACTCGCATGACATATAGCGCCCACTCTGTCGCTAGCCTTAGACTGTTAACTTTAAACGTAATGAATAAAATTCAACATGCACAGGCGCAACTCGATAGCATAACGTGCTTGAAAATCGTAAATCTCGCCTAATACTATGCTTAATTAACAAATTTATTACTTTTAAGTTTCAAATTATATAATTCGTTTTTCAAATAATGGATAGCGCAAGACCATGTAGGAAATTTCAAGGGGAAATTAAACAAAAGCTAAACTGAATAAGGTCACAGCGGCTGTGGCAATACAAGTGACAAGTCTTAATTTTTCGGCTTGCTTTGTTTCTGCTATGCTCGTGAACATAGAAGTGAACGAAGTAGAAGCGCTTGAACCGTAACTCGGCCAAAGGGGAAAATGAATTAAATTGGCGCCCCTTCAAAGGGTGGTGTAATCTGATAGACATGGGAGGCCTCATGATTGGCTATACGGCTCACCTCTAAGCATTCCTGCATTGGCTTTGGCTTTTCTCACATAAAATGAACAAGAAAATCAGACATTCGAGTTCAATTTTTATTCCCCCTTCGCTAGGGAAAATGGTCACTATATATATTTATTAAAATGTCCCGGTTTTGATACGGAAAATAGTTCGCGGTATTCAGGATCAAATTAACTATTTCGGCGGCCGCTAGGCAATGCAGTTCTTCTTTTACTCTTTTCTAACTTTTCTAAAATAAATTTTCTCTATTACTATATAATTATAGGTATTCATAATTACGAAATTTTTTGAAAAAAGGTGTTTCGAATATTTTATATGCAACGAATCGGCAACTCTGATACTGATAGTTTTGCCAACCTTATAAAATTGACGTGGCCACAAAGCAGATTAATACGTAGTACCAGTAATTGTGCACCCACAATGTAGAACTTTTGAAGCGGTTTCCGTTAAAAAGATGCTTTTGTTTTTGCCTGTCGTACTTTTGCCTGATTGGCAGCGAAAAATCGAATATCATTCTAAAGTAACTGGAAACTAGAGGGAGCCTTCGACAACGCAAATTACAAATCCATGGAAACAGCACACGAGAAAAGAGGTGCAAACCCTATACTAACACATTGGATAAGCCAAATGCTTAATCAGAGGATTATTAAAGCCTCGTTAGGCCGAGCTGAACTTAATGTAACAACAGTAAAGGGATGCCCGCAAGGAGGAGTTCTTTCTCCACTGCTATGGTCCCTACTAGTTGATGACTTGGTGCAGCACCTAAACAATAAGGGATTTATAACCATTGGTTATGCAGATGACATATCTGTTATAATAAAAGGCAATCATGAAAGGACACTAACAGACTTAATGCAAAATGCCTTGAACGCAACATGGGAATGGTGTAAAAAGGAGGGGCTGTCGATCAACCTTAACAAAACCACAAGAAAAAGAAAGTTGGAGTTTCCTATATTGAAAATAAGTGAAACAGTGATAGAACTAAAGGAAGAGGTCAAGTATCTAGGTTTAACCTTAGATAAAAAACTCACTTGGGAGTCACATATAAATAATATAACACAAAGGCCACGAAATCTTTGTGGACAACCAAACAATTACTAGGGAGATCCTGGGGCCTCAGTCCTAGTATAGCCCTCTGGATATACACCCAAATGGTTAGACCAGTCATACTGTATGGGGCACTAGTATGGTGGAGCAAATCTATTCAAAAAACAGCGGCAACCAAACTGGGAAAAGTGCAAAGGCTTGCTTGCCTATGCATCACAAGGGGCTATGAGAACTACCCCAACAGCTGGCATGGAAGCACTCCTTAATCTCCCACCACTTCATATAACAATCCAAGAGGAAGCAGCTACGCAAGCACTCATGCTACACATGAAAGAAAATTTCAAATTAGGCAACCTCACCGGTCACTTAAGTATCCTAAATAAAGTCAAAAACACCATAAGCATGGCTCAAGTTTCAGACCACATTGACCCAACCCTCTGTTTCACAAAAGGACACACAGTTACCTTTCCTGAGAGGATCGAGTGGAAAACAAACCCAAAATGGATGAATGATGATTCACAAAAATGGTACACTGATGGATCAAAAACACCTTATGATGTAGGAGCAGGAGTAGTGGGGCCCAGAATCCACAAACCATTCACTCTCACCAGGGACACCACCATCTTCCAAGCGAAATTATATGCAATAATGGAAGCAGCAAACATCATGCAACGTAGAAACCACAAGAGAGTAAAGATTAGAATACTCTCGGACAGCCAATCAGTTCTAAAAGCTGTAGATAGCTATACCTACAACTCAAAAACTCTCTTAGAATGCCACAAGGCACTCAATAACCTGGCATCCAAAAACAATGTCTCATTAATTTGGGTACCAGGACATGAGGGATATGACGGCAACGAAAAGGCAGACTTTCAAGCCAAAAAAAGGGGCAGATGTAAATCTCATCGGACCAAGTCCCATGTTTGTCCCTAAAACAAAAAGTAAAATACTGGGCCAAAACTCTAATAAATCAGCATTGGAACAACGTAGGGGGTCTTAGAGACTCCAAAAAGTTCTTAAGTTTCAATGCTAAAAGAGCTAACATGGCCCTCACGTTAAACAAAAAGAGCATTCGCACTCTCACAGGCGCCCTCACGGGTCACTTCACCTGCAACAAACACTTACATAAATTAGGCATAACTAACAACAGCACCTGCAGATTTTGCTGCGAAGATAAGGAGTCTATAGAACATCTCATCATCGAATGTCCGGGGTTGACGCATAGAAGGAAAAGGTTTTTAAACTAGTTCATGCTTACAGATGAAGACCTTCAATCACTCCCTCAGAAGGAGCTGGTACAATTCATAAGCATACTTAAAGTCAATAGACAGCATAGGGTGCACAATAGATCAGTATGGTCGCAGTGCTAAAGGCCGATACGTTAACCCTTTACTACCATTAGCCATTAACTGGAAACTCACAAGCGAATTTGGTAGGCTGAGAGAGGTTGCAGATGGACAAAACGGGTGTTCTCCCGCCATTAAGCAGAAGGGGCTGTAGGCAGCTGGTTGGACCTTATGACGGCCACTTTCTATGGGCGAAGCAAATGGAAAAAGTAGACAGTGACAGTAGACAGACTCTGCCCAGCATGTGGAGAGGAGGATGAGACGGCGGACCGCTTTCTGTGCGTCTGCCCGGCCTTCGCTCGAATCAGGCTTGAGGTCTTTGGCACTGATGTGTTAAGAAGGGACCACCTTGGTTCCTTGGAAATAGTTACTTCCGCGCTCAATTCTGCTTGAGATTAAATTCAATTTGGTTAGAGTGGCGATTCATCCAGAATCCAACTATCGCTTCCGCACCAATTTGTTGAAATTCAATTTACTTCACATTAAAGCATTTTGTAAGTTTAAAAATTATTTTTTTTTTTTAAATTTTTTTTTTCGCTGGGGCTCTAGAGTCTGGACTATTGCTTTATAGAAAATTCTGCCCTATTTCTATGACAGCTGGTGTAATGATAGACTAAATAAAAGTGACTTTTCGCAGGCGATGTGGCACCGCTGATAGATGTGAAGTTTTTAGTAATTCATAATTTTTACAGCAAAAGTGACTTTGATATTTGGTGTGCGGCATATCAGATTACTTGCAAAGGCACGTATTTACACTTATATAAGCACATTTGTAAGCAATTATCTCAAATATAAGTGCACATAAATGTATACACACATACATTTGTTGAACAGAATTTGAGCACAAGAATAACAGTATCTTATTCTTGCTTTTGTCAGCCCCAAATTAATTAAAATCGAATTGTATGTACTATAATCTACGTTCGTCACAATCACCAATATTGGTTAAGCTGTTTTTATCGCTGCCATTTTCTGTTTTTTGCTTGTCAAAAGCAAATTATGTACCATAAATCACGCGGAAAATTAGCTCGCAACGGCAATGAAACGTACCGCTAAACAATTTCCCCACCTCACAACTCCTGAGTGGCTCTAATTGCAACTATCAAAATTTTGCAGTTAGGAATTTCCCCTTTGTGCCGAGAGCCATTCAAACGACATTTACTGCTGTGAGTGTTTGTGGACTCTTCATCGTAAGTGTTGACAGCAGCGACAAAACGACTGCATTAATACTATAGTTATGCTTCCCAGTAGGTGCCGATCTAAATTTCGCTGCGTGCCGATATACATACATATTTGGTGTGCAGTTGTGGGTGAGCATTGCCCGCTATAAATTTTGTAGGAACTGAACAGCTGACTAATATGGGTGGGTGCGGCTGTTGGTGATGTCGGATTTTCACTTTCAACCATCGGGCGGTGTATGTATGTGTAAGTAGCACAACATTATTTACTTAGGCAAATATGTGCATACACTAGACATATACATACATAAATTTATATACAAGTATGCACATACTAGATGACACACAGAAGTACATACATATATGTATGTGTGTATGTAGGGGAAACTTTCCGATATTGCCAACATGTTGCTATCCTGTTGTCGGCTGTATACCAACTGTAGCGCAAAGGATACACCAGAAATGGGGCAACAGCACTAGGGACGAGAGCGCAACCTCTGGGCAAGCGATGGGTTGAACGCGTTGGTGCCGCGTGGGCAGTTGGAGTTCGTGTACTCAGCAGCCGAAAGATGATTGACCCAGTTTAAAGCTCGCTAAAATGTTGGTATATGGTTGAAGATGTTGACGCCAACATACTCGTATGTACGATTATGTATACTTATATATGTATGTATGTATGTAGCTACGTAAATAGTATATATGTACGAACTCGTACATAGCTAAGAACATATTTACAGGCTCTTTTATTCAAATGTGTATCCAACACTTGAGTACTTAAACGAGTGCACACAGTCTGATAGCTGATCCAAGTTTTGTTTTTCTAAACTTCAAATATGGAAAGTAGAGCAAATTTATATTAATATACAAAGTCATATGCATACTTATACATACATATGTACATACTTGGTGTCTATGTAAGCAACTTCTATATAAACTTAGTTAAATTTTTAACAGAGTTGAAATTACTACATACAATAAAAAAATGAAGAAAAATGAAAAGCAACATTAAGAAAAAAAAGTTCTGAAAATATGGATTCTACTATCTCCACTTTCGATGGGTTTTAACTTTTGTGGATCTATCGATAATTTTTAGCACTATCGCGACCTTTCTCCTTCTTGTGTTCTTTACTCCGAAGCATTTAGCATTACTTACTTTAAATGTTTTAATGGGCATTCCTCAAATCAAACTGGAGAACCCAAACGTGAGTTCTTCGTTGTTTTTGGAACGCACGTCGCATGTCTCTCTAATTTTCTTTTAAATTGTTGGTGGCTACCAAACAAAACACTTAAATTACATACAAATTTACGACGGCGGCTCTTTACTGATCACAATGTAAGCAGCTATCGGTCATAACTAACATTCATTCATATTCACATAGGATTTTTGCAATGCCATTTTAGTGAGTTATGATCATCGAAGAAAAAAAGTTTGAAGTTGATAAAAATCCAGTTGATTTTTTTATTTTATTTTTTTTTCTAATGGTTTTGTGCACCTTCTTTTATATAAAAAAAATTTAATGATATGGTGGATAAAACTGCATACGAAAGATTTTTCTACAAATTCTGTGTAAAATATTTGAAATTTTGTTGATTGTTTTTTTTTTTTTTTCAATTTTTGTACAACATCTGAAATGTAATATGTTAAATAATGAGCTTTACATACATACAAAAATTAATGAATACTAAGCAATCAAAATCGGAATGAAATAGCGGGTAAATTAGCCAGGAAAGGAACGGCCTCCCCATTTATAGGGCTAGGAAAGTGTAATGGCAAATCTCCGACTGCATATCTACCATGATGCATTTTGCTTCACTTTCATAACCTTCTGTACATAGGTAATTGCCAATAGAATGATTGTAATATTTACTATATCAAGCATCCCACGCTTTTAACTCTAATTTGAATTACTCTACATATTTGTATCTTAATTTTTGTTATAATTCTGTTCTGATGTAGTTGACTATGACTGATCGTTCGATTTGCTATTACTTCATTATAGGTCTCTTTGTCATTAAAATTTATTATCTACTTTTTAGTTCGATTAGCAATAAAAGCGTGTTTTTTAGTTTTTTTAAACTATTTTTATATTTCACTTAATATCCAAGTATACATTTACATACATACATACAGTGCAAGTGTGCACTTTTGAGTTTCTCTGCACTTCTCAGAGTACTTACTTACGTTATAGGGGTGCGAAGGGGAAACATTTACAATTACAACACTACAACATGCAAGCTTTATATTTGGTAGGGGTGCAGCCAACAAATTTTTGACTGCCCTAGCTTATCTGAATTGTTGGGAAGCATTAAAGCGCGACTAGACGACTGGTGCAAAATTAATCATTCGATGTTGTTTTGTGAATAGTTTTTTACTAAAAAAATATTTTTTATTAAATTGGAAGGAAACTTCAATATGCTCAAATAAATAAATCAATAAATAATTTATAATACAGGGTGGCGCAAAATTAATCATTCAATTATGTTTTTGTATAACTTTTTTACAAAATAAATGAATAATGTACATATAATACAGGGTGGCACAAAATTAATCATTAAATTATGTTTTTGAATAACTTTTTTACAAAATAAATAAATAATATATAATACAGGGTGGCGCAAATTAATCATCGAATTTTGTTTTCGAATAATTTTTTACAAAATAAATAAATAATGTATAACACAGGGTGGCGCAAAATTAATCATTAAATTATGTTTTTGAATAACTTTTTTACAAAATAAACAAATAATGTATAATTCAGGGTTGCACAAAATTAATCATTCAATTATGTTATAGCAATGTTATAAATAAATATGATTGCCGTAGGATGATATTTGTAAATATTATAAATCTTTCCATAGGGTGATTAATTTTGCGCCATCTTGTATAAATTTAATAAGCTATGAAACTGTATATCAACTATTTTTCTAGAGATTCTAATCCAAAAAAAGTTGAAGAAGTATTGTAAGTTGAAACGTTTGAGGGATTTTCTAATTTTTTTATAAAGTTTTCAAATTGCTTTGTTAGACAATGAGCTATTCTTTTATACAAAAATAGTGAGCATTCAAAGAGTAAATAAAAAATAAAAATTTGCAAAAATGTTTAAACGAATATTTAAATAATTTTTATTTTACTTTTTTGTTGTTTTTGTTTTTTTACAATATATATGCCCATATTTTTTTTTTGGGGTGTTAAGGGATTTTAGAAATCAGCAAATCTGAATTGCTGTGTGGCATATTAATCTTGAAATATTTTTTTTTTCAAAACCCTTGCTTACTAAAATTTAAGTTCAGGAAACCAAGAATTGGGTTAAATGTAAAACATTAAAACGTTTTTTCAATTTTAGACATAATTTATAAATAAAAAACAGAAAAACAAATCTCTTCAAAATTTCATGCAATTATTTAGTTCTACCCTGGCTGAGCTACCCAAATTATTAAGTGCATTTACAGTCGCTTGTGGCGGGTAAATATGGAAAGTAACCATAGCAATGACTGCCGTATTGCGCCTTTAGAAGGGCGCCTACTACTTGGGCCACGAGCCTGTAATTCTGCCTCAAGAGTTAACTGCATTTTTCATCCGTTTTTTCTTGCAAAAAATACAAGCAAGAATTAACAAATAACGCATAAATCAAACTCAAATGTAGCAGCTTGTGGCACGTTGAATGCTCTGTGGCTGCTGTGTGGCAGCAACAACACAGCGCAATTAATTTTTATTGATAACCACAATTAATCGCAGTTTGCTGCTGTGCGGTCGATAATTTGTCAAATGTGGCCTCATTTCGACAAACGATTTTTATTTTTCAGCAACAAAGAATTTCAGTTTCATTTTGTAATTTGCGATTTCTCTGGTTTATTTGGTTTAGTGGTGCACTCGTTTATATATTAATACATATTTACTATTTACGCTTGTATGCGTTTTAGTGAGTATTCTTAGAAGGCAGGTTTCCTTTTCATTTTTTAAATTTAATATTCATTAATTTTACTTTTTTTATTTATTTCCAACGAATAGCCTGGAAAGTCCTCTTTAAAGAAAATAATGTATTTCTATTGGTGCAGATTTTTTCATTTAAATAAAAATAAGTTACCATAATAGTTTTTTAAATTTTTCAATTAATTTAAGTTTGTTATTATGTTAAAAGCTTAAGTTTTAAGTAATGAAATTCCATACTCTCGAAATTTGGTTGTCTTACTACTTTGCATTTTCTACTCTTTTCAGGTTTGTACGAATTCGTAGTTTCCTTATCAAAGAAATGGAAACATTTAAAGGGATTCGGTAACGTAATAATACTTATATATATATATGTAAATATGTTTACAAGGTGGCGCAAAATTAATTACCCTAGACAAGTATTTGACTTTCAAAATAAAGATTTCCATCCCTCAAAATAATTTTTTTGTTTAATAAAAAGTGGCGCAAAATTAATCACCTTAGATAGACTTGTGAGCTATACACGTGAGACAAGTATTTCACCTTCAAAATAAAGATTTCCATCACTCAAAATCATTTTTTTATTTAATAAAAAGTTATTAAAGATACGGATGATTAATTTTGCGCCACCTTGTATAAGGTTTTATGTACGGCTATGCATTGCAGGCATCGAAACCTTTTAGAGCAGTTTTTTAATTATAAAAAGTGAGCTTTTTAACTAATTCAATTTAGTAATCCAAATTTTAGCGGCAAGCTAATCGTCAGAAATCAAAATAGATTAACGAAACCAACACAAGACTGAGTCTTGTCGAGGCCCTTTCTCCCAATAGGTGGGAACAATGAAAAAAAATCCAAATTTTTTACTTCATTTAAGTTCTTTTGACATTCAGCAGTCCTACTCGGGAAAAGTTTAGTGTACTACGAAACTACTTGCTTGTCTTTCCTTTATTGTAGAGGCACAATTCTAGGTTCAGGGAACTAGAAGAGGACATTCCTATGGTAGCCGGTTCTATGTACCGGAATGACTAGGGTTTTTCCCGACCAAAGGAAACTAGTTCTGTGGAGGCTGAGCCACAAACTCTGGAGGGTGAGGACGCATTTATTCAACTGCAGGATAGAACACGAGAACGAGATCCAGGATAAAATAAAACTGCAACTACTGGACCAGGTAGTTTTAAAACAGGCATTAGACGAATATCGCCATCGTCGTTCAACCATCACAGATGCATAGCTTCAGCAACCTCTTGAGACTAGCACAATTACGTTTGCGATTACGTAGGTTAAAATCCCTCCTATCCAGAATCCTCCTTAAACCCACTCACCTAACAGCCTTCTCCTTCTGCATCCAACTCGGTGAAACAGCGTATTTCCCCTGGGCCTACCGTTAAATGTGATAGACGGTGATAATCGGTGACTACACCGTACTCTCAGGGCTTTATGGACTGCTACAACAGCAAAAACTACTCGTAGGAAAAAGAAAGAGTTTGAGTTTCATGCATCGGTTTTCGGGCTGGGCAATATGCTGCAACTCTTAATACATCGTCCGACCTACTCTTTTTTCCACCCAGGGTGAAAAGTCATCGTGTAAATTGGCTCTTGCTCTCACAGGTTTTGCTTCGAATGGCTAGACCAAAAAAGAATCCAAAAAAGGGTGTGTACTTTGCGTCCAATTAGAGGAAGAAAGAGAGGCCGGTCAAGAAAGAAATGGGTTGATGACGTAGAAGCAGACTTGAAAGCGAGAGAGAGAGAGAGGATAAACCTTGAAATCTATTATAACTACATACTGCAGAACTAATATTTACTAGTTCAAGGTGGCGCAAAATTGGTCATCATTTTGTTTTTGAATAACTTTTTTACTAAATAAAAAAAGTGATTTGAGTGATGGAAATCTTTATTTTGATCTTAATTTGCAAAAATTATAAATGTTGTTGTTGTAGTAGTATACATATAAGGGGAATGCTGCTGAAGTGACAATCTTTGCTCAAATATATAAGCCCGGATCGTATCGGTTACGCATAATCAACTGTCGTGGGAACGTTGATAAATCTTCGGATAGGGGGATTAATTTTGTACTTGTACTTACGGTATTTATTATATATTCCTCATAGTGCTGACTCTGAAAGGCTAACAAAGCTGGGAGCTCAAAGAAACTTAGCTTCCATTTGAACTAAAAAAATTGAAATTAATCGCAGCTGACTGTATGATATAATAGCCGGTCTTATTCTTCCTGATTGGCGCGCTAACCGCTTATCGAGTACAACAAAGTACGCCACTTCTTTCTTTCTCGTGCTAACTGACGCCAGTTGGTTGGTTCGAATGCAAAGGAGACCTTCCTCTTCCTCTGCTACCTCCGCATCGAATACTTTCAGAGCCGGAGTGATTGTATTCATTCGGACGATATAACCCAACGAACGAAGCTGTTGGATTTTGATTCGCTGCGCTATGTCTATGTCGCCATAAAGCTCAACATGTCGCCAATATGTAAAGGCCTAAAAATCTTCCGCAGAATCTTTCTTTCAAACACTCCCAGCGTCGCTTCATCGGATGCTGTCATCGTCCACGCTTCTGCGCCATACGTTAGGAAGGGCATGATGAGAGCCTTGTAAAGTGTTAGTTTTCTTCGTCGAGAGAGGACTTTACCACTCAATTGCCTACTTAGTTCAAAGTAGCACCTAATAGCCGCTAACTCAAGCAAATTTAAGCGCTTGCCAATCTTCCGCGGACCTGTAGAATCCACAATCGAATTTCCTTGTCTGAAGTGCAAGTTTACACCATAGAACTCAAAAAGGTACGCCAAGTATTCTACTTAAGTAGCACCAACCGCTGCTTGTTTGAAGATTGGACTGTAGAAAAGCCAAGGACCTGGGACATGCAATGAACAGAAGACTGTTGTGGTGTAGTTCAGGCGAGTTTTATAGTAGGAACAACTTAGAACAATTGGCGCTTACGCCACTTTTGGGTGTTTGGCCGAGCTCCTCCTCCTGTTTGTGGCGTGCGGCTTGATGTTGTTTCACAAATGGAGGGACCTACAACTTCGAGCTGACTCCGAACGGCAGATATTTTTTATGAGGAGTTTTTTCATGGCAAAAATACACTCGGAGGTTTGCCATTGTCTGCCGAGGGGCGACCGCTATTAGAAAAGAATTTTTCTTAATTTTGGTGTTTCACCGAGATTCGAACCTACGTTCTCTCTTGATTCCTAATGGTAGTCACCACCAACCCATTCGGCTACGGCGGTCGATTTCAATTTAGTAATTGAAAATACTTGCAAGATTTACGAAAACAATCTTTAATGGCATTCCTCCTAAAATATGTTGTAAAACTGAAAATGAAAAATTGTCTAGTCTTAAAAAAGCGATAGGCATTAAACATTTTCCCTTCCATGCAATTGAATTGAATCGGGCACCTCGTTCATACCACATTTTTTACATGCTGACTATCAAGCAAAAGGAAAAATGCATAATTTTCCACGCGTCTTAATGCCATTAAAAGGAAAATTTCACTTTTTACTAAAAAATCCCGTACGACGACAACTGAACGCCAAAAGTGCAGCAGTTGCCAGTAGATGAGAGAGGCGGGAGCAAGGCAGTGCAGGGATGGGGGCAGCAGTTGCGTTCGATTATGATGACTTGCAATAAACGCGTTAAGTGGCAATAAAAAGAGTTTGGTAACGGCAGCGCTTTTGGGAGGGAAAACTCGATGATTGAGGCGGCGGTGGCGGCGGCGCCGGCGACGACAGGCGTAGGGTAGGCGATCTGATGCTGGCGCTTTCAATAGACTTTAGCGTGTATTTGTGGCGCTTGCTGAAGAGGCTGGAAAAACATGTTACAGCTGCACAACAAAGTTTCAATGTTGCAATATTACCAGCGCTTGCATGCGTCTCCTCACTAGTCATTATTCATTTTTGACACCCCCAGCCGCACGTCGTCCCGCAATCCGTCCCATGCAACATTACGAGTATTCATAGCTAACACGCGCGCGAAATGATGGCAGTTGCTCATGTTTTTGTGACTGTTGCCAGTGTGGTGTGTCGCGTTGTGGCAACATGAAAATGGTGAATTGCCGCTGCTGCTGGTTGGAAAATGCAGGCGATTCGAGTTGAAGTTGCTCTTCTGCCACTTATTTGCTTTTACTGGGCCCCCCTCACTCCTGTTGCCTGTGGGTCAACTTAAGTGTAAACGTGGATTACAAACGTGCCGTTGTTTGCAAATAGTGTTGCCATGTGCTTGACGGCGATTTTTTGTTTGTTTGTTGTTTTTATTTTTGAGCTGCTAACAGCCTTACTATTTTTGTTGTTACTTTTGTTTTATCTTAAGCAAAGTGACTGTGACGCCAAAGAAAGGGCGCGAAGCAAATCAAAAACTGTGTAACTAAGAAAGTAAAGAAATAGCAAAAATGCCGCAGACATGCAAAGAAAACGCAAAGAATTGCCAGCATAAAAGAAATAAAAAAACATTTTTGGTGCAAATACATTATTCTGCCGCTGGTGATGGCTGTTGAGAGTTGCGCTTTGCACATAGAGGGTGCTCCATTGAGGCTGCTTTGGAGGAAATTGTAGTGTTTATTTGAGAAATTCGGAATTTTTGTTTTGTTAAAAATAAAGAGTGTGGAGATGGACGTTATTTATGAAGGATCTTTCAACAGAGTCGCCCAGGCGCAATTTGAAGGGGTTAGGGGCAGTAAAGGCCGGAAAAAATGATGATTTTCAACAATTTTTTTTTTTTGCAGTCAATTGTTTTATTTTACAAAAATTAAAAACATAGCACTAATACATCATGTTTGGACTTGACTTTAGCAAAAATTAAAAAAAATTAATAATTGTAAAAGTTATCGCTATTTGTGTGGAGCCCCTTTCTCCAGAAGTCCCTTGAGGTGATCATCACAAGTCCTTGGAGATAATCTTTTTTTTCAAAATTAGCAATATGGCGGCCTCAGGAAATATTTTTTAGATTTTCGAAAAAAAAACCAACAATTAATTGTTAAAAAAAAATAGAAATTAAAAAAAAAAATTCCTTCGATCAGGCCAGAGTTTTTTAAGTTTTTCAAAAGCTGTATAAATTTTATTGAAGTCTACCAAGCGGTTTTTAATTTACAGTGATCACCACTTCAAAAAACGTAGTTTTGAGAAAAACGCATTAAAAGTTTTGCTATCAGCTCCGGAGCGCCCGAGTGCCCTTTGTTAATTGATGAATAACTCGAAAGGTATTTGTCGGATTCACTTCAAATTTTCACAAAATATTTTTAAGTTATTATACTTTAAGGAAATCCAACAAAAAATATTTTTTTTTTTTAATTCTAACTACCCCTAACACCTTAAACTATTACAGTTTAACTATTTTTATTCAAAATACGGCTCTTGACAATTTGTGAAAATTGGCGTCATTCAAAGATGTCATAAAAAAGCTACGATGTAGGAACTATTCACCACTAATATCTGGACGTCACTTTAGAAAGACCTTCACTTAGGTGGACAGAATTATTACGAGGTTTTTACCTCGACCTCATGACCGTTTGTGCCCTCTGCTCATCACATTACCTCATCCTTAGCCAGTCCTCTTATTATACTCAGGATGGAGCTGGGATGGGTTGAGCGTTTATGTCTTTCTTCTGGCTGCAACTGGCTGAGAAGTATCAACCCTTTTGCCGCTTTAGTACTACATTCGAAGGTGTATTGGAGTTTCCTGGGGCTGGTCGCACAAACGATAATAATCAGCGGTCCATGTACCGATCATGTGCAGATGACTACGCAGTCTGCAGCGGCCTGTGAGAATGTGCGCGACCATTCTCAGTTTGTCCTAGGGGTTATTATTTTTTGAAACCTCTTTTGGTTGCACCCTCCCAATAAGGATTTCGCCTGGCGTAGCCCAATAGTTTGTTGCCAGCAAAACTCCCTTAGGCTTAGCTCTTCACTCCTAAGCTTCTCCTTGATGGTGCGCAAGGAGCGGTAGCAAGGAACGGCTCGGGTCCTTTAGGAAACCATATCTCTTTCCTCTTTATGACGTAGTTTTTATCGAAATTCATGACGAAATTTAGCATAGCGCCATCTTAGAGGCCCAAAAAGGGAACGAGTCCATGGAAACTCGTTTATCGGAACAGAAGTTGTTCCTTGGGTTATTCGAAAAACCCCAAAGAAAGAAAACCAATGGCAAAAATTGCATGAAACTGGCCTTGCGTCGTTCTCCATGTCTCAACCTCGAAGTTCCTACAATAACGCACAAAGTAGGCAGTCTTAATGGCACACCGAGTATTTATGCACTCGTTTGTGTGTGTGTGTGCATATTTCTTGGCGCATTTTTGCGCGACGAAGCAAGCGCCGCAAGGCGACCATAAGCCCGACATGGCCAGCTGGTTGAAGAAAGGCTGCAACAACAACAACTACTACGATACATAACACCAGCAAACCCTGCTAGTAAGCTGCGACAAGCCGGCATTTTTATTTTTACTCTTATTTGGCTTTTTCTTTAGTTACTAAGTTTTTATTTTATTTTATTTGTGTTTTTTTTTTTTTTTTGTAAGTGCAAAAGTATGAAAAAGCGGGAGGCACGGCAGTGAATGTAACGTTGGCAGTGCTTGGATAGCATGGAATGTGGTTTGCTAGTTATAAAATGCGCATTTTTGCAATTTCGTTGCGCCTCAAGCCGCCTGACGCGTCCAACATTGGTGGAAAAAAATTTAATAGAAGTAAAAAATATTACAAACGCATCTGAAGATGTGTGAAATTTCTATATTTGTTACGATGTGTATGTACTTATGCGCAAATGCACACTGGCAGGCAGGTCTGCTGTTTGGTATGCGGTCCAGGAGGTTAACTCCGCTAAAGATACTTGCAGCCCGTACAATAAGCATGCCCTCAAATCACCCCTCTACCGCTTAGTCCTGCTGTTTCTTCTGCGGCCGTCAGTTAAGATACTCCTCCGTAAGGCAGGCTATTATACGTGTCGTCCCTTCAGTTGTTTCTCAGACGTTGCTCATCTTGTCAAAGACTCACCATTGTTACCTTCACAAATTCACTTCCCATGTCTCACTTCTCCAACGAGCAAAGCATTTGTCGAGCTAGTTCCTTGGCTGCACAGGATTGTTCCACTGACTCTTGAGGTTTCTGTGACAAATACCCGGAGACTCAAACACACCTTCTTCTTGAATGTGGCGCTATAGCGCGGAGAAGGTTGATACTCGTACATCTCGGCCAGTTGCAGCCAGAGATGAAAGGCATCTACGCTCAGCCCAACCCAGCTTTACCTTAAGTTTGGTAAGGAAACTGGGTTTGGAGGAGGTACTGTGAAGAGTAGAGAAGGGTCGAAAGAGGCCCATGAGGTCGATGTGCAAACCTCAAATTTTATTCTACTCTGTTCTATATAAGTGATATGCATTAATGGTTGACCTTCGACGAATTCACGATCACTGTTGCGCTTTTTCCAGTTTTCTTTGCATACGCTTGTCTATTGGACTCTCTGTTCTTTCTTGTTGTTATTGCTATTAAAAGTACTGTGGCAAACTTTTATGCTACATTTTTTATAAAATTAAAAAAAAAATATATCTACGCCGCCGATATGACGAAAATTACGTTTAGAATACATAAAATACGCTAACCAATAGGGTTAGGGTTAGAAGCCAAATCCGGCCACAAAGACGAATTTTATAGGTATTTCGAATTCAGCGCTACCCAGCGGGCTCAAATAAACTTACGAACCAGAAAAGTTTCATCAAAGTCAATTCAGTGGTTTTAGAGTCCATGCATTCTCTGTGCTCGTTTCCGTGTTGGTGGTTTCAGACAAAAAATTTTAACTCGGCCTAAGGTCTGAAGTGTAATTCCATAAAGAGATTCCTTCGATGAAAGAAATTGATCGTTATACTCATATACTCATAGCAATAGTAGCGGAGGTGAGGACAACTCGGCTCCTTAACCGTCATTTAGTTGTCCTCAGGATCATCTAATGTGACCAACAATGGCTTTGTGGGCCTCTTAAACACAGATATATCCTCAAAGGAAGCGCTGACCGTAAGCGTTTTGAAGAACTCCCATCGTTGTCTTATGCCAAGAGCATTTTTCTTTTCTGCACATTTTGTACAAGATTTTTAATCTTTACTAAGATAGCTAAACGCACTAAACAAGGTGCATTTCCACTCGAGTAAGTACCATTTCGGTTTATTTATATTATATATAACACATTTTTTCCGGTATCCTCACTACTTCATACTGCCAAGCTAGGGACTTGTAAATCACCATTTCGTAGTCTGATCTTCAAAACTTTAGGTGCTCTATACAACTCACGCTTTCATGTACATAGATTGCCCATCTCCAGTTTGGGGTTGACTTCATACGAAGCATAACAGTATTACATCTAGAAGTTGCTTTGGAGTACATGTCACTTTGTTTTCAGACCTTAATTGTAGTGGTCCTACTACTTGTGGTACTAAAACCCTAAAAGTTCGAGTCCAGGAGCTTCTACCAAACTTACTTCTGAAGTACCAATCCTTATAATTCTACCTTTTAGTGAACGCAGCTTCACAGGATCGACGCAATTAAGTTCCTTGTGTAAGACTTCCTCTGCAAACCAACACTTTTTGCGCCTAACAGAGGAATGCTTGGCATGTGAGCGGGAAACTTATGAGTTCTTGCTGTTGTTTTTGCATAGATGCGAGCTTTAAAAAAGTCAATGATGTGGATGGTTGTTGTACATGATGCTAGTGCTGCTGGTAAGGATGATGATGAAAATATGTACTCTGTTCGCCTGGCAATCCTAAACAAAGCAGGCGCGCTAACATTTGCTGATATCCAGCCGGAATCTCACCGGAACACGCCACCCTGTAGGGAAAACAGCATTCGTGATCTGTGTTAAATACGGAATTGAATCCTTATATTATATAAGGTGGTACAAAATTAATCACCCAATTTTGTGTTTACTTAATAAAAAAAATATTTTGAGTGATGGAAATCCTTATTTTGAGCTTTACGCCCTCCAGTGATAGTTCAGACAAGCAGTTTGTCAAATCTAATTGACGTACGATGCCATTTGCAAAAATTAAAAATCTTCCGATAGGGTGATTAATTTTGCGCCACCTTGAATAATTAGTGCATACACCCTTTATTTGTAGTTTCGTCGAGCTCCTCCTCCTATTTGTGGCGTGTGTCTTGATGTTTTCCTCAAAAGGAGTGATCAACAATTTTATGCCGCCCCCAAACGGCAGATACGGGTAGTTACGCAGCGACGGCGGCCACACAGTGATTTGCAAAAAAACTTTAAGAACAAAAAAAAAAAAGCGAGCTATAAAATTTTCATGCCAAAATAAATCTTCTGATAGGGTGATTAGTTTTGCTTTTCCATGTGCATATTACAGCTCTATACGAGGCAGTTAGAAAGCTTCAAGAGGGGGAAAGGACTTTGCTTTACTTAGCACTCGTTGACGACTGAATACATCTCCATCCTGCATACATCCTCAAATTCCTGCATGAGCAACTCGTCCCGTGAATATGTTTGTAAGGAAAGAAAAACACCACGGATGCGAGGGTCGTTTTAAAAGTCCATGCAAAGTCAGAGAGATGGTACTATTTCTCTGTGTTTGGCATTCGTTTGAATCGAAGAAGTCGAGTGATTTTCCATTTCCATCACGACCACGCACCAGCTCATGCCTCAGGAGTTGTGGTCTCAAAATTATTTGAAATAGGATTCCAACTCGTTTCATATCCCTCCTATTCTCCGCACTTGGCTCCCTCGGATCCCTCAGACTGCTAGGCGGGGAAAAGATTTTATTCATATGAGGGGGTGATTTCAGAAGCAACTGGTTATTTTTCAGATGTGGGCAAATCCTTTTATTCGAAAGGGATCAACAAACTAGAACAACATTGGACGAAGTGTATAAACTTAAAAGGAGACTTAGTCGAAAAATAAAAAAGGTTTACCACAAATAATTAAGTAGTTTTTATTTTTGGACAGACTTTTCAAACGATTCTCGTAATTACAATCCGTCTGGTTACGGTGACTTTTGACTTTGAAAAACAATGATTTATAAGATTATTGAAGCAAGTTAGAGAGTCAAGCGAAGACAATCAACCTTCCAAGCTGTCCGTTTGTCGTTCTCGAACTTTATGGTAAAAGGCAAATAACTTGGTCCAGAAGTTATGCGTTTGAAAACAAGCAAATCGCTTACTAGGATTTGAAACATCCTCCATGCTTATTTGGATATATCTAAGGCCACACTAGATGCCCGTCGAGAATGCGAGTTTTCAATCTGTGTAATGAGGATAGAGATGAATTTATTAAACGGATTATTTCTGCAAGAGTCTATGCAGTGGAACGGAAAGTTGCGTCAACGCCTAAGAAGTTCAAGTTGTTCAAATCGACTGAGAAGATGACAGCTACTATTTGTTTGGGATGCAATAGAAATCTCAATGTACAATAACATTACATTAAGGATAAATGTTAATATTACATTAAGGAGAAAATACTACGCAACCAACAATACACAACACCAGAAGGGGTCACCGCGCGCCATCACAATCGTCTTGTGCATCACGTCCTAAATAAGGATGCCGTTATCGGCACCATGAACAGCGCAAATGCTTCGAAACAGTCCAGATTTTTCTTTCACTGGCCTAGTTATTTCTTGCTGGGTAGGAGATACGCGTTCGCGCGTATGGTCGAGTCTACTGTTTATGATTTCATTGCTTTTAAGCTACCAATATTTGTTAGTGGCCGTGTGCAAATACATAAACATGTATGTATGTATGAATCTTCATGTGTGTACTCATTTGTTCATGTGATTGTTGTTGCATTCTAGCTACTGTTTTTTATTGGCGCTGCCTAGCTATTGCTAAGACTCCTGTTGTAATTCGATATTGTGCATGTTTTGCAAAAACAATGCATGAGCTGCAAAAAGATGCTGCAAGAAAACACTGCACTCTTTGTTGGCTACCCAAATGCGCCTAGAAATGTATACATATGCGTTTGTATGTATGCATGCCAGTAAAGTTGCTCCACTCTCAAAGCGCATTCAAACATGACAAAAACAACAACATGTCAGTCATTAGAGATATGTAGCAGAAAGCTATGCAGCACCACTGATAACAACAAAAGCTGCTTTTGTCGGCCACACACACATGAACATGCATACATATCTACATACCCTTTTATGTACGCCCGTGTATGGTTAACCCGCTTCTGGTAGCAGAGTGTGACGCACCAGTGCCGACTCAGTGCAGCAACAGCAACTACAACTACAGCAATAACTAAAAAACACGTCGCACCAATCTGACCATATGTGATTTTTTCCGCCTCTCAAACCTACACCCCTCTCACTAACAATATCCGAAAAGGAGAAACGTCAGCTCACTTCAATGCGATCTATTGGCGTGCTCTGTTAGCTGATCCGCCAGCATTGCAACAGATGTTGCTGTATTTAATAATAATGATGTTGATGTTGATGTTGCTATTGTTGTTTTTGCAGCTTCTTTTGTCGATTGCAGTTGTTGCAAATTTCGTTGGAATTTTGCAATTTGATGCTGCAGTTCACTAGCGTTCACATTCGCCTCAACACTGACAGCCAGTGCGCTGGGGCAAGGGGTTGACGGCAGTAAGGGCGGCTATTGCTTCAGGTCGATCATTTGTTGCTGCTGCTACTGCTGCTGGCTTTGCTGGCGGCAGTGTTTGCAGGAGATGTGCATGATCGGTTGCTTGCAATTTTCCTTCACTCATAACAATTTGTTGTTCTTTGTTGCTTGTTGGCTGTTATTTTACGTTGTGTTGTGTTGTGTTGTACTTGTTGCTGTTGCCTGGCATCGGATACATTACAGTAAAGTAAACAATAACATAAAATTGGTTGCCGTTCACCACCCAGAGGGGGAAGAGCGCGTCGTCGATGCACAACGAGTGGGCGAACAATAACAATGTAGAAGGGTATATCGTATGAGCGCGAGCGGAAAGCAGAGAGTAAGAGAGTAGAGTGCAGAAGAGGTGCGTAAGGCCGTTGTGTGCTTCGTTGATGTGAAGTTCATTGCACGATCGTCATTATACGCAGCGCTGGCAGCAGATATAACAAAAATTGGCTTTTTTCGTATTTATATGTTTCTTAGCTGCTGCTGAGCATCAATAACAAAATCACTGCGCAAATGTTATGCTTCATTGACGAAGATAAACCTCGGCTTCATTATTTTGTGGCTTCATTAGTTGTTTAGTTATTTGGTTGCTCGCTTGATCGTATGATCATCGAAGCATCGAAGTAGCAGTTGGCGCATAACTAACTAAATGTTTTTCCTATGTTCATTGCTGCTGCTCATCATGAGCACATCATTAATGTTTGCGGTTCGGTTTCAGTTCCCAGCTGTCTTTTGGCATGCCCTTATTTCACTTACATACATACATATGTACATGCACTCATATATACACGTATTTCCATACATACTTATATATGGACACATATTCATATCCGAACACATTCCTTTAGTATCTTCTCATACTGAGCAAATGTTTTTGCGCTTTTTCTGCTTTGGCTTTTGGTTGCTGCCTGTAGTTGGGTTGCTGACTTGTAGGTGGGCTTCTGCAACTGCCGTTAGCCATGATGGGTCATTTGATCTCGACCGCTTGTTGGTGCGTGTTGGGAATTCGGATTACAATTTTTTAAATTCTTATGTGCGTATATTCACACATACATATGCTCATATTATAGGCGCGGTAAGAGCTGCCCCTTCTACTTTGCTTTGGTTGATTGATTTCCGATTTTGTGTTGTGTATCGACACGTATGTATATTTTTAGTAATTTTGTTCTAGTTTAACTATGACTGCACCGGAAGCGAGGAATATTCATGCGCGAACATACTGAAGATCTGAAACCATTGTTGGCATTGTCATGACTATTTATGGTATTTTTTTATTGCGAATCCATCGACTGTTTTCAGTGTTAGGCTCCACCTTTATAGCTGTTTACTTTTGGCCTTGATCACTTCTAGTGTTGTCAGGCACCGTCTTGCTTTGCCAAAGTGCTTCGAAAATTTGTTCAAACGTATTCAAATCATCATACATATCATATTTTGGAAATTAAAAAAATAATAAAATAATAATTTTTCAATATCAACCCTCGAAGCTTAACACTGGAGAGGCTAGAACATTGACATGCATAACCGAAAAGGTGAAACAAACGCAAGAAAATTGCAATATTTTCATTGACATTTTTATTAAAAATTGTTCTACTCCCTTCATTTGGATACCGCACTTTGATTGCCATATTAGAAGGCTTCGCCCTCCGATCACCGAATTTTGTGGACCCGATCCCATCGTAAAGTGGCAGATGTAAGCTAATCCACTTAAAATCATTAAACTGCAGGATTACTATTCTCTTCCTCTAATTTGTCTTTGGCATTTTTAATGGGATAATTGATTGCCACTTTTTCCTAGAATGCAAAAATTTTCATATCGGATTAACGAACTGTTTTTTTGAAAGTGGCCTTGGTAGCAATGCTTCAATTTATTGAGTCTTAAGATACCTGAATTCCTTCCCAAACCCCTAGCTTTTGATTTATTTGAACTTTATTATATTCTTAGACGAAATTTAAAGTTAATTTTATGGAATAATAATTTTAGTGGTACATTAATTCTCGTAGTTTAAGCAGAGAACTCTCAATAGTCTGTAAGTAAACTAAAAAAATATTTTTCAATGAATGTTGGAGAACCAGTTCAAGTTCTTGAGGAGCGGTGAAATAGAAGTTGGTGCATTAAATGCACCCTTTTCATATTTTTTGTTGGACTTTGTTCAAGGGTTTCACGAAGTCTAGCAAAGCCGTTTTGCAGTAGTCAGTGAAAACAGCTCAGTTCGAGCCTGTAGGCCGCCGAGCGGCAAAGTCAAGCTGATTATGACAAATGAAAGGCTAAAAGACAGCTTATCTTTCAGCTCGAAATAGGAGAAATTAAAGAAGTGGGGATTGTTGAAGACACTGGAAGTTTGATTGAAGAAGAGCCTAACCATCAAGGATGTAATTTTTTAATAGTCGTAGGAAAAAATTCTTTGTGATTTAGCTTGAGATTTTTCCATACACAAAGTGGCGCAATATTAAACATCCAATTTTGTTTTTGAGAAACTTTTTTACTAAATCTAAAAACAAAAATGTTAGAAACTTCAGTATGCTCAAATAAATAAATAAAAAAATTACTATACAAGGTGACGCAAAATTAATCATCCAATTTTGTTTTTAAGTAACCTTTTCAATAAGTAAAAACAAAAAAATGATTTTGTGGGATGGAATTCTTTATTTTGACCATTACGCACTCCATTGCTTGTCTGTTTTTATGCAGCAGTCATTTGCAATTATTATATATATTTGTTTAGGGTGTTTACATTTGAGCCACCTTGTAAAAGTATGACGTGCCATATAGAGAGCGTGATAACTTTATAATGGGTGCAGCTTGACTTTAAAAACAAATAAGTAAAGGGAAAATGTTCTTGCTTTCGGATTTGCTGACTCCAAAGTAAATTTGTATGTCGATCTTAGTATATTAAAATACTTAGCTCTAGCGCATGTAGAAACAAGGAAGGTGCCCTTTTTGAATTTTTCATATGTGTAATTTTATCATTTTAATATTTACCTATGGGATATCGCGAATTAAAGCGGCATTAGCTTGCGATTTGTTAAAATTTTGCTTGTCACGAACGACATTACCCAGTTACTTGAAGCTACTTTTTCGTGTTGGCTACTGCGAAAAGTGTAAATGGCGGCGTCTTTTGCCTTTTGCATATCGACGTGAGCGAAATTCCATTATACTATAAAATACTACAAGCAAATTTAAAAATATTTTTTAATTAACAGCCATTTATGGCATACCATATGTGTATACATACTCGGATATTCCCATTTACGTAGCGAAATTATTGGAGTTTATTTGTTTATGCACGTATTTTTATTATATTTGCTTTTGAAGTAAAAAGTTATGTTGGCCAGTTGCTCGACCCTCTATTGAAGACGTTAAGTATGCATTTATAAAAGTTAATTTGTTGATTGTTGCTGTTTTTAACTGTCTCTTCTACTCAATTGGCTCATTGTGCCTTTTGCTCAGCTCTCCTGTTCGACATTTATTGTTATTACTTTAATTTATTTGCAGCTGACACTTATTCACACAATAAACTATTTATTTTTACCTTAATTTGCTTTCGTTCACTTGGTTGTTGTTGTTCCACTTCATTTTTTGCCATTTTGCCACGCGTAAAAGTGTGTCAGCCTTATTATTCGCCACATTCAATAGCTAAAGAATGTTTCATTTTTTTTTACTCTCTACACTCTGTATGTAGTTAGTAGCTGGCGGAGTTATTCTGATTCTCCATTACATTCTAGTACCGCCATCGGATGATTGGCTGGCCTTTGTTAGCGCCAAAGCAACACTACTTTGTAAATGTTTTTGTGAGTACTCACATGTATTTTGGTGGTACTCTATTTAATAGCAATAACAAACTACTACTTTCTATACATACACATACGAACATGTAAATGTGTGTAGTAATTGTTGTTGTGTTTTGCTCTTGCACTTCGCTGTATTTGGAATGCCCAGAAGCGCGCAGATGGACGCTAATTAAATGCTCAAATTACAAGCGCTCGAGTGGACAACCCGTCGGGGCAGCAACAACACATATAAAAACAACAATAACAATACATAACAGTGAGCGCACAAGTTGACGCTCGGCAATAATAATAATAATAATGAGGTAAAATACAAAAATAAAATAATTGTATATGAGTTTTATTCAAAGAACAACTACAACCACTCACAATTATTAAAGCGATCAGCTATTTTAACTGATTGTTGCAATTTCAGCGTGATTGTTAGGTTTTCGCGTATTGTTGGTATTTTTGCAACTATTTTTATAAACTAGAACTGTGTATTCTTTGCACTTCACAGTGAAAGCCTGCACATTGTGTTACAAATATTATCGAAAACTTCGCCTATAGAAAGTAATAAAATCGGCGTTGAAGAAAAGCTTAAATTTTCATTATTTCAGATTTGTATTCTTTGATTTTGAAGTTGTTTTTTATGCCGACTTATTTCATGGCAATTTATGTGAAAGTATTGATGAAGCAAAATTTTAGAAAGAATTTAGTAGAATTAGAAATAAAATAAAAAATATCGTTCATACATAAATAATTAAAAAGTTAATGGAATAGTTGTGAAAGCTGCACTTTCTAATTTAAACACTTTTATACCTACAACTACATATATATACATACATGTGTTTGTATGTATGCACATTTCATTGTAAATATCAAGTCATAAAGCAGGCATATTAGAACGACTTGACAGTCTAAATTTTTCATTCCCAACTTCTCGGAAAGGTGTAGTTATACTAAAATATATGCACATACATACATATACAAGTATGTTCACGAAAGAGTTCGCCGAGTAGTTATAAAAATAAATGAACTCGATTTTCTTCAATCCAACTTATATGCATCCATATGGCTGTACCATTAAGGGTGGGTCAATAATTCGCTAAAAAATTAAATAAATTTTAATAAGAAACCAAGAAGATTATTTTATAAAGCCAATTATTTTCAATTATAAAGCCTCTGGAAAGGACGACATTAGTTAAGAAGCTGGAGAGGGTCCAAAGGCCTGCCCTCATTGGAACCAGTGGGGGCTTCGGACCACTCCTACTCTAGCGCTTAACGCTATTCTGAATGTGGTACCTGTGGACATCGGATACTCTAATAAATATTATCAAAAACTTTGAGTTCATCCCCATGGTGCTGGATCATTGTACATTCTCGCTGGGTCCCAGCGATATTTTTTTCATTCATATTCTTTCAAGGGAGAAGTGAGCGGGGTGCAACATTTGGAGACACGCCGGGGAAACATGTTTACAGATGACTCGAAGTTGGACGGAAGAGTTGGTGGGGGAGTAGTCTGCGAGGAGCTCCCTATCAAGCTCAAATTTAGGCTTCTGGACCATTGTAATGTTTTTTAAGCGGAGATGGCCGCAATCAGGAAAGCAGTGGATTGGTTGCTTACTTCTGTAATTACTATAAAGGACGTAAATACATATCTACTCCGACAGCCAAGCGGCAATTAGGATCTTGTGCCCGTTGTTTGTGCATTCGAAATGAGTCGAGCAATGTCTGACTTTTCTGATATTTTCGATATTAGATTCAGTTGGGTTCCCGGTCACAGCGGCATAGGGGGAAACAACTGGCCAGATGAGCTGCCTAGACATGGGACACTGGAAACGGGTTAATCCCAAAACGAGAGGATTGGGGTTCCCTTGAGAACCCGTGTACTACTCCTGGAAAGATGGGCCTCGCTTCAACTCAGCGAGCGATCGGCTAGTACGCAGCCGTGCAAAGTCGCGAGATCCTTCTGATCACAGGGTAATCGGGGGCGCCCGAGAAAACTTCTGAGGCCAACAAAGCTCTTGAATTTGGTAGGTATGCTTGCCGGACATTGTCCATAAGGTGTCCATGCGGTGAGACTTGAAATTGCTTCAATTCATTTCTGCAGAAGCTGTCTGGAGGATGAGTCCGAATCATCTTGGCAACTTCTTCTCAGCTGTCCTGCCCTTGTTGGGCAAAGATTTGGACAGTTGGGCTCTCACTTTTTGGCTACACCTGCGGATATTGCGGGTTTAAATATCCCAAGCCTGGTGAAGTTCATCAGTAGCTTGAAGCGCTTACTAGATTAGATTAGATTAGATTTGTGGGGGGCTGGACAAGTTCAAGCACTCAGTCAGTAGACCATTGTACTACACCCGGATAGATATCAATAGAAAGAATAGAGATAGGAAAGATAAAAAGTGGATGGTAAAACGGGTAAATTAGTTTGAGGTCACTCTTCCACAAATCTCTTGGATTCATTGATGAATTTTAAGAGATCCGGAAGAGGAAGAGTATGAACTTTGTCCATACTCAGTGCATCGCAACCCAATATCCTCAGTCTGATTCTGGAAAATGTAGGACAGTTACAGAGAAAATGCTCTGCAGTGTCGTCATTCTCAAGACAGGATAGGTAAATCGGGCTGTCTACGACCCCCATGGTAGCCATATGCTGATCACAGACGTTGTGCCCTGTGAATACACCCACGAGTACTCTCAGGTCCTTTCTGCTGAGTTTTAGGAGAAAGGTCGCTGTTTTCCTGTTTGGTTCTTTCACAAAGCACTTGGCTACTCTGCACGAGTTCAACTCAGACCAACGACCTCTGTGGCCTCATGAATCGATGCAGAATTAACACCTAGAAAGGGTTCAGGGCCTAGTGGCATATTTGCAGATCCTTCATTAGCCAATTTATCAGCTAACTCGTTCCCTGTAATACCACAATGACCAGGCAAGATTAATTTTGTTGTGTTTTGCAACACTGTTCAGTTTTGTCTTACATACACCGATTAACTTCGAAGAGCAGCGTAGGTTAGAAAGGGCTTTCAGTATAGTTTGACTGCCACTACAAATTCCAATACTGATACGCCGCCACTTTTTCTCCATTAGCCAGAATTCAAGATTGTATAGACTTCCGTAGGGAATACCGTGGCCATCTGTCCTGTAGCATAGCAGTACTTGGTGTCTTCGTTTAAGTACCTTCCAGATCCGTTACCATCAGTGGTTTTGGTTCTGTCGGTCTAGAAAGTGTGCTGTTATCCCGTTAATATGTTCTCTGGACTTAACCATTGACATCTATCTGTGATCAAAACATCCTACCAAAACCAACAACAGGCATCCGGTTGTCCACCGGCATCGAGAACAGTGTGCACCGCTCCGACAACTGGTGGTATATCTGACAGTGGCCAGTGCTTAATTCATTTCCCCAGAATCCGTTTATATTGAGCCTGTATGCCGCCTTCATTGCTTCCTTTCGAATTTGAAGATCTAGAGGTTGCAAGTTCAGAATGGCATTAAGGGCATCACCAGATGTACTCATGGCACCTGCAATACCCAAGCACACGCACACCCAAGTGGTTACTACGAACGTAATTAGTCACAGTTGGTCGTCATCCTCTAATTCAAAGTCTCTTCTTCCTCTTTCCACCTGTTTGGTTTTTTTCCTTGCTCTATGAAAATCTTCTATTATTCCAAACAGCGCTGGAAGCCTTCTTCTGTTGGCCGCCCCTCCACGTGTGGTGTTTTCTCTTTCACAGCTTTGATGTACTCAAATCGTCTTCTTCCTAACACAATTTTTACTATAGAAAAAAGGTAGAAGTCGCGCGCCACAATATCCGGCGAGTAAGGCGAAAGGGATGCTGTAGTACTTGACTCATACGAGCTTCAATTCGACGTGTAATACCAAGTTTGTTTTTAGTACCAGATGGCCGCTGTAACGACGCTGTATGCCACTTAAATTCTCGTAATGCATTCTTCGACATTTTTTCAAGCTTACCTTAAATCACTGTCTGCCGCTTACAGGTAATTCTCCATTAAACAATTAACTGCAGCTGTTATTGGCATCGCTAATTGTGATTGCTGACTAAGCCTGTGTCTACGTAGACTAGGCATGCAAGGCAAGAAGATTTACAAGTACCCGCAGCAGCAACAAAAGTAATTGCAATTTGTAAATTAATAGTATTGGCATTTCTAGATAAAATGAATGTAATTGATGTAGGTAAAGTAACAACCAACAACAAATTAGGAAAATGCAGGATATTTAAGAGATGTAAAGAGTTGAAAAAAATAGATAATCACAAAAATAAACGCTACACTTAACTTTAAAATCTCTGCTAATGAAGAGCAAACAAATGGGGAAGCGAGTGTTAATTACTTAGAAATAAAACTTACACACATACATACGTACAAATGGAAGTAAAAATATGAGAATAGAATCTTACAGATGTGCGTGAGGGTATGTACATATATGTGTATGTATATGTGTACATGTGTAAAGACACGAGCAAAGCAATTATCCCCTTGTTAAGTGAAAAATAAATCCTAGTCAACAGCTTTCTGAGCAAATAAATATTTTTTTTATTAAAAAAGAAAAATATAAAAAATAAAATTTCTAAAATAGTGCAAAACAAAGCGAAGTATTGCAATACTTTTCTATTTGACCCTGCGCGGAAAATTACGAGGTTCTAAATTTGAGTACGTCGTGCGAACGGTGTCCCCTGTGTAATTTGGGTTGATGGAGTGCATCTGTCGGGTTTATTTTTATCATAAGCGGACGAATTTCGTACACTTAAGGGGTTATATACAGTTAGAAGGCCGAAAAAAGCGAATTTTCCAGAATTTTTTCACATATTATGTTATCTTTTAACTGTATTTAAAGTCTTAGTATTAGTAAAAATATTTATTTGGAAAGGAGCTACAGCTGATCTCCGGAAGCTCCTCTCAAAAAAGACGTTTTGCGGTGACCACTATATCTCTGAACTGGATCCTCTGAAATTAAAAAAACCAACCAGATTTCATTAAAGTAATGTTAAATCTAATTATTAATCGAAGAAATAAGCAAAATACATTTTTTTCCACAAAATGGCGGTTTCTCAAAAAATAAAATATCGATTTTTGACCAAAATTTCGGCTTTAAATTGTTTAAAATAAAAAATATTAATCGGTGAGAAAAAATCGTCTAAAAATATATTTAAGAAGCTCGTGTAAAAATTTGAGACTAATCGGTTTAGCCATTTTCGAGTAATGTTGGCCTTTAAATTTGTATGTAACTTCGAAAATATTCACCGGAACGATATTCAATTTTCTGTGTGTATTCTTAACTACGTGGATTAAGAAAATAAAATAAAACAAAATCGATTTTTTATAAAATTCTAACTGTACCTTCTGCTCAAATATGAACGAGGCGTTATCAATAAAACGGTCCGCGGATGACATATGGCAAAACTAAATTTTTTGTTTTTTGGTAGGACTGTTATAAGCTTACATGGCAAATTTCAGCGTGATATGTCACATGGTTTGTTTTCTGTGCTACTGTAAACAAGTCAAGCTCGAGTGTGTTCTTCGAATTTAACGATGTAAATTCAAGTTGAACAAAGAATTTGTTTGAAATTTTGTTATTCCAACAAAATTTCGGCTTCAAACGCCTTAAAAATATTGCAGACAACCTATGGGGACTCTGCTCTATCGCGTGCACGTGTTTTCCAGTGGTACAAATCGTTCAAAGAGAGCCGTACATCGGTTGAAAACTTGCCTCATGAACGTCGTCCAGCAACATCAGTAAACGACGAAAACATCGGAAAAGTAAAGGAAATTGTGCTTGAAAATCGCACAAATCGCAAAATCGGTTAACGCTGAATATTATTTAGACGTTTTGAAGCGTTTGCGGGAGAACATTCGTCTTAAAAGGAAGGAATTGTGGGACAACAAGTCATGGTTCTTGCATCACGATAATGCACCAGCTCACACATCACGTCTTGTTCGCGATTATTTGAACAAAAATAATGTTAATATCGTTCCGCAAGCACCGTATTCGCCTGATATGGCTCCATGTGACTTTTTCCTGTTTCCCAAGCTCAAGTTGCCGCTCCGTGGAAACCATTTTGAGACAATTGAAGTCATAAAAGAGAATTCGAATAACACACTCGAGCTTGACTTGTTTACAGTAGCACAGAAAACAAACTATGTGACATATCACGCTGAAATTCGCCATGTAAGCTTATAACAGTCCTACCAAAAAACAAAAAATTTAGTTTTGCCATATGTCATCCGCGGACCGTTTTATTGATAACGTCTCGTTCATATTTGAGCAGAAGGTATATAACCCCTTAAGCCAATATCCTTACGTAATAGTTTCCAGGATTAAGAAAATAAAATAAAAAAAATCGATTTTTTATAAAATTCTAACTGTATATAATCCCTTAAGCTAATATCCTTACGTAACAGTTTCCACGTAGTCGAAGCGCAAAGGCCAACAAGTTAATAATAACGTTGCAAATTCACTTAAAGCTTTATAGCCCATCCGCGGCGCAGCTAGGATATTTAAATTAATTTAATTTACAAAAAGGCAAAAAAAAAATTTTAAAGTTGCATGAAAATAAATAAAAAACCTATAATTTGATGCCGACTCGTCGCTCGTTTACCGCAAAAATCTCTAAAGTTCTGTTTATCGTGAGTTGTACTCTCTATAGATACAGAAATTTCGTAAGTTGAGCTCTCTATAGATATAGAAATTCGGTACACCGTTCAATCGCTCTTGTGACATTGAAATTCTCATATACACTCATCCCACTTGATTAAGGTCAAATATTTTCCTTTTGATAGAGCAGTTTTGTTTTTGTAATAGCGATCGCCCCTCGGCAGATAATGGCAAGCCGCTGTGTGTATTTCTGCCATGAAAAAAGCTCCTGTCATTCGGAGGCGGCGTAAAACTGTAGGTCCCTCCATTTGTGGGGGAAAACGCCAACACCGAGATGCCCATCACAAATTGGAGGAGCAGGTCGGCCAAACACTAAATAAAGGGTGTAAGCGTCATTTATATAAACGAAAAACGAAAAAGTCCTAAAGTAACGGTATTGTTAAAATGAAACGAATGAATCTGAAGGAATGAAGAGAGGAATCTTGTTATTTTCTTTTGATTTTGTGGCTTAAAAATGTAATGAAAAAAATAAAAAACTAAAATATATTTTGAACTATCAATTTATATTTTGTTTTTAATTAATTTAAAATATTTGTAAGGTGTGTGCAGACTTTATGGGCCATGTGTATAGACATATATAGAATTGTTGTCCTTTTGTTTTCGTGTCAAATTTCTTTTCAGAGTCGTCAAAAACAAAAAATTGTTTTTGCCAATAATTAAATTATGTTTTAAGAAAAGTTAGTAAGGAAAAAATCCATTTTTCTGAATGATAGATAGTTGTAAATAAAAATGAAATAGGTTCTAAGTGAAAAAAAAGTTAAGCTGTAAATTTAAATCAATTTAACCTCGAAATTGGTTTTAAATGAAAACAAAGTTTTGTTTGTGAACTTTTATTAATAAAATGTATTTAATTATTAATAAAATTTCATGCTGAAACTGTTCACCCTTTTCAATACCTACTTTCTTTCATTCTTCCAGGTTGTTACGGGAAGAGTTGCTCAAGTTTTGTTCCAATTCTGTTTTTGAATAACTTTTTACTAAATATAAAACATGATTTAGAGTGATGTAAATCTTTATTTTGACCTTAACGTACCCCATTATTTGTTTGTTTTTACGCTGCAGGTATCACGACGTACGACGCCATTTACAAAAATTATAAATTTTCCTATAGGGTGATTAATTTTGCGCCACCTTGCTTTTGGTGTGTCACTTTTCTGCACAGTTCAATGGTTTTAAAAAATGTTTTTACCTTTTGCCTCGAACTTCATATTACAAATAGTTGTATGCCAAAGATTTAATTCCATCTGTATTTCCCCAAAATCTCCTTCTAAGTCAGCGCTATAAGAGATATGAAATTTTTCAAAGAGATTTTATAGGAGATATGGTGCTTTACTATCGCCAAGACTCAAGGTATTACCGGGAAAAACTGTTTGAAAGCCGAGGAGTATGTTTTATTAATCTATCTCTTAGATTCCGAATAAACCAATTTTAAAGATAAAACTGAAGCTTCGACGATTACTGTTTCAGAAATCGTAAAGTATGATTTTTTTTGTAATAAAACCATTAATTTCCGCTTGCTTTAATTTCAACTTTGGCATTATATATATAAAATATTATTATACACACATACATAATTCGCGCTTACCCCTTTTTGGGTGGCCGAGCTCTTTCTCCTATTTGTTGTGTGCGTCTTCAAATTTGTCTGCCAAGCAGCGACCGCCATTAGAAAAAAATGTTCCCCTATTTGGTGTTTCGTGCCCGATGTTTTGAAAGGGGACTCTTCTGAATGGTAGTCACACAAAAACATCACATCGTTAGCGTTGTTGTAAAAACACGAAGACGAATTGCAATATTTTTGTCCGGCACAATTTTATATTTTTCGAAGTACGATTTTTGAACTCCGAAAACTCCCCTTGGTTGCGCGCATTGCCCATTCCCATTGACCTTCAACAGCAGTCTGCACTTAATACAGTTGGATATCGCTTTTAAATGCCCATACAGTTGTTGTATTAGTGCTCGTAAACTCACTTTCAGAGCGGAGTTAATTCAATTTTGTAAGTGAGAGCCGTATTGGAAATATTATATAAGCATATTTTACAAAAGCAAAATGGCGTAATAGACAATCAAAAAAAGGTCCCTAATTTCTTGAATTTTGTGTGAAAGAATGTTTGTGCAGAAAATTACTTTCCACTGGATTTTTAGCAAACATTGTATATATTTTATGTGATAATAGCAGTTTTTGATAATAACAAATCCTAAGAAAACTAAAATAAAACTAGGTTAGGTTGTATTGATTGCACACTATGGGACACATTCAGAGTCATACACTTTTGTGATGCCGCTTAAAAAGATGAAAATTTGTAGATGATCTTCTTTATTGTAAAATTCAAGTAAAAAATAAATAGAAATCTTTTATCATAAAATCTCAAATTTAAACTAAAATCAGCTGCTTACGTAGACTCTTTTGCTATGGAAAAATAATAAATAATATATAATGGTAATAATATTATTACCGTTTTTTAATTTTTTTAATTTGATTTTATTTATGTTTTATGTTTTTCTCGGTTATTCAATATATTATCATTTTTTAACATTAGTATAGCCTTCCTACAGGGTAGGCCCACTCAAATTCTTAAACGCATTCACGCCTCCACTTGTGTTTACTTGAGACAGAGCTTAGTACTCTGCTATGCCGTTGAAGAATGCCAAGTGCACTTAAAGTTGGTGATACTCGAGCGAATAGATGCAAGGACAAATTTCTTAGAACGAAAGTATTGCAAGACGACAAACACTTGCATGAACTCAAATTCATAAAATAATATTTTTATTTCCACATCACCATACCAATTATACATTTTTAGTTTCAATTTGTATTTGTACCTGAAATGCTAGACTCATTTCGAAGTAGACAGGACTTTTTAATTTGTTTGAAAGATAGGTTTAAGGAAAACGTGAATAGCTCAGCGAAATCTTAAGCGACTTAGACTGCTAATGTAAAGGGATTTCTTCTAAATTTTCATTACTTGGATATTTAACCCGTTTACGATCAAAATATTTCTTTTGAAAATATCGCCTTCATTCTGTGGCTAAAATTTGTAAAAATTTGTAAAAATTGTAAAAATTTTCTTTTTAAGCTTAAATTCTTCTGTATAATATTTGAGGTAATTAAAAAAAACGCATTTTTAAAAACTAATTTCATTCATATTTCTGCCATGAAAAAGTTCCTCATAAAATATCTGCCGTTCGGAGTCGGCTTGAAACAGTAGGTCCTTCCATTTGTCGAACAACATCAAGATGCACACCACAAATAGGAGGAGGAGCTCGGCCAAACACCCCAAAAGAGTGTACGCGCCAATTATATATATTATATAGATATATATATAATTTGATTCATAAAAACTGGATTTTTGGTAGTACTTTCAAATCGTTCTAGCATACATAAATCTCTAAATCTTTCCGAAATTGTTAATTTTATAATTCCACTGTATATTCCGTTGCATTGTTTTTTTAGTTAAGGGGGGTGCCTGCTTTAGAGGCTTCCAAAAATTGATATTTTCGTGGATTTTTTTGGGAAGGAAGAAATATTCGATTGAAACGAAACTTTCTGGGTTTATAGTTATATATTTCAACAGTCTTCTCAAATTTTTTCATTAAAATATATGTCATATTATGCCTGGTACAAGCATTTTGCCGAGACGCCTCGAGTGTGCATGTGTCGTGCGGCGGGAATGATGCATGTCGCAATTATCATCCGAAACCAAAAACCCAAAAAGCTTTTTATTTTGGTATAGTATAGCTTCTAGTTAAACCAAGAAAATTAAACAAAAAGTGAGAAATTCAAAAATTTTTCGCTAATTAAAAAAAACTAGTTTTTTGGGAAAAACAATTCACTTCAGATTGTTTAAAAAGTGGGTTAATCATAACTTTCTTAAGGTTTTTTAGGTTCAACTAGAAGAGAATTTACTTCCGAATACAATCAATGTCATCTCGTTTCGATAGGACGTTCAACTTTTTCCCTATCTTTCACGCCAATTAGGAAAAATCGCAAAAATAAAAAACCGAGAAATCGCTCTTTGAGTGATCCGGCCGCTCGTATACCTGCTCGACGCTTGCTCACAATTTCTTCTGTAACTCCGAAAATATTTTGAATTTGCTTCTGAAATTTTGAGGACACATTCTTTAATAGTTTGGGAAGACATTTATGCAAAAAAAATCGATTTTTTGAAGCCTCTAAAGCAGGCTCCCCCCTTAATGTGCTACATTCTTACGTTTAGATTTTGCCAGTTCACATAAAAAATTTAAAACTGAGTTTTTATTTAAATAAAACAATTTTATGTCTCTACTAAAAAAAAACTATTTATTTGAAATTTATTTAAACATATTGCGTTATACTTCTTTCAAAATCACTTAAAAGCATGTAAAATTTTACAAAGTGCTTTTGAAATCCGCTATATTTAGACGTCATGCGCATACACATTTGAATACTGAAAAATACAATAAAAAATTTCAAAATATATATTTGTTAAATGTATCTCTCGATTTCCTAAACTGCCTGCATAGAAAACTGCCGCACAAGAAAAAATATAAATAATTGCATTCAAAAATTCACACAACGTTTTAATTCGCCCAAAATACACATGACTCAGGACAAATGAGCTATAGAATGGCGAAAAATATTTATGTCGTGAGTGAAAACGACATACTCAGTTAAATTGATGCTACAACAAAATAAAAATTCAAATCAAATTTAAAAATAAATTTCTGAAGCAGGCATAACGAATCATCACACGGTGCATTATCATTAGCGACAAGCCAACAATTCGAAACGAACACAACAAAACCACCCACACTACTAGAAGGATGAAGAAACCAAGAAGATAACAGTTGTTGTAGAAAACAGCAAATAAAAACAACAACTGCTGCTAATGCATGCATTGAGGAATTTTGCCTAGAATTAATAGCTTATTTTAATATTTCTACATGAAATATAGACATGCGTGTAGGCACAAACATAAATTATGCGAAATGCAAAAATACATATATACAAAAATCCATACATATATTTAATGTATGTATATATATTGCAAAACCGAATAGATTGCGTTTATTAAATTCACGCAATAAATGCATAATGAGAATGCTTCGTCGACATGTGAGCGCCAAATGCCGTTATAATGCGAAGCCAAATTGCGAAACGCAACTATGTATTTGTTGGCGATGTGTCTGAGAGTAGAAGAAATTTTGAGTATATTGAGCTGACTAATAATAAAGAGCGCAAAAACTAGAAATATAAGAAAAGTGAAAAATAAGAACAGAAATAAAAAATGGAATAAACAATGTTTACAGGAACGTATTGTATAAAATTGAAGATACCTTGTACTCATATACACATATACGTATGTACATATGTGAATGTATGCATGCAAATACGAGAATGAGCAGGCTAACAAGAACAAACGGGAACAACAAATCTTGGCATGTGCATCCCAGAGTTTAAAGAAAAAAACAATAAAAAAAAACTACAATATATTGCACTCACACTATTGGGCATGCCAGGAATCGGGATGCAGCTTTAGTGCATTAATTCTCTATTTTATTTCTCTCTTTTCTGGGTATTTTTCAATGCTGAAAATGCGTATAAATCTGTATTGGGCTCTATGCTGTTTTTTGATCTTTTTTTCGTGTTTTTGAGGAAAAATGTCTGATGTGCAGATGTTTGGCTACTGTTGCTCGGAAAATGGGGAAATGGCGCAGCCCCTTGCTGCTCGAAAATGTACGTTCAGCGTTCGGCAATCGGATGTGTGCTGTCTGCTTTCAACTGATTTTAGAACTTCTTTTAAAAAAATTGTCAGTTTGAGCAATTCGAAAGTTTTGTATGTGCGTTGCCCATGATACTTTTGTTGCTTTGAGATGTATGTATGTATGTGCGTAAATAGCAGAAATTTATTTCTGGATGGATTTTTTTATTTTAGAATTTGTTTAAGGAATAACATTTTTATTATTTTTTTTTATCTTATTGCGTTGAAATATTATATGGAACGAGTGAATTGATTTTCAAATTGTATTTTTAATTATTTAGCTTGCTTGTATTGCCCACGTAAAATGATGAAATTAACATAATTAGGATTATCGGATTTAAATGAAATAATTTTTGTCCATTTTAAGGGCATTCTTCGTAACTTACTAATGGGAGAAGTTGGTTAAAAACTTGACCAATTAATTTCAGAAGAGATGTAAGACTTATGTATATCATCAAGCAAATTTTGTAAATACTTGCAAAGCTAATAGCAGCTTGGTGCGAGGTCTGGATGGCTGTGACTTAACGGAGCACAATACCCTTATTATTTGCCTATTGTGGCCGTTCGATATTAGTAGTCCGAATAAAATCGTTTCACACGTCCAATCAGTCATTGTTCAGACGGCAACTAAGTAATATAAGCGAAGTCCATGTTAATATATATTTTTAGTATATCTCAGTTTTTTTGTAAACACATCCCCTGTTTCGTTAGCCCCTCAGCTGGTTCTGCCAAATTTGCTGAAAGCCAGTTAACGGTCTGATATTGGTCAGACCTCTAAAATATTTTCACTATGCCGCGATCGGTTGTCTTCGGCTTTTGTTCTCGCATGCTATATATTTTTCATTCCCCGTTACCATTCGCTTCGATTACATTTCGCTTATGAGCTCTAGGCTGGCTTAACAATAAAACAAAATGAAGTTATTCCTATTATTCATTTGCTGTTATTTCGACCTCAATTATGATAGAAGTAATTTCAGGAGCTCTTGGCTGTGCCGGGTTAATATTTCAGGAATGAATCGCATGCGTCAATTCGAACGAAAAGGTTATTTTCCCTTGATTCGTGTTACACCCATATATCGGATTTCTTGAAACCAGTTTTATGCAAGTGGTTTCAAGTGGTTTCTTCAGTTAATCAACAATTGAATACATGCTTATATGCAGACTCATCTGCACATATCGACAAGCTTTTATCGACATCTTTCACGATGGACATAGCAGAGTATGCCTTAACTTCGCCGTCCGTATTACTTGAACAGTATCGTTGGATCCATCGCACTATTGTTGCATTCGATACTGCGTATAGTCCAGCCTAGAACGCTGCAGAATTGCAAAGTGTTTTATAACAAGCCCGAACAGAAAACTGATTTCCCTGTCTTGCTTAGAGGAGCCGTATAGCAATGAGCATTTTCTTTGTGAATATCCTGCCTATGCTAGAACAAGGCTAAGAATTTTGGGTTCCGATGCCATGAGAATGAATAAAATTCGTTCTTTCAAACTGGAGGTTCCAAAATTGGAAGGTTTGACCTTCCATCAGTACAGTGATTGACTGGATACTGCCTAATCGAAGCACATGGGAAGAAAATGGAGTTCTCCCCATACAAATTCTGTCGCAGCTGCCGAAACTAGGCGGAAGTGTAGAAGGTTGAACACTTCCCCTATCACTGCTTCACTTTTGCCAGAACACGACACGTTGTCCAAATTTCCATTTCCAGGAGTGTCTGGTAGACTTGGAACCTGAAATCATCCGTAATATTTCATGGCTTATCGGAGAAATGTAGTGGTTTCATGCGATTGGAAATTAGAGGGGACGACTTGAGCCCCAACAGGTGGTATCACAATGGGCGGCCTAGCTGGTCCCTTCTATATACCTATCACAAAGTCAATAGTTCTAGGTGGTTTGTCGTTGGTAGTTACTATTAAAACAAGGCGTTCTCCATCATACATCCACATTGGGCATCGCTTACGAGCCTAGCCACATATACATATATATTTTTCCAATAGACCGAAAATTTAATGAACCTTGGCCAGTATATATTTGTGACGTTTTAACTAATTTATTGTAAATATATTATATATTTAACTACAAGTCTCCCCCTTTTCAGTTCTACAGATGCAAGGTTGACTAAGGCCCACCTTGTAAATTGTGCACTTAAAGCCTCCTTTAGGTCTGGTATTTATCAAAAACCTCTACTTCTGAGTTTTTCACGATATGTGTGTATATATGCACATGTGTGTGTCATACTTAGGTATGCCGGTATACAAATTAGTTGCAAACCTTATCTGCACATACCAACATTTGCCTTTTTATCGATTGCTTCAATAAGCGAAATGCAAATATTGACAAAAAATAAGAGCGCAAAATATGCATCTGATAAAATTTCTTTGCAGTTACATAAACTCATTCGTAGATGAATTTGAGTACATGAAATTGCTTTAAAAATAATAGACAGGCGAGGAATTGCTAACAGAAAGATAATGGAATAGTTGGCAAATTCACAACAGAAGTGTAAAATATTAAAAAAAATGCTAAAAATATTGACTTGGGTACACAAATTAATTTGCACATCGCGCAAAAATATTAGATAATCGATTGGAAAAACACTGTACGAATGTGTACATACATATATACATACATATGGTACTTGTAACTGATAGGTTAGTCACGCCCTATTTTCACAGGAAATCAATCAAATTAGCATTTCGGTTTTTGTTTTTTCCCACTAACGAGTACTTGAGATAACAAAAAAAAAACGTAAATTTAGCAAAGAGCAAAGTTGCATGAACAGTGAAGGAAGATCCATCACCTCCAAGCACTGAAACATTCGATGCTTTTTATTTACTTATTTCTTTATTAAGGCAATGAATATAACAAACTCTTATCGGCTAAGTAGACATATTGTAAGTTTTATACAAGGTGAAGTCCAAAATAAGCAAGACTGAGCTAAAATAGAAACGACAGGAGCTTTGTTCTGATAACTTCGAGGTTCTTCATTCAAAATAGTCCCCTCTGCCCTCGATACACTGTTTTGCGCGATCTAAAAGCTTTTCGGAAGAGTGTTTCAGGTCATTGACAGGAATGTCCTTCAGGATGTCGGTACAAGATGGCCTCCTTTCATGTCCAAATGCAATTTTCCGAATAGGTAGAAAACACAGGGAGCCATATCAGGTGAATACGGTGAGTGATTGATGGTTAAAATGCGATTTCTAGTCAAAAAATCAGTCACCAGAGTGGATCGGTGAGATGGTGCATTATCATGTAATAAGCGCCAGCTTCCTTCTTCGCGGTATTCAAGGCGAATTCGACGAATGCGATGCAACAAACGATTCAAAACGCCAAAATAGAAAATCGCTTTGGCCCGTTGGCATGAACTCCTTGTGAATAATTCCCTTGGAATCGTAAAAACACATGAGCATCGACTTAATTTTTGGCTTCCCCAAACGCGATTGTTTGGCTGATGGCTCGTCTCCACCCTTCCATTCGGCAGTTTGATATGCTTAGTTTCAGGTTCATGTTGGAAACACCTCATTTCATCATCAGTTACAATGTTGTAAAGGAAGTTATTCTCTTTTCTCGCCTTAATGAGGTCTTTCGAATGTTGAGTTCTGAGCAATTTTTTTTTCCTCAGTTGATTTGTGCGGAATGAAACGTGCACAGACCTTTCGTAAGCCCAAATTATCAGTTAAAATGCGATAAATCGATGTTTTCCATGAATTTCAACGATGATTTCGGTTAATTTTTGATAAATTTACGAACAATTTCGATGATGTTTTTCGTGATTACTGATTTTGGTTTGATTTGATTATGTTCATTGTCATTTATGTCTTCACAACCACTCTGAAACGTGTAAACCACTCTTGAACTCTGGCACGAGATAGACAATCGTCGCCATAAACTTTTTCCATCAATTTAAATGTTTCGATAAACATTTTACTGATTTTGAAACAAAATTTAATATTAGCTCTTTGTTCGAAACTCATTTTTGTAGCGATAACACAAACATACTGACACTTTAGACGCAAGAACTTCGCTTCCACTGAACCGAATGTCACCAAGCTTTCACTGGAAATCAGCTAGGGATGTAACTTCCAACGCACTAACTCAGTAAAAGGATGGCGCCATCAAACACATTTTTATGACGCCAGTCTTGTTTATTTTGGACTTCACCTTGTAGGCATTAAAAAAAGTACAAATACACTATTTATAATAAATAAATATTCAAAAATTTCAGTAGGCGTCTTTTGAACGTGCAAAATCTATCTCAGCAAATGCTGATATTTTATTATACTCAATTAAGGCTCAAGCAATAGGAACATTTCGAGTTTAAAGAGATTTTGTGAGACCAACATAGAAAAACTCCGAACTGCGAAGAGCTCTAACCAGAATATTGAAGAAAATCCTCTCAAGAAACACCAGGCAGCCAACAGCCCCACGGATCAAAACAAAAATGAAAGACAAAAGATAAGATAATTTTAATATTCTGCAACGATTTTAAGTTAATCAATAAGTAATACACTTCATAGGTAGGGATAGGATCAGAGAAATGTAGGAATACTTTTTGCAAAGGCATTATGAGACATTCACACGAAGCGATTCGCCAAAAACGAAAGAGCTTGCGGGAAAAGCACTCGTGGACTTTGCACCAGGATAACGCATCGTCGCACAGTGCAGTTAGTATTCGCGAATTTTTGATCAAGAACGAAACGAATATAATCCAACAGTCATCGAATTCACCTAATAAGGCTATCTGCGATTCATTTCTGTTGGATCGAGTTAAACAACCACTACGGGAAACGGGTTTTAACAGTCGAAAGGAGGTAAAGAAAAAATCGAAAACAGCTATACTGAATATAGAGCTCCAGAAATGTTTCGAGATTTGGATCAATCTCTGGTATAAGTGCGCTGCAGTTTATGGGGAGTACTTTGAAGGCGATAATATCACTTTTGAGGAATACCATAAACTTGCATTACAGTTTTCCGAATATATTCCGGGAACTTTTTAATCAAAGTGGCATTTTCAATTGCCTTCAGAGCATTTTTTTGTGTTACAAGGTAAGATAAAATAATGGAAATAGCCACTGCCTTTGATCCGCGTTCGATTTCCGGCCTATGCACAACTCGCTTTTTTTCTTTAGACAGAAAGGAGCTTTAAAATAACAAATAAAGAAAACTAATCACATGAAAGAATTTTTTATTATCAGTTCACTAAACTAATACCGTAATTTTTCGTATCGGCTGTGAGAGAAAAAAAGCTAGAACTTCAGTTGGCATTTTTATTCAGATAACACGGGGAAAAATGCTATCGAAAAATAGCCTAAATAATGGCAAAATAGTGATATTATTCGCTTTTGATTAATGAAGACAGCAATGCAGCGCTAAGATCAGGATAGCGCTTTCATTGGCAGCCTCCTGAAACTCCTCCTGTTCACAGCGGCACAGAGAGACGGGATGTCAAAGTGCTTTAGCAAACAATCTGTCACTTTAAAGAGGAGAGTCATCGACTCTCAAGATTCTGATATAAAATTCTGCTGACAGTGTCGATGCGCAGTCAGATTAACCGAGTGATTACAGGCAAGGTTTCCTAAATGGCCCTGTTATTTTGTACACATACAGGTTTCTGACGGAATTCTGCTTTGTTATCGCACGAGGTTCTGACAATTGAGCAAAGGCTGTATAATCTTACCATCCGCGACACTGAGGAAATATCGTTAAATAAGGCCAAAAGTTGACAGTTCGTCTGGAAGCTAAGTCAGCAACCCGGCATCAGAATCGTTAAGGTAGGATGTTAGCCTCTTAAATTGATCTTGCCAACGCAACGACAGGAGTGCTATGCTCGCCCGCGGAACAATAAAACGCAAATATAAAAACTACTTTCTGCAATAAGTTTTGCGATTCGATAAGATAAACACAATTTTATAGTTTGAAATACACTTAATTACGAGTATTCAGTATAGTCTCCCTGAACAGCAATACACTTTTTCCAACGAGATTCCAGTTTATGAATTCCAGTGAGAGGTGAGAATCTGGATGGCTTGCAAAATTCGCTTCACAGCCTCTACGCCTTATGGCCTCATCATTTCATGAAAAAAGCTTTTTATGCATGCATTTTTTTAGGCCTGGTCACAGATGGAAGTCGCTAGAGGCCAAAAACTGGTGAATACGGGAGTGCTCTAACAATTCGAACTTCAATTCATGGATTTGAGCCATTGTCGAAATGCTTGTGTGACGCATTGCTTTGTCCTGATGAAAAATAATTTTGTTCTTTTGCAAACTGCGTTTTTTTTTCAAAAATATTTTCCTTCAAGTTTTAATAATATTCAGAATTTATTATTTTACCAGTTTGCAAGTAGTCCACAAGCAAAATTCTTCTTGCATCCCAAAAAACTGATGCTAACATCTTCTTAGCCGATTTCTGGTCACGAACTCGTTTCGGAGCCGAAGAATCAGGTGCGCACCACTCTTGGCATGGCATGTAGTTTTGATGTAGAATCTCATCAACAGTGATGAATCGGCGCACAAACTCCACTTTATCCTTTCGAAAAAGCTGTAAATGTTGCTGAGAAAGTCGCATTCGAATGTGTTTTTGTTCCATTGTTACCAAATTGTCAAAATATTGCAATGGGCTTCTACTAGGGCACTCGACGATTTTCCTAAATGATATTCTGTATTTTTTCAACGATTTCTGGTGTTGTTGCTGTTTTTGAACATCCTTGGCGTGGATCGTCTTCGAGCCGTGTTAGAGCAAATTATTCGCTTCTAGCGGTCACGAGGTCCATCAAGCGTTTAACAAGCTTTTTCTAGAAAGTGAATGTACTCTTCGGCGGTAATTTGGAGGTCGAATAAGAAAAAAAAAAAAATACTTTTTGCTGATACGAGTTGCAAAGATTTTGGAGCAGCAATACCTGGTTTATTTCTAACTGCTTAGATTGTTTATATGTTCAGTAGTTAACTGAGTCGCAATGGTCACCATTCTAATTGTGATGGATTTGCTCTTAAGGTTGCGTTTAGAGTAGGAGTGTTGCCATTACATCCCTTTCAGAGAAATAAGTTACAGGGCATAGCCATTGTCCATACGACGCCACGGGAGATGATTCGAATATCGCAGGTCATCTATCCTGCCCACGACCATCGTTGCACAGGCACCCAACACTACACTGTTTTGCCAATCACGAAGCAATTCACTGACAATATGTACGTCCCTTGATCAGCCATTTTGGACCTTCCTAAATCTTTTCCAGATTATCTCGTCGGGCCATTCTGCACATATTTGCACTTATTTTTTTTTTTGTTTTTTTTGCATGCGTAGGCGCCAGAATCGCATACCTATTTCCGAGTCAATTAAGCCGCTGACATAATTCAAAAACTGAAATGTAAGAAATTTTTTACCCCAGCAATAAATACGCGAACATTTCAGGTGTTTTTATGAAGCCATAAATTCACAAAACATTAAATTAACTGAAAATGTGTATAATAACTAGATTTAGAATCGTGTTTTATCTGGCAGCAATTAAATTTTATTGCAACTTGAAATATGCATTCAGAGAGAAATAAAGAAGAAAAAAAAAAACACACCATAGCGATGTTGCAAAGACATGTTGCAAGTGAGGCGACACAGCAGAAGCAACGATGGACTCCATCCTGCATTTGAATGGCGCTGCACTTCGGAGTGCGGCGTGGAGGACTTGCGATACGCTTTGAAATACTTATTTCATAGACGTTGCAACGTTGCATGCGAAGCTGCGAGTGCTGCAATCGAAAGCGCACAATAATTCTTCTACTTTTCGGCTATGCATTAAACATTTTATTTAGAGTGACGCGACTGTGGCTATAATTCAGTGAAATTCCGCGCAGACTGAGGAAATTCCTTAGCGAGTAGAGGCGCGAAGGCGCTGAACGAGAGCAAACGGCTGATGGCTGCTGAGTGCTGGCCACTATGCACATGCATGTGCGTGTGTGTGTGTGTGTGTGTGTGTATGTAATAGAGTCAAATGCATGCATATGCAAAGGCTTGTTGCCACCAAAATTTGCCGTCGTCAGATGTTGGCGTTGCATGGAATATGCGAGTGTATGTGTAGGTATGACTTCGAATGTGGATGAGAAGAGGTGTTTGCCGTAAAAATAGTTGCATTCGCCGCTATTTTTGTTCATCAGCCAAGCAGCCAGCGCGCAAGAGTGGCGTTAGGAAAATACTCTAAAAAATTTGTGTATTCATTTTTAGAAGGGGGCAAAACAATGCAATAAAAAATACAAAAAAAATTAAAATTAGAGTAATTGCATTGAATGCGTGTGCATGTATGTATGTATGTGTGCGCCACAGATGCTGTAATCAGACTGCCGGCATAGCGATTTGCTTTTCTGTTGGCTGAGATTATCAAATCGTCAAATTTTAATTCCAAATAATATTTTTTTATAGCTTTTTTGGGCAACATTAATTCAGAAATTACTCAATGCCGTTCACTGAAATATTTGATGATGACATAAAAAATATTACACAATAGGAATTGGAAAAGTAAAGAAAATTTGTATACCTTCTACGAAACGGTTTTTAATGAGACGTTATAGCTTGGCATTTGGAAGGAAGTAAATGGTGGGAATTTCTGGCCTTTAATGAAGTAGCGGGTTTTGAGGTAGGAACTCAAGCGATTGATCGATGTAGTTAAACTTTAAAATTAGCTTGAGGCAGTAATGAGTTTAAATATTTGCCGCCTGCAAATTTTCTCATCGGTAGGCGCCTTAATATTTTTCCACAAGTAGCCGATTTCGAACGTTTAATGGTGTTCTATGGTCATTCTGATGACACGAATTTACATGCCACTCGAGGTCGGCATGCAAATATGTGACATGTCTCAAGTCCCTCAAAAAGCACTGAAATACCTGGGCATTCAATTTGATTACAGGCTTACGTTCTGGGCCCAGATACGACACGAAGTTACCAAAGCGGCGAAGGTCACGGGAGTGCTAAGCAGACTAACGGCAAACATCGGCGGACCAACACGGAGCAAAAGAAGGCTGATCATGGCTACCGCAAAGAGTATTGACTGTTGTACGCCGGCGAGTCATGGGGAGTTGCGCTAAATTGCAAAACTAAGTGCAAAGCACTGAAGGTTGTACAACGAAAAGCGGCACTCAGAGTTACTTCAGCCATGCGGTAGGCTGTCCTAGTCGCGGCAGTTTTTGTAATCAGCGGGGAGATACCCATGGACCCCATGGTGCGTGAACGAATGGATGCGTGGGGCTCCAAGAAGAAACACGCCACCACTAGTGCCGCGGAACAGAGATGTCAAACCATGCAACGGGGGCAAAGCCGATGGGACACTGCATCCAGTGGTAGATAGACGGCGAAACTCATTCCAACAATTGGCGAATGGGCTCAATTGGAACTTCGGGAAAGTGAACTATTTCAACACTCAATTCCTCTCGAGCCATGAATACTTCCGGAAATACTTATACCGCATGGGTAAGGTAAGCGACCTCAGGTGTATATATTGCGAAGCAGCGAGCGATGATGCTGAACACACGTTCTTAATTTTTGACAGATGGCTTGTGGAAAGAGATTCTCCAGTTTAGTTGGGATGCGTTTAAAAGATACATTGAAGATGTATTACGAAAGAAAAGATAGACCTCGACACAGTACAGCAAAGCGGAGCCTCACAGACAGAGAGATAAGAACACAAGTCTATAGCATGGGGAGGGAAAATTTGCACCGAGACTGGTCTGTCTTCACTGACGGTTCCAAGATGGTATCGAGAGTCAGAGCAGAGGTTTTCTCTAAATCAGCCCATTTATCTATTTCCTCAAAATACGACGACACCAAATTAGTCGACTTTTATAAGGAGGAGATCTAATCTCTTGGGTGTCCGGGTAACATTTCTCTGATCTGGACTCCAGCACATACGGACATAGAGGGAAATGAAATTGCTGGTGAGCTTGCCAGGAAAGGGACTGAATTGGTCTCAGAGATCTCTTACCTGGTCATCGGCATTCCACTGACTGTTGTTAAGGGGAATTGCACAACTTATTGGTCAGGAAAGCGCAGAAAAGATGGAGCTTCATGTGCTATTTCGAAAACTCCTTGGCACAAGATGCAGTACAATAGATGCAAGACTCAAAAAGTTCTAGGGACTCCACGCCATTCAATTTCCAAACTCGTAGCTGTGTTTACCGGTCATTGGACGATCGGCTCACTCGCGGAAAAGCTAGGTTTATCATGTAGCTGCGGGGACCTTTCAGAGAAGGTTCCTCTAAATGTCCAGTTTTGGCAACTAGACGATTAAGGTCACTGGGTGCTCCTTTCTTCGACAGCCTTGCGCAGTGCATCAACCGAAATCCCATCAATTTTCACAATTACATCAACAGCTCTGGCTGGCTGTAGATATCTGCTTATTGGAGGTGTCATAACAGCGTGAGCGCTCTGCGGTAGGAGGCGATCGTTAGAGAGTTCGAGAGAAAAGAAGATTTATAAACCTTTGCTCTTCCGAACGGCGAATAGCGTAAACGATGGAAAAATGAGCTTTACGGAGATACAGCCAACGTGCAGTTCATATATATCTAGCAGCTCTAACCCTAGCAGTGTGAATACGTTGCCTTCTGGTGGTAGCAGTGGTTAAAGAAGACCTCCATTGCTTAGGAAAAACTACGCGAGAAGTACTTGGCTTCACTTGGTGTGTCTAATTGGCGAAATTATTGGCTCGCTTATGAAAAAAGTTCACATTGATTTAAGCGATTGCCGCGCCAGTCAAAGAGGAGTAGAAATTCTAATCACTTCTAGCAACAATTTGGAATTCCTGTGCGTGAAGGGCATAAAAACTGAGATTAAAGCGCAAAAAATTATAAACAAAATAATTAAATATTTTCGTGTGTACTCATTGAGTTCCATATGTACGAGATTACTTTTTAATTTTTTTATGACAATTTTTGTAATCATTTTTTATGTCAATTTTTTATATTCAATTTGTATGTCAATTTTTTATATCGGTTTTTCTTTTACAACTCACAAATGTCTAAACTATTAAACATAATCAATTTTAATTGTCACCAGCATAACAAATTGACAGGCTGCGTATAAAAAGAGATGAAAGCCCGAAAAATGGTAAGAAAAAAACCAATAACAAGTAGAATTAATCGCTCCTTTTGGACAATTTGTTGATGTCATCAAGTCGAAAAAGGCGTCAGTACGCCAACAACACTAACATACTCGCACAATAGTGCTCTTCAAATAATGTAAAACTTATTTTTGTTATTTTATTATTTTTTAATTTTTTTGCCTTACACCCTTCCTCGCTGCCTACCGCTATGTACTGCTAGCTGGCTGGTCGTTGTACCCACATAGAAAATGATTTAATCATTAAATAGTTGCCTGGCAGCATTAATTACTCACGGCGTTGTTGTTGTTGTTATTTCTGCTGTGTATGCTGTAGCTGTAGCTTTTAGCGGCATAATGGCGCTTTAAAGTGAGTGTCTCTGATGTTGAAAAAAATAAAATTTGAAAAAAATCTAATGGCGCTTTTATGGCGCATTTGAGGCGCCACTTGATTCTCGCTTGCATTTGGCTTTTTTGTATTTGTTTTTTTTTTCGTTACGAAAAATTGTTTGCGGTGTCTTTGTTTTTATAAATTGCTCTGCGTTTCAATTCGTTCGCTATTTTCACGCATTTCAATTATTAATTGCATGCCATTTGAAATGTAGCTGTGCTAAATTGGGTAGTGATGACTTTCTCAACTATTTACGATTATCAATTTTAGCAAATTGAATAGTTTATTTCGTTTTTATTGCTTTTAATTTTTTATAAAGTTGCCACGTTTTTATTGCTCGCCTCAGCAACAACAAATCTAATCCCATAGAAATATTTTCGTTTTTTTTCTTAAGGAAAAAATATCAATTTATGAGTTGTACGGCGCATTTAAAAATAATTATTAGTTAAAAAAATCAAACTCAAAATAAGACATTTCTCGCAAAAACGTAGCGTTCAACATGCAATGCGTCCTGCTTGCTAATAGGTGCCTGCCATTTGCTGTGGCCAATTCTTGCCGCGTGCAATTTCGTCTATAGGGCGCGCAACATAAATGCGTGCATATGTATGGGCGAGGGAGGTCAATCCCGAGGTTCTGGTGTTTTCGGGATTTGTTGTTATAAGTTCGGGACATTTTTAAATGTTAAAGTGAAGGAAGTAAAAGTGTCAGGGTGATGTTTTCGGGACAATTTTTTTTATACTCGGGATCCCGAAAATTTGAAAATATTGAAGTGAACGCAGAAAAAATGTGTTCATTACAATCCTTGATTGCAATAAAAGTTTTTTTTAATTTATAAGTTGCTTGTTTTAATTTACCTACGCAATTTGCTACAAGTGATTTTTATTTTATTAGTTTTTTTTAACAAAACTGGTAAATAAAAACAAAATTAACATACAAATTAGAAAACGCAGCGCTAACAACGAAGACTTTCAGCTGATCGGTGATTTTTGAAATCAGTTCAAATTAACCCAAAATTGTGAAATATTGAAATTTATTAATGCGAGGGTTGCCTTTTACATTTTGCGCCCGGTATTAATGAAAACACACTTTTATATCCTCTAAGTCTTTTTGCCACTCACAAGTGGATACCTGTAAAACGAGCTGTTTAAAGGTTTCAACAGCTTCTTTAAGCAGTGAAAAACGTTGATCTCACATATTATTTTTGATGCCTGGGAGCAAAAAGAAATAATTAGGTGTCAAATCAAATCTGTAAGGCGGACGGTCCCTTAATTTGACCTTTTGAGTGCTCAAAAACTCTTTCGTGTGAGCCGATACGTGAGATTGTCTTGGTGAAGTTTGGTTCATTTCCGGCGGTGGTTTTGCTTGATTCTCCGAAACCTTCTTACAAAAAAATAGTTGTGTACCAATCAGAATTGACTATTTTAAGTTTCTCTAGTGGTACAGTGGCGATATGACCAGTTTATGCGAAAAAACACATGACAATTTGCTTTATGGTGTTTCTTCTGTGAACAACTTTTGTTGGATTAAGATTATGAGGTCGAAGTAAGTTGATCAATGCACTCCTGTCCCGATAATCCACGTCGAAAATCGTAATAAGCCATCACGAAAATGTTGACGAGATAATTCCATCTTTTCGGCGAGATGCATTTTTCAACTCACTGAAAAAAGAACAAATAAAGTTCGTAAGTTAAATCGTTGTATTTAGGTTATTCTAAAAATTACCAAACTTCTCGATAAAAATATCGAATTACAGCTCATCACACGTAGTGTTGCAAAGACGACCCTGTTAAAAGGCAACATTCGTATGCAAACAAGTTCCTACTTCAAGAAATTATACATTAGTACTTTCTTGCTACTGAATAAAAATAAACAATTCGCAACTCGAAAGGCAATGGTAAACCTCAGGGTTTATTTTCGCCATGAAAAAACTCTTCATAAAAAGCTATTAAAACCAGAAATTGCTGGAGGAGTTCGGCCAGTGTACTCTCTCGTACCTGAGTATGGACACCTGAGGGCCTGAAAAAAGTGTCTGCAAATGAAAGATGCCCGCTTAAAAGAGCAGTGAGATAGGAGAGAGTACACTGTATATCTACAAGGTGAAGTCCAAAATAAACAAGATTGAGCTGAAATAGAAACGACAGGAGCCTTGTTCTGATAGTCCCCTCCGGCTTCGATACACTGTTTTGCGCGATCTAAAAGCTTTTCGAAAGAGTGTTTCAGGTCATTGACCGGAATGTCCTTCAGCATGTCGGTACGAGCATTTAAGATGGCCTCCACGGCCGCAAAACGTTTTCCTTTCATGGCCAAATACAATTTTCCGAATAGGTAGAAGTCACAGAGAGCAATATCAGGCGAATACCCTGAGTGATTGATGATTTAAATGCGATTTCTAGTCAAAAAATCTGTCACAAGAGTGGATCGTTGAGTTGGTGCATTATCATGCAATAAGCGCCAGCTTCTTTCTTCGCGGTATTCAGGGTGAATTCGACGAATGCGATGCAATAAACGCTTCAAAACGCCAAGATAGAAAATTGCATTGATGGTTTGGCCCATTGGCACGAACTCCTTGTGGACAATTCCCTTGGAATCGTAAAACAAATGAGCATCGACTTGATTTTTGACATCTCCAAATGCGACTTTTTGGATGGTGGCTCGTCTGGGGCCTTCTATTCGGCACTTTGACGCTTAGTTTCAGGTTCATGTCGGAAACACCTCTTTGTATCAACAATTACAATGTTGTAAAGGAAGTTTTCGTCTTTTCTCGCCTCATTAATGAGGTCTTTCGAATGTTGAGTTCTGAGCAATTTCTGGTCCTCAGTTGACTGAAACGTGCACGGACCTTTCGTAAGCCCAAATGATCAGTTAAAATGCGATAAGTCGATGTTTTGGAGATATTCAACTCCGATTCCATGAATTTCAATGATGATTTTGGTACTTTTTGATAAATTTACGAACAATTTCGATCGAGTTTTCGGTGGTTACTGATTTTGCGCAGCCCGTATGTTCATTGTCAGTTATGTCTTCACAACCATCTCTGAAACGTGTAAACCACTCATGAACTCTGGCACGAGATAGACAGCCGTCGTCATAAACTTGTTTCATCAATTAAAATGTTTCGGTAAAAGTTGTACCGATTTTAAAACAAAATTTGATATTAACTCTTTGTGCGAAACTTCTTTTTTGTAGCGATGACACAAACATACCGACACTTTAGACGCAAGAACTTCGCTTCCATTGAACCGAATGTCACCAAGCTTTCACTGGAAGTCAGCTAGGGATGTAACTTCCAACGCACTAGCTCATTAAAAAGATGGCGTCATCAAAATCATTTTTATGACGCCAGTCTTGTTTATTTTGGACTTCACCTTGTATATCTATTTTTCAGCAACAAATTTTTTATATCATGACATGCCACGTAAAAATGAAATCTGCCTATTGAAGTTTTCATGAATTTAGACAAGTTATGTTCCGATACAAATTAGATTAGCAAAAAAAATCGGGACTCACAGTTTGACCAACAGTTCATATTTGCATCCCTAGTGCATATGTATGTGGTCGTATGTTGTTTCTGCATTTGTACAAAATCTCCAATTCTTTAGTGATACAGCGCACATTCGGCGCCAAGCAATTTCTTCAAATGTTTTTAATTTATTTATTTATTAAGTCAATTTTTAATTATGCGCGCTAATAATTTCGTGCACGATTATAAAAATAAGTTTGCTTGCAATAATTTTGATTTGAAGTTTTTGTCTTTATTGTAGTACAAATGCGCGAATTCCGTCACGTTACGGTTTAGCACTGCTAACCACGTATTAAATATATTTCAGTGCAATATCTAATTTTTCTTTCCAATGTTGAACAGAGTAACTAATGAGGATTAACTGTTTTAATATTAATTATTCAATTATTAACTATTTTAATTGCAAATAAAAAATACAATAAAAAGTTCTTTTAATACAGAGCAAAATTTGTAACGATAATTGCTTTGTATGATCAATTTATTTTTCGGTATTTCGTGTTAAAAATTTATTTATTTATTTCCACCGTGGAATAGAAAAGTGTTTTACTAAAAGCAGTCGCCCCCTGCAGTCAATGACAAACCTCCGAGTGTATTTCTGCTGTGAAAAAGTTCAACCTAAAAAAACCATCTGCTGTTTGGAGGCCGCATAAAACTGTAGGTCCCTCCGTTTGAGGAAAATATTAAGACTCACAACACAAATTAGAGGAGGAGCTCTGTCAAAGCTCTTACAAAGATGTACGCCCAACATGTTTGTGTACAGGGTGGTGAAAAATTAATCACCCTATTAGAAGATTTACAATTTTTGGAAGATTACAATGGCGTCGTACGAGGTGTGTTCAAAAAATATCGCAAATTTTGTGTTTTTTCAAAAATTATTTATTTATTCATTAATATCTATTTTGTCCCCTTCAAAGAAATCCCTATGAGATATAATGCATTTGTGCCAATGGGCCCATGGGCCTCTTCAGTTTCGGGAACAAGAAAAAGTCAGGGGAACAGGGGCCAGATCTGGGGAATACGGTGGCTGTGGCATCATTAGAATGTTGTTTTTGGCCAAAAAGTCGCGCACAAGCAACGATGTGTGAGCAGGGGCGTGATCGTGATGTAAGAGCCAATTATTGTTCTCCCACAAATGCGGGCGTTTCTGGCGGATTGCTTCGCGCAAATTGCGCATAACTCATAGGTAATATTCCTTATTGACCGTTTTACCATGTGGCAAGAACTCATGATGCACAAGGCCCCTGCAATCGAAGAAAACGGTAAGCAAAACTTTTACATTCGACCAAAGTTGTCGCGCTTTTTTCGGACTTGGTTCGAGCAGCAGCTTCCATTGAGATGATTGAGCTTTGGTTTCCACGTCATAACCATAAACCCACGATTCGTCACCAGTTATGATCCTCTGGAGCAAATTTGGGTCGTCGCGGGCAAAGTCCAAGAACTTATTAGCAATGTTCATGCGATGCTGCTTTTGGTCGAAATTGAACAGTTTTGGTATGAATTTTGTGGAGATCCGTCTCATGTCCAAATCATTGGAAAAAATCGAATGGCACGAGCCAATCGATATATCTAGGTTCTCAGCAACTTCTCTAACGGTGATTCGATGATTGGCCAATACCATTTTCTTTACTTCATCAATTTTTTCGTCTGTTGTTGAAGTGCGAAGAAATCTGTTGTTGAAGTGCTCGGGCGCCCGGCACGCTTTTCCTCGGCCCTTTCTTCTCGACCTTCTGAGAACACTTTGCACCACCGTTAAACGTTGCTTTGGTCCAAAGTAGCTTCTGCGTATGACACAGTCAACATTCGAAATGCATCCGCGCACTTACTTCGTTTTTCACACAAAATTTGATACAGGATCTTTGATCCATCTTTTTGAATAGATAAAAATCGAAGACGAGCCGAAAAACATGCAAGCAAAGCAGCTGTCAACAATTAACTGAACATTCGAAATGGCCGAGCTCGTCGGCATGAGTGAGAGACGTGAGTACTAACATATCGCCTCAAAAAAAAAAAAAATGAAATTCGAATATACATACGTCACCTGCGAAAATTCAAAATTCGCGATAATCTTTGAACACACCTCGTATGTCAATAATATTTGACACTTGTGAGCTGGACAGCTGGTGTATGTTTGTAGTGAAGCGCGTAAGGTCAAAATAAAGATTTGCATCACTCACAATCTTTTTTTTATTTAGTGAAAAAAATTATAAAAAAAACCGATAATTAATTTTGCGCCATCTTAATGATAAAATTCAGTGTCGGCACGAGGGATGTTCAAACGTTCAATTGAATGGAACGCCTCTTCATAGCACATCTGTATGTGTGTATTTGCTTTTTCTTGGTTGCCTTAGCCGAAGAGAAGATCTAACAAGCAACGAAGAGGTGTTCAAAAGATTTCTCTTGAACCCAAAAAAAAATGAGAAAGATTCGATTGAAAGCCGAAAATCTGGTATACATTGATGAAGTTTATTCTTTGACTTGAGAAGCAACGAGGAGTACTTCAAAATGAATCGTAAGGTTGTTTTGAACTTCAACTTTAAAAATAAATTCGAAGATCTGTACCCCATTTGTATAATATTTGTATTTGTTTGAGAATATTTTTGACTACTCCTGCCATTGTAGCAAGTAGGAGATGATGATTTTCTGAGTTAAATCAAGTCAAGCCATTTAAAGATTCCTTCCTTTCCGAAAAAAATGGTCCGAAGTGGGGATTTGTTAAAAGTTTTGTTGTTGTTGTAGCAGAGTTCTTCAAGACCTGTCGATCGTCAGCGTATATCTCATCAAACAGTAGGTCGTGGAAACATGCTGTTTCGACGGATTGGGTCCAAAAGGGACGGTGGTCTTAGATGAGTGGATCTAAGGGCGCATGTGAATAGGTGTTTGGTGTCGTGTGAGTTACCTTTACATACCAGAAATATATTAATTAATAGGACTATGAATAAGTTCGTGCGGGTTTTTTTCGAAATTTGAAACTTTATTGGCGTAAAATGGTTACAAATTTAATATTCAAAATATTGTCCATCGCTTACTACTACTTTTTCCCATCTTTCTGGCAATTCACGGATTCCCTTTGTGAAAAATTCGGTCGGTTTTGCCGCAATCCACGAATCGATCCATTTTTTGACTTCATCGTAATTACGGAAGTGCTGGTCAGCCAGGCCATGTTGCATCGATCGGAAGAGATAGTAATCGGATGGCGCAAGGTCTGAACTATACGGCGGGTGGGGTAGGACATCCCATTTGAGCGTTTCTAAGTATGTTTTGACCACTTGTGCAACATGTGGCCGAGCATTGTCATGTTGCAAAATAACTTTGTCGTGTCTATCGGCGTATTGCGGCCGTTTTTCTCGCAGTGCTCGGCTCAAACGCATCAATTGTCGTCGGTAGACATCCCCCGTAATCGTTTCATTCGGTTTCAGTAGCTCATAATACACAACACCCAGCTGGTCCCACCAGATACACAGCATAACCTTCAGGCCATGAATATTCTGCGCCGACGTCGATGTTGAAGCATGGCCAGGGTATCCATACGTTGCCCGACGTTTTGGATTGTCGTAATGGACCCACTTTTCATCGCCAGTCACAATTCGATGCAAAAAACCCTTTCTTTTGTGCCGTTGAAGCAGTTGTTCGCATGCCATAAAACGGCGTTCAACGTCTCTTGGCTTCAATTCATACGGCACCCAATGGCCTACCTTTCGGATCATTCCCATGGCTTTTAAACGTTTGGAAATGGTTGATTGATCAACTCCCAAAGTTTTTGCAACCTCTTCTTGCGTTTGAGCCGGATCTTGATCGAGCAATTCCTCCAATTCGGTATCCATGAACTTTGGCGGCGCACCCTCGCGTTCTTCGTCTTCCAAGCCAAAATCACCACTTTTAAAGCGTGCAAACCACTTCTGGCACGTTCGCTCAGATAGAGCATGCTCACCATAAACTTCCACCAAGATACGATGACTTTCGGCTGCTTTTTTCTTCATATTAAAATAATGAAGAAGAATTCCCCGCAAAAACACATTATTTGGCACGAAATTCGACATTTTCAAGTGTGGTAAAAATATTGTTGTTTACGCTTCAAATAAAAAACTTATACTGACGTTTGTGCCTTACGACAGTAGCTCTCCAATGAATGTTTGGAAATGTGGATCGATGGAATAATAATCAAGTTACGCCATCTGTTGTAAAACCGCACGAACTTATAAATAGACCTATTATGTCAGGGTCAATTCGGTAAAGCTAGGAGTTTAACCTTCTACAATATCGTGAACGGAATTGGGTCAAGGTAGCGCCGCTTAAGGCATTCGAGATTTTTGCTATCCAGTAAGCGAGTACAAATTTTTTCGAACCTTGAATGCAAGACGCATTTATTAAAGGTAATGGCACTAGCACAACAACACTGTTCTGTACCTTTGATTGTCAAAGCATTCTGAGCTGACAGCCACGTGGACACGGTGAAAGAAAAAAACAACTCAGCTGATTTACCAATACCCTTGCTTGAATGTTTGAAACAAAAAAACACTCATGCACTTTATATATGTACAGCTGTGTTCAAAATAATAGTAGCGTAAGTTTTTACTCTGTACAAAATTCACACAAATTTTAAAAAATGTATTAACATTTTCAACTTTTAAATCAGAAACTTTAGAAATCTTCTGGTTTTGTAAGGGCTATAAACCATTAAATTAAAAAAAAATGCAACAAAATTTCGAAAATTCTGAGTGTGCAATTTTATAGCCCATTCAATTTTAGTATAACGAAGTTCAAGTTTAAAGCTACTAAAAAAACCGTTGATTTTTGATGATTTTTTTCGGCATGCGATCATGAGAATTTTCTTCCATACAAAGCAGATAGAAGAGAATACTCAACACCTGTGGGGGGAAAAATTGTCAAAAATCAACGAGAATTTTGAGCTATTAAAAATTTGTACTTTGTTATACTAAAATTGAATGTTCTATAAAACTGCGTAGCCAGAGTTTTCGAAATTTTGCTGTAGGCATTTTTCATGCTTTTTGAAATTTGTTGAATTTTTGTGAATTTTGTACTAAGTTTGAAGCTTTGAGTTACGTGATCTTTTGTTGTAGATTGCACTATGCTCTTATAAAAATATGACAAAAAGAATAAAGTACAAAATAAAAATAAAAAAAACACCAGTCTAACGGTTAGACGCGATAGAAGTGAAACCTTCCGTAAAACAAACTGAGAGAGAATAAGACGAAAGCAGCATTAGGAGCAAGATAATTATAGGTTCATTATAATATTGCTATAAAGTTCATATTTTATTTTCTTCATTTTATTATTATTCATCCTCAATGCTTTCAATTTCAACAAATGATACGAGTGGCTTATGATAGCTAAAATATGATACAAATGCTTTGGTTTCGATGTTGTCAACATGTCTTTGAAATACCGCGTCAATGGTTGTTTTTGATCGTGTTGTCGATTCAGTGCGATTGTTACACATTTTTAAATTGAATGTTGTATTGAGAACGTCAATTAAAGGAACCGCTGTGTCCAATGCAAAATTTACGTTAAAATCGCCACTTAAAATCATTGAACTTTATTGTAATCTTTTCTAAGTATCCGCGATACTTCTGGTGTATACTTTATTAAATTTTCGTGAATGAATTCCGTGATGCTATTTATTGATTTTTTTTTCTGTCGATATTCACGACACTTTTCTGCATTATTTTTCGGCATAATTGCGGTAAATATTTAAAAATGAAAATATTTACGAATATAAAAATACACACGCGGTTGCTATTATGAGCGTCCCCAGCAAAACCTGCGTGACCGAAACTCTAACACAATTACATTTTTTTGAATGTTACAAACACATATGCACGCAGGTTTTGCTGGGGCGTGACCGAAACTCTAACACAATTACACATATGCACTCGTATTTGTTTGAAAATCGACTTTCTTTTTTGGTTCTCCGTCACCTTTGGAAAATGTGTAAACAGTAAGCAAACTTTATTCATATATTTTTCCTCATTTTTGCATCAGTAAAATTAAACAAACGCCGTAGCCGAATGGGTTGGTGCGTGACTACTATTCAGAATTCACAGAGAGAACGTCAGTTCGAATCTCGGTGAAAACACCAAAATTAAGGAAAACTATTTTTCTAATAGCGCTCACCCCTCAGCAGGCAATGGAAAAACACCGAGTGTATTTCTGCTATGAAAAAAAGCTCCTCATAAACATATCATAAAATAAAATAAAATAACTGTATAAAAAAAATTTTTTTCTTGTGATTCGAACCAAGGATTTTGGATCGGAAGCTCACATTGCTAGCCGCTCGGCTAGCGCGCCATGCTATCGGCGCTGGCCTAAAAGTTATTTAGTTCGTCGCTACGTGTATATGCAATATTCGTAGCCAAGAGTGTCGCTTTTTTCGTTTCACTTTTTCTCAAATCACTCCCAACGATTCTAAAGAAGTTTTCACTTCAAAAATTAAAAAATAGTTGAAACTCGGTAATTTGTCGTGGTAAAGAAATATTGGCACAACGCATTCATGCTCCTGTATATATGTATGTATGTATGTATGAGCATGCTTTGGTATGCGAATGAGAAACGAGTTTGCAAGAAATATTTGAATAGCATAAAGTTTATGACAAAGTGAATGACACGTGTGTGAGTCAACAAGTAAGTCAGAACGCGCAGAAGAATCGCAAACAAATGCGGAGAAATTGTAAACTATTTTGTAAGAAGAGAGGAAAAAATTAAACAATGCCCTGCGCAAATCAACACGAAGGCAAAACAAAAAAATACAGACAAAACAGGTAGTCACAATGAATTCATATTTTTATGTGATTCATTAGAAAATTATGTTAATAAAAACTCATATTCAGCAGCAGTAAAATTAATAGTGAGAATTAAAAAGATTCAACATAAAATAAACAAAAACGCGAAAATTCAACAAAAATGATACCAAAAAATGTTAATTGAACAAAAATGAACAAAAGTAAAATTGAACAAAAAATAAACTGTGGTCGTTTGAAGAGCAAGAAAAATAACAAAACAATGGAAACGTGACTTGGTTGGAATTTCTAAGCTTTGCGAAAAAGAAGACAACAAAAATAAAGCTTTAATTTTGGTATTTGCTTATAGATTCTGCTGTTTTTTCCTTCTTTATTTGACTCACTTTTGTATTTAACACTAAACCTACCGGTATTTGATGTATTCCTATTCCTACCAATGTGGGTCAAATGACCCGTCTTTAAAATATTATATATATTATTAAGATCACATATATTTCTCGGTAAAACAATTAGCAAGAGAAGAGTAAATCTTGAAAAATACATTCGATGTATTTTTTAATAAAAGTCGTGAAGGCAAACGACGATTTAATAATGTTATTTCAAAGAACTTCTGACAAAAAGTTTAAAATGGGTCATTTGACCCGTCCATGGTAGGTTTAGTGTTAAGAAACAGTTTTTGGATGGGTACTTAGAAATAAAAAAACTTTTACATCAACAAATTTTTGAAAACTCTACATTTTTGTGAGTTTTACCGAGTTCTAAAGCCCTCATATGTTAAAAATGCAAGCTTCAAAAAATATAAAAAAATAAATTTTCAATACATTTTTAAAAAACTTTTCAAGAACATACAAACTTTTTAAAAACCTTGAAAAAATGTTGAAAATTTCAAAAAAATTTAAAAAGCTAAAAACGTTTCAAAAAATTACAAACAAAAAATAAAAACTTAAAAAAAAATAAGAAAATACAAATCTAAGAAAAAATACAAAAAAATTTAATTTTCAATACATTTTTCAAAACTTTTTGGTATGAGGCGCATGGTCTATACATTTATAGAAAAAAGTGCAAGTAAGCAAACCTAAATTACAAAAACCGACATTTCTTGGGGCCGTTAGTTCCATGAGTGTAATTGGGGTCTCTTACTATGGCGTCGAAATTTACGACTTAGGAGGTTTACAGCTAACAGCCCTGCGTATTTCCACTTCACGCAAAGAAAAAGAACAGATAAAAAGAAGAGAAAAGTTAGTATGGTAAATATGGAGAAAACAATTTTTTTTTTTTAATTTTGTCGTGTTTTGCATGTTTTTGAAAAAAAATTAGGAATTTGATTTATGACGTTTTTGTTAGAATATAAATCAAATTTTTAAAAATAATAAGTAAAAAAATGTAAACATTGCAAAAACAAAAGTAACTGCACGATATTCAGTTATACTGATATTTAACACGTTGAGTGCCATATGAATGGTATGAGTAAAGTTTATTTTTACTAAGGTGACGTGGCATGTTTTATTATATTATTTTATGCAGCAATCACTAAAAAAAATCCAGATACCAACAAAAATTAAGTGTATTTATAGTCTTCAGAAGGCAACGGTAAATTTATTGTAATTTTTAAAAAATTTTTTTTTTAATGTCAGAGACAATATTTTATCCTATTATTTTCTGGAAGCCTTAGAGACTAAAAAAAATAGTTATCTGCATTTATGGTCTTCAGAAGGCTACGGGAAATTTATTTTTATTTTTTGTTTTTAATTTTTTTTTTTCAATTTTTTTTTAATATCAAAGAAAATTAGATGTTAGATATTAAATATTACAACAACACAAATCTATTATTTTTTGGAGTTTTGTACTGATATTGATGTTTAGCACGTTGAGCGGCATGTGTTTCGCCGGCTCAATAAACTTTATTTGTACTAATGTGACGTCACATAATTTGTTCCATGCAAATAACAGTTGCAGTATTCAAAAAGACAAGCAATGGAGCGCGTAAATCTTCACCCAAATACATTTTTTTTATTTAGTAAAAAAGTTATTCGGAAACAGAATTTGGCGCCACCTTGTATTATTATTATCAGTTGTTATCGCGCCGGCTGTGAGCGCATGGTGCCGAAACAAATGTTTGCCAAGTTGTCGACTTCTCGCCTTCGTCTTAATTTGAGTCTATGAGAGAGATTCGTAAATTTCTAAAAATGTCTCATTAACGCTGCGCCGCCAAGATTATTTAAAGCGTCGCCTGCTGCGCGATCCTTGTGGGTTCCAGTCTAGCGCCATTCTACTTACATATGTCAGTCGCTGGCTTGCGCAGTGCATGACCAATCCATTTTCATTTTCGCTGGTGTTTGTCTGTTTCGCTCAAGGAGTTGTTCGTTTGAAATCTAGTTGTTGTCCATACAGTAGCACCTATTTAACATTCGAATTAAAAATTCGTAGCTTCGTGCGCCGTTTGTCAGCGGTTTGGAAAACCAGATCTTTTTGAGGCTTGCAAAGGCTGGCTTGGCTTTTCTGGTTCTGGAATCAGTACCGTCTTTTGTTTCACCATCCAATGTGATTTGTCTTCCTAGATAGCTGAACCTATTGACGTTTCCAATTGGTTATCCATAAATTGTGAACCTGTTTCGGAGCAAGGTGTTGATTTCCTTGGACTTAGTTTTCCCTAGCTTGATTCACATTACTACATTTTTAACTTGGAAGCTTAAACCATTAAGTTTGCTTTGCATGTGACCGCCATGCTGTGATAAGAAAGCGATGTAATCAGCGTAGTTAAGGTCGTCTGGATGTTCCATACTGGAGGTTCCCTGCCATAGCTGGTATCGAAAACGTTGTTCAGTACATCGTCAATGGCGTTGGCAATTCGTTAACTTGCTCTGCAATAATTCGAGTAACGGATATTTGGTCTCCACATGATTTCCTTGGCCTAAAACCAGCCTATTGCTTGAGTAGTGTGTGGTCGATTTTGTTGCCTATGCGGTTAATAATTACTTTACAGAAGACTTTGCTCTGCTACACAGAACAGTGTGATACCCCTCGTTTGCCGTACTAGGTGGGGGCTTCTTTTTTGGGACTTTCATGAGTATCCCCTACATCCAGTCGTCTGGCAGTGCTTCCGACTCCCATATAGATTGAAATCGGGGGAATAGGATTTGTGCTGATGCTTTCGGGTCCAGTTTTAATATATCTCCAGCCCGCTCGATTATCCTGATTTCGTGTTTTTTGTGGTGGTTTCTATTTTATCAAAGATGGGTGTTGACGTGAGAGATTCTTTGATTCGGTGTATAGATTTTTTCAGCGGTAGCATGGGATCTGCATATGTTGTTCTTGGCAATCTGTTATAATTCAATTCCTTTTATAATTCAATTGACAAAATAGTAAAAGCGTAAAGCGTAGTCGTGAACAAAAGAAAAAAGTTCGGAAAGGCAAAATTAACAGATACCTTGCAGGAAAATCCGCTAGTACCTAATACCGGGCGCTTCTTGACGATTAAAGGTCATGACTAAATTGAGTCATTTTCTTGTAGGCAATCGGTGAATTTTGAGTTGACCTAGTAGGTGCGAATTTTCCACCAATTCGTTTTCCAATAGTGCAGAACTAGTACTAAAGGGCGGTTAAATTTCAAGGGCCGGTGTTGATTTTGAATGAGATACAATTTTTTTAGGAAATTATTGTCACATCTCTTCATTATGATAATATTTGTATGGCTCAATTATGTATGGAATCAAATATCGGCCAACTGGCCGCCGCGGCCTCAGCGGCACACCTCCATCCGATGGTCTAAATTTTCAAAGACGCTGAGGCATAATTGAGGTTCTATGCCCTTAATGTGCCGAATTATCTCATCCTTTAGCTCTTGAATTGTTGCTGGCTTATCGACGAACATCTTTTCTTTCAAATATCCACAAAGAAAGAAGTCTCACGGTAGCAAATCACATGATCTTGGCGGCCAATTGACATCGCCGCGACGTGAGATTATTTGGCCATAAAATTTTTCGCGAAAAAGGGCCATTGTTTCGTTAGCTGTGTGACAAGGGGCACCGTCCTGTTGAAACCACATATCGTCCACATCCATATCTTCCAATTCGGGTCATAAAAAGTTCGTTATCATCTCACGAAAGCGAACACTATTTACAGTAACTGCCTGATCGGCCTCATTTTGGAAAATATACGGCCCAATGATGCCGCCGACCCATTCACCGCACCAAACAGTCACTCTTTGTGGGTGCTTTGGTTTTTCGGCAATCAGTCTTGGATTATCATTCGCCCAAATGCGGCAATTCTGCTTATTGACGAATCCACTGGGTGAAAATGACCCTCACTGAAGATGAAGAGCGCGATATGCATTTTGATTTGAACGCCCGTTTTCATAATTAGCCTGAATAGATTTAACGCGTTGCTCGATTATGTATCTTTCCATGGTTCAAATTCAGGTAGTCTGAAATTGAAAAATGTCAAATGAAATGCAGAAAACAGCTTCTACACGTCACATGGTTCACATTTAACATCGACCCTTGAAATTTAACTACCCTTTACATTGCTCAAATGGCAACCTTCACGGTAGTCTCGAATCAGTGCTAGTCAGTCATGGATTTTGTGCGTTGATTCATTACTATGGATAAGACTTGGGTCTATCAGCAGGATCGTAAATCAAAACAAGAGGTGAAAGAGTGGTGTGAAACTGGATTTTCGGCGCCGAAGCGAGTTCGTGTCCAGAAATCGGCCAAGAAGGGTTTTCTGCGGTGCGCCAAGAATTTTGTTGCGGTGGACTGCTTGCAAACTGGTAAAACAATAGAAATTATGAATATTATTGTAACCTTCTAGACCAGCTGAAGGAAAGAATTTGTAAAAAAATACCCTGTTTGAAAAGGAAAAAAATTATTTGCACTGTGTCACACGAGCATATCGATAATGGCTCAAATCCATGAATTAAAGTTCGAATTGTTGGAGCATCCATGGTATTCACCAGTTTTTGGCCCCTAGGAACTTCCATCTGTTTCCAGACCTAAAAAATGCATGCGGGGAAAGGGGTTTTTCATCAAATGTTGAGGTCATAACAGCTGTGGGGCGTATTTTACAGCCCTTTCAGATTCTCGCTTTAGGTATGATATTCATAAACTAAAATCTCGTTGGAACAAGTGTATTGATGTTCAGGGAGACTTTACTGAATAAGAAACTGTATTTCAAACCATAAAATTGAGTTTTTTTTTATCGAACAGCAAAACTTATTGAACAACCTAGTAAGAGAACAAAACTACATTTAATCTGAAACACCAAATGAAAGAAAAATTTGTCTACTAACGTCGCTCCTCAGGCTGGCAATGGCAAATCTCTCAGTGTATGTCTGTTATGAAAAAGTTCCTACTGAAAAACCATCTGACGTTCGGAGTCGGCTTGAAACTGTATGTCCTTCCAATTGTGGGAAAACAACAAGGCGTTCACCATAAATAGAAGGAACAGTGTGGCCAAGCAACCAAATTAAAAAGTGTTAGCGCCAATTATATAAGGTGGCGTAAAATGAATAATTCTATAGGAAAAGTTATAATTTTTGAAAAATGGCAGCGTAGAGCTCAACATAAGCGGGTCTTCTGTTCCTCAAAATTTTTTTGCCGTAAAAAAAAAATGTACTTTAAATAATGATTTAATGTTACGCTTATATTTCCATGATTGTTATAAAAATTATAATACTAAGTGTCGAAATGTGACAGATGTAATAAATCGGGATAAAAAAAAAATGAAGTAAAGAAGTGATTCAAAAATTTGTTAATTAATTTTGCGCCACCTTTTGTCACATTTTCTCTACAGTCCTATTCCAATTGCTTCACTACTTCATCAGAAGCCTTAGTCACCTCAATAGGATACAGTCGCAATGCGTGAAAATGGCGATTTTTCGCTTCTCAGCGAAGTACTTCAAAGTGGTCTCAGTAATACATAAGGAATTCGTTTCATTCGCTCAGATTTTTCCTACAGTGAAGTTAATAAAGAGTTGCATGCCCAGTCAAATTTTAACACGCCACTTTGGGCCACACCAGTAACGCTTGTTCTTTTCATTAACTTAGCCGTTCGAGTGTATTTCCTAGAAACTCTTACAACACTAAATTGCCGCTAGTTTTCATTTCCAAAAGTTTTCGTACAAAAGTAAACAATTGGTAACCAACATTTTCTGTGAATGGAAACAAACCCAGAACAACTTCACGTTTCTGATTGCACCTACATATGCATATACTATATATGTATGTTTGTATGTATGGATGTGTGTATGCGTATGTATGTACATATTAGCAGCGTAAGTGCCCAGCGTTTTGTTGCTTCTGGGTCATGCCGACTTGTGTGTGACATACCGGAAAGAAAGCTAATTGTTACACACGTAATTTCAAGGAAGACCGGTCGGTCATCGTGTACCTGATTTTGGTCGTACAGTTATGAGTAAATATGTACATACGCATTTACAATCTTGTCTAGGCACTGGCGGGTGTTCTAATGTGGATTTGAGTGGCGGTGATGGGATTTGAACGATTGGGTGTGAATTCGGTTTGATTGTGTAAGAAACTGCTAATAGATTTGATAAGATTTGGGTGTTATTTTTAGTACCACTGTGTCTAAGTTTATTTGTAAATACATAAATAGTCTAACAAGAACTAATATATTTTTTCTTTTGTCTTCTTATTTACAGTTATGGTAGGGAGTCAGCTGAATATAAGTGGAATATAAGAAAAAAGGTAAGATACATATTTTTCAGTAGTTTTATTTGTTATTTTCAAAGATACTTCTAACTATGTATGTAGTTCAGATTGTTTTTTTTTTGTTTCTTCACATGGTTTTTTAGTACTATTATTACAGTTTTAGGGAACTTATAGGGTAACTTATATGACCAAATGTACATGTATATGTATGTTTGTATACAAATATTTTGAATTTCAAAATTCTATTGAAAGATAAAAAAATGTAACAAAATACGATTTTTTTATTTATTTTAAAAAATTTATGTTTTTCTTAGATACAAGACTGATAGAGATTGAAAACAGTTTAAATTTAGGTGCGTAACTAAGTTGTCGCTGTTTTTTTGATGAAAATACAACTTTATTCTGGAAAAATGGTTACAAGTGAATCATTGAAAGTATTGTCCATCGCTGGCTACTACTTTTTCTCATCTTTCTGGTAGATCTCGTATACCGTCCCGGTAAAACTGTTCATATTTTGATGAAACTGGCCATTTTTTGATGTCTTCATATGAATGGAACTGCTGGTCAGCTGGACCATGTGCCATCGATCGGAACAGGGGATAAGCGGAGGGCGCAATATCTGGAGAATATGGCGGGTGGGGTAGGATTTCCCATTTCGGTGTTTCCAAGTATGTAGGTTTTAATGGGTTTGGCAACGTGAGGCCGAGCGTTGTCATGCTGTAGAATCACTTTTTCGTGCCTCTCCGCGTATTGCGGCCGCTTCTCGCACAGTGCTTGGCTCAATCGCATCAATCGAAGTCGATACCGATCTCCAGTGATGGTTTCGCTTGGTTTTAACAGCTCACAATAAATAACACCAACTTGGTCCCATCAAACACGTAGCATAACCTTCACAGCATGAATAATCGGCAAAGGCGACGACGTAGAAGCATTACCTATGATTTTCTTTTCTTTGGATTGCTGTGTTAAGAAGCAACCACCTTGGCTCCTTGGCACCACAAGATCTACTCAGATTTCTTCGGAGGTCGAGTAGATTTAAAGAAAATTAAAAGGAAATCCGAGTGCAGTACAATGAATTTAATTGTGCCTGAGTGCTCTACTTGCTAGTCTGTCCCGACAAAAAACAAAGAAAAAAAACGGTACCACGATAGGCGTCACCTAATTCTTCTCTACATCGTATGTGATTAGCTTTAGCTTCAAACTTTAACCACCACGTGTTCATAAAAAATCAAGTATTTTAAAACAATATTAAAAAAAATCACACATTCGTTACTTGGGTGATAGAAGCGAATAGTGAATTGTAAGTGAATAAGTAGCATTCGAATCTTTATTAAGCATTTACATAAGCCTCAATGGGGCTTAAGCCTCCTTACTAAGTCCTAAGTCCTTTACACACACTTCTCTAGAACCATTAGTACACAATTAGGTGTGTAATTTAATTTACTTAATGACCATTTATTATACCAGACTGCTACTGGTTTTCTATTTTGTTTTTATTGCTTTTCACTCTTTGGTGTCATGCAATAAATGCGCAAATATTAAAAATTTTTTATTATATATAATATATAAGTGAAGTTGGAGGCTACTGTGTTACACCCTGCTTAACTTCGCTTCAATAAGGCTACGTACGTAAATATATACACGTATAGGTACATATATGTATGTATGTGTGAATGTATATCTAGTCCGCAAATATAGAACTTATGAATTTAAAATAAGATTTTTCAGTTTAAGAGAACTCGAGCACAGAAGTTGAACAATTCCAAGGCATAGCAAAAAGCTGCAGCTCGTAAATATCCAATACACAGAAGCCACTGCAGTTAGGTACTCCTACTCGCGTTTAGGTGCAATACTCGCGTAGATCGGTGCCTTCGTCGGCTTCGCAGGTCATGGCTGATTTTACAAGTACAATTACAATACTCATGGGCTTTGCACTCGACTCCATTGCCCGAGGGATTGGCAATTCTCGAACTGTGTGTACCTGTGTGTTTTGTGTGGAAGTCATTGAGACTGAAACCGCAAATTTACTTAATTTACTTTGTAAGACGGTGACGAGTGGTGGTCGGCGGCGAAGAAGTGGCGGAGGCAAAGGTAAACAGCGACAATCAGTGTATGCAGCTTATTTGTAGCTGCATAAGAAATTGTTGTTGCGATTGCGTTTGTTGTTGTAGTAGAGCTCCACGTTAACGTTGGCGAACGCATGTAAATTGAACTCCGGACGCGGATGACTTGAAAGTTGAAAAAAGGGCGTGAATATGTAAAAAAAACACCAAAGTACACGTTTCATACCTACTTATTTTTATTTATTACGCACATACATAAGTATGTATGTATGTGTGGATGTATGTATGCATGTGTGGTAACGTGTGAGTGTTTTTATTATTGTTATTAAGAGTGGAGGAGGAAGTGTAAAAGTAGCAATGACTTGTGACTTCTTGGTTGTCTATTAGCGGTAGAGTTGCCAAATAATTTTATATTCACAATTTCATTGAAACCTTTTTTTGTATTTTTATATCAGCGGGCGCGTTCGCACTAAGTCGTTTAGATAACGGTTGTTTGTAGCAGTATAAAGGAATCGCGATAAATACTTCAGAAACTCAATAGGAAATATTTGCCTAAACTTTATTGAACTAAGATTTTGTTCAGGCAGCCACATAGAAAAACCATTTTGGTTTCAAGTTTCTTGTCCTTTGGAGCCTTTTGGCATATCTTTGGGTGCGCAAGTTTCTCCGAACAGGATACTAATAATTTTTACCGCATTTGCAAAGAATTTGAAACGTTTCGCGAGCATTCGATATGAAATTCCATATTCATTCCAAAATTTATGTACACTTTGCTTAGATGCGTGGCATCTTGAAAACTTTGAAATAATAACGAAAGGTTGACTAAATAATCAAAGCTACATAGATTACGCTTTCCAAGTGCTCCCATCTCGCTATGACCAGACGCATGATTTGCGATAAATTGTGAATTAGAGGTGCCCAGCTCCTTTTCGCAACAGGTCTTATAATAGAAAGAGTTTATTGAGTCACAGTCTCGGTATCTCTTCCAAAAAAAAAACTATTTTCCGACAATGCGCCTCTGCTGGCCCGAACACGCCACGGTGACTCTAAAATAGGAAATAAAGGATGATCAATGAAGAGGTATCGGATTTTAAATTGAAATGAAACATCAAAATTCAAATTGTGGAACCATTCATGACATTTACTTTTTAAAGATAGTTCCTTTCAAATGTTGGCCACAACCGCACCTTAATTCGGTCATCCGGTCGCGAATAACTTTAGTAATGCTGGCTTTCAATGCCTCAATCGAAGCTGGTTTATCCACAAAGCTTAGACTTTACATACCACCACAAATAAAATTCCGAAGATTGTGATATCTCACAGTCTTGGTGGCCAATCCACTGGTCCGAGATGAGAGATAAATTCCTCACCGAAGCAATGACGCAGTAAATCCATTATTTCACGGGCTGTGTGGCAAGTAGCGCCATCCGCTGTCTTGTTGGAACCACGAAGTTGTTGTTGTTTAGTTCACGGGCTTCAATTTTCGGTTTCAAAAAGACAACCAAGTTTATCATGGCGCGATAGCGTTCGCCATTCACTGTTACATTGGCGCAAGCCTTCTCTTGGAAGAAACTAACGGTTGTTTTCAATGGATTATGGTTGCTCTTGAATGGCTTCGGGTTGCTCTTCAGCCCAAGTACGGCGATTTTTTTATCGACGTAGCCCTTAAGCCAAAAATGGGCCTCATTCGGATCGTCGGCAAGCTTTTCACGAGCCCAACGACGGCAATTATGACGCTTTGGAAGATCGACATGGTTCAAGTCTTGGTATTGCTGTATTTTATACGTTTTCAAATCAAGGTATTTTGCGTTAAATCTATTTTTCCGAATCTATTTTTCCGGGTCCTCGGCCAAACTCTCATTTACAGCCGCAATATTCCCTTCTTTTCGGGCTGTAACGTAAAGTTATTCTCAATATTGCCGATGGTTTGCCGAATTGTGCGTTCGGTAGGACGGATAGCGCCTGAGCGCGCGATGAACACTGTGCACAGAGCGTCGATTTTCGTAATACGAGTACATTTGTAGGATTTGTAAACGTTGTTGAGTAGTAAGTTCTTCCAGGATGAAATGTCAATGAATATTGATTACAAATTATTAAAATTTAAATTTAGTTTGACAAGAGTCACGCGGGATCTGTCGAGGAAACCCTATTCGCCAAGCACCTCCAATCTGATCCGCCCTTAATTTATTTTATGTTTTCTCAAGAGACCAATCTTTACTTTATCTGGCCAATAGCGGCATTCAGCTTCGAAAAAATATTTTTTCATATCCACGCCGAATTTCATATATGCATATATCTGGCAACACTGTTTCCATGTTTTCTTATATTTTGCCTGTTCGGCAAGGAGTTCTTATGACTTTCTGCATCTTATTGAACTTTTCTCGTTGTTTTGTATGTATGTATGTCTGTTGTTTGTGTTTCTCCAACGCTTTTCTCGTACGGTAGCTGGCTGAGTTGTGTTTTGTTATTTTCATTTCTCATTCTTATTCTGCAACACTGTCCAACCTCATTTATTTATTTTTGTTGTAATTTACAATATCATTTACGCTCATTTCATCTTGCGGTTACGTCTTGTAAATGGTTAATACAGAAAATTCATGAAATTCCCACGCAAATCACAGTCGTGGCTCCCTTGTCGCCTTGAAATAATAAGCGTTAATATTTATTTTCACTACTAATGCAGTTGCAATTGTCACGAGCAAAGATGAGTGGTTTGTGTTGAATAAAATGCTTGAAAATTTATATTATACTCATACACACCGCACACATACATACATACCTACCTAACGTACGTTTATTGTGGCCCCAACACGGCTTCGTCTTCGCTTTGCTTTTCAGTGCTATTTCTCGCTTCTTTGAAGACTAGTAGTCGCTGCGTCACTTAGCGTTGTTTTGCTTCGATTGTTGTGTTTGTTTTTCAACACTCTATTTAGTTTTTGCTGTTTAAAGTTTTTACATTTTTACTTACATAGCCTAACTATGCTCTATGGTTCTTCCTCGCCGAGCCGACACTCGAGTGTTTGTTGCGCGTTCTTTCGCAGAAATTCTTTGCGCTACTGCATTTACCAGCCACTCCAATACACGCCATACCACTTCACTCTACTCCACTTCACCACACTACATCAACGCTGCACTCCACATACCAAGCCACCGCCGCGCTAGCCTTTTTATGTCGAGCGCGTCTTTTACACCGCCTTGCACACCTCCACTCTCCACTTGTGTCCACTTTACGCCTCAAGCTACTGCCAGCCATTTGTCAACACACTGTCTGCCTACTATCCCTTCTCTATGTAATCCTCCCATCTTCCATGTCATCTTTAGCACATTTCCACTTCTCATTTCAACGCATCTTGATCTCCATTTACTATCCGCCTTTGCCTCGGGTCCACCAGCTCTAATTGCGTGTTAACATAATAAGTGGAAAATGTTAGAAGCACTAATACCTATGCGCATTTCCACACTACTTCCATACAAACATACGTACTCGCATAATAGATCTGTAGTTACTTCTGTAACGTGGAAAAAGTAGCAGCAAGTGCATCGGGAGATTTTGGAACTGCTTTTGCCTGCAATACGCAGAAAATGAAGTGCGTTGCTGTTGGCCTGCGTTCCTCTCCATCCTCTACCCTCCAGCTATGTAGTGGCTCAGCGCGTCAGTGGTGTGGTGCTTCTTCACCATTTTCCAACACTTTAATACTCTTAAGTGTTGCATCAGAAAGTAGTAAATAGTTCAGCACTATTTTGCGCCTCCCACTTCGCCCAGCGCTTCTGCCCGCTAGCTGGCTCATCTTTTCGTATTTTATTCATTTTCCTGGCGCCATTGCTTAACTGGTTGGTGCGCTGGCCGGCTAATCAGTTCGCCAGTTTGTGTTCGCGCTCAGTGGTATCGGTGTCGATCGGTGTGTGGCATGATCGTGTGTTAAATTGTTGTAAAAGCAGCTACCGGAATGTGAAGGAAAAAAAGAAAGAAAACACCATTTGACCTTGTTTCGTGAGAATCCAATAAGGAGGTGTAATTGTTGTTGAAGATAAGCACGTGAACAGTGCGCGCCTATGTGTTAATTAATTTTCCTCACAATTTATTTAAGTTTTTCAGTGATTGCTGATATTTATGATTTTTTTTTTCGGTGTTTACAACGCCTGTTTGTCATTTGCGTGAAGCTAAAAAGGCTACTGGTGATTAAATTGGGAATAGCTCACATTTTGGTTGAGTTTTGTGAATATTTTATTTTCATAAATATAATCTGCATTAGGATAAGGATTAAACAGAGTTGCCGAGCCTGTGGCAAATCTGAAAACTCTAAGCTTGGTATGTAAATTTTATATTTTATGATATGCTATTTTTTAATATAAATAAAGGTATGCCGTTAATAGTGGAAAATAATATCAGCAAAATGACCACCACGACCACGCTTACAGGACAATATCCTTTTCATGAAATTTTCCATAACCGAATTGCAAAGTGAGTGCCCTATGTCCTCGATAGCCTAACGAATTCCATGTTTGAGGTCGTGAATCGACCCTGGGCTGTTGGCGTAGACCTTCTCTTTCACGTGGCCCCAAAGAAAAAAGTCACAAGGTGTTAAATCACAAGATCTCGGTGGCCAATTGTGATCATCTCTTCGAGAGCTAACACGGTCCGGAAACTTTTCCCTTAAAAGATCAATGGTTGCGTTGCTTGTGTGGCACGTAGCGCCGTCTTGTTGAAAACAAACGTTGCCCAGATCAATACCATCCAATTCCGGCCAAAAAATCGTTAATCATCTCTCGATAGCGCAATCCATTCCAAAATAACACCTGTTATTGGAAAACCCTATATTACAGGAGCATCCATGTAGAGTTTTTGGTTGATAATTTTAGTTTCTAGACCCAGACGCCGCGCTGACGGCTCTGGTGTTTAGGTCAATGAGCGTACGCCACAAGGCTGCTTTACATTTCGTTGAAACAGATTGGAGTTGCACGAAAAAGATTTGACTTGTTTAAACTTCATTTGGTTTCGTCCGGCTTGGTGTGCTTCAGACCGATAGCCGTACATCCCCAAAATTAGACTTGGGGTTGTTGTTGTGGCAGCATAAAGATTTCCTGTACATATACGGGAAGTGCCGCTGAAGTGACCGTTCTTGACCGAATATAAATCCGGGTCGTTCCGATTACGTAGAATCGACTGTCGTGGGAACGTCAGACATGGCGTCGTATAGGTGGCTTCTCTGCGTGCAGTCAAAAATGATGTCTATCAGTGCGCTTTGTTTCGAAAGACTGTAAGAACTAATTCTTTAATAAGGATTTGGCAGGTCTGTCTAATGTCTAATCTGTAATGCCTGTAAAGTCTAGACAGTCTATTGACGATGGGCTTCAGTATTTCACACAGTATCGCCGAATGAATATCATAGGCGATGTTGAGAAGGCTTATCACGCGGTAGTTGGCGCAAAAATGCAGAATCGCCTCTTTTATAGATTGAGAAGAGCACAATTCGAGATCATTCCAAACTTCGGTTATGTATTTATTAGACCAAATTTAGCCAAAAACTGATAAATGCAACCTCACCAGCTATTCAGTATTGTCTCAGGTATACTTCATTTGGTATGCCGTCAGCTTCAGAAGCTTTGTTGTTGTCGAGGCCCGGTATTTCTATGCTTATCTCGTTGTGGAAGTGCTGAAGGTGGCTCATACTACCGTATCGCGCTTCGCTTCTCAATGAATTTGATAGTATAGTTTGCCATCGCTTGTTTGAATATTTTGTTTTGAAACATCTCTTTTCCATATACTCACTTTTCAATTTTAGTCCATATTTACACCAATCTAAACTAGTTATTCAGTTAATCCAGGAGTGAACTATTTTGACTCTTTCTCCTCAGTTCACTCCGTAGCTCGTCTAAAATTACGTCGCAGTAAAGTTACTCTCGAATTTTCATTTGAATATGCGGATTCTTATGTAATTGGTGTGCGTCTTGATTTCTTCCATAAATAAATGAAGATTTCTACAATTTCACGCCGACTTCGTACGGCAAATGGTTTTTTATGATCAGCTTTTTCATGGCGGAAATACTTTCGGAGGTTTGCCATTGTCTGTCGAGGAGCCACTGGAAAATGGTTGGACTTAGATGATTCGTGTTATACATTATTGGGTATCAACGAACTATATTATCTTTCCTCCCACAAGTCTCTCCTTATCCTCTAAATGCTCTCATTTGGCTTTAAATTCGATGAGCAATATTGTTTAGTGCTAGGAAAATTTATGGCCACCAAAAGTTCTACTCCATTCCTTTCCATTCCAAAATAATCATACTCACTTTTATGTTTGCAAATATTTTTGAGTTTTTAAAAATTTCCCAGAAAAAGTACTTATTTATAGATTTGTGAGTGACAGATTAGTAAAAATTTGTTTTTAATATGATTTTTTCAAGAAACTCGCTGTGAAACGTCCATTAGCTGACCTTGAATTTTCACTCTCAGTCATGTCACAGTTTCTAGTCCACAAAATTAAATACAAAATCTTCGCAAAGCACTGCTGGAAATTATTTTTATATTAAATCGTTAGAGCTGGCTGTCAACCAAAAACAAAAAAAAAAAAAAATAGAAAAGTTAAGTTAGCAAAAGAAAAGAAAAAACATTACATGCTACGCAATAACCCAAAAAGAAAACCGAGCCATCAGTAAGTATTTTTTTATCTTAAACATGTTTTTTTTAAATAACCACAAACTGAGTCATCCAAACAAAAGCGATGCGATCGATGAACACAAAAGACGCGACAAATTGGCAAGGCTAAAAGAAATGAGCATACCTGTATGTATACATATGCACATATGTTGGTGCGTGCCCATGCAAATTTGTTAAACAAATTAATGCGGTGAGTGAGGTAAGAAAAAAGTGGAGCAAAACAATCGAAATCAAAACAAAAAAAACCTTGCAAAAACCAAGAAAATCAACAAAGGCACTGCAGAGCAGATCGTAAATAAACGAAAAAAAAAAACAATGAGGCATTTAGCATTTAAAATGAGTGTGTAAAAATGGCGAGCAATCTGCGCAAAAATAAGACACACGCCAAAAAACCACACAAACAATGCTAAAGCAAAAGAACAGCTGAAATGCAGAGCAATGCAAAAAGGAAAAAATCTTTAATGCGAAAAGCTACTGTCAATGTCAAAGAAAGGCCAGAAGCGACCATAAAAAATAAAACATGAAATATGCAAATGCAATAAAAGCAACGTGAAATAAAATTAAATAAAGAGCCAAGTGAAACAAGCCTCGGTGACCTAACGGCAGAATGCGAGAACCAAAATAACGAAAATGGAAAGCTACATATAAAAAATACAAAAAAAAGTAATACAGAAATACAAAAATTATAAAAATACAAAAACAAAATAAAATACAAAAACAAAAAATACAAAGAAACAAATCACGGTGTTCGTAAGACATGAGTAACGCGCGGCATGCTTGGGTGTGGGCGTTTACTGTGTAGAATTAAAAAATAATATGAAGCAAGAATAATGTTGTAGAAACTGCATATTAAAGCAAAAATAATGGTCTTGGAAAAATAAGAAACAAAAACTAAAAGGCTGTTGAAAAAATAATACTCGTAAAGCCAGCAGAAAAATACAAAAATGTTTACCCGCGCTGACACAGCGAAAACTGAAATTTAGAAGAAATAAAAAATATTCTTTGTGTCATGGAGTGAATAATGTCTTGGCGCAGTGGCAGATAAAAAGCCGTTACAGACGTTGAAACGGGAACTTTTTTGGTTATATTCGGCGCACTTACTTTTATGTAGCTACCAAAAATATTTAAGCCCTGCTGAAACCTTGGTTGTTGTTGTAGCAGCATAAACATTCTCCATACTTACATAAGGTGAATGCTGCTGGAGTGACAGTCCTTGGCCGGATATAAATCCGGGTCGTTTCGGTAACGTAGAACCGACTGTCGTGGAAACCTTGGTCATGTTTTATGCTTCCAGATTGGCTCGATTTAGAAAAATTAAAGTTTTAAAATAAAACAAAAAAATTTTAATTTGTTTTCATCTTAAATCGATCTTTATAAATTTAGGTTGAAGGAGCAAGTCGATAACCATGAAGCAATAAATAACCCTCCGTTGGGCACCTTTTTTAAAACCTTCGGTTGGGCACCCTGTTCTGGCCCTTATATCCATAAATCGTTGGAAAATTAAATTTTAGGAAACTAAGTGAAAGCTCAAGCCGTTAGCTATAATAGAAATATGTTAAATTCACGTCAAATGCAGTCGAAAAAACAAGTCTTGCCAGACTCGGGAGGATTAAAGGTGATGTAAAATGTCTATTTTTCACACTGTCAGCCATCTTTAGCAACTTAATAAATCCGCGACGTCCTCTTTGAAAAGCTAATTTTATTTCAGAGCAAGTTCTAAAGAAAAAGTGCAAAGAACAGCATAGGAATGAAAACTTTTGCTAAAAAATTAGCGTGCATTAACTGCCTTTGTTGTACCACAAAACGTGGAACGTCAAGTTTGTTCATGTCTCAAAAGGCAAAATAAAAAGCAAAAATTTGGTAAACTCATGCGGAACTTCATGGAAACCAGGCAAAAAATTTAACCTGCATCACTTTTCGGCAACAGATTTCGAGATCGGGCCTGTGCGGAAGAGGGCCCTTTGTATGTAGTCTAGTGATAATCTTCTGATACCTATCGAAATTTTGCATTCGTGGAATGAGCCCGAGAAAACAATTTGATGCTTACAGTTTAGATTGAAATTTGACTAAAACAGTGATTTCAATACATACTAACGAAGTTAGCACGTACACATTTTCCGTTTCGACTTATTTCTGGGGTTAAGTTGAATTTTGAGTTTTTTTTCGCCTTGAGAGACTTATAATTGTATAGCAAATATTTTTGTGGTATATTTTTACGAATTAAATGTATGTGTATTTTTTGCCCTTTTCCAAAAAAAAAAAAAAAAAAAAAAATGCCCATCTATCGAGGAATTAAAATGTTCTACAAAAATGTTCAAGGTTGTTTCTTACATGGACCCGCTGAACACATCAAATATCGGGAATATAAAGATCACATAGTTTCCTATGCCAATTCACCGTACGAGTGCGCAAAAAGTGGTAAATTTGGATTGGCTGAAAAAATTCACACGTAAGCCGTCAAATCGCACATGCAAAAATATTTTCTTACTCCCTCTGCCAGAATCTGCTAGATTTCTGTTATTTTGAAAAAAAAATTTATTTTGTCGTCCTGTCTAACTTAGAACAGTTTTGAGGCAGCTTAAGAATACGAGTACAAGATTTAAAAATAGCATCTAGTTTTATTTTTCAATAACTTTTTACTAAATGACAAAAAATGATTTCATTAGTCTGTAAGAGACTTTTGAATGCTCAAATAAGTAAATAAATAAAAAATATATAATACAAGGTGTCGCAAAATTTATCATCCAATTTTGGTTTAGAGTAACTGTTTTACTAATATAAATAAAAGAAAAAATGTTTTTATTAGTCTGTAAGAGACTTTTGTATGCTCAAATAATTAAATAATGTATAATACAAGGTGGCCCAAAATTAATCATCCGATTGGGTTTTTGAATAACTTGTTTACTAAATAAGAGAAAATGATTTTATTGCTTTATAAATGGGTAATACAAGTTGGCACAAAATTAATCATCCAATTATGTTTATGAATCACTTTCTTACTAAATAAAAAAAAGTTATTTTATTAGGCCGCAAGAGACTTTTGTATGCTCAAATAATTGAATAATGTTTAATACAAGGTGGCACAAAATTAGTCATCCGAATGCGTTTTTGAATAACTTTTTTACTAAATAAGAAAAAATGATTTTATTAGCTTATAAATCTGTAATACAAGGTGACGCAAAATTAGTCATGCGATTGGGTTTTTGAATAACTTTTTTACTAAATAAGAAAAAATGATTTTATTAGCTTATAAATCTGTAATACAAGGTGGCACAAAATTAGTCACCCAATTTAGTTTTTTAATAACTTCTTTACTAAATAAAAAAAAATGATTTTATTAGTCTGTAAGAGACTTTTGGATGCTCATATAAATAAATAAATAAAATATGTGTAATACGAAGTGGCCCAAAATTAGTCATCCAATTGGGTTTTTGAATAACTTTTTTAATTAAAAAAAAATATTTTATTAGTCTGTAAGAGACTTTTGTATGCTCAAATAAATACATAAATAAAAAATATAAAATATAAGGTGGCGCAAAATTAATCACCCAATGTTGTTTTTGAATAACTTTTGAATAAATAAAAAAAATTATTCTGAATGATGGAAATCTTTATTTCAATCTTCTTTGTCTGTTTATATACTGCAACTGTTTAGTTAACATGCGTCAAAAATGTTTGACTTTTGACGTCATTTGCAAAAGTTAGAAATCTTCGATAGGGTGATTAATTTTGTGGCACCAAAAAAAATTTGTTAAATATTTTTATTTTGTAAATTCCTAATTCTTAATTTAATATAAGTTTTACCTTATATTAAATTTTTTATTATAATATCGATTTAATAAATATTGTTATTAAAACAAAAAAATTATGAAAAAAACATACTACTAATATACTAGAGTATAATTTTAAAGTTGCCCGCTTGTGGTGTTTGTCTCCTTCTGGTGTGATATTATGTTCTGCAAATGCTCTGCTCTGCGACTTGATTTTCTTTCATTGTGTTTCCCGTGTTTTATGCGCATAATCTTTTTGAAAGCACTCCTTTCATTTACATTCTATTTTTTTATTATTTTCGGCTCATAAACCGTTTGCTTGCCTATTCGTGTTTTTGATTACCCTTTTTCCTCCACTTTTATGTGCCTTATTTCTGTGATCTTTTCTCTTTGTTTTTGTTAAAATTTAACCGAAATACCATAACGCCTATGTTCGTTTTGACAATGTTGCAGCATAATGTGGCAACACATGCATACTCGTAAAAGATAGTGCGAGAGCCTATATAAGGGTTCCATTTCTGCTGCGTCTTCTACTGCTCTCGCCTAAACCCGCTGATCTTTTATTGTTATTGTTTTTTAATGCATTTATTTTGGTCTTTTCTTGATTGCCGTTTTGCCGGTTATTTGGTTAGTCATGACCTTGTTCCGTGGGCATTGTGACTCCCATTGAAGCTGACATACATTTGTGCAGGTTTCATACATGCCTACATACATATGCACATAAATACAAACAAAGGCACATAATTGGTCATGCATTATTCAGAATGTGCATATGTGTGTGTGGAGGGTATGTTGACGTTATTCACAAAACCACAATAGGGCACATTTAAATGCTAATAAGTCAACAAAAACAAAAAAACAAAAAATGGAATGGTGAGAGGAAATGAATGAAGCCACTAAATTGGTGCTTAAAAACCCTATTTAAATTATATTTGAGTGTATGTGTATATATAAGTAGTATTACAGTAATGACCAAAACTGAAATACCACGTGAAAACATTTTTTTTTTTTCAAATAGAAATTGTTTTAGAATCGCCGTTATTCATTTTTAGGTTAGGTTAGGTTAGCCTACTGAAAGTAGACATCATGTAGGACGTCAGCGCTTTTGGCGAATCTAAGCAGCGCTGGGAGATCCGCTTTTGCGACATCCTCCAGACCCTCAAGCAATGGGGCTCCCAGGCTCCCCTATCTTGTACGCTTACGCTCTTATTTCTTTTTTAATGTAAACTTATTTTATTTATGTCTAACTATGTTTGTTGTTGAGAAACAAAAACTTTTAAATTTCGGATTTTGTAAATGACTAAGTAGATGTGGAAAAAAAATTTAAAACGCAAGATTAGGAGAATAGAACTAAGGCACAATTCTAACAAACGTTCATGGAGTTGCTGCGATTTTGCAGTACTGTTGTTTTTAATGTTTTCTATAAGATTAGAAGGCCGTCGTAGCCGAATGGTTGGGTTCGTGACTACCACTTGGAAGAGCGCTGGTTCGAAACCCCGTGCACGAAACAACAATTTATAGAAAAAGTGCTTTCTAACAACCATCGCTCCTTGACTGGCAATGGCAAATCTCCGACTCGATTTATGCTATAAAAAAGCTACTCATAAAAAACTATCTTCCGATCGGAGGCAGTAGGTCTTTCTATTTGTGGAAAAACTTCAAGACGTACACCACAAATGAGAAGAGGAGTTCGACCAAATACCCACAAAGGGCGAAACTGGCACCTCGGGTTTTAATACAAGCAAAATGACGGAACGATTGGAGCAGCGTTACTGCAACAAATTTCATAATATCCATAACAGTGATCCTGACTTCATGAACACCATTATCACTGGTGATGAGTCCTGGGTGTACGGGTACGACCCGGAAACCAAAATGCAGTCGTCAAAGTGGAAGCATTCCACGTCACCAAGACGTATTCAAAAACCGACGAGAGCACTAAATACCATGTTACGTTCACACTGCTTGACAGCAACTGACGCTAGCGACAGGCGGGAAAAAATTCACACATGTGCAGGAAGGTTACAGGTCTGCTTATGCAAGCGCGCGTAATTCAAATTTTTCAGGTGTTAGAGATAAAAAACAAAGTCGGAAACTTTTCTAACAGACCTCGTAAGTAGCGTAAAGTCGTGTTGATTTCTGACAATTTTTTTTATGCAATTTTTTTTGTGCATTTCCGCGTGTTCGACAGTTTTTTTTGTATGAAAGAAAGCATCCAACACCGTCTTCAAAAAAATTCTTAAAAACCAAGAATTTTTTGAGGATTTTTGAGCCACTTCAAACTTGCACTTTATTATATCAAAATTTAATGGGCTATAAAACTGCGTACTTATAATTTGTCTATAGATTCTGATTAAGAACTATGAAACATTGACGAAAATTTGTTGAATTTCTTGAAATTTTCACATAGTTTGAAACCTGTACTTATATGGAGAATAAATGGAGGAGATGAGCCGTATTTTCATACAATAATTATTAAAATTACATAAAAAACAAATAATTTATCAACACTTGCCCATAAAACACTGTGTTATAGTTATTTAATACAGTGTACTTGTATATACAAGGTGGCGCAAAATTAATCACCCTATCTGAAGATCTATATTTTTTTGCAAATGACATCATACGTCAATCATTTTCGACACTTGTGGGCTAGACAATTTATTTCTTTTAATTTTTCATTTATTGGTACATCTCATTCGGCGAGTATCTATTGTTGGGATGTGTCTAGGCGTTGCGGTTTCCACGCAACGGGCACAAGTGTTGCTCAAGGATCTTTGAAATAGATGGGCATGGGTTATAATTGAATGGCCAGGTAGCAGACGAGTAAAGGGTCTTAGCACATAGAGTGTTATGTTTGGGTCGTAGACTGGCCTCTTTCTGCTCGGGTTGATTGCAGAGTAGTGGGGGGCGTGCATTGCCCAGTCCATGTTTAGTGAAGTTCGTGTTTGTCTTCTTATCACGGCACAAATGTTTCGCTTGGATACAAAGTCATACATTAGTGAGGGCGGGTTGGCGATGTTTTCAGCGCATTCATTCTCGGCAATGCCTACGTGACCGGGGATCCACATAAGTTTAATTTTCTTCGAACAGCTTATTATTGTGTTGCGGATGATCACCAATTCACTCTGAGTGACGACGGCGATGAGCTACAAGTAGCTATCTGTATAGACAATGAATTTGCTTTTGTTTATATTGGCCTAGATGACTGCTTCGAACACCTTAGCAGCTTCTGAGATAAAAACCGAGCATATCGAGTGCAGTATGCCATGTTTGATTTTGTCCCTATTAACTACTGCATAGAAGATGTTAGTTTCAGTCTTGCATCCGTCATACATACATAATTGGCGCGTACACTCTTTCTAGGTGTTTGGCCGAGCTGCTCCTCCTATTTGTGGTGTGCATCTTGATGTTGTTCCACAAGTGGAAATACCTACAGTTTAAAGCCGACTTCGAACGGCAGATATTTTTTATGAGGAGCTTTTTCATGACAGAAATACCCTCGGAGGTTTGCCATTGCCTGCCGAGGGGCAACCGCTATTAGAAAAAACTTTTTTCTTTATTTTGATCTTCCACCGAGATTCGAACGTACGTTCTCTCTGAATTCCGAATGGTAGTCGCGCACCAAACCATTTGGCTACGGCGGCCGCGGATAGTTAAGACACTGAAAAACTGCAGATTTAGTGATGATGAAACCTGTATTTGAACCACCACTAAAAAACAAGTGGTGGTGCAAAATGCTCAACCTTGTTCAGGATATACGAATTTAGCTAACTGCCTCAAATTGCCTAGAGAAGTGCAAGCGTAATTGGCTCTTACACTCTTTGCTAGTGGTTTTGGCCAAACTCTTCCTCTTTCCCCTACGTGGAGTTGGTGTGGCTTGATTTTTTTCTACAAAAAAGAAGTCTAAGTATCAACCAGAAAAATATATTCGTTAATAAGTATAACTTACAAAGATCATTGCTTCCTTTTCGGTGCTTATATTAAAGCAGCAAAAAATGTTCTCTTAAAACTTGTGAGGAATGCTGCTAGAACGACAGCCCTCAGCCAGTTATAAATCTGGGTGATTATGGTATTCTATGCTCAGCTAGCGGGGTAGGTATATTATTGGTATAAAAAATTTTTTTATTTAGAATTTTTTTTTTTCATTTCAACTTTTTTGGTGAAGCTGTGATTTATTTTCTAATTTCCTATTTCAATTGTTAATAATTAAAGGGTAGAAAAAAAAGAAATAATTAAAAAATTCCAGTATCAAATTTTATTTTAAAGGAAATATTACGATTTGACTAAATTGTACCATGAATGCAGTGCATAAATTTTGGCCGCTACTGTACATTGGAATGATAATATCTGAAAGGTGTTGCTGTGGTTGTACATTTTTCGCATCCTCGAATGCTACCCAATTTTCCAATTTTCTGCACTTAGTGGTGATGCATACGATATGCCTGTATGTGTGAGTGCATGTAGGGCCAGGTAACATCTAAAGATGATGAAGTAATACCTGAGAGTTGGGCTCTTTTTACGCTGCGCTAATTTTTTGTGTGGAATGTGAAAAAATGTCGTTTACATGGCAGCGCAAAAATTGCATTATGTCATCCTAGTCCGGCGATTTTTTAAACCCGTTTAACTTGCTGGATTGATTTTTACTTAATATTTTTCAATATATTTTGTAATCAATGAATGTTAAATTCTTTTTTTTTCAATTTTACTTTTTTTCATTGCAGTACTCGTTTGACGGCATGCACTTGCCTGTTGATTGGCAAAATATTTATTCATTTATTTGTTGTTTGTAATATATGCACATCAATATTTCATTATACAATTCAATTAATTTCAGCCCTATTGGTGGTTCCCTTAACTGATGCGTCACTTTTAATAACTTCCGAGTGATTAATTTTTCTACATAAATTTATTTTATTCGCTTCACCTACAGAATACAGTGTGTCAGTATTGTAAATGCTTACCTAACAAAACGGAGGGTGTGAAGTGTACATATTTTCTTTTAAAGTTTCTGAGAGTCATTGCCTTCACTTCTTTTGAAATGAGTAGTGAATCTTTAAGTTCGCGCTGCAACTGAAAAGGCGGATAAGCACAAGGATGATCTTGGTTTTGACAGAGATTTAATGATATTCGCTTCGCTTAGCAATCCATTTTTTATTCTCTTATACTTTTGACCCTGGCTTGTCAAATTTTTTCGCGTCAACTACGGCGATTCATATTTTATTGCTAACTGATTAAGTTGTAAATTGGAATGGTAATATTTTCGACTTTTCTGCTCAATCAACCGGCAGCCCAAGCCAATAGGGAAAAATATATTGAGATTGTTGACGGTGTAAAACATTTTTGGCCCATCGTCCATCCTCATAGCGGAATAAGTTTTTCGATATTCTTCTTCTTATTCTTGATTGGTGCGATAACTGCTTAAGCGCTTTTGACCGAGTTTAACAAAGAGCGCCAGCCGTTTCTTTTTCTTGATAACAGGCGCTAGTTGGACGCACCAAGTGAAGCCAAATCTTTCTCCACCTGATCGTTACACCACAGCGAAGGCCTTACTCTTTCTCTGCTGCCACCTACTAGTACCGCTTTGAATATTTTCCGGAGCGTCTGTATCAACTCTGACGACATGACCTAGCCAACGAAGCCGCTGGATCTGTATTCACTGCCTTTTGTCTATGGCGGCGTAAAGCTCTTACAGCTTATTGTTCCATCACCATCCAGATTACCACCTCCGTTTGGTAGTATGCCACGCGAACCGCCAAGGAGGACTCCGGTGAGCTAATGTGATTTGTTGAATCACATTTCATAAGCCCACTGAGAATTGTAGATGTCAGAAGCTGACTAATGAAGCGGTAGCGCATGGCGAATCTGACTATGAGGCCTAAGCAGTTCATATTTGCGAGTATGATGGTATAAACGAGAAACTCCTACTGCCTCGGTTAATGCCTATATTGGGATGAGCACTATGCCTCCTGGGCTTTGAAGTAAGTGGAAGTATATAACATGCAAGCGATGAAATATGTCTCAATCACGTTGAATATCACTGATATTTGAGCTGGGCAAAATAAATAAAAAGCAAGTAGGGCAACTCATCTAAAAAGAGATTCAGGATTTAGGCTGCTTGGATTTTCCGCAGGATATCGTTTCCTTCTGAAGTTGCTGATTTGGTCAGCTTTGGAATGGAGGTTTTGTCACTTTCGATTCATAAAGAACTTACGTTACCTGCAGAAATTCTATACCTACTGGGCAAACTAGCGCTTTATGTTTTTCTATTAAGTTAAGCCTTGCCACACCTTTGACGATAAATATACTGTTGAATCAAGCTACAAATGGTTGATCATAATGCAACTAATTAGCAGCTGATGTGAGTATTACGATCGCTAATTATGCAATGGGTTTGGTTGTATGACAATCGCAATGCGATCATCACGATCACGAAAAAACCTTCATTAAAAAGATAAGACAAATTTAAAAGTAATGATCGAAAATTAATATGTAAATAGGTTTAGTGGACATTGGAAACCATATTCGTATGTGCGCGTTGAATGAATATAAAAATATCTCATTAGACTGATTTGAAAAGCTTAAATAAAAGCGACTGCGGACATAAAAAAATGCTGGGCATGTAATTAAAGTTAACTTTAACGACGGTGGCAAGCGGAATTCGAATCTCGCACGTGGAAGTTATTTGACTTTGAAAAAGGCATAGCATTTCATGGCTCACCTTAAGCTTCTGTATTGGGTGTCTAATTGAGACTACTTATTTCGCATTTTGCATAATTTGTTTGGCGATTTTTTGCAATTTGGTGCCAGCTAACCTCTCTTAGCCTTAGCTCTTCACTCCTAAGTTTCTCCTTGATGGTGTGTTGTCCAGTAGCAAGGAAGGGATCGGGTCCTATTAGTAATGAAGCCGTAGTTTCTCTTACCAATGCTACCGCTACTTCGCTCCTAGTAATACTCCTGTGTCTTGAGACCCAAATTAGCCGGATGCGATTGTGCGTTCGTAACAAATTCAGTTTCTCGATATATTCAAGCACCAGTGAGGATTTAAGCTCACAGAATGACAGTGCTTTGAGTGCCGCCTGATTGCCGCTCAGAATGGCAATTCGCTCATTCCGGAGATTCCTGTCTAAATTGATATCAGCACATAGACAAATGGCATACACTTCCGCTTAGAAGATGCTTGGAAAGTTACCAATGGGCGCAGTACTACCATCGGTTCTGGGACCATATATTCCAGCGCCCATGCCTTCTGGTGTCTTCGAGTCATTTGTGTACCAGAGCAGGGTCCACTCTTGGAGTTTCCTTTCAAATCTTGGTGTACTTCACCCAGTTCAATTCTGAACTTCTTTTCAAATTTAATGAATTTAGTGATATCGTTCCTGGGTAGCTGGGCAAGTGGGCGCTGCAGATTCAACAATTCTAACTTCTTAGATGACATCACTTTTCCTTTACAGTTTTTAATAAATTTTTCAAAAATAATATTAGCTGCTTTCGATTCCCCAACACTTAGAGAGTAGTGAAGAAAACTAAAATTCTACTGAATCCAGCGTTGCATATAAAAGTAATTGGCAGCACTGCATTATTCTTGTTTTGAGAAATTATTTTTTGATATAATAGCATTTCTTTCAAGGCGTCGCGCCTGAAAGTGCACAAAATGGTTTGATCCCGTAGTAGGTCAAAGAGACAAGCGTCCCGCTCTTCACCACAAATCGCACAAATTTTAAGGAATTCCATTGCTTTTCAGAGCGACTCACCTGAAAAACAAAATACAACAAAAAATTATCCCTATTTATACTTGGAAGCACTGGCCTAAGCATAACGCTTGTGAGCTAAGCGACTATCAAGAATGATGGAATACAATCTGCCTTGTTAAAATCTGTATGCTATTCGTGTTGAGTGACTAAATAAATAAAGTAGATGTATCATCGCTAAATTATTGTTACCTTCTCATACAAATTTTGCATTTGGCAAGCAGCAGAATTCTTTAACGAGTAGAGAAGTGGTGAATCGATAGCGGCATTTATCTCACACATCAGGAATAGGAGTTGGCTAGCAAGATCATCCCATTCTGTTCGATGCGCCATTGATAAAAATAAGTCGGCGAATAGCAAAATTTCAGCGAGGTTTTGTTCTGCAATCAAAGGAGCATAAAAAACTGCAACTTTTTACGCGATCTTAATTTCACACCCCATGCTACAAGATTTATATACATCCACTCAGTATAACAAAGCACGGAATCCGAAACTTGTCGCCCCAATTGCTTTGTAAATTACTTCACTACATACGCAATGAATAAAGCGCAAGCGCCCGGGGCATTTTATAGACTTACCCATGATTTCGTTTTTGCGCCTCATTTAATAATCGGACACAACGAACAAGGATTGTCTTTGCCTTCCAGCAAGTTCAGTCGAAAATTATAGCCTTTTCTTATTTACCTGCTTTGAGCCGAATTGGTGCGTGCTCTTAATGCGATTAAACCTTCATGAAGTGCTCATATTTACGCATGCGCGCAAGGTCGTTCGCCAACTCACTGTCAAGCTCTCTGCCGAAATATCTGATGGCATCTGTCTGTCTGCCTGTTTGTTTGTTTCACTATTTGTATGTCTGCTTGTCGTGGTTTTCAGCATTTCAAACCAGTCAAAACCTGAATCATTTTAAATTAATGCAGTGCATAAATTATCTGCGGCTGCGGCTGTGGGTCGATCCTGTGCGTTCTGCAAAGTCTACGAGGGCTAAGATGAGTATGACGATGATGATAATTTTCAGCTTGTATATTAAACATTAATAAAAAATAAATATAGAGGTGTGAGATTGAAGAGTTAAGAAGCAAAAATATGAAGAAAAAAAATTTTAAATCAAGCAAAAATACTTCCTTCTGCGCAATCGTCTTAAAAACGTCCAAGTTTTTGCTATTTAATACTTACTATGTCACTAATAGCTTTACCTCGAAGAATATTTCTTCTTTTTCAAGCCGGCTTATCCATCGTCTGCATGTTGCCCGAGGGTGGGCTGTGATCGTCACGTTAATGTTGCTGCTGTTCATGTTGCTGATCGTTGAGGTTATTTAGTTTCATTGCTGACCTTTAATGTTGTGTTTACGAGCCCGTGATAAACAAATTGACTTCAATGAAGAGTACGGAAAAACAAAACGAAGAAAAGAAAACCATAAACGCAGCTGTAAATGGGAAGGGCGACATTAACTTTTTTTAAGTATCCTTTACTAGTATGCTGTGCTTACCGACCATTGGACCGTCGACACTCACGCAGAAAAGCTGGGTATACCATTTAATCCCCATTGCAGAAGCTGTGTGGACTTTTCAGACAAAGAGAATATTGAGCATTTTCTCAGTAAACGTCCGGGTTCGGCAACTAGACATAACTGAGTACTCTTTTCCTCGACAGCCTTGGGCAGTACTCCAACATAAGTCCCATCAACCTTCTCTGTTAAATCAACGGCGCTTTAGTGCTACTTGGGGAGTGCCAAAAATAAAGATTTCCATCACTGAAAAATAATTTTTTTTATTTAGTAAAATTTATTCAAGAATGATTAATTTTGCGCTACCTTGCGTACATTTGTTACAAATGGGAAGGGAATATGAATATGAGGAATATTATTAGGGTTGTTGTTTAGGTTATCAACGAAATGAATTTAAACGTCTTATTTCCATTTGTGATAGTCAAATTCTAGAAGGATATTCTTTACAATTTTGGGAATGTTTTTTTCTAAAATTTTTTTTTGCTTGCAATTTTTGGGAAATTTTTTTGTAATTTTTTTCGTCAAAAAAATTTTACAAAAACACAAATTAAAAAAAAGGTGAATAAAAAAAACATCTTAACATCTCGATAATGGTTTTTATTGCTTAGGATAAAATATATTGAAAAAAAAAAAAATTTAGAAAAAAAATTTCCCAAAAATTGTAAAGAACAATTTTTTTTAATGACAAAACTTTTTTCTTCTAAAACTTTTTTTTCCAAAATTTTTTTTTTTAATTTTGTTTTCTAAAATTGTTTTTTAACATTTTTTTTCTATTTTTGTTTTTTTTTTTTTTGGTTAAAATTTTGTTTGTAATTTTTGTCTATTTCTGTTATTTAATAGTAAAGAGTAATCCCTGAAATTTTCATAGTAGGATTCCATTAACTTTTCGAGTTATATTCAAGCCTACAAATAAACAAAAATTTAAGACGATAACGAAAATACTCCGATGACATAGCTGATGATGAATTAAGGTTTCAATTTCTTATTAATTTATTTGAATTGTTGTGTGCAATACCCCAACTAGACTTGGTGATCCTGATGAATTTCATTAGCACTTTAGAGTATTAACAAAGGATTTCCTATATACCGCAGCCTGCTTCTAAACTTCCGCTTCTATTGCTGATGGTATCAGGCTACATAAATTTCCGCATTCTGAGCACCGATGAAGGCAAAAGTTTTTGACATCAGGGTTTTTTATTTTATTTTTTTTGTATTTTTTTTATTTCTTTTTTTGCATACAACTTCTTTCAGCGAGTGCCTGCCATTGCTGCTGCTGTTTTTGTTGCTGCCGATCATCACTTTGACAACAACTTGCGTGCTGTGTCGCTGTGCTGCAATTCATAAACTCATAAATATACTTACCATATGGTTATGCCTGAATGCACAAATGAAATTTATAGCGCTTTGCACCTAAGTAGCAGTGTGTGTGTGTATGTGTGCGTGAGTGCTTGTTGGTACGCATGCTTTGAGCGCTGCATTGTACTCGTCCCATACGCTTCAACGATGTACGCGATGCCTCAACAAGCGGGCTGTCATGCTGGCCAGCAGCGACACCGGGACCAGCACTTCAACGGCAATCACATCAAAACGTCAAAAGAACAGCAACAATGTTGCATTCTCTCTGATATTTTATTTAACTTGTTTTTTGCTGTTGCAAGTTGGATATTGGCTGCACTTACCGTGAACTTTGTGTATGCACCCTGTAGGGAAAAATACTAGTTGTGAATTAGAATAGTACCAGCTCACTTTTTAGCTCAACCAGTTCGTGTTCTGTATTATTTCCAAGTTGACAAGTGGTATTTTTAACACGGCAATATCCTACGAAATGTCAATTTCACTGCTTTACATCAGAAAAATGCCAGTTCATACTAGCCAAAGAATTCTAGTCCATTATGCTTCTAAAGTAACCAGTTTCGAACCAGTTTCGAACCAGTTGAAATACATTGCATTAAATACCTAAAGTACTACAATAGATTTATTGACAAGTTTTAACAATTTATTTGTTTTTAATTTAATTTTAATAATTTTTGAATGAAAATATAGTTCATTCTCCTACAAAAGTTATAGATATCCAAGTTTCAAACATTGTGTAAATTAAAAAAAAATCCAAAAATTTTCTTTAGAATTTCACACATTTTAATCAGAATTTTTAGAACAATTTTGAGTACGCAGTTTTGTAGCTCTCTGAATTTAAATATACAGGGTACTCACCACTTTTGAGACAACTTGAGATTTTATAGATATATACAACAACAAATCTGTATGTATCTACATATAAAATCATTCAATAAAATTTCCATTAGCTACAATAACCTCCTCAATCAGGGTACGGAAACGATTGCATGCCCGAATCAATTGCTACTTATTCATGTTGACAATAACGGTATTAATGGCGGCCTGCAGATAAGAAATGGTGTTATGAGAATGCTTATTGATTTCACGCTCAACTACGCCCCATATGGGGATTTGGACGGCCATAAGTTCGATATTATATGGTCATGGAAATTTTCAGCCAACAAATCTTGCGTCGCTATCGCTTTGTGTGAAGAAGCAGAGCCTTGCTGAAATATGTATGGGTATGGGCTATCATCGCATGTACTATCAATCCAGGGTTTCACTACTGTCTCTAGAACCTTGATATAGGCAGCAGAATTCACTCGAAATCCTTGAGTAACGAAACATGTCTTTTGTAGCTCACAACACCTAAAACCATAACAGTCGCTGGAAACTTCATGTGCATGACAACAGGAACCCAGGAACCTTTCCAGGATTGGAACATAGCCATCTGTCATATCTGCGGTTGGCCGTTTGGTCTTGGCCAACATTTGTCTCGTCATAAAAAAGCCATAACATCCCAGGTGCTTCAAGATGCTTAATTTTGTTTAAAAGGCGTTTTCATCGGATTACTTGCTGTTTTTGTGTTTGCTCTGACATAAACTATTGTATATTCTGTGCATGACGTAGGATTTATGCCGGCGATCTTCATGAACAACTCGACGGATAAGACGCTCAGAAACATTAAGTTCCCTCGGAAGGGCCCTCATTGATTCTCAAAGGTCCTCGTCAATGCTCGCTTGTAGTTGTTGAATAATTTCTGCAGATCGAGCAGTGCCAGAACTTTCCTCGTGTTTTTTGCGTTTTGCAACAGATTCTGCATCGTCGCCTGATGCTCCAATTCACGGCGATTGAATAATTGATGATTAACTCAAAATAATTTTTGACAAAATCAACTTATTTGCAGACCAATCGGTCATTTTACTATTGCATTATTCTAGTTAATGGCGGATTAGTATGATTTCTTCTTCTACCCGTAAGTGCACTAGAATGTTTCCGTACTACTTCGTGTGGCTTTTCCCTGCAGGGTGTATACTATAATTTTAGGTTTGGCTGTGTGTGTGCGTATGCAAACTTCCGGTTAACCATATTAACGACAACAAATTTGAATTTTTTCTTTGGTTACTTCACACATGGACTGCTGGTTTTTTTATTTTAATTTTTTTGTAGCTGTTGACTTGTTTGACAAACCTGCAGCATACACACGCACGCACATACACATACTTATAATATGATCATTTGTAGTGTGGAATATCAAGCAACTCAGTGGAGCTCAACAACTTTAACAATTTTATGTCGCTGATATGCTGAAAGCGAAAAGGGCTCACTAGCCAATAACAACAAATCACAAACGAATAACGAATTCTAGGAATGGGTTTTTTTTGTTTTTGCAATTCATTCTTTGCATGTACTCATACGCAGTTGTTGTTGTTAGTTTAACTAATTTATTTTTATGGTTTTTTTTCTCGTTCTGTGAGCATTGAACAGTTTTAGAGCTTTTTGTTTTTTCTGGCTTCGAATTGCGGCTGTACCAAGCCTTTTAATTAAATGCTTACTAAATTCACTCTGAATGCGTTTCACTGAAGCTTGTCGTAAATTTGCCGAAGTAACAAAAACAATTGCAAGAAGTACATAATAAGAAATTTAATAGCAACTTTTGTTGGCTTTAAAAAAGGAGTAGCGTTAAAGAAGAGCATTAAGCGCTCAGCTACCGGCTTGACATTGGCCTACAACAGCCTTTGCAGTTCGATTTGACGCTTTTGGCATCGAATTAAAAGTTATGACAAAAAAAACCATGTATAAACTTTTATTGGTGTGGAGTTTCCATCTGTTTTGTTTTTAAATTGCGCTGCACACTCGTACACACACACACAAGCCATGCGAATATAAGTTAGCCTGTATTTCTGGAACCTTTTTATGCCCGTTCTACTAACTGTACTTTTATTAGCAATGATTTCTCTTAATTTTATGGTTTGTGTTTAGTTCTGCCAAATTTTATTTGCTCAAATTATCATGGCATAAATTTCTATTATATTACTTTCTTTATTTCTTGTGTTTTTGGTATTCTGGTTTTTGCGAAACTCCATTAGAGCGGGTTTTTGCAACTTCATTTCGAACTTTTTTCACGCTCCCTTCGGGAATTGCCAATTCTTGTTGTTTTATGTCATAAAAAATTATATAATAAAAAAATATGTATTTACTTATTTTTAAGTGTTAGGATTTGACAACTAGAAATATGCTTAACTTTTAATGTGGCGGTGTAGCGATAATTTCATAATTTATTTCCTACAAAATTAAGAGGGCAATAAATTCTTGGTTACGTTTGGCTTTTAACTTGGAGTGGACATTTATTTTACTTTTATATGCGTAAAACGCTAATTGGGGTCTTCGAGTTTATTAGAGGATATGAATTGTAGGACTAAAGAATGGTCTGAGGTGATTTTCTGCGACGAAGCCGTGCTAATACTTTTCAGCAAAGAGCAATCCATTAAAATTTGAGGAAAACCTATACCAACTACTGCACAAATTAAGCCATACCAAGATCGAAATTTAGCAAATTAACTGTGGGTGTGAATTAAGAGGAAAGCCGGAGAAGCTATTGATACTACACTGGCATCAAATCTATTAGAACTTGTGAGAAGAAGAACTTGAGGAAGAAAGTAGAAAAGAGGGTGTACTAAAAGCAAAAATCAACTAATTCGTACTGAAGAATATCATCGTTCATCATTCATCAATTCACCATTGAGAAATGCATGAATATTGAATTCAAATTTATTGTATCAATGCATAGAAAACTGCAGAGTTGACAACTCTCTAAACTGAGAGCTGGCAAAGGCCCAGATAAATAGTGGAAAAAAATGAATAAACGTAGTAAAAGATTCAAGGAAGTGAAGTAAAAAATACAAGTATTAATAAGGGAGCTGGGTCTGGATGAGGTACTAGGATGAGTAGGGGGCACGGAAGACCATAAGGTCGAAGTGCGAATCTCGAAGTAATCTAATCTCATCTAAAAGATACAAGTGGATTTTGTTCAAAATAGTAGGAGCGCGATGAATTACCCAGTTTTAGCTATTTTTTTAAATGTTTTTTTTAATTATTTTCTTATTTTTTATAAAAGTACAACACAACAAAAGTCATATAACTCAAAGCTCCAAACTTTATACAAATTCACAAAATTTTTGAAAATTAAAATAAATCTCCATCAAAAATCACAAAAATTAAAAAAAGCCAGCAAAATTGAAAAAATTAAAATAAATTACCATTAAAATTCACAAAAATTGAAAAAATTAAAATAAATTGCCATCAAAATGCACAAAAATTAAAAAAATTTAAATAAATTGCCATCTAAATTCACAAAAATTTTAAAAATTAAAAAAAAAAATTGAATAGAATTGCCATCAAATTCGCAAAAATTTTAAAAATTAAAATAAACTGCCATCAAAATTCACAAAAATTTAAAAAATTCAAATAAATTGCCATCAAAATTTAAAAAAATTGTCATAGAAGTTCACAAAAATTTTAAAAATTAAAATATATTGCATTAAAATTTGCCAAAAATTGAAAAAAGTAAAATAAATTGCCATCAAAATTCACAAAAATTAAAAACATTTAAATAAATTGCCATCAAAATTCACAAAAATTTAAAAAATTAAAACAAATCAAAATTCACAAAAATTTAAAAAATTAAAATAAATTGCCATTAAAATTTAAAAAAATTGTCATAAAAATTCACAAAAATTTTAAAAATTAAAATAAAATGCATTAAAATTTGCCAAAAATTTAAGAAATTAAAATAGATTGCCGTCAAAATTTAAAAAATTTAAAAATTAAAAAAAATTGTCATCAAAATACACAAAATTTAAAAAAATTTAAAAAAAAGAAATTGAAAAGAATTGCCATCAAAATTAAAAAAATTTTAAATATTTAAAAAATTGTCATAAAAACTCGGAATAATTTAAAAAATTAAAATAATTTGTCATCTAAATTCCCAAAAATGTAAAGAATTAAAATAAATTGCATTAAAATTTGCCAAAAATTTAAAAAATTAAAATGTATTGCCATCAAAATTCAGAAAAATTTTAAATGTTTTTTAAATTTCCATCGAAATTCACAAAATTTAAACAAATTAAAAGAATGCCCGTGAAAATTGCACACCTTTATTTCATAGTTTTTAGAAAAATAATATAATAATTAATATTTTTCGTAAATTTTTAAATTTTTTTATAACAGAGTTTATGAGCATTTTCTTCCATGTAAAAGACTTTCAAACAGCCGCTTTATATGGAAGAAAAATTAAAAAAATTAGCGCAATTTTTCAGCGACTTCAAACTTACATTTTAATTTAAATAATATACCAAAATTGAAGGGCTATAAAACTGCATACTGAAAATGTTTCTAAAAGTTCTGCATAAAAAGTTGCGAATGTTCAGGAATTTTTGTATTCGTTAAATTTTTGTGATTTTTGCGCACAGTTGGGCACTTTGAGTTTTGTGGTTTTCGGTGTAGAATGCACTATACTTTTATGAAAAAAATTAAATAAAAATAAAAAAAATTATAAAAATTATAAAAAGAAAACATTGTTGAAACTTGGTTATTCACAAGTGTACGTATTTAATGTGCTAAAACGAAAAAATAACAATAAAAGCACAAACAATTAATGTTCCATAATATTTGTACTTTTATGAAAGGATTTAAATATGATACAAGGTGGCGCAAAATTAATCATCCTATCGGAAGATTTATAATTTTTGCAAATGCCGTTATGCGTCAATCATATTTGACACTTGGGAACTATATAGCCGAAGTATACAAACAGACAAGCAATGGAGCACTAAAAGTTAAAATAAGATTTCGATCTTTCAAAATTATTATTTTTATTTGGTAAAAAAATTATTCAATAAGAAAATTGGATAATTAATTTTGAGCCACCTCGTTTTATACATTTGTTATTTATTTATTTATTTGAGCACACGAAAGTTTCTTATAAACTAGTAACGTATTTTTTTTATTTAGTAAAAAAAAAAATTTTTAAAACAATATAGGATGAATTATTTTGTGCCGCCTTGTGTAATACTTTTTTCTTATTTATTTATTTGATTATACTAAAGTTTCTTGCAGATTAACAAAATGTTTTATTTTTTATTCGGTAAAAAATGATTTAAGGCCGGCGGGCCAATTAGATGTCCTAAATTCAGTAGTTATCGCGAAGCGTTGTAGGATGAGAAAAAAACAATTAGTCAAATGAAGTTTTGGGGATAGTTTAATATATATTTGAACTAAAAAAAAATGTGTACAATCTCCAACAATATATTGTAAGCCGAGTTATCAATAGATTCCCAGAGCGCCTTGCCACTGAAGTATCCAACTTCTGTACAAGATACAACTTGCAATTTTCATCTGAAAACAAAAAAAAAAAAGATTATTAATTTTGATGTAATTATCTTCGATGTGAACTAAGAAAATTGGGAGAAACACGTAAAATTCGAATTTTTGGGGAAGGTAGAAAAAAAAGTGGTTTTTCAAGGAAAAAAAAAACTCTTCAACTGGGTAAAAAAGTCGCTTGAAAAAAGTTTTTGGATGTTTTCTAGTTCACATAGAAGATAATTACATCAAAATTAATAATCTTTCTTTTTTTTGTTTTCAGATGAAAATTGCAAGTTGTATCTTGTACAGAAGTTGGATACTTCAGTGGCAAGGCGCTCTGGGAATCTATTGATAACTCGGCTTACAATATATTGTTGGAGATTGTACACATTTTTTTTTTAGTTCAAATATATATTAAACTATCCCCAAAACTTCATTTGGCTAATTGTTTTTTTTCTCATCCTACAACGCTTCGCGAAAACTACTGAATTTAGGACATCTAATTGGTCCGCCGGCCTTAAAAACGAAATTGGGTGATTAATTTTGCGCCAGTTTGTCTATACATGCATATACATATGTATATATACCTTGATTATTTTTTTAACTACAAAATACTAATATACAACAGAGCAGAGACGCAATTCCCCTAGATTTTGGTTCCTAGAAAGTCCTCACTCTAAATTCTCCTTTCTTTTTCTTAAAACTCACAACTTCAATTCACTAACCGACCCTTGACAAGCTCGACTGCAATATCCTTTATTTCACTTACAAATACAAACACAGTGGCAATAAATATCGTTCGCCTTGACAGTAGATGGACCATTTTGGAGGCATTTACTTGCTTTTGCTGCCATTACTGCGCCGACATATGCTGCCGTTATTGCTGTTGTTTTTTTATTAATTTATACTTCACTACATTATTGTAGTTGTTGTCATGCCTTCAAGTGGCACATGCGCAGTCGGCGCGAAGCAGTCATAGCGGGGAAAAGAAGAAAAAGAAATTGGAAAAATTTTCAAACCAACAACTAAAATCGCGATACTATCGGCAACGACTAACGAGCCCACTAACGCCTACAAAGTGCAAAAGGAAAAATAAGCAAAAATGAAAGAAAAAAGTGCTTTTTGGCCGCGTGCTTTGAACGAAAAACATATTTGGTTGTATATTTTATTTGATTTTAGCACATTGTGCCGACAACAATGCACACTTTGGGCATTTCTCGAACACTACGTGCCACTCATGGGGAAGTGGGGACGCCGTAGCTGTTGGATAGCGCGAAAGTTACGGCACACTTGGACAAAAATTCAAGCGCAATGCCACAAAGTATAGCAAAGTTACGACGCAAGGCTGCACAGGCAACAACAAACGGCTGGCAACCTGGGCAGCACAAAAACAAGAGCAAGAATAACAAAGTGACGCCAGGCGAGTGTTGCTGTTACATTGTTGGCGCGCAATCTCGGCAACGTATGCACACAGTTACTGTTACTTTGGTTTTCAGTTTTTTATTCTTGCAATTATGTGTTTTTGTTGCTGCATTTCCTTTGGAGCCAAGCGTCATATCGCATCGATATGCTATTTGCAGAATTTATGATAAATGTGCCAAATATCTCAACTATTTGTAATCATAAATGAAAATTGCACAGCAACATGCCGCCGTCGCCGCCACCGTTACATATAACTCCAACAATGAAAACGGGAACATTTTACCGCACACACATTCATATGAGTGTACATATCGACACATTGTTGCTATTTCGCCATCATCACCAACAACTCTGCCACCGCCTCCACCATCGCCAAAGCTGCTGCAAATCGCAAATGACTGACTGACATTTCGTTGTGCAGCTGCGCAGACACGGCAGCCTTCACAAAAGAGTTGGGATTTTCTGGAGCAGAAACGTTGAAAAGGACGAGAGAAATGCCTTGCAACACAACAACAGTGATGCATCTTTAGGTATAAGTGCTGGCATACATGCACACACACATAGGCACATATGCATGTCCATATGCTTGCAGCCAGTATGTTGGAAAATAGTATTGCCTGCTTGCGGCTGAACGCACTCTTCGGCGGCGTTATTGATAGCGACAGAAATGTGTCGCGCGCATTTGGGTTGGGCGCTCGTGGCATGATGCAAATGAAATGTTGCACACACGCACGTACACGGCATGCCGCTCGCCTGCTATCGCTGCGCGTCTAATGAATATTCGCTTGTGACTTTGGAGACTGCCGCTAATTTACATACATACATACGCGCACATATGTGTACGTATAACCGTTATAGCGTCAAATTTCCGACCAACACCAACACCAACACCTACATATTTGCCTCTTTAATAGCACAGCATATTCCACGCCGCTGCCCCTCTGTTGCACAATACAGGCATATATAATATGTATGGATATGCGTTCGACATTCTGTCCGCTTCAATGCCACAAACACGCAATAAATTATATTTTCTCTTAATCAACTGTCGGAAACTGTTTTAGATTAGATTTTTTTGTTTTTGCGCGCTATGCTGGCTCTGTTCTTGCTTTCGAAAGTTTTTTAGAAAGTGTAGCATTCGCGTATTTGTGTAGGTGTCAGCTTGATGGATAAAAACCATACAGCTGCCAGCCAATACTCCACGAAACATTTGTATATGCGCACGTACACTGTGCCATCGCTTGGGTCAAGATGTCGCTTAGATGGGTTTTTTGACTGCCTGTCCATAGATGAAGTTGCGCAATAAATTCTATGCGACTGAAATTTATTTGTAATTGGGGCGCCTTTAGTGGCAGGAATTTCAAACTCCATTAAACATAAAATGTGGCATGCCATTAAATGTAAGATAAATAATGCCATCGATGCAGCTGAAGTGTGTGACAAATACTCAGAATTTGATTTGCAAGAAATATTAAAATGTGATTTTGAGATCGTTTTTCAATGGGGACATTGTAAGAGATGTTTTGCGCTTCATGCCGAAATTTGCTTACAGCGAATGTTTTTAAACAAAGTCGAAACAACAACTACCGCTATGGAATATTTCGGTACCTGATGATTCATTCCTCATAAAAGTGTGTCAACATTGTGTGGAGGACCTCTTGTCTCAGCATACTGGGAGCAATTTTTTAAAGGAAGTGTGCAGTGATTTTAAACATTCATTGGTTTCCACTTTCTAGCCCTCATTTTTATTTAATCAATTAGAAACTGAGCTGAATTTCGTTATTAGTCTAATAATCTAATATTAGATTAATATTAATTATGAATAAATGAGAAATGTCCATTACAAAGTGGCGCAAAATTAATCATCCAATTTCGTTTTTGAGTAATTTTTTACTAAATAAAAAGAATTATGCTACTTGTCTGTAAGAAACTTCAGTGTGCTCAAACATATAAATAAATAAAAAGTTTACAGTTCAAGGTGGCGCAGAATTAATCATCCAATTTTGTTTTTGAATAACTTTTTTTACTATATTAAATAAAAACAAAGTGATTTTATTAGTCTGTAAGAGACTTTAGTATGCTGAAATAAATAAATAAATAAAAAAAAACATGTTTGATATAAGATGGCGCAAAATCAATCATCCAAGTTTGTTTTTGAATAATTTGTTTACTAAATAAAAACAAAGTGGTTTTATTAGTCTGTAAGAAACTTTAGTATGCTGAAATAAGTAAATTAAAGAATAAATAAAAAATAATGTGTTATACAAGGTGGCGCAAAATCAATCATCCAATTTTGTTTTTGAATAATTTTTTACTAAATTAAAAAAATGGTTCGATTAGACTGTAAAAAAGATCAGTTTGTACAAATAAATAAATTAATAAATAAATAAAAAATTTATAACACAAGGTGGCACAAAATGTATCATCCAATTTTGTTGTGAGTAACTTTACAACGAAATAAAAAACAAAAAAACTGTGAGTAATCTTTATTTTGACCTTTACGCGTTCCATTTGTATACTGCAGCTGTACAGTTCACTAGTGTCAAATATGATTGACGTACGATCATAAATCTTCCCATAGGGTTGAGTTTTGTTGGACTACCTGAGCAAGGCAACAGCTATTTCACGTTTGGAAATCAGCATCAAGTGCAACATTTGTGAGAAACCTTTCAGAGAGGGAAACTATCTTCTTTCTTTCCAGACGATTAAGGCCACTGGTGCTTATTTCTTCGATAGCCTCCAATCGACAGTGCTCCAACCTAAATCCCATTAGCATTCTACATTATATGGTTGGTTGCAGATAGCTGCGCGAAATGCTATCAAAACGGCGCTTTAGTGGTACTTGGAGAGTGCCAGACTGGTACTTCAACCATTTCACCTACCTAAATACCTAAAATGCTAAAAAAAATGGTTAACAACTTTTTTTCCATGGTTTTCTTTTTTTTTATGAGGAGGAAGCATCGAAAGCTATACCCCGTCAGTGTGAGACTTTAACCCGAACTAAACCTCCTACAGACAAAATACCGATCCCCCCGGTACTACAGTTAAGTATTTCGTCGGGAGGCTTTGAGCGTTGCACTCATCGTCAGTTACTGTTCTGATGCAAAATGTCACAAGTTGCATCTGCTTATTGCCACCCCTGTTTAGTCATATCTGAAGAGACCCATCCCTGTCGGGTCTATACGCCCCCTCCCCCCATGTCCCTGTTCGTTATCATCTCTGGATAGCTTTGCTGCTTCACGATTTTATTTGGCGTTCGCGCATCCTCCTTGCCTGTTCGCTATGTCGGAGTTGCTGCATTATTTCAGCAGCCATGTGCTGGGCTTTGCTCCAGTTGTCCTGGCTCTTCAACATCAGTGGCACTAAGTTCTCGGGCGTGATGCTGCTGCCAAGGCTGTCTTCCAGTTTAGCCCTTACTTTTCTGAAGCGGGGACACGGGAGAAGCACATGTCCTGCGTCATCCTCAACTGCTGGTGTGCACTGCTCGCAGTATGGACTTTCTTCGTGCCCAAAGCGGTGAAGGTACGCTTTAAAGCAGCCATGAATACTTAGGATTTGGCAGAGATAGAAGTCTACTTCTCCGTGCTTTCTCTAGAGCCAAGCTTCAACGTTGGAGATGAGACGGTGGGTCCACCTCCTTTTATTTGCACTGTCCCATCGCGTCTGCCACTGGTTCATGCAGCGGTGGTTTATTGATTTTCTCAGTGCCAGCTGGTCGCATCATTTCGCACATCTCCTGCGCTATCAGGTCGAGTGGGCATAGACCAGCTATGATGAGCGCCGCATCTTCTGAGACTGTCCTGAAGGCAGAGCAGACTCTGAGAGCACACAAGCGGTACGTGGAGTTACTGCTTCGTACGTATGAAGCGTGTTGGAATGTTGTTTCACGGTGGGGTATTCCATATATATCTGAAATTATTTTTCATCATAATGAAACTTTGTACCGGATAAGAAAATTTTATTTCTCTCAAATTCTAAGGCAGTTTGTTATTCTAATTGATCCAAGGAACATCAACTAAAAAATGAACCATTGTGTGCTGCAGAAAGTTTAGGTAAGCAGTGGCTACTAATCGATTGGGTAACGCAACAGCATCCAGAAACCTGTCGCATACAATATCCATCAATATCTATGACCTGTGCCGGCTAATTTATTGATGAATTAATTTTGCGCCACTTTGTAGGTCTAAACTTTGTACCAAATACACAAAAAATTAACAAATTCCAAAGAGATTTCACGAATGATTTCAACTTTTGAATCAGAATCTTTAGAAAACTTCCAGACATGCAGCTTTTTAGCTCAAACAATTGGTGTAATAAAGTGCAAGTTTCAAGTGGTACGAATTTTGCGTTGATTTTTGACAATTTTTTCTGCTGACGATGTTGGGTATTTTCTTTCAAATGGCTAAAATGCACAAGACCGCCTCCGAAAAAAAATACTCAAAAATCAGTCTGATTCTTGATCTACTTGAAACTTGCACTTTGTTATAGCAAAATTCAATGATCTATACAACTGCATACTCGAAATTTTTCTAAGCATTCTAAGTAAAATTTTCAAATATTGATGACAATTTGCCGAATTTTTGCAACTTTTATACAAAGTTAGAAACTTTTGTCTATATGGTAGTTATTGTATTGTGAACTATATTTCTATAAGAAAGTAACTGAAATTACAAAATAAATAAATAAATGGTCAAAACTTATCAATGTGTGGTGTGTACTTTATTTTGGCGCTGACTGTATATGATATAAAGAGAATTGATGAACTTACATACATACGTGTGTATATATTTAAAAATTGAAATGATATGTAAATTAAAAAAAAATATTCATATAATGCTTAGTTTTGATTGATGCTGTCAAACAACATTCGGCATTCTGTAATAAAAAGTTACACGCAAGTATTTTTCCAACAACTATTTATAAAATATTTCACACTGAAATGCTAATGAAACGCGCAATTAAGGCATATTAAAGTTAAAATTTGATGAGAAAAAACGTATTAAATATTAACAATGCAAACAAACGAAAACAAAAGCGAAACTCTCAGGCCTTACTTGCCCCTGGCATCGATAAGCAAGCGATTAAGAAAAAAAGAAAAAAAAAAACACTAATAAGTAAAGAGAAGGAAACGAAAAAAAAACAACAATTAAAAAAAAAAGGCAAAGAAAAAATATTGCAATATTTATTATAAAAAAAAGAATTGCAAAATAACTTCATAAAATATGCGCCAAAGTGAGCAATTAATTGGTTAATGCATCCGACTGCACACTCAAGTTTTTGCTTTATTTTTGTAATACCTGTAAAAGTGCTCAACATCAACGAATGTGTGCCGATTTGCGCAGTCGGCAATCACTCGCCAATCGATTAATTTGATTAAATTGAATGCGATGAAAATCGAATGCATCTGTGTGTGTGTGTATGCGAAGTTTAAATTAAAAGTGCGTGCAACAAAAAATTATTTATGCAATAAATAATGTAAATGCTTGAAAAAACAAAACCATGAAAACAGCTGTAGAACAATGAAATAATAAACGAATTAAGAAAGGAAAAATGTAGAGGCTCCAACAAGCAACCAACAATAAAATGGCAAAAAGTCAGGAAAATATAATTAAATTATGATTGGCGCGGGAGAAAGGAAGTTGCGGCACTATAATGGGGCAGCGCAATGCAATAAAGCGCAAAAACAACAACAATGAAGAAGGCAAAAATGCCGCTCATAAAACAATGCTGGGAGGTGGTTATACAACGAATGCCGTTGATGAGCATTTTCACATACAGGCACACAGGGGCGCACACATATAGACACAACCATATGCCAGCTCTGGCAAAATTATGCTTCCCAGTTGGCATTTGCGAAAGAGCTTCTCCAACAAAGTGCTTCCTGAGTAGCTGAATTGGAAGTTATTTGCTCAAATGCATCCCTGTTCAACCTGCAAAAGCTGTCACAGTTTACAATTATTTTCTTGTTGTTTTTTTTTTATATTTGCTTAGACAATTTATGTAATAAGGCACATACCATCTTGATCGAAAAGTTCCCGGAATATATTCAGCAAATTCAAAAGCTGATTCCTTAAAATTGATATTATCGGCTTCAAAGTATGCCCCATCAACTGCAACGCACTTATATATGATAGAATTTGATCCAGCTCTCTTTCTGGAACTCTATTTTCGGTATAGCAGTCAGACCCGTCTTCGATTTTTCCATTACTTCCTTTCAGCTGTTAAAACGCATCCGCCGTAGTGGGTTAGAAAAAAAAAATCGCAGGGAGGCATATCAGGTGAACTCAATGCTTGTTGGATGATATGTGTTTCTTTCTTCGACAAAAATTCATAGATAATGATGACACTGTGCGACGGTACAAAGTTAGAAACTTTGTTCATGGTCCAAAGTCCACAAGTTATTTTCTCACAAGTCTTTTCTCTTCAGACGAATCACTTACGTAAACGCCCATAGTCCTTATTAATTATCTGAACTTCTGGCATAAGTTCGTTGTGCAAATTATCATTGTAATCCATAAAACTCGCGAGCATCGCTTTCTTTTTCGACTGAAAACGACGTTGGTTTTTTGGTCTTGGCCATTCGGAGCTCTCCACTTACACGTCGAATATCTGTATTGTGTTTCATACTCATAAACCCCCGTGTCGTCTCCAGTAATGATGCATTTGATGAATGTTGGGTGGGATTCAGCATTGGAAATCATGTATTTGACGATATCAACGCAGTCTATTTTTTGCATGGAATTCAGGTCCTTTGGGACCAACTTTGCAGTAACACAGCACAAGTCCTCTGTCAGCTCTCTGATTTAATTTGCGGTTATTTACCAACCTCTCATTTTATAGTTTCGATGTCGACTGCCTGCCATTCTGCCGTTCTCGATGGACTCACGATCTCTTCTGAGGTGTTCAGGCCGCTCGTAAATGGCTGTTTTCTTTAGAATATCATTACCAAAACATTTTTCCAACTTTTCTGAGGGTTTCGCACCATCCATTTTGCACTCATAATTTAGTACAAACTCGTTGGTGCAAATTTAAATCTATTTTTAAAACTGTAAAAATCAAAAACACATGCGAAGTAGGCGGCGTAGACGGCGGTTGTTCTGGGAACTTTTTGATCAAGGTGGTATACAGGCTATTTTGTTACCCACTACAAACACTTTAAGGCTACATTCTGTGGTTAATTTCATGTCGAAAGAGACTTAAAACGTAAGGTCCAACTCGACAGCTCTCAGAATGGCAGACATTTTTATTTTGCCTCAACACGAAGCTGTGCCCATTGTTTTTTAAGTAGTTACTATAACTTTTTACAAATTAATAAACAGTTAACACTTTTGAAAACATGACGCAACACAATTTTTTTCCATACTTTTGTAATGATAATTGATTTATTTTCAAGCCTTACTTGATTGCCCCGCTCTTAAAACCCCCAAACTTTAGAGAGCTTTGCAAAGCAAGTTCAAGTTCCAACAACTATAGCTTAAAAAATAGTAAACATAAAGCTTAAAATTTCTTTATTTTTATTTCTTTATATTTTCACTTTTCTTGTTCATTTTAAGTGTCTAATAAGAAACAAAAACAATTTGAACGTTATCTAGTAGATAATTTGATTGGCTTTCTAATTACATGCTCCATTGGATCAGTTCAATTTTTTTTTTCTCTGGACAACTAGCAAGTGCAGCACTCAGACACAAATAAGTCCATTGTACTATACTCGGATTCCCTATTAATTTTCTTTAAATCTATCCGATCTGCGAAGAAATCTGAGTAGGTCTTGTGGTGCCAAGGAGCCAAGGTGGTCGCTTCTTAACACATCAGTGCCAAAGACCTCAAAACTGATTCGAGCGAAGGCGGGGCAGACGCACAGGTAGTGGTCCGCCGTCTCATCCTCCCCTTCACAAGATGGGCAGAGTACACTGTCTGAGATGTCTACCTTTTCCATGTGCTTCGCCCACAGAAAGTGGCCCGTCATCAGTCCAACCAGCTGCAGTCCTTTCTGCTTAATGACAGGAGGATTTGCGACAGTCGATCGGACATGACAGGAAACATCAGTTTACTCCATCTGCAGCCTCTCTCAGCCTGCCAAGCTCGATTGTGGGTTGTAGTAACCTATTAGCGTCAGACTATTATGTCTACCAACATAGTTTAGCCTGGATTTACAGGACTCGACTACCCCTGATGTGGTTGGGGGGCTGTCTAAGGCCATGAGCGCAGCTTGGCTGTCGCTGCAAACACATATAGAACTGCCTCTCCATCTGTTTTCCCAAAACAAAGTTCATCCCTTCTTGAACAGCATACACCTCCACTTCAAACACAGATGCATGCATTCCAAGAGCCGTGCTCGGTCCTGGAGCCATCCTTGAAAATACGAAAACAGTCTTTGCCGGGCTTATTTTCAGTGTTTTACCACAACTGAGTCTCTGGCAGCACCACACTGTATCTCTTTTCAAGTACGACTCTTGATGGCATGGAGTCAATGGGCATGGAGAGAATCGTTGGATCGAAGTTTATGCCTTCTCTGTTTTCCAATGCCGGACAGAGGTCGTACCAGTTCCCATTGTGTTTCAGCCTGTAGATGGCCTTCAAGACCTCTCCTTGGATAAAATCATCACGTGATCAGAGCATCTAATGCCGGTCCCGTAGTAGTCGGAAAAGCTCCGGTGCAACAGATGGCCATAGTGCGTTGTAGTCTCGATAAGGTCCTCCTTCTCTACTCATCCAGACTACTGATGTAAAGGTGCTAATAGGTCTTATCATAACCGTGTAGATCCATTGGGCATTGCTGGGAGAAAGACCAACGTTTTCCCAAAGACACCTTTGGACTGCAAGAAAGCTTTGGATATCTTTGTTTCAACGTGTGACTTCCAAAGAAGTTTACTATGGAGTATTACTCTAATATATTTGATTTCTTTGGATAGCGGGATTGTGACTCCTTTTAGCTTAAGCAGAGGTAATTAATTAGGTAATTGCCTACTTCTTGCATTAAATTTTAATAATAAATCTAAATGAGCGAAATCAGCAAAAATGAGACCCAAACAATGATCATTCGGTTTCAACTCTTGTATGAGCCATATTTTATAAGCATGTAAGTCAAGATCTTGACATAAAATTTTCCACGTAGTCGAAGTTGAGAACGACCACGAATCGACATTTCAGCGTCCTCTTCAATACTTCGCTTTATGAACTTCGCGAATAAATTTATTTTTTTTCAAAGAAAATTCCAACCATTTGGAAGCGTTATTCTGGCGTTAAATGATTCATGATAACTTTGCTATTCTTAGCTGTCAAACTATATTTAGCGATGCAGCTAAAAAACTCTTTATATGTATCATATATTCATGGTATTAAAAACAAATATTAATAGCAGATTATCTGTAAAACAAAGGGTTCTAGAATATTTCTTAAAGAAGACTATTTTTGTATGGCAGCCCTTCTCAGCGAAAAGCAGCATAAAGCCTTACTAAGTGAGCCATCTCATATAAAAAAAAGAGAAGGGATAGCGCCATTCTTGCAGTCTGAGAAAAGAAGGACTAGAAGTACTTCTAGAAGAGATTTCAGTTGCTGCCATTACCAACTGGGATAATAAAGGTACACATATCAAATCAAGCGTGTGTGTATGTATGTACTTATACTCTATTCAAGTTGCATTTCACTGCAACTTAGCAACTGACAGCGAACTGGCAGTGAACAACATCAAAATGACTTCGAAATTCCCCAAGCAACATATCGCATGCGACAGCAACACTTCTTTTGCGCTACATACAAACATACAAACATAAATTAAAATGAAATTGTGCAAAAACCGGAGATATTTAAATTGAAAATGTTTTTATATGTTGATATGTTTAAGGCGCGGGTGTCGCCTTCTGTGCCCATCATTTGGGAGTACAATGACTAGGAAGCAAATATTCGAGCTAAGACTTCGTGCATACAAATTTGTATGTTTGTAAGAAATTTGCTAGAGCAGATGTTCAGGCGATAATGCGCCTAACAATTTGGTAAACACTGTAGTAATGAGGCAGCTCTATAAATATATTTATGTCTTTTACCGCCGTAACCGAATGAGTTTGTGTTTCATTACTATTTGGTAGAAATATTTGTTTTTCTAATAGCGGTCGTTCCTCGGCATTCAATTATAAGACCCTGCGACGAGAAAAGGTTCTGATAAGAAAAAAATCATCAATCGTTCCGAGACGGCACACAAGTGGAATTCCACAAGTTGAAGGAAGAGCTCGACCAAGCAGTCACATGAAAAAATTATAAGACAAACTATATTTCTTATATTTTTATTATCAGTTTATGGCCAACAATCTACATTTTTAATATTATATATTGTATAAAATTTTAATGATTTTTTTCTCCTTATTCACTCCTCTCGGGAGCATAGGGCTTCAGTCTTGCGTTGGTTTCGTTGATCTGTGTTGATTTCTGACAGGGCAGGTGATTAGCCTATCCTAAGTAGTTGGAATGCCCACCTGTCGTTGCTTAGGAACAACGCCTTCTTACTAATTGAAGCGCCATCTGTGTTTCACATTTTTCTGCCGGAAGGATTGCACAGATGGTTGAGGACTTCGCTAAAGTGGTGTGTCTGCGCTGTTACCGCGACTGCCCGCTTCCTGTTGCTGACGCCACTGATGCAATGTGTAGTGCAATGACCGTGCTTTATGTGGGATTCGAATCCACAACCTCTGGGATGACAGGCTAGTGTACTTACTCTAGACTACCGAGGCCGCACAGATTTCACGAAATCTAAATTTATTATTAAGTAAACCCTAAATTAATTATTAAAAAGGGAACTATATAGAACGAAAAAACCATAAGACCAATGTTATTGTATTTAAAATAAACAAATAGAATTCTTGGGGTTAGTTCATAATTCGGGGCTTAGTAATGGTGTTGGTGTTGTCCTTTGATTTTAACTTGTTGAGGTCGTCTAGGCTGGAGATCTGGACCGAGGCCGGAGACCGGGACAACATTTATTTTCAACAAGACGGTGCTACAACAAGCTTTTACGGGATCTTTTACGGGAAAAGTTTTCGGACCGTCTTATCTCTCGAAGAGGGATACCACCGAGCTCTTGTGATTTAACACCTTGGTCCTTTTTTCTTTGAGGCCACGTGAAAAAGAAGGTCTACGCCAACAGCCCACGACCTCAAAGATGGAATTCGTGAGGCTATCGAGGACATAGGGCAGTCACTTTGCAATTCGGTTATGGAAAATTTCATGAAAAGGATATTGTCCTGTAAACCTGGTCGTGGTGGTCATTTGCCTGATGTTATATTATTTTCCACTATAAACGGCATACCTTCCTCTTTATAATGAAAGAAACATCCGATAATTTATATTAAAAAATAGCATTTTCTTTGAATATCAAAATAACACCTCTTATTAAAAACACCCATTACTTGACGCTATTCATTTTTGTGGATATGAAACATAAAAGCGTTTAGCCTTTGACACTAATGGCTACCCAAACCATGAGAGAACCCAGCCCGAAATGATGAGACATTCTTTCTCCTTTTTTCCGTTTATCATGTCAATACATTTGTGATTTATTTGATCCGTCTAGTTACACGACCCATTCGATCAGTCTAATTGTTGACTACTTTTTCCAATAAATCTGGCTGTATGGCGTCAATGGTGGCTTGAATATCACAATAAATTGATTCAATTTTTGGAAACGAAAATTCAGTTCGCATGTCTCGATAGCGCTCGTTATTCGCCGTAACGGCGGCTCCTTCCTCATTTCAAAAGAAATAAGGACCGAATGATGCAGCCAGTACTCTGCGAACTTCGCGAACACTTTTTTTCAAAGTGAATTTCCACAGTTTGGATACGTTGTTCTGGCGTTAAGCGATTCCCGATGACTTACCAAGCTTTACGAAACCGAAATGTCGACACAGTTTGCCATTCTCAGCTGTCAAACCACAGTTCTCATGCAGCTAAAAAAAATTATATTTCTGTGTCTCATTAGTAAATTCAAAGATATTTCCTCTAACTCCCCAAGAAGACAGCCAGGGTAGGCTATACGGCAGCTTTCAAGCAGAAAGAGCTTGTCAAGCTCTGTATTTTACTCGTATATTTCAGGTACCTCAGAAGGCATCCCTTTTGGGTCTTACATGCCACATTTTGACAGGTCTACAGCCGCATCCACTCCTTTCCATCCAATGTCTACAGCTTTATTCACTTTTGTACATTAGTTTCCGGTGGTTCAATTGACGTTGTGCAGTTTAGATCGATAATTTGCCGATCGTTTTGTATGTTGCCAGCAAAATCTGTTTGTCCCAGGTGATACTAACTAGCAGCTTGAAAAATGCTGGTAGTCAGCGACTCCGAAAATATCAGAGTGTTCAGTTCGATGAGCTTATCTCAGCTAATTGCTTTTTCGTCCTCGTATGGAATCCGTCAAACAAAAAAAAAAATTAAAAAAAGTGAATTATGTATTCTTCTCTAATTTCTCCAAAATACCGAGAAGTCTCAAATGTCTTTTAGTGAAATAGAAAAATAGCAGAAAAAAGAGTTCACAAACGCAACATTTCAGCTGAACACGTCGAAGCAAATCAGCCGGCAACGTCACTTTCTGGGAGCATTGAACTCCAAGTTGTTTTTGTTGCATTCACAGTTGTAATATAGCTATTATAGCAGCAGCCGTTAGCTGTGGTTTCATTTGCTGCTGCATATTGTGTCATTACAGTTCGAAATTGTTTTACGGTTTCACATTTGGTTTCGGTCATTCAAAAATAAAGTTTACACGTTGGTGTGTCGGATTGGCTGGCACTCGTTTGAGAAAAAAATAAATAATAATAATAAATTGTAAGACCAATTGAAGTTCAAATTCAGGGTGAAATTGTATGCACTGCCATGGCTCAAATTATTATACAATAGCTGAACCTAATTAAAACAGGTGAATAAACAAATGAGTGCGTCAAGCAGAGAATGGGGGGAAAATGTACCAAATAAACCTAAAAAACTACTTTCCAACTTAGCTAAAAATAAAAATTAATTTACTAAATGCGTAAACGTCACTCACAAACCATAACAATGGCCACAACAAAGCTGCGACGGCAAATGGTTTTGGAGCAAATGCTGCAGTAAAAAAACATTCGACAATGCATTTGGGTGCCTGCCGATAGCATTCAAAGTCAAATACAAAATTCATTGTAAACAAAAATTTATGATCGATGATGCTCCCTAACAGCTTGGCTCTGCTCTGCAAGGAGTAATTAGACGGCAAGCGGTAAATCACAGCCAACAACAAGGAATTAAAATAACACAAATTTATTACGCCGTCCTATCGACGTTTACTGCCACACAAATGCGCCTTTGCTTATAATAAACCGGCAAATGTGGTACGTATTGTACATTTCAAGTTTACGTGTCTATGCGGTGGTTGGGAGTTGCACCATCGTCTTCGGTAGCAGAGCATAGAGTGCAGCGCCTAAATCGGCTGACTGGTTTTGCTTGGCCGCTTACGAATGTTTAATATTTCATAATATGCACAATTGATTAATTAATAAACATTTCTGTTAATGCTGCAATTGTGCAATTATACAAGTATTTATTGTTATTGCTCGTTGTCGTCGTCGTTAAAATGTCAGCAGCATGTTGCGAAGGCGCAGAACATTCGATCGCTGCAGCTTTTGTAATTGTAAATGATGTTTGGTAGTTGTGCAATCGTTGTCACCGATCAGTGAAACCTAGACTAGTTGAAAATGTCTTAAAAAACATATGAGTCGTAAAATATAATTTTAATTTGTTTTGAAGGCGCTGCAGTGATTTAAAATTTCGTATTAGCTTCAAACCAAGGCGGCATGTTGCGCAACTTTTGATAGAACAGAATAAAAAAGAGTAGAATAGAATATCAAATTAGCATACAGAGAGCACAGATCCACTGAGAGGAAAAGAGAGAGAATTTGTGAGTTGTTGCCATTTCGATATGAGAATTTATAGAGCTCAGATATGAGCCTATATAACTTCGGGGCGGTCGCTGGAGCCGAATAAGTTGGTGCGTGACTACCATTTGGAATTGTACGGGCTCGAATCTCCGTGCATTAAACATTAATTAATAGAAAACGTTTTTTCAAACAGCGGTCGCACCTCGGCAGGCGACGGTAATCTTTAGTTCTTAAGTAAGTTATAAAAGATATTTTTAAAATGTTTGACCTTGAAAAGTAGATAAAGTAATAATAAATACGAAGATTGCCTTTGAAGTGGGGGTTTACAACAGATGAAAGTGTCAGGATATGGGAATAACGGGAACCGGTAGTGCAGATTCGAGGCGGCTATGGTCAGAAGGTGGAAGGGATTAAAAGTAGAAGCTCACAACGTACCTTCCACATAACGTAACGTACCGTAAAGGAACTTAACGTAACGCAATGTAACTTAATGAAACGTTACGTAAACGTAATTTAACGTAATATAATGAAATTAACTTAATGTAACGTACCGTAATGGAATTTAGCGCAACGTAACGCAGAAACTGATTTTATTGTTTTTCAAAATATTTTCGTTGGAAGCCAATACTCGTACACTGTTGCATTCGCTGGAATCATTTTTCAGTTTCATACTTTTGCCATTCAGAAGTGGATACTTCCAAAACGAGTTGTTTAAAGGCTTCAACAGCTTTTTCAGGCGTTGAAAAACGTTGACCTCGCATTTTATATTTAATTCTCGCGAACAAAAAGAAATAATTAGGTGCCATATCCGAGTTGTAAGGCAGATAACCTATTGATGCGATCGTTTGGGTGCTCAAAAACTCAAAATAAAGTAACGAATTTTCATATCTGAAGCACATAGTCCCCTTTATGTTTCTAATTTTTAGGAGTAAAGTGTTCCAGAATAAAAAACAAAAAAGAGAACGGGATTTAAGGAAAAATTTGCCTGTTAATAGCAATAAAAATAAAAAACAATACAACAATAAAACCAGAAAATGAAAACAAATACCCACTATTACGTCAGCAAATCAGCTGTTCCTGTGAAAATCACTCAGAATAGCGGTTTTGGGATATCACCGCCTCTGTATTATTTCCACCGTGACTTGCAGGTACAAATCAAACTATAAATTGTGTGAACCTTGCGAGCCTGGGACGTCATGCGAAGAGTGGATCGGATGCAAGGTCTTAAGGCGATGCATCGTTGCATTGACCGAGGGTCCAGCATGTATACACTTTAGTTTTCTATTTCATACACCATTTGAGAATTGCAGATATCAGCTCGACGAATAAAATTATAGGCAAGCTGCTTATCGTCAAGTCAAAGCACAACTTTTGTACAAATTCAGCAAATGTTCGCTATCCTGCAAAACAAGAAAAGGAATGAATATAAAAGATGATGAATTACATACAATACTTAAACCGTTAGATGTGGCGATAGTTGCATAATTTTCGAAATTAGAAACATATGGCTTTAAGTTATTCAAAATTGCTTTACACAAGCACTCTAAGAAGCGAAGTCATAAAAAACAAAACAATAGCTAAAAATTGCTAATCACTTGCGGTGGCGCTTCAAAAAGACATTTGGGACTGAAATTAAAATGAGGATCAAACGAAAAGAGACGCTGAGGGGCCATGCAAAAATACACAACATTTTTAAGTAAAAATTATATATAAGTAGCTAAAAAATCTGAAATTGACTGCCATTAAAATTGGAACACGTAATAGAAAAAAAAGACAAAAAAAAATTAAAAACAAAATAAAACAAATATCAAAACTCATTAGATTTTTGTAATAGTACACACATACCTCTATACCAAATACTAAATAAAAACAAATTTCCGATGCGCAAGAAATAAGCTATTAAAATTTAAAGTAACCCTGTAGTGGAAACCGGGACTAGTAAAGCAAATGCGCGGGTCAAAACTAGTATGATTTCACCAATTTCAAACTACTTTACGACCAGTGACATTTGTCTTCAGCACATTTTTGTGATCTCTAAGAGGTCGGTGTTCTATGAAATTGGGTATTTTCGTTTAGCATCCAAGAGATTCCGGTCGAAGACAGAAATTCGTTTCATTGAAAACAGGAAATACAGGCCTGTACAAATTAGCAGATTTACATGTTTTTTCATATATCATATTTTGCACAATACTTATGCCTATTTTTCTAGATATTTCATAACACCATGGGCTACTTGACTGAATGCAGCTATTTTATATGTAACCAATTTTGATAAAAGAAAAGAGTTAATAACTAAAAGCAAAACCAACAAAAAAAAAACCGAAGCTGCTTAAAATAATGTTTTCAAATTTTTAGAAAATGCCCATCGGAAGCAGATTGCGAAAAAACTTCACAGAACGCAGTTCAAAATCCTCAAATATTTCGATGTCTTTTTGAAGTGAAACTTCTTAGACGACGATGGACGAGCGAGAATGGAAAGTAAAATTTCAAAGCCAGCAACGTTTTGGGCATTTTCGTTCCGCGAGAGAGAAAAACGATATAACGTAGAGGGAAGGAAGAGAGGCTATTTTTCCTGAGTTTTTCCTTGAGGCTGCTAATTTCTAGTGAGAAATAACACTGCCTACTTTTTGGTGCTTGTTTGTTGGTGCAAACTTGTAGGAAATATATTTTTGGTGCCTACTGTCTGGGACGTTTTTTGGTCCCAATTTTTTTGGTGCCTACTTTTTGGCGCTTATTTCCGTTCCCTGGCTAGTGCTTGTGCGTACTATAAAGTGCTATCCATTCTGGCGTTGGATTTATTGGTATTGCCTTGCAGTAATTTGTGCCGTTGCTGCGGTCCTGGAATCGCTGCGTTTGTGCGGGTGATAAACGCTCGGACTAGTGCGCGTTGTTGCCACGGATTGTGTCCGGCGTTTACCTACACTGGTCGACCCTTCTCCGTTTTTTGTAAATTTTGTCTAATTGTATTCTCTGCAAATGTTGTGAATTTATTTAGATATACATTCTTTCTCTCTCTCTCTCTCTCAATCTCTCTCGGGATTCTCCCTCTTTCTTTGTCTATGCCTATGCCTCTATGTTTTTAGCAAGAACCTATTTTTTCCAAATTTTGATTCCTTAATTGTGCTTTAAATAATCTGAAAGATGACTCTATTCCAATGTTATCAATTATTTTTGTTCCACTATCATTAATTATATATGGTACCCGTGAAAACCAGTGGAAAGAAGAGCTTACACAATTGAGACTTGGTATTTCCTCAAGTCCTTTCTACAGTAGTTGTCCTGCTTCCACTGCACGTCCTGGCTCTTACTTTTTTGCTGCACTTGCGGATATGCATTACACAGCTGATGAATTTCAGCGGTAGCTTGAAACGGTTAACGTGATAAAGGAACTTTATTTTTTAGTCGAGTGAGCTTTTAGTCAGCCATATCACCAAATCTTTCCAATGCCGCTTGTATTTCCCTCAATAACTCAGTGTTACGAAGCGGAGGTGTACGAGTATGTCTCCGTATTTGATGAAAACAAAAGTACGTGAAATTTTACACCTTCCGTAACAAAATCCCAAAAGAAATTTTCAGCCTGTAGGTCTTTTTTTTAATTTATTTTATTTGATCATTACATTTTTTTTTTTAAATCTTCAAAATACCTGCCTACGTATTTTTATTTTGTGTGCTCTAAGCCAGTTTAACTTCTAATTGAGGACGAATATCGACAAACAAAGAAATAAAAATCTTAATTAAATTTTATTGTTAAACTGGCCTTGAGCTCATAAAATAAAAATACGAAAAATAAATATTTGGGGCTAGTAAGACAGTTTAAATTATATCTGCATTTGGGAAAAATTTTATAAATTTCGACAAAGTAATGATTTTTGTTTGGGAATTCTTGTGGATCTAATTTTCATTGTTTTTTCGCGATCTTTTTTTTGTACTTCCCCAATTTTGTTTGTTTGTTTCAATAACAAAACGCATTTTGTAATAAAGAATATTAGTTTATGAATGAGAAACGTAATTTTCTCTAAAAAAATTTAATCTTTTTCATTAAAAATTTAACATAAATATTTTTTCTCATGACAATAATAATTTTGCGAACACAAAGTAATCAAGTGATTTTTGTAACATCGCCTGAAGCAAGCTTTGCAATTCAAACAGGCATCGAAAAAGGGATTTCTTAGCCTCAAAAACAAAAAATAGCAATAAAATCATTTTTTATTTAGTAAAAGACAGAATTGGATGATTAATTTTGCGCCACCTTGTATTATACATTTTTTATGTATTTATTTGAGCATACCGAAGTTTTTTGCAAACTAAAAAAATTTTGTTTTTTTATACAGTAAAAAATATTCCAAAACAAAATTGGATGATTAATTTTGCGCCACCTTGTATCTTACATTATTTATTTATTTGATCATACTGATGTTTCTTGCAGACTAATAAAATCTTTATTTTTGTGTAGTAAAAAAATTATTTCAAAACAAATGATTAATTTTGCGCCACCCTGTATTATACCACTTTTATTTATTTATTGTATTTATATGAACATACCGAGATTTCCTACGGATTAATAAAATGATTTGATATATTTAGTAAAAAAGTTATTCAAAAACAAATTTGAATGATTGATTTTGCGCAATCTTGTATTATACATTTTTTTTATTTATTTATTTTAGCATGCGAAAATTTCTTACAGACTTATAAAGTAATTTTTTTTATAATATTTAGTAGAAAAGTTACTCAAAAACAAAATTGGATGATTAATTTTGTGCCACCTCGTTTTATACATTTCTTATTTATTTATTTTAGCATACAAAAGTTTCTTACAGACTCGTAAACTACTTTTTTATTTAATAAAAAAATGTTTGAAAATCAACATTGGATGATTAATTTTGCGCCACCTTGTATTAAACATTTTTTTTTATTTATTCATTTATTTATTTGAGCGCACTAAAATTTCTTACAAACTAACGAAATCTTTTCTTTAATTGGTAAAAAAGTTTGATGTTTTATTTTGTGCCACCTTGTACAAGTAATATTTAAAAATAATTGGAGAGCCCATTTTACCGGCATTAGGCTTGGTAACCAAATGAAATAGCATATCAACTTGTGTCAACTAGCGGCGGCGGCGTGTATCTAAACATTTGTTCTCTATTTAGCGGCGGTTGTTTGTCATTTGCTGGTTTTGCGGTGCCTTTGTTGGTACTGTTTATTTATCTTTTTAACATTCTAATTCTCTTCGCCGGAATTATTTGCCTTAAGGTTTGCCCTCTTATTTATTTTTTTATTGTTTTTATTTTTTTTTTCTATGTATGTACTTGAGATTATTTGATTTTGCTCCAACACTTCAATGCTCACCACTCATTTCACTGCGTTCTTTAACTCGCCCTTCTCCTCTGTGCAAACCCTCTTTGATGTGGATTTTGATGAATATCTTTGCGTTTAACATATTCTAATTGTTTTGTTGCTCTCAGCTACCGGCCATCTGTCTGTCCGTTGATCAATCTACCCAACCGATCAGCTAACAAATGAAGTAACTATTGGGTATACGAATTGTAGGAAACTAAATAGAGAGTTGTTGTTGTAGGCGTCTTTGATCACTGCGAGAAGCGTACATTTGCGTGTGTCTTTCTTTTTATTGGTTTGCTCCGCAGATCTTCAAAGTTCAAGAAACTTTTCCCAAAAACAACAGTTAAAAAACGCTGATTTGTTAAGCATAATTAGCTACATACATATATACATATGTATGTAAATACACATGCATATGTATGTAGGGACGTGTGAATATATTGTATACCTATATTATTGGGGAGTAAATTCTTTAGTAGGTGTTTGACCGTAATTTTCCTCTAGTTTGCGTTGTGCATCTGAAAATTCTGCTACGCACGCGGAGGCCTACGGGTTTATGCCGATGTTTCATGCCCACAGTGTATTTCGAAACGCGGACCCACCGTACAGCAGCACCCTTAAAAATCGATTTATTGCAATATTTAAGGCACCGTTGACGATGTAACTCCTAGCCACGGCGGACATATTCCGGATATCATTTCAAAAGTAAATACCATGAAATTATCTACCAGATTATAATAAAGAAATCATTTCAACAATATTTCCCTTTCGTATTATCATTTTAAAGTCTGAAGCTCTTAGAAAAAGCACCCGGTATGCATTAGCAAAGAATGCCGGAGAAAATCATTGGTTCCTTGTTCAGCACCAGTAATTACCCTGCGCCTGATTTTGTTAATGAATTTAACACAGACATATCCTAGGACGCTCAGCCATGATTCTTAGCAATAGCATTCAGTTGTAAATTCATGGATGAATTGTTTCTAAAATCTAAGTGGTGATTTCAAAGGTAATTTTGATATTCTTCTTTGCTAGTAAAATTATCCATACATGACATTTTATTTTTTATTTTACTTTTAATTACTTTTCTATGGATCGCCGCCTAACGCTTTGACGGCTTTTTGATGCCATTCGCGCGAGGCGTAACATAAAAGTATGCGAATACATATTAAAAAACTTGCAAACATTTTATAGTTGCGCGAATTATATTCCCCTCTTGCTTTTGTTTTATTTTATTCGTTTTTCTGATTTGTTTTTCATATTTTTTCCATAAAATTTTCCAATAGGAAAATATTTTAATTATGTTGGCAATTGAAAATTTGTGGTTGTCCGACAAGCGATGCTTGACTGCTTTTCAGTTATTTTAATGCCGCGAAAAATTGCCAAAAATGCTGTAAAATTATGCAGACAAAGTTGCCGATAGTCATTGAGAAGAATGAAAGAAAAAAAGAGGTCTGCCATGAATTTTGAGAATATTTAACTTGCTATCAGCAAAGATTTATTCGTTAAATAAAAAAAAAACAAGATTTCGATACAAAGGGTGGTCCATAAAACAGTTTAGCAAGTAAGTTAATTGTTTGCTTAAGAGAGCGGATTGCCGAATGTAGTTGGAGGGGAGACGCGAGTAGTAAAGCTGAGGCGGAATAACTTAGCTTGTTTCGCGGAAAACTCGCCATGCGTCTGAGGGAGTTGGCATTTAGGTACCGCCATTAAATTTCTTTTATTTAGTTTCTATAGAGAAGAAATATTTGATATTCTTGTATGGCTCTGGGTAACTATAGGTCAGTCCATAAGTTCGTGCGTTTTTTAAAAGTGGTTTTAAAATTAATAAAAAAGATGTTTAAAGTGTTTATTAATCAATAATATATCTATTTTCCTTCATTATTTACAATGTCTTTCCAACATTTAGGCAAATTTTTAATTCCCTGCTCAAAAAATTTTTGTCCTTGGAGCCAAAATACGCTTCGATAACCCTTTTTATAGCTTCTTTTGAGGAGTAGGTCTTGTTACTCATATGGGATTGAAGTCGACTGAAAAGGTGATAATCACAAGGTGCAATATCCGGAGAGTATGGTTGATGCGGCATTAGCTCCCATCCGAGCTCCTTCAGCTTGCCTAATGTTTGCCTTGCGGTATGAGGTCTTGCGTTGTCGTGGTGAAACAAAACTTTGCGTCTATTCACTAAAGACGATCGATTTTTGTTAAGTGCCTCATTCAGGCTTGATAGCTGATGGGAATAATAATCAGCAGTTATCGTCTGGTTGGGTTCCAGAAGTTCATAATAAGCAATATGGGCATATTCCACCAAATAGACAGGAGAATCTTCTTGTGGTGAAGGCCATCTCTAGTGGTCGGTTCTGGTGTTTCATCTTTATCTAACCTGATACTAAGCTACAATCTTCAAAGGTCAAGATTACGATCATTGAATAAAGCTTTACCACCCTGTATTACCCATAGCCTCTTGAACTAGAATAATTAATGCGTTTCTTAGTGAAATTGCAAAATACCATAAAAACACGCATTTGCCATTTGATGAAAATTTCTGGGTGTGCCGCACTTCTCATGCCAAATAAAATCGACGACAACGCTACATATCTACCTATGCATAGTTTAACACATATCCGCATTTAAATCCTTGGCGCACTTAAGTAATTTTATAATTTGCAGATTTTATTGTCGTCTTTGCCTACCATCCGAACGTTGCCAATGCCATTAATAAAATGTTTGATTTAAATTTAAACGATTTGTAATTGACAACTATGCGAGTGTGCCTCTCATACCGAAACAAATAAAAAGAAAACAACAGCAAATGAGAGCAAACAACTTTTTGCATTCCAACAAATAGAACCAAGGCCCCTTACTGCTCAAATTTCAGCAAAAAGAATTAAAACTGTTTCAACAGCAACTAGCAGGAGACTACAAGCATAAGCACATTAGGGTCATACATTTTTTTTCGACATCATTCATAGCAGATGCTTGCGCGGCGTAATGCGAATTTCCTGGTCTCGAACTACCTATATTTAATACTGAACTATTGAGCAAGGCAAATCAAACCGATGTGGGGACTGAAATCCGCTGAAGGCAATGACAATGGATCGGCCATACCCTGCGGAAGACTGATGGTAACATCGTCAAGAGCCCTTCGCCAATCGTTAGAGCCCTTGCACAAATCCGGGTTCGATGGTGAAGAGGAGTTGTTGACGCCCTATGCTCCAACTAGGAATTAGAGAATCTTCTATATAGGGGAGCGTTCTTGCAGTTTTTTTGGTACGAAGATATAATTTTCGATACTATGTTGTGTTTAAAGAATCGTCAGATGTCGCTAAAAAGCAAAGTGGCTGTATGTAAATTTTTTTAATATGTAATGCAAAAATTTACTTTTAAATTTTTTTTGTTACAATTAAAAGCGTATGTGGAATTACTTTGATTTTAGATCCTTTTAAAAAATTTGTACTTGGAGATTTTTTGGCACAAAGAATTTGTTTGGATGTGTGCCATTTTTTTATATTAAAAGCTTTTTATTTAAAAAAAAAAATTGATTAAAAAATGTTTTTTGTTTTAATTTTTTTTCTTACAATTAAAAACGTGTGTGGAATTATTTGGTTTTGGATCATTTTAAAAAACTTGTACTTGGATATTTGTCGGCACAAATAATTTGTTTTGTATGTGTGCCGTTTTTTTTATATTAAAAGCTTTTTATTTTTAAATAAAAAAATATTGGGATTAAAAAACCTTTTTTTTTTAATTTTTTTCTCACAATTTACAGAAGAAAAATTACATATATACAAAATAAATTCTTCGTGCCAAAAAATCTCCATCTTATTAAAAATACAAAATTTTAAATACAATTTTGTTTTTAATTTTTCAAAACTTTTTTTTAGTGTTTTTAAAAATTTTTGTTTTGTATCATAAATTTTTTTTCTTATTGTACAATTAACAACGTTTATAAAATTATGATTGTTTTAGTTCCTTTTTACTTTTAACAGACGTTGCATTTATTCTACTTTTCATCTCCATAACTCCCTCTCAATTCTTGTATTAAGTAAAAAAAAATTATTTTAAAATATCTCGAAATTGACTTTAAGGTTATGCTCTAATATACCTTTTGTCTTAGAGTTTAATGTAAAATCCGCATCGGCTAGCAACAAAATCGAGATAAATTGTTCCATACAAACTGACCCACCCTAATGTGCATGCATATCGAAATTGTTCATAAAAATACCTATCTGTAAACATAGAACTGACAAAATGAACAAATGTTTTCTCATTTGTTGCTAAGTTGTGTAATAAATATTTCAGAAAAAAATCTGGAAATTTTTAAATCAACGCCGGTATTAATTAACCTTTTTCATGATGGTTTTATAAGATATCGCATAACGGCATTGCTACAAACCAAATACACCAATAAAATACTTGCCTACCAAAATAATAGAAAATCTGCTCGTTTTGGTGGGCCATTATTAAAAAAAAACCGAAAATCAAAAATTATTCTCTCATAATTTATTTCATCTTCTTGCGCTAATGCATAAATTAAAAAAAAATGCTTTTAAACGAATATCATCCACTTTGCATATTTTATTAGTAAATTTATTTTACGACACAATTTAGATTGTGTCTTAATATATGGCTGAGATTGGGAATTTGGGCAAGCGATATGTGAATATTAAATATTTATTAAGTAGTCACGTAAAAAACTTTTCATTCAAAAAAGGAAAAAATAAGACGAAGACGAAACGAGTTTTTATCTGTTACTCGCTTAAGTCTATTTATTGCTGTCAAAAAATCGTTTGTCTAAATCGCGGCCTGGAAACGAGATTTTAGGCCTTCGAAAAACTAGTTAAGTGTGACGCGAAAAATTGGTAAAACTAAAAATATTAAAAGTGCATACAACCACATTTTTTACGATAGTTATCGAAAAAACCTCAAGAAACTAAAAAAACAAAACGTGTTGCTAAATTCCAATGATTCCACGCTGCTCTTCGAAATTGGTCGGTGAATGTAAGACAAAACTGAACAGTGTTTCAAAACACAACAAAGTTTGTGTTATTTGGGTGCCTGGACACTGCGGTATTACAGGGAACGTGTTTTATGATAAACTATATTAGCTAATGAAGGCTTTGCATGCACACCACTGGGCCCTTCTTAGAGGTCAATTCTGCATCGGTTCAATTATGGATTGACGACTTCATGAGGTCTCTCCATAGAAGGCGTTGGTTCGGAGTTGGGCTCCTGCAGAGTAGTTAAGTGCTTTGCGAAAAAACTAAACAGGAAATTAGCAACATTTATCCTAAAAAAGGACCTAAGAGTACTGGCAGGTGTTATCACAGGACACAACGCCTGTGGTCAGCATATGGCTACCATGGGAATCATCGGCGACCCAATATGCCTGTGAAAACGAGAGAGCTCTTTCTCTGCAGCTGTACGGCATTCTCTAGAATCAGACTTAGGCTATTGGGGTGCGATGCCTTGAGCATGGATAGTGTTCATACTTTTCCTCTTCCGGATTTCTTAAGGTTCATCAATGAATCCAAAAGATTCGCGGAAGAGTGACCTCCAATCAATTTGCACGTTTTACCATCCCTATTGTATCTATCCTGTCTCTCTATTCCTTCTACTGTAATCTATCCGGGTGCAGTACAATGGTCTTTCTGACTGAGAGCTTGTACTTGTTCAACCCCCACCAAATCTAATCTAACCTAAAAAGTAAACTAAAAGATGACAGAGAGGTGCATTGCAATGCCTAGATTGGAAATATTTCCCAAATTCCGACGAGTCTGTGACTGAACTGCCCAGCATACAGATTCCAGCATTCGCTATCGCTAAAACTCAATTACCAAATATCTCTAAATAAATTATAGCGACTTTGTCAATTTTTGCTCAAGAAAAAAAATTCTAAAAATCTTCATTCTTTGCACATTTTTTTAGCAGAGTTTAGCGATAAACAAAATAAATTGGAAGATACAAGGTGGCACAAAATTAATCATCCGAAATTGTTTCTGAATAGCCTTTTAAAATACGGCGAACGGCACGGTATGCAGTCCTCAATATTCTGAAAAGCTTTAACGATTTTTTGTATGTTTTTTATTTCATCTATTTTTTTATAAAACCACAGCTCATTCCATAACAAAGGCCATATTTATCCCAGTTACAAAACCTGCACGAGATTTCTAAAAATTCCACAAATTTTCTTCAAAATTTCCTACAATTTAATCAAAATTTTTTAAAACTTTTGGTATACAATTTCACAGTCCATTAAATTTTAGTACGCAAAGGGCAAGCTTAAAGTGGATACAAATTCTTGGTTTTTAATAATTTTTTTCTAATGGTTTTGCACATTTTCCTCATTTGAAAGAAATATCGCGCATGTAGAAAATGAGCAATACCACTGTGTGGCAAAAAAAAAAAAAAATTGAATATACTTTTATGGAGACCTAGCACAACTTGTGGCTACGGAAAATCTAAACAAAATGGTATAAGAGAAATTTCAAATACACCCCCAAAATCTCGTTTTAGGGCCATAAAACCGTTTTTCAGTAGGTTGATGTGAAGAATCACTCCTAACTTGGCCAATTTAAATCCGATTTCGAATTTGTTTTTTTAGTTCGAAAGAAAAAAAACAAGCCTTTTTGACAGTGTGTTGACAATTTTTCTGAAATTACAACTGACGAGACGGTAGGCGGAAGTATTTGGAGTTTCTTTATTTTTTCTCTATTTTTTCAACTTCAACTATTATCCGATATTGAGGATTTTTTTTAGTACACTACTGTTATAGTAAATTTAATTTTGCGTCGAATGAGCTATATTTGACTGTAATCGAATTAAAATTAATAGAGTTGTGTGAGTTTTAAGATTTAATTTTTTTTTACTAATTTGGTATGTAGGCATCGAAGCATGAAAATGATAACAAGTGCCATTATAAACACATAATATTTATTGGAGTATTGTGCAGTGCAGCATTGTACGGTATGGTACGGTGCGGTACGGTGCAGTACACAACGGAACTGGTTCCGAACTTAAAAATGCATTGGAAACGGCCCTTTGGAGTTTAGTATGGTACGGTACATTTGTCATTCTCTTCATCAGTTTTGAATACTTCTCTGTAAGAAATTCGATCATCATCATTCATCTGAAGTCGTCATCAACTAAATTCCATTACTTAAATGGAGAAGCGAGCGTTTCAGATTGTCTTCCCGATAGAAGTAAATCACGAGAAAGATCCTGAAAATCTGAATTTGATACAATGTCACGTTCTGAAGACTTAGAACCAGACGGAAAGTACTCTTCATTATCAGGTTTATTGTTATCAGTTTGATCATCATCAGCAATGAGTTGAACTTCCTTCAGTTCATGTCCTGCAGTTGAGTCAATCATATCGTCCAAGACTACGGGGTTCTTAACAGTTGCAACATCAGCATACTTTATGTGCTTTCGAGCTTTCTAATGATGACCGTTTACGTCCGTTTTATAAAAATAACAATCATCTGATTTAAGATAAGGCTGATGATGCCACATCATCGGAGAATATTGAGAAATTCGACTTTTCTGACAACGTTTTGATTTATATCTCTTGAATTTCAATGAAACAAACAATAAAACTTTGACGTTTTAATAAGGTTAAATTATAATAACAAACTTCTTTTGTTAATCAATGTACAGTGTGAACTTTGGTACACTTGGAAGCTTTTTCATATTATTATTGAAAAAAAAAAGTGTGATAATATGTCAGATATTTTCGTAAGTTTTAACCAGTTCTGTTGTATGCAGTACAGTACATATATACTCCAATAAATATTACGTATCTATAATAACGCATCAAAACACGTCCTTATTCCCATTTAGCGTAAGTTATACCTACATACCAAATTAGTAAAAAAAAAAAAAAAAAAATCTTAAAATTCAATTACAAATATAGCTCATTCGACGCAAAATTAAGTTTACTATAACAGTAGTGTACTAAAAAAAATCCTCAATATCGGATAATATCGTAAAAATTATGTCAAAGTTGAAAAAATAGAGAAAAAATAAAAAAATTCCAAATACTTCCGCCTACAGTCTCGTCAGTTGTCATTTCAGAAAAATTGTCAACACACTGTCAAAAAGGCTTGTTTTTGTTCATTCGAACTAAAAAAACAAATTCGAAATCGGATGTAAATTGGCCAAGTTAGGAGTGATTCTTCACATCAACCTACTGAAAAACGGTTTTATGGCCATAAAACGAGATTTTGGGGGTGTATTGGAAATTTCTCCTATACCATTTTTCTTAGTTTTACTATACCTACAAGTTGTACTAGGTCTCCATAAAAGTATAAAATCACTGTCGCACAGTGTACTATGAAGGAAAAAAATTATGAAAAATTAAGAGAATTTTTTAGCAACTTCCAATTGCACTTTGTTATACTAAAATTGTATGGACTATAAAACTGCATAGCAAAAATCTTTCTAGAAATTCCAATAAAAATCGAGCAGTTGGGAAATGTCAAAATAGTCAAAACTGTTCAAAATGCCGATGTGCTATTATTTTGCCGCGCAATGCATCTTTTTTTATAGCTGATTACCGATCAGCTGAAGCGTATTTTCTCAAATAACTTCTCGAGCGTAAAAGTGCCAATTGCTCCAAAGAGACTCTAAATGCTTGGCGGTCAAGATGATTCACAGACTGCTGAGATGGTTAATTAACATTTATTTCAACCAGTCAGTCAGCCCGCAGAACTCGTTAACTGGCTATTGATTTTTCGCATTAACTTCACATATGAAGAAAGTTACTAAGGTGCAAGTGTTGAATCCGGTTTTTAAATTCTGAGACAATGAAACGAAAAAAAGTCGCTAACATTTTTTTAATTACCTCAAAAATATATTTTTAATAGCTCGCTAAAACCAGAGCTGTGTTCATTATGTTTATTTGTCCAAACGCTTAATTTGTGGCTTCATAAAAATTCATTTCAATGTCAACATTTGTGCAAATATTTATTTTGGCCATGAAGCATCAGTGAGGAAAAAATGAAGACTAACAAATTTCGCAACAATAAAATGGTATTATTTCATTTCGTTAATAGTGACAGTATTTAAAATTTTTATTTTTTTTATTTTGCATTTCGCAATGCTTGGCTTGACTTCCTACAAACTTCTGCCGAATTGCGATCGTGTTTTTCTAGACCGTTAAATGCAAATTATGTAAACAGCCAGATATATAATTTTTTGAAATTTTAATTTTTTATTTTTTTTATTCTTGTTATACCATTTCATTATTTATGTATACGTATAGACATGAGCATATGTTGTCATCGCTGCCCTTGACTTATAAACGAGAATGTGAAGGAAAGTGTACGCATATTTAGCTCGCAACGCCAGAACGGAAATGAAACGAGGCATGTCATAATGAGCGAAAAATGAAATGCGTAAACAGTGAATGAGCAAATTTATGCGAAATCCGAAATGCGGAATGCCAATGGAAAGTGAGTGAATGCCAGTGTTCTATTCGAAATTTCTTTAGACAGTTCGGTGTTTTCTAAATTACGATTTTAAGTGCTAGAATATGAAAAAAAAATATGCAAGTGTCAGCTTTTAAGCTTACAGATTTATTTGACACTGACATTCTTTTGTGAACTGAAATCTTGGCTGCCGGTTAGAATCATATTCTAAGTGTGTCATTGCGACGGATACCTCACCTACCTACCTACATAGAATCATATTGGGTCCGTGATTCGAAGAAAATGGCCCTCTTTCCTTAACACATCAATGAAAACATTTTTTTAAGTAGTGCGCTCAGGAATCCATAATTTTATTCCATCTCTCTGGTAATTTATGGGCATCTATCCAAGGAAAATGTGTCACCTTTTGAGATCGAGAAAGAATAAGTATGATTGTTGCATGTTTCATTTGAGGTGAGCCGCATTCTTGAAATAGTATCCTACTTCGAATTAACCGAAGCAAGTAAAAATTAGTAGGGCACGCTTTGCCATTACGACGGGTGCATTAAGACAACCTAACCACAGCTTAGTTCCAATTGCCCCATATTAGTTTTACTAGGTTTCAACAGCTCACAGTCCTGTCAGCAACCCATAATCTAAATAGTTCTGATTTACACACAGATACTTCTTGAAGTGACACACTGGAATTTCTCTTTTTATGTTTCATTCACGGTCACACGGGCAAAATTGTTTTCGGCAACAATAGTTGCTTAACAATAGAAATAAAATGCACAAAGCGTTTCACCAGTACGGGAAACAAACACCTCTCTCTCGCTTCCCCGTCCGTCCTTCTGCCACGACTAAATAATTTCCCTTCCAAATGTTTCCCTGTGTAAATCTGGACATAATCGTTTTCGGAGTCGTTATGTCAGGTTCGATGACAAAAGCCTTCTTGCGCTTATGATTATTTTAATACATAAATTTAGCGTTCTCAGTTGTTCTTCGAGACAAAAATTGATTTTTGTTGCGTTGAAGCGGTTTTTGACCGCCATTCGTCCTCGCGAGGCTTATAGTCTTATGTCATCCAATTTCCTTGCATTGGTATGAATCTCAATGCTTCCAGGGGCTTAAAATTTGCTGCTTCAGCCGCTCCTAATGATAGTTGAAAGTTTGGGATAATTCTTCACTGAGTAATTCCCAGTTTTCAGCGTAGCTAAGAAATGGAATACCGTTTCGGTTCAAGGTGTTCGTTACTTTACAGATTCACACCACACACCCTTTTGCTAAGCTCAGTGGTAGTGTTGCCGAGTTGTTTGGTGATGTTGATTGAATGCCTCGAAGATGCAATATTTCTTTTAAGCGTTTTTTGTAGGGCAGCTTCAAAGATGGTTTTTAGATGGCCAATCCAAAAACTCGGCGGCCACCACAGGCGTATGAGTTGGTGCGTGACTACCATTTGATAGTGCTCGGGTTCGAAACACCAACGGCATGCAACACCAATTAATATAAAAGACTTTTTCTAATAGCGGTCGCACCTCGGCAGGCAATGGTTAACCTCCCAGTGCACTTCTGCCATGAAAAAGCTCGTCATAAAATATATCTGAAATATTTTGAGAGGGTGTAAGTCGTACTCTCTACCTGCTAGAAGTACTTACGAACGCTTGCGCACCCTGGTCAATGCAGCGGGCGATGAACCACATTGTATTCTGCGAGAGTAGAGCAGCAGTGTGCAGTAGTCATAGTTGTAGCTCATGGACTCAGCTGAACCCAACGACGGGGCCAACGTTAGCTCAGAGGGCGAAAACGGTAGTTGGAGGCGAATGAATACCATCCTTCTTATTTTCCTATTCTGAGCTACTTTAACAGATTTGAAGCCGAGGTTAGGATAGGTACTAAGTTTCACACCAGACTCTTTGGTCATATGGAGATGGCGGCGGAGAAGTTCCCTGTGGGTCAACGGTAGCGTACTAAGCTCCGGCAGAAGGTTACGGGTAAATTAAGGATGTCTAGAGTTAATAAGAAGGGTAAGTTCCGCCACGAGAATAGAGGTAAATAGGCTGGCGTCCTATTTTCCTCAAAATTTTTGTGCCAGCGAAACTTCGGATGTCCTCTCATAGGGCCCGCAGAAGAAGAAGATAATATGAGAAGAATATTTAATTTTTTGAATTATTATTTTTATTTCTCCTTGAATCAACTTGTATGTGGACCACTCTTTAAATGTATTTTTTTTTTTATATGGGAAGTGTTTTAACTCATAAAAGCTCTAAAGAAAAGTGTGTCAGGTCTATTGATAAGCTTCAAAAAATTCGAACTATCAGATGTAGCCAATGCAATGAAATTCTTTTTCAACTAAAGTCGTAAAAATAAAATAATGAACAAGCAAAAGAAATAAGTGCAGCGTGCGTATATGCACGAGTATCTATGTGTGTGTACGCATGCAAAGCGAAAGTAATGCATAGTTTATGGCCTTTTTTTATACTCGATTTGTGCTAATTCTGGAAATCTCCGCATTCAAAGAGTTTTACTGCTGCTGCTCCCATATGAAAATAAGCCTCTTGTGTGTGCTACTCTAGTGCGTATAGAAATTTATGAGCACCACTCATGTGCTGAAGTTAATTCAGATTCTGTTTTATGAAAATAAAAATACAGTCTGCTATAGATTTTGTATTTTTATAACTGTTCAAATGTTTCTATTATTCTACTCACTTTTTTGTGCCATTTTACTTGGTCCATACTTGGTCATTTTTTTAGTTTTCTTTTTTTTCAATTAGTCTCGCCTCATTTCCTCCACTGAGTACCTCATTTATACGCTCGTTTAGTGCATACTTACTCGCACATATTATTTTCTCATTTAGCTGATGAGTTCGCATTTAAAAATTTACTTTAAATAAATATATTAAATTGCGTTTAATGTTTTTTGTTTGCTACCCAAAGCTATTAACATTTTCCGTTTTCTCAGTTTCGTATATTTTCATTTTCCAGTCAACAACAACGTTGGCCTTTTTCGTTCAACAGCTGCGCTGATTTCACTTTTCTGCTTCGTATTTGCAACAAAACGACTTAGGAAAAACTTGTATGCACACATATACATTTTGCGTATGTATGCGTGTATGTTGTTTTCAATTAAATAAAGCTATTTCACTTTTAGTACCCCAAACTATTAGCGCTGAGCAAACGCGCACAATGCAAACTTCAAAAAAAAAAAAATAATAATACAATAAATAAAAATTGTGAAAACCTCACACTTCTGCAACAACAGCTGACGCGTACCATATTCTCCACCAAGTCGTCAAAAGCGAACGGTCAATGCCAAATGCTGGCGATTAAATTTACACACTTCCATTTCCACTCATAAACAAAATGGCCAGTCGTAAATCGGAAATTATAAATTGTGGATTTTTATGATATTTTTGTTCTTCCGTTTTTGTTTTTTGATTTTTCATTTTCATGCTGCTCAATGAATTTACGCGGAATGCTTGTTTTATTTAGCCACGCACTGAAATCTGTGGCACTAAGCGAATATGCCAAATGGTTACAGCCGGAGTTGTTGATAAAATGTTTCATTTTTTTTAGTATTTTTTCTTCTTGATTTTCCATAACTGATTTCTTTATACGCGCTTTCTTCCCATGCATGCAGATTCATATTAAATTATTTCATTAAAAGTCTCTGTTCACTGGGTATTGATTATTTTCTTCCATCTTAAATTATTTCATTAAAAGTCTCTGTTTACTAGGATATTGATTATTTTGAATCCGAGGCATATTTGTTATTTTTTATACCAGCATAAAATTCTGCATACATTTCGCCGTCTGATGCTGCCAAAAAAGTCAAGCGTCTTTCAAAAGTGACGCCTAGATGTCAGTAGTGAATAATTCCTAGACGGTGTCATTTGGTGTCATTTTTTGATATTTATCAAGTAGACAGATGTACAATTTGACGTTAGAACAATAAGTTAAAATTATTGAAACTTATTACATATGAAAGTGGTCGATCTTTAATAACAACATAACACAAACTTGAATAACAACATAACACAAAATTCGTAATTTTTTATGGAATTAATTGCCCGAATGATTCGACAATTCAAAGGTAGATCAAAATTTTTCTTTGCCTTCCATTCGTCTTGTGTCTTTAGTGTGGAAGAAAAAAATGTCTTAGGGCAAACCCTGATCACCTATTTTTGTATCTACAATGTAATCCTGCGCTGGCGATTGACCCCAGGGAACGCTTTATTCTATTTACGAAACGACAATCGCTATCGCGCGTACTGGAGGGTAGTTCGAAAGTTGGGCTTTGCGATGTGTGATTCTGTTCCAGGAGGTTTGTTCTTGGAGTGTATTCGTATTATTAATAAAACAGGGATTGTGAAAATATAAAATTACTTGAATGTTACTACAGAAAACTTAATTTCTTTTCTATGCAAACTTATGCCAACAATGAGTTGGAAGGATGTTGGTATCGAAGAAATTTACATACAATACAAGTGTCATGAAATAAAATTTTTTTACGGGTCGCAAGCCTTGGCAGGACACGGAATTTAAACTGTTTGCTTAAATTCGCCGAGACATGTATCACAAACTATGTTTAACACGACTTCAACAACACCGGTGGTCTATGTGAGAGATCTATTCAGATTAGCCCGATATCCCTAACCTAACCTAAAGGCTACGCAAAAAATAAAGCACCTCATTATTTTTCTTATTTTTGATGGTCATTATTTTTTTTTTATAAAAGCAATAAGCTATACTTTCATACATCTAACAAAAACTATATTAATCCAAATTTAAAACTTTATAGCAAAAATTAGAAAAATTCCACAAAGTTTTCATCACAATTCCACAATTTTTAGTTAGAATTTCTAGAAAATTTTTTGATAAGCTCATTTGTTGCTTATTGAATTATGTTATAATAAAATACAAGTTTGAAGTTGCTTACACATCGCGCTGATGAGTTGTGCATACTCTCCATATAACAAATGCTCGACTTTTTTATTCTAAGGAAAATAATTATTAAAAATCACTGAGAACTTTGCAAGGTGGATTTATTATAGGTGACAGCATTCACCCAGCTGAATTTTTTACGTCAAAATGATATGCTTTGTTTATATGTATTGGTTTGTTTACATTCGTATGTTTACATTTGCGATTGTACGTTGACGTGATGCTTGGACCAAACGCAACAACAAATACATGAAGGGTTTTACTTATATGTATGTGGTTGCTGTCACCTATATATAAATTCGCCTTGGAACTTTGATTTACTTTAAACTCGCACTTTATTATAATTAAGATTATAAATTATAAAATTTAATGAAAGTAATGAAAAAGATTAACAAAAAAGTTAATAAACCAAATTTATTAAACTCCAAGGCGTATTCATTAAAGGTGGTGGCACTAGACCAACAACAATGTTCTGTGCATTTGATTGTCAAAGCAAAGTATTGGCAAAGTAGAAAACAAATAATGAATTCGCCTTGTTTCATTCTGTGCTGACAGCCATATGGACACGAAAATAAGTCAGCTGATTCACCTTGTTAAACTTCGCACAGAACTTCGAACCAAATTTTTCGTTTTTTTTTTAAATTCTGATTGAAAAGTTTGAAATTGCAATGAGAATTTTTACAAATTTTGTACACAGTTTGAAACTTTGCTTTGTATGATATTTCTCATGGAATGAGTTGTGTTTTCATGAAAAAATTAATAAAATGAAAAATAAATAAATAAATAGTCAAAACATGTCAAAATGTTGAGAGCAATAGTATTTCGCGGACAGTGGATATAAGGATTTTTTATATATTTAATAAGTAGTAATAATTAACTTTTTTCCGAAATTTTGCCCAAATCTTCCTTATACAGTCAAAAATGTTAGATTTGAGTCATGGTTCAATAATGAGAGGTTTGCTCAGTAATCAGTTATGCGAAATAATGGGCCTAAACGGGCCGGTTATACGCTGCTTGTGGTAACGTACTTGAAATTTATGATAATTCCGGTTCTTCTATGAAAGAATTCATTAGGATCATAATGCTCAGGCAACATCGAGACTGGTGAATCTTTTAGTTCGGACCTTGAGCTCCAAAATAGTCCAAAAAGAATATCCATCGGATTCCCGTCTGGTGAATGTGAGAGCCATTGTGTGGACATTATGAAGTTCGGAAAGTTGTTTTTTAGCGATTCTTGGTTCACTCGAGCTTTGTGAGAGGGAGCCGAGTCCTGTTGAAACGTCCATGGTCTGCCACCGAAATGTTTGTCTGCGACGGCTTCAAAGCAACCTCCAGAACACTTTCCCGATAATATTTCGCATTTACCTTGACGCCAGGCTTGATGAAAACTATTGAAGAGCGCCCATCTGCGGTTACAGCGGCGCAAACCATTACCTGTGGTGGGTGCTGCATCCTGCTGGCCAATCTATGACTCAAATTCTCGAATGAAAGGTCGCTTAAATAAACCTTATCGGTGTGGAAGTTCACGAATTGCTCAATTTGAAAAATTGTCTCGTCAGAAAACACAATGTGCGGAGATTGACCGCTTTCGGCTAAGCGAGGCAACTGCTTCGCTCTCTCAAGTCTGGCTTGTTGTTGCTTTGGTGTGAGATCATGCGCCATTTGGATCACTTGAGATAATTTTTCAGTATGCGGCGGATGCTATGGTCAGATATTTTCAGATCTTTCGCCATTTCATTGGCACTTCGTCGGGGATTTCACTCAACTCGCTTCTTCACTTTTTGAACCATTTCACATGACGTTGCAGTCTTCTGATGACCACTTCCATGACGTTTCGCGGTGCTACCAGTATCATTGTGACTAGTAATGGCGCGATAAACAAAAACTTTATTTACTTTGAGGTGCTCAAGCTCACGAACAATCTCTGGTTGTGATTTTCTAGCCAAATATAATGCAATCCCACTATTACGTTTGAAACCCATTAATGAATTTCTTTTTTCGCGTTTACTCTCGGCAAAATGCTTCCGCGCACTTGTAAACAATACTCTGGACTGTCATTTAGCCAACTAACAAACAGCTGATGCCCGTGCACCTTCTCCCAGGTGTGCGAGCGGTCTGAAGATGGTTACACTTCGAGTGCCGGACCCTGTATAAATTTGTACATATACGAAATATTTTTTTTTTTATTTTATAAAGGTTTACATAAAAATAAAATTATTATACAAACTGAAAGTAGTGCAGCGCTAGCATCGGAGGCTTTCGGCTGCAAACTCGATTTATTTTAGTTTAACCGACCGAACTGAACTTTTCCCATTCACATTTATTACACAAAGATTTCATGTATACGAAATATACATTTTGACATTGTCCATGAAATATGATATTTATCTTCAAATATTAATTTAAATTTATTTTTTAAACCGTTCGCAGTTTGTATCCATTTAAGTAAAAAACCCTTTTTTGCTACCATTTTAAAAAAAGGGATTTATTTTTTCCACCTTCTTCACCCTTTTAAATGCAACCTTTTGTAAGCGAGTGTCAAAATTCTAATGAGTGATCAGAAAAGTTTGCGGTGCACTTTTGGCTTTATTTATTTTCGAAATTTTCATTTCAAAATTCAAAACGTCTTAGCCAGTAATCAGATTTCAAAATAGACAAACATTTGTGAAATGGTAGTGAAATAACTAAAATAATCGCAATTTTCCGCATCGCTGTACTTGCATATAAATATCATAAATACATATATATATGTATAAGCATAGATATAATTTTACATAATATAATTCATTAACTATGGATCAATCAATTTTAATAACTCCATTTTTCCTTTTCATTTGCAGGTATGTTAAAAAATGTCCGGTCCAATTCGTAAGTAATACAATAACTGTGATAATTGCATCAAAACAATGCCATGCATATAAACACATCAACTAATAATAATACAAAAACAAAACGGAAAATGTTGCATCATCGACGGGAAAGTGCACAAGTAGCTTGCATTGTTCGCTTTTGTCAACTCTTCTGTTTCAAAGCGATTGACTTGTGTGCGTCGAGTACGCACCGCTCCAATACTTAGGAATTAAATTTAAAGAAAATATGTATAAGTACGTATGTATGTATGTGGCTTAAGGCTGTGCATCGCGAACTATGAATTATCTATGTACTTACATACACACAAACATACTTACATAAATATGAGCAAACTGACACGCATTCATTCAATCGATCCACTTTTCTCAGTTATACAATAGCCCTCTTTACGACTCGAACAACAAATCAATACAATTTTACATAAGCACTGCTGCTTGTGAATGCTTGTGAATATAAAAATGTGTGCACGCATTCGTTTGTGCGTGAATTGGCTGCATTTGAAATGCTTGAATGTTTAACAGTGGTTTTGTTGTTTTTTTTATTTTTTGGCTACTAAGTAGTGAATAGTTATTTGCTGCAGTAGCTGTTGCAACTAGAGAAAAATGCTATGCTCGTTGCACTTGAAAAATTCACGAATTTCGGTTTTACCACAAAATATGAAAAACCGAAAATCAATTTTTCGAAACTCATAGCTTCTTCTTCTTGATTGGCGCGATAAACGCTTAAACGATTCTGGCCGAGTTTAACTAATCGCGCCAGTCGTTTCTTTCTCGTGCTAACCGGCGTCAGTTGGACACGCCAAGTGAAGCCAAGCGCTTCTCCACCTGATCTTGCCAGCGCAAAGGAGGTCTTACTCTTCCTCTGCTACCACCAGCTGGTACCACATCGAATAATTTCAGAGTCATCGGATATTGTCATGGGCACAAGAGAATTTATTTAAATTAATTTTATTTACATATTTAAGGTATTAATTAAGGAATTAAGGGCACGGTCATGAATATCGCTGAATTTGGTTGATGTTGGTATCCTTTTGTGCACCTTTAACTTTTTTCTTACATTCACGTTCTTTTTTTCATGCGGTAAATAAGTTTACAATGTCCTATTAATAGTTCAGTGTAAAGTTGTATGTCATTCTTGCTGAGGTTTAGGATTTCCTCTACCTTTATACGTTCTGAATTAATGAGTATTTTTGATTGCCGCATGTCCGTTTGGGCTCTTCAGTACTCGATTAAGCCTGGCTGTTCCCGCTCACGTAGAAAGGCACTTTTGAAGCTTTTATTTACTCCGCAGTAAGGTTTAGAACGTATAAAGGGAGTGCTTGCACCCTTTTTGTTAAAGTGTCCGCAATTTCATTCCCTTCTTGAGGGGTACTTGTCTTGGTACCCACATGAGAGTAACAGAGTATTTGGTGCTATAGTATCGAGAATTTTAAAACATTCCCAGACCAACATTCATTGGGCCTTTATGCACTGCGACCAGATTGATCTATTGTGCGCCTCTAATTACTTAATTATAATTATTTAGTATACCGAGAAATCGAACCAGCTTCTTAGGAGGGAGCAATTGTAGGTCTTCCTCCTCTAGTAGATACGAGCCCAGGATTCTGTGTCTCCTGTGGCCTAATGCCTCACAGTTGAGGATTAAGTGTTTAGACTCCTCTTCATCACCTGTAAGTGCTCCACAGAGTAAACTGAGGCCCTTTTTATCTAGGGTTAGAGCAGATTTTGCTCTGTTAGCATTGAAGTTCAAAATTTTTTGGAGTGATTAAGGTCACTTGTGCCGTTCCAGTGTGACCTGATTTTAGTTTGGATCCATTTTTTGGTTTCCTATTTTATGTTATTTTTGTTAAAGTTGAAAAATGGGGCTGATCTATTAAATAGCCCTTCTGGCCCTTTTTTGGCATAAAAGTCTGCCTTCTCATTCCCTTCGTGTCCCTCATGTCCTGGTACCCAAATCAGTAAGACCTGATTGTGAGTGGCCAGTTTGATGAGTGCACTCTATTAGGACTTTTGACTTGAATGTGAAGCTATTCAAGGCTTTGAGAACCGATTGGCTGTCCGAAAGTACTTTAATTTTTACTTTCTCGAACCCTCTTTTGGATATGATTTCCACTGTTTCCATTATGAAGAAGAGCTCCGCGTTGAAAATTGTGATATCTGTACTTAGTGTTAGGGATTTGTGTACTCTAGGCCCCACTATTCTTGCTCCTATCCATGAAGCGTTTTGGAATCATCTGTGTACCATTTTTGTGAGTCATCATTTATCCATGTTGGGTTAGTGTTTCACTACAGTGTTCCCTAGACGGAAATGGAATGAAAAGCTCTCTGGCGATTTTAGAGCTGCTTGACTGTCAGGGAGAGTGTTGATAATGGCACACATCCTCTGGCACATTGTTCTAAGGCATTTGAAATGTGGTCTGAAAATTCCAGCCTCGCCACCGCCATCTTCTATTTTGGGCCCATCAGTAAACCACACCTGTGCGCACTGTGTTTAAAATATTTCATTATTTCGCAACGCTGAGCGGTCACTGATTACCACCTTGAAATTCTTGGAGAACTCTAATTTTCTTTCTATCTAGTCACCGATCGTCAGGCACGAAGAGTTCTGGATTGAGCCCAGAGTTCTAACATGCCCTGTAAAATTTCCTTCTTTAAGATGAAATAGATTAGGAAATCTTAGCGCTGCATTAGCAGCCGACCGTTTGGCGTCAACGTGGAGTGGAATGAGTCCAGTAACCATTCCTAAAGCCTTTGTGGGGTAAGCTCGTATTGCTTCCGTTATGCTCAGACAGGTTATTTCGTGTACCTTGTTAAATGTCTTCTGAGTCTTAATTTGGTCTACTTTTGGCCACCATACCAAAGAGGCGTAGGTGATCATTGGCACTTTTATTGTCTTATGTCTGACCATGCCATCATCTTTGGCCGCAACCTCATTTTTACCGCAAAGCCTTTGGCACATTTACTAGTATGTTGCTTTATTTGAGATGTACGAAAAATTATTTTTGCAGGTCAAGGTTTTACTTAGGGTTACTCCCAGATACTTCATATCTCCGGATAGAGTTAAGTTTGCATCACCTAGTTTTAAGGTACCTAAACCTAGCTTCTTTCTTCCGGTGAAGGGTGCCACACATATTTTGTTCGGATTTATCGAACGTCATTTCTCTTGACACCAGTCTTGCGATCAGTTATAGTAGCGTCAAACTTGCATCTAACTATAATAACTAGATCGTCAGCAAAGCCCTAAACTTCGTATCCGGGTTAATCGAGAGTTTGTAAAAGCTCGTCAATGACCAATGATTTCAATCTTTATTCGAGCATTGACCATTTTATCAACAACCATTTTACAACTAGTACAGTTCTAGTTAATAAAACACCAGTATGAATTTTATCACAAAAGTTTAGTTCAACCACTAGAACTCTTGCACATCAGTGGGCATATAAAATCGTGCATATTTGCAAAAACATTCACATGTTTTCAACACCCACATATCCACACACATTCATAAAGCACTCATACATTCACACAGTGCATAGAATGGCACAATTCGTTGTGGGCACCCAGCTTCAATATAAAAGAAAAAAGCACAAAAGTCACGCGCTAGACTCTACTTAAAAATTATAAATAAAAAATCTTTGATGGAAATTGCAATGGCAACACTTTACAACAACCAACTTGCAACGTATAGCGGCGACCAAGTGTAACGAGAATATGAAAATATGAAAATAGCAACAGCCATATTTAAGGTCTATGTTAAATTGGTGGCAATACGAAAAACAGAAAAAACTACAACAACAACAAAGTTGCAAGCGAAATAACAGTAGCAACAAACCGCGCAAAATGAGTTGCTCAAGCAATTTTTATGTTACGCCTGCGCATGAGCCTGCCAGCAATAGTAGGAAGCAACAACGGCAAAGGCCGACAACAACAACAACCAACAGCACAGAGCGTGTAAATCTCGTCAGGTTACTATGCTGCATCAACAAAGTCAGACATCAAAGCTCGAATATCCGCTTGCTTGAGTTTGCACACACACACACACACACACATGCAAATGCTTCTTTGGCTTCTATTTATATGCTTGCGCGTGCAGCATGTCCCGTTTGGCCGCAAAGTGGAGCGCGCGCATGGAGGGAACACAGTCACGCACACACTTGGAAAGTGCTCATGTATGGGTAGGCGTCTGCTTGCATGCCCATCTATCGTATTCATAACGCGTAATTGTTACACCCTGATTACGCTACCGAAACGTTGCGATGCGCTATGCTGCACTGTGCTGCGCTGCGGCTGTTGCCATTTTTAGTGTAGTCACCATCATTTTTTCTTTTATTTTTATTTTTATTTTCATTTTTATTTATTTTTTATGTTATTCTCCTGCGCCTGCTGCACCTGCTCGGTCTAATTTGTACGTTACTGCTAGTATGCGCATACATTAGGGTGCGCCACTCTACATACGAAAAAAAACTGGTACTGAATTTTCATCGAAATATTAATAGATACGCGGCAAAATATTTCGCAAAAATATAAAAGTTTATATGAGCTGCTCTGATTTGGAAGTATCATCAAAAATAGAGATTTTTATAAATAAAATTCTGTTTTTTTAAATATTTCTTTCAAAAAATCAGCTCAGCTGATAGAAGAATTTGAGCTTAAAAGGTCTGCCCAAAAATGTTAAAAAATTTTATGAGCAGAGAGTTGGTCAGGCACCCTAGTGTACATACTTACATACACACATCTACATTCAAATTGACATCATATAAAGCAACAGTATTATATTCATTGTGGCAGCTTAAATTGCAGCGTTTCATAGCTGCAGGCGCTCGCTACTGTAGCTACGGACGCACAGCTGCGTTTTAATGTGCATATGTATGTGTGTATTGTGTGTATGCATGTGATAGTCTTATTCTTGCTGTGCCATTTATGCACTGTAAATGACTTTGCTTCCACACCTCGAACACATGCTTGAGCCTTCTCTTCAGGTGTGCATTATGAGCGCTGCTTTGTTGTTGGTTTTGGAAAAAAGAATTGAAAAGTTGAGTAAAAAATAATATAATAAATTGTATCTTCAAACCAATGTAAAGAATTAATGTAACAATAAATAAGATTCATATAAATTCAAATTTCAAAGTTTATACAAAAATTTAAAAAGTTCTACAAACTTTTCACCACAATTAAACGGTTTTTAATTAGAAGTTCTAGCTTCATTTAAATTCTTCAGATAATCAGATGTAGCGTCGTATAGGTAGCTTTCCTTCGTGTTGTCACAATCTAAAATCTATGAAAGCTGGTGCCAATAAGCTGATCCCGGTCTCCTCAATGACTGCTATATAAATCTGCTCAATAGAGAAGTTGCCAGGCCTGAAGCCACACTGATAAGGCCCATCGGTTTGTTTGGCGACGGGCTTAAAATTTTCACTAGTATCTGCGATAGCACTGTGTAGGCGATGAAGGCAGTTGTGAATTTCTCATAGTGACTATGAAACACTATCGGGAATAGTTATTATATTAGTTTGTAAAAACTATGTTTTATATAACCTTTAACTTCTAAATAAATACTTGCGAATAATGGCACCCATGATTTTTTAGTAAAGAAAGACTAAACAATAAAAGCAAAGAATAAAGTTGGAAAGTATTTGAAATGCTGCTTAGATGACAGTTTATTTATTTAAACATTCTTGTAACAAAAAAATATTTAACAAGCAAAAAAAAATTTTTTTTTTAATTTTAAGCCAATAAAGTTTTTTAACAAAAACAAACTCTTTAACAAAAAAAACAAAAAAAGAATTAAAAAAAACAACAACATTTTTTTACATATCTTTTTACAAAAAATGTTTACTAAATTTTAACAAAAAAAAAAATTTTTTACAAAAAAACAAACACACCACATCCATTGCTTACATATATTTAAACAAAAAAAATGTTAATAAAACAACCAAAAATATTTTTTGAAAGTATTTGAAATGGTGCTTAGATAACATTTTATTATTTAAACATTTTTGTAGCAAAAAAAATTTAACAAGCAAAAAACATTTTTTTTTTAATTTTAAACCAAAACAGTTTTTTAACAAAAATAAACTCTTACACAAACAAAAAACGAATTTAAAAAACAGCCAAATTTGTTTTATATATCTTTTTAAAAGAAAATTTTAACAAAAAAAAAAAAATTAACAAAAGAAAACTAAAAAAAAAATTGTTTACAAAAAAGCAAACATAACACGTTTTCTTACATATATTTAAACAAAAACAATGTTTACAAAAAAAATATTAATAAAAAAACAACAAAATTTGTTGGAAAGTATTTGAAATGGTGCTTGATGAAATTTTTTGAAACATTTAGCAAACAAAAAAAACCGCATTTTTTACAAGCACGTGTTTTACATATCTTAAAAAAAAGTTCACAAAAACAAAAACAACAAAATTTTCTACATATCTTTAAGCAAAGAAAATGTTAACAAGAAAAAAACAAAATTATAACAAAATAAATTATTTTTAACAAAACAATGTTTAATAAAAACATATCTTTCCACAATTTCGTTTTTTATATATCTTTACAAAAAAACAATTCACTAAAACAAAAGCAACAAAATTTTGTACATACATATCTTTAAGCAAAGCAAAATGTTTACCAACAAAAACTTTTGTAACGAAAAAAATGTTTAACAAAACAAAAACAACAAAACTATCTTTCTACAAGTTCATTTTTTACATATCTTTTATCACAAAAAATTTTTTTAACACATCTTTAATTTATTTAAACATTTAAAAAAAAGTTTTTAATAAAAAATGTTTCCAAAACATGCCTTTTTAACAATCTTTTACATAAATAAAAAATATTTAAAAAAAACTAAAAAACACGCTTTTATTGCTGATCGAAAAAGTATAAAATAAATTTTAATGACAAAGGGACCTATAATGAAGTAATAGCAAATCGAACGATCAGTCATAGTCAACTACCTCAGAACAGAATTATAACAAAAATTAGGATACAAATAGAGTAATTCAAATTAGAGTTAAAAGCGTGGGATGCTTGATATAGTAAATATTACAATCATTCTATTGGCAACTACCTATGTACAGAGGGTAATGAAAGTGAAGCAAAATGCATCCCACGCTTTTAACTCTAATTTGAATTACTCTATTTGTATCTTAATTTTTGATATAATTCTGTTCTGAGGTAGTTGACTATGACTGATCGTTCGATTTGCTATTACTTCATAATAGGTCTCTTTGTCATTAAAATTTATTATCTACTTTTTAGTTCGATTAGCAATAAAAGCGTGTTTTTTAGTTTTTTTTTTTTAACTATTTTTATTATGAATGAAAATTATTGTTATCATTGCAGTCAGTGAATAAATGATTCGATATATTCGTGTTATATTAAATTCCTTTCTTATCGCCTGTGAGTCTAAAGCTATGCAGTTATCGGCCGTGATAAAGAAGTAATCGAGATGAAGAACTTATTTCGTGGAGGGAGCCTAAATAAAGATTTTTCATTTTACAACCAAATTCACCTTACTTTTTGCCCACAGTAAAAAAAAAAAAAAATATTAATCCTGGCAATCCTAATAAGGATAATGGAAAACTTTTATCAAATTATTGCATTGTCATCGGTCCTTGATAGGTGTGCAAAAGTTCAAGTCGATCAGATTTTTAGAAGCCAGTGAAAATTAAGCTCATAGATTCCGTTACATACATACAACCCGAGCTAATAAAAGTGTGTTAATATAAAGAAAAACAATTTTTTTTTAACAAAAACAACAAAGTTTTTTTACATACCTTTTTACAAGAGATTTTTTACGGAGATTCAGACCATTAGTCTTATAAGCCTCTGTTAACTAAACTACTCGACTTTTGGATGGAGCTTTGCTTTGAAGGGAACTTTTCAAGGCAAATCTATTATAGGTGGTGTTGGTATATCAGCTGATATTTTTTCTTTCGCCGTGTCCATGTGGCTGTCTGCTCAGAATGAAACAAGGCGAATTCATTATTTGTTTTCAAGTTTCCCAATACTTTGCTTTGACAACCAAACGCCCAGAACATTGTTGTTGGTCTAGTGCCACCACCTTTAATGAATACGCATTGGAACTTTTCTTTTGTGACTTCATATTTTGTAAAGAATAAAAAGTTCAGTAAATCTATCTCGAATAGTGCCTCTTTCATTGAATTTCATTTCATTTCATTTCCAATTTGCTTTACTGATATGATTTATTTTTGAAATTAGTGCGGCGGATTGCACAAATATCGCATATTCGTTTATTGACTATCTATAGAGTAATGTGAATAGTAATTTACTTAGCGGCCGATAGCCAAAGTCGCTGGTGCTTTTCCGGTTGTTATGTAATTATTTATAATTATACTTCATTTGTAAATAAATAAATAAATTTACTTTACTTTAACGACCCAGTTGCTTGTGAAGCCACAAAAGCTTAAGAAAAATCAAACAAAACAAAAAAAGAGACTAATTATGTTGTTACCGTTAACACCAGTTACGACATTCAGGGTAGTATAAATATCAAGTCTTTTTTGTTTCACTCATAAACCATTGAATTGGGGAACAATAAACTTTATCAAGTCGACCGAAATTGAAAATTATCGCAGTTAATGCCAAGTGAGGTTGAAATTGCCGTGAATAAACCAATCGTTTTGAAAGCGAGTATGCCGAAAGATATTTCTGAAGTGACATCACCGGTTCCACAGGATGCTCGTCGGCGATAAAATCCAAAGTCGAAAAGACGGCGTCTAAGCTCATGGGTACCATTTTCTGAGATGGAAATGAATAATAAATTTTATGAAAATTTTTTGGCACTTTGTATGCTGTTTTTGGAGGGCAAACAAGCAAGTTCTTAAAATACATAGAGTTTCCAGAACCAAGAAGTCTAAATTTGGCTCCCCGAGAGCTGTTATAAAAACTAAAACAAGGTGCTGTGGGGACGAATCTGACCGTCTTTTCAAACACTCTAAGCCTTATGTGCCAAATGTATTTCATTTGTGTTAGATTACAAGGAAAAATAAAAGCAAAAGCTAACGCCAAACGTTTTTTCTTCATTAAGTACTTCTACACTCATCAGACATACCTCGTACGTTTGTATGCCTGTATTAAAAATATAACCCGACACATTGGGCTATTCATGTAATAAGCCTGTGTGTATGTAATGCATCCATTCATTCATTCATTTCGACACCCATTCACTGAGTGGCTGAGGCTGAGAGCAATTCAGTTCAGACAATTAATCAGCTCATACCACAGCGTTTATTAAACCATCCTTTCAACACATTAGTGCACAGCTATTAACCATTCGTTCGGCTTTCTGTCTAGCCAATTTTATTTAGCAGCAGCTTTCAAAGTTTGTTTTGCATTTCTTGCTGCTATTCGAGTGAATTATTTCCCTTTATATAAAAACACGGTGACTTTCATATTTCTTCTTTTAAGTATAAACGTTCTTATGTGTTTTAGGCACTCACGCCGACTCAATTAAGTAGACAGTAGACGTTACGTGTACTGGCACTTAGTAATAGGGCTTAACCACTTAATAATCTAGATTAAGCAAGCACGTATTAACTTGGATCAAGGGCACTTGATATACCGAAATAATCAAAATGTTATGCATAGAAATTGAATAAAAAAAGGGGATCAGGAGGATTTTCTTAATACGCGTCGGGACAAAATGATAGCGCATCAACATTTGGATACATATTGACTGTTTTCGATACGGCAATTCAGTGCAATTTCAACCATGGATGGCTTTACACCGAAACAACTCGCTGAAATAGTGATGCTATACATTGAAAATAGTCGTTCTATTGTTCCCACACAACGCACATATCGCAAAAAGTATCGCGGCAAACAGGCACCGTCTGACAATACTTTTCGTCGTTTGGTGTAAAATTTTTTTGAGCACGGAACAGTAGGTAGATCGTCAACATGCTGTTCTTCAACGACCAAAACGTTCCAATGAACTTGTTGAAGCACTGAGGGAGAGCGTTGCCCAGAGCCAACAGTGTCGTATCGTCGTCGCGCTCAGTATTTTGTCGTCAGTGGATTCACAATGCGGCGCATTTTAAAGATGATTTAAATTTGTTTCCGTATAAAGTGTAATTGACACAAAGAATATTGCCGACAGACCTTTCATGTCGCTTGAAATACTGCCAAACACTCGCTCGAATAGTTGACGCTGAACCCAATTTTTGGAAGCAAATTTTAATGACTGACGAGGCACATTTTAACCTCTCCGGCAGCGTGAATAACAAAATTGCTGCATTTGGGGAATTGATAACCCGCACGAGATCCATGAAACGCCATTGCATCACCGGAAAGTAACTGTTTGGGCCGGCATTTGCGCCAAAACCATCATTGGGCCATATTTTTACCGAGAAAACAAAACGGTCGATGGAAACCGATATCGATGGATGCTGGGTCATTATGTCTGCCCACAAATGCGTGAGAAAGGTTTAGACGGTTACTGGTTTCAACAAGATGGTGCGCCATGCCACACTGCGAATGCAACAATCGAATTTCTGCAACAAAAATTCCTGGGACGTCTAGTCAAAAAGAGGCTGCATCGACTGGTCCCCCAAATCACCTGACTTAACCCCATGGACTTCTTTTTGTGGGGTTATCTGAAAAGTAAGGTTTACGCCAACAAGCCGCAGACTATTGACCAGCATTGACGCTATAAAACCCGAAATGCTTGACAAGTTGATGACAAAGATGGCGCACCCTGTGCAAAAATACAGCTCATTGTCTAAGGAAAACCATATAAAAACAAGTTAAAAAATATATATGTTTTTATTAAAAATTGTATGCAAAAATTAGAAAAATTCCACAAGCTGTCACAGTTTTTAATTAGAGTTCCCAGAAAGATGTTTGGTACGCCGCTTTATAGCTTATTAAATTTTAAATTTTTTTCTAAAAAATCCTTATATTTTTCCCCATATAACGGATGCACTACGATTTCTCATACAAAGCAAATGCCCAGCACGGTCAGTGTTGTCATTTTATCGAGTGATTTAACATTTCTATGTATTTCCAGCATTGGCAACTCTGAACCTCTAAAACTGTTATAATCGCTAACTAACACTTTCTGGAAACGTCTTTCTATAAACTTATTTAGAACATTTTATCAATGGAGCGCAATGTGTGCTGTTTATCGTTTTTAAAAAGTTTTATGTCAGCCAGAAATGGACCTAATGAATAGAGATTACGATTTTTAATGTGGATAACACAGGTCGACAAAAATTTTGCACCAAAAACCAGACATTCTTCCAAAGCCTTTTGCTGTACTGAATCAGAATCTGAAGTCAGAATAGCGTCATTTACGAGATAGTATGGCTTAATAATATAAAAAGTTACCATTCTTGGCTATATTTGAGGCTATATAACATCGCCACTTATTACTGGTAACCATTTTGTGTAAGCCGTTACAGTTTCTCAAAGTAAAAGGCCTTTCAAAAGTGACGCCTACATGTTAGAAGTGAATAATTCCTAGATGATACTTATAGATATAAATACAGTCGAACTTCGATAACTCGAACTATGACTTGCCACAAAAAAAAATCGAGCTATCAAGATTTCGAGTTATCAAATATAATATACATATGTACATACATACATAAAAATCCATAAACAAAATAAAACCTGATGGAAAAATAAAACAATCCATAAAACTCAAGGGCTAGCAAACAATTTTATTGATAAAACAGTACATGCTTCAAATTATGTATAGTTGCTATATATTATTGTATGTGTATATTCTAAAATTATATATACATAATTAAGAACATTGTGTGAATAGATGTATAGCTTTCATTCGTTTAAAGTAAAAAAGTCAGTTATTTGGGATTGACAAGAGGATTTTTTATTATGATCTTCAAAAAAAGCTTCAATATTATTTAAACCATTGTACAGAGAATCGGTTGTATGTTCATTGGTTTTTAAATATGACCGCAAAATCTTGAACGAATTTGCAACTAGCTCGTTGCAACTGGTTGCAGCATATCATCTTGCAAATCATCTTCTATATCACTTTCGCTATCATGCTCAAATTCGAATTTAGATCCCAATAGCTCCATAATAGCTTCATCTGTGGGAAACTCTGAAGTAACAATATCGTCATCCACATGTATAAAGTCATTAAAGGTGACACCTTCGGTACCTCTGATAATTTGCCAAGCTTCATATTCATTCTGCAGTTGAATTTCTTCCTTACTCCTTTCTTTTATGCGTTCGCTTATGAAAACCAAAGGAATGTCACCTTCTTCCACCCATTCAGAATATTGACCGAAGCCGGCTTTTCTAAAACAATTAGAGATGGTTTCAGGCTTAACATCGATATTCCATGCATTAGTTATTTTATCGACACAGTCCATTAATGTAATGCTAAGATTTTTGTTTACTTCAAAGCATTTTATAGTAGTTTTTAAAATTCTGCGACGATAATGACATTTTAAATTTTGTATGACACCTTGATCGAGTGGTTGTAATTTTGATGTCATATTCGGGGGAAAAAATGCAAGTTTGAAACTTTAATCTCTGTTGGATGTCTTTAGGATGGGCTGGGCAGTTGTCAATAAAAAGTAGAATATTTCTTCCGGCTTTTCCAAATTGTTGGTCTAAGTTAAGAAGCCGTTCTCAAAAAAGGCTCCCGTCATCCACGCCTTTGAATTTGCTTTATAGTCGAGAGGTAACCATTTAACACCTCTAAAACAGCGGCGTTGATTACTTTTACCTATCAAGAGTAATTTCAATTTTTCTGATCCATCCATGTTTGCGGCAATCATCAACGTAACTCTCTCTTTACTGTGCTTTCCTCCATGGCATTTCTGGTTTTTTAAAGTTAAGGTGTTATCTGGAAGACATTTAAAGAATAAACCCGTCTCACCCTCATTGAATACGTCCCGTGCTTGATAACCTTCTAATAAATGAGGTAAAACATCACGTTGCCATTTCATGCAGTCATCTTCGCTTACATCATTACTCTCACCACACACCTTTTTATGACATATACCAGATCTTAGAAAAAAAAAAAAACTTTAGGTGCCAGCTTGCACATTTATTTTATGAATGTACATACCTTCGTTTCCAATTATCGAGCCAACCAGTGCTTGCCTTGAAATTCGGTTGTTCTAATTTTTGAGTAAATTCCAATGCTTTTTCTTTAAGTAATCCTCCGGATATAGGCAAATTCCGTGTTCTGGCCGTTTTAAACCATTCTAAAACTGCTTTGTCCACATTTACGTATGTTGGCTTTTTTAGTCTCTTTGAACTCCCACTTGCACCACCATTTTCGATTGCACTAATAACCGTTTGTTTATTTTTTAAAATAGTTGACACTGGAATAGCATACTTTACAGCTACATCTTTTTTTCCATTTCTACTTCCTTTATTAGTTTAAATTTTTCATCAATAGATAAAGTTTTTAAACAACGTTTTGATGACATGTCAACAGAGTTTATTTTCGCGTAAAAACTACTAATAAAATACCTGTTTGCTATAAAATAAGCAACACGTAATAAGGGGATTCCCCCGGAAATTCGACTTATCAAAGCTGGCGCCAAATATTCTGTTCGAGTTATCAAGATATTCGAGTAATAGAAGTTCGAGTTATCAAGTAAAAATTACCCACAATTCTTACTCTAAACGCTATTGCCAAGCAATTTGATTCGAGATATCAAATATTCGAGATATCGAAGTTCGATTTATTGAGGTTCGACTGTATATCCTTTTTTGTATCATCTTTGGCATTTGTCAAGTAGACAAATGTACATTTTTACACGTCACAACGCGTTAAAATTATTGAAACTTTTTACGAAAATGGTTGATTTTGAGGTGCTACGAGTACTACGCGAAAATCGTCCGTACATAGAACGCAGATAAAGTCCGATTCGTACTAGCTCTGTCCAGAAAAGAAAGCAGAACTATCGTAGGTATACTGACAGACCACAAATTGCTAGCGGCGCACGCATACAAGATAGGAGTTACAAACAACGATAGCTGCAGATTTTGCAATGAACGTTAGAACAACTTCTATGTTCTTGCCCTGCATTAGCTAGAACCCGAATGAAATGCTTAGCAGCTCTACGATATGAGAGGTTAGAATGTCTTTCGGGGTTAGAGCTTCAGAGCTTACTTAGATTCGCAAAAGACGCAGGCTTATTACAAAATGTCTACTATAAAGAAACGTAAAGGTCTAGCTCCATCTGGTCACACTAAAGATCACAAGATCTATGTATGTGATGGCTTTCAGCCAGCCAGGTCAACCTAACCTAAGTACTACATATCACAAAATTTGTGAATTTTTTGGTGGAAATAATCGTCCGAATGAGTTGACAATTCAAATATTTATGGAAAAATTTCAGGAAACTGGTTCTCTCGAGGATAGAAAAGGACTGACAGACTCAAAACTGCATTAAAAAAACTCCTAGGTGTGTTTTTTGAAAGACCATTCGCAACTCTTTGCCTTCCAAGCCCATTTTGGTGAGAAAAACATTATTTGTCTTTATTTGCCTGTTGAACTTAAGGGGTAAGGAAGGGATAGTCAGAATTAAAAAAAAATTGGACTTTTTTTCGGACTTTCTTAAAGAATAAATAATTTTCTTAAAAATGTTGTGTGAAAATTTGAATTCAAGCAAAACTTTAAATGCGTTTTCATGTTTTTTGAACTGGTGATCACTGTAATTTAAAAACCGTTTGGTAGATTTCAATAAAATTTATACTGCTTTTGAAAAACATAAAAAACCCATGCCTGATTGCAGGATTTTTTTTTTCAAAATTTAGATTTTTTAAAGCAATTAATTGTCGGTTTTTTTCTCGAAAATCTGAAAAATATTTCCTGAGGCCGCCATATTGTTAATTTTGAAAAAAAGCTTCGATCAGGCACAAGATTACCTATTAATAAAACTAATTCCTCTTGCCCGATTAATTTTATCTGAATCTCCAAGGACTTGTGATGATCACCGCAAGGGACTTCTGGAGAAACCGGTTCCACACAAACAGCGATAACTTTTACAATTATTAATTTTGTTTTTTGAAATTTTGATAAAGTCAAGCCGAAACATGATGTATTAATGCTACGTGTTTATTTTTGTAAAATAAAGCAACAGACTAGCAAAAAAGAAATTATTGAAAATCATCATTTTATCGGGCCTCTGACTACCCCTAACCCCTTAAGAATTTTCAAATTGAAATTTTATAGTCTTGAGAGATTCATTTCACGGATTTTCGTCTAGTTCCAACCTCTTCAACGTACACATATTGATGTTTTTCACCAGTCGCTCGAAATGCGTATTAGGCATCGAAAATATGGATATTTTCCTTCGGTGCACCAAAAATTATTACTTCTTGTATAAACAGCCTATGTAACGGTACCTTTTGAAAGCTGACATCTCTTTGAACTGCCATTTCAGTGTTATTATGCGAAATTTCAAATCAGTTGCTAAATCATAGTTAATTATGTTTCTAACGAACTGTTGAATGAGGTTAACATCTTTTTGAAGACCCATAGAAATCATAAGAATTTTTATTATTAAGTCATCAAAGATTCTCTATTACTTTTTGGTTTGGTAGGAAAAGCTCTTGATTGTAGTCTGTGAACATTAGAAAATCCATCGCAAATCAATGCATCGATGTATGTCCACCCATGCATCAAATTAAAAAAAAAATCAACGATGTATTTTTGCCTCTGATATCCTAAATGAAAATCTTTGTAAACTTTGCCCAAACTATATGGAAGCCAACCAGAGCGACTTCCGTAGCCAAATGTACGTGGCTACCATTCGGTTGTGCTCGGGAACATATACACATGAAACATATTTATGATGGAGAAAGTTTTTTATAATAGCGGTCACCCTTCTTCTGGTAATGGCAAACCTCCGAGTGTATTTCTCGCATGAAAAATCTCCTCTTAAAAAAACGTCTGCCGTTCTGAGGCAGCATAAAACTGCAGACTCCACCATTGGAAGAAAAACACCAAAACGCACACCACTAATTGGAACAGGAGCTTGGCCAAATAACCAGCAAAGGACTTAAATCTACTTCCAAGCAATTCTATGCCGAAATTTTACACCTCTCACGAAACATGATGAAGCAATTTTCCATTACGCTAAACACTCAAATCCGGACTCACGTAAAACAACAAAAACAGTTTCAATACAAAAAATATTTAATTCTTTTTGGGTGTATTGTCATTAATTATGTTAATGCCGTATTGATTATCTCTCGTTCATATGTTGACTATTAAGACTATCCTTTGTAATCAGCAAAACAATAATCGCCAATTTCCAGAGCGAATAGATCAATAAATAGTTTTTTAATATTAGCTTTTATAGTAGTTGTTGCAGTTCAAGCACCGGCTTACATTTATAGTAACAGTACTTTTGTATTGTTAAGTGTTTAAGCAATGCTTAATAGCCACTTCCATAAATTGAACGAGTTTTTATGACGCAAAATGAGTTTTCAAAATTGAGCATTATCATTTGTGAATGTGTGTCCATATGTATGTATGTACGAGTATATGTAAGGCGCTCCACAGTGAACAATGTTTTTTTTTTTAATATAAGTAAGTATATACTTGTCGCCGGATAGGTTTCACTAATTTAGCACTAATTTCACTAATTGAAGCAAATCTATGAAATACGACTGAAGTGAACCCACTGTCGGGTTTGTGTCCACGATATGAAGATGAGTTTGTAAAGACGAAGATGTGTTTGTTTGCAAAGTAGCATCGGTTCCCGGCAAGTATTCTTTGACCAATTTCAGCCGTTATGCTGTTTTTATTGTCGATTTTGACACCGAGATATTTGAATACCTGAAAATTTTCGAAAATGTAGGAACCTCTTTTAAATCTCTAGCCGATGTTCTTCATTCCTTGTCCTGGTGGTGATGGCACCATTGCCTTCGTCTTGTCTGCGTTAAGTGATAATCTCTTTTTTCTTGCCGTTTTATCAATTTTTATAAAGGCTTGTTTAAGGTCGCCAAGGGATGTTCCGATAATGTCCAAATCATCTGCATGCGCTTGGATTTGTACCGATTTAAAGATTTTAGTTCCGTCTGTGGGTACGCCAACTACGCTCACTACTATTTCAATGGCGAGATAAAACTGCAGACATGAAAGACCATCATCTCCTTGTTTGAGGCCGTTTCTTGATATGAATTCGGATGACAGCGAATTTCCAATTTTGACGACATTTCTAAAATTTTCTGGTGTTGATTTTATTGAATTGTTGATTAAATTGAAATTTGAAATAAAAGGCGAGCCAAGAAGCACCGATAGATTGGTAACTCCTAAAAAACTCAAGCTAAAAAGTTTATTGTATTCAAAGCTGTGGAAAGTAAAAGGGTAGATAGTAAAGGGGGGAAGGAGAAGAGAGAAAGAAAGAGATAGGATAAAAAAGAGACAGATACCGAGATAGCTAGTCCTGTGAGAATTTTCCTGATTCTTTGGCAAAGCTGAAAATATCCTCCAGTTTACTCAGTCCAGATATTACTCATTCTCATGACATCGAAACCCAAAGCTAAGGCTCTAGCAAAGGCAGAAGACTCGCAGAGAAAATGGTCAGTGCTATCCGCCTCCCTAAGCAAGACATGCAAATTGGGTCCTCAATGATTCCAATGGTGGTTGACCCCATAAGTTGTGCTCTGTAATAATATCAACCATAAACAGAACGTGTTTTCATCCAAATTTTAGATGAAAGTTTGACAGCTTTCTGTTTAGACTTGTCACAAAACACTTTCCAGTTCCGCAAAGTTCTAGACTTTACCATCGCGCTTTATGTAAATTGCATACAAAATCGCTGATCTAATTCATGATTTCTACACAACTAATTCCGATTAGTGGCTCTGTGGTGTAACCGCTGGTCATTGCTGGTCACTGTGGGGTAACCGCTGATCCGCAGTTAGCCAATTCATCGGCAATTTTTCAATTTCATCGGTTAATTTTGTTAGTCGAATAAGTTTGTGTGGGTTTCCAAATTCGTGCATAGCAGCGATGCGATGGGTTCGTAGGATACTATCATTTTCAGCTTTGAAGTCTATAAAGAATTGAAATGTGGCTACTCGGTTTTCTTGGGTTTTTTCAAGGATTCAACTTAGAGTAAAAATTTACAATAAATACAAATACACCCCAAATACAACAAAAATTAGACCCTGGATGGAAAGATGATGGAAAGGCCCTTATAAAATGAGTCATAAAAATTTAGTTTGAGTAACTTTTTTACTAAATAAAAAAATGATTTTGAGTGATGGAAATTTGTATTTAACTGTTACGCGCTCCATTGCTTGTCTGTTATTTTCCTGCAGCTGTCTAGTTGACAAGTGTCAAAAATGATTGACGTATGATGCCATTTGCAAAAATTATAAATCTTCCGTTAGAGCAATTAATTTTGCGCAACTTTGGTCATTATAATGTATTTAAGATTTTTTCTTATTCTGTTGTTGTGTATACAAATATGAGTCATTGAAATCTTTTTGTTAGTTATTTGCTTTTATTTCTCCATTGTTGCTTTTGTCAACTAAATTATTACAAATACATGCATACATATAAGCATTTGTATGTATAAAAGAATGCGAATATGTAACTTAATTAATTATTGGTTGGATTTCGCAAAATCTCTGTGCATTACAGCAGGTTTTTAGTGTCTAATCAGTTGGATTTTTTTCAATAAAATTCTAAAAAAGCCAGCGGGCTTATCTGCTGTATTTACATATATTAATTAATTAATTTAATATATGGAAAATAACAATAAATTATTTTTTTATTTTTTATTTATTTTTACATATATTAATTAATACAAAATATTAATATATGTAAATGTAAAAATAATTGAAGCGAATTTCGCAACTAGTTTGTTTTTCTGGAAAAAACTTTAAAATGAAAAAAAAAAAAAAATACAATACAACTCCTCTGAAAACCAACTGCACAAATGGTTCCAATGCTTTGAAAAGAAAAAAGAAACCACCAACTTTGCCTGCTGTGAAGGAATTGTCGCTTACATCTGTTTTCGTTCTGCGTTCTTTCCACATTAATTAAGTGCAGGAGTTGAATCATTATTTTTTTAAATAATTTAATATTTATTTAAACTCGCGAAAAGAGTCTACGTCTTCATATGCAAGTAGCCTCTTGACAACACCGTGCACCAATTCTGGGGCAACGTCCGTTGAGGGTGGGCTCGTCTAAGGATGCAATGGTGCTTTCAGACTGCAGGCGCATACACCACGTTCGTTTTCCGTTCATACTCTACAATCAGACCCGAGCGCGCTGACCCAAGCGGCTTTCGCAGGCCCAAATACTGCTTCTAGTTTCTCTTAAGTTCTGCCTATGGCAGAGGAGAATCACTCATCTAAGTTAGTTAGTCCTGAAAGTAGCCCTTTTTAATGCGTTTGTATCAGTTGATGCCAAAAGTAAGGAATCTCGCTTTATTAGTGCAAAAAAAAAAGTTTTTCAAATTTAATTTCAAGTTCGATTGCTTACGGTTTGCAAAATTAGTCACCCTCTCGAAAAATTTATAACTTTTGCAAATGCCGTCGTACGTCAATCATATGTGACACTTGTGAACTAGACAGCTGCCGTATACTAAATGAAAGGCAATGGATTGCGTAATGATAAAAATAAATATTTCTATAACTCAAAATAATTTTGGCTTTTATTTAGTAAAAAAGTTATTCAAAAACAAAATTGGATGAATAATGTTGCGCCACCTTGTATTATAAATTCCTTTTATTTATTTACTTCATTGAGCATAATGAAGTTTCTTAAAGACTATTAAAATCTTATTTTTTTATTTAGTAAAAAAGTTATTCAAAAACCAAATTGAATGATTAATTTGGCGCTACCTTGTATTACACATTTTTTTCATTTATTTGCGTAATTGAACATACTTAATTGTCTTAAAGACTAATAAAATAATTTTTTTATTAAGTAAGAAAGTTATTAAAATAGTGTATGATTAATTTTGCGCCACCTTGTAGTACACGTTTTTTATTTATTTACTTCATTAAGCATACTGAAGTTTCTTAAAGACTAATAAAATCATTTGTTTTATTTAGTAAGAAAGTTATTAAAAAGTGTATGATTAATTTTGCGCCACCTTGTATTATAAGTTTTTTTATTTATTTGACTAATGAAATCTTTTTTTATTTTGTATAAAAGTTATTCAAAAACAAAATTGGATGATTAATTTTGCGCCACCTTGTATTGTAAGTTTTTTATTTATTTACTTAATTGAGTATACTGAGGTTTCTTACAGACTAATAAAATCATTTCTTTTTTGTTTAGTAAAAAAGTTATTTAATAACGGAATTTGATGTTTAAATTTGCGCCACCTTGTATAACTTACTATTAACGGTGTACGCATACATACTCCTCCTGTACAGCATACTTCTTCCATTTGGCAGAGAATTTGTAAAAACAATCGTCAATCTATTTATATTTTCTTTAGTAATCTTTTAATAGATTCTTTCTCAGAAATTTTGAAAGAAAGGAGTGACCTTGGTGTATATAAATGTATTAATGTATGTACAGCAAAACCTATTTTATATGACCATGTATTATTATAATTTTTTCAGATCTGCTATCTCAGCGTAATTACTTATAAATTTAGTGAATCAGTTCACCAATTCATTCATTATTCATTAGGACTAACAAATTCAAGTGCTGTCTGCAGGCACATAGACACATACTTATTTATATAACTGTATAATACATATGAAGTGTTGGGCCGTATCGATACTTAAAGTAAGAAGTACTCGATACTCAAAAGAATCGGCAGTACCCGATTTTAAAAGTGTCGATATTGAGTACACAAAGTACTCGTAAAAGCTCCAGTCATGTAAGCTCAATAACGTCCCGGCTTGGTGTGATAAAAATCAGCTTAAGCTTAAATGCTTTCAGCTTAATAAATACTTTCAGATAGCGTTTTTTTAGTCTAGTCAGTTACTTGGTACCTCGTATTTAATTAGTGAATCTCGTCTCACGTTTTAGGAATGCAGTTTCAGATCCGGGTGCAATTTTTATTTCTACTTCTGAGTCATTTAAATGATATGTAATTTTTATGCTATTTTCTTCACTCAACTTTATTCGACGATTTGGTTCAGAATTTATTGAACCATATATTCTGAAATTATTATTTACATACCTCACTTCCACGTCCTAAGTTGGAATATGGTGTGCGGTCTTTATATTGAGGCCGCACCACCTTTGCCCTGTTAATAGGCTTGAACGAATTCGAAAGCATTTTCTGCGCTTCACTTTGTGATCCCTTAATTTTTGTTGATCCGATTCTTGCGCGTCCCACAAGATGTGCCTTAATAAATTTGAAGCCGTTGCAAAATAGAAGAATTATTCTTTCTTCCTTTGATATCAGCAGTGGTGTAATTGACTGCCCTGCAAAAAAAAACAAAAAAAATTCAGAGTAATGACTTATCAATGGGGCAACTATAGACGCAAATAAATTCAAGGATTACTTTAAAGATCTCTTAAACCAAATACAGACGGCAAAAGACATACTGCGATGAAGGTTTGATATATTAGTTCAGATAGACGAATTACCAAAAAGGAGGTTATAGCCGTGCTAAATAAGCCAAAGTCGAACAAGACCCCAGGACTGAATATACCCCATACGAATTCTTTAAATGTGCAAGTCATCATCTTCTAGAGCAGTTAGCTACACTTTTGATAGAATATATTAACACCGGTATTATAGATGAACGTTTTATAACAAATTTATTGTTTCCCTTTTTTTAAAGAAGTAAGGAACTACAAAATACAATGGGCTCTTTAGCCTGAGTGTTTTAGGAGCCACCAAATCTCCTGGTGCTCCTTGGCTCGACCTTTTCAAGGAAATATCGAGGAATATTTTTATGAATTGCGTAGCTAAAATCTGAATGGGAACTTTAAGTACAAGGTTGATTGACTGGGTAGAAGAAAATCGAATTTCACAATAATTTCTAGCAGGATTTTAAAAGAATTACTCGACGGTTGATAATTTACAATCTGGCGTCAATAGCTCACTTAAAGTTTAATGAGAGAGAAAGAGGTGTATGCGTTTTTTTTTTGTTGATTCTAAAACCCCCTTTGACAAGGTAACTGCGAAACGCTTAATCACAAATTGCACGCAATGAGAATTTGAGCAAAATTTGCTACCTTTATTGAGAAAATATATCAGAAATCTTAACCATTTGTTCGGGCAATAATATGTCTGAACAATTTGAAACAACTTGTGGAATTAAACAAGGTTGTGTATTGCCACCAATGCTTTTCGCCTTATGCCTCAATGACTTGCGTGAAGAATTAGGAGGAGCCTGGTTAATTGATAATTACAATATAAGGCTTTTACTTTATGCGGTTGATATAATCAGATATATATTATGAAAAATTATAAAAAATTTAGAAAGGAATTGGGAAAATGGAATACGGAGGTGGATCTTGCAAAACCGGCGATATTGGTTTTTAGAAAAGGCGTAAAGCTAGGAAAAGAAGAAAAATGGCAGTACATCGGGGAAAAAGTAATAATCGTAAATTAGTATTGGTATTTAAGAGTGTTATTTAAACCAAAAAATAACTTTAAAAAACATTTCGAAAATAGCTATAGCAAGCACAAATAGCTTGTAGAAAATATTTTTTGGAAAAAAGAAAATGGATCTAAGCGCTAAGTGAAAAATGTTACAGGCTGAACATCATCACAGTGAAAGATGTTGCAGACCTTGTAGTCATCCACAATCAACTCTTTCTTTTACCAGCTTGAGAATAAAGTACTTTCTACCTTTAAAAATACCCGATACTTAAAAGAATCGATACCGAAGTACTCGATTCTCAAAAGCTCTCACTACCTTCCATCACTAATGTAGAAAAAAGTAAATACAATTTTCTGTGAGTTTAAAAATATTTTCATTCAAGCTACTCGTCAGCAATTTAAAGGTAGCAAATTCCTTATATGATCTATTGCTTTAGTAAATGTGTTTTTACTCTTTTTTTTCCTTTTGGCCTTCAATCGAGCGTAACGCCAAATGGGCGCACAAAGAACTCAATCCATTGCCCCCTCGCCTTCCTGCCACCAAACATTTGAATTGAAACAATTATAGAATTTACGTAATATGGCAAAAATAAGTTGAGCAATTCAAAAGGCAGCACAAAGCAAAAGTACGTATAAAGACGATGAACAGAGGTAAGAGGACACAAGAGCGGATCAGCACGACAATGCAATTTTGCGCTAAAATAAAAATAAAAACAATAAGCAACGCAGAGCATCGATTTAATTTGCTTCAATAGCTAGAAAAATAGCTGAATATATGTAATTCAAATATTATGCCCGTCAAAGGAGCTGAAGGAAATAATAGAATATGCCATTATTACATATATATAATGCAAATAGTAAAAAAGTGTGGGACAAAGTGCACGAAATAGAAGCAGAGGCAGATATTATATATTAAAAATCGCTCGGTAAGACGGTGGGTTTTCCCATCAAAGAATTTGTATTTGAGCTCTACAAAAGCAATTAAAACCAATGGCACAGCCAGGCAAAAGCTACAGGCAGAGTACGTATTATAAAAAAATATTGGAAAAATTTATAAATTCTTATATAAGAATCATAATAATAATGTATTCGATATTCTCATGCCGTTGACAAGAACATATAAAACGAATCTTGATACGATTAGCATCTGGGCGCAGTGCCTGAATGAATACTGCAGGAGCCCTTTTATCGCTTAAGGGCTTGGATTCAAAGTTAATCGATTTATAAGAGGTGAGGTGGGAGAAAATGTTATAAAAAACCGTCATGTTTCGGCTAGATAAACGCTCGATTGCGGAATCGGTGTGTGCGTTGAGGACACTCTTCATATTTTCATGTAGGAAGCTGCAGGATCGAGAGCTTCTGGTTAATATTGTTGGTCAAAGTGTTTCAGAAAATATACAATATAGTTGTCGGATATGTAGAAATATTTGTACATACATATATACAAAATAAATAATAGGAATGCCCACAAAAAAATAGGAGTTTCGGCATGAAAAATATGGAAGGTTAAATTTTCAATAAAAGAACCTTTCTATTTACAAATTTTTGGCACAAAATAAATCTCATTCTTGCATTCATCTTTCAGGAGTTCGCATATTTCAATCAAACGTGAACAAAAATTAAAATTTCAATTTAAGTATAACAAATTAAAAGTTAGCTCTACATAAAAAATGGACTTATTATCGTAATACACGATTTTTCCCTTCAAGGCTTTATAAAAAAAAAATCACTAATATTCCGTTGAATACTCTCGAATTTTCAGCACTGCATCCTGAAAACGTGATTTCTTTCCAAGCTTCTTTCACTACCTTCCATACATCTCTAGAATTGGGTTGTTTCTGTTCGGCAACACTGTTTTGATATCGTTTCAGAAGCTTTCTATGGGGTTGACCACAGGAGACTGAGCAGGCCAACTCATAAACTCAACACCGTTGGTCCTAAACCATTCTTTGACGGCCTTGAGGCTTGTTTGGGATCCTTATCCTGCTGGTATACCCATTTCAGTGGCATATTCCATGTAGCTTAAGGGAACATTACCTCTAATATTTCCACATACTTATGGCCTGTGGTCCATGATGCGTTCAATCAAATGATTTCGGCCGAGTCCGCTATATGAAAACTTGCCCCGTATTATTAACTTACATCCGCCATGTTTGACTGTTAGTCGCGGATTATATTTCTGGGGCTTGCACTTCAAAACAACTCGATTCTGTTTTCATTTGACCACAATATATATCATATTTCGTTACTTACTCACGGGTCAGGACAACAACTCTATAAAGACTTTCATGTATTTTTGTTAGTAGCTGTACTTTGTGGATTTCTTGCGAATAATTTGTGGTGCACTAAACGTCTACGCACAGTTTCGGTGCTTATTGGCAAGCTAAGGTCGTCGCGGATGACCCTGGTTGATGCAAATTGATTACTTTTCCAGTAACTTATTATATTGTGATTGTCTTTAGCGTATATTTTGTGCTTTTGTGCGCGAGTTTCATGCTTATTTTTACATTTTAAGACATTTTCTACCATCTGAGTAGAGCCTTCTTTGGAATCTTGAATTTCCTTGAATGTTTCCTTTTGATTTCTTAGCCTATTGATAATTTTTCGATTTTTCTATGTGCACTGCATTCCTCCACGTCTTAGAACCAAAAAAGCAATATATAGCTTATGATCAAAAAGTACCTGGAATGTTTAATTTAAACGGTCCGTGCCATCGCACCGAGTCAAAATTGTGCTGGGTTAGTTGACCAAACACTAAGTAAATACCATCGTGTAAGCACCGTATTCACCTGATACAGCCCCGTGCGAGTGCTTTTTGTTTCCCAAGTTGAAGTTACCACTTCGTGGAAGGAGATTTCATTCGATAGAGGAGATCAAAGAGAATGTGACCAAGAGAATTTAATCATTCCCGGTACTTTCTGATCATAGGTAAGTTAAAAATAGTTTATTAAAATTGCTGATAGGCAAATTAAAAGTTATTTTTATTAAAAAACGTTAGCACAAACAAGTAATTCTACTCTAAAATAACTATTCAGCCGACAACGAAGTAACAATGGCTGTGTTGATTTTTTGTTATTTCACACAATCTCTGTTTTGCCGTAAACAAACCGCCGTAACATCCCCTGTAACGTCAATAAATCAGTTGATTCCTGGAAATTCGCTAAGAGCCGGTTAACGGTCTGATATTGGACAAATCTCCTGAATTCTTTTCACCAAGACCAATACTACGATAGTAAAAAATTACAAAGAGAATTTTTAGAGCTTCAATTTGATGAAAGTTATTGCCTCTAAGCCAACGCATCACAGTCGCTGATTTGTGACAAGGAGCATTGTCTTGTTTGGAATTGACCTCTATCTAAATTAGTGTCGCCGAAAACGCGCGTTAACGAAGTACAGTTTCTAATATATAATATTTATGTTATTTTGCCTGCCTGCATGCGACACCCGCAAATGAAGATTTCGCCAACACCATTAGCATCCATACAGCCCCAGAGAATAATGCTGCCTCTCCATACTTAACAGAGTGTACCACGAAATCTGGAAATCCTCGGCAACCCGTCGCTCACGAACGTCACACCAGGTTTTCAAATACCTGAAGGAAAAGCAAGAAATCGTTTGTAGTTATTTAAAATTATGTAAACTAAGCCTCCCTCAAAGTTCGATTGATCAGACCAAGGAACATTCGACCAATCTTCCGCCATAAAATATTGCTATCGGAGAGCCCATTTGAAACGCTTTTTCTGATTTTATTCTGAAACCCATGGCTTCTTTCGGGCTTTGCAGCATTTTGAACCTGCCTTCTTCTACCTGTTCGAGCACTAACGGATTTTCTAATTTCATTCGACAGGGTAGCTACAAGGGCAGAAGAGAAATTTTGTACGATCCTTGTGAGCCTCGCGTCAAGTTTTCGGTCTTCCCTTACACTAGTAAGGCGTAATGGGGTGCCTAATACTTTTGGCTAAGCCGTACAGCTACGAGCTCTTTTCCTCTTTCAGGGAATATTCTCTGGTATAAAATTTTCATTCAAGTGCGAATCCAGCGAATCTTGCAAAATTTTAAAGTGTATGCCAGCATGCACTTACTTCTGCTAAAAACGGAATAAACAAATCTTTGAATAAACAAATCCAAAGTAGTTGTGTTTGTAAACAATAACGAAAAAAGACGCATTGCAAGCGTTGGAATTGGCGGCATCCGAAAAGAAACCATGGCACGCCTGAAGGCCATTTGGCAAGCCAAGGTAACAGTCATGGCGTTTGTGCGGGCACTTGGGGAACGGGAATGGAAAAATCAGCTAGCGTATACACACGCATGCACACATACAGTGCATTGGGTTGGGTATTTACCCAGCAGACCTTTTTGTTTGATATCAACTTGTAACATCGCACAGCTTTCTCAAATCTCGAACGTTAAATCACGGCAATTTTCCAACAAGCGGCGTATAGTGTTCCCAATTTAAAAGGCACATCTTATTTAGCTGGAGACTTTCTTAAAGTGTTTTCTTTTCTCGCAATAATGTCACATTCATTTCACCTTGCGTCGGAGTTGTACAATTTTCGGTGTATTTTTCCAAACTGTTTTACTCTGACTAGGCGAATGTGCGGCAATTTTAGCTATACAAAAAGTGAAGGTGGGCGTTGCCCAGCTGATTTTTATTTACCTGTCTGTATAAGTTTTCCCCGACAGTTGTATGGAAACTTTAATTCTTACAAAAAGTTTAAGTAAATCGCTCTTTTTCATTATTCAAGATGGTACAAAATTAATCATCCAATTTTATTTTTGAATAATTTTTTTACTAAATAAAAAAAAAGTTATTTTGAGAGATTAAGATTAGAATTGTTTGTTGATATATTATAAATAAATAAGAATTAAGAAAATAAATAAGAAAAATTATAATATAAGGTGGCATAAAATTAATCATCCAATATTGTTTTTGAATAACTATTTTACTAAATAAAAAAATGATTTTATTAGTCTGTAAGAAATTTCATTATGATCGATTAAGTAAATAAATAAAAAACGTATAATACAAGGTGGCGCAAAATTAATCATCCAATTCTTTCTTTGAATAACTTTTTTACCAAATCAAAATCGATAAATAAAAACTCATAACACAAGGTGGCGCAAAATTAATCATTCCATTTTGTTTTTGAATAACTTTTTTACTGAATTTTAATATGTTTTTGAGTGATGGAAATTTTTATTTATACCTCCATGGCGCTCCATTACTTGTCTCTTTGCATACCGCAGCTCATTCGTAAAAATTATAACATTTTCCGATAGGATGCTTAATTTTGCGCCACCCTGTATATAATTTTTCTTGCTTTATTCTTATATGAAATACGAAACATTTTCGTAGGTGGCATTTTTTTCGAGAAAAGGAAAGACGATTAGAATTCAAGTTGAAAAATTAGTAATTTTCCGCTTGAACTCAAAGGGGTTTCTCCGATTGCTATCAAATAAAATTATACTTTTATTTTTTTTTATTTTATAATTTTGATTAATCTTATATATAAAATAAAGTCAACTTTTTGTGTGTGTTCGCTAACCGGCCGTGTCTTTGCACCGAATTAAACCAAACTTACACACATTGTTAAGTAGGTATTGAAGATAGTTTACGTATAGTTTGGATGCCTATTGGTGGATAGGGCTCGAGATATAGGTCAAAGCGTGGACCCGGGTAACCTTCGGATGTGTATGTACAATATGGGTATCAGATGGAAGCTGTTGGTGAATGCTTTAGTTCAGAGTATTTTTCATGCCGCTCCGTGACTAGGGTCTCGAGATAGAGACCAACACGTGGACCCTAGAATGTGTTTGTACAATATGAATATCAAATTGAAGCTGTTGGTGAATGCTTTAGTACAGAGTATTTTTCATGCCGCTCCGTGACTAGGGTCTCGAGATAGAGACCAACACGTGGACCCTAGAATGTGTTTGTACAATATGGATATCAAATGGAAGCTGTTGGTGAATGCTTTAGTACAGAGTATTTTTCATGCCGCTCCGTGACTAGGGTCTCGATATAGAGACCAAAACGTGGAACCTAGAATGTGTTTGTACAATATGGATATCAAATTGAAGCTGTTGGCGAATGCTTTAGTACAAAGTATTTTTCATGCCGCGCCGTGACTGGGGTCTCGAGATATAGGTCAAAACGTGGGCCCGGGTAACCTTTGGTTGTGTATGTACAATATGGGCATCAAATGAAAGCTGTTGATAAGTGCTTTAATACGGGGTAATTTTCATACCTATTGATGACTAGGGTCTCGAAATATATGCTAAAACGAGGACCCGCCGTGTCTTTGCGCCGAATTAAACCCAACTTACACACATTGTTAACACTTGATGATCATGAAAAAAGAAGATTTTTTTTAAATTTCAAATCAACGCAAATGAATAACTAAGAAACAATCGTCAAAAAGAAAAAAGAAATTTATTATTTTTTCAATTAACAATCGCTCACGTGCTTATATTTTTCTTATACATTTAGGAATTTTCACGTGTAAATTGGAATTAATTAATGTAAGTTTTCATCAAATTTAGTGGAGTGAATCAAATAAAAAAAAAAAAAATATAATCCACAAAATTTCAGAATACCATAATTACAATAATGTTTATTACAGTACAAATGCCAAGACAATCGCGTATTCATATTAGTCGCTCGACAAATAATAATAGGCGCATGAGAAATGTTCGGAATAACGCGACATCAGAAGAACCTCAAGAAGAAAATGAAGCAAATCGGCAACGAATGGCACGGTCCAGATCAAATCGACCAAGAGACATCAATTTGAACAAAGCTGCTATGTAAAGGAACTGGACTTGTAGTCAAACGACTGATGAATAATGTTATCGAAGCAACTATTTTAATTGGCAAATTCAAGAATGAAGACGTTCTAATACCGAGAATTCCAATGATTCCACCTGAATAGCCATTTGAATTCAAGCGTTTGCAACTGCCCATTCGTTTAGCATTTGCAATAACTATCAATAAATCACAAGGGCAAACTTTAGAAATATGCGGGATGAATTTAGAAGAACCAGTATTCACCCATGGTCAACTATACGTTGGCTGTTCACGTGTTGGGAAGCCAACAGCATTATATATTTACTCAAAAAATAGAAAAACAAAAAATATTGTTTATGCCAAAGCGCTTGAATAAAGAATAAAGAAATAAATAATATGAAAACCATATATTTTCTGTTCTAAACCATATCTATTCTATTTTAGTGTGCCCAGCGAAGCGGGCGGGGTTTGCTAGTTTTTTATATTTTCTTACTTTCAATAAGTGCGATGCTTAAATTTAAAATGTAATGCTTTTCTACTTAATAAAACTAATTTCCCTGAATAAATTATTTAGATTAAAAATTAATTATATACATTTTTTTAAGTAAATTTGTAAAATAAAATTCATTCCATTTTCTACATAAAATTGATATGAAAACTTATCAGTTAATCGAGAAGTTCATTTACTAAGCGACGACAAAAATAAAACTTAAAGTAAATACACTAGCAGGCTTCGAACCAAAATATCAGCCACTTTTTGAGTGAATTATATAAACTTTTTTCAATAAAAGTTTTGTACATAAAATAAGAGCCCAGGAAAATAAAAGTGCTGCCAGAAATTTGTTAACGATTTCTCAAATATTTCACACACAGCAGAAGTTGAGGAGTAAAGTTTGAAAAAAATGGTTAAGCCCAAATGATAAGTAGTGCTGAAACTCAAATTCAGAGCTAAAGTTTTATCAAATGTAGAAGAATATTTATTAACGTATGGCGCAGAAGCTTGGACGATGGCAACATCCGATGAAGCGACGCTTGGAGTGTTCGAGAGAAAGATTCTGCGTAAGATTTTTGGACCTTTGCACGTTGGCAACGGCGAATATCGCAGACGATGGAACGATGAGCTGTATGAGCTTTACGACGACATAGACATAGCGCAGCGAATAAAGATCCAGCGGCTTCGTTGGCTGGGTCATGTCGTCCGAATGGATACAAACGCTCCGGCTTTGAAAGTATTCGATGCGGTACCAGCTGGTGGTAGTAGAGGAAGAGGAAGGCCTCCTCTGCGTTGGAAAGATCAGGTGGAGAAGGACTTGGCTTCACTTGGTGTGTCCAATTGGCGCCGGTTAGCACGAGAAAGAAACGACTGGCGCGCTTTGTTAAACTCGGCCAAAATCGCGTAAGCGGTTATCGCGCCAATTAAGAAGAAGAAGAAGAAGAATATTTTTTCTTGTGTTTGCTGGGATGTACATCCATATATTAAAATGCGAAATATGCAACTGCTGCAATATCTACTAGAGAATGTGCGCGACAGACTGGGCAAGAGTGTTTGCGAAGCAAGGGAAACTGGACAGGAAGATGGGTGGCAGGGAGGATATACAGAAGATATGCAAACTGAGGGAAGCAGACAACCCAACAAACAGGCAGACAGACAGTTTGTCAGTCATGCCGTCTGTTTATAAAAGTTACTAGCAAATAAACTAAGCTAAGTAAATATGCAACATTTGCGAATTTGCAATTTGTAATTTGCCGACGACGGCGTCGCCGACTGAGCTCATTGTCAGCCGCAGTTAGCCAGAAAAGCGAGAGTTAGTTGTTGATTGGATGGCAGAGTGTGGTTGTGAAACTAAATACGAAGCGGAGTGCAGTTGGTGGAGTGACGTGCGGCGTTGTCGGCTCTGCGAATTGCAATCAGAGACGATTTACTTAATTCTTTTCGTTAATGAAAAAAAATAAAATTAAATGAAAACAGCAAGCAAAGCAAACGCAAACCAAAGCAAAAGTGATGTGGGCGCAAATTGCGTATTTTATATATAAAATGTACAGTGGCGATCAAAGAATTAACACCTCGAAAGTAAAGTATCGATATTTGCAAGACATTCGGTTCAATAAAATCACTATTAAAGAGAGAGTTCAAATTCGAAAAATAACAAATAAAAGATCAGACGGGTAAATAAAGCATACCATCTAGGCGTTTTAGCGTGCAAATTTGCCGACAAAAGCCAAATTTTGGAAGAAAAAGACTTTACACAGTTTTTTTAACAATTAAGACGGTGTTTGAGTCTTAAAATTTAAAAAACTCGACCTATATAACTCCATAATACCTCATTATCTTCACCATCATCATAGCAATTACAGCTCGGGGTGAGCCAGTCTTTCGGGCTTTGCATCCTTTTGAACCTGCTTTCTTCTAGCTGTTCGAGCACTAACGGATTTTCTAATTTCTTCGGACAGGGCAGCAACAATGGCAGAAGAGGATTTTTTACGATCCTTGTGAGCCTTGCGTACAAGTTCTCGGTCTTCCCTTACACTAGTAAGACCTAATGGGTGCCTAATAATTTTGGCCAAGGCGTACAGTTACGAGACGTTTGAGTCTCAAGTAAATTTGAAATCGAACTTTTTAACTCTTTCAGGGAATATTCTCTGGTATAAAATTTTCATTCAAGCTCGGAGTGACCCAGTGATTCCTTTACAATATCTTTCCATACGTCTAGATTTGTTGCATCGCTCCTTCTAGCATCACTCCTTATGTATCGTAGGTCTTCTTGGATATAAACAATCTATATTCGTAGGTGCCTTCGTTATCCTTATGTCGTCCATTCTGAGTAGATGCCCAAAGCATCGTAACTTTTGCGCCTTAGCAAAGCGCACAGTGTTTTGAGTCGTTATCAGTTGTTCTATTTCGCTGGTATATCTTTTTCTATAAGTCCCATCAGCTTCTTTTACTGCCCCAAATATTCTCCTTAGTATCTTTCGCTCAAAGTGTAGGATGTTGTTCTTAATGTTGATGGTTGCTATTGATTTATTAGGCTCTTATAGATTTGCAGTTTACACAACTGGAGCCCTTCCTAGCTGCTGTAGAGAATGGTATTGATTGACTTTACGAGGAGTAGCTATCTTTTCAGGCAGTCAAGCAGCTATCAAAGCCTTAGATTCTAATTCCATTTCATCGAAACTAGAGAGGAACTAAACTTGATTGGTCTTTGGCTTCAAATTACTCTGATATGGGTTCCCGGACCCCGGAATATAGAGGGTAATGAGAAAGCAGACGACCTAGCAAGAAAAGGTTCGGCGCTAAACATCAGAGCCGGTCGCAGTTGCTACCCCATTCAATACAATAAAAACATCCATGCGTCATACACCTATGCTTTATCCGTAAGAAGATGGAAGCAATTAATTACATGTATTACACCAAAAAACTCATGACCACCGTACAAAATCCAAAGGACGAATTATCTGTTAAGATGTTCTTGCCCAAGCATCCCACGTATCACTGCCCGCCTTACAGCTCAGTGGAAGGTAGGGGATCTTGCAGCCAGACTCAACCTTCCTTTCAATCCCATTTGAAGAAGCTGTCAGGCGTAGCGGGTGAGGGAAAGTCTTTTCCACTACTTATGCGAATGCCCAGAAAAAGACATCGCTCTTTCAGTAAGCCTTTGCTATAACAAATTAATGAAATCTCAGATATAGAGATACAAATGTTGCTGTTACATCTGGATCTCACGAAATTGATCTGACTTAATAAAAAACAAAGAAAACAAGACATCACACGAAAACAGTGGTAATAAAACGGCGCTAGTCGCTAATTAGGATTACTTAAGTAGACATACTCAACCACTTCAAAACAACAACAACAACAACCGATGTATTTATATACTTTTAGAACCACTGCAATCAGCTGATAGAGTCACGGCTGACTCTTGTTTTTCAAGGATCAAATTATCATCAATTATCAAATCATTATCGTTCTCAGTTGAAAGAAGGCATAAAAGAGATATAGTAGAGAGAAATGAAGTACATTCCGGAAAATGCTTTGGAAAAGTTGAGTTGGAGAGCTAACGCGTTAAAATGTTCTGCGAAAATATTTTTCACGAAATTTCATTCGGGCATATATTTTAATAATTTTTCCACTTTTATGAAAACAGCTTAGGTCGAGACGTGAAATGTTCAGGAGGCCGCAAAGAAAAAATTCAGCTAACTGAAACGAGACATGAATTGATTTAGCTACAGTGATTTATTACTGGATAATACCTACCCTAAATAATAACAAAATCCGGGGTGGTTTCTGTTGTTGCACAGCCTTATCTGTATGGAATTTTGTCAGAAACGCTAGTAGTGTTAAGTAACAGGTTCACAGAAAGAAGTGATTCCCTGACAAACATACCAAAATTATTTAGTAGCATTAACATAAGCACGCAGAATTTTGTATATTTAAATGTTATATAAATATTTTGACGATTTTTTTTTTACATAACAGTGACATAAATGTTTTTATTATAAAACTGACCTTAAACAAGAGTTGTGAAGGGAAAACGCATTAAATATTCACTTTTCCGTATTTGAAGGCATTGGACCTAAGCAAAAACTTAATTTTCTTCTGTTTACTAGGCTTCTTCCTAATACTAACTGTTGCTGAATTTTTTAGTGTTATTACATACAAAGCAAGCAACAGCGCTGACTTGCAATACCATAAAGTTCATGTTATTGCGATGTTGCAATTGTCATACTGGTATATATTAATAGTTTTTGTTGTTGTCACTACACCACATTGACTTGACTCGCCTCATTATAGCCCACTTAGTCACTCAGCCTCTTAGTCAGTTGATCAGATCAACAATAGGCACAAATATACGCTTACATAGCACAAACCTACACACATTGTTGTTGTTGTGGTTTGGATCACCGCGTGTACAATTATATGTAAGTAATTAATTCGCTAGTTAAACGCCGTGCTCTCTCTCGTATTACTCTCAAAATCTTACTCATTAATTTATCATGCACAAGTGGTATTAGCGCGACGACTCTGTGATTCTCTGTGTACGCCTGTTGGGGTACTGTTGGTGTATGCCTGTATACGGTCTATGTATGTATGCCCATGTCGTATACTCGATATTTTATGATTACTACATATTACAATGTGTATGTTTGAATGTGTGTACAATGACGTTTCAGTATTTTAAAATTTTCTGCGGAACAAGTGCATTGAGGCATAAGGCGCAAATTGCGCGCAGCTGTGGCGGAGATTAAAAATACTAGCAAATACACATACGAGGGGAGGTTAAAAAGAGCGCCGAATGGAGGGATTACAGAAAGTTTGCTTCAGTACGCATTACATAGAACTAAGCATAAATACTAAGTTTCAGTCTAGTCAGCTCTTTAAACTTTGAGATATTCTAGGATAATTAGTCAGGGTAGCAAAATATGAGCTATGAATTCAGCTATGAATATCAGCTATAAAATTTAGTTTCGTTCTAGGATCAATTCACTAACCAACCAACACAAATTATTTTGATAGATATTTGTCCTGTTTATGGTGAAAAAAATAATTATTTATATGTGCAAGATTGGTCTATTTAAAAGTTATAGTGACAATTCAAGACTATAGGGGCTCAGGGCGCCCAATTCAGGCGATGTTCTTACACATTGCTGTAAATATTGGAAAAATTGTTCTAGAAGATACACGTTTGGGAAAGAAATAAATTGTAAAAAATGTTGAAGTATTATTTTCGCCTATTTTGTGTGTTCTCAGTGATCACCTTCGTATATCTGATGAGGGATGCCCAGAATGCTCTCTTCAGTTCAGAAGCAATAGCGCGGGATATGTTCACGAGAGTTTTGAAACAAAAAACGATGCCAATACTATAGAAAAACGCTGCGCCACATATTAGGAAAAACTAAAATATGTTATTAATGGAAAAACAAATTTCGAAGGCTGTCCTATTTAAACATTATCGACTTTAAATCACTTACTATACACCTTTTACTAAATGTACCTTAACACCTGACAAATTTCTGTTTTGACTTTGGCGCAGTAAAACCAAAATTGAGTTGTCGAAATACGAAATGACAGTTGATGTTAAGACAGCGGCAAATTCGGTGAGACAAATATCTTTTAACCCTTTTGCATTCGACGGAATAATCCGAGAACAAAAACTTTCTCTTATCACCAAAAGCGGAATAATCCAAATTAAATTTGTTGTTTGTTAAAATTTGAGGAAAATAAATAATTTTAGAAATCCTATAACATATTAGAACAAATAGTAAAAGTAAAATCTATAGAAGGTGGAGATGTGAGGTTAACACGGAGCGTTGTTAGTCCAAATATAGTTCATTCGGCTTATTATTTATTTTCATAAATTTTACAAGAACTTCGAGAAAAAAGTTTGCTTGTTGAACTACTTGGCAATTTTTGCGTATTTTGAAGGTTTCAGTAAAACATTTTACTTCAGTAGTAGAAGGTGGCGCAAAATTAATCATCCTAATGGGAGATTTCTAATGTTTCCACTTGGCAATCATATTTGACACTTGTGAACTAGACAGCCGCAATGTAAAGAGACAAGCAATCGAACGTGCAATGTAATCAAAATAAAGATTTCCATCATCCACATTTTTGTTTTTGTGTTTTGTAAAAAAGTTATTCAAAAAGAAAACTAGATGAATATTTTGCGCCTACTCGTATATCAACAAGCAATTTTCACCTTATGCTAATATAATTTTACAAGAAAAAATAAAAACTTAAATGAAGGGTGATCAATTTAGAGGTATCGGATTTTAAATGGAAATAAAACAACGAAAATTTAAATTGATTGGGCAATCTTCATTTTTTTTGGTGTAGAAACATTCATGACATTTCTTTTTTAAAGATAATACCTTTCAAATGTTGGCCGCAACTGCACCGTAATTTGGCCATTCGTAAGATCCAATTTTTTCAATGACATTCTGGAGGTCTTCGGTCGGTATCTCGAGATTAACCTGAGCAATGTTGGCTTTCAATGCCTCAATCGAAGCTAGGTTATCCACAAAGCGCTTAGACTTTACATGCTCCCACAAATAAGAGACCAATGATGTGATATCACATGACTTCGGGTTGCTCTTCAGCCCAAGTACGGCGATTTTGCTTATCGACATATCCATTAAAAGAAAAATGGGCCTCATCGGATCTTCGGCGTGTTTTTCAAGAGCCCAACGACGGAAATTATGACGCTTTGGAAGGTCGGCATGCTTCAAGTCTTGGACTTGCTGTATTTAATACGCTTTCAAACCAAGATCTTTTGCGTAAAATCGTCCAAGGAGTGCCATAAGATAGGCCAAATTGTTGAGATCGGCACCGAATCGATTTTTCCGGATCCTCGGTCCACTCTCATTTACAGCCGTAATATTCCCTTTATTCCGGGCTGTAATGTTAAATTATTCTCAATTTTGCCGATGGTTCGCCGAATAGTGCGTTCGGTAGGACAGATATGTACATAATAAATTGGCCTGAGCGCGCGATGAACAATTTTAACAGAGCGTCGATTTTCGTAATACAATTCTACGATTTGTAAACATTGTTGTAGCGTAAGTCTTTCCATGTTCAAATGTCAATGAATACCGAAAAAAATTATATATTTAGTTTGACAGTAGTTACGCGTGATTTGTCAAAAAAGTATTGAGAAACGTACCGTCAATTCGACCACCCTTTATTAGTAATATTTTTTAAAGAGGTTACGTGTGTGAATTGTATATTTATTTTAAAAGTTGCAGTACGTACGATTGCGATGAATTGTAGATGCAGTCATATTTATATTTATAAAAAATTTTTGCTCATTCAATGACAATTTTTTGCTTTTTTTTCTATTATTTTTTTCTTGATTTTTTCAGTTTATTTTCATCAGTTTTACTTTTCAAATTTTAGATCTTTTTCCTTTACTCGTACTTTTAATTTTTATATTTTTTCTTGTATTACGCCACAACTCAGCAGCTACGCCCTCACATCTGTTCACTTGCCATCTCAAGCATTACTTTTTAGTCTTGAAGATGAAGCAAAAAAAGAAAAATATCAAAAAAAAATAATAATAATTGTTTATCCAATCCGAAATGAAAATATGAACTTTTGCAAACTCAGCAAACAAAAACAACAAATTGATCCCCAACAACTGGCCACTCGTTTGTTCGTTCATTTCAATTGCCCGCCTTTGCACTCCATTCAATATTCTTTGTTTATATTTTTCTCTTGCGCTCGTGGGCCGCAGAAGGCGTGGATTAAATATCTCACATTTTCTTTCACATTGTTTTCAATTCGGTCCATTTGACAGCGCAAAATTCTGCGGTTTCGAAATCTTTATTTATAAACTTTATTTCCTCTGCTAAACATTTCCATCGTTGAAATTGGAATTGACTCTTTTTTTCGTCCATGCAAGGCAATAATTTGTTTATTTGCCGCAAATAATTACCGGAAATGGCAAAATGTTTTTTTCTCTTCATTTAGTCACATGTGACTTTGCCATTTTAGCAAATAAACGGGAATGAGTTTGTGTGCTCAAGGAAAAAGTGGTTCAGGCAATTGGCTGTGTAAAATCCCCTGTGTGGCTTCGGCAACTGTGTTGCGCGCTCAATTCAAGTAGTGAAAACCGATGTTGAAGGCCTGCTGATGTTCATCAGATGCACTGCGATACAAATTGAAACGCGTTATTAGTTGCAGTAGGCACTTATCAATCTGTTATGCGCCACTAAACTTGCTTCCAGTAGATCTGCGTGCACAAAATATATCTCTAGCGGTAAGGCAATAAGATTGAGTACCTTAAGTAGTCAAACGTGGCCTATGGCCACGGTAAGGTCCTAACAGGTATTTCAGAGGTTCCCGGACTGGTAGACTATTTTATAAATTCTAAACTCAAGGAAAGTGTCAACGGATAGTAAGATAGCGCGAGTCTATCCTCAAAGCTCGACTGTAAATTTCGAACACCTGCGGATCTCTTTTAATTTTCGGTTCCCCGACTACTGCAGTGTGTTGCAGATGTATCTACATTTTCAATGCCTAACAAAGCAGTCAACAACCTATAATGTAACTCTGAAATGCCGGACATCTCCTAACAAGATAGCTGAGCCATTTCACTCAAAAGTAACATTGGTTACTGTCCATTGCGATATCGAGCGGAACTGCAGGGCCTATGAACTAGCGAGACTTGACAAGTTGACTGATGAATATGCAGGCAATGACATAGGCATACCCTTACAAACATGTGAACTACGTACATAGCTTTGAGCAAATCGTAAGAGCAATGAATAAAAGAAGGCGTTACGAACCCACATGCCGATTCGCCCGACAATTGTGGCCGACTTTCAATGCTAAACGCACAGAAACTCTACTAAGCCAAAATAAGCATAGTTTTAGTGCACTGATTTCCGTTATAACGACGTACTGCCTGAAAGGCAAGCACGCACAGAGGTTGGGTGTGCAGACACATGACGTCTGCAGAAACTGTTTAATGCGGAAGAGATTTTTTTTAATGAGTCGGAAGATTTCAATACTGTGGAAATCAGGGATCTTCAAAGTTTTTGAAAAGTTCACACAGGTTTTAGGAGAGATAAGGCCAAGTTTAGTTTTTCATTGGGGGAGAATTTTTATGTGGCGGGTCCAAAAGCCAACGCACAACCAGATATCCTTGGTTGCTTCATCTTCTCACATTAGCCCGCTCTTAAACGGATGCTCGGAAGCTATCCAGATGATATTTGGGCGAAGTCCGGAAGTTTTGAGCTGCTTTAACCGTATGCAGAAGAATAGTCCTGGTCACTTCCTTAGAGTGTTTGAGAGAAAGATTTTTGGACCTTTGCATATTGAATACGGCGCGTATCGTAGGCAATGAAACAATGAGCTGTAAGAGCTTTACGACGACATAGACATAGTGCAACGAATACAGATACAGCGGCTTAGTTGGCTGGGTCATATCGTCGGAATGGATACAAAAGCTACGGCTCTGAAACTATTCGATGTGGTACCAGCTGGAGATAGCAGAGCAAGAGGAAGGCCTCCTCTGCGTTGGTAATATCATCTGGACTTGACTTCACTTGATGTGTCCAATTGGCGCCGGTTAGCGCGAGAAAGAAACGACTGCCGCACTTTGTTAAACTCAGCAAAATCGCGTAAGCGGTTATCGTGTCAGTCGGGAAGAAGAAGGACAAGCTCTCCGCGCGGCATCAAAGTGGGTTATGAGCATGACTGTGCCCCATAGTGAAAAGCTACTACGAGCTAACCTTAGCTAACCTAACCCTTGTAGCAAAATGGGATCTTGCCATGGCAAAATCAAGATCTAGTTTTCTATAAGTTGTTTGATAGACAGACTGCTCTAGTCGTGGGGATAAAATAAAAATAAGAAAAGAAAATTTTGGATAAACATAAAAAATAATTTAATGAAGAGATGTATTGAAAATGAATCAACTATATTCTTCATTCCTTCACTGATTTCTTAAATCCCTTAAAGAGTATAACTTTAAAGGGAGTTAACCTTGTTTCTCCTAGTTTTTTCATTAAAACGTGCAGCGTTTGAGTGTTTGGACTGCCGCTGAGTCGCCTGGCTTACACAAACCCACAAAAAATTACAACTTAAGACCGGCGAAATCTTTTTGTTAAAACTAGCAAGGAGAGATGTTGCGTAAAGTAATGAATTGCATGAAAGATTGCGAAATGGCCGCACTATAGTAGCAGAAAGTTCCATTTCACAGCGCTTTGCTGGCATTCCAATATCTCGCGTTACTCCAAACGCTTTGCCATTTGGGTTTTGGGCGACTAAAATATGGTCACCATAATAATTGAAAACAAAGGCATGCGTGAATAAAATACTTATCTGTGCGATGTGCAAGAACCAGCCACTTCTTGCTATCAGCCGCGCAAGATCAGCCAGAGTACGCAACGCAGGCAGAGCTTCGGTGGATTGAGTCATGCCTGCCGGATGACTCACTGTTAGGCCTTCACGCATTTTTTCACTCACTTAAATTTTGCCTATTCCACCACTTGTCCACCACGAACTAAGTTAATGTGCTAATTTTTTTCTTTGAACACAGACACAGCTTGAATACCAGTGCTGGAATTCTATGGGCATTTAAAAAGCTTGCCAAGTGACAGTATGTGGCAGCAGATGGCAGTAAATCATTTGGCGCGAATGGCAAGAATGTTGTCTTGCATGAATTTCACAAAACAGACAGGGCCAGTTTTGCAAGCATTTGGTTGTGTGGCCAACTTTATTTGCCTATCGTTAAGTGGTTTCTCAATTAAAAATTCACATAACGTAAATTTATCAATTTGAATATTCAGCTACCGCACAAAATGCCTCCACAGTTCAAGGGGGGTGGAATGAAAAGCAAAAAAAAAAACATATTAATTGGGCGTTCAATACAGGCGCACTGCCGGAGCTAAGCCATACTGGACGCAGTCTTTCAAATGGCGAACGAGGAAGCATTAGATGGGTCTGTATACTATATGTGTGTGTGTAGTGCATGCGCATTTACTGCTTATATATGTAATTGCTTACATACATACATACACACACACACTTACATATGCAAGCGAAAATATTCTCAAGCGAGGCAGCGCCTTAACCGCAAGACTCATCAGTCGCGTGTGGTTCATTTAATTAACATAAAAGGCCAGTCATCAGGCTGCGCAAAGTGCGATAGCGCTCGCCACATCCCGGCACGCTGGATGATGATTGCCCGGTTGCCTGGTTGTCGGGTTGTCAGACAAGCATTCCATTTAACCAACTCTTTACATTCTTGCAGACATTTATCGTCTTCATTCTACTTACAATGAAGTTGTTGATTGACTATTATTGCCAGTTGGTTGTTGATGGAAAATTTGCATTCTTGCGGACAACCAACAACCCATTGACAGTCACATACAAACATTTGCACGTTCGTAAGTAGGTGCATATGTGTGAAGAGTTGCGAAACAAAAATCCCATTGAATGATAATACTAATGGCGGTTTAGGTTTTGCGCAAATTAATGTTATTAAGCTAATGACGATTCTTTTGCTAGTTTGAATTAAAATTTTTTTTGCTGGTTCGTTGCAAATGTATGAAAAATACTTTGCATATACAAACATGCATATATTTTTTAAACCCACAAATATTCTGGGGGGGCATCAATGCAAAGTTGAGTAGAACTGCTATTCAGTAGACTCAAAAAAAAGTACTTTAAAGTTTATTGAAACACCAACATTTTTTGCTAAGAGTCGTCGCTCCTTGGCAGGCAATGGTAAACCTCTGAGTGAGTTTCTGCAATGAAAAGGGTTCTCATAAAAATCATCTGGCGTACGGAGGTCGCACCTAAAATAGTAGGAGAAGCTCGGCCAAACACCCAACAAAGCGCTCAGCAATTATGAGTATTTTTATTAAGTTTTACGCCACAAAATCGATTGGTTACAAAACCCAAAATATCCTTCCTAGGGTGCAAACAAGAATATTTAAATTTGAATCTTACAAAAGTACAGCAACTCCCGAAAAGGGTTTGTCGCACAACATTAATTGTCAATTGGTGGTAATCTATTACAGGGTCCAGCACTCGAGTTGTAACCAACTTCAGATCGCTCTCGCTGCTAATCACGGGCATCAGCTGTCTATTAGTTGGCTAAACGACAGTCCAGAGTATTGTTTCCAAGAGCGCGAAAGCATTTTGCTGAGAGTAAACGAGGAAAAAGAAAATCAGTAATGGATTTCAAACGTAACAGTGTTATCTGGCTGGAGCACTAAACGTCATGGAAGTGGTCATCAAAAGACTGCAACGTCAGGTGAAATGGTTCAAAAAGTGAAGAGACGACTTGAGTGAAATTCCCAACGAAGTGCCATTCAAATGGCGATAGAACTGAAAATATCTGACCATAGCATCCGCGGCATACTGAAAAATTATCTCAAAGTGAAGCCTTACAAGATCCAAAAGGCGCATGATCTCACACCAAAGCAACAACAAGTCAGACTTGAGAGAGCAATGTTTGGGTATCTGGCGTGCGTCCTGATGTTTTTCCACAACGGCGAAACTCTCTTTAAGGCAGTGAAATTTGAGAATTTCTAGGCATCTTTGTTTTTGATCAAACGGCAATACTCGCACGTGACAATTTTTAAGCAATAACGCTCTACGATCGATACAACAACAAAAAGTTTCGCTACTTTTAAAACTGGCGGTCTTCATAGAACTCGTTAGCTGGCCATAGTCTCGTTAGTGTATACTCTGACTAATAATATTTGTTTTAATAGGCAACTCCCAAATCAATAAATAATCCCCAAGTGCGGGCCCAGCCCTAAAATACAGCAAACAAACAAATCAAAAACAAATAAAAAAAAAAACAACGACGCCTACACTAAGAACTACTCACCGTGAATTGGCGCCAAAACACTTCGAATTTAAAATTTAAATTACAAACTCAATTTTATATGACACAGAAAAAAGACAAGCAGAAAAAAATCATAAATACCCTTGAAGCCAAGCTGTTGAAACTGTGACAGAAAATTTTGTAAATAAAAGTTTTAATAATGAAATTTTGAAGTATTTTTTACATAAAACTTTACTAAAAAAAACGTACGCGCTGTCGAACGATTATCATTAAAAACTGCCACAGACGCTGGCGCGGTCGCAAACACAACCCTAAATGTGGATATTTTTTATTCTGGGCATTGTTTTTATCTCACTGCTAACTGTAGCGTCGTGGCTGCTTGTTTGTTTCGATGGCTGACAAAGACAATTACCATATTACCAATTGGCCAATTGTCGCTTGTCGGTCGCTGGTTGGTATTTATTAAATAACCAATTCGATGGATGGCGTAATTTGTGCATACTTTTTTTTCGTTCGGTTTCTAGTCTGGTGCTGTGCAAAGCAAAAGCGTGTGGATGTGTGTACGACCGTGTTTTTGTAATGGTGCCAATGTCTCTTGCCGGCGTTAGTATACCAACTAGTGGCTGGGTTTTGTTGTTCTCCAAAGTTGCTGCAATAATTCAACAATTCAGTGATTTGTCAATATGCAGGTTTTTGCAAAAACAAAGCAAAAATTCCAACAAAATGTCAAATAGAAATAAAACCGAAAATAAACAACAAACAAAAATAACAAAAAAAAAATAAAAATAGTCAACAACTGGTAATTGCGCGACTACTCACAAATGCGGCCAATAAGTCGCCTAAAGACAGAGAATCATAACAACGCATAACCACAAACTAAGTAGCATAAGCAACAACAGCAACCATTAGCATTGAAATGTATGAGATCTCCATAAGAAGCTTGCATTCCATTCCATAAGCCAACAACAACCACCAACTAATCATGCCGCACGTCCGATTTGGCTTTGGTTCGCGCAAAGCTCAGCTCAGCCTTAATCAGATTCAAATGTCGTCGTCCCACCAACAGCCAAAAGCCACCCATTCCACCTGCGCCGAGCAGCACACGAAATATAATATTAGCAACAACAGTACATTCATCATGTCTGTGGCCAGGTTGTAGACGCTGCTCTTTTTGGTGTGGCTGCTGGCAGCTGAGCGCAGTGCAGTGTGTCGCCGTTGGGGTTGTTGTACGTGTAATTATTTGGTTGTGGTTTTTTATAATGCCATCTACATACATACACACATAAATATGTATTTTTTCATAAAACTCGATTTTTGCAAAGCTTCGTAATGCAAGAAAAAATTACTTTAAATCTCTTTGTTGGTAATCCAATCTACAGAAAACGAGTAGTTTTAGTTGTTTATTGTAATAATAATTATTTGTTTGTTTGAAATTACCAAATTATATTTACCATATTATAAAATACACCTCCTTGCCATGTAATAATGTTTCTCCTCGTCTTGCTCTTCTTTTCATTGCAGGTAAGCCATCTACCATTGTAATTCCATTGAAAATTCACAATGACATCTCAAGCCTTCATTGTTCGGGTGTTGAAGCGTTGAAGCCATTTATTTGTTATTGTTGTAATTGTGTTTGTATCGAGAGCGAAACCAACTCGAGGTCAGCAACTTTGGTTTGTTGTTTACATACAAATAATTTTATTTTATTTGCTATTTTTCTTCACATACCCCCACACACATACACACGCACTGAAATGCCCCCTGTAGGGAAATCAACTAGCACCGCAGCAGTGCGCGACTGGTGAATTTAGAAGCTTGACTAGTTCGATTTTCTTATAATTTTCATGCTGAATTAACACAGCGGCATCTAAGGAATAGTGAGTGTACCGCACTGAATTAAAAGGCGGCCGGCCTGCCTTAGTTTCTTTTTAAAGGCAAATCAAATAAAAATAAATGAAAGGAACACCGTGCAGTATTTGTGAATGGCTTAAACTGGTTTAGAAAGAGTAAACCGATTAGTGTTCCGAATAGTTGGGATATACAAGCAGCTGTGTAGGTTTATTTTGCTCATAAGCCCATCCTGTGGATCCCATAAATTTATATTTTTACAAAAGGTGGCGCAAAATTAATCACCCTATCGGAAAGTTTATAATTTATTCGAATTTCGCTGTACATCAATCATATTTGGCACTTGTGAACTTGTGAACTAGACAGCTCTAGAATACAAGCATTGGAGGTCAAAATAAAAATTTCAGCGCTCAAAATAATTTTTTTATTTAATACAAAGGGTATTCAAACACACAATTGAATGATTGTGCCACCTTGTGTTGCATATTTTTTATTTATTTGATCATAGTGAAGTTTCTTACTGACTAAAAAGTCATTTTTTGCATTTAGTAAAAAAGATATTCAACAACACAATCGGATGATTAATTTTGCGCCACCTTGTATTGTATATTTTTTATTTATTTGATTATAGTGAAGTTTCTTACTGGCTAAAAAATCATTTTTTGTATTTAGTAAAAAAGATATTCAAAAACACAATCGGATGATTACTTTTGCGCCACCTTGTATTATATATTTTTTTTTTATTTGATCATACTGAAGTTTCTTACTGACTAAAAAATCATTTTTTGTATTTAGTAAAAAAGATATTCAAAAACACAATTGTATCATAATTTTGTGCCACCTTGTATTATATGATATATTTCGTATTAATTTATTCAATTATTTGAGCATACAAAAGTCTCTTACAGACTAATAAAATTTTTTTTTTTTATTTAATAAAAAAGTTAAAGAAACAAAAAATTGGATATTTAATATTGCACCACTTTGTAAAAAATTAATGAAAGGCAGTATTTTTGAATAACTTAAGCTTATTCAGAAAAAGTAAACCGATTAGTTTTCTGACTAGTTTTGACACAAAGGTATCTGCTAGCCCATTCTGATTCTATCTCAGGTATCTCTCTTTCGATATTCATCTCTTGTTTCTATCGATATTTGACAGCAACTCACAAAACATATTTAATATTTAAAATATAAGATATTTAATTTATCTAATCGCGGCCTATAAGGTTTTATGAGCTAAGTGACAAAGCGCGAAATCTCATATATTTCTTGGCGCTTGCATCCCTTTTTGGTTGTTTGATCGAGCTCCGCCTCCAATTTTATATTGTACGTTTTACTTGTTTTCCACAAATGGAGAGACATACAGCCACCTCCGAATGGCAGATAAATTTTTATGAGGAGCTTTTTCACTCGAAGATTTTCTATTACTTTCCGGACGACGTCCGCTATTGGAAACCACTTTTTCTATGACTTGGTGTATCTTGTGCGACTCAAGTTAAAAGTCGTCCCAGTTCATATCGGCAATTTGAGCCCACAAGAAGACAATAATTACGACTCCAAGCGTTGTGTAATTTACAGTTTTCGGATCCTATCCCTACCTATGGAACGCGTTGCTTATTGATTAACTTATAATCGTTGCAGAACAGTAGAATAATCTTATCCTAACCTTTCTTTTTTTATTTGACCGGTGGTGTTGTTCACTGTCGGATACTTCTTCAAAGGATTTTCTTTAATATTCCGGCCAGAGCTTTTCGTAGTTCGGCAGTTTTTTACGTTGGTCTCTCAAAATCTCTTTAGACGCAAAATGCTCCTATTACTAGCCTTAGTTTAATAAAATCTCTAAATTTGTTGACATATATTTTTCATGTTCACAAATCGCCTATTGAAATTTTTGAATATTTATTATAAATAGTTTATTTCCACGTTTTTCGAATGTCTATGAACCTTAATGCTTACTTAGCCTGTCAGAATGTATTGTATTCCTTAACTTAATAAATATATGTGTATGTAAAATGGTGCTTACAGCAACAAAATAAAAACTATGGCCAATTATGAATGGATTAATTTCTTCACTTGCGAGTTTCCCGATCAGCTGATGTCGCAATTTTTTTCCTTATCATAGCCAACGAAATGAAAATGTGCCTCTTTAAAACCTTATTTTCAATACACGCATGGTTTGGGAAATTGAGAATTCACTCTTGAAGTAAGTTTTTAAAGTTTGGAAACGTTCGAGCGTAAAGTGATCTATTTCGTAACGCAGTTTCGGTTTGAAACCTGAAACTCGGTAAACTTTTTTGAACGCAAAATTACTGACAATTTTGCGATTGACATTCATTGTCAAACTAAGATGCGATTTAAAAAAAAACAGCTGGTGGATCTTCAGCCATTTTTCTATAATACAAAATTGGATAGATGAAACTTGGTGTAAAGCGTCGATGGGAAACAAAGCCTTCTTAATATAACAAAATCGTAAATGGTTTCTGCCAAAATAGTCACAAAAAGTAGTAGAATCCATGCAAGGATGCTAGGTCCATTTATTGTAACAGGCACTCAAATTTGCATGATTTTTTTTTAATTATTAAGCTATAATTTATAAGTTATAAATTTGATTATTTGCACTTTATTGGAAATCAAATGGGACACCTTCGACCAAACACGAACCAGAAATTTACTGCATCAAAAGCTACAGTAATCACACGACGCCAGGGTTGTAATGCTTTGGAACTGTCACAGTCTACAGACGTTCCTCGTGCAGTGACTGGCATAGTTACACACCTTTAGCGAAATCGCACTACTTCAGAGCTGGATAATGTCTTGACAACAAAGCTTTTCCCTACAGGGGAACTCTTCACTCTTTGCTCGCCACAAGAAAAAAATATTGTGCTGCAGCTTAGCCAAACTTAAACCTTCTGCATTGACATTTACAATACTTAAGTATAGTGAGCTGGACGTGCTTAAGCAATTTAATTGAGTACTTAAGCGCTTGAGTGTTAGTTCAAGTTCTTGGAATTTCTTCTATTTTCTCGTCCATGGCAGATTAGATAAGTAAGATGCGTATTTGCAGTAGAAGATATGCTATTTTTCGCAGTTACCAGCTTTTGTTCGCAGCAAATTTTCTTTGCGGAAGTGTTAAAAGCATTAACGGTTTACCGCTACAAAGTACTGTTAAGTGATTGAACTGTTAAACCTGGAACCCATAACTGTTTTTCAATTTCGCATTCCCATAGTAGGAGTGTAAAAGTATTCTTCGAATGGAATAAGTCATCTTTTTTTAGCCTCTTTCCTGAAGATTAAGTTCGGCGTTGCGTGACAATTCGTATCGCTCTACCTTAGGCCACCGTTGCATTATATATTTGACTGTCTGCATTTATTCTGCACACAACTGACAAATTTAATATTCTAAACTAAAATTAGATTGGTGGAGTATTTCTCGAAATTGTGTTATCTGAGCTAATTTTAATCACTCTGGTCTGGAACTTCCGACCACTTTGCATCATCTGAGCATAGAAAATCTCGAATACAGTTGTGAAGATTCACATGAGTCCATTCTTTGAAGAACTCTGGGTTCTCTGAATGTTTAGGAATTTTACGTCCCAGCAATAACTATAATAATCCCAATAAACGGAACCGTGAACAAATTTGAAGGCATGCCTTCTTCTTCTGTGACTAAAAACTAGAAGGAATGCAGATGATGATAGCGTTCCCACGACAGTCACTTCTACGTTAGCGGAACGACTCAGTTTTATATCCGGCCAAGAATTGTCACAGCCTTAAAATCCAACGGAGAATATCTCTTGCCAACAAGTGCTAGTTTAGACTAAGTAGGCAATTGAGTAATAAGGTTCTTTCTCGACGAACAAAACTAACACTCTACAAGGCTCTAATCATATCCGTCGTAACGTATGGCGCAAAAGCTTGCACGATGCCAATATAAAATGAGGCGTCACTTGGAGTGTTCGAGAGAAAGAATCTGCGTAAGATTTTTGGCCCTTTGCACGTTGGCGATGCAAGTATCGTATGAGAAAGGACAATGAGCTGTGTCAGCTTTACGAAGACATAGACATAGCACAGCGAATAAAGATCCAGCGGCTTCGTTTGCTGGGTACAAACGCTCCGACACGAGAAAGAAACGACTGGCGCGCTTTGTTAAACTCGGCTAAAATCGCGTATGCAGTTGTCGTGCCAATCAAGAAGAATTCCGAAACTTCAGAAGCAAAAAAAATTTGAATTGCCCGCTCATTCCGTCACCGAAATCCCTCATCCAACACTCTCCATATACTTTTTAAACTTTAAAAGATCAGAAAAAATGCTTCTTACAGCATCGAAGCACGACTTAAATCGGCAGCTTGATGATCAGCATATCGGCCAGAAAACAGGTTTCTTGACATCTGTTGCCGTTCAGGGGTGGCATAAACCTGTTGTACACCAAAGGGACAGAACAATTTGTCCGCTTATGAGAGGTGTCGGGTTATGAAAAAAATGTAAAAAGAGTTAATAATATTTAAGGGAAGGTTTACGTGCTATGAGAGGGGTGTCCGCTGGAGATAAAATAAGTTTACAAAATTTTTAAGGATTTTTGGTATGTACTGAAAAAAATTTCCGCTTAAGAGAGGTATCCGTTAGGAGGGAGTACACTGTAATTTGTAGAAAAAAAACCCAACACCCAAACAAAATGTAAGCTATGAAAGTTATGTGCATCGTTCAATATTTATTTAGGCTCCAAAGCCTATGACGCGTTATTTTGCTTTCTTACCTGCACGTGTGTGTGTATAAGTTAGTGAACCTCGAAGACCAACTAAAATGCCCTCAATCCAAATACCATTCACATAATTGGAGTATATTCACTTTTCGAAGAAAATGTAAGATCTAAAGTTGAGAACTACTGACTAAGTCTGTTTATGCGAATATCAATCAACTTATTTCTTTACACTACCAGTCTTTCTCTTTCATTTTACGCCTTTCCTCACCAACTCCACGTTCCCCCTCTGCATACATTCCGCGGTCTTAATTGCATCTCTTTTGGCATTTCAGTTAAGAATTCTAAGCCGCTTTCGATTCCAGTTCGTTCATGGCAAATTCAACTATCGTAAATTTAACCAACTGACCGACTTACACGTTTATCGACAGCGCTACTCGTCCAGCTAGCGGCAGCCAAGCTCGAAGCCTGAAGTCTGAAGTCTGTAATTGCTGTTTACCTTTTTCTAGCTGGTTTATTTCTGTTCTAACCAGTTTTCTTCTCATTCATAATGACTTTTCGTAATTGTTATTGAGCTACTATATTTAACGTCAGAAAGCAAGTAGTTTAATATTTCAAGTTTTCTATTCGGAGCTGTCAAGCGCAATTGCATTTCTTTCGATATTCTGCATTTTTGTTTTTTATTTATTTGCAATCTTATTCTAAGTAATTTTAATTATTTGTCAATAAAGTGCTCTGCGTGTTTTTTTTTCATTTCAACAACAATTTTTTTAGGAGTTGAGTAAATCATCAAGCGAAGAATGAAGTAGTATAGTAGTATAGTGGGAAGTATCCAGCGTGATCCAGCTTACTGCCTTCTAGCACTGAATAGCAATCAACCGAAATTTTGGCGGTAAAAGGCATAGAAAACCAAGTAATATTTATGTGTGTGCGTCTTCACAGCTTCTTAAAAAAAAGGATTTTCAAGCCTATGCAATATGACAGCTGGATGGGCCTTTCTCCTTCAAACTCAGCTCGTAGAAATTCATGCCTTTATATCAGTAATGACGAATTCGAAATGCGTTTAAGAATGTCGATCATTTCTTAGCTTAGTAACGCTTTGAGAATGGGCATGTGCATGTGCAGTCTGGCAAGACAGTGTTTCTTGCTCTCAGGGTATTAAGATCAGTGAAGCATTTCTCAACAAGCTTAGGTTTAGAACCATATCCTTTCACTTTCAACCAATACTCTCCGTAGTTGGTTAGCTTTCACATATTTCACTTAGTTTAAGGTCCCCATTTACGGCCACTGGGAATGAAAGCATACACCCTTTCTGGGTGTTTGGCCGAGCTACTCCTCCTATTTGTGGCGTACGTCTTGATGTTATTCCACAAATGGAGGGGCCTAGAGTTTCTAGCCGACTCCGAACGGCAGATATTTTTTATGAGGAGCTTTTTCATGGCCTGACGAGGGACGACCGCTATTAGAAAAAAACTTTTTCTTAATTTTGGTGTTTCCCCGAGACTTGAAACTACATTCTCTCTGAATCCCGAATGGTAGTCACGCACCAACCCATTCGGCTACGGCGACCGCCAATGAAAACATGTAGCGGTAGGAAATTTAGGTTAGGTTAGCCGGGTTGCTTGTGTAAGACAAGACACTCGGAGGCCCTTTGTGATACCTGCATTTGATTTCCAACTCGTAACTAAGTTGCTTAAACCACTTAAATCTTTTTAAGAAGGTAACTACTTCCTCCAGTGAGACATTTTGCAAATTTTCCTTGTCTTCAAAGAAATAATCGCCAAGATATTTGGCACGTCTTCTTTGAAGTGGAGGACATTCACAGAGGAGGTGTTTTACCGACTCAATTTCTTCTTCACTTCACAACTACTGCAGAGGGCATTGTGAGGTACATCCCTTTTACTGGCGAGAGTGTCAATAGTGCAGTGACCCGTTATAACACCAGTGAGGACGTTGATAGTTGATCTGTTGAATCCAAGCAGATATTTTCTGCTTTTCAGATTCAATTTAGGCCAGAGCGCTTTGGAGACCCGACCGTTAGTAGTCAGAGACCGCTTGCTATTCTCAAGTTACCATAATCGCAGTTTATAGTTCGTTCAGAGGAATGTTTATGCCCTCTACCACTCGTTGAAGGTCTTACACACTCATCCGCTCCTTCGTTCCCTCCACTCCAAGTGGTGGCCGGGGCGCCAACAAAGTGTGGTGTTGTATTGTTGGATAAGCGAGAGCGACCTCATGCACTCTTTAACACATCTTGAGTTGATGCACGTGGAGGCTAGTGCCTTTATCGCTGTTTGACTCTCAACAAAAATGGTAAGATTTACTGGAAGTAAGTCCATTAGCCTTAGCTGCTATGTCTATAGTAGATCTCATATTGGGAGACGCTGCACCGGCTTGGGAGCCTAAAAATGAATTGAAACATAATTGTGGGAAATTCAAATTCAACCCTCCTGGAAGTGCGTGACTCACAGCTTTAGATATGCCGAAGCGCTCAAGTCTAGCTAGCCCTTCAACTCAAAAGGGAGACGAAAAAATTTCTTATACTTGGCTATTATTCACTCAATACCCGTGCATGTGAATCATATAACGCAGCCTTAGGGAAAGGTTGCGAGTCTTGTCGAATGCAAGGCCAGTCGAAAGATTATTTTTCAGTGAATATTAGTAAATATTTTAATTTTCCACTTGAGCAATAATGCAACTCAATCCACTCTTATCTGATAAACTTTAGCCTTTTCAAAATTACTGTACGTTTGTGTATGTATGTGTGTATGTACAACAGAACTTATAATTATATATTCACATGTATATGTACATATATACGTGTATGCATGTCTGTCCACATTCAGTTACCCACTTAGCAACCGCTCAAGATTAATGGCATGCAACAGTGCTTTTAGACACCGAAAGCGTATAAGTGAAAAGTTGACGGTTCTAGTTGTTATTTGATTTACAACCACACTGAAATATTTGTGCATTACCATGTATTATATTTTTCAAAATTTTTTTCATATTTCTTTTTTTGATTTTATGAAAAACAAAAACATGTTTTTCTCGTTGCTTTGCAATTTACGAAATTTCGAGGCACCTTTGACATTCAAAATGCTCACAACACCGGCGTCACCTTCAGCGGCAGCCAATTTCAGCAACAGCCATAGCTCATTCTCCAGCTTTGAAGTGGGTGTGCGTTGCAGTAACGCTACTGATGACGGAGACGATACCATGGGTACATGTGCGCGTGTGTGTGTAGTTGTTTTATACGTGTTTCGATACTGTCTTCCAGCCGCCTACCTGCCTACTTAACGTCTATGGTGTGGCTTATCAAACGATTTTAATAAAACATCAGTTTTTGTTTTCTGTTGCTTGCGCCCACAATCGTCAATGGCGTCGGCAGCGTTTCGCACTTGCCAGGTGATTGCAGCAATTTTTCTTAACGTTTTTTTTATGAACTTTTACTGCAATGTTTGTATGTGTGGCTGTAGGAGCATTGCCTAAATGCTGTATTTTAATAAAAGCTGAAGCTATAAAAATAAAACAATATAAATCTAACGCCTTCACAGTGGCTATCAATCAATTTTTGACGCTCTTTCGCCATTCTTGAATGTTGTATGTACAAGGTGGCGCAAAATTAATCATTCGATTTTGTTTTTGAATTACATTTTTACTAAATCAAAACAAAAAAAAATGATTTGTTTAGTTTGTAAGAGACTTTTGCATGCTCAAATAAATAAATAAACAATAAATTTATAAAACAAAGTGGCGCAAAATTAATCAGCCGATTTTGTTTTTGAAAAACTTTTTTACTAATATAAATTTACAAAAAAATGATTTTATTAGTTTGTAAGAGACTTTTGCATGCTCAAATAAATAAACAAAAAATTTATAATACAAGATGGCGCAAAATTAATCAGCGAATTTCGTTTTTGAATTATTTTTTAATTATTATTTTTAATTTTTATTTTTATTAATGATTTATTTGTCTATAAGGCACTTTTGTATGCTCAAATAAATAATAATAATAAACAAAGTGGCGCAAAATTAATCATCCGATTTGGTTTTTGAATAACTTTTTTACTACATAAAAAAGATTTCATCAATCTGTAAGAGACTTTTGCATGCTGAAATAAATAATGTGTCATACAAGGTGGCGCAAAATTAATCAGCCGATTTTGTTTTTGAATAACTTTAAACATACTATATTAAATTAAAAAAACTACTAAGAGACTTTTACATGCTCAAATAAATAAATAAACAAAAAATTTATAGTACTAGGTGGCGCAAAATTAATCATCCGATTTTATTTTTGAATAACTTTTTTAATAAATAAAAAAAGAAATAATTTTTTTAGTCTGTAAGAGACTTTTGTATGCTCAAATAAATAATGTGTTATACAAGGTAGCGCAAAATTAATCATCCGATTTTGTTTTTAAATAACTTTTTTACTAAATTAAAAAGGAAATAATTTTTTTAGTCTGGAAGAGACTTTTGCATGCTCAAATAAATAAAGAATGTATAATACAAGGTGGCACAAAATTAATCATCCAATTTTTTTTTTCACCACTTTTTTCTAAAATTTTAAAAATTATTTTGAGTGATCGAAATCTTTATTTTGACCTTTATGCGCTCCATTGCTTGTCGGCTTATGTACTGCAGTGTGAAATATGGATTACAAATATTTCGATAGGGCGTTTAATTTTGCGCCACCTTGTATAAGTTTCCTACTAAGGTATCATATTAGACAAGTTTTGCCTGATGCAATCTCTGCTTTTATGACTTGACACTTTGCTTTTGTTTTTATATTACATATTGTACAATTTTGAACTAATTTTTTAAGTTTATAGACTTTCATTCCACTTTTTATTGCGCATTTATTGCGTTCAATATTTGTTTATAGCCGCTAACTTTGGTTGTTTTATTATTCGCTTTCGGAACTCTACGATAGTATTTTTTTAAATTTTATTGAGATTGTCATATTTAAAGATTTGAGTAAAAAATTCCGAATAGTTATGAAACTAATTACAAAAATTGCTCTGTTTTAAATACGAGGATCCCCTTTTATATTTTGCGCCTTCGCAGCACTACGTGTGAAGAGTTGCAATTCGATATTTCAAAAAGTTTGGTATGATTTAGCCTAAGCCTCCAAATAACGTGTTCACTTCCCAGCTTCATTTGTTCTTTTTTGAGTGAGTTGAAAAATTCTTCTAACTCCTGAAAATTTTCATGCGATGACATTGCCTTGAGTAAGTTCATCATCTACTGCGCGGTATTACATGTGTCACCATCCTGATGTAACCAATAATCCCCTCAACTGATTTTCGTGTATGAATGGACCGATATCGGATACCATTGTCAGTTACGGTTGGGCTTTCTTTTCCTCGAAATAGAATAATAATAATTTTAGTATCTGTAGTTTGCCCAATGGGCGACACCTCAACTAAAACAATCTTTTGTGTACTACTACTTGGCTTAGAAGTAGTTAATACTAGTCCTATTGACTGGAACTTCTACCTTAAAAGTATTACACAGGCTCTATTTAATCTAGATGTTCTTTGCCTCAGTTTGGGAATTGGTTGAAAGCCAAATTCTTTGAGTTAACTTTCAGCCATGCCTACAAATTTCAGAATATGAGCAACTTGATTTCTTTGGAATCCATTTGATCTCGATGAAAAATGAGCAGTCTTGTCTTGGCAAAGGCAAGTTGCATAAGATATGCTCTGTGGTTTTATCATCCTCCAGACAGAGTCTGCAATTCCAATGTGGATTTTATTATTTTTTATTATTATTAGTTTCATTTCTATTTTATTCTATCTTTTATCTCAATGTTAATTTAAGTAATACTAACCTGTTAGAAAACCAATTATTTTCCTGATGTCTACTTTACTTTAGTACTTTACGCTTGTTACGCAATTCCTCATTTTAGGTAAAAGGCCATTTAAGCCTTTTGGCTTGACGGAGTTCTTGTGTGACTTCAAAGTAGGTAATTGAGTACTCGAAAAAGAATGGCCCGATAATGTTCTCAGCACACGTACCACTCCAAATAGCAACTTTAACATCATGTAGACGTTGTTCATGCACGAGTCGAGAATTTTCAGTACCCCAATTTCAAATTTTGTTTATTTACCCCTCCGCTGAGAGCGAAATGTGCTCATCACTCATGATGAGTCGATTCCAAAATCTTGTTAATTGTGCGCCAATGGAAGCATCTTTCTGTTATATTTCAAGCGACACGCCTTAACCGGAGGCAACAAATATGGAACCAACTGCAATGAAAAGAGGAAAAATGCAAGTATTTCTTCATGAGAAATGTGATTTCGTTGTTCTCATGGAGATGCCATATTCACGAACAGCCTCCCCGTTGGTTAACAGTTGAAATATTCCTGCAAGCCACGAATTTTCGCACAAGAGACTTTATTACGACTAAGGCAATGGGCGACTGCTGTGGTTTCGCCGGTACCCACACTGAGTTAAGATATTCGAAGAATTATTTGCAAAAATAAATTTCAGTTGCGTAACGCATTTTGGTTGAATCTTTGCTGCCCAGATGTTTCCAAAATTATTTAGAAGAATCAAGTTGAGGTGCAACTATAAAAACACTGTCACCTCTCTGGGTAAAAATAGAAACCTGCAGAGCCATTTGCGGGCATAAGCATTGCTTGTCCCAAGTAAAAAGAGTATCAAACTGTAAGAACGGCACATCACTGTCAATAAAAAAAGGGGAATGAAGAGGAAAGCTGCGGTGAAATAATTGTTTCAGCTTTTGGAGTAAACAAAGTTATAAAGTAATTAAAGTATTTTGCGTTAAAAAATATTTTGCGAAATATCTTTAAACTCCAAATGAAAAAATTTAATAAAATATATTATAGTACTATTTACAATATGTATGTATTTACAAAAGTATGTATTAGTTATATAAAAAGTTCAACCTATTTTTGCATACGCAAACCAAAACCACAAAAAATGTAATAAAAACTAAAATGAACTGAAATGTTTGCAAAGGTCATTGCGGCGATCAAGTCTTTGCATTCGCTTATTAAAATTCAAGTTTCAACGGCCAATATTCACAAGCCAATAAAAATTTGATAAACTTTTTGTACACGTTTTCGAATTAATTACTATGCGCTTTTACATGCAGATGCATAGTGAAAGAGAGAGAGAGAGAGATAGGTAGAGGCAGCTCTACTGCCTTTGGAAGCTTTGCATTTTTTTCTGCATTCAAATCCATGCCGGTTCTTGCAGTTTGAAAGTTTGGTCATAATTTGAATTTGATGACGTATGGCAACCTTCAGTCAACTTGTTATTATTTTTATGTTTGCTACCGAATTTTGTTGCTAGTTTTTTTCTCACGTTGAGACTGGTTTGTCATTAAGCGCAAGTGCAGATTATTTTGGACAATTCAAAGATATCAAAATGACACAAAAGGCCACAAGAATTTTTGCAGTTCAGCCAAAAAAGATGTTGATGGTTTTTAAAATCTTCAAATGAGATCTTGACACTTTATAGCTGCCATCAAAGAGAAGGCCTCGTTAAATACTTCACATAATGTCAGAGCATTGCTTAACATTTGTGTAATTACTTGATGAGGTCTCATTTTTCAGGCTCATGCGATGAGTTTAATGCGTTTATGAAGATGTTAAAGACTCAAATGGTTTCTATGAAATAAGGGGACTTACAAAATGGTAAATAGTCCGCCATGCGCCGCAGGGCAAATCAAACTCTTGACAAAAAGAGCATTAGGTATTGGAACGAAGGGCGTGGCACCTTCCTTACAAACTTAAATCTAAATAAATAAACAAACTTTTAACGTTACTTTTGACTATTTTAAAAATAATTACAGCGACCGTCGTGCCCGAAGGTGTTGATGCGTGACTGCCACTAAGAAGTGCGTAGGTTTAAATCTCCGTGCATGAAACAAAATCATAGAATTTGTTTTAATAGCGGTCGCCCCTCGACAGGTAATGGTAAACATCCGATCGTATTTCTGCCATGAAAAAGATCCTCATAAAATCCCATTTTCCACTCGAAGGTGGCATAAAATTGTAGGCGGTTCAATCTATACTTCGTTTAATTTCGAGGACGCCCCGGAGCGCGTTATAACAGAATGAGGACCCAAAAATCCCGATACCAGTGAAATCGCGAAAAGTATTAGGTGCGCAGCTAAGTTCTCGCTGTGTTTTTGATGAAAATATAGCTTTATTCTGAAAAAATGGTTACAAGTGAATCATTGAAAGTATACCCCATCGCTGGCTACCACTTTTTCCCATCTTTCTGGTAGATCTGGCTATAAATTTGTTCATCTTTTGAGGCTATCCACGGATCAAGCCATTTTTTGATGACTTCATATGATTGGAGCTGCTGGTCAGCTTGACCATGTACCATCGATCGGAACAGGTGATAATCGGACGGCACAATATCTGGAAAATATTATTATATATTATTAAAATATCCCATTTCAGTGTTTCCAGGTAGGTTTTAACGAGTTTGGCAACGTGAGGCCGAGCGTTGTCATGCTGTAGAATCACTTTTTCATGCCTCTCCGCGTATTGCGGCCGCTTTTCGTGCAGTGCTCGGCTCAATCGCGTCAATTGAAGTCGATACCAATCTCCAGTGATGGTTTCGCTTGGTTTTAACAGTTCATATTAAATAACACCAACTTTGTCCCACCAAATACATAGCATAACCTTCGGAGCGTTAATATTCGGTCGAGGAGACGACGTAGAAGCATCACCGGGCAGTCCCCATGACTTTCTTTTCTTTGGATTGCTGTAATAAATGCATTTTTCATCACCCGTCACGATGCGATGAAGAAAAACCTTCCTTTTTTGCCGCTGGAGCCACAACATACCTTGGTTTTAACTCATAAGGAACCCAAGTCTGATTCATTCCCAAAGCATGCAATCGCTTGGAAATGGATTGGCGGGTAACTCCTAATACGGAGGCAAGCTCTTCTTGCGTTTGACATGGATCCTCATTGAGCAATTTCATTGCCTCCAATTCAGCGTCTTTGAAGGTTTTTGGACTTCCTTCACGCAGACGGTCGTCAACATTAAAATAACCGTCTTTGAAGAGACGGAACCAATCTCGGCACGTTGTTTCACTTAAATCAGCATCTCCGTAAACTTTGTGTAGCTCTCGATGCGCTTCAGCCGCCGTTTTTTCCGAATGAAAGAAGAAAATCAACACTTCCCGCAAATGACGATTATTCGGCACAAAATCAGACATTTTCACGAAACCAAAAGTACATGATACCAAAAGAGAATAACTAATGTGTCGAAGCAGTTTGTTTACCATATGTCTAAGCTTGGTTTATGACATTTAGGTTATGTTAGAATCGACTAGCACTCACTGCTGGTGGCATCTATTGACAAACAGCGAGAACTTAGTACCTAACTATCTAATAATATTCCAAATTCACACATATGAGCATACTCGTACTCATAGGTATTTTTGGTAGAAAATAAACAATTCGGCAATATTTTTATTTTTATAATTTTTAGTTCTTTTTTACTTTATCTGATTCACATTAACTCGCCTGTTTATCTGTACTCTAGTAAATTAGGCGACTAATGGCAATCGCATTTCCGTTTCCAATCACCAAAACCCATTACAAACTTCAAGCACTAATATTTTGACCGAGATCGACACAGAGGCACACAAATGAACGCGGACAATTCAATGGAAAATAAGTTTAAAAAACACAACTTCCTCTTCTAAAAGCGTCATCAAGCTAACAAAGAGATAACAACACCAATAACAAGTTCTTGCTACATAAATTCCATATATAAAAATAAAAAACACTGGTGCCGCAATGGTTAAACAATTTAATATGACCAGTTGTTTTTCAGCCGCATTGCCGCATCGCTGAGCAGAATTTTTTATACGCTCATTATTACGAGTGCTAGTTAGTGTTTGTGTTTGCTTGTTTTCCACGCCACCTATGTGACATTCTCACAAAAAAAAAATATTACATATTTGCTGTCTACATTAACCAAAAAATTATTCAAATGCTGCAATCGCCTGACTGGTCACCACTGGCCGCCAACGCAGGAGAAACACAGCTCAGGGGCAATGAATTAGACACGCACGACTTTGGCGCTCGCTGTATAGTTGTTATGGTTGTATTTATGTGTGTGGTTTCGACTAACGCCCGCTCGCCACCAACAAACACTCTTGTATATGTAAGCGTGTAATGATTAAATATAGCAATAATTATATATAACACTAATTACAATCCAAAGTTATAAATCTTTGAAATATTCCGAGCACGCGCGGGGCGCTCAATATAGAGGCTGGTGAGAGATATACATCTGTATGCATGTATACACAAACTCTCCTGCTATGTTGGTGGCACTTCGCTACATACATAAATACACAGGCATGCAGTTGTTTGGTCAAGTGAGCTTCTATAAAGGAAACAATAAAAAAGTCAACCTCGTAAATATCAAGTTAATTTCATTTCACCCGTCATTTTTTCTGCTGCTCACGCCTCTCAGCTGTGCATTGGCTCAGTGCAGTTGACTTTAGTTCGTTGTCTCTCTTAGCTTAGCTTAGTACGGATCATCGGGGCGTATACGCACCACAGTCATTTATGTAGTGTTGAGCGCGTAATTATAATGCGAACGCGTATTTACCTGTGCGGCCACATTCGTCATGCCTCAAAAGTACAATAAAGGCAAACAGCATTGTAACCGAAAAATGCAACAACAAAAACACAGTTAGCCAGCGCGAATGTTGCCACAAATGCCAAATGAACTCATTCATTTGTTGGTAGTTGGAGACGTTTTTTTTGTTTGTATTTGTATTTGTATGTTTTTATTTTATGTTGTTTTTATTGTAATTTGTATTTCGGTACGCTGTATTGCGCTCATAGCTATCAAGGTGGACACCGCGTTACGCCTCAACGATTATTTTGTTGGCTTTTTAAGTTTGTTTGCCACCGGTGCGAAGTAACCGTTGTGGCTGCAGATGTTTGTGCGATTGTAGGTGCATATGTGTGTTTATTCGCTTGTGTCGTGCATGCGTGCCACATACACGTGTACATATGTACAGATATCTACCATATCGAATCAGTGTTGATATGTGTTTTATAGCTTATTTGTGTTGTGTTTTTGTTTTTACTATTGCATTAATTCATTAATTTTCGCCTGCAGCACTTGTATTGCATGCGCCGTTCAGTAAGCCAGTCGTTCAGCCATTCGGATAGCCAAATAAAAACAAAAAAAAAAAAAACCGATCAAAAGTGGTTGGCCAGCCGGCCGCATTCTTCTTTTATACGCAAATAAATACCTTCAGTCAAATGTGTTTGTATGCAGACGGGCATACATACATACTTGTATACTTACAAACGTACATGCATACACACATAAGTAAACTTATGCACAAATAGGCACACATACGAGCGGATACGTGCGTTCTGATTTCCCTTAACGCCTCTTTTGACGCGATTATCCATGTGGTTTGAGCGTGCAAATGGCTGTGTGTGCATGGAGTTCTTTGTGAGTAGCAGAGCCCCAAAATTATTTACTTGTTGCTTTCGCTCGTTACTCGGTTTAATGTTACTTATGTACATAAATGTACTTAAAAAAGTAAGTACAAGCATAAATATCTACAAACAATTAATTACATTACAATTTAGCGAAGTCTTAAGTGTGAAAAGACTTCAGTTTGTAGGAAAAAACTTCATTATCGGCCACCGTAGCCGAATGGCTTGGTGTGTGACTGCCAATCGGAAGTGCTCGGGCTCGAAACCTCAGATATGAAACACTAAATGATAGTTAAAGTGTTTTCTAATAGTGTTTGACCCTCGGCAGGCAATGGCAAACATCCAGGAGTATTTCTGTCATGAAAAGTTCTTCATAAAAAACCAATAATACTAAGCTGTTAAATAAGTTTAGCGGTTAAATAAGAAAAACACAATTTTATAGTTCACAACAAACTTTATTATTCAGTATAGCCTCCCTGAACAGCTATACACTTTTTACAACGAGTTGCCAATTTAAGAATTCCACCCTGGAAGTGAGAATCTGAAAGGGCGGCAAAACACGCTTCCACAGTCTTAACGCCTTATGACCCCATCATTTGATGAAAAACGCTTTCCTTGCATGCATTTTTTTTATGTCTGGAAACAGATGGAAGTCACCAAGGTTTAAATCTGGTGAATACAGTAGATGCTCCAACAATTCGAACTTCAATTCATGGATTTCAGGCATTGTCAAAATGCTTTTATGACACGACTGTGCATTGCCCTGATGAAACAAAATTTTGTTCTTTTGCAAACTGGGTCTTTCTTCACGAATCGTTTCCTTCAACTGGTCTATAAGGTCATAATAATAATCAGAATTTATTTTTTTTACCAGTTGGCAAGTAATAAACAAACAAAACTCCTTCGGCATCCTAACAAAATAACGCCTACACTTTCTTGGCACATTTCGGAGTCGAAATTCCAATTTCACAGCATTCTTTAGTCTCTTGTTTTGATTTAGGATCATGGTGATGGACCCAAATCTTATCCATAGTGAGGAAGTGACGCACCAAGCTCACTTTATACATATATATATAATTGGCGCGCACACCCTTTTTGAGTGTTTGGCCGAGCTCCTCCTCCTGTTTGTGGTGTGCGTCTTGAGGTTGTTCCACAAATGGAGGGACCTACAGTTTCAAGCCGACTCCGAACGGCAGATATTTTTATGAGGAGCTTTTTCATGGCAGAAATACACTCAGAGGTTTGCCATTGCCCGCCGAGGGGCGACCGCTATTAGAAAAATGTTTTTCTTAATTTTGGTGTTTCACCTAGATTCGACCCGACGTTCTCTCTGGGAATTGCGAATGGTAGTCACGCACCAACCCATTCGACTACGGCGGCCGCGAAGCCCAATACAGTCAAATTATTGTTTACACTGCCCAATGAGATGCCTTGGGCTTCCATTAGATCTCTTTGAGTCACTCGATGATTTTCCAATGCGACAACCTGTATTTTTTTATACGATTTCTGGTGTTTGATCCTTGACGTGGATCATCTTCAAGGCTTGCACGACCACGTTTAATTTCAGCAACCCATCTTTCTACTGTTTTAATTGATGGCCACAAGTCCTTATACGCTTTCAGCAATTGTTCCTAAATTTTCTTTGCCCTTAAATCGTTAATCATCTCTCGATAGTGCAATCCATTCACCGTAACTGTTGCTCCAGCTTCATTTTCGAAAAAGTAGGGTCCAATGACTCCGCCGGGCCATAAACCCCACCAAACAGTCACACGTTGAGGATAGAGAAGTTTTTCAACAATAAGTCTTGGATTTTCTGAGACCCAGATGCGACAATTTTACTTGTTGACGAAGCCACCGAGCTGCAAATGGGCCTCATCACTCAAGATGATTTTTCTATGGAACTCCGTTGTTGATGATCGGCCGGCTTGAGTTCTTATGTTAACTGGACTCTATAAACCTTAAGCCCCAAATCTTAATGCAAAATACGGTGTAATGACGTTTGTGGAATGCTTAATTCCAAAGAACGATGAGGAATGGGCAAACGTGGGTTTTCCTCACAATTTTCGGCTACAACAGCAATATTTTCGGCTGTTCTTGAGCGACGTGCACGGGTTCTATTCTTCACATCACTAACTTGTCCCAACAGCTCGAATTTTTTCGCCAATTTCTGAGTTTTACGAACCGTCTCTGCCAAATTTCACAATTTTTATAGTGAATTTTAATAATTTCAATGCGTTGTTTAAGCGTTCCATTTTTATAAAGGGTGTAGTTTCTACTTGTCAAATATCAAAAAATGACAGCTTCAAAAGTGGCATCTACCGAAATAGCGGGCTATTCAAAATAGCACCTGTTATTGGAAAATCCTTTACAATAAGTACGAAATTTTAAAAATTTAAAGGAGTTCGATTTTTCTTTACATTCAAAACTGGCAACATTTCAGATTTTTTTCAATATTTAAGGTTTTTTTGTTTCGGCTTACAACTGTATGAACAATCATGGGAGTCACTGTAACTGTATTTATTGGTTTGCTGTCATCAACATTTAGCATTTCATTCATTATTTAATTGCTGCCGCTCGCATGCCTGCTGCATACCTTCATGTGTGTCATTCTTAACTTTCTTCATACTTCTGACGCCTTTCATAATTTTTTTTTTTTTTTGCAATATTGAGGCGTCGACTAGTGGGTGTGGAAATATGCCAAGCTGACGCAAGTGTGTATAAGAGCATGTGTGTGTTTGTAAATGCATGTGTGTGCGTACATACATATGTACCTGCGTAATTACAAATGCGTGCGCGTGTAACTGTTGTACCTGCCAGTGTACGCACGCCGCTTAATGCTTTTGGTTTTCAGCCAGTAATGCCCTGACAACTCTTTTATGTAAATTGCATACTTAAATAACTAATTTCTTCTATTTTACATTTTTCAGCGACTTGAAATGGGTCAATGTGCAAGTCGCTTAAATTTTTGTTGAATTCATTGTTTTTTTTTTAATCGATTTTTATTTTTTAAGGAAAAAAATCTTCGGGCATATTTGTGCCTTCAGACGCCTGTGCTGAATATTTAATTATTAATTATTTACTTACGTGACTAAATATTGTATTTGTGTTGCATTTCAAATGAAATTCCCGTAAAAAAAATACATTTCTCTTCTTTTTTTTTTGTAACATATTTGCTTCTGCCTAAGGCCGCCAGCGGATTTAGGCTGCGAAAAACTAAATCCAATAGTTTGATTTTAATTTCTCGCGCGTTGAAGGCGTGCTTTATGACTACAAAATTAGATAAATCAAAGCGTGTTGAAATCGCCTACAAATGCGCTAATTGATGGTTACCTAATAATAGGTTTCTATACAGTTATTGATTGCATCAGATGGTCGTGGTGCATTTGTAGTTGGAATGGGGAAGGGGAGGTTCTTGTAAGGCAAGGAGTAATTAGTTAAATGAATAACCAAATTTGATTACGCTTAGAAAATGCGTTTTATATCCATGTTTCCTTAAGCTGAATTGCATTTTAATTGGTGGCTTTATGGTTCATTTTCGTTTGTTAACTTAAACTAAGTTTTCACTACTGAGAGTCACTTGCGAAATGTCAGGCTATCTGCGTAGCTTGGAGTTAGTTCTTAAAGAGTGGTTAAATCGATAAATTGGCTTGCTTACCCAAAATTTTTTATACATACATAAAGTGCGTTTCATTATCATAAGACACCCCTAATTTTTCAAAGTATTTTAATTTATAGATTTCAGAGGAAAATAAAACTTTTGCACATCGATTAATGTAACAAAAGTTGTCTGTTTCATTACAGAATTTAGAACTTTTTTTAATACATGAAGAACATTTTTAGCAAAAAACTAATTTCCAGGTGTTTCAAAAGGATAAGACACTGTTTAATTAACGTGATCGTTTAACTTTTTCAATTTTTTTTCTGTTGTCTAGAATATTTTAGTATACTATGGAAGCATCATTTGCTTCAGCGACACAAAATAACTTTTTTTTGCATCGATTCTGCTAACTTTTTTAGTAAGTTTACATCAGCGCTTGGAAAATAAGAGGGGGCTCTCGCGCAAATCTTTCCAATAATGTAAAAACCATCGGGTCCATCAAGGGTTCATTTTTTTTTCATTCATTTTTTAAGAAATAATATGAAACTGGGCAACATTAAAAATATTCCAAATATCTTACTGTGCCCCAGTTGGTGTCTAGGAGTTTTTCTTCAAGCTGAAGACACACCAGCTTGTGACGTGGCAAAAGATGGGGTCCTTTTTTTATTTTTGATAATTTTAAATGATTGCAACTCTGTAATGTGCGCCAAACTGTTGTTTCTGAAACCTTATTTTGAACAACAGCGGCCAAATTGGAGCAAGACTTAGTCGAGTTAGAAGCTTTTCTTATGATTGCTCGCTATTCTCGAGTTGATAGTGATAATTTTCTTCCAACGGGCTTCAAAATGTTGTAATTCTCAGGACTCCGTAAAAAATTCCGGATAACACAACGACTTCTGGCTATTTTCTTTTGCAATTAATTTAATTGATAAGCCTAAGTCCTTGTAGGCCAAACTTTTTCCACGCTCCTCTTTTGATAATATTGAGCCCCTCGGCATTTTATGTTTCTAATTGAATAAAATTATAATTAAAGTCATCCAAAACAACAATCAGCACATTCTATCTCTTCAGAAGCTTATATTCGACTTGTGTCTCGACTAGTATCATTATGAAACGCCGAAAAGACTAGCAAAAGTGCAGCTGCTTGGAAAAAGATAACGGTTCTACAAAATACAGTAAGCTTTCGCACCAGAAACAATTGATGGAAGTCTTAAGTCTATAACTGTTAAAATGACGCCACACAAAAGTTATTCCGGAAGCATTTTTTTATTGAGATTTTTTTCTACAAATCCTAATGAGCTTATAGGTGTGGCTACTGATATTTTATTGATAAAATAAAAATACGAAGAAGCGAAAATGTAATCCTGCAGATTTTCTATAACAACCCAGTAGTTAACAGCATTACTTCAGATCACAAAATTACACTTTTAGAATTATAAGGTATCAATAAATAAATCAATATAAATAACTAGCTCTTTTTTTATTGTTATTACAGGTACGAAAATTGCTTACAAAGCATATGAAAATACTTTAGAGGAGGAACCTTGGGCCAGCATTGGTGAGCTTGTACAGAAAATAGAATAACAGCTATAATTATTTTTTATAACTACTATGGTTTTATAATTTATATTCTAAATAAATGTTATAAATTCCAACTGGAAACAGCTAAACACCTGCGTCAACATTAGACAAGCGTGGCCCACATGGAGCAGGGGTCGCACTAAGAGTCTACTTAAATTATGAAGAAAGGATTCAAGAATCGTAGTAGTTAACCTATCTGGGCACCATCCAATGACTATTGCGGAAGCTGTCAGGATATAAAATAAGAAGAGACAGTCGAACACCTTCCTGTACACCTGAGCAGTATGAGCTTTACGACGACATAAACATAGCGCAGCGAATAAAGATCCAGCGGCTTCGTTGGCTGGGTCATGTCGTCCGAATGGAAACAAACGCTCCGGCTCTGAAAGTATTCGATGCGGTACCAGCTGGTGGTAGTAGAGCAAGAGGAAGGCCTCCTCTGCGTTGGAAAGATCAGGTGGAGAAGGACTTGGCTTCACTTGGTGTGTCCAACGAGAAAGAAACGACTGGCGCGCTTTGTTAAACTCGCACCAATTAAGAAGAAGGGAAGGCGAACACCTTCTATGCGGCTGCATGGCTTTGTGTAGAAGACGGTTGAGATTGCTCGGTATCGCTTTTCCGGACAACATTGCCGATGTTGCGCATCTCAAACTAACTAGTATCATATAACCAGCTTTTTAAAGCCCACACAACCATTGCAATGGCTTAAACAGGACCAATTAGAGTAAGGATAGGATAGTTCCGGTGGTTTCACAAGATGCATCTAACTGGCCTACGTGCTTCGAAGGCAGCCACTTCTCCTAGCCTAACCTCTGTTTCGAATCACAAAATGTTGATTAGATGTCCCTTAATTCTTCGCCTATCTGTGGAAGAAATTTACACCTACGATTCCACAGAGATTATTATAAAAAGAAACTGAGTAAGAAGCTGATGGAATTTTTTGTAGAATGTTGTCTTATTGCTAAAGGATTAACAGAGCACGTTTCATGTTCCCTTTATTAACTACTAAGTTCAACTGTCTCTTTACTTAATAGTGTCAGTATTTTGTCTCCAATTCGAAGGCTGGATAGAACTTGCAGGTTCTGTAGAGAGGAAGATGAAACCGCTAAACAAGTGCTGGCAACAACAATGTAGGGTATCCATATAGTTCCGCAAATCTGAAGCATTCAACTACTACATTCAGACATTCAACTACATACTCACAAAAATATATATTTACAGTTATAAATATATATATATTATATATACTAGTTTTAACCCGCGGTCCCGTTCGCGTAGGAGTAATTTGGAGGGATTTAGGATATGCATATAAAAGAATTACAAACAATAATTTCGTAGAAAATAATTTTTTATTAATAACCATAATATTACAACACCCGGCATCCGTTGCTATGCCTCGTTGAATAAAATCAAAACAACCAATCAGAAAAATATCAAGCAAAATTATTTTTATTAATTTTCTATCTCAAACAGTTTTTGAACTTTGCATTTGGGTCATAGTTGAACAGCTTATGCGGATTATGAAGTCTAGAGTGTGCTATAAATAGTGGGAAATAGGAAAAATAGGAAGATCTTTTAGATTAAATTTAAGCAAATATTCGATTATTAGTGACGAATGAGAGTAGAGGCGCGGCCTGGGGGCTGTGGGAAGGGAGTTTCATCATAAAAGCATGCCTATAACCTTCATTGGGTGAAAATATGAATGTATAACAATTTTTACGTCATTTGGTGTTGTCGTTTCGTAGTGATGCGGGGACAACGTACAGACAGTCAGACAGTTATAGTATAGAAGATAATATAAGGCATATATTGGTACGTACATCCGATTCTACAAAGAAATAAACCTTTAGTTTTATGTCCGGCGACCGCTATTGGGATACAATTTTTATGCCCACATTCGGCATTGAGCCCGGAACAAATCGAATGCCAGTCATAAACAAACCCACTTGCCGACCAGCGTAGTTTTTGCACTTAATATCGTTGAAAAATTCCAACTGAATACGAAAAAGCGTAATAGTTCAGCACAGCAACCATTCCGCAAAATCGCTTATATGAGTTGTGCTCCCAGTAGACATTTGGCCAAACTAGGCAGGCGATTTATTGACTATTCAACTTTGTTTACTTTAGTTGTCAAATTGAAAATTAATAGAAAAAGATGAATAAATCCATGATTCAATGATAAAAGGTTTGCTCAGTAAGCAGCTTTCTCGTTTTCTCTTGACAAATCAGCTCCCTTAGCAAGGCACGGGGTTGCTAGCTCTAGATATTTTAAGTAAAAGTGGAGGAAAAGTAAAATTTGTAGAAAAACATTTCATTTTCAGATTGTTCTGCTTACGAGCAATTACTCGTTAAAGAGTTTTCATCGGTATGTAAAGGACTATGGTAGTACGACATGAAGTACATACCGCTTAAGTCAGGACATGATAGATTGACGCAATCCAAGATCGATGAGCGGAGAATTTACAAAGCTTCATTTCTTATGATGTGGTGATTTAGACGGAATTCATGTTTTGCAAAGAGCTAGCATTTCCCAAAGAGTTACAACAGGGAGAATAATTGGATAGTCCCGACGCGATCGATAACATTGCAGACCTCATTATAAAAAAGATGGGATTGACGGAACTTGTTTCTAATGAGCCCACCTTGCCCTGGATAGATGAGGTGTCCTCATAAAAAACCATCTGCCGGAATCGGCTTAAAACTGTAGGTTCTTCCATTTGTGGGACAACATCAAGACGCGCGCTACAAATAGGAGGAGGATCTCGGCCAAACACCTAACAGAATTGTGCGTGCCAATTATTTATTTATTGTGAACAAAATAGTTTCATATTGACGAAGCTTTGCAACTTCGCGATCGGATTTAAATTTAATAATTAATTCACAAAATAAAATCTTGGATTAAGTGAAATGATTTCTTGTTTTAATATTAGACTTGGCAATTTCGCCCAATAACTTCTATTACATTCAAATATTAGTTAAAATTTATTTTTTAAACCATTCGTAGTTTGTTTCCATTTAAGTAAGAAAATACTTTTTCGCTACCACTTTTGCCAAAAAGGATTTAATTTGTTCCCTTTATTCAACTTCTTAAATACAACCTTTTGTAAGGGAGTGTCAAAAATCTAACGTCACAAGTGAGCAAACCTTTAATAATTGAATCATGGAATAAATCTTTATATTTTCCGGTTTATCAAAATGTAAACACGCTGAAAAATTCACAGCACTTGTCCGACTTTTTTGCCTCTGTAAATGCTTATGGTAAGCAACATCACAGGCGTCTTATCAGATGATATTGAATCACATAGAAAATCGCCTTATGTAAACGCAGTTTTAGTCGCGGTGAGAAAAAGAAAGTCACTCAACTTCCTCGTTTCAAACGAATGTAATAAAGTCAAATTTCAAATTGCAAAATATTGAAATAGTTACAGTCGCCTCGACAAATGCGCATAATCAAAAGCAAAATTATTTGAAGGAATTCCATGATAAAAGTAAAACGTTCATTCTCTATAATATCTCAATAAAAATAAAAGAAAAAAGGCTATCTGGTAAAATAAAGCTTTGGAAAGAAGTAATCAATCATTGTTTTGGCTTGAAATGACGGCCGATGTACCAAAACGAAATCCAGAAAGTCATTTAAAATAAAGCATAACGGCATCTTATCAGTGTTATTGATAAAGTAAACAACAAACATATTTGTGTCGGTGGAGGGTGTGAATTGGGTGAGTAAAAAATCACCTGTGCAAATCATCACCGGTAAAACCAATATAAACACGTAAAACAAATAATAAAATAGCATAGCATAGCACAGCGATAGTCGTTTATCGAATAGCGGCTTTAAGTGGACAAATAAAAAATTAATATAAACAATTTCTATTCATAAATACACACATAGATATTTGCAAGCGTATTTGTGCGAGTACGTACATATATCTATACTTGAAAATGCTTGTATTTACGTGCAAAAGCTAATAATAAAATTTATCGCATATACCAGCGCCATCGGCCAATGTGATCACTTCGATAAGCGCAAAAGCAGCGACAGCGACAGCGGCAGTGGCAGCGCTTAACGGCTGCGATGACAAAAGAAAAGTTGACTAAGCAAATGGTTTGTGGCCGCCGAGCTGTTGAGATCAGTCGTCATCCAGTCAGTTAGTTTGCTGGTTGCCGCGTTAGTGTAATGAGCTGTTGTCAGCACAATTGAAGGCTGCTCAGTGCCGATGAACGCGTAAGTGGTGAGTGAGAGGAAACAAAAAGCAAAATACGAAAAAAAATTAAATATTTCTGCAATCAGATAAAATTAAAGAAAACGTGATAGATAGTGAAATGGAAAGGAAACTCAAATTATCGCGGTTAAAGTGAGTGCAGTTTGAAAATTAAAAAAAAAATGTAATATACAAAAAAAAAAGAATTAAAAAAAAACAAATGCAACAAATTTTGAACTGAAATGTCGAAAGAGGTTATAAAGTGATATCGAGCTTTTGCGCCCCAGCTGAACTTCAGCAAAGTGATTATGCAAAAAATGCACGTATGTGCCTATGTATGCATGTATGTGTGTAAATTTGTTGCTCCATATGTGAAAATCACTTCTGTCTGTCTGCTGATTGTCTGTTACAGACCAATTTGACTGGCAGTTTGATTGAGTGAATACGACACGATATCGCCGACCGCCGACCACCGACCGGCCAACCGCCAACCACCAAATTATTGCCAAATCAGAAATCGTAATAACAACAATAACTGAAAAAGTGAACAAAAAGGAAAATGTTATGAATTCAACTGAATTTACACATTAAGCAACTTTGAAAAATTGCAGAAACAAAAACAAAAAAAAAAAAAACAGAAGAAAAAAAAATACAAAGCAATTATTTTTTTCAGCAAAATGATTTTCTTTCAATAAAATCTGCAAATGGCAGCAATTGAAAAAATGTTCGAATTTAACGCTGACGTGATGCAAGTGATAGTGATTCAGTTGATGATTTTTTTTATTGGCTTCGCTTTTGGTTAAGATTTTTATATCGACAAGCAAGTAGTTATATAATTCCAGACTTACGTGTAATGAATCGGCTAATAGGTTGCCTGAATTATGCTATGAGGGAGAGAGCAACTCGATGCAGGAAAAATTTTTGGCAATGCAGTTTTTGAAATAATAAAGAAATTAATTAATTTAATCAATTAAAATAAAAATAATTTTGAAACAATAAGCGAATATATTAAAAAAAAAATTAATTAAAATGAAAATAGTTTTTAAATAATAAGTGAACAATTTTCGTTAAAACAAATAAATTAATTAAAATAAAATGTCGAAATAATAAACAAATAAATAAATTAAAATAAAAATAATTTTGAAATAATAAACAAATAAATTATTGAAATAAATAAATTAATAAAATTAATTTGAAAATAATAAATAAATAAATTATTTAAATCAAATAATTAATTAAATTAAAAATAATTTTGAAATAATAAACAAATAAATTACTTAAATAAATACATAAATTAATATAATATAAAACTAAGTTTGAAATAATAAGCGAATGCATTTTTTAAATAAATTAACTAAATAAATGAAAATAATTTTTAAATAATAACTGAACAATTTTTGTAAAAACAAACAAATTAATTAAAATAAAATTTTTAAGTAAAAAACAAATACAGTAGGTTCTGTTTTTATGCGGTAGATACGTTCCGCAAGAAACAGCATAAAAAAACATCATAAAAAAAGCTACTAGTTCTATAGTAAAACTATAGATACGTTTCAAATGCTAAAACCGCATAAATCTGAAATAATGTAATAAAATCGCATAAACAAAATATTGTATCTTTGAAAATTATATCTTTATATATCTTCCATACTTGTAGGGTTAGCATTTCTGATGTAATCTGTGATGAGTTTTTGCTTAGCTGGTTTAGAATCTTGTTTATATGTACAATTCCCGATAGGTCGACATGCATTTTGTAATTAAAAAAAAACCGCACTATTTCAAAACCGCATAAAAAAAAGCCGCATAAAAACAGAACCTACTGTAAATTATTTAAATAAATTTATAAAAATAAAATAAATTTTTAAAATAAATAAATTAAATTAAAAATGATTTTGAAATAATAAACAAATAAATTATTTAAATTAATTCATTAAAATAAAAATAGTTTTTAAAAAATAAACAAATACACTATTTAAATAAATAAATAAATACAAATAATTTTTAAATAATAAGTAACATAAAATTAAGAAATAATAAATAAATAAATTCTTTAAAAATATAAAGTAAAATAATAAAAAATTTTGAAATAATAAACAAATTAATTAATTAATTAAAATAAAAACAATTTTTAAATAATAAGCGAACAATTTTTGTAAAACCAAATAAATAAATTAAAATAAAATTTCCAAAAAATAAACAAATAAATGTTTTAAATAAATTTATAAAAATAAAACTGTATAAATATTTATGAAATAATAAAAAATAATTAAATTAATTAATTATTGTAATTAAAATAAAAATAATTTAAATTATAATAAATAATTATATAATAAAATTAAAATTAAAATAAATAATAAAAATAATAGGCAAATAAAGTATGTGGCACTTTGTGGAAGAAAAATCCGAGACCCATATGATTTGAAAGCGAAACAAATTCTCTCAAAGTTTTAGAAATCGGAGCATTGGAAGCATAATTCGTTCTAACGAAATTATCAGATTACCAGAAATTATCATGATTTTGTAAGCTTCGCTGAGGAGTATTGAAATTAATTTTCTCGAGTTGCGATGGGTAGTCAATCGCTCCACTTATCAAATCGAAAACAAAAGCGAGGGAGAGAATAGTCCTTTGAAAATATCTATAGTTTTTAGATTAATGAGCAAACAGCGACTTTTATAGAATGGAAATGGTTTTGTGAAATTCAAAAAACGCAAAGCATAACGCACAAAGGTGTTCTGGACACTTTCAAGCCACGAATTTGCATTGTCTGGAAGTCCGTCGTTGACGGTTGGGTTTTCTAATTTCTCTAAATACTTTCCGCAAAAAATGTATCCATGTTTTTAGAGTAGGCTTATATTTACAGGCAACTTTAGTTCAATTTGATTAGCGCTCTGATGATTTTTACGTCATACAGGACCACACAGGGCCATACAACAATTTGCGGCACAAAAAATAAGCAACAAATCAGAAGGGATAATGCTCAGATATCATATTACTTTACTATCGCTTTTTAACCAAAAAGCGTGCTTGGCCGCCAGTGCAGATTTTCGTCAAATCCGCTTGACACTCAATATGTCATACAGCGACTGCGTATCATTTCGTACCATAAGTTGATCCCTAGCCGAGCTCATCTTCAGAGATCTCGCGACCTTCTTTTGCTGGGCAACAAGTCAAATTTCATCAAATTCTTGAAGTTTTCTTAACAATGTAGCCTTCCCATATCTACTCCACGTTCGCTGATCGAAACAGTCCCACATTTTCAGTGCCACGACATGACCGCTTTTGTAGGGCTTAGATGCCTCTCTTTTGATATGTTTACGCTACCACTTATATGAAAAATCAAATAAATACTTACTTAAGTCCACAGATTGTGCAATGGGGTCCCTATTGCACTTGGAATTTAATTCAATTGTGACTAAAATGCGCACGAATATTTTTCAATATGTTTTTTTTTCCATACAAGGTGGCGCAAAGTTAATCGTCCAATTTGTTTTTGAATAATTCTTTTACTAAATGAGAAAAAAGGATTTTATTAGTCTGTAAGGAGAATTTTGTGTGCTAAAATAAATAAAATATGTATAATACAAGGTGGCGTAAAATTAATCACCCGATTTTATTTTGGAATGACTTTTTTACTAATTAAAAAAAAGGATTTTATTAGTCTGTGAGAGAAATTTGTGTGCTAAAATAAATCAAAATGTATAACACAAGGTGGCGCAAAATTAATAACCGATTTGGTTTTCGAATAAATTTTTTACTATTGTAAATAACAAAAAAAAATGATTTTATAAGTCTGTAAGAGACTTTTGCACGCTCAAATAAATAAATAAACCAAAATGTTTAGTACAAGGTGGCGCAAAATTAATCATCCAATTTTGTTTTTGAATACTTTTTTCTCTAAATAAAAAAAAATGTATTAGTCTATAAAAGATTTTTGCATGCTCAAGTAAATAAATAAATAAAAAATGTGTAATACAAGGTGGCGCAAAATTAATCATCCGATTTTGTTTTTAAATATCTTCTTTTACTAAATAAAAGAAATTATTTTATTAGTCAGTAAGAGACTTAAATAAATAAATAAATGCAAAATGTACAGGGTGGATATCCTTATTTTGCCCTTCACGCGCTCCATTACGCGTTTTTTTTTTGTTTTTTCTTTTTATATACTGCAGCTGTCTAGTTCTCAAGTGTCAAATATGATTGATGTTCGACGCCGCTAGCATTATGGTACACAATTTCATTAAAATGCCTTCCGCTGGCTTTACAGTAGTCCATTCTGTTGATTTAATTTTTCAGAACATTTCCGTGAGTTTCGGCAATTATCCCACCAAAGCCGCTTTGATTTATTTTTTTTATTTTTATTTCAACTCTTCAGTCATGCCTGCAAGGTTAGTGCAACACTTATCCTTAACTACTACACCTTCATAGCATTTCCAAAAACAGTCGAATGGCCAGTTGATATCACCTTTTCGACTGATTCGATTATTCGGTAGTGGAATTTAATATTTCCCAACATTGTTCAAACAAAAAGCGACGCAACCTAATTTTTTGGCAGACCAGTGATGTTATTTAGTAGTAAAAGTCAAAAACATCTATAGTTCCAACTCCAAACTTTTGTTGGGCCACCCTGTATATGCAGCTTTTACACTTATACTAGGCTTTTGTTTCAAATTGAAATTGAAATGTTAATAAACTGCAAGGAATGCAATTAACTTATCAGCGTGTCGGCGTGACGGCGACAAACAATTGGATATTGACAGTAACAATGTGGCTTCGCTTACAATTATCTACACACACACACATATGTACATTGCCTCAGAGTATCTATGCACTGCTTGGCTATGTGCCGCGCGCTCGTAACTAGATACAATTGAATAGATTGGCGTGGAGTTTTTACTAAACACAAACGTATTCGCTTTTGCCATTGTTTATTTGCGCTATCCCGCTGAGCGGCAGCAATGTGCGTCCAGCTGTCGAATTGCAGCAAATGGAAGAAGTATCTGACAGATACCAACTATTTTTTTGTGCCAACACGTATCTCGTAATCACATACTTTCTTTTCAATGCCATAAAATGGAAAACAAATCCAAATCAAAATTAATAAAAGTTTCGTGAGCCAATACTCGCTGAAAATTGGATAGTAGAAATCATTTTGATTAATTATAGTCTGTATGTACTTTTCCCCCCCTTCTTGATCGCACAGTTTTTAATCTGTTATATTTTGTTAATAAAAATAATATAGTCTCATTTTCAGCCATTTCACAGATTTATTTGATTTTTTTTTTTTATTAATTAACGATTCATACATTCGAGCAACCAAAAAGTAAGCTCATCAGTTCCAATGTCCAAAAATGTTTCACTCGCAGGTTCTTAATACCAAACCACTATCTTTGTGCCATTCCCATACTGCATTATGTTTAAGTCACATACTGCATTATGATAGACGCCCTGTAGGAAATGCACCAGTACTAAACTACTATGATTGTGCTGAATTTGTACCACTTGATCTGCTCTAAGCTCTGCACATAGGAATATTGCGGGAAAATACATTGTTCCAGAACAGTTTCCGAAACTTCTCGTGAGCACTGGCACTTGGCCCTTTATTGGGTGTTTGGCTGAGCTCTTCCTCTCATTTGTGGTGTACGTCTTGATTTTGTTCCACGAATGGAGGTACCTACAATTTTAAACCCACTCCGAACGGCAGATGGTGCCAGTAGCCAAATAGGTTGGTGCGTGATTACCCTTTGGAAGTGCACTGGTTCAAGTTTCCGAGTATGAAACATCAAATGATAGAAAAAGTGTTTTCTAATAGTGATAGACCCTCGGTAGGCAATGGCAAACCACCGACCGTATTTCTGCCTTGAAAAAGCTCCTCACAAAACAAAATCATCTACTATGTCCCGTTAAAACGGTGCTGGTCGCTAACTAGGATTATTTCAGTAGAAATATTCAATCACTTGAACAACAACAACAACATGTCGCGCTACACAGTTAAAATTGGTGCAGTGCTGCCGCTGAAAATCGTAGGATTCTGCGAAATTCTTAAACGCACTTACGAGTTGTGCACTATCGGCTGAAGGCCTACAAAAATAAAAAACCCTACAAAAATGTGCGTTGTGAAAGATTTACAACCTGCTCACCAGCTTTGCTGCCATGTCAATTGCTTAGACGAGAAGCATTACATCGATCTACAAGTCCATGAGCTTCTCTAAGTGAGAATACGAGTTCCATTTTGGAGCCATCTGGAAAAATTGAAAAATTCTTAGAATAATATAAAATTCGCTGTCACTTCTGAGATTCTGTGGAGTAGAAGAACATCGCAGTGATGACGAAATTCAAGAACTGATAGTCTCTGCATTCACCATATCTTTAATCTGAAGGGGTGCATGACAGGTGTGCGTCAACCACAGCCTGTTAGAGCCTTAATCATTAGAGCTCACTTAGCAGCCGTGCATGTATAATTTACGGGGCTACGTCGTATGCCGAACATCAGTTAAGTGCTGGAGATACTTACTAGCTGGACGTAATACTCGATTGCATACAGTAAATATGAAAATTTTATTACAATTGTAAATGTAAATTTCATATTTTTCGTTATCAAATGGCCTAAGTAAGAAAATATCATTCCATTCCATTTTCCATTCACGAAAGCTACCCCCAGCCAAATATCACTTTTTAAATAATTTTACACAATTTCAACATCGAGTTTTGCTAATTTTATTGTAATCATACTTTTCTTATTGTTGTAATAGCTATAAACATTTCACAGTACATTTATGAACAATATTTTTTTATTTTGCTTTGTTTTTTCGTGTCGCAACTTCGAGTATAATAGAACCACCAGCTGGTTAATTTCCTCTGGATCATTTCGCGCCGTTTAGCTCCACTTATTTGTTAGCTTTCGTGAACTATTGTTGTTATTGTTGTTTGCGTTTTGTTATGCTTGGAGTCGCTGTCACAATTATGCAACAAAATATTAACACGGAGTCGCTTGCAACACCGTATCACACATGATAATAATCGAAATTGGAAAAAACAATAGAAAGAATAAGTTGGTGAAAAGGAAATGTCGAAAAAGAAACCAAAAGATAGTGAAAATGCCCGTATGGGCAGTCATATGCACCAACAAACTCCAGAAAATACTACAGTAGTTGAAATTGCAACAGCAGTAGCAACAATAACAACAGGTTGCTGCAACGCAAATGGAATTCAAATTCGTCGACGCTTTGAATGCAAATCAGCGGAAACGCGAACGTGTGTATGTATGTATGAGTTTACATATGCGCATGTGTAGGTAATATATGTCTAAGTGTTAACGGATGTGTGTAATTACTGCCGCAACATTATCCACAGCAAATGTGCCGCGACAATCGGCTAACAACTTTTGCTGCCACAGTGGCCGCACTTAGAGCGTCGCAGGCTTGGATGTGAATGGGAATGAAGTTTATGTAGTAGTTTTGGGTGCATTTGCACTAAATTTCAATTGGCAGAATGGAGAATGGATTTGGCAGCGTTTGCCAGATTTTAGCAAGCAACAACAATAACAAAGAAAACATTTTGGTATAAGTTTCTACAAGTGACCGATTCCCAGTCAAGTGATTCAAGTTGCTTGGACATTGTCGTAAATTTTTCTGAAACTTGGTTTATTTAAGGGATTGATTGAAATAAGAAGTAAAATGAAAAGCTTTTGAAAAATATTTACAATTTTGAAATTTATTCAATGTTAAAAATTTGTAAGTAACATTTTTTAAAGTGGAATACGAGCCCAAACCACTATAATTCGAACAGCATGTTTTTTTTCAGTGCGCAATGTTTAACACATTATATTATCAATACTACTAAATACAGCGCATACCAATGTATTTTGTCTTAAAGAGAATTTTATTCTCTTAACGATTGAAAAAAGAGATTTGTTCTATATCCAACAACAACAACAATATGAGTAATTTATTCAAACGGTAGTCTTAAGAGATAAGATAAAAATTACCATTATTAATTCGAACGCTGCGTAATATGATTGCTTATCGTACTTAATACATTAATTTAATTAACATTAGAATTGTGTAATGTCGCCTTTGGCTTGCATTACGCATTTAACCCGTTTTGGCATTAAATTTAACAAATTTTTGCAGTGTTCTTGAGAAATTGAGTCCCACATCTCCTGCAACTTCATTTTTAGCCTTCATTAGCCACCAAATATTTTCAATTGGGCTTAGATCTGGGCTGTTTGATGGCCAGTCTAAAATCTCCATTTGATTATATTCCAGCCAATTTTTGGTTCGTTTGGCTGTGTGCGATGATGCTCCGTCCTGCTGAAAAGTGAATTCACTGCAATCTGCCAGTTTTGGTATTGATGACAGCAAACTATCTTCTAAAATATGCATGTATTTTTCAGCATTAAGCGTCCCTTCAATGAAATGCAGTTTTCCCAATCCTTTGGCAGACATACATCCCCATACCATAGTGCTTGCAGAAAACTTTACTGTTCTTTTAAGGCAGTCTTTATGGTATGTGTCTGCCCTCTTACGGATAACGCGTTTTCTCGAATCGCCGACACAAACATCAAATTTAGCTTCATCACTAAATATGATGGTATCCCATTGCCTTTGAGTCCAAGACATCCTTTCCCGAGCCCATTGCAAACGTTTCTTTCTTTGACGAAGCGTAAGCAAGGGTTTTTCCTTGGCCTACGAGTAAGATAAGTTATTGAGTACGATGCATACATAGCTAATAACAAAACATACTTTAAAAAAACCATATCCAATATTTTTTAAATGTAGTCGCGTCCATTCTCGCTTTACAGTTTTGCCAATTTTCTGCGACCACTCAGAAGCCAAATTTCTCAAAGATTGGCGTCGATCAGCCTTAACAATTTTGGCCAGTTGACTTTTGTCGCGGGGTGTTATGGCTGATGTTCGGCCTCTATTTTCAATGTTATTTTCAATATTCCCAGTTTTTTTTTTAATTTTTATCACTCCATGCACAGATGATTTAGACAAATTTAATTGCTTGCTGATCTCCGTAAGTGTCTTCCCAGATTTAAAATAATCTCTAATCAATACTCTGATTTCGTTGCAAATAGGCTTACCACGTACCATCGTTGCTAAACTTGCACTAAATTGCAGCAATTTTTAAATTTTTTGCATGCTGTATTGTGATATTATTTGCAGATTATAACTGTAGATAGCGATTCCGTTACATTGGTTGCTTTTGTTTTGCTCTTCTTTTGAGATAAAGGTGGGCTTACGCAGCGTTCGAATTAATAGTGGTAATTTTTTTCTTATCTCTTAAGACTACCCTTTGAATAAATTACTCATATTGTTGTTGTTGTTGGATGTAGAACAAATCTCTTTTTTCAATCGTTAAGAGAATAAAATTCTCTTTAAGACAAAATACATTGGTATGCGCTATATTTAGTAGTATTGATAATATAATGTGTTAAACATTGCGCACTGAAAAAAAAAACATGCTGTTCGAATTAATAGTGGTTTGGGCTCGTATGTGTCTTCAGTTCTTTTCAGGATTAAATTCTTGTTTTTGGTTTTTTAAGATACAATAAAATATATTTTGGAAAAATTTTTCTTATTTAAAATTTTTTTATTTATTTCGTTTTTTGGAAACTTTAATAAAGAAAAATATCTGAAATATCTTCAGTTCATTTCAGCACTAAATTTTTTTTTAATTTTTCAAGATATATTTTTTCAATATTTTTTTTTAGGTTTTTTCTATTTAGAATTTTTTTATTTATTAAAAAAAAATGTTTTTTAACTTTTTAAGATTAATATTTTTTGGAAAAATTTTTTTTTCGAAAAACTCCTATTTTCTTTATTAAAGTTTTTTTTGGAACTTTAATAAGGGAAAATATCTGAAATATCTTCAGCTCTTTTCAGTATTAAATTTTTTTTTTAATTTTTTAAGGTTAAATATATTTTGGAAAAAAAAATTTTTTATTTAAAAATTAAAAAAATAATGTTTTTTAATTAAAATTAAACAAAAAATGTTTTTAAACGTTTATTAATATATTTTTTAAGATAAAATATTTTTTGGCGAACAAATTTTTTTTGAAGAAATCTAAATGAAACCAACCAATCAGAAAAATATCAAGCAAAATTATTTTTATTAATTTTCTATCTCAAACCGTTCTTGAACTTTGCATTTGGGTCATAGTTGAACAGCTTATGCGGATTATGAAGTCTAAAGTGTGCTATAAATAGTGGAAAATAGGAAAAACTAAGGTTTTTTAGATTAAATTGAAGCAAATATTCGATTATTAGTGACGAATGAGAGTGGTGGGGCGACCTGGGGGCTGTGGGAAGGGAGTTCCATCATAAAAACATGCCTATAACCCTCATTGGGTAAAAATATGAATGTATAAAAATTTTTACGTCATTTGGTGTTGTCGTTTCGTGGTGATGCGCGGACAACGTACAGACATTCACCTTTATAGTATAGAAGATTTGGAGATTTATTCAATTTTGATAATTTGTAAACAAAGTTTTTAAAGTGAAATATGTTGAGTTCTTTTTAGCACTAAAATGTTTTTTTTTTTAATTTTTTAAGATAAAATATTTTTTTGAAAAAATCTTATTTTCTTTATTAAAGTTTTTTGGCAACTTTAATAAAGAAAAATATCTGAAATATTTTCAGTTCTTATGAGCATTAAATTTTTTGTTTAATTTTTTAAGATAAAATATTTTTCAACTGTTATTTTGTTTATTAAAGTTTTTTGGAAAAATATCTGAAATGTGTTCAGTTCTTTTCAGCATTAAATTTTTTTTTTTTTATTTTTTTTTTTGTGATTTTTTTTTATTCAAAAATTAAAAAGAATGTTTTTCAATTAAAATAAAAAAAATGTTTTTAATTTTTTAAGATAAAATATTTTTTAGAATTTTTTTTTAATCTTATTTTTTTATTAAAATTTTTTGGGAAAATGTTTTGCCATTTTTGATTCTCTGTACGTAATTGAATATAATTCGAAAAGTTGTGGGAATATCACTATGCAACTTTATTATTGAGAGCTTAGTATTAGCTATTTATTAAAATCAGCTATTAAGCTATCAGCTATTAAAAAAAATCTTTTATTTGCTAAAAATTGTAATGAACAATCCAAAGTCAATCCATAGCTAGTATTACTGGATAAAATACTGGAAGCAAATAATAAAGAATTATACAAACAGTGTTAGTCCATAGCCATAAAGCAGATGGTGTTTATGAAAATATTTTTCATGGCACAAATGCCATCTAATATTTTACGATTATTTTCCAGTTGAAAAAAAAAAATAGTGTGCTACCGTACTTCCTTCACAGGCTATCGCTGAACGGAAGTGTTTCTAACTTTACAGAATTGCAACTACGTCCTCAAACAAGTCAATCAATATGAAATGCACTCTTACCAATAGCTTTTTTGCATTACCTCCTTTTTATTATTGCAATTGTTTCTCTGCTGCCATTTGCCAGTGTTCCTTTCCAGTTGTCGGGTTGGTTCTCAACACGTCGATTGATTGATTGTCGATACGCCTGACAGCTGATGCTCCTACCACTCCTCGCTGCAGCACCGCAGCAAATCATTTGTATCCTCCATCTTTGCCTCGAACTGCACCCGCCTTCCAGATCCATCCTTTGACTTTTCCACATTGCTGACTGAATATTTTCTACATTCTGTTTGGTAATTCATCACTTCACCTTTCCAGTTGTCTATATTTTGCACTAACCTCAAACCTTCACTGCTCTCTGTCCATTCCTTTGTAGTCATCCACCGTCTGCTGTCGGCCTGCTGTTGTCTGTTGTCAATTGTCTGCTTTGAGTATTTGTTGTTTATTTGTCTGCAACTCGGAAAATTACTTATATTTGCATTCATTCATTCACATAATTGAATTACAATCAATTTTTATTTAAGTATTTTTCGCTTTTTCTTTTGCAAAAGCCATTAATTCACTTTTCATCTGCAGCTTTTAAAGTGTTTGCAGTCAATGCAATTTATTCGCAAAGTGCTGCGTGCAAGGCAACACATAAATCTACATATTCGCCATCTTCACTAGTTTACTTTGTGCTACTTTGCTCCTGATTGATACTTTGTTGCCTCACTTTATTTTTTTTTTTTTTGTTCAAGTATTCTCACCACAAAAGTAGAGCTTTTGCGCATTTTATGCACGAATTTATGCCGTTTATTAAATTTTTTCATTTTATTTATTATTTTTAGTCCTTGAGGCTTTTAATGGGTTTGGTTTTCAACGCAACAGCTGTTGTGTTGGACAATTTATTAATTCTTTGTTGAATGTAAATTCGTAAATGAGTATATCAATGAAGTCCCATGGCCGTAGGTCCAGTATCAAGTGGGTACTTTCCGATGCGACAATAAATTACAGAAAATCTCATAAATACTGGGAAACACTCCACAGTTCTTAGCTTGCATAGTCAGAGTACTCATAAGAGGGAGGTTTACAATGAATGGCTAAACTACAGGTTTTCTAAAAGTTTACAAAATAGTAAAGAAACTCAGCTAGAGTTTAATTTCTTATAAGACTCTCTACCTATTAAAAACTTGCTACAAGGTACCATGAGGGTATGATACGATTTTTTGCAAAATTAGGCTAGGTTAGGATATGAAAAGGCGGAAGCACTAAACACCGAATTTCCTTATGTGTCGGGTGGATATGTTAAGTCGACTAGGGTAATTTATGGAGTCTGTTTCCTTGGGCAGATTCTGCAGAGTTCAGTATATACCATTTGTATATATGTAAATGGTCTTGCAAAATTGACGCCTAGATGTCAGTAGGTATTTTTTTTATGCCATCTTTGACATTTGTCAAGTAGACAGATGTATAATTTTACACGACAAAAAAATACGTTAAAATTATTGCGACCGTCGTTCACTGCGTCGTGGAACTGCTTTCTATATTATTTCGGCAGGGCCCAGAACGGCATCCATAAAGAACCAGTTCTATTCACCCACGTCTGGGTGCACCATATTTGTAGCCAACTTTCATGCTATAGGCTCGTCTTCTTGTGTCTCTATCTGTGCGGCCTCGCTTTGTTGTCGTTCTCGATGTATTTCTTTACCGATGTCGCCAATCTGCTCCCTCAGAGCATTTCTTTCCGCGAGCTATCTGTTACAACTAAAACACGTGTTTTCAGCGTCATCGCTCAGCGTTCGCAGTATATACCCATGTGGTATAGGTATCTCCGGAAGTACCGTAGCCCGAGAAGAATTGAGTTAAGAAGTAGCTCACTTCCCCGAAATTCCTTTGGACCCATTTGTCAATGGATGGAATAAGTTTCGTCGTCCATCTGCCACTCGGTTCAGTGTCCCATCGACTTTGCCACCGCAGCATGGTTTGGCATATCCGTTCTGAGAAGCTAGTGATGACGTGCTTCTTCTTGGAGTCCCACGTATCCATTCGTTCCCGGACCATGAGGTCCCGTACCAGTGCGGTAGGCTAAGGCAACTCTGAGTGCCGCTGTTCGTTGCACAGTCTCCAGTGCTTTGCGCTTGGCTTTGCAGTTTAGCGCAATTCCCCATACTTCGCTGCCGTACAGGAGAATTGAGCCGCATTGTAGCCGCCATAGTTAACTTTCTTTTGCTCTGTGTTGGCCCACCGATGCTTGCCATTGATCTACTTAGCGTACCCGTGACCTTTGCTGCTTTGGTAGCCGCATGCCGTAAGAAAGTAAGCCTACAGTCAAGTTGAATACCTAAGTATTTCACTACTACTTTCACTACTTGCTGCTGTAGCGCAAAGTGTTGCTGAATAAACTTCAACCTTGCTATCTCGATATTCTCAACCATGAGGCATTCATGAATCGACTGTTTGGTGGATTTCACCTGCAGAAGTGCTCATTATGGAAATGATGTCGGAAGACCCTTTACAAGCTCCAATGTTGTTGTAGCAGCATAAGCACTCCCTATACATTTGCGGAGAATGCTGCTGGAGTGACAGTCCTTGGCCGGATATAAATCCAGGTTGTTCCAGTAAAGCAGCACCGGCTGACATGGGAACATATAAGCTCCCATGATGTATCTCCCTTTCTGTATAAAGGTTGGCCATCTCCATCCACTGCCTCTTGCTTATTTTTACGCACTCAGCTTCTACAATAATCTCGTAGATTTTTGTGGTGAGTAATGGCAACTAAAAAGTCAGGAAATACGGTAATGTATTATAGAATCAGGCTGTGCCAACAAAATGTGTCTTTCCTTACGACTACAATCGGGCCAAGTGAATTTTACTCTCCTATTACCTGATGAAATACCTATCACTTACACTTTTTGTTTTTCATTTAACCGAGCACTTCCTTCTATTTTTGCGTGCGTCAGATGGTTTTTATGAGGAGCTTGTCATTGTCTGCCGAGGGACGATCGCTATTGGAAAACCTTTTTCCATCATTTGTTGCTTCCTGTTCAGTGTTTTTAACCCGGTCACTGCCGAATGGTAGTCACGCGCCGGCATGACATTGCCTGATGGAATATAGTGCCGTAGCGTCGGCACAGAAATAAACAGAACACAAAAAGAAGGGGAAGACTAAACGAAAGTGATTGGAAATCCAAGAATATAGAATGAATTGTGCGCACAAAGGCTTGCAAAATAAACTCTCTGGTGTGAAGAAAAGCTGAGATCAAATTTGGGGTCTGCTGAAATTTACGTAGCTTCAAAACATGACAATTTTCGACGAAGTACGTAGGTTCGAATCTCCGTGTATGAAACTCCAAAATGATAGGAAACGTTTTTTCTAATTCGCCACTCGGCAGGCAATGGCAAACCTTCGAGTGTATTTCTGTCATGAAAAAGCTCCTCATACAAACCATCTGCCGTTCGGATATGGCATAAAACTGTAGGTTCGTCCATTTGTGGAAAAACATCTAAACGCACACCACAAATCCCAGAAGGAGCTCGGCCCTTTTTGGCCGTGTAAAAGGGCTTAAGCGCCAATTATTCATTTACATAAAATGCTTCACAAAACCCTCAAATACAAATTCGCTGAACATCTCTATGTGCCTTAAACCCCTTTTCCATGGCAGTAGCTTTGGCAGTTAGTAACCGTGCATCAAAAAAGTATATAAAACAGACGTCAACATTGTTTGCATATGTACCGTTGTACAATATTGTACTCTTGTCAATGTGTTCGTACATTTATGCAACAGCAACATTAGCCGCCTTATCAGCCGCTTAAACGTTACGAGCGAATTTAATTCAACGCCATTGCATTGGGTAGCGGTGAAATCTTTCTACAACAATTAATTAACGCCACACGCACTGGTAGCTGTGTTTGCCATATGTGAAGGCATTTAAGTAAATATGGGAGTGTGTGCATATGTGTATGTATGTTTATATAAAGAAAGCACACATACACATACACGTGCATGCATATAAAAACAAAAGCGTGTGTCTGTTAGATGCGCAAAAACTCAGATCCACAGATGCGAGCCGAGGAGTCTTTGAAATCGCATTTTGTGGCACACATGTGTGGCCCGTTGCAGCAGCAGCGACAATAGCAAAAACTGTAACTACCACAATTAATACTGCGACTACGAGTATTTCTGTCATATAACACAGTGGTAACAGGGGATTAGCTCTCACAACGTCTCACTACACCACTTTTTTCGGCTGAAAGCGATGCGCTGCTTACTTGTTTTTTTTTTTATATATATTTTTTGCCTCATATCTTTTATTTGCCTTTTTCGCAAAATGATAATAATAATAATTTTCACATTCCAAGCGATAGCAAAAAAGTCAATGCGCACACTTGGCTGTGGGGCTCGGCCTACGCTCCCACAAACAAATAGCATCGATGGTGAAAAAAATGTATTTGAAGTGCTGCTGCTGCTGGTGCTGTGGCAACACCGCTAGACTCACCGAGATTATGTAAAAGTGGCTAAAAACACATATTTCCATATTACAAGTATATATTAAATTTTTTATAGGTAATAAATGGAATATGCAATTTTTTGGCATTATAATAATTCGCATAAAACTATGAAATTTGAAGTGAGTGGCCCATTATTTTTGTTTATTTGTTTTGTAGTGAGTTTAAAATCAAAATGTCAGAAACATGTATGTGGGGCATACACCCACTAACTCTATAATCTAGCAAACCTCCTCGGCTAAATTCCACCCTGGGACCGTGATAGCATTTCATCCAGGTGAAGCCGCGTTTATTTCTATTGGCACAACAGGTTCTGGCGTACAGGTTTCTCTCACATGGGCGTATGGAGGATATACGCTAGCGATAGCATCCATTGCTTACGCTTCATAAGTGGTTCTGCAGCAAATGGAACTAAAAAAAAATTCGTAACTATTACCGACATGTCGTGGTCGGATACCGTCGTGAGCATTTGGCTAAGACGTCTGTGATTTGTCGACAGTTAGTAGGCAGTCTACTTTCAGTCGAAAGCTGCTGTGAAGCATTGCCACTCTGTGCGTTGAAGGTATAGCTCTATCATTGTTGTAAAATTTTGTACTGCATTCCAGCAAGTATTTGATGCGATCATCTTGGTAATTCGCTGTCCACAGCTGTCCACCCAGAAGTTCTTTAAGCATTAGATGCTTCTCTCTGAGACGATCGCAGTAGAAGAACATGTGTTCCACACTCTCAATCGCTTTGTGGTAGTTTGCGCACAACGAGGTGTTCTCCAGATTAAATCGATGGAGGTACTCCAAAAAACCACTGTTACCACTCAGTATTTGAGTGAGAGAGTAGTCAACGTCTCCTTGTTTCCTGGCCACCCATTGACTAATATTTGGCATAAGGCATAAGTCTATGAGTTAAGCGTCCGTTAGTTGGCACGAATCCCATCTGTTTTGCCGAACTACTATCGAATGCAGTCACTCTGCAACTTCTTCTTCTAACAACGGCTTAGCTCCTCGCCTGCTATAGAGACAGATCAATTCCTTTGCCTGAATGTCAGCTGTTAGTTTGCCTGCGATAATGCCTATTGCGTCACTTGAGACCGTTCTGTATTTACAAACCACCCTTACTGCACTTCAGCGTAGTGCAGGTGCTGCGTATTATATGCTGGACGTTTGGGCTCCGGCGTATATCGTGGCAACTTAAAAGACTACGGAGTCTACTACCGTCGAAAAGAGACATCTTCTGCTGCCTTGCGGCCAGCCAATATTAGGCAGTGTTCGCGCTAGCGCTCCACTGAGAGCATCAGCTCTTGCGCTTACCGCAGATAAGTGCTGCTTGTAGCTAAGTAGCCTATCTATTATCACGTTAAGATACTTTATCGACTCCTTAGAGATTATTTCAGGGGTGCTGATACGTAGTTTTATTTGCTTCTTTTTTCTTCGCCTCGGTTTTTTGGGCTTCCAACTCCTATCCGGCCTTTGCCAACCATAGTCTCATCTTTTTGCTGCCACCGGGTCTATGCGTCTATCCGTTACTAAAAGAGCAATTTCATCCGTATAGCCTACGATAGTAGGAACGTCTGGTAGTTTTAGTTTGAGGACCCCGTCGTATATGATATTCTAAAGTGTTGGACCAAGGACAGATCCTTGGACAGATTCAAGGGCAGTCAGTGGAACTGAAAGACGATCAGCTATGATTGATTGTATGTTTGCAATGTTTACTCTTTCGGTTGATATATTGTAAACATATAGTTCATGCGCTAACAAACCCAGTAATAATCATCGTTAATCATTAAAACATAAAACCTGCTGAAAACAGCAGTAATCATCAGCATCATCGTCGAACAGCGACCACAGCTCAGAGTAAGCTTTAGGTTCGCCAACAATCCCCTTCCATTCTGTTCGATACATAGCAAAAGACCTCCAGCTTCTTCAGAGTGGCTATGAATTGGTCAAGTCCGGTTAATCTTGGACGTCTTCGGACACGAGTCGTCAGGAAATTTGTTGCTAAAAAATTTGCTAATATTTGAGGGCGGCTGTCCACTATGCGCGGCTCTCTCCCAATATTCTGTGGGATTTTATGTGTTTAACGATGTCTTCCCGGCATAAGTTCAGAAGTTCGTCATTGCAGCGTATTCAGTGCCGGGTGTGGGGCCCAACACTCTTCGGTGTACTTTTCTTTAGAAAACTCTTAAGCTTATTTTGTCTTTGGTTATCGTTTTGTCCAGCACTCGTAGTCGTAAGAGAGCTTCTTCTCTTCTAGATTGGTACGTTAACCGCTTAAACGATTTTGACCGACTTTAACAAAGTGCGCCAGTCGTTTCTTTTTCATATTAAACCAGTTGGAAACACCAAGTGAAGCCAAGTTCTTCTCCATCTGATCTTTCCAGTGCAGAGGAGGCCTTCCTCTTCCTCTGCTACCACCAGCTGGTACCGCATCGAATACTTTCAGAGCCGGAGCGCTTGCGAAAAATTGCAAATTTCAGAAAAATATTATTGAAACCTTTTTTCGTGTACGAGCTCTGTAGCCAAATCAATTTAAGTGGCATTTGACGCAAGTATTAGTGGTAGTCATTTGTCCAATGGACCCGCATGAGGTTTTATTGTATTCCCTTATCAATATCTGATGTTTTTAAGTTCTGTAACTTTGTTCTTTTTGTACAAATTATTATTTTTAATTTTTAATTTTTTTAATATTAATTTTAATTTTAACAGGCATTGCTAGTACAAATTTTCTTTGGTGAAGTACCATCCGAGCTTTAGTTCTTTTTATATTGGCGGTAAACAAATTTAACCCTTTGTAGGTAGGATTTTCATATTCCTTCTCAGATAGCAACTTGAAAACTACGCATTGAATACCCTCATTTGTGATATTTCAATAATTTAGAAATGCAATATTTACATTAATTGCGGGTATACACAAAACAAAGCTCGATCGTTCAGATGTTTTCTTCATTTTCACACATTTTTAGTATTTAAAATGAAAGATGCATCTGCACTACCGCATATTTTTTTTGACCCATTCAAGCACACTGGCCTCATGTATAAGTGTGTGCCTATGTATGTGTAAATATTTTACTCTCACTTCTTATAAAAATTCCGCCATTCGGGCACTAACTGCATTTTCCATTTGATCGGCATTCTTTGCAATTAAATCATAATTGCCTGTTGGCAGCACTTGGCAATTATTGCAGACAAGATTAAAATGAATTTGCTATGCAAAAGACAGATCGACAAGCAACTGGTACTACTGGATTTACAAAAGGCCACTGCATGTAAATGATAGTAAATGAAATATGCAGATAAATATGGGCGTAAATATGTGTGCATGTATGTAAGGTTATTAATAAACACTCAAATCAATAGCATTTTTCTATTATACTCTTTTAAACTCCCTTCACTTTTTTGTCGGTAATTCACATTCCAAACCTTTGTCATCCTTACTAAGTGGAAAATTAAATTTAGCTACGAAGGCATATACAGGGTTATTTTAAAAACTAGTACGTCTTTTTACGAGTAAATAACGGTATAACATTGCAATTAAGGTAGTACCCGTAGGCGGATTGCCGACTCAAGTAGGGAAGGGTAAAATTTCATAGGAAGAAAAAAAAATGTAACTTTGAATTTATTTATTCATTAGAGCTCGTTCTCGATATCAACGTCCCTGTTCCTAATCAAAATTTTCATTTCTTATATATATAGTACAATTGGCACTTACACCCATCGTTGGATGTTTGGCCAAGCTCGTCCTCCTATTTGTGATTTTTTTCTTTTTTTTTGTGGTGCTGAGGTAGGATTTAAAATGTATTCGCACCATATAGTGGCCATCGTCTCTACACGAGTGGTGTGCCTCTAAAACTATCCCTCCTCTTCAACTCCTGGCTTTATACCCGGGGCTTTATGCCCGGGGACTACAATAGCATTTCATCGCAGGCAAGGAAGATCCAAGTAGGCGTTCTGATAAAGACTGCCTCTTCTACTCTCACTGCGTCCAGAAACGCCAGTTTTGGAGCCAGCATGATGCTCTAGACCCATCTTCTAATTAGATAGGTAGTTTAGCATGTCGCTTAAGCATCTCTGTCCATGTAAAGTTTTCTGGCGCCCTGGACTCGCTCTATGTACGTGCCAATGCTGCGAATTTTCTGTACTTTCTACCATTTTTTCGGTGATGTTGTCTGCTCTTGAGCGTCCCAGCCTACCTTCGACAGCTTTGCGATCTAGTCTCCATCGCTCACATTTGAAGAATGTGTGATCTGCATCATCAATGGGTGCATCTCCGTAAATGCATTCAGTGGTTTCAGATTTCCCTATGTTGTTTAGATATTTGCGAAAATACCCATGTCCAGATAGCACCTGAGTAATATTGAAGTTCACCTCTCCGGTATAAGTCTCGCCTTTCATCTCTGACTCCCAGCGCTCTTGCTATATTTGTAATGTGTTTGCTCTAATGAGGTGTGCGTTTTGATGTTGTTAAACAAATGCAGGGAGCCTTAGTTGTAAGTCGACTCCGAACGGCAAATGATTGTTTTATAAGGAACTTTTTCATGGCAGAAATTAGCTCGGGGATTGCCATTGCTAACGGGAAAAAAATTGTTGTATCAGTTGATGTTTTGCACCCGAGGTTTGGAGCCGGTGCACTTGCGAATCGTAGTCACTCAGCAACCCATTCGGCTACGTCGGAACTTGCGCCCATACACGCAAGCGAAGCCCAGATAATGCAGAAACCTAAGTCAAGTATCTTGAGGAACACTGTGTGCTTGCTGATTGGGTTCTGTAGCGCCAAAATTAGTATCGTTAGTGGCAATGCCCTTCTGGAGCGACGGATTGTTCAATGTAATGGTTTAAATTAGTTAATGCCGCAATGTTAAAGGCTGCTCTATCTTAAGTTTATTAAGGGGACTGAGTTTGACTGAGAAACTGTGATGAGTAGAGGGCACAAAAAATCATGAGGTCGAAGTGCAAACTTCAACTTTATTCTATCTCAAATCGCAGATCTACACAAATGAACTACAAACAATCAATTCCCTTAAGGACAACGTAGCGCATGCCATCCAGCAAAATCCGCCAGATTTATACCACAAAATCATCAATACTTAGACCCATCGAGCTTGACACCAAGCAAGCCAATGATGGACATATGAGCGATATAAAATACTCTTTCAAATAAGAACAAAGAAATATTAGTTTTTTGACACAGTCTCGTGACCTTTTTGAAAGACCCTTTAATATAAAATTGTCTGTCGACCGCCATTTATGCAACTGTATTCAACACCTTTGCTTTATTTGCATTCATTTATTACCACCTCAAAACAGCACACACTCGTATGTATGTATTCATATACACAATGGCCAATTTCCTATTGAAAACTTCTTACAAAGTCTGCAGGTGGATTAAAAAGAACTACATATTACAATAATAAAGCAACAAATCAGTTAAAAGTGAAGTAATTAGAAAAATCCAAAGGAATAAATTTAAAAGTGCAAGTCAAACTAGAAATCAATATTCATATTAATTAACAGCGAACTTGGCAAGGTTTGATTTAACCCGCTAAACGATATTAGGCACCTGTCACCTGACCTCTCAGTCATTACCAAAGAATGTTTCTTCCATCCGGAAGATGCGTTTTTGTCAGCAGGGCGAATAGATTTGTATCCGATTATCCGCACTTATAGGGTCGTAAATTTCATCTGACTGGAGTATTCGCAATGCGTAACGTTCCATAAATTCGATATTTTTTGTTGATTGCCCGAAATATGTTGGCGCCGCTTCAAGCTTCGGCGTCAAATAATGAGAGATTTTAAATATATCGTTTTATTGAAAGAGAGAGCTTTAGTATTCAATAGTTGAACTTATAATCTAAAACACTTTCGTTTCGAGCAAAGCGCCAGGTGGTGTCATTAGGCCAACGACAATGTTTTTGTTTGATTGTCACGGTAGATTCGCCTTGATTTCGAACTTTTGAAGATGAAAAAGGTTTTCTTCCCACAATAGTTTTTTCTCCAAGAAGGAGAGAAGAAGAAAAGAACAACGAACAAATCTGTCCGGTTTCTTCATCTTCTCGTACGCATACCGAAATTGTTGAGCATGATTTTTGTTTATTTTTCTCTGCTTATATAGTCTTATTTGGGACTTGGGCTCGTTGTTTGCGCGCTCGAAATTAGTCAGGGAATGCCTGACTACTCTCCCGGCGGCATCCAAATACTTCCACATTAAATTCATTTGGATCCACGGCCACAGTAGCATAGCGGGAAACTCCTGCACTGATGAGCTGGCCAGAAAGAAGACGCTAGAGAAGGTTTCACAGCAAAATGACAGGATTGGTGTTCCCTTGACCTGCGGTCTGCTCCTGAAAAGATGGGCTCTCGCATCAACCTTTGTGAGCGCTGGATTATTGCACAGACGTGCAAACTCGCGATATTCTTCTGACCATGGGTAAATCGTGGGCACTCGAGGGAACTTCTGAGGCTCACAAAGTCGCAGTTCTCAAATTTGGTGGGTGTGCTTACCCGTTAGGTATCCATGCAGTGCGAATTGATATATCGCCTCAACCTGTCGACACAGCATGTTTCCTGGGCCTACCTTTAAATGAGTTAGACGAAAACGACCGGTGATTACACTACACTGAGAGGGCTTGTATTAATGCTACAACAACAACAACGAGGTAGAATCGTCTTAGCACCTTCTTCTCAGTTGCTCTGCACTTGTCGTGCTAAGATTCAGATATCTGTGCACTTACTTTTTTGCTACTCCTGCAGAAATAGCAGATTTAAGCAGATTGCAGTGATTAAAGTAATTAGTCACCGTTTGCTCATCATCCTCCTTCTTCCCCCCTTTTCAGTTTTTGTTTTGTTTTGTTTTGTTTCTCTCCCTCTATTTTTCTTCTGTATGACATCAGAATAAACGAATTTGATTCTCTGCTCAAGTAGGCCCTCGTCTGGGCAGCCATTTATCCTAGCCTAACCTCGTAGTCTGTAAGAATTTGTTGTTCATAGACTTTATACAAATAAATAAAAGATTTGTGTTAAAGCTGGTGCTTACTAAAACATTGTAGTAAATTGGCTATGGTGGTAAAGAAAATAAGCTCAGTTCTAAATAAAGTATAATAATTTAGCCTGTTTGCGGCATTTCCGCTAGCGTCTACCTCGATTTCTTCACTGCTAAGCAAATCTCACTTGGAATTCGTCTCGTTGTCCAATGATAAAATCTTGTAAATTAATTATTTACATTTGATTGGCTCAACACATCTTAATTTATTCTTGATATTTTATAATTCATCAGGCAATTTGCATTGGCAGACATTTATTGTATCTACGCACAACCAGAAGCTAGTCCGACGGACGCCTACTTGGCATAACCAGCCCACACTCGGGCTTTGCTAATTGTTTGCAAAAACTATTATTAATCTTCAAAGACAGGTTTATTGCGTTAGTGCAGGTGTTTAAGAACAGTTAGTTGTTTGATATTAGGCTCAACGGAATATTTTTTTTTAATCTCATATATTTTTTTCGCCCTGAATACAAAACAGATCTCAGTGAATATGAATTTTGGAAAAACACAAATCATAAAGTCTCAAAAAGTATTTGAAATGAGAATTAGCACTTGAAATCTCTTTAATATAGGGTGTCACATTTTTCTAATAAAAATTGATGTGTTTTGTATACACATATCCAATAAATGATTACCGCGTTACATTGGTATTTCCAAGGCATTTTCGCCGTTTCAAGCTCGTGATTCAGTTCAGAAATTGTTCTTGGCATAAAGTTTTATTTTTGAAAATTTAAAAAATCCCAAAATATCTTTTTCAACGGCAATAAATTATATACTTTTTTTAGCTCATTGACAACGACGCGGCGCTGTATAATGAAATTTTTGAAACTTCCCAGAAAATTTTTTTTTGAGCGACTATTTGGTAAAGGAACCAGGATGATCTCATAGACAGCGACTTCAAAAAAAAAAAAATAAATAAAATTAAAATTGACCATCATCAGTAAAGTAAAGACTTTTCCGTACTTAAATTTAAGTACTGTTTAGAGGCCCTGTCTTATCATTAATTGACTCTGGAGTAATTTTTTTAAATCTCACTAAAGGACGGCTTAAGTGATCGTTAAATGAGTCTGTGTGCGGCAGTAAGACTCGTAAAATTCTAAAGACTATTCATTTGCTCTTCGATTTTTCCATCTACGCAAACAGTCGTAGTCAGAGAAATGAATCTTCAAAACCGCCGCCTGGAATAAAGTTGGGTATGCCCCGATAAGCTAGCTTTTTATCAGTCCACTTCGGAACTACAACACTTCTTCACTTGCTGCTTGTATGTAAGTGTGTTGGTACAAAAGTTGTAAATTTTTTCAGACCTGCTGTAACTTTGAAAAATTAGCCTTGATTTATCAACATTTTTATTTACTGTTGTTTCTCATACGCTGTCCGCCATGGTCTGTTGGCAAACTTAGTGGTTTTGCGGGTAATGTTAATTAGAAAGGCCAAAGATTTTTGGGCCATTTTTTTCAGGTGTGAAAAGCGAATTAGAAGTGCAAAGCAAAAAAGCCCAAACAAAAGTAGAAAAAAACAGTAATTGGATTGTTGTTGCTGTTGCGTGGTAACTGTGCGCGTGGCTGTGTGCCTGTACAGTGCCAACAGGCAAAAGCAGCAACAAATACACACATAATTTGCGGCAAGTAGCAACTCTTAGAGCAGCAGCAACAATTATGAACGAAAAAAGCATGCGATAATAACAATAAAAGCACTGTTCCGCTGAAAATGAGACAAAAAATAATCAACATAATCAACACCAACAATTATAACTACAATAAAGCGCAAAAAGGTGGCAATGACGCTCACAGTTAATGATAATAGTGTCGTGTGCATGCGCAACCAGCAAACGATAGCAATGATGGCAGATTGGCGGCACATGTGCGTGCGCTAGTGTGCGCACGCACATACCCCGCAGAGAAAATCTGAGCTAATGTGAAAAGATCGTGGCTCAAAACTAGAACGATTTCGCACTCGGCAAATCAATTCGCTGCTCAACTGTTGGTTCGAATGCAATTGAAAGGCGATGCAATTTTTCGAGTTCACTAAATTTGTTGTAGAATATTTCGACAAATTTGAGAAAAAAGTTGTGTTCGCGTTCGATAATTGTTAAAAACTGTTAGCTGTTAGCATTCGCGTACGAAAAACGCCAGTTCCTTGATCGCAGCAGATGGTTGTGAAACTTGCAAATTTTTACTGATTTTCTATTCATTTACTATTTCGAATATTTTACACTTAATGAGAAATCAGATGCCTATGCGCCAGAATTTCGCTGTTGGATAATTTTTACTGCGAAACTAAGTGAAAAAATCTATAATAAAAAAGAAAAATACAATTTTTTTGACTTCTCGAAGAATCGAACCAAAACGGCTTGAAAGCTACACCCAGCACAAGTTGGGTTCCACTTTTATTTATGATAAAAATATTAACCCGAATAAGTTTCAACGAACGAACGAGAGATGTAGCGGAAAGCGAACTACACTTCGTCTGAGTTGCTTTTATAAAAAAAACAGGGGAAATGCGAGCACAGCTTTGACTCCAAATTCACCACTACAGAGTCACGCTAAGGATGATAGATACCCAAGGATGATAGATACCAGGTTTGCTCGTTAGGTATGGGGAAAAAAAAGTTTGAGGGGAACTTTGGATTCTACGTCATTCGCTTTGGGTTTCACAAAATTTAGCTATAGCTTAGTGAAACACAAAATGAATGTCGTCGGCATATCTGTCAAATTCACTCAGAGACGAATAACGGTCTGCTAGGTAGTACACCTCTAAAAATGTTTTCACCATGGAATCACGCCAATACAGTACCAGCTCGATTCTCTCCAGGGTGCATGCCCACACACTTGTATGATCTTTATTAATGTTTTGTTTTTTCGCATTTTTGCTGCGTACAACCTGTTGCAATTACGCGCCTGCCACAGGTGCCTGCTATTAAAATGTATATATAAATACGTGCATATGTGGCTGACTACTCCGTTGCGCGCTTTATTAGCGTGGTTATCATAATTGAAGTTGTTGGTATCACAGAGTTGCTGGCTACTCGTTAACTTGTTGTTGTTGTTGTTGTTGCCGCGCTATCATAATTGTTTGCGCTTTTCCTTTTTTCGCTGCGTACTAATGCCATTATAGTTAATTTGAGCCGACGGTCAGTGCTTCTAGTCATTTTGTACCTGCAGTCACTGCGCGTATCTCCGCATAGCTGGGTTGGTATCTTTGCCGCTTATCTAAGCATCTCAAATGTGCGGCATACCACAATTGCACTGTCTCAGTGGCTCGGCAGAGTGCATTGCCTCTATCGTTAATGCCCACTGCGTTGCCGCCTCCCTCACTTTTTGTGGAGTATGAATTCCATTACACACACACAAATTATGCACTTAGATAACCTATGTTTTTAACAATCTGTGGCAGCGAGCGCTGGCAGTTAAATAAATAAAATAGCAGGCTGCGCATGCGCAAACGCACCGATGCGTAGGGAGTGTCGGACAATGGAAATAAAAGTGCATCTTTGAAATTTACATACGCTTGTTTATCAGTAGGCTTGTAATTATAGATATTCACATGCGATATGCAGTAGGCAATTGAACAATGACCTCTATTATTGTAATTGTTTGATTAGCATGGATGTTTTTCTAAAAAGTTTCTTTCTTTATATTATCAACATTTGATTTTTTGGTATAGAAAGAGAGCTTGCGTAACTCTCTGGGTGGTTTATTCAGGTTGTCCCAATGCTTAGTAAAAAAAGCAGTCATACCAACTTAATCAAAAAGTTCCCGAAATATCTTCAGAAAATTCAAAATAAAGTTCATTCCTCAAAAGTGGGATTATCACTGTTCAATATTTCAAAACAGCAATTCATTCATGACAAATAATATTGAAAAATATTTTAATTTAAAATATAGATTTTATTTAAATATATCTTTTAGTTATAATTAATAACTACTCATTTTAATTTCATGCAAAAGTTTTTATTTTTACTTAACTGTGAGAACAGCGCAACAGCTAGACTCTGACCACCATCAACGCGCAAGAGAAAGTATTCCGTTGCCCCAATTACAGGTCTACCTGGCCAAGGATGAAAGATACCAGGTTTGCTGTTGTTGTTGTTGTAGCAGCATTAACATTCCCCATACTTATATACGGTGAATGCTGCTGGAGTGACAGTCCTTGGCCTGATATAAATCCGGGTCGTTTCGGTAACGTAGAGCCGACTGTCGTGGAAACCAGGTTTGCTCCTTAAGTATGGTGAAAAAATATTGTTCAGGGGAACTTCGGATTCTACGTCATTCGTTTTGTATTTCACTAAACTGAAGCTAAATTTTCTGAAACACAAAACGAATGTCGTCGGCATATCTGACAAATTCGCCCAGAGACGAATAACGGTGTGCTGGGTAGTACATCTCTAAAAATCTTTTCACCATGTGAACACCCAGCATTGAGCTAAGTACATTAAACAGGTGCATGCCTCATAATGGAAAGAATAAGGAGATGGCGCCTATCGTGGTACCGTTACTTTGCTCTCAGCGAATTTGACAATGAGTTACGTCGTTTTAGCACCAATATGGCCAGATTACCATTTTCGTAACTTGATTTAGCATTTTTTTTATTTTTGCTATTTAGTCTCGGAGTTTTAGTTCTTTCTTCATGACATTTTTCTAGCCTGTTCTAATTAAAAGTAATGTTTATAATTTTGTAAAATACTAAAATGTATCAAGAGAAACACGTCTGTTCACAATTAACGGAAGAATGCAAGTGACGTTTGCTGCTAAGCATGCTACTCATCATACATTACATCTTCCCCTTTTTATTTCTAAAATCTAATGATTGGTAACAATCAATTGGTTTTGCACGGCGTTCGCTCCTGCGTAAGGAATCAGATATCGCTAATTGATTGTCACCACTTATAATTACATCTTCATGTTTTTCGATTTCTTTGTTTTTATAAAAATCATCCTGAATACACTTTTCAGAATCATGCTGAGATCTCACATTTTCCTTTAAATTTACAAATTTTTTTGAAGTTTTCTTTTTTCGTATTTGGTTTACATGAATATAACGAATATGATTATTTACTCTTATTAAGTACCTTAAGTTAGATATCTTTTTTTCAATGACAGCAGGTATCCATTTAACAAATTCTTTGAAATGGTTTAAATAATATACTATTTCCCCTACTTTATATTCATGATTTGCTCTTTTTACTTTGGATTGTGTATTATTCTTATTTGATTTCCAATTTCTTTTGTTAGTGTTCTTAAGCTTAAGTTTTTTTTTCACTTTTCAACAAATCTAATACAATTCTAGGCTTGTATGCGAACAACATTGCTGAAGGTGACTGACCGGTTGCTGTAGTTGGTGTATTACGATAGTAAAGCAAGAACTTTTTTACTTTTTGTTCCATGGATAGTGAATTTTCTTTACTCAAGCAATATTTTTTGAAAACTGTTTTTATCGTGCGAACACAGCGTTCCGCTAATCCGTTTGACTCTGGATGATACGGTGGACTCTTACACACATTAATACCATTGTTTCTACAAAACTGAATGAATTCTCTACTTTGAAATGGTGGACCATTATCACTAACTATATTTTTAGGATAACCAAAGTATTCAAATACACTGACTAATTGATCTATGACGCGTGATGCTATGGTAGTACTCATCACTTTTATTTCACAAAATTTCGTAAATGAGTCTACTATTAAGAAAAATTTTTTTCCTGCGAAATCAAAAAAGTCAATATGGATTCTCTCAAATGGAAATTCAGATTTTTTCCAAAGTGTTTCGGTTTTGAGTTTATTTGGAGTTCTAGTTTGTTGACATACTTGGCAATTGCTAACATATTTCTCGATGTCTTTATCGCAATTATTCCACCAAACATAAGATCTTGCTACCATTTTCATACGAATAATGCCCATGTGACTCTCATGAAGCATTTTCAACATACGATCTCGCAAACATTCTGGAATAATTACTCTTGAAAAGTAGAACAGACAATTGTCTTCAATTGACAATCTGGATCTATTAGCAAAATATTTTTTATATTTGTCTTCAACTTTAATTGGCCATTTGTTTTTAACGAAATAATAAATTTTTGACAAAATTGGATCAACCTTTGTTTCATTGGCTATTTCTTTTAAATTTAAAAGTAATTCATTGGAAACATTTAAAAAATTAATTGAAATATTTTTTATTTCCGTTTTTTCATTTTCCAATGGTAAGCGAGACAATGCATCTACATGAGACATTTCCTTAGCACTTTTATGTTTAATTTCATATTGATACATAGACAATTCAACCGACCATCGCTGCAAACGTGCCACTGCCACCGCACTATTCAACTTTTTTGGGCTGAAAATTTCTTTAATTACTGAGTTATCTGTAAAAATGGTGAATGGCTGCCCAAACAAATACTTATGAAACTTTCGTACAGCAAAAATAATTGCTAATCCTTCACGGTGAACTTGTGAATAATTTTGCTCTGCCGGTGACAGTGTGGATGAAGCAAACATGACCGGCTTCTCAATACCATTTACGATATGTGAGAGAACTGCACCCACGCCGTAAGGACTTGCGTCAGTTGATACAACAATAGGTTTCTTAGGGTCATAAAGTTCTAATAAATTATTTTCAACAATGAACTGTTTACTTTTTTCAAAAACCCTTTGACATTCTTCACTCCAGTGAAAAGGAGTTTCTTTTTGCAGCAGTCGATATAAGACATTTAGTTCAGCGGACATGTTTGGAACGAATTTCCTATAATAATTTATAAGACCCAAGTACGACTGCAGTTGTTGCAAATTTGTTGGTGCTGGGGCACTTACAATGGCCTTGACTCTATTTGGATTCGGTTTGACCCCACCATCTGTTAAGCAATGACCCAAATACTCAACAGATGTTTTTAAGAAACGACATTTTTCAATATTAATTTTAACATTGAATTTTGACAGACGATCGCAGACTCTGTAAACGTTTTCAATGGCTTGTTGTTGATTTAAGCCTCCAATAATTATATCGTCCTGAAAGGCTCTAACGAATTGCAAACCATTTAAAATTTGGTCCATAACAGATTGAAATATAGACGCAGCGCAGTTTACTCCAAAGGTTAATCTCTTGTAAGCATACAAACCATTTTGGGTATTAACAACCAGAATTTTTTTAGAGTAATTGGATAATTTCAATTGTTGGTATGCACCCTTTAAGTCTATAACAGAAAAATACTTGCAGTTTGCGAATTCCGCGAATATATCTTCTACCAAAGGTAAAGGATAATGAGCAAATTCGAGACATTTATTTAGCGATGCTTTTCCATCGAGACAAATCCTTATTTCCCCGTTCGGTTTCGCAACAATTACAACGGGACTTGCCCATTGGCTATATTGAACAGGTTCTAAAATTTCTTCTTTACACAAACGCTCAAGTTCTTGACCGACCTTTTCACGCAATTTAAATGGAACAGTATACGCGGCATGAAAAACTGGTGTCTTATTTTCTTGTAAAACTAAATCCACCTCAAAGTTTCTAATAAACTCATTCATTTTTTCATCGACTATATTCGGATATCTGCTTTTAATATTATCAAATATATCATTATGTTTGATCAAGCTAATTATATTGGTTTCAAACCTTTTACGCCAACCACTAAATAATTTATCCAACCATGGTCTGCCCATTAGTGGCTTGAACCTTTTTCCAATATTGACGACTGACATTTTTAGACTGACAACAACATTCCGATGGCACACTTCAGCAATGAATGATCCACATTCTAATATTTTCTGACCTGAAAAAGTTATTAAATTATTATTTGATTTGACCAATTCGACATTTTTAAATTTTTCATCAAACTCATCCTTTGAAATAATTGAAGTGCAAGCTCCACTATCCACTTCCATTTCGATAATGATTTTGTTGACGTTGACAGTAACGTAGCAAGCTTCACTGGCACCGTGGATGTTGTTGATGACTTTGATCGACTCAGATGTACAGACTGATGAAGTGTGACCTTTACGTTTGCATTTAAAACATTCCCAGTTGACCGCGGGACACATCTTCTCGTCGTGCTTTCTTCCACATCGTTTACATTTGTTGAACTTTTGTACTGAAATTTCATCAGGTTGCTTTTTAGACTTCTGTGGTATTTTTTGATTTTTATGCTTCCAATCAGACTTCTTTTGTGACGAATGTTTCTCTCTGTTTCCGTTACTTTCATTTTTTAGACTATTTACTGTATTCGAACGCATTTCGATTTGACCTTGTTTGGTTAACTCTAACTGCAGTGCAATTTCACATGCTTTGTCAAAATTTGAGGTTAGGTCATCCATTAATTTCTGTTGAATTCTTTCACTTCTAAGACCTCTTATTAGCTGATCTAATAATTCCTCATTTAGGTGCTTTTGTTGTAAATAAGCAACATCTTTAGCATGTTCATTTGTAATAAAATCACCAAACTCACATTCTTGCGATAAGAATTTTAACCTCACAATATAATCAGAAATTGTCTCACCTTCTTCTTGCATGGCATTAAAAAACTTGTACCTCTCCGAACGCTTATTCCTTTTCGGTTGATAATATTCGCTTAGGATTTTCATCAATTCCCCGTATGTTTTCTGACTCGGTAATTGAGGTGTTGTTAGCTTCTTGCACAGCTCATAAACTTCGGCTCCGCACATGGTGATGAATAGAGGTGCTTTAAGTTCATCGGAAACTTTGTTACATATAAAAAATTGATCCATTCTGTCCTTGTATCCAGGGAAATCGCCACCGGGAACAAATGGTTCTATAAATCCAATAAAACTATTTGACATTGTGATTTTATCACTTTTATTTCTATTTATTATTGCGGGCGGGACACTTGTATTGTTGTTTTCGCTAATCAACAGCGGACTTGCTTCACCTTCACTATTTTTCTTTTCTTCTAGTGATAATTCTAAATTTTCCTTTTTAGGTGCACTAATACTCATCACAATTTATTCAATAAAGGCAAATTTAATTTTTCTTTGCACGTTGGTTCTTTTTACTCGTCGCCATAAAATGTATCAAGAGAAACACGTCTGTTCACAATTAACGGAAGAATGCAAGTGACGTTTGCTGCTAAGCATGCTACTCATCATACATTACAAATACCTTCTGCTCAAATATGAACGAGACTGATTTAATAAAACACAAACGGTTAATTATTTTTCAATTTTTATTTTATCTCCTTCAAAGTAATCACATTGGAGGCGATACACATATGCCAACGTTTTTTCCAATCATCATAGCATTTCTGGAAGGCCGATTTCGGTATGGACCTCAGTTCCTTCTTCGAATTCTCTTTTATGATTTCAATTGTCTCAAAATGTTTTCCACGGAGCGGCAACTTGAGCTTGGGAAACAGGAAAAAGTCACATGGAGCCATATCAGGCGAATACGGTGCTTGCGGAACGATATTAACATTATTTTTGTTCAAATAATCGCGAACAAGACGTGATGTGTGAGCTGGTGCATTATCGTGATGCAAGAACCATGACTTGTTGTCCGACAATTCCTTCCTTTTAAGACGAATGTTCTCGCGCAAACGCTTTAAAACGTCTAAATAATATTCAGCGTTAACCAATCGGCCTTGCGGAAGGAACTCCGAGTGCACCACACCTTCGTAATCGAAAAAAACAGTCAGCATAACCTTAATTTTTGAGCCACTTTGGCGTGGTTTTTTGGGTTGATGTACGGCCCTCTTTGAACGATTTGTACCACTGGAAAACATGTGCACGCGATAGAGCAGAGTCCCCATAGGTTGTCTGCAACATTTTTAAGGCGTCTGAAGCCGAAATTTTGTTGGAATAACAAAATTTCAAACAAATTCTTTGTTCAACTTGAATTTCCATCGTTAAATTCGAAGAACACACTCGAGCTTCTCTTGTTTACAGTAGCACAGAAAACAAACTATGTGACATATCACGCTGAAATTTGCCATGTAAGCTTATAACAGTCCTACCATCCAACAAAAAATTTATTTTTGCCATATGTCATCCGCGGACCGTTTTATTGATAAAGTCTCGTTCATATTTGAGCAGAAGGTATACATTTTTTAAAAATTAGTTGAATAATTCACTTAGTTTTTTACTTTTTTTAGTCACATTGCCCGCGATTGCAGTTGTTGTTGGTGTTCTTCTGCTTTCAGCAGTTAAATCTCTCTCTCGCTACTGTAGTATTGCCTAGCTTTGGATATAAAAACTCTCTCAAATGCCCATTTAGAGAAAATAAAACACCAAATTTTTATTGAATTACTTCAAGAATTTTGTATGCGTGACAAATTGTCTTTATAATGTGTGTTTTTTAAAATAAATGTGTTATGGTTATGTACAATTTAAGTTATGAGTTTTTTTGTTAAGAGAAACTCTTTTGTTAAGGGAACGACTTTTTTGCTATATTTGAGGTTATGTAACAAGCTAAAGTACTCTTTTTGTCAAAATGTCAGCATGGATTCTTTAGTATTTTCTGGTATTTTGTTGCTCATTTTTACTGTGAATGCACCTCTTGATGCCCTATGTCCCACTAAGGATTGAGGACCGGACGAAACGATTACCCCTCTACGGTTTTAATTCGCATTCAGTAAATCAAACGCTTTTCAAAATGTGTAAAAAGGTTGTTAATGTTAAGAAAAGTTGAGAGAAGAAGATTTAATATTTTAACATAACCTTAAACGGAGCAAACAATTAAATTTTCACTTTCAAAATATCAAACTTTATAAGAACCACTCCCATCCTCAACATTCTCGCCGAAGCGGGATTTCCGCTAATAAAAGATAGAATCAGTTATATATCCGGACGAACGGCAATCAAACTAACACAAAATGATGACCCTGCGTTAAAATCAATAGTAAAAAACAGGCTCAAACGAAAATCATGTAAAAAACCAGCAATAGAAAGGCTAATAGAGATAGCGAAACACCTTGAAATGCCGTTGGAAAACAATATCACCTCCAACATAAAGAATCCTCCATGGACACTACCGACGAACAGCATTCTACTACAGTTAACACAATATAAAAAAGAAATAACTCCGGTGTCCGTATTTCTGCAAAACTTTCAACGCATACGCAACAATTACAATAATTGGTCCACACTATATACTGACGGCTCGAAAAATGAAGATGTACTCGCCTTCAGCATTGTTAACGAAAATGCAACACTATCTTCCGCCTTATTACCATATATAACGCCTGTAAAATAGCAGAAAAAAACGGAGGAAAATGGCTTATCTGCAGTGACTCACTATCAACTTTGACTTCAATAAAAAATATAAACAACAACGATATATTGATATCTCAAATCAGAGATACGCTAATTTCAAACCCTGAAAAAATAAAGTTGTTTTGGATCCCTAGCCATATTGGAATACATGGAAACACCTTAGCAGACGCTGCAGCAAAACTTGCCACTAAGTCGCCGTTACACACAATATACAGTTTTAACAAGGTCGACCTAAAAACGCAACTAACAAAGCAAATCGACAACAAATGTTATAACGATGGCAAAACATAAACCATTATTATAAATGCATTTATCCAAGCTTCAACCCTCCAATCTTCCCAGCAACAACCGCAAGGCGAAACACGATTATTTATACCCGTTTTCGGCTTGGACATACACGTCTTACCCACAGCAACCTCTTTCAAAACAACAACCTACAAAACCACGTTTGTCAATTCTGCAACAAAGAGGCACTTTCTATCCAACACATCGTTACAAATTGTGAAGCGTTACATTCAATAAGACAATCAATATCAAGCCACACAATAGAAGAACTTCTGTCCGAAGTTAGCGCAGAAAACATTAAAAGTTTTATACACTTTATTTACAAAATTAATTTGTATTTTGAAATCTAAATTATACACGAATATTATTATATAAATACTTATGTTACTTAAAGCTGATGGCCTAGTCGCTAATGCTTTTTAATTCATTGTGATTGTAATTCATTACTTTTCCAATTTTCAAATAAAAAAAAAAAAAAACCAACAAGTTTTCATTAACACTAAAATCTTCTCAGAGTGACCTTTTTAACATTCTTTTGTTGAATAATAAAGTTTTTTTTTTTAACTTACAGTTTCGGTAGCTTTAAATTAAAAACAAAAGGAAATAAGCACCAAACTTAAACATTTTCGCATTTTGAGTATAAAAAGCACTAAATTTATTGTGAAGAGCAAATGGTTGGCAACACTGCACAACTTGGCAAAAGTGATGTCACGCACTCTCTGATGGGCGCAATGTTGTTTCTATCATTCTTGTACATGCCTCAAGTCCTCACCAATCACCTTCAAAGTACTCTCTTTCAATTGCAACGCACTTGAGCCAGCGTTTGATCCAACTCTCCAAACATTTCTCCAACTCTATTTTCGGTATAGCCATCAGAGCCGGCTTCGAAAATCGCATTGATTTTTGCCAAGTTTTTTTTTTTGGCGCCTTTGTTTGTTGTTTTTTTTCATTCAAAAATAAATCGAGCGTTCAACAAAAAAAAAAAATAGAATGAAAATAGGATAATGCCGACATAAGCTGCCTTGGAGCAATTTAGCTATATTTGAAAACAGTGTAGACTGTCTTTACATATTTTTGCAAAAAATGATTAGCAAAAGTTGGGGAACACATTTTGGTTATCAAGAAAGAGAGGGAGAGTAATGGAAGCAGAGCGATTGAGATGCGGCAAAATGCACTGTTATAATTTTTAACTTGGTAACTGGTATTAGAATTTGTAATTTGCAATTTTACCATAAATAAAAAAAATGATTTTATATTTACGAGTTGGAACGAGAATTTATAATGTTTCAGTTTTCTTCAAATATTCCCCTCCGTCAGTTCTCTGTTCATTTTGCATTATTTAAAAACTCACTTTCTATAAAACTGGTCAAAACGATTTACAAAGATAGAAATAATATAAATAACAGAAGCAATGGTATCTTTTACCCAATTAATGTCAATGTACGAATATGTAAAATATGAAACGTTTTTCGACATTATGCTTTTTATGACATTTTTATTGCCTGCCACCTGTGTACTATTAACCACTTCTTTTGCTGGCATAGCTGACACTTTTCGAGTGACAACGAACTCTAAAACATCAACACAAATAACAGCTTAAGCAGACAATGAGACGGAGAATTGTAAACATAATTTACATTAGAATCAAATGGCATAAAATTTTCTCTTCTACACAAAAAAAAGTATTAACGACACTAGCATTCAAATCGACCGACATATTCATAAGTACGAATACGAGTTGAAGCCACTTTGAGTGACTGCACCTATTAAACTGTCGTTGGTTTGAATCGGTCACTGGTTTAATAACTTGATATTTGAAGTAACTTTATGTGGAGGTCAAAGGAGCTACTTTTATGATGATTTTTCTTTTTATTTTTATGTGAGCTTTATTTATGCATTACAATGTGTTTTTTTTTTAGTTTTTTTTTTGACAAGTCATTGTTAATTTCACCGTAATGTTTTGACTTAATCACCTGAAACAGTTATAATTTACCATGAAGGTCTCTTTGGCTTTCTTTCACTCGTTAAGTTTGTCAAGCTTTTTTTCATAACCAAATAATTATTATTTATCAACTACTTTTTATGATATTTTTATGTGGTTTTTTATTATTTCATATTTATAAGTTTTTATTTCTATTTGCTTATGTAGTTTTAAGAGCTTCGAGCTTACAGCGCTGCTCACAGCTGTACTTTTCTTTTCCCCTTTTTTGAATACTCCAATAATTACCTCTGAGTATGTGTGTAGATATGTATGTTGTGATAGTACAATGTAATTATGGGTATAATCTCTACAGATCTCTTTTTGCGGATAATGTCGCCTCGTTTTATGCAAAGTGAAGTTTTTTTTATTTTTTTTTGTTATTTTTTATTTGCTCCTTTTGTTTTTCCTTTTAGTCTAACTCTTTAAATAGCACACAAAGAAATGTGCATATGTATATATGTGTGTATGTATGGCCTCGTTATAGTGATTTTTTTTTTGCCTCTGTTACATTTTCTCATATTTCCTTTGTTGTTATTCCCCATTATTATTAACATTTGTCGTTCTGTGCTGCTGCACTGTTAATTCTTTTGTTTTTTCCCAAACTCGTGCTTAGGGTGCCAGTTATTCAAATTCAAATTAGCCATCCAGATAAGTAGTTAATTTATATTTTGACATTTTACAAGATATTAAAAATTCGTAAAGGCTGGATTGCGGTTAAAAACACAAATTTGCATGATAGTTGTTGTCACTGACCAAATTAGTAGTGAGAAAATGTTCGCTGTCGTAAAATTAACTCTTCCGCTGCTTTTGTACTTTGAGAATGGCTGGCGATGAGTTAGTAAAAATCTTAAAACCTTAACGTTACTGAGCTGAAAAAGGTTAAGCACTTATTGAGTTATTTAAAGATTGAGAAACAAACAAATTATTACCTTTTTTTTCTTAATCCATTGATTACGGCCATATTGAAGGTATGCTAATCTGTTCGGTGAAAGAAACCTGCTTTACTCGACAATTTGCAAGCGCTTTGTTAAAGAGCAGAAATATATGTACGAAAATATGTTCATATATAATAAAAACAAAAAAAAAAAAAAGAAATAAACAAAAATATTAAAAAAGGTTTAAAAAAAGATTTAAGAAAATTTAAATTAAAAAAAAAATAAAAATTAAATTTTTTTTTAATATTCGTGGGCCATTAACAATTTTACCAATTTTTGTTTTTGTTTTTTGAATGTTCCCTATTCTGGTAAAAAAAGTATAAAAGTCTATCTCATTGTCTAACAAAACCCATATAAATCGAGTTTTTAAACTTTATGCAAAATGTAGAAAAAATCCACAAACTTTTCAACTTTTGTAGAATATTTTAGAATCTCTGGAAAAATTGCTGGTATTCAGTTTGATTGCTTATTAAATTTAAACCAGGTGGCGGAAAATTAATCACCCTATGGGAAGATTTATATTTTTTTGCAGATGTGGCCATAGGCCATTCATGTTTGACACTTCTGAGCTAGACAGCTGCAGCACACAGACAAGCAATGGAGCGCGTAAGGGTCAAAATACAGATTTAAATCATTCAAAATTATTTTTCCTTTTTTCAAAAAATAAATTGGATGATTAGTTTTGCGCCACATATTTTAATCATTCAAAATTATTTTTCCTTTATTCAAAAACTAAATTGGATGATTAGTTTTGCGCCGTCATCCTGTATTATGCATTATTTATTAGGGGCGCAACTAAGTTTTCGCTTTTTTTGATGAAAATACAACTTTATTCTAAAAGTATTGCCCATCGTTGGCTACTACTTTTTCCCATCTTTCTGGTCAATCTCGTATACCGTCGCGGTAAAACTGTTCATCTTTTGAGGCTATCCACGGATCAAACCATTTTTTTATGTCTTCATATGAATGGAACTGCTGGTCAGCTAGACCATGCGCCATCGATCGGAACAGGGGATAAACGAACGGCGCAATATCTGGAGAATATGGCGGGTGGGGCAGGATTTCCCATTTCAGTGTTGCCAGGTAGGTTTTAATGGGTTTGGCAACGTGAGGGCGAGCGTTGTCATGCTGTAGAATCACTTTTTCATGCCTCTCCGCGTATTGCGGCCGCTTATCGCGCAGTGCTCGGCTCAATTGCATCAATTGAAGTTGATACCGATCCCCAGTGATGGTTTTGCTTGTTTTTAATAGTTCATAATAAATAACACCAACTTGGTCCCACCAAATACATAGCATAACCTACGCAGCGTGAATATTCGGCCGAGGCGACGACGTATAAGCATGACCGGGCAGTCCCCATGTCTTTCTTTTCTTTGGATTCCTGTAATGAATCCATTTTTCATCACCCGTCACGATGCGATGAAGAAAATTCTTCATTTTTTGCGGCTGGAGCAGTTGATCACAGGCGGAAAAACGACGTTCAACATCCTTTGCTTTTAACTCATAAGGAACCCAAGTCCCCTGTTTCTAAATCATTCCCAAAGCATGCAATCGCTTGGGAATGGATTGGCGGGTAAATCCTAATACTGAAGCAAGCTCTTCTTGCGTTTGACACGGATCCTCATTGAGCAATGCCTCCAATTCAACGTCTTCGAAGGTTTTTGGTCTTCCTTCACGCGGACGGTTAACATTAAAATCACCGTCTTTGAAGCGACGGAACCAATCTCGGCACGTTCTTTCACTTAAAGCAGCATCTCCATAAAGTTTTTGTAGCTCTCGATGCGCTTCAGCCGCAGTTTTTTTCGAATGAAAGAGGAAAATCACAAAATCAGATATTTTCACGAAACCAAAAGTATATGATGCCAAAAGAAAATCACTAATGTGTCGAAGCAGTTGGCTTACCATATGTCTAAGCTTAGTTTATGACGTTTAGGTTATGTTAGAATCGACTAGCACACACTGATGTCGGCATCTATTGACAAACAGCGCACCTAACATTTATTTTGTAAAAAAGTTCTTTAAAAACAAAATTTGATGATTAATTTTGCGCCACCTTGCATTATATATTTTTTTTATTTACTTGAGCGTAAAAAGTTTCTTACAGACTAATAAAAATCTTTTTCTTCTATTTCGTAAAAAAGTAATTCAAAGACAAAGTTGGATGATTAATTTTGTGCCACCCTGTAGATATTATCTATTAGGGGAGATTATGTCGTTTCTGCACATGTCAATGCTTTTTGCCATTTATGAGTTCTTTACGTAGGTGACGGTCGTGCCAGAGGCATTTCAAAGTTAAGGCGACTTGTTTAGTTGTGGAAACTTACACCTTAAATTTTTTGTCGCTATTTTGAAATTTTATGATTTTTTCCGTGTAATTTTCGCCAATTTTCTGTAACGTACGCACGACAATTTTTATTTTTATTTTTGCTTTGTTTTTATATGAAAAAATTGCGCAACACCGTCAACTATATATATGCACCTAAATGGTTTTCAATTACTATTTCAAATATTTCATCACTCCATAGAATTTATCGGTCACCCGTTAAAAGGATCACAAACCATAAATGTGGCCACTTTTTAGAAAGGAAGTTTAGCGCGCGTTAATTAATGATGGCAATTAACACAGTGCAAAGAGGTTATTTATTTACCATTGTACTATTTTTCACACTCATTTTTACACACAAAAAATCTCCTATGCAGTTCATGGCTGTAAATCTGAACAAAAAGTAAAGCAAGGTATCCGCTTACCGAGACAAATTCCAATTGCACCTCGACCACATATTTCAGACACTTTATTTTTCAATAATTTTCCATTTGAATTCACATTAACTGCATGCATTCAATAAAACTTCAAAGCATATAAAGACCCACAACAGCAACACCAACAGCAATGATGAATTGCTCAAAAAAAGTTCAACATTTTCACCATTGCAATGAATGCAATGAAGTGCGTGTGTGGTCATTATTATTAGCTAATGCTTTATTGCTGTTGTTGTACGCTAAAATTGAAGTTGCTGCAGTGGCTGTGGTGGAGTGTTGTTGCAATGCAAGTAGTATAGCATAGGCCTTCTGCCGCCACCTCCCAACGTCTTTGGTGTTATGCAGGTCAAACTTATTAAGAAAATGAGTTGGCATTGTTCGGCATCAACAGAGAGCAGGGGCGCTGCTGAAACAGGGCGTTGCAGCGGGAATGTGAATGCTCTGTAATGTGACCAGATCGTCTACTATTACCACCCCATCACGCACAATAAAAAATACAATTAACGCCACCAACAGCAGTCACCAACTACAAGCGAACGCGACCGAAAGTCAATTGCCTTTCTCAAGAAAGAGTAGCGAATAGATTTTATTGAAAAAACTGTCGTTTCATCATTACGTACTTCGCTGGCCGCACTTCTCAGATGTCAGCAAGGAGTCCAGCGGAAATTATATGCAAGTAGCTGCTGTCGCACAGCTATCGTTTACAAGACGCAACGCGCGCTCTCTGTGCATAAACTTTGGACTTCTGTTGAAGCAACTTAAGTTTACTTAGCACTTTCTCTATGTTAGGGACTACATTTTGTATGTGGAAGAACCTGATTGATTTGCTAAGAGCAACAAATTTTAAATTTGCGTAAATTTCTCAAAGACCTCAGAGGATCATAATTATGTATGCACCAAAGATATGCACGCAGGAAAATCTGAACTCATAATCAAGTGGCGATTACAGCTCAGGGTGAGCTTTAGCGTCATCTACAATCCTCTTCCAATCTGCACGGTTCATAACAATAGACTTCCAGTTCCTAACTCGTAGCTTTTTCAGGTCAGATATGACTTGGTCAAGCCAGGTTAACCTTAAAAAGGGTTTTTGAGAGCGGTTGTCCTCCAGGCGCACAGTGAAAACCTGAACTACTGCGAAAAATGTCTGTTTAAGTTTGCATTCTAACTGCCGCTGCTTAGTGCCGCTATGAGCTGGAACTTCATGAGTTAAAAAGTATTTGAATTTTTTAACAAACTGCTTCAAATGGAACTGTACTAATATGTGTTCAATTCTTAATGAAAATCTTCGGAACAATGATGCTTGAGAATACAGCAGAATACTTTCAGCAAGTGCCAATGATGAATTGTTCAAAAAAAGTTCAACATTTTCATTATATTAAAATGCAGTTTTCCAGGAAGTAATTGCACTTCGGGCATGCAACACCAAGCGATAGAAAAAGTTTTTCCCAAAAGCAGTCGCCCCTTGGCAGGCAATAGCAAACCCCTGAGTGTTTTTCGGCCATGAAAAAGCTGCTCATAAAAAACATTTGCCATTCAGAGTCGGCATAAAACTGTTGGACTGTAGGTCCCTCCATTTGTGGAACAACATCAAGACACGCACCACAAATAAGAGGAGGTGCTCAGCCAAACACGCAAAAAGGGTGTAAGCGCCAATTCTTTACTTATTTTTAAGGGGTTGTAGTGGGTGTAAAATTCATAGTATCTAGGTCATCTCAGAGACCTGGCTAGTTGTTTGTACAAAAAAAAAAAACAAAAACGATGCGACATGTATCAAACTTCTTCTTCCTTGCATTCATGGCGTTTCATTTGGGGTCAGCTCTCCTGATTCGTAATCGTTAGATTTTTCGATCTTGGCTCGTCTCGGCCTTCAAATTCGCAGGTTTCGCTTTTCAACTACTTCGTCCATGTATGTTGGGCTCGGCACGGTAATAATGTCTAGAACTTTATTTGCTTTCTCTGGACATGGCCACAGCAGTTAAAATGGTTTGCTTGCATTTTTTGCTCAATTGACACAATTTGAAACCTTCCACCAACGTATCGATTTGATACTTTTTCCAGCGTTGTGACCGATGTTGACCGTATGAGCATTTTAATTTCTGCCGTTTGAAGTTTTCTCTCGTGTAGCCTTTTTAGAGGCCAGCATTCGGCTCCATATAACGGAGTGGGGCACACAGCCATTTTATATATAATATTTCGCCTTTCTGCCATCTGTCGCATAACTCTTCCGGTCCTCAGTGCTTTGTGGCAAATAGAGCATCAAGCACGCATACACGCCATGTTGTTGTGGTTGTAGCAGCATAAACATTCCTCATACATATACAGGGAACACTGCTAAAGTGACCGTCCTTGGTCGGACATATATCCGGGTCGTTCCGGTTACGTATAATCGACTGCGGGACTGCGACTGTGGGCGGCCTGTACGCCATCTTGTGCGATTCTTGGCAATGTATTTTCATTCGCTCCAGCTATACCTGATGTTTCTATCTTCCCTTTCGACTGTTCGCCTCCAAGTTTCCCTTGATCTACCAGGTACTCACAAGAAGATTCTACTCCAATACCTTTCGGACAGTGAATTTTTCATCTTTGCTTATCCTGCTGGTCATACTCAATCCACCGCCGGTTAGGATTTTCCATTCCGTCTTCATTAACTACTCCGGTACTTGTTATAGTAGAGCCCAGCTACTTAAACATGGCGATCTCGTTTAGCGGGCTGCCATCTAGCAGAATCTGCGATCTGCGTATTGGTGTTGGAATTGGTAGAAAACATACAACGCATGGCCTCTATCTTTTTCCTGCTTATTTACAGCTCATGTCACTCAAGGATGTCACTGATTGAGTGTGGCTTGACTTTCTTCAGACAAGAATCCGAATTTTTAAGTGCACCGCAGCAGTGGGTAGATTTTCTTGCTGGGTGCATATGGAGCTTAACATCTCTATTTGGTCGCACCACGCAGTTTGTTGACTTGAAAATAGTTAACTTGCCCCCTGCTGTTTTAACATATTTTTGTTGTTCGTTGTTGTCACTCCTCGCTAATTAAAAATGAATTTATGTTATTTCATCTTAATTAATTATTAATTGCTTGTTTCATAGTAAACTTATTCAAATGCTTACAGTTCCACATACTTTATCACACATACAGATGTAAATGAATGTACTTGCATGCGTCGGGAGTCGTGTTTGTGTCTGTCATCAAACTCTCATGCAACAATGTGTCATTTATTTGCTTCCACGTACTGTCGGCCACTTCTTTATTTATTTTTGGTATCCTCCTTCTGCAGTTACGAGTGCGGCTGCTTTGCACTGAGTAGTGTTACGAAGAATTGGATTGTTGAAATATGCCGCCAATTAATTGCAATTCATCAGATAGGGTTAATTAATTCAATGATAGGCGGATTAAGATGAAACAGTTGAGCTAATTTGAAGGGCAGTCAGTCGGACTCTTTGGTTTTCTACATACGAGTACAAATTTTACTATAAAATAATTTGAATATGACTTCTTGCGAAAAAATTCCCAATAAAGGCAGAGTAAAGTGGAATTGCTACCTACGAACTGTCTGCGGGCAGATGGGTTTTAGTCAGAGAGCGCTAGACCAACACCAGTGCATGTTGTATACTTCTTATCGCCAAAGATAGATCAGATATGGCCGAGGGGTCATCGGGGCTTCTTAAGCGACTAGTTTCGTTAATTGTGCGACATCAAATCCACTACTCCTTTTTTTATTTTTTTTGACGTGATAACGTCTTATAATTCGATTTAACAGGCTGCACGCACGAAAAAATGTGTCGTTACCTTGCTCATATGTCGTTACCTTACTCATTAGTGTTACCTTGCTCATATGTCGTTACCTTGCTCATTGCCGTTACCTTGCTCATTGCATTGAATGAACTGCAAGCGAAAGCGCGGAACGAACGACAAAGCAAACAAAGCAAACGAACGGCAACGTTCGACATCTTGCTCTCCCCTACTTAAGTGAGCGTATATATGTATGTATATGCGCTTATGTACATATATAAATTCACGTATTTGTATTTGCATATGCGTATCAGAATTTGCGATAGTCAGTCGGACATGACATGTAACATTAGTTTAGTCCATCTGCGGCCTCTCTCAGCCTATCAAACTCGCTTGTGAGTTAGAGTGACCCGTTTGCTAACCGTAGCTTTGATGGCTACAGAAAGGAGTGGCTAAACAGGCTCCGGGTCAAGGAAGTAGGCCTCAGAGCCCATTCTGGCTAAAGAGTCATAGATCTCCTTACCCGCTATACCCACGTGTCCCAGAACCCATGTTAGCATCAGGCTATTATTTCTACCGACATAGTTCAGCCTGGATTTACAGGACTCGACTACCCTTGAAATGGTTGGGGGGCTATCTAAGGCCATAAGCGCGGCTTGGCTGTGATTCTCACTACCAGCTTAGCTTAGGTTGAATGCTTGCCAAAGGGCAGACCCACTTGGACGATAAATCAAAAATAGTTTGTAGGGTATTTTCCATTAACACTTAATTTGTTGTTATTTATAACTATTGTCCATTTCTATGCAAGCTACAAAGTAGATTAATGTTCAAAACTGGTCACTTGGAAAAAAAAACAAAAAAATACGCATTTGAAAAGTGATCTTTTTCAAACCTTTATGTAAGTTTCAGTTACTCAAAAATCCATTACTCATAAATAGAAAACATAAACATAAACTTGCATACATACATATATACTCATACATATCTACATACATACATTAATTTAACTTTCTAACAAATTTTCAAAGCAATACCCATAGTAGCATACGGCAATAGGGCCTAATGATTAGACCAACGGCACTTTTGCCAAGTTTTACAATCGCAAATTTAATTCCACAGAAAATACTATTTTTCACTCTTTTTAGTGCCTCTCTAATAGTAATTAAGTCATTAAAATGTCTAAGCGCTAAAATACAGCTTTGACCATTTCTGTTTTTTTGTTTGTTTTTATTTTTTGTTCGTTTTTGTTTTTGATAGTTCGGAATAAATATCGGCTATAAAAGCTTGTCGCTGATACTCCACTGCCTGCCTACGTATGCACATGAGCCATGATTGGCATTAAAAAGCATTTTATTAGAAATTTAACACGCACTTCTTTTGATGGCGATTGATGTTTCTTTTACTTTCTGGCCCTTTTCGGCCTATTTATGTGGTACGCCCACACCAACTAGCGATACTTTGTATTTATTAAATGATTTCCGCCTTTGAGCGATTTATACGGGCGCATAGCCATGTTTGCAATAAAGTAACTACAAATGCAGCTGAAAAATTAAACAAATTTGTATTAATAAAAACATACAATTTTTTATGTAAGATATCCTCACATATCTACCGTACAATCTGTTCGATAATTTAAGCACTCACCTTTTCGTTTTTCTCTTATCATTCACAGATATTGAAAATCGTAGCTAAATGCAGCACAAACAATACTATGTAAGTTAACAACAAAAACAAGCAAGCATACCACAGCTGAGTAAACAACGAGACGTGCATAAGCGGCCAGTTGAAAACGCAACGCAGTCAAGCTCCGGCAACAGTGGCGGTAATCGAAAACTTGACACCCCGGAAAAGAGAAGGAAATCAAAGATAATTTAGAAAAAATAAATATTAAAAACGTTGGATTTTGTAAAAAGCACGTGCCAAAGAGAAAAAGGAAAATATATACCAAAATCCCAACAACAAAAAATAAAGAAATAAGATTCTTTTCAATTTTAAATAAGCGTGAAAAACTATAGTACATACAACTCAAATTATCGAAAGAAGTAAATCGAAATTTGTTTGTGTTTTGTGGCACGCGACGTGATTTTTATGATGTTGCACATGCAGAAAAACAAACGAAAAGGGAAATAAAAATACCAAGAACAATTGCAAGCAAAAGCAAAACAAAGTAAAATTCAAGTCAGGAAAAACGCATAGCCCGGCAAGTATTTTTAGCTGAACTTGAAATGCCTACAGAATGTGAACGTACGACCGCCAACACGAGCCAAAACGTGCAACAGACGCAGCAGCAGCAGCAGCAGCAACATCAACAACAGCAGCAGCCACAAGAAGAAGAGCAACTGCAAGCTGATCAATTGCAAGCAGAAGAAGCAGCAGCGGCAGCAGCTCAGCTTGAGTTTTATGACGACATGGAGGGCAAAGAGTTGAATGGTGGCAAAATGTCAACGTCCGCTACAAATGGTCACAATGGCAGCAACAACACAAATGGTGTTGGAAAGAAAACGGTAAGTTGCGTGGCAGACATCCTGCAGAATTTACCGCGTTTTTCTGTTTTTTTGTTTTTGTTATTTCACTGTTTAGTGTTTTCTTGCGTGTTAAACAATTATTGAGTGATGGGCACTTAAAATCGTACAACTATTTGTTGCAATGTTTACTTTTTTCACGCACTTATTATAAAAAAAAATAGAGTCGAAACCAAAGTCTCAAACTTTTGGAAAAAAGTATATGAAAATTTAATAGAAAATCATCAAAAGTTATTAGATTTTTTTAGAACTATTTTCGATAAGCGCTTTTGTAGCTCATTGAATTCTACAGGGTGGCGCAACATTATATATATTATATAATTGGCGCATACACCCTTTTTGTGTATTTGGCCGAGTTCCTCCTCCTATTTGTGGCGTGCGTCTTGATGTTCCACAAATGGAGGGACCAACAGTTTCAAGCCGACTCCGAACGGCAGATGTTTTTATGAGGAGCTTTTTCATTGCAGAAATACACGCGGAGATTTTCCATTGCCTGCCCTAGTTAGAGGGGCGACCGCTATTAGAAAAAACTTTTCCTTAATTCTGGTGTTTTACCGAGATCCGAACCTACGTTCCCTCTGAATTCCGAATGGTAGTCATGCACCAACCCATTCGGCTACGGCGGCCAACCATTATTTTATTTCTGAATAACTTTTTACTATGTAAATGATTAAGTGATGGAAATATTTATTTTGCCCTTTACGCACTCTGTCGGTTGTCTGCTTGTTTGTTTTTATACTGCAGGTGTCTAGTTCACAAGTCTCAAATATGATTGACGTTCGACGCCATTTGAAAAAAATATAAATATTCCGATAGGGTGATTAATTTTGTGCCACTTGTAGTTTCATCTTTCTTCGGACAGAGTCTACACCCAGTCTCATTTCCAATCCGAATTTTAGAGACATTAACAGACCGAAAAGAGGTCCTGATATCTACTTTACGCATATTAAGCATTTTCCTATTGTAGGTAAAAGGCCTTTGGCTTGACGTAGTTCTTCTGTGGCTGTGAATAATTCTTTGAGTATGTATTCTCTCCTCATTTAGCTTCTGCCGCGATGACATCGCCCTATCCAGTTCATCAGCAATTTCATTACCTTTTATACCAGCGTGACCCGGAACACGGCAAAGTACAATTTTGTTTGTTGCACTAAGTTGGTTTAGGTTGTTAAGGCATTCGTACGTTAGGTTCGATAGCACAGAATGAGAAGCTTGTGGTGTTTGTGCAGCTTGACTGTCCGATTATACTAGTATAACTATGTGTGCCCCCTTGTTGCATCTCATATGATTTATTATCGCACTGATTGAAATTGCTTGAATTTCAGCCTGAAATTCGCTATACTATTTGTTCATTGTTTCGGAGACTTCCGTCTTTGGATGACAGATTCCCGCACCGATTCCAGTATTTATTTTCAAATCGTCAATGCGAGACTATATCGAGACTTCTGGTACGTCCCAAGATCCTCCCAGTTCCCATTCATCGCATCTGAGATTATGATTTCAAACCTACGGTTAAAAACACATTTTGGAATCATATACATAGTCTATTAATGAACAGATTATATTCTAACCCAGTATCTCTGTTATGATACTTGTATGACCAAAGTCAGGAACATATTTCACAAGTAAGATTTGCATTTTTATTGCACTCCTGACTGCACAATTTTTGCGGAAAATATGCAGTGGAAATAATCCTACTATCGCATCTATAGCAACAGTGGAATAGCTCTCCATCCATCAGTTATTGCCAAGCAGGCTTGTCTTTCAAAACTACCAAGCAGTTTTTTAGTGGTTAATTGTTTGTCTTTCGTCCACCAAACAAGGAAGGTGTACGTGATGAGCGGTCTAATCATCATTGCATGCATCCAATGAATCATTTTGAAGTCTAGGCCCCATGTTCTGTCATAAAGGCTTCGGCAGTACCACATTGCTCTAGTGACTTTTTCTATCACCGTTCCGAGGTGAGAGTTCCTATTTAGACATTTATCTAAGATCACATTTAGATATTTTACTTCGTTGGAATAGCTCATAGCAATTCCTTCTAAAATTATTGTACCAAGGTCCCACTTTGATATGCTAGTAAACGGAGCAATGATTGTCTTGCTAGGATTGAAGACACCAGTCTGGTATGCAGATCAGCGCTTGGCTTATAATATTAGAAATTGTACCTCCAAACTTGTCTCAAACAATGACCGTTAGATCGCAGCATATCTAATAGCTTCAAAGCTTGTCTTCTATAGATTTATTATTAGGAGATCATCAATAACTAAAAACCAGAAAACAGCTTCCTGTGGGCAGCCTTTCATTGCCTTAACTGAGACAGTTTCAGTCGCTAGAGTTGAGTTAATTCTTGAGTTAGTTGAGCTAATAATGCCGCCAAGCATCGTTTTTTCCCACCCTATAGTTGGTGTATCGGATTTCCTATTAAGAAGAGTTCTTTCTATAGAGCGATACACTGTTTATCAAAGGCGCCTTCAATATCTTAAATACACATAAAGCAATTCGCCTAGAATTTAGCGCCTTTTCTATCCTTATTACAACATAGTTAAGTGCTCCTTCCGTGGATTTTCCTTTATTATATACAAATTGAGATCGATACAGTGGTGTTTCTACTCCCAGCTTCTCTCTAGTATCCACTCATCTTTCCATAATTTTTAGGAGGAAAGAAGTAAGACTAATTGGTCTGCACGATTTAAGAAATTCGAGGTCCCTCTTGCCCATTTTGGGGATAAATACCACGTTGGCCTTACGCCATACTAATCAAAGGTCAAAATAAAGATTTCCACCACTCAAAATCTGTTTTCTTTTGAATTAGTAGACATTTATTGGAAAACGAAATCGGATGATTAATTTTCCGCCACCTGTTATACTAATATATAACTTTTTGTTAGGTGTTTAGCCAATCTCCTTCTATGTTTGCTTACGAGAAGCTTTTTCATGGCCGAAATACACTCGAAAACTTGCCATTGACTGCCGAGAAGCAACCGCTTTTAGAAAAATCGTTTTCTTCATTTTGGTGTTTCATGCACCTCTAGTAGAAAAACCTTTTTTTTATCAATTTGCTGTTTTTTACACGAGGTTTCGAACCTGTACACTTGCGAATGTCAGTCACGTACCAGGTCTTTCGACTTCGGCGGCCCAAAATACCTAATACTATATATCTTTAGATGCCCTTCGTGTTAGCATCTATCACTTGATTTTTCATGACTGCTGTGAGTTTCCAACCCGAGGCTACCGAATGGCAATCACGCACCAACCCTTTCGGCCACGGCGATTAACTAATAACTAAAGAAAAATATGCCTAAATATTTCTTTATTTTTTTATTAAAGATTTTTTAAATTTCGTTTTGAGGCTCTCGCGTTTTTGCCTAAAGCAATTATTCTTAATTTACATTAATATATAGAAGCAGATTTCGGTGCTAGAAATTTGCATAAATAAACTACTTAAATGCAAATAATTTACTTAACACAACAACTTAAAAATCAAAGTTATTCGAATGAATTGACTTATGCAAAGGGGCAAATGCAAATTTTACAAAACAACAATCTATGATACATCCGTTAGACTCTAACAGTTGCCTTCACGAGCAGCAAACCATTTTCCCACATTCATAAAACTTGGCAACTATTTATAAATCGATTTATTGACTTCATTTTGAATTGTAAAAGTGACTCTAAAAGGCAGCCGAAACTTCACTGCTATGGTACCATCACATCTTTTTTTTTTTGTTTTTTTTTTTATACAACGTTGTCACTTTTCACAAAAAGTCATTAAGATTTTTTGCGACTCTCTTGCGGCCAACGATTGACGTAGATAATTAATAGAACTTTGAGGCACTTAGTGCTGCTCTTTTTACATACATACATACATCTTTTTCGATGTATCCAAATTTGAAAATTTCACTTGTGGCTTTGCCCATCAGCTTTAATAAGCTGCCATTAGCAATCATTTAAATTAGTCAAGCGCAGTGCAAGAAACACAAACACGATTAATTTATTTATTTGTGCAATTAGATATTAAAGCCAGCTGCCGGGCAGTTCATTTCCCCTTAGGCTGAGTAGCGAAAGATAATGCAAAACTAATATTGATAAAATGGCTGCTGTAATGCAAGTAATTCCAACAAATGTCGTTAACTTGCGGAATTTTTTCTCACTCTTGGAATTGTTTGCTTTTTAAAATCTGTTTGTCAATATGCTCGTATGCATGTATGTATGTATGTATGTACGCACATAAGTAGGTAAAAGAGTCATCAGAGTCTCACTCGACAAAACGTTGTCGGCAGCACTTCTTAAGTACCGGTATCCGCAGACAGCTTGGGCCAAGAAGATACCAGCGCCAAGAAGCAAAAAACGTTGAGCAGGAAAAGAAGCACTCGAAAAGTCAATAAACCACATTAAAACGGTGCACTGAGACGCCTCCATCGCAACGACCGATCGACCGGCACTTTAACTGCAGCCATTAACTTAGCTACGTGAAGGTGTATGTGTGTATACATACATACATATATACATATGATGGTGGGCTTTGCACGTAGATACCCTGCAGGAAAATTCGTTTGTGATGAATTGATGAGTTCGCAAACACGCTGCCTTCTAGTTTTATGAATCATAAAAATTTTTTGACTCATTATCTGATTGGAAATATCTAAAGGGGTTTCCAATAACAGGTATATGAATGAATGGATTGCGCTGTCGAGAGATGATTGACGATTTTTTATGAACGGAATTGGATGGTATTGATCTGGACAACGTTCATTTTCAACAAGACGGCGCTACGTGCCACACAAGCTACGAAACCATTGATCTTTTATGGGAAAAGTTTCCGGACCGTGTTATCTTTTGAAGAGGAGATCACTATTGGCCACCGAGATCTTTTGATTTAACATCTTGTGACTTTTTCCTTTGGGGCCACGTGATAGAGAAGGTCTACGCCAATGGCCCAGGGTCGATTCAAGACCTCAAACATGGAATTCGTGAGGCTATCGAGGGCATGGGCAGCCACTTTGCAATTCGGTTATGGAAAATTTCATGAAAAGGATATTTTCCTGTAAGCGTGGTCGTGGTGGTCATTTGCCTGATGTTATTTTTCACTACTAACGGCACACTTTCCTCTATATAATGAAATAAACATCCGATCATTCATATTAAAAAATAGCATTTTTCTTTGAATATCAAAATAACACCTCTTATTGGAAAACCCTTTACTTTCGTATTTCATAGGTTGACAATTCTGTAAGAAACCAAACGATTTTAAAAATAATATTATTAATTTGATACGAAAAGTAGCCAGCACCAGCAAGCAATGAAAATCAAGTGCCTAAGCAAGAATCCTCCCTCAAAAGCAGGAATATGTACCAAAAATTCTTAGCAAATCCAAGATTTCATTAGCAAAAGCAAATAGAAGTCTAACAAGTTGATAATCTAGTTTGTTTTAAGTCAATTCAAATTTGCTGTGGAAGGAAAAAGGTTGCTGAACGTTAAAAGTTCACCGGGAACATTACAGAAAGCAGTAATTGGCTCATGATAACGTTTTTGATTTTAAACGCAAATTGTAAAGTCTCAAAATATTCTTCTTGGAAGTCAATATATGTAGTTCTGCATCCGCTTGAACCAATTTTCAAAGCAATTTTTCATACTCAGAAATGAATACCTCCAAAATAAGGCGTTTAAGGCTTCTTCAGGCATTGAAAATCGTTGACCTCTTATTTTTTTATTGTTCATGTTCAGGAGCAAAAATAAATCATTAGGTGCCAAATCAGGGCTGTAAAGCGGATGACCTATTAATTCGATATTTTGAGTGCTCAAAATCTCTCTCGTGTGAGCCGATATGTGAGAGCTCGCAGTGTCTTGATGAAGGACGATTCGTCTTCGGTGGTTGGTTTTCGTTAATTCTCCAAAAACTTGTAGTAAAAAATTATTGTGTACAACTCAGAGTTATATATACGAGTATATATATATATATATATAATTGGAGCTTAACTCCTCCTGTGTGTTTGACCGAGCTCCTCCTCCTATTTGTGGTGTGCGTCTTGATGTTGTTCCACTAATGGAGACCCCTACAGTTTCAAGCCGACTCTAAACGGCAGATAATTTTTTTTGTGAGGAGCTTTTTCATGGCAGAAGTACACTTGGAGGTTTCCATTGACTGCCGAGGGGCGAGCGCTAACGAAAAAACGTTTTCCTCATTTTGGTGTTTCACCGAGATTCGAACCTTCTCTCTGAGTTCCGAATGGTAGTCACGCCCCAACCCATTCGGCTACGGCGGCTCCCGGGAGACTCAGAGTTGACTGTTTTAAATTTCTGTAGTGGTACAGTGGCGACATAACCAGATTTATGCGAAAAACAGCCGCCAATTTGCTTTGAGGTGTTTCTTCCGCGAACAAATCTTCCTCTCAAATCGTACTGTGGTATTGCTACCTCGATTTCTGGTTACTGGCAAACTTTTGGTATTAACGAATGGACATATCGGTATCAATATACCCAGAGCTTTCATATCACAGGCTCTTAGAGCCAAGTGCATAGGATTTTTGGTATTTTTATTATCCCTGTATTATTTCTTGCATCTCTGTGCTACCGCTAAGAGTTCATTTAGACAGGGATTCATGCTATACTATTTAGCTATACATCCGATCTCTGATTCCTATGACGAAACAAGACAGATAACAATCGAGTTAAGCAACGCAATTCTATCTTACACTTCCTAACTAGCTTGGATGTGGTCATAGAAGAAGATATTACCCATATTGCCTGCCTGGTTCTGGGAATATATTGGACCTTCCTTTCTATTCATAAATATATTTCTTAAGATCTTGTTGACTACGCAAAAACACTTGACACTTCCGCTTGGAAGATGCTCCTGTAGTTTCTTAGACGCAATGACGCCATCAAGTTTCTCGTAATAAATACTTACCCCAATACCAAAGTCCAGCTTGCACGTGCCGGAGGAGAGACAGGCGGCTTCCTATCCACAATTTAGCTCATGGACCTTCTTATCAAGCAAGCCGTCATTTCTTGTGGATGTACTTCAATAGGAGTCATGTGCTGGAAAACGTTTAGTGCTTCCTTATGACAAAATCTGATTGCACTCCACAACTGCTGCTATTTGTAATCTACTTAGTTGACTGACATTACTTCTGTGTTGTCTGCGTAAGCCAGGTGACCATGCCAGGAAGTCACATCCACATAATAAGCTTTAGTTTCAACCCCTGTAGTATGCTGAAGAGTTTTTCACAGGAATTTAGGCTCTCATCTTACAGGAGCTCGTAGCATCTGTCAATTATAGACAGAGAAATTATATTACCGTCCCATGAAGGATGCTCGATCTTCGGTATTTTATTTCAATTAGTGACTAGTAGTCCCCTAATAACATTTAACCCACTTCTTGAGGTCTATGTGTATAACCCTCCTTGCGCTCCCCAAGGAATTAATAATGGGGAACGATAATGTAACAAATCAAACAGCCAACAACGGCATCGTAACTTCTCTCAGATGTGTATAGCTGAATAATCGAAATGCAAAGAGTAATTGAAGACTGAAAGTAGGGAGAGAAAATGCATACACAGAGTTCTCTAATGTTGACGGAGATATGTAAAGAGTGGTAAAATTTCTTTTTATTGGGTTGTTGAACACTTAAGTGGCTAACAAAGGGTTAAAGCGCATATGTGCCACATCAAACTTGCAACCAACCAACCAACCAAGCATCCAAGCGATAAGCCCTCGCGCCAATGGGGCGTTAAAGGCCATATTGTCATAACTGTATGTTGCACACAATATTGAATGAATGAATAAATGTCTCAGTGAAGCAAAGAGTGTGCGGCTAAATGCTCGAGTGCCCGTCGAAGTGCACTTGAAGGTGACAATAGGGCAAGCGTTTGCACTGAAGTGGAAGGTGAGTGAAATAATGTCGGAAACAACGAGGTATCAGCGTACCCTGTGCTATACAAAATAAGAGTGAGCAAAGATAATAATGCAAAATGTAGATTCGCTGTCACTTCGAACACTAAAACACGTTCTGCTAATAAAAAATGCAAATCATAGCAAAGAAAATTCCGTAGCGCCTACTCAAACCCGCCACACACACCCAATCGCATGGAATGGCTACTGGCTGACTGGCTGGCTGTCTGGCTGGTGCCACCCATATCTTGAAGATAGAATGCATAATTTAAATAAAATTTAATTAATGTACTGTGGGAATTCCATTAACATATTTTGTGTGGCTCATTAATATTTGCGTTTAATTCCGATTTTATTTATACAAATTTTTCTCATTGCGTCTCTATTTTTGTATTTGTATTTTTACAGTCCATAATATCGCCGGATCCCACCCCTTACGTGACCAAGGCGCGCGTCACACGTCCGACTCCGCCGCCACCGTCATACAATCCAATGCAATTTGTACAGATCAAACCATGTAATCTCTACCAGACCGCACAGGAGCAGCTTAAGAAGGCTGAGGAAGTGAAAAAGATAAAGGAGATAAAGAAGGAGGATCCCGAAGATTGGCAAAATGTAAGTAAAATGATTTCAATTTGTAAAAAGTATTTAGTAATAGCAGATAAAGTCAGATTTATTCTGGGTCAGCTACTTAAGAAAACTCAATAGCTCTAAGCTGCACGATTTTATCATACATAAATCTGTTATACATAAGTGGGAGTAATGCAGGTGAAGTAAAAGGTTTTCCATATTTTGTTTGCTTTATTTCGACCAAGGATGATAGATTTACGCGGTTTAGTCAATAACTATGGTGAAAAAGAAAACTGTGAGGGTTAAGTCGGCTGCCACGTCAGGGGGGATTCGGCAGCCGAAATCTACACGTTCATTTCACATGTATTCACTCTTTCATCCAATCATTCGTTGTTCAGATAGCAAAAACGTGCCATTGTGTTGATTTTCCCCCAATTTTTCGTAAACCAACCGCTTCGTGACTCCAGTTACGTCAGCCTATCAGCTGAGCCTCTCAAATTCGTGGAGAGCCGGCTAACGGTCTGTTATTGGCCCAACCTTCTCAAATCTTTTCAACATAATTTCAACGACGAAATTAGCCCAGTTATAGATTTGCTAATGCAAATGATTCCAAACAATTTACTAAGTAATCTTCAATTACTCAGCAGTGGAACAAGTCCCCGCCAGTCCAACTCGACGATTTCCATGATTTTATCGACATGATGTTCGATGTTTGGCCAGCCAGAACAGATTTGTTAGAGTGACCGCATTTCTATTGCACTCGATGTTGTAGCGGGTCCATAAGCAAGAAACGTATTCACCTTTTTTGTCGCCTTTCTACTCTGACTTTTCACCTTAACCGTAGTGATACTGAAGAATGAATCCGAATTTTCTTTTTATACCGATTTTGTGAAAATTGCCACACTTAGTCTTGAATATAATAGAGTCGAATCTGCAGACGTGACAATTATAACCTAGGAAGGGAGAAGAGGCATAATACCTCCTTTTTCCAGTTTTATTAGTTTTTACTGAAATTTTGTGGTTTTGAATTTTAATATAAAAAAACATCCACCCCTCATGCAGACATTTGTATAAATGGTAAATAACACAGGTCGACAAAAAAACTTTTTCTGTGGTATTCTATGTATTGTAATGTGTGCTACTAGGCAAGCTATCGGAGTCATTCGAAGTGGAGTTCCCCAAAGATTAGTTCTTTCGTGTCTAGTAATAGGAGGCGTCTTCAAAGCAGCCTTAAGCCCTCTTCACAATGGGGGATGATCTTAAATTGGCGATGACTAGTACGCTACAACACATCAATTATGCTGGCTACATATGCCTCCCGGCACATCGCCTAACCGAACTTAAGGAAATGGGTTGTGCGCTTCATAGGGAAGCTAAGTCTGCCAGCCTTAAAATCCATTTTCACAAGTCGAAGGTGATGACTCTGGCAAGTAAGAGGGGTGGGTGTATAGAGATTGTAGGTAGCCCTATCGAAACAGCGGAGGAATTTACTTACCTCGGCAGCAAAGTTGCCCCGAGCGGTGCCACGGATGTAGGCATACGCTCCCGAATCAAAAGAACCAGAGAGGCATTCAGGATGTTGTACTCTGTATGCCGAAACAACAACCTGAGCTCCCGTTTAAAGGTTGGGCTCTTCAGGTTGAATGTGCTGTCGGTACTGCTGTACATTAGCTCTACCTGGATCAGCGATCACCACCGCTATAACCAGTCGCTTACAAACTTTTATCAACCGCTGTCCAAGGATTGTATTCCGAATTTTCTGGCCAAAAATAACGTCACACAAGAAACTGCTCGAAAAAGCAAACATCGAGCCTCTAGACAAAGGATTAGAAGAGCCTCTGGATTAGAAGACAGAAATGGAAATGGAATGGTTACACTTTACGCAAGGAAGACGAAGAAGGCAATGGAACGGAACTCACTCACACCGAGAGTAAGAGCGCCTGCCAGGCCAAGAGAAACCTAAAACAAAACTGTGGATAGCGAAACGGCTCAGATCGGATTAAGCTGGAAGCAGGTGAAGGCGTTATCCAGTAATCGGACGACATGGCACATAGGCGCTGTTGGTGCCAAATGTCAAGCTAGGGATTCTAAGATACAATGATTATGATGATGATGTATTTCAATGCATAAATTCTGGTCTTAATAGCAACGAAGAGAATTGATTTTTTGTTGGTCGATGATAAGCGAAAAATAGAAAACAAAATAGAATGATTTTCCTACGCGGTAAATGGAAAACATTTTTTTTTTTCTTAAATGCAAAATATAAAAAATTTAAACAAAAATCGTATAGAAATAGAAAGAAAAAGTATCCAACATTGGAAACTAATAATAAACTGCTCACGCACACACTCTCTTCCGTCATATCAAAGCTAGTCAGCCTTGAGATTAATGTTGATAAGACAAAATACCTCGTTAGGTCTTTAAGCGCCACGCACTATGGCAACCTGGAGATCGGACCATATATTTTTAAAAAAGTGGAGAGTTTTAAATACCTGGGTATAGGCTTTAGCAGCGCTGCAGGCCCCCTAATCGGCGTAAAAGATAGACTGCTAATTGAAGTTATTTTGCTCACCTGAACTTTTCAAAATTAAATTATTATCGTTGTCGTGTAACCTACAAATCTACAGGACGCTGATCAGACCAATAGCAACATACTGCTGCGAAGCATGGGTACTGACACCTAACATAAAGAACTTCCTTCTCCGCTTTGAGCGTAAAATCCTGAGAAGGATATTTTTAACCAGTAAAGGAAGCTGATGGATCTTACAGAATAAGATACAATGATGAGATCGAATAGCTGATATAAGGTCGCTAAAGCTTAGCGGCAGAGAAAGTTTGGACACCTACTCTGAATGGACGATAGCGGGATTACGAAAAATACCTTCAACTCTCTTATGGCAGTAAAAGGCAGTAAAGAGGCAGTAAAAAGCGTAGAAGACCGTCAAGCAGATAGGCAGACAATGTTGAGACAGAATTACGCCTAATAAATGCTAGAAGAAGCGACGCAATGAACCGAGTCGTATGGACCGCGATTGTGAAGGAAACACTGGCTCACGCCGAGCTGTAATTGCTATGATGATGATGAATAAAAGAACCTACAGTTTTATGCCCCCTTCGAATGACAGATAGTTTTTATGAGAATATTTTTCATAGCAGAAATTCACTCAGAGGTTTGCCATTAACTGCCGAGAGGCAGCCGCTATTTTATCATTTGGTGTTTGATGCTCGACCGTCGTAGCCGAATGGGTTGGTGCGTGACTAGCATTCGGAATTCACAGAGAGAACGTAGATTCGAATATCGGTGAAAAACAAAAATTTAGAAAAACATTTTTCTAATAGCAGTCGCCCCTCGGCAGGCAATGGCAAACCTCCGAGTGTATTTTTGCCATGAAAAAGCTCCTCATAAAAATATCTGCCGTTCGGAGTCGGCTTGAAACTCTAGACCCCTCCATTTGTGGAACAACAACAAGACTCTCGCCACAAATAGGAGGAGGAGCTCGGCCAAACACCCAAAAAGGGTATACGCGCCAATTATATATATATAATAGGACTATGAATAAGTTCGTGCGGTTTTTTTTCGAAATTTGAAACTTTATTGACGTAAAATGGTTACAAATTTAATATTCAAAATATTGTCCATCGCTTACTACTACTTTTTCCCATCTTTCTGGCAATTCACGGATTCCCTTTGTGAAAAATTCGGTCGGTTTTGCCGCAATCCACGAATCGATCCATTTTTTGACTTCATCGTAATTACGGAAGTGCTGGTCAGCCAGGCCATGTTGCATCGATCGGAAGAGATAGTAATCGGATGGCGCAAGGTCTGGACTATACGGCGGGTGGGGTAGGACATCCCATTTGAGCGTTTCTAAGTATGTTTTGACCACTTGTGCAACATGTGGCCGAACATTGTCATGTTGCAAAATAACTTTGTCGTGTCTATCGGCGTATTGCGGCCGTTTTTCTCGCAGTGCTCGGCTCAAACGCATCAATTGTCGTCGGTAGACATCCCCCGTAATCGTTTCATTCGGTTTCAGTAGCTCATAATACACAACACCCAGCTGGTCCCACCAGATACACAGCATAACCTTCAGGCCATGAATATTCTGCGCCGACGTCGATGTTGAAGCATGGCCAGGGTATCCATACGTTGCCCGACGTTTTGGATTGTCGTAATGGACCCACTTTTCATCGCCAGTCACAATTCGATGCAAAAAACCCTTTCTTTTGTGCCGTTGAAGCAGTTGTTCGCATGCCATAAAACGGCGTTCAACGTCTCTTGGCTTCAATTCATACGGCACCCAATGGCCTACCTTTCGGATCATTCCCATGGCTTTTAAACGTTTGGAAATGGTTGATTGATCAACTCCCAAAGTTTTTGCAACCTCTTCTTGCGTTTGAGCCGGATCTTGATCGAGCAATTCCTCCAATTCGGTATCCATGAACTTTGGCGGCGCACCCTCGCGTTCTTCGTCTTCCAAGCCAAAATCACCACTTTTAAAGCGTGCAAACCACTTCTGGCACGTTCGCTCAGATAGAGCATGCTCACCATAAACTTCCACCAAGATACGATGACTTTCGGCTGCTTTTTTCTTCATATTAAAATAATGAAGAAGAATTCCCCGCAAAAACACATTATTTGGCACGAAATTCGACATTTTCAAGTGTGGTAAAAATATTGTTGTTTACGCTTCAAATAAAAAACTTATACTGACGTTTGTGCCTTACGACAGTAGCTCTCCAATGAATGTTTGGAAATGTGGATCGATGGAATAATAATCAAGTTACGCCATCTGTTGTAAAACCGCACGAACTTATAAATAGACCTATTATATATATATATATGTATATATGTATGTATGTTGGATGCTCGGGTTCAAAACCCGGGGATAGTCACGCACCAACCCATTCGGCTAGGGCAGCCGCCGTAATAATAATATCCATTACTTGTTGCTTAAAAGAACTCAAATGTTTCAAAAATACTTTAAAAAAATAAAATTTTATCTTAACCTCATTCACATTTAATTTTTGTTGTTGTTTTGTTTTTTATTTGCTCGTCATTTCACCATAATGAATGCATAAATAAGGAAATGACAGAAATGAAGGCAGCAACAAACTAATTTTGAATGCTCACGAATTACGGTATTTACGATCGAAATAATTTGGGTGTGTATAATTTAAAATTTGCCTACGAAAATCGCATTAGCTGATGGACGCTTTGAAATGTATTGGAGTTGTGTAATTACGCGCAGCTATGCATTTGCTTAACTATTGTTTTCTTTTTCGAGTTGGTATCTTTGTTTAAAGTGAAGTAAGTTAGATAAAAAATGTTAATAAAAATTGAAAGGCAGCCGGCGGACACAATGCGAACATAGAAATCATAAACGCGAGTCGTGACAAATTTTCGAAAATAGCAGACAAATACGCACAAAAATGGCGATAAAAGACGGTAATTTGTATGTTGAGCTTATTTTCATTTTTTCAACTTTTATTTTTTTAATTTTGTTTTTGTAATTTGTCACATTAAACATTAAACATTTAACTGGTATAAAACAGTTTGAATGCAAACACAGCATTTCATGGCATTTGAGCGACTGAGTTATCGCCGTCGAAATTTGGTCAACTCATTCGTATACAGCAACAATAATTATTCAATACCGGCGCTTGCGCTTGTGCTAAATGCTTTGAATTGAAAAACGAGTGTTATTGCATTTTGCTGCTGCATGAAAAATTCCGCTCAGGTATCAAAGACTCGCCAATATAATTTGTTATTGTACTTTGTATCGTAGTTTCAGAAAGGGGACTCGTATTTGTACTAGTAACTACTCGTTTGTGTATACCTACGTTACAGTTTTCAGTTTTCTACAAAAAGGAGAAACACATACATATATGGGGCGTGGTTGGCATACTAGCACAAACATTTGCATACAAACATGGACAAGAGCGCTTTGTTGCAGTTTATGGCATTTTTCTGTAGTTTGGTCACAGCACTCACAGTAGGTACTTGCAGTTGTTATGTAATTTTTTTACACAAAATTTCTACCAGACATCATGACTGCAAATTTTACCGAAATTCATGCAATTACACAATAACATTAGTCCAACTGATATATGTATGTATGTATATATGTGCGGATACACAGAGTAATAAATTTAGTGCTCGTAATCCGCTCATGAGTTACTTTCTTTGTTGGGCAATCATTTCGTGTTATTGCATGCAGTTGACACCTCAAACGGTTATTTAAACTCGTTGTTACTCTTTTAAAGTTAATCGTGGTAATTTACTAATGCAAATTTTGTAAGTCAATTGACAAAAACATTTATATTATTGTCGTGTACTTGCATTTTACTGCAGCGGTGGCAATAGTATCCCCATTAGCCATATATGTATGTACAAAATATGCATGCACACATACATACATACACTCGTATAAACATTCACGTAATCATGATTAGTTATTAGTCAAGCAAGCTGTCAACATTTACTTCCTTCTCATTGCTTTATTGCTTACGTTAGTTATTACCTTTTTTAAATTTATTTCACTTTATTACATTTTCTACGGATGGGTTTGTGCATAACTTCCATTCACGGTTTGGAGGCCCGATAGAAAAATATTTTTTCGCCCCTCCGCAAGCAATGACAAAGCACCGAATACTGGGAAAAAGCTGCTCATAAAATTTATAAAATCCTCAATCCACCCTAGGGAGGCGGCATAAAAAACTGTAGGTGTCTCAAGTTGCAGCGCAATTTCAAGGCATATACAGAACACGGCGCAAAATGAATCATCCAATTTGTATGATGGAAATCTTTACTTAGAGATTCACGCGCTCCACTGCTTGTCTGTTTGTATGCTGCAGCTATCTACAGCGTCCGGTACTGGATGTACTATATAACCAATTAAAAAGGCCATACATTTAGGTTGGAAAATTATTTTGATTCAATTCAAAGTAAAAGTACTTTTACTCGATATGACCACCTTTTGTCTTGATTATGGCCTTGAGACGGTCCAGAAACGAATCGCAAGCCGCCCGAATGTGACTTGCGGGTATTTTGGCCCATTCGCGAACATGGCTGTTTCCAGCGCCTCGAGACTGGTGAATCTTTTAGTTCGGACCTTGCTTTCCAAAATGGCTCAAAGAGAATAATCCGTCGAATTCGCATCTGGTGAATTTGAGAGGCATTGTGTGGACATTATGAAGTTCGGAACGTTGTGTTTTATCCATTCTTGGCTCACTCGAGCTTTGTGAGAAGAGTCCTGTTAAAACGTCCATGGTCTGCCACTGAAATGTTTGTCTGCCCACGGCTTCAAAGCAACCTCCAGAATACTTTCCCGATAACATTTCGCATTCAACTTGACACCAAGCTCGATAAAAACGATTGGGGCGCCCATCTGCGGTTACAACGGCCCAAACCATTACCTGCGGCGGGTGTTGCCTCCTGGTGGCCAATCGATAACTCAAATTCTCGTATGAACGGTCGGTCAAATAACCCCTATCGTTTTGGAAGTTTACGAATTGCTCAATTTGAAAAATTGTCTCGTTAGAAAACACAATGTTCGGAAATTGACCGCTTTCTGCCAAGCGAAGCAACTCCTTCGCTCTCTCAAGTTTGATTTATTGCTGCTTTGGTTTGAGATCATGCGCCTTTTGAATCTTGTAAGGCTTAACTTTGAGATAATTTTTCAGTATGCGACGGATGCTATGATCAGATATTTTCAGTGATTTCGACATTTGATTGACACTTCGTCGGGGATTTTGCTCAACTCGCTTTTTCACTTTTTGAACCATTTCACGTGACGTTGCCGTCTTTTGATGACCACTTCCATGACGTTTGGCGATGGCATTGTAACGAGCAATGGTGCGATAAACAAACACTTTATTTACTTTAAGGTGCCCGAGCTCACGAACAATCGCCGGTTGTGATTTTCCATCGAAATATAATACAATCCCACTATTACGTTTAAAATCCATTACTGATTTTGTTTTTTCTCGTTTACTCTCGGCAAAATGCTTCGGTGCGCTTGTAAACAATACTCTGGACTGTCATTTAGCCAACTAACAGACAGGTGATGCCCGTGCATCAGTTGCCTCTATGTTATGGGCTCGAAACGTAATCCTTTGGGTCTGTTGAATATCCAGTAGTCGTCGTCGTTCTCTAAATCCGATGAATTTGGTGGTTGTGCTAGAGTTAAGCCGCCTCCTACCGGCCTACTGTCTCCCCCGCCTACAGTTTTACACCGCCACCAAACGACAGATAAATATTTATGAGGAGCGGAAATTCACTTGGAGGTTTGCCATTGCGGCCGAGAAGCGACCACTAATAGAAAAACTTGTTCTATCAAATAGTGCTTCATACCCGGTGTTTTGCACCTGTGCGGCTCCGATTAATAGTCACGCACCAACCACGGCCTTACCAAAGTACGCATACGATCGAATTGAAATTTCGACACAATATTCTTAAGATACTATACTTAATCCTGCCATAAGTTCTGTTATAAATTAAGTTCGTTATAGATATGAAATTATAATAAATTTTGCAATGAAGTTAGTTTTATTTAATCAAGTAAATATTAAAAAAAATTTGCTTTTACACAAGCCTTCAAACTGATAGGCCATTCAACTAAAGCACGTCGCTACTCGAACCAAACATTGTTTGAGACTCGCAAAATTTCTGTGAGTTCTTTGACAGACCGCGTTCTCAAATTCTGACCACAAACTATAGTCCAATGAATTCAGATCTGGACTTCCAGACAGCCAATCTTCTGCGACTATGAACCCAGGATTTTTTTTTTTTTAGCCACTGCTGGGTGGATTTCGTCTCATGGGCTGGAGCGAAATCTTTCTGTTTCTATTTCACCACGCCTTCTAAGACATCCTTCTAGTACACCTTTGCCCCGGTCTAACCTCTTATTCGTAGAAATAAAGAGCGGCAACGCCTTTACAAGACACCCCCCACTAAACCATTATGGAGGCTGGATGGTGGCCACGCTAAACCCTTGAAACAACATTTTTTGCGGCTTTAGAAGTTTTAGCATAGATTTCGTCGTTTTGCTGATTAAAAACTTTTTCAACAATGAAAATTTTCTCATCTGTAAAAAGAATATTTTCATGGCCGTTGACGACGTGCCACCGAAGAAGCTGTTTGCGTCTATCGAGTATAATTTTCTTCAAGTGCGTTGTCAAAAGATGGCCAAATGAGCGACGGAAGACTTTCATTTGAAGATCATCTCTAATTACTCTTGACTTGGATCTGGTCGATACATTTGTGATGCTTTCCATTTAAATTCAACCGGGCTATTCGGGTCATGTTCTTCGACTTCGATGTAACTTAAATATGTTGCTCTCTGGTCAAAATAATGAGACACGTATTTTTTTGTTCGCCCGAAAAAATTTTTTTTCAAGAGTTATCGGCAATTTTGTTTTTCGCCTCAAACTCGATTTTTTTTAATTATATAAGAACAAATTTTTTTTAAATGCCCATAACTTAGTCAAAAATGAACCGATTTTAATAATTCTGGGTTCAAAATGATCGTAATAACATACACAAGCGACTTCATGTAGAAACAATTGCAAAAAAGTAGTTAAAATTTTTTTATTTAGCAAAAAAGAAAAAAAATTGAAATTTTTTCGAAATTCAATATTTCAAAAAGTGCTGCATGCCTAGTAGCTAAAATGAGTTGTTTTTGAGTAATGAATTTTTGAGTAAACACCCTGTTTCGCACTTTTAGTTTTTTGCAAAATAAAAAATTTTCAACAACTTTTTTGCAACTATTTCTATATGAAATCGCTCGTGTAAGTAATGACGATCATTTTGAACCCAAAATTATTAAAATCGGTTCATTTTTGACTAAGATATGAGCATTTAAAAAAAATTTGTTCTTATATAATTAAAAAAAAATCGATTTTGAGCCGAAAAACAAAATTGCCGATAAAGCTTGAAAAAAATTTTTTTTGGGCGAAAAAAAAATACGTGTCTCATTATTTTGACCAGAGAGCAACATATTTGAGTTACATCGAAATCGAAGAACATGTCCCGAATAGCCCTTTTGAATTGAAATGGAAAGAATCTATATAAGAAAATTTTTTTTAATTGCTCATAGCTTAGTCAAAACTAAGCCGATTTGAATGATTCTGGGTTCAAAATAATCGTAATTACCTACACGAGCGATTTCATATAGAAATAGTTGCAAAAAAGTTGTTGAAAATTTTTTATTTTGCAAAAAACTAAAAGTGCGAAACAGGGTGTTTACTCAAAAATTCATTACTCAAAAACAACTCATTTTAGCTACTAGGCATGCAGCTCAATTAAAGTTTGAGATGTCCTTTTAATTTGGAAAAAGTTATAAAAAAAAAAAAAATACACTTTTTGAAATATTGAATTTCGAAAAAATTTCAATTTTTTTTCTTTTTTGCTAAATAAAAAAATTTTAACTACTTTTTTGCAATTGTTTCTACATGAAGTCGCTTGTGTATGTTATTACGATCATTTTGAACCCAGAATTATTAAAATCGGTTCATTTTTGACTAAGTTATGGGCATTTAAAAAAAATTTGTTCTTATATAATTAAAAAAAATCGAGTTTGAGGCGAAAAACAAAATTGCCGATAACTCTTGAAAAAAAATTTTTTCGGGCGAACAAAAAAATACGTGTCTCATTATTTTGACCAGAGAGCAACATATTTAAGTTACATCGAAATCGAAGAACATGACCCGAATAGCCCGGTTGAATTGAAATGGAAAGCATCTTGTTGATTCAGTTGATTTTCTGCTTTCTAAGGTGATTCCTGCGAATTATTTCTCGAACGGCTTTTATGGCTGCAATGGTTCGAACCACGCGAGAACGACCACTTCTTTTTCTGTGAGTGACTTCAGACGTTTGGACGATTGATAGTGCGGTAGACAAAACATTTTCGCAATATTAAGTTTTTCAGCAATTCATATAACTCACCTGGAAAAATTTAAGTAAATATGAAAATTCAAATAAAAGTTTGGATACCTTAGAACGCCCGTAAGATTGAACACGTGGGCCGGTGGTTACATTTTTTTTTTTTTTTTTTTTTTCAAATGCAACATAGTTTTTCAAATTATCTTTAGATACTTTTTGAATTTCCATTCACGTATATTCGTGCATGTAAATTCAATTATTGCAGTCATATGAACATAGCCCGCTTTTTATGATTTCAATTTTTTATTTTTCTCACTTTTGGTTTTCCCGCTACCCGATTACTTTCTCTTCACCAGCAACACTTGACCCATTCTTAAATTCTGTTTCTGTTTCTTTCTTTTTTTCTTTTTTTTTTTTGCTTGTGTTAATCAGTTCATATTGAACACCGCTGAATTGATGGGATATAAATGAATATTTAACTTTTTAATAAATACAAACGCAAAGTCATCCTCTGCTGAGCACAATTCCTTACCTCGTTGATATTTTCCCATTTTTTTCTTCCCACTTTTCTGCTTGTAATCACACGATTTGCAGCTACTGTTTATGCGTGTGAAAATCAATTAATACGCGCCCAGCATTGTTAGTCCGATTGGTCTATTGGCCCATTGACTATTTCTTCTGTTTGGTCTTTTGATTCGGCTCACTTGGCATTCTCAATACACTGATACATGCTTTGTGAGTATGTATGTATGTATATACATACGTGCATATGCACTTGTTTGCTTAAATAGTATGAAACTGATTTGAGTATTTGAGTAAATTTTCTTACTTGGCCAACTGGTGGGAAAGGAAGTTGTTATCGGCTAAAAAACTATGCATACAGGTACTTAAATCAGCGTTTAGTAAGCATTGCATAAGTTAACTGTAGTTTTTGTAATACTATTTTTTTGATCGCTACATTTTGCTGTTTGTCTTAAAGCATTTACTTGGTTTTTTTTTTTGCTTGTGGTTTTATATTTATTTTATTTGTTTGTCATTACTGCCGTATTGTTACATGTTTTTGGAGAAAGTTCGGATATTTATTTGTATGTATGAATGTAATTTATTTTTAATTCACATTCATACGAGCTAAGCAGGAAAATGCATTGACTACAAGTTCACAAATGCAACAAACGTGCGCATGTGCGTATACATACACACATACATATGTACGCACTCAAACGCACAAAAATTTATTAATAGTCGTCAATGACTCAAGACAAGAGATTTATTAAAAAAAAATATACATTGAAAACGACAACAAGGCATTCATATTTTATCCACCACTTCATCTATTGCTCAATCGACGGCTCGTTTGCAGTTCACATTTGTCACGAATAGATTCCTTAACTAGAAACAACTTACAGAGTAAAAACGTTTTCGCTTCATAGTTTTGATTACGGCTTCTTCGAAAGTTTCTTAACCCATCTACAGGTTTTCTTGTGTTGGAGATATTTCAAAGAATTATTCTTTAGTGCATTCAGTTCGTAGTCAGAATATACCAGATGACGCAAAATACCCTTATTCAAAGTGACATGCGAGCAACCTTTGATGGCGAAAGTGTCTAAGCTGAATGCATGTACCTATTGCACTTATACGTACAAGGTGGCGCAAAATTAATCACCTTACACGAAGATTTATAATTTTTGCCAACAGGGGCGTACGTCAATCGTATTTGACACTTGTGAAGTAGACAGCTGCAGTACACATACCGAAAAGCAGTGGAGCGCGTAAAGGTCAATATAAAGATTTAGACCTCTTTCTTTTTTTGTTTATAAAAAAATTCTTTTATTTTGTTTTCCACAAAAGAATTTTTTTGTTTTTGTTTTAAGAAAAAAACAATTTTTTTTTGCTCTTTTTAAGAACAAATTCCTTTTCGTTTTCTGCTTTAAGAAAGAATTTTTTTGGTTGTTTTTGTTTTTAAGAAATTTTTTTTTTTTTGGTAAGAAAAACATTTTTTTTTCTTTGTTTTTAAGAAACAAAATCCCCTTTTTTGTTTTAAAAAAAAAAATTTTTTTGTTTTCCAGAAAAGAATTTTTGTTATTGTTTAAAAAAAAATTGCTTTTTGTTTCTGTCTAAGCAATACATCTTTTTTTATGTTGTTAAGAAAAAATTTTATATTTTTGTACGTTTTTAAGAAGAAAAAAAAAAAAACAATAAGAGAAATAAGAAATAAATTTCTTTTCTTTTGTCTGTAAGAAACAATTTTTTTTTTGTTCTTAAGAAACAAATTTCTTGTTTTGTATGTTTTTAAGATAAAAATCTCTTTTTTTTACAAAAAAATTTTGTTTACTTTTTAGAAAAATTTTTTTTTTTTTGTTTTTAAGAAAATACATTTTTTTTTGTTTTTAAGAAATTAATTTCCTGTTTTTTGTGGTTTTAAGAAACATTTTTGTTTTTGCTTTTGTTAAAAAAAAAAATTTCTTTTCTTTGTTTTTAAAGAAAAAATTTCTTTTTTTTTGTTTTTAAAAAATATTTTTTTTTGGTTAAGAAAAAAACTCAAAAGCAAAGTTTTGAGAAAAAAAATTCAAGGTTTCTAAGAAAAGAATTTTTTTCTTCTTTTTGCTTTTGTTTTTAAGAAAAAAACTTCTTTTCTTTGTTTTTAAGGAAAACATTTCTTTGTTTGTTTTTGTTTTTAAAAAATAAATTTATTTTTTCTTGTTAAGAAAAAAATTTGTTTTTCTTTCGTTTTTAAGGAAAAAATTTCTAAGTTACTAAGAAAAAAAAAATTTTTTATTATTGCTTTATCTTTTATTATCCTTTTTTGGTGTTTTTAAGAAACATTTTTGTTTTTGCTTTTGTTTTTAAGAAAAAAATATATTTTCTTTGTTTTTAAGGAAAAAATTTCTTTGTTTGTTTTTGTTTTTAAAAAATATTTTTTTGTTGTTAAGAAAAAAAAAACAAAAGAAAAGTTTTAAGGAAAAAATTTCAAGGTTTCTAAGAAAACAACTTTTTTCTTGCTATTGTTTTTAAGAAAAAATTTTTTTGTTCTTTAGAAAAAAAATTTGCTTTTGTTTTTGTTTTTCAGAAAAACCAACAGTATTGGATGGTTAATCTTGCGCCACTTTGTATGTGTGCATATTAACTACATGAAAGGAAATATTTTGGAAAAAAGTGAAACAGCCACGTGTGCTGCATTCAAAAAATTAAAAAAGAAAAACGTCCTTATAACTCCTTAAAATAATATGCACACGTAAAACTTTGAAATCGCCGATGCACGTTCGTATGTTTTCGTTTGCCGCATCTACCAGAATAAATTGTCGAAATTTTTTTTTATTTTAGAAAAAGTTTGGTTCTGCCCCAAACTGTTATTTGTAGTCGATTAATATGGCACAATATCATAATTATTCTAGTAATAATATGGCAACGTTGGTAATAGAAAATAAGTGAAATATGCATACTGCAATGTTGCTACCAAATAAATGCATTGCTTTGTGAATCTTCAAGATATTTGGATGTTTATTTCATATATCAAATTACCATTAAATTTCCATCAAATTTACTTTTATATACTAAAACTTATTTTTCTCTACTAAAAATGTTGTTTTTTTTTCTTTTCAAATCTTTACAGAACTTGGACAATTGGAAATCGTCGCGTAGAAAACGTGTCGAGCACATCATCGATCGAGTTGTAGAAGTTAAAAAACTCGAATTAGAAGAACACGACCGTACACGAAGAAAATCGAAAACGTTCTCTGAAATGATCGAAGAAAGGTAGGCATACAAATTTTAAATATTTTAACGCATTAGAATGCAGTTGTCGAGGCTTAAAAAGCTTACAAGCGTATGTGGCTGCTTTTTAATATATATTTTGCGCCGAGCTCACAATCGACGACTGTCACTCATGGGCATTCAACCATCTTAGACTCCTATACGGATATACCCATTGATTTTGATTATCACCCACCCATTCTGTGCTTCGAAATTAACTTCTCAGTGAAAATCTCTTTTAGACTGGCAGGGCTTGAAAAGGATCCATCACCCAAAACACCTGTTAAGACGGATTTAAAATGGGTAATCGTGTAGGATCAGGGTTATATTGCGAAGAGCTTTTTATCAGTAAACGCTCAAACTACCGGATCACTGTAGTGTTTTTCAAGCGGAAATAAACGCTCTTCATAAATTCTTAAGATGTTTAGAGATAAACAGAATATGATCAAAAGATATCTGCATTCTATCAGAGAACCGAGCTACCCTACAGGCGTTGGATGTATTCCAAATAACATCAAGGAATTTCTTACATTGTCGCCAATCTCTTAATTAAATGGCTAAATAATAATGTATTACCTTATGCTGGGTTCCAGGCCACAGAGATATACAAGGGAACTGTAGGGCTAACCAACTTGCAAGATAAGGTACCTGTACCCCAAACATAAGATGGATTAGTACCAATACCTTGACTTGAGTAGAACTCAAATTAGGACCTTAGTAGACGCCCTCACAGGTCTTTGTCTCATAGAAATTCAAGCTAGAGGAATAGGCGTTTGCATGCATTATATCTGTCACAGCTGTAGGAACAAGGAGGATTTGGAAACAGTTCAACTCCTTTTTTGCATATACTCGGCTCTAGCCAGAAACAGAAACCGTTATTTAAGATCCTACTTCTTAATGAATATAGATAATCTATACACTTTAGGTATCAACAACCTTTTACGCTTTGTCACAACGGGCCCACTTTGTGATCTAAGTGGAATCGCTGTCTCTATGTGCAACACGGCTGCCAATCCTAACCTAAGGCGAAGTTTAGTAAGATGTCAAAAATAAACTTTTTTAAGTCGAAAAAGTGGATCAATTGACTCAAATATTTAAGAGCCTTTATGCACATACCTTAAATCCTTAACAATTATTTTCTATCTCTTTTGTGTACCTCACATGAATATATTAACAAAGCAGCAAAAACAATTGTCTTTGCAGAGGTGAACGTGGTGGTCGCGGACGCGTCAAATTGGCCTCATTAGCTGTTTACAATGAAGATGAATCGAACGATTTAAGCGATCTTGGCATTGGGACAAGCAGCGCCAGCGGCAAGAGCAGCCAATCGGAGGACTACGACAACAACAGTGTACTGGTAAGTGGGCGAATGCAAAGCAAATTAAATTTAGCGTAGCTTTTACAAAGCGTTTATAGACATATCTACATATATATGATACTTACATATATATTTATAGTATATAAATAATTTAGCATTACAAAGGTATTGCAACTACGACCTGATTGTCGGTTGACTAAATAACTGAAAGAAGGTATGAGCTTATCAATTACAGTGGTGCCCACGGGCCGCCCTTTTAAACTTTCTTGTAATTCTGCAATTAGCCAGAATCTTTACCGCATCTGATTAATTTAAATTTTCTTTTCCTGCATATTCTTCACACTTGGAGCTGCTACATTCCATTTATCAAGTGGCCGCATTTTTTCAATAATTTGAAAGTCTCCGCTGTTGCTGATTGTTTTTTTTTTTGCTAACTACCGTGAAATGTTCTCATTGTCTTTAAAATGGTCACAAATTTGGGTCAGTGCTGGAAAAGTATTAGTTATGTTTATTTCACACATATTTCACATTAAAAAAAGTGGAGACAAATCGGAAGTTCTGCACAAAGACAAATTAGCAGCAGTTTGTTTGCCTAAATGGGCCGGAGACTCATTAGCAAATGGTTAATTGCTCTTGCTGCTAACCACTAACCACTTTTCTAACTTCATAATCACATCTACCTGATTTTCACCAAACAGTTAAATATTTATGTATATTAGGGTGTCTCACGATTATAAAATTTATTATAACGAGTTCGGCACTCGAAGTGTAACCAATTAAAAAAGCCATAAATTTAGTTTGAAAAATTTATTTTATTCAATAAAAAAGTGTGAAGAATCAATTTACTTTTGCTCGATATGGCCACCTTTTGTCTTGACTATGGCCTTGTGACGATCCAGAAACGAATCGCAAACTCCCATATTGTGACTTGCAGGTATGTATTTTGGCCCAGTCGGGGGCAATGGCTTTTATCAGCGCCTCGAGACTGGTGAATCTTTTAGTTCGTACCTTTCTCTCCAAAATGGCTCAAAAAGAATAATCAATCGGGTTCGCGTCTGGTGACTTTGAGAACCATTGTGTTGACGTTATGGAGTTCGGAACGTTGGTTTTTAGCTATTCTAGGCTCACTCGAGCTTTGTGAGACGAGTCCTGTTGAAACGTTTATGGTCTGCCACTGAAATGTTTGTCTGCCCATGGCTTCAAAGCAACCTCTAGAATGCCTTCCCGATAATATTTTGCTTTTACCTTGACGCCAGACTCGATGAAAACGATCGGAGAGCGCCCATCTGCGGTTACAGCGGCCCAAACCATTACTTGCGGCGGGTGCTGCCTCCTGGTGGCCAATCGATGACTCAAATTCTCGTATGAACGGTGGCTTAAATAAGCCTTATCAGTTTGGAAGTTCACGAATTGCTCAATTTGAAAAATTGTCTCGTCAGAAATCACAATGCTCGGAAATTGACCGCTTTCGGCCAAGCGAAACAACTCCTTCGCTCTCTCAAGTCTGACTTGCTGCTGCTTTAGTGTCATATCCTGCGCCATTTGGAACTTTTAAGGCTTCACTTTGAGATCATTTTTCAGTATGCGGTGGGTGCTACGGTCAGCTTTTTCAGTGCTTTCGCCATTTGATTGGCACTTCGTCGGGGACTTCGCTCAAGTCGCTTCTTCACTTTTAGAATCATTTCATGAGATGTTGCAATATTTTAATGATCACCTCCATGACGTTTCGCGATGCTACCAGTATCATTGTAACGAGTAATGGTGCAATAAACAAAAACATTATTTACTTTGAAGTGCTCGAGCTCACGAACAATCGCTGTATTACGTTTGAAATCCATTACTGATTTTATTTTTTCGAATTACTCTCGGCAAAATGTTCCGCGCGCTTATAAACAATACCTTGGACTATCATTTAGCCAACTCGCCAAGAAAAACATTCAACACCGTCAACAGAAAATAATGTCAAAAATCGGCGCGAATTTGGAGTCATTTGAAACTTGCACCTGCAACTTCAATGAGCTATAAAACTGGCGTACCGGAAATTTTGCCAGAAAATCTGTTAAAAAGTTTGAAATTTTAATAAAAATTTGCAGAATTTTTATAAGTTTTGTACAAAGTTTGAATTTTTGTTATAAGGCGAAAGGTGTAAGACTAAGATGCTGGAACTGCCTAGAAGATTTTTGATAGAAAATACGGAATGAACCTGCATATTAGCTTGCTGTGCTGTTAAAAAAAAAAACATATATATAATTGGCGCGCACACACTTTTTGGGTGTTTGGCCGACCTCCTCCTCCTATTTTTGGTGTGCGTCTTGATGTTGTTCCACAAATGGAGGATGGAGGGACCCACAGTTTCAAGCCAACTCCGAACGGCAGGTATTTGGAGGTTTGCTATTAAAAAAAACTTTTTTCTTCATTTTGGTGATTCACTGAGATTCGAACCTACGTTCTCTCTGCATTCCGAATGATAGTAACGCACCAACTAATTCGACTACGGCGGGTAAATGAGAGCCAAATCGTCTTTGTTAGAGCTGTCGATTTTGTTCCCCCATTTTCGAGCAACCCGGACTATTTAGCAACGAGTGCTCGGACACCTGTTCAATGTTCACTACACGAAAATTGTCGAGCGTGAGCTTGAGTATATCAAGTTTTTTCGAGTAATTCAAGGAGTACTTGTTTTGATTATTTTAACTTTTTTGTCAGCAATTTTTTTTAAGTGTTGAAATTGAAATTTGAAAAAGGCGAGCTAAGAAGCACCGAGAGATTGGTAACTCCTAAAACACTCAGGCTAAAAAGCCCTTTGTATTCAAAGGTGTGGAAAATAAAGGGTAGATAGTCAAAGAGGAAATGAGAGAAGTAACAGAGAGATGGAGATAAGATAGAATAAAAACAAAGACATATTGTAGATAAGTAGTCCTGTGAGAATTTTCCAGATTCTTTGGCAAAGCAGAAAATATCCTCCAGTTTGAGAGAACGAATTTTATTCATTCTCATGACATCGGAAGCCAAAATTCGTAGTCTTACTCTAGCAAGTTCAGTACACTCGCAGAAAAAATGCTCAAAGCTATCCGCCTACTCTAAGCAAAACAGGCAAATCGGGTCCTCAATGATTCCAATGGTGGTCATTTGCTGACCCCATGGGTTGTGTCCTGTAGTAATACCTACCATCAACCGAACGTCTTTTCTTCCATGTCTTACAAGAAAGTTTGAAAGTTTTCTGTTGTCACAAACCACTTTCCCTTTCTGCAACGTTCTAGGCTGGAACATCGCTCTTCCTGTAGAACTGATTCCAATTATTGGCTGAGCCGCAGCTGGCAAATTCATCTGCAATTTCATTTCCCTTTTTTAAGTTTTACAAATTGCTCAAACGCAGTGCTAACATCGCTGAAAAGCTAAAGAAATGTTGACGAATAAAATTTACAATTTTTTTAGCTTCTCAAATTGTTCGAAAGCTCCAAAATTTCGGACAAACATTTCGGCAGTTGATCAATGAACGACTTTCAAACTCATACAAAGCTATTCGTTCTGCTCGATACCCAGGGCATCAAGAGTTCTAATAACTACCATCTTGAAGAAAAAGTTCGCGAATTATGTTCAGAAAATTCAAAATACAAATTTATCTATCCTCAAAAGTGATATTCTCGCCCTCAAAGTACTCACCATCAACTGCAGCGCACTTATGCCAGCTGCACTTGATTCAGCTCCCGAACCATTTCTGGAACTCTACTTTCGGTATAACCATCAGAGCCGTCTTCGATTTTTCATTACTTCTTTTCGGCTGTTGAAACGCACTCCCCGTAGTGGTTTTGGACTCGATCAAACGGAAAAAAAAATCGCATGGAGCCATTTCAGGTGAATTCGAATACCATCCGCTTCGTTCTTGCTAAAAAAATCACGGATAACGATGACACTGTGTGCCGGTGCGCGTTATCACGATGCAAAATCGAAGAGTGGTTTTCCCACAAATCCTTGCTTTTTTGGCGAATTGCTTCACGAAAACGTCTCATAACCCTCAAATAATAGTATTTCTTAACTGTTTGAGCTTCTAGTAAAATGTTGCCCATTGAAATTTATAAAAACCGTGAGCATCGCTTTCTGTATTGACTGAAAACAAGATGGTTTTTTGGACTCGCCTGATACCTTTAACGTGTGTCGCACTCATAACCCCACGTCTCGTCTCCAGTAATGATGCATTTGATAAATGTTGAGTCGGCTTCAGCCTTGGAAATCATGTCTTTGGCGATATCAACGCGGTCCATTTTGAATATTTAATCCAGGTTCTTTGGGACCAACTTTAGGTTAGGTTAGTTTGGACTTCGCTGATCCTGTAGATCGCAGATAGACCAGAAATTGATCCATAGTGATACAAAGTGTTTGTATGGAGAGTTTCAGAACTTTATACATATTTTGTCCTTAATACACAGTTTAGATAATTTAAGTAGGCTGCTAATTTTTTGATCTGCTCTTTTTTTTTGACCAACTTTGATGTACTGATTTGATTACAGAAGCGCGACTTCTACTTCTTCTAGAGCTGAGTCAGTCTTATTTTTTAATAGCCACTCCCGGTATATGCGTGCACTTCAATAAAACAAAATTCAAAAAATTTCCTAAGAAGAAATAAGATTTACCAATCGAAATCGATTTGATAGCGTAAAACCAATTACCACAATTCAACAAAGTTTCAGAACGTTTCCTCTTTCATCTTCAATTTGTTCTCTGCTTTTCCCCCTTAATTTTTAAATACTGCCCTAATTTTTTTTTTTTTTTTTTGTTTTTTTAGTTTCCATTTCATTGCATTGTTTATTGTGTTCAAAATTCGATTTTAGTGTCAAAGTCATGTCGCACACGTCAGCTGCGCACGTTGAACGTTCGCTTCATTCAATCTTTGCATGTTTTTGTTTTTGTTTTGTGAACATAAATTCACTTGTAATGCGATTGCCGAACATTTGTTCTGATTGATCTTTTGTTGTTCACAACAGCTGAGAACGCGTCGACCAGCTTAGCGACCTTACGTTCTACCCGCACGTTCTACATGTCAGTGCTGATTCTACAACAACAACCACACCAAATAAAGTTCTCATAAATGCTGTGAAAATTAACAACAACAAAAATATAAGTACAAACAATTTTAACGATCATTCGCATGTCAATGGATGCGACATGCGTTTACAGCCGGCGAGGGGCTTCCATGTATCGCAGATCAACGCCAGATGGTTTCGCTTTAAAGTTCTTTCCCTGCTTCTACTTTCTTCCTACTTACGTACTCAAGCTTGTCACTTCGATCAGTAGACAGTTTGACACTTGGTGCCCCACTGCCATTTGAGATCGTCTCATTCATCGCTGGATGACTGCAAATTATAAGGGGAGCGCACATACGAATAGGTGACTTAAACGCATCGAATGGTGATTCGGGTGGGACCGAGGGTAGCCCTTAGAGTTTGACGTGTGACAGCTTACATTGTCCAGTCATGCAAACTCACAAGGCTAATTTGTTGAACACATTGTTCAAGGATGCTGCTTTCTTATTCCAATTTCAGGCTTGTTTTTTATGTAAAACCTAGGGGCTATAATATTTTCATGTGTACTTGAATGAAAATAAATGATTTTTCTTATTCTCTCTACTTTCTTTCAGAGCGACAACGCCGAACTGGATAAGGCCATATTCGAGAGCAACCAAAAACCGAGCAGCATTCCTGCACGCGAATACATCTCCTCACCCGGCTACGATACCTCATCCAGCACCGCCCCCGGCAGCTCTCCCGACCCATGCGAATACACCTATGAGGGCGCAATCCAAGACTATAAACAACGCGTCTCGCGCGCTAGTGGTGGCAACACTTTAGCAAATTTCAAGCTCAATAGCGTCAATACAAGCGCAGGGCTAAATTCTAAAAGCGCCTCCTCGAAAGAAACGTCACCGGACTGCGGCAATGCCGCTATGAGCGATGCATATCCCACACGCCGAGGCAGTAAAATTGAAGATCGTCTAATCGGCTTCGAAGTTACCTCACCTAGTGATAGTCAAGAGGGTTTAGAAAAGAAAGTTGATGTACCAAAAATTGATATTTCGAAACGTAAGGAGATTTTCGAAAATCAAAATGCCAATTCAGAACCAAAGTCACTGAGCAACAGTGGCGGTGGTGGCGTTGCCGTGCCGCGCGTTACACTGCGCGATCGCTTTAAGTTAGACGAAAGTGCGTCCGGCAACGGCGAGATACAAGATTCCACGCTGAAGCGCGAGGTCAAACGTCTATCGGGTGACATTACAAGCATACGTTCGCGTATGCAAAGTCTCGAACAACAACAGAACTTAGTCAATACAACAAATGGTGGCAGCACTGGCAAGGCGACCAGCGCAAAGTTGGTCGATATACCAGTGCCACCGCTAAAGGATCGTTTATCAAGTTTACAAAATGCCGTTACCAAAGAAGAAGTGAAGAAGGCGCCCGTAGCACTTGTTGATGCCCGTCAACTGGAGATAATGAAGAACGAGGATGAGCAACGCATTAAATTAATGGCGAGTGAGAAGAAGATAGAGGAGCAGCAGGAGGAACAAAGTAACGCGAAAAAGATTGAAATAGCAGCGCTGACAAATGAAACACCAATGCCACAGGAGCTAATCGTGAAAATCGATGCACCCGATGAAGAAGTCGATCGCGACGACAGCGGAATCCACACTGCCGACGGTGAAATCGCATCAGCCGAAGATGGACTCTCCGAGCAGGAACAGCAACTTAATGCGGCAATTGCAGCACTGGCGCTGGAGGAACAACAGCTAACCGAAGCGGCCAATGCGGTAAACCAAATAGAGGCGGAATTCGATGAACTCTCCACCAGCGCAGTGAACGCCATCGCCAGCGACCTAACGGCAGTGTCAGCAAAAACAACCAACGAACAGCCATGCGAAATGGAATTTAGTGTAAGTTCTACTAACAAGTCCTTGCTTGAACCCTCTAGAAGTAGTTTTACAAGTAGTTTTGCAAATACTAGTGATGATAATAGTAGTCGTAGTCTTGGTGAAAAAGTAGCTAATACCGAAAAAGAACAACAAAAAGTGAACAATACAGTTAGTGCTAAAACTGAGCAGGAGGTGTTGGGAAATAGTTTAACTGTCGCTTCACCTTCCAATTTACAAAGAAAACCTTCGAACGAGATGGTGCACGCGCGCAACCTCTTGCGCATGTTCAAAGAGACATTTAAGAGTGACATTGAGCTAGATGAGGCACAGGAGCATGAGGTGAAGGCAATAGTCGAACCTTCAAGCAGCGGTGCCATACCCAAAGTTAGACCACTAAACTCAAATGAGTTGCAACTTTCTCCAAAATCACCACCAATCAGTGGTGAAACGGAACGGGCGCAAACGCCCACAGCGTTTACACTAACAACTGACGCTCCAATAAGTACACAAATATTTCAATCTTCCACCATACCCCATTCACCCTTGGCTCCGACCTCTACTTTGCCCTTCACCCATTCTACTTCTCCAATTGCAATATCACAAAAGCCGTTGTCTCCCTCAGCCGCACGTGCTCCCACACCTCCACCGCGCTCTTCGCCCAGCGTGCTTATGTCTAACGGTTTCTCGATGATTCCGCGTGCCGTTAATCCCATCGGCAAACCACCCATGTCACCAAAGTCGACACGTTATACCGTGAAGAGTCCCGTTAACAGTCCACCGCCCGCACGCAAATCACCGGAGAACAGCCCGTTCAGCATCAATGGACGTGTGGAGATTTTCAATTCAAAGAATTTGAGCTCAAATCCGACTGGTAAACCGCCAACGCCAACGATGAGTGCGAAAAAATCATTTGTGCCACATTTGAATGCAACAACAGCAACGTCACCATTACTTGGTCGTTCGCCATCACCCGTGAATGCTACGCACAACAGCGGTGTCGGGTTTCCTAAGCAACAGCAGCAACAATCACCAACAACAGTGACCGCATTACCCGCGAGCGCCGAGACGCTGTCGGAGTCTAATCAAATGCTGCAAATGGCAGCCGCTGCAAATGTAGAGAAATCAATGCCAAGCGCGCTTGTAGTCAATGAACCTTCAGATGAAAAACGATTACCCAATGCGACAAGCGTGCAGCATTCACCGCAACAACAGCAACAAAACCATGCTGAGATTGTTATGTGTGCACCGCCGGTAACTATCTTAAATCCGGATGAGCTGCCGAAACCCAACACCGTCAAAGCTCTTTCCAGCTGCTTCTCACAAGACGCAGCGTCTAATCAACAACCTGGTAAGGCGACACCACCAGTACCGGGACCGAAGCCTTTGCCACGCTGTCGCATACCACAAACACCTCCTCATTCGCCCACACCGGCAAAGAGAAATTTCCTCAACTCACCAACAACCACTACCGAAGTAACGGTGAAAGAGTGCGCAAAAACGGCAAATAATGCATTAGAGCAGCAACCGCAGGCTAAGCTGACAGCAACAGCTGAAGCCACAGCTAATTTGACACAAAATGCAGATGAGTTGAAAAAACTTTCTATTATCTCAGAAACTTCGACGGTGTCGAGTGACTCCACCACCTATACAGGCCCCTTTGAAACCACGGCACAAATACACACAGCACCAGTTGTGGTTGAGAAAAGCAAAGAGCCACACCGCTCAAGTCTTAAGCCATTACCACTCGTACGCAATATACCCAACAGCGCAAATAAGCCAGCGGTGGCCCTGCGCCCCACTGGAGATCCGCTAACACCCAATGACTCGTTAACACCCGTTATAACAGTACCCTCTGAGATGCCCCCGCTCGTGGCGTGCAAGCCAAATCAGTCAACGCTATTTAAACTAGCCACGCCACCGGCGTCACCCCACTCACCCCGCTCGCCCCTCTCCCCTACCGATATCACACTTTGCAGCAATTTTTTGAACTCTTTCGAACCCACAAACTCTTTTCTGCCTACAAAACAGAAATCCGTTGATGAGTCCCCATGCGATAAGCTAGACGTTAATGATTTACCACCTAATAAGCGTCCACCTTGCACCTTCTATTCAGACATCAGTCACAAAAAGGTGAAAGAATGCGATGATTCAGGTAAGCCAGCTGAAATTGTACTCAAGTCTGCACCAACTCATACACAGCGCCAGCACACCGTGGAGGAAAAGATTTGCCAAAAGATCGACGTGAATGATCTTCCGCCATTCGATCAGATACCATTGACTGGCTACGACGAAGTCACCGCCGAACAAGTACGACGTTGTGACGGTCTCTATTCGAAACCACCAAATACGGCTAGCCCCCCAAACACACCTACATCTGCTAAAAGTACGAGCACAGTCAGTACACCGGATACACCAGCTACTGTGAAGAACATAACTTCCGCTACTAGCAACTTTACAAATAACTCCAAATCCAATAATTCACGTCCCAACTCCAAACCAAATTCACCAATTATGGTAGCGCGCGCCGCACACTCGCGTGCGCTGATAGAGACCTGCGAGCGTATTATCGCCGAGGAGCGTCTACACAGCAGCCAAATAAAGTCCGCACTACCAACAACTGTACCCAAGAGCAGTGGCACACCCATTTTACAACGCAAATCGAAGATACCCAAACCGATCCCATGCTGTATTAGCGGTTCCGATTCAATGAATCAGGCCGATCAGCCCGAGAAGCCTATACTCAAACAAAGTAGCGGACCATCTACACCTGAATCAATTGATGAAAATATGATAATCGGACGCCTGCATGTGGTGGAAACACAAATTAAAGTCACCACCACCACACCGCCGGCTTCACCAATCGTAACACCAAAAGCAAACTCAAAAGCAACAACGAACCAAAATACAAAGAAAACGAAGAATATTTTCGACTTCTTGCGTAAAAATTTCGGACTTGGCGATGATAACCCACCGGCGGCCGAAATTGATGCGGTTGCCGCAAAGGAAGTAACGCCGATAGTATTGGCACCGGTGGCCGAAAAGGATGTGGTGAAAGTGGATGAGATATTTACAGTGGATAACTCAAAATTCTACATATCTGCAGATGATACGCCACCGCCACCATTGCCAAAGACGCCGGCGCCTGTGAACATCGAAATAACAAAAACTTTCACCACAGATGAGTTAGTAGAGGAGGGCACTAGCGAGCAGGCTTTGGTGCAGGAGATTAACGATATGTTGGACGATGAGCTGAATAGGTTAACTTTGGAGAGTGGCTCGAGTGTAAGCGGTGGAACGATTGGAGGAGGTGCAAGCAAATAGTTGTTACTTTTCTATTGATGTTGATGTTGGTGTGAAGTGGAGAAGCGGTGCCGGTGCTACTTATGATTCGAGTGTGCTACTTATATATTAAGGGCTATAAATGGCTTTATGAAGGTTAGCAAAATTTAAATACCTTTCATTTGAGGCTCCTTAGATGTGCCCTATCTGTTTGAACTGTAGCTGTAGATACAGTGGTTGCAAATGCTATTTACTGCAAATTTCTCTGAGCACCTACCAACTAGCCTGTGTAATTGTAAATCAGCTGTAAGTCTCTCTAATCAATACGTTGCTTACACTTTCAAGCCTCTACGAAAGGAGCGCTAGAAGTTTACGGCTTTGTGTGACTGATTACATTACATAATTAAAAAAAGATGTATTTTAAATCCTAAACTATTTTTAGATTTTTTCCTTTCGACTTTCAACACCTAATACAACACCCAAAATATTCCTTATCTCAAATCCACCACTTTAATTCACGAAGCTTTGGTTAAAAGCTTTTTATTGCACTTCTCGGTGAGCGTGTTTAAAAGTTTCTTTACCCCTCAACTGCTCACCAAATATTGAATTTTGCAAAAACAACAAAACAAAAAATACTGATTCCCTCAGTCAGCCACGCTCTCACTCGTTTATTCCCCCACTCAGTCGTGCGACCACACTCTCTCGTTCGTGCGTTCAGTAGGATATATTTATACATATATATGTATGTATTTACCGCTATTCTTTTGTATATTATTTTCTGTATATGTTTCGAGAAAATTTTAATTTTTTCTACTTCTACTTTATTTTATGCTGTAACGCAATACAATAAAATGTTGAAGCTTTTTTGCAAACTCGAATATATTCTGTAACAGGGCATTAACATGCGAAAAATGTACCGGAATCAGAAAAAAGTTTAATTTGGAAGGCAAAATTTTAAAATCTCAAGCAGGTACTAAATTCTTAAATACTCAATAAACATATTTTCGAAACGAATGCATTTTAATTACTCACAACGGAATTGTATTTTTTTCTTACATGCCAAGCTGTCATATGTCAGAGTGTGCACGTTGTGGCGCACAATAGCAATGATATATTCGTATTGCAACAAATGTATATGTATGTACCATCAAACAAAAAAAAAAAATGCAACAAAATAAACGTTTTTCTTTATAATTATTTTTCTAAAAACTGAAAACGTTTTTCTTTTTTTTCACCTAAAAACACATCTCCCATTTTTCATATCATGCGAACACAAGCTCATGCACATTCTCGCCCACTCTGGCTTTCATCCACACGTTTTCATTCCCATTTGTTTCATATTCTTATCATTTCAACCACTTTAGCTCAATTTTTCACTCCTAGAAAGCTTTTGAGAGCGGTGCCGATTCGCTTAAGCTTTCCGCTTCAGCCAACAGTTTTTTTTTTTATATTTTTTTGCATACGTTTACTGTTGCGATACACTGTAGCGGAGTGTAAAGCATTTAGGATAAAACTGAGTTTAATAAAAGAAGAAAATATATTAGTAAAATGAACTTCATCACTTCAGGTAAAATCGGTTAGGAGCTTGCTATTAAATTAAAATTAAGATAAGCGGCATTTGTGCGATAATTGACAAAAAAATAATAGTTACGATTTATCAATAAAATGCGTTTTTTTTGCGAAATAACCTGCTTAAAGATCCATGCCGCTTTGATATATTGGACCCTATTTAAGGTATTAATTTGGGTACCTCCAAACAAAAATTGTTTTTTCTGGCTTAGTATTTCATCATTTTAAAATTTATCCTACTTGAAAATGTAAGCTTTCCACGATTTCTGTCCAGGTTAAAACCCCCGGACATCAAACAACAAATAATAGAAAAAAAGTTTCTAATAGCGTTCGCCTCTCCGAGGTGAGGTGAGGCGTTAAACACACCTAAAGGATGTTACACCCCTCACTGTTATTTCCACTATAATCTAAATAAACTTAGCCGCACATATTTTCTGTAAAAGTCCGCGTAAGTGCTAACACTAACAGTCGAGAAAGGTAAACTAATAAAAAACACCTAGGAAACAGTGAAAAGATTTTTAGAGGTGTACTACCTAGCAGGCGGGAACTTTGGCAGCCACGTCACTTGGAAATTCGGCACGATCGCTTACCAATACTCACACACTCGTCCAATCAGTCGTTGTTCAGATGGCAACGAAATGTTGTTATTGGTTGATTTTTTTCAAATATCACCAATATAATCTCAGTTTTTTTGTAAACATACCCCGAGGCACATTAGCTAATTCTGTTTTAAATTCGCTGAGAGCCAAATAACGATCTACATCTCTAAAAATCTTTTCACCATGCGTAAGGGGAATGCTGCTGGAGTGACGATCTCAGGTCAGATATAAATCGGGGTCGTTTCAGTAATGTGGCATCGACTGTCGCAAATATAACGGAAAGTGTCAAATTCACCTACCAAACACAGTCTACTATAGCCCCTTTGATGATAATATTCAAAAGCAGTTTAATTCGAATTGATTCTTCTTTGCGTTGAAGAGAAATTCCGGCATTCAATTGTAAATCAATTTAAAGAATTTGGTGATAATCTAGGGTAGGCATAACCTCGATGTGGTGCCGTTTTAGTATTGCTTATGCTGAAAACAGTCAACCACGTAAACGCAGTCCCCTGTCAGCTGTTACGATCAAACTAATGAGAGCCCCATGTAAATAAAAAATGACTTCCCTTCTGTATCGTAGTATTGCAGGAATTTTCAAAACTCCTCTCCGGATTGCTCTCTCACCACACAGTGTTGCCAAACAGCGCATTTCGAAATCATTTACAAAATAAGCTTGAAAAATTTTTAATTTTGTTAAAATAACTTAAAAATATTATTATTATTATTTATTTATTAAATTATAATTAAAATTATAAAGGAATATATTTACAGCACTAGCTACCAGGGCTGTCGGCTAAACTTAAAAATAATATTGATTAATGTTAATTATAGATAAATGAACTATTTGCATTTGTTGGTTTCTGGCTTTGGTTTATTAAACAATGAAAAATTTTAACTGATAACGCGGATGTGTGAAAAAGTGTGTAAGCAAAAATATCAATGGCAACATTGTGTAGATACAACCAAACACATACGCACACAAATCGATGTGTTGTGTAGATATCTAACTAAAAGAACGCAGTTGTTTTGTACGGGATGAGTTTTGCTCAATTTTGTGCTCTCTGCGGGCTGCGGTAAGGGGCTACGTACGTCTGACTGTTTCCAGCATTACTTTGCCTCCGTCGGTATTCACCTCATCTATCAGTTGATGGTGAACATTTTTTAACTTTATCTTTTCGTTGGATTAATTAGTTTTTTTTTATATTACTTTTTTATATAAACGTGCAGCTTATACGATGCGCGTCAACTAATGATAATAGATTGAATGGCAGGACTTACAATTTTCTTGCCGCTTGTTGATTATTATAGAACTATTTTAGATATAATTTGTGTATGTGTTAGTTATAATCAATCATATCTGTTCAAACATGCGCTAATTGATTTGCACTCAATATAATTTTTAGATAGATTTAGGTTTATAGTACACATTTATTGTACATACATATTTGCATATGTATGCGTGTGTACCTGCATAATAACTTAATCTAATGTACGGTAGTGTAGTTTACTGCATAAAGTCTGCCCTATATATAATATATGTATACATACATACAAACATATGTATTTCTTGTATCTCTCTTTACATGCCTGCGCATAATGTGCTCGTTCGTTCGTATGTTCGTTCGTTAAACGCCCAAATGTATGCTAAAAAATGTCGAAAAACTTTTCTCTTCTGCAACGCTTATGACTTGAAAAATATAAACAAAATATATATATATATATATATATGTATGTGTAACATTTATAAAATCTGCCCGCGTTCTGCTCTCGCAACATTTCTTCTCGCTCTATGTTCTGCACTGCTGCGCTGCATTCTACCGCTTAAAAAAATTCAAAAAAAATATATGACACATACGGAAAATACGAATTGAAAAAATTTGCGAAACTTTTCCAACATTTGGAATAACGGTGTCACAAAAAAAACAAAAAAAATGCATTGACTATTTTCGGTTGCTCGCCTCAACTACTTTTGCGTTAAAGTAGTTAAATTTGCAAAATTTCTGTCAGCAAAAGCTTTTATGCAATGCCAAAGGTAAGCGGATTTATTGAAAGAAAAACTATGTGTGCATTTACCAGAAAATTCTATATATTTATGTGTGTGCTTTGCCTTGTGTTTTGTTATTGTCCCTTTCCGTTAAGTTTCCTCTATGTGTTTTCATTGCTATTTACCTTCTCTTCTAGTTGTTTCCATTGCTAAAATTTAATTTTTTTTATTTAAAAATGTTTGCCTTTTCCCTTTGTTCTTTGCTCTGTATGTACCCCTCTTGTATGTAATTTATCACTTGGCGCTTCTTTTGCGTTTTATTGCATGCCTTTGAAATGTTTAACTGCCAGCACACAAATTGCATTCATTTGCACTGTTCTTTTTATGTTTTTCATACCAAAGCATACCCACAAATGTACGTATGCGTGGTATGTATTTATCTTATGGCCATCTTTTTTTACAATTTTCTTCACCCATTTCTTTCGAACGTCAAATGTCATGTTTGTAATGCGAGAAACCCGCTTAGGGGCTGCGTTTAGTGAACCTCAACGACCATTTAATGCCACCTCTAGACGCATAAGACAAAATACAATATGCACCCAGCACGTAGCAATGGCAAATGCACAAATAAATAATAACACAGCGCAAATTAGAAGAAAAAAGTTAAAAATTTAAAAAAAATCAACGCACAAAATGCAAAAATAAGTTTATTTCCTCAGCTCATTGCATACTGGCAGGCGCATAACCCATCGTCATCATCATTGCCGTACGTTGCCGTTTGCTATGCTAAGTGCCGCTGCTAGTAGCATACTTGTAGGAGCATACGAAAATAGCGCAAAACACCTACTAAAATAACCTTTTCAACTACCCCAACGGCGCATTTGTGCACTCAACGTACCCTCACACACCCACACACACTCACACTTTCATGTCCATTGAATTTTCGCAACTCTTAATTTCATTACTCATTGTCGTAAAAAGCAAATATCATTTGTGCTATTGCTATGTTTCTCTATTTGTTCGTCATATGTCAACAGCAATTTGCTTTATCTAAATGCCCATTTAATGCCCTACTGAAATAGTTTAGTTGCATTCATTCATTCACTCACCCAGCCAGTCGCCTTCGAACTGCCGCTGATGTAGTGCCAGATTATTTTGCTGGGTCATTCGTGCGCTAGACGTTTCAAGAAGTGCGACGTATTCTTGGTAAAAATATCCAACTGCGGTGTAGTGAATTATTCCTTGGCTTGTGTTTTACTATATGAAAGATGAGAATGACATATGCAAGTGTCTACTAGCAAATGCAAAAACTGACTTTATCTTAATTAATCCACTATACCGTCAAAAAACGTAAACAGTGTAAATTTTTAGGTTTTCAAGCGTTAAGCAAATTACGAAAAGTATTTGTGTGCAAAAGTTTACACAGCGTCTCTTCTTTAGATTGGATGGATCGCAAACCAATGGTAAGCTGGTGAAACTGTTATCCTACTTTTCATCCGAGTTTATTTTCCAGCAACAAACTTAGCGCTAATAAACTTTTATCGTCATTGGGCTTAATCTAATTAGCTCTTTTTATTTCTTCATTTTACCACTCATTGCATTTCATCGCGTATCTCTCATATCTGCCCTATCATTGTATGATTCGCACAAGAAAGACAAAAAAAGAAATTAATCAAGGTGTACTCAGTTAAGCTGATAAGTTTCACGTATGTGAAAATAGACAACTTCGCATCATGAACTATTATTACATGAAAGCAGCTGTGTACCTATGAATGGGTTGTGCAAATTTTAACGTAGTGTCCCAATCAGCTATTTGCTATTTTAAATGAAACTTTAATAGTTAATAATAAATTAATAAAATCCTTACGATTTGCAGTTTATTTTATTTTTATTTCAAACTTTGGAATACAACATTTTCTTACAGACTACACAGCAAACATTAATCTAAGTATAAATCAACCCTAAAATTAGGACAAATATTAAATACATGAACTGAGATAAAAAACACAAAACTAGTTTTTTCTAATAGCGGACGGTCCACAGCAGGCAATCGCAAACCTGCGAGTGTATTTCTGCCACGAAAAAGTTCCTCATAAAAAATCATTTGGCGTTGGGAGTCGCCTTAAAACTGTAGGTGCCTCCATTTTTGGAAAAACATCTAAACCCACACCACAAATAGGAGGAGGAACTCGGTCTTACACTTAAAAAACATACGCAAATATTTAACTATAGTGGGTCTTGATTGCGTGAAATCGAAATCTAAAGCATTGAAGACTTAGTTTAGTTCAGCACAGGTTCTAGACACACAGGCGTTGATACCCTCATTACTTCTAGAAAAAGCAATTTTAAAGAGATTTCGTAACAAGTTGTTAGCAAGCTTAAGATAAACAGACAAACCAGCAGGTACAGACCGCACAAGAAATTAAAAATTATGCCTCTAACTTTTGAAGATTTCTACATTTTGCTCAAAAAGATTCAAGAAAAAAAGTGCGTGCAGCGTAGTACACATGACAGAAGTGCAACTTTCAAGAGAGAGAGAGAGAGGGAGAAAGAATATATTACACCGTATTTTGCATAAAGATTTGGATCTTAAAACTTATAAAGTCCAGTTAACACAAGAACTCAAGCCGGCCGATCATCAACAACGTCGTGTCTTTGCTGATTGGGTCGTTGAAATGCATGAAAATGATCCGGAATTCCATCGAAAAATCATCTTTTTAGTCCGAGAGCCAGGGGTCATTTTGACCTCATCATTTCATGCCGACTGATTTTAATACTGAAGGCAGACGCCACCCATGGGTAACGAAACCAACCGTCATCTGGTCTAGTAGCGGTGGGTACGTGCGTGGGATGCTGCGAAACGTGTCGAAAAAAAATGTTTAACAACTCAATTAAACCGGCTGAAATTTTTGCTGTGTATTGTTGACATTTAGTAGAATAAAAAAAAATAGTCAGCTGCACCGTAGATGGGGGAAAATACGTCAGATGAACGCAATGATACATTCTTGCTTCGGCTGACGGTCTTTCCACCGCTATAAACGCAGCTGACCATCATTATTATATAATATTTTCATATGTGTCCAAAATTATGTAAAATAATTTCAATCGGCATAATGATGGTCAGCTGCGTTGCTTGTGTGGCATGTAGCACCGTCTTGTTGAAAATAAACGTTGCTCAGATCAATACCATCCAATTCCGGCCATAAAAAATCATTAATCATCCCTCGATAACGCCATCCATTCACCAATAACACCTGTTATTGGAAACCCCTTTATAATGAAATAATTTACTTGTGCAATATTTTTTTCTTTTTCATATATTTTATTATCAGAAAATAACCAAACCCTCAATCGGGACACTTGGAATTTGCTAATTATTTTACTATTCTATCTTTTCATTATTTTATTTCAACCCCTTTGTCATAAAATATTTATTTTACTGAGCAAATAAACTGAAATCGAATGAAAACAAGAAATGCTTATCAGCCGCTGTAAAATTTCAAAACCTGATTCCACAGATATTGTAGGTACAGTGGCGAGCATAACTGAGTACATGATGATGTTTGCTTAAAAATTCTGTCAAAAATATATTGTTCATTTAAAAAGCGAGCGTTACACATTTGTCTAAATTTTTTTTGCTGGAATGTTGGTACACTCTGTATAGTTTCGCAGAGTTTGGCAGTGATCTATTAATTAGCTTGTTTTTGGCATTTAATTATATCAGTCAACCGCAGGAGAGCTCTGCGATTTTCACTACGGATAAAAATATCGAACAAAGAATTTGTCTTAAATTTTTGAACGTTAAGTTTTGAACGGATTTCGTATGCCGAATAGTTGAAAATGTTGCAGAAAGCCTATGTTTTATCAAAAACACGGGTCTGCGAGTGGTATAAGGTTTTTGCAGAAGACCGGACAATCGTGGAAGATTTCCCCCGATCTGGTCGCTCATCAACGTCTTCAACGGATGAAAACGTCGAAAAAGTCAAATGAAATGGTATTGAAAAACCATCATTTAAGTTTGAGGGAGGTAGCTCGTGATCTTAGCGTGTCTCATGAATCAATTCGCAACATTTTACACCACCAATTGGGTATGAGACGCGCTGCTGCTCAACTCGTTCCAAGAGAGCTGAATTTCTTTAAAAAATTCATCAGAAGATGGTGGCTGAAGTCAAGTCAATTCGGACCAAACGTTTATCCAGCGCATCATAATAGGTGATGAGACGTGGGTATATGAGTTTGACATGCAAACCAGTCAACAGGCGGCTGAATGGCGCTATCCACATGAGCCGAAACCCAAAAAAACGTCGTTAAAGTTGGTCAAAAGTGCACTCGGAATTCGTTCCAAATGGTTCTACGGCAGATATAGAATATTATTTGGAAGTTATGTGACACACAAGGATCATATTGTGAACACTATTTTGACCAAAAACTCGACAAATATCATCGAACAACCACCGTACTCACCGGATTTAGCCCCTGTGACTTTTTCCATTTCCCACAACTTAAATTGCCACTCCGAGGACGAATTCGCTTAAGGAGCTGAAAAAGATCTCTTCAAATGCGTTCAAAATGTACTTTGATAACTAATAACATATGTGTATTGCCTCGAATGGAGCCTGTTTTGAAGGCGACAAAATAAATTTTGATGCTTAAACAATTATTTTGCGTTTTATTGAACAATTCCTGGTACTTTTTTGACAGAATGTATTTGTAATGTTTCTGCAAACAGAATTTTGTTTTTATAATTTTTTTTTTAATATTGTTCAATCTTTTACGAGAATCATATAAATCAAAATTTCCAACTTCAAACGAAATTTAAAAGAATTTAGACAGAAGTTCTGTTCAACAACATTGCGGAGATATCCCTACAAAGCAGCCCCGTACGGTTAAATAAGGACTTTTTCTTCTTCTTCTTCCTCATTTGTATTTAGGATAATGATCTTGTTTCTAATAAAAGCTTATAAACACATAAAAATGCAATTCAAAAATCAGTGCTAATAGTGATCGGATGTTGATCGCGATGTGTAGCACTCTTTAGTGATCTTCCTCGCGTGCGTGTAGTGCTTGGTTTCTCGGTCATCACCCATTTTGCCAAGCGGTCGTCGGCCATTCTGAGGATATGTTCCTTCCAATCTCGTCTTCTTTTGCGGCTCCATTTTACTATATCGGGCGTTTCACACATTTCTCTTATGATTTAATTCCTCATAAAATCTCGTAAAATATGACCGGTTATAGCTCTAATAGTTCGCATTTCGTTAGTTGAGATAGGAGGTTCTGTAGCTGTTTTGTCTGCGCGTGTCTCAATGACATACGTTATTAGTGGTTGTTTTGCCATTTGACGTCTTGTAAACAACCAGGGACTCGAGCTTGTTTTTGGCATTGACGTTGAACTTCGTCTATCAAGTACTACTATTAAATACATTTTCGCTGTACACTTTCTTTATAAAAATAAAGCGGACGTTTGTAAAAGGTTGCAATTCTTATCCTCATCCAGAAATACCAAATTATAAAAAAACCGCAGCCCACCTTAGTCGCGATTTGTTTCAATATCCAGGAGCCCAAAGTAGAACATATCAACAAATACAGTATGAAGCACTGGTCATACAAATATATATATATAGGTATATATATATATACATATGTACATTAGACCGTACCACCTGAAGTACAATATTTTTGCAAGGCAATTTGGAAAAATAAACATTTTTTTTATGCGGAATGTAGGGATCGCTTTTTTATATTTATCGGTATATATGCGGCGTTAACAGACGGATCTTAAAGTATGATATATCAATGTTTTCGCTTCAAGACGACTGTTTTGTTTTCGTTATAATGATGATTGGTCTTAAGTACCCGGTACTAGAACTTACCCACCAGATCTTAGTTCCTATCACCCAAAGGTATCACCCTAAAGGACGATAATAACGCCAGTTTATTAAAGCTCGCCGAAACTCAGTCAACTTTTGCTAATGAAGTTTTTCGATTCGAAAGCAAATTTAATGTTTTTTCCCCCAAACTGAAGGATCGCCATTTCTCGTCATATCGTCGACGTTTATAGTCGGAGGGAGGCAATTTTTTTGTTTCAAAATTAATTGAGATGAAGTACCCCGTTTTAGTATCATACTTACCCTTTATACCCCAGTTCTTATTACCCTAACTTCAGTAGGTATGAACTACTAAAATGATCTCTGAATGATTTCTGAAATAATTCCACAACTACTCGGTTTTTCTCGGAACAGTCTAATGTACATACGGAGGTTTGTATTTTCATGCATTTAGGTGTGCATACTCGTATGTATGTATGTATGTGCTCACACAAAGCATTGCAAACCTAGCCTGGCATTAGAAGGGGATTTCAAAGAAGCCACTCGCCAATTAAACCAGCCAAATGTTAACTTGCCATTTAATTACATAAGCACTTGCACACGTACTTATGTATTTGTATGTATAGGTATATGTGTGACTTACTGTGTGCAAAGTAAATCCAAATAAATCCATATTCACATACATGAGCGTGTTTGTGTGTGTGCAAATAATTGCATTTACATTTGTTATATTTAGTCTGATGCAGCCTGATTGATTAAAAGCTTTAAGGTTTATTTTTTCTTCGTGGAATTTGCATTGATTTAGTGCACAAACGCAAAGTTTGTGTAAGCTGTAGAAATAAAAAAATAAAATATAAATAAAAACTTTGTAGGCTGGTATTGAAAAGTTTCTTTGCAAATTATTTGAATACTTTTGATAAATCTTAAATAACAAAATAATTCTGATGACGACTTTAAATTTGTATTTTATTGGGTATGGATATAAGTTTGCGTCCTTTCTTAGTTATGAATTATTTAAACAATTAAATAACACAGGAAAGTACAACTTTACTCCAACTTTCAGGCAGCATACGGATTCCTCTGACGAAAAATTCGAGTTCTTTTGACTTGATCCACTCATTGAGCCACTTTGCGATGCTCTCGTAAGAAGTGAACCACTCTCCAATATGGACTGACTGTATTGATCGGAAGAGATGGTAATCCGAAGGTGCAATGTCTGTCGAATACGGCGGTTGGGGCAAGATTTACCAATTCAGTCCCTCTAAATATTTTTGAACCGATTTAGCAACAAAATCAGTTTGTCATGTCTACCGTCCCATTCCGGCCGTTTTTCTTTGAGAGCTCGACGCTCAAACTCATTACCTGCAGTCGTTAACGAGCACCAGTGTTAGTTTCAGATAGTTTAAGGAGTTCATAATAGATGACCCCTTTCTGATACTCCCAGATGCACAACATAAAATTAGAAAGCATGATTTTTTTTCGCTGTCGATGGACGTGGTTCACTTGGCAGGCTCATAATATCATAATAGTTCCATTTTTCGTCACCAGTGACGATGCGATGCAGAAACGCTTTTCTTTTCTGTCGTTCAAGAAATATCTCACACGTCACCAAACGTCTCTCGATACCCCTCTTTCTCTCAATTGATGTGGCACCCAAGTACCTGCTTCCTGGACCATTCCCATCGCGTGCAAACATTTACCGACGGTTGATCTGTCAACATCCAACTCTTTCAAATATAATTTAGGGTTCGACATACAGACATATCATCAAGGGTTCGACATGCGTCTTCATCCAATAATTCTGGTAGTTGAGTATCTTCGAATGTTTTCGGTGCTCCGTCGCGATCTTTATCACTCACGTCGAAATTGCCACTTTGGACGCGTCGAAACCATTCTTTACAAGTTGTATTTGATGGAGCGTAGTTACCGTAAATATTGATCAATATACGAGGTGTGTGCAAAAAGTATCGCGAATTTTGTGTTTTTCAAAAACTATTTACTTATACTTTAATGTTTATTTTATTCGTGCGGCAGCATTGAGATGATTGAGCTTTGGTTTCCACGTCATAACCATAAATCCGCGATTCGTCCGTCACCAGTTGTGACCCTCTGGAGCAAATTTGGGTCATCGCGGACAGAGTCCAACATCTCATTAGCAATGTTAATACGATGCTGCTTTTGGTCGACATTGAGCAGTTTTCGTACGAATTTTGCGGCGACCCATCTCAAGCCCAAATCATTGAAAAAAATTGAATGGCACAAGCCACTCGATATATCTAGGTCCTCAGCAACTTCTCTAACGGGGATTCGACCTTTTCTTCGCTTCATAAATTTTTTCGTCTGTTGTTGAAGTTGCCGGGCACACTTTTCGTCGTTCACATCTTCTCGGCCTTCTGAGAACATTTTGTACCATCGATAAACGTTGCTTTGGTCCAAAGTTGCCTAGCTTCTCCGTATGACACAGTCAACATTCGGAATGCATCCGCGCATTTAATTTCGTTTTTCACACAAAATTTGATACAGGTTCTTTGATCCATCTTTTTGAATAGGTAAAAATCGATGAAAAGCCGAAACACGTGCAGGCAAAGCAGCTGTCAACAATTAACTCAAAATTCAAAATGGCCGAACTCGTCGACATGAGTGAGAGACATGAGTACCAACATATCGCCATAAAAAATCCAAATTCGAATATACGTAACCTGCGAAAATTCAAAATTCGCGAACTTTTTGAACACACCTCGTACGACACGTTTCAGCTGCACTTTTCTTTAAAAGGTAATAATGAAGCATGACTTCCCGGAAATGTTGTTTTTCCAGGACGAACGTAGACATTTTTGACGTTAGATAAAAAAGGATATTTACGCTTCAAACGAATGACAACTACTGCGATCGGGACCTCACATACACCCCTTCAAATCACCAGTCTATTACTAAAGTGAACACAAAAGTAGTATCAGCAGCGACACCTCTTTTACGAAAAACTAATTCCCATACTCAATATTTGATTTTATTTTTATTTGCACATTTTACGCACTTCTTTGAGGCGAATTTTTAACAAAGATCTCGGGATGAGGCTATGAGGCAAGGCCAGCCGTGCAAATAATCCTTAATTAACAGTCAGGATTGAGCTTTCAAATAAAAAGTTGGAAAATGAAGTTTCAAGCGTTGGATGGGCCAGCCTGTGTCGTACATACTCCCAATTTCATCAAATCAATTAAAATATTTCAATAATTTCAACACATTCTTGCTGTATTCGACTTTCTTAATAAATTATTGTTGATTATCCTCTACGACTGATAAATGTCAGCCAATCAAAAATAGCAGCAAAAAGAATTGACCATGGATCATAAAACTCTTGCTTTGTATTTGTCCCTAATCGAGCGATTTTGATTATTGTCTAATCAATATCAATCAGTCAATTTTGTGGAATGTATGTGGGAAAATTATTTGGCATCTCAATTTGTTATTGTACGTGCATGGTTTTGTATCTAAAGAGGCGCAAAATCAATCATCCATTTTTTTAATAACTTTTTTACTAAATAACCAAAACCAAAAAATGAATGAATGAAATGACTTTGAGTGATGGAAATCTTTCTTTTAAGCTTTACCAGCTCCATTGCTTGTCTGTTTGTATACTGCAGCTGTGTAGTTGACAAGTGTCAAAAATGATTGGCGTACGACGTCATGTGCAAAAATTATAAATCTTGCGATATACTTATATACCCTATGATCTGAAAGTACCAGGAATGTTTAAATACAACAAAACACAATTAAATTTCAGGCAAATTTATTTTATCTCCTTCAAAATATGACCCGCCTGAAGCAATACACATGTGCCAACTTTTAGCCCAGTCCTCAATGCACCACTGGTAGGCCGACGAAGGGATCGCCTTCAGCTCCTCCGTCGCATTCTCTTTGATCTCCTCTATCGACTGAATTCTCCTTCCACGAAATGAGTGGTAACTTCAACTTGGGAAACAAAAAGCAGTCGCACGGGGTCATATCAGGTGAATGCGGTGCTTACACGCTGGTATTTACTTGGTGTTTGGTCAAATAATCCAGCACAATTTGGGCTCGGTGCAATGGCGCGTTATCATCATGCGAAGTCCAAGAATTGTTTGCCCACATTTCCGGCCGTTTGCGACGTACAGGCAGACACTAATGATCCGATGGCGCTAAAAAGTGGCAATTAAAAGTGTGTCTTACAGCCCTACCAACATAAGAAAAAAATGTGGATCGGTTCACACGTGCGCGGTTCGTTTAAATTAAACATTCCCCCGGTACTTTCTGATCATAGGGTATGTCCATATAGTGCTATTATTCCATTAAGGAGAAAAGGGCCAATTAAACTTTCGAAAGGGTGATTAATTTTGTGCCACCTTGTACTATTACTTGTATTGTTTTCTTCTGAAATTTCTACTAACATAATATAATATCTAAAATATACTTATTCTCATATTTCACTTACCTACATTGGGATTTGTGTGTCTCTCTCTGTCACTGTGCTACGTTTGCATGTGTCTGTATTTATTGGATGCCTCCCTCATTGCCTCTTTTTTAATTTTTCCAAAACTAATTTCTTACTTGTCTGTCCACCTGCTCACATTGAAGTCAAATTGATTACACTTGCATATTTGCATAGTGACATGGACAGATGCGCCTATGCACTTACACATATATGTATGTATGTATTTGCACTTGTGTCATATTTTTAATTGAGCTTCAGTACTCATGGCGCGTTCCCCATCTTTTAATTGATTTTTTGTTTGCTCTCTGTGAATGTCTCTAAAGCTTTTGTAATACCTATCGCTTAAAGCACGTAAATCAGTTTTATTGAAATTTTATTTAAAGGTTTTGCAAGCTGTTAATAATTATTATTAATTATTATTATTTTTCATATTTAATAAATGCATTAATTGTACTTAGAATGAGTACTTGCATGCCATTTTGCTTTCATTTATTTGTAATTAATTTTAAGTTCTTTGATTAGTTTGATGGAAAATATGTATTTAACAACTAATGAATTTATTAATTTCATGATTTCGTCTTTTTTCCATATACTCATTGTGCTTGTTGACTGGCTAATTTGAATTATTCAATTAATGTGCGATTGAAATTGCAAAACTGAAATCTAAATTGAATTCGAAATTGAATTTGAAATGGCTATGAATATGAATTGTGTGACTGTTTCGGTAAATCAATTAAAATGAATAATAAATAAATGCAAAATTTGTAATAATATTAATGCAAAATTGAACAAAATAACGCAAATGAAACCATAAACCAACAACAAAAAAAAACAAAAAAATCAAAAACAATGGTGTCCCTGCAGATCAACGAAGCACTTGAATTGGCGCTGGAAGCAATTGACAAAGAGAGCAAATTCACCATGAATGATACAGTAATAAAAGCAACAACCAAATCATTGAACACTGCTAAGAGCAATCATACAATCACAGAAAAACTAACAATAACAACAACAACATCAACAATAAGATCAACAACAGAAATGGCAACAACAATTTCAAGCAATAATGCACAAGTCAATTGCTTGAGTCCAAAGGATAATGCGAACAAAACCGACGAAGAGAAGAAACTCAAATACAAACAAGAAACTGCAGCAACTCTACAAAACTACGTAAACAGCAACAATAGCAACACAACAAATAACTATGATGAACTAAGCAATAAACTCACTTGTAATGCTAATAACAATAACAATAACAACAGCAACAGCAATGCTGTTGATAATGCGGACGAAGTAGCTCGCGAGTTGCTCATCGCGCAGGAACCTATTTACGAGAATATCTCAGCAGCATCTACGCGACAAGTAGATGCTGAAGCGACACGAATCATTCCGGTGAGCGCAATGTATGACACCAACAACAAGGTCAACAATGACATCCATAATCAAACTGTTAATCAAATCAATCAAGTAAACAAGTATAATAAAAGCAACAACAATAATAATAATAACCATATTAGTGATAATTCAATAGCTAATAACGCCAATAATTTGCTAAGTACTCTGACTAACAGCAACAATAGCTATAACACTAGCGATAACAACAACACAAATAATGTCGATGAAACTCTTATTGATCTAACAAATGCTTTCGCTAATGCTACAACAATAACAACAGCCAACGGCATAGCAGCAAAAGCAACAGCAACAACAACAACAACAAACACGACAGCTTCTGCTACTGCTACTGCTTCGCTCATAGCCAGCGAAAAATCGCATGCTACTCTCAACAGTGTTGCATCAATGGCAGCAACGCAAGTTGCAACAACTACGCCAACAACCGTATTTACTCAAATTGCATCAACAACACAGCAATCAGAGTCTAATTTAGCACCCATGACTTCCTCAAATCTGCCAAATGTCAACAACTCCTCAACCTTAGCCTCAGATTCGTTAGTGCACAACCCAACGGAGCTGGTGGATCATGAACCCTACTATCAAGTGCCCAAGTCTAGCGAGCCCTACTACGACGCACCCAAACATCTGCGTCCGGTGCCGCTTTACGAGAATATCGAAGTTTTCTACACTGGGTTGGAAAATTCCACTTTGGCCGGTGGCACTGGTGCCGTCCTTAATGGCAGCTTCAATTTGGAGCCACCAAAAGAGAAGCCACCACCGCCGCCCATTGAGTCTCCGCCGCCATTCGATGATGTCGACAGCATTGACAATAACACAGACACTTGGTCTTCGGACAATACATATGAGACGATTTCATCGCGCCTAGCACACGTAAACGGCCTGGCTGGTGATCATCCTTCGCCACCCATCAAGCGCATGAACTCGACGAAGCGCATCAAGAAGGAGTTACGCAATAAGCGTTCGAGTTTCTTGGGTATCGACACGACGAATATTGATGATGAGGAGAGCTATTTGGAGTTGACGGTGGCACCCCCGCCAGACATGGCTCAGTTATTGCAGGAGGAGCGTCGCTTGGAGAAGCAATTGTACCTGAAGGCGGGACTGTGCGACAGCTCAGATACAGGTGAGTGCTGAAATTTGTACTACAGTCTGATGAATCAAAAAATACTTAATTCGTATTTATTCAATCTCTGCATTTCAGGCGAGAGTCGCGATTCGGGTGTATCCGAGAATCATTCGCGCCAGAGCAGCGAACACTACACGAACTCTTCGGAGGACAACGATCGGCAAATGGACTCACCGCCTCATAGTCTTAAATCGAATGAACTCATCTACCAGAATGAAGCGCTGCTCACTGCTGCGCAGACACCGCTTTTGCAAACAGTGAAGGGCAACTCCGCCGAATCATGGACCGAGTCCGCCACCGTCGCTGCTGCGGCCACCAAATCGCTGACAGAGGCCACCGCCACAGCCACTGCCAAAATGCTTTCCATCGAGGAGAAGATACGCGAGCAAGAGGAGGTATTGCGCGTAGAACGCGAGCTGCTGCAACTGGAGCAGGAAGAGTTGAAGCGTCAACGCGAGAATTTGATGCTACGCGAAAATATGGCACGTCGAGAGCTACAACATGGCGCCAAAATGCTAATGTCCGCCAATCGTCGTTCATTACAGGACCTCAATGGCGTGGGCATGTCAGTGGCCGGTGGACTACCACTGCCAAATGGCGGCACAAATTTGGCCTACCACACAGCCGTGCCACAGTATGCGCTTGCCGCACATCACAGCATTCAACAACAGCCACAACAACAATTCGGCGTACCGCTGTTAGCTGCGCAACAGCCCCAGCAGATCTATGCAAATGTGCCAAATCTACAAGAGCAGTACTATCAGGTAGACATTGACTATCGCAAGTCCATGTCCGACCTGCAAGAATTCTCCAAACGACACATGTTGCCGCCCACACCGCCAACCAAACCAATGCGTGCCATGCATGTGGCTACTTCAGCCAACGCGCTTGCAACCAATGCACCCGATGACTTTGTAGCGCAACGGCACACCTTAAACGCACAGGGTTACGGCGGATCGCTGGTAAAAATCGCCGCTCCCACTGCAGCGCCGCGCGGACACACGGTTTACACCAATCACCAATACCACCATCAGTCCACGCAGAATTTGAGCAACAGCAGTGGCAGCGGCAGCAGCAACAGCATTAGCGCCATAACTACAGCAACGCTAGCACCCGTCGCCAATGGACATGCAGCGCTGCCTGGCAACATGTCGCGCAACACGCTGCATGCACTCAGCGCCACACCAAAGCCCAAGTACACCGACGGCTGGGTGCAAGTGCAGCAACGCAAATCGTACGACTCGAATTTAGCCAACGATCCCGCTTGGCTGTCCGCATACCAGCAAAAGCGCAAATCCATGCCAGAAGCCTACCACGCCTACAACAACCACTGGCTAGTGCAGGAGGCCGAACAGCGCCGCATTACTGAGCAGCGTTGCGGTGGTTCGACCGGCACAACGCCGGTACATAAGCAAAATAGCAGCGCTGTAGGTGGTGGTGGTGGCATGAAGAACGCCACCAGCGCTAATAGCAACGGCAAACCACTGCCTGATTCAATTATACAAACGCTCACAGAGCGAGTGCAGAGCAAGGGCATTGGTGAGCGAAAACGGTAAGCTAAAGGCAATCAACTACAAACTCCAATTTTTTTTAATTGTTTATGCTTTAATTTTACAGATTTGACAACTACAACACACAGAGCGCTGTGTCGGATAAAAGTCCGCTGCATGCTGCCTCCACTTACTACCAGCATCAGCACCAGCTGTCACAGCCGCTAACGCCGTCACACCAGCGCCATCTTAGCGGTGGTGGTGGTGGCGTTGGCGCGCCCATTGCCGCAATACCACCACAAGCCAATGTGAACGCTTCGCCGGCGCATCAGCAAGCACAAGCACAGCAGCAACAACAGCAACAACAACAGCTGCAACAGCAAGACAAAGTGTTGAGTGTCAGCGGCAAGAAGAAGTGTTCGCATTGTGGTGACGAATTAGGTAAAATTTGCTACTACGTTGGTTGTGAGTGTTTAAATTTCAAATTCCTTTAAAAAGTAAAAAAATCGAGTTGAATCAAGTATTTTCGTAGTTGACATTAATCGCTCACGGAGCATCACTTCTTTCGAAGCTGTCATTCTAGATGAGTTAATATAATATTTAGTCAATAGAAATCATTCATTGGGACATCCATACATACAGATATCAATACGATTGGCTTCAAAGTCATTATCGCTCTTCGGTGTCCCCAAGTGCATATGTATATGTGGAGTAATTCGTGTTTGATATACGTACATAAGTTTTTCTTGAATTTTTCTTGATTGTACATATTTTTATCTTTGTGTTTCTGCCTTCATTGTGTAGTCAATAGAGTTGCCGCTGCATTGCCAATTTCAATCGAACGTAAGATTTATGTTTACAATTTTCTAATGCAAAAATTTCTTCTTTACATGCCTTTCCGCAATGCGCAGACGCCAACGGTTGCACGGGGACAACTTGTCGGCGCGTACATAAAGCTCTCAAATACATAGTTTGGGTGTAATGTTCATCTTAAAAAAAACGCAATGTATGTTTTCGAATTTTTGATAGCATAGTTCTTATAAGGATTGCTAGTCAGGAAACGTAAAAGCAAAAAATGTATATATCAAAATTAGGAACTACACTTTTGAAAGGTAGTGAGATAGTAAAAATAGTGAGCTTTAAATAGAGACCAACTATAAACTTGAATTTCCAAGGCGCGATATAGCAGTTGCTTAAGAGGAGTAGAGGGTAAGGTTAATTCGGTAAAAAATGCGTGTTTGAAAAATTTTCCCTGGCGGTACAGAGCCTGGTGGAGCCTGAGCCGCCTCCCAGGCACGGCAGGAGACATCTCTTAAACTACGCTGACGAAATCCAGGACAAAGCTGACCGTAATCTACAGGACTTGACAGTGTTTAGACAGTCAATAAACCACATTCACCGGGAGTCCGTCACCACCTTCTTAAGCTCCCGTCCTGTGAATGCTGTAATCGGAGTCCAACCACCACCTATAGCAGATGAAGAGCGCCAGCTTCCTCGTGAGACACGTGTAACACTGGCACAATTACGTTCTGGATATTGTAGCAGGTTAAATTCCTACTTATCCAGAATCGACCCCGACATACCAAACATACGCATATGTCCAGCATGTGAAGGCACCCCGCACGACACTAACCACCTTTTCACATGCCCCCTAAAACCGACTCATCTAACACCCCTCTCTCTCTGGACCCAACCCGTCGAAACAGCATATTTCCTGGACCTATCTTTAGCTGAGCTAGACGAAGATGACCGGTGATATGCCCGACACTGGCGGGGCTACTCTTACTGTTAACAAACAAACAAAAACAAACAAACTGGGTTGGTGCGTGCTGACCATTCGAGAGTGCATGAAAATCCAAAATATAGAAATTTTTTTTCTATATAATAGCGATCACCCCTCGGCAGGCAATGGTAAGCCTCCGAATACATTTCTGCCTCATAAAAACCATTTACCGTTCCGACGCGGCATAGAAGTGTAGGTCCCTCCGTTTGTGGTAAAAAACATCAAGCCGCACACCTCAAATACGAGGAGAAGGTCAGCCAAACACCCAGTATAGGGTGTAAGCGCTAATTATATCGGGTGTTTTTTAACTGCATTAGAACTATTGATGTCGATAACTGTGGTTTGACAGCTAAGAATGGCAAACTATGCTGACTTTTCTGTTCAGTAAGGTATGCAGTAGCGGCAGGCTAATCACCTACCCTGTCAGAAATCAAACAGATTAACGAAACCAACGCAAGACAACCCTTGTCGAGGCGCTATGCTCCGAGTGGAGTGAACAAGGAGAAAAAAATCGTATGCAAGTCATCATGAATCGTTTAATGCCAGAGCAACACTTCCAAATTATGGAAATTTACTTTAAGAAAAATAAATCTGTGCGGAAAGTTCATGGACGGAAGTGCTGAAGAAGAGGCCGAAATCTCGATTCGTCGTCGTTCTCAATTTGTTGGGCTTTTCTCTTCGACTATGTGGAAAATTTTAAGTAAAGATCGTAACTTACTACATGCTTATAAAATACAGGTCGTGCAAACATTGAAGCGAAGTAACTCGTTTGCGTCCCTTTTTGGGCAAATTGGGCTCATTTAGATTTATTGAGAAAAGTAGTCAAAAACTGGGCTAATCGAATAGACGGACCATGTAAAAAATCATTCCAACAATATTTCCGTTTTGTAGAATGTGAGTTGTCAAGCTCTTAAAAAACACCCAATATATACGATTTTACACTCTTGAAAGCGTTTTAATATTTGCAAATGGCGTCGTGGGTCAAATCCAAGGCGCATTCACTAAAGGTGGTGGCACTAGGCCAACAACAATATTCTGTACGTTTGGTTGTCAAAGCAAAGTATTGGGGCAACTAGAAAACAAATAATGAATTCGCCTTGTTTCATTCCGGGCTGACAGCCACATGGACACGGCGAAAGAAAACAACAAATCAGATGATTTACCAACACCATCTTTAATAGATTCGCCTTAGTCAAATCATATTTGGCACTTGGCAACTAGACAGCCGCAGTATACAAACAGACGAGCGCATGAAGGTCAAAATAAAGATTTTCAGCACTCAAAATAATTTTTTTTTGTTTTTTGCATTTAGCAACAAAGTTATTAAAACACAAAGTGGGATTACCTGCTATGCCAAAGATAACGAAAACGGACCTTCATGTCTGCGTGCTTGATTCAATTATGCCTGGTAGAACTTAAAGCACTGCAAAAAGGGTATTAGGGAATTAATGTCAAATGTATTTAATTATGTTATTTATTTTAAGCAGTCAAGAAAACATGAACTCGGGTTGACAACTAAAACTAGAGAATAATGAAACTATGTACAAATTTAAATTACAAACTTCTTCATAAATTCCTAGACTTCCAGTGTGGAACACAGGGCCAAACTTACATCTAACTAAACTAAAAGATAGACTTCAATGGTACAGAAAATTATTTCTTTGAGACTGAGAAATCTAGGAAGCAAGAATTGAAGATCTGATAAAAATCACAATCAAATGCAGCTGTAAATTTACATACTTACCTTCGAAGTTGTTTTTACTTATGAGTCGCAGCAAAACACAATGAATTTTATTTTGTGCCAAATTTATTTCAATACTACGCAGCAGTTAGCTTTTGCGGTGTGCATATATTGAACAGGAATTGAAGGAACAACACCTAATTTAATGAATTCTCACAAGCTACATAGTATTTTACACACACACATATACACCATACATGCATCCTCTCTCCAAAGTGCATAAATAAAACAACTTTTCTTTTACTACTCTCCCACATAAACCAGGACGCGGCGCCGCTATGATCATCGAATCTCTGCTGCTCTTCTATCACATCAATTGCTTCAAATGTTGCGTGTGTCATGTACAGCTCGGCGACGGACTTAACGGAACGGATGTACGCGTACGCAATCACAAATTACACTGCCAGAATTGTTACTCCAGCGACGATGGCATCAAATTCAGCTGCGTCTGAGCGAAAAAGGGAAAAAACTATAAATCGAGCCATAATTTAATGCAGCTGCCAATGAATTAGAGCGAAATGTTGGTGGAATGTTTGAGAGAAATGGGAGTGGAGAAAAAAGACTCTCCTGAAATAGCAACACTTACGAGCATTTCAGCGAGTGGTTGGTTGGTTGGTTGAGAGTGGCCTTAAGCACTGAAATGCCGTTGAATGTGACAAGTCAAATATACATACATACGAGTACTATGTTTCAGCTCGTGCTGAAAATATTAAATAATTAGTGAAAGTTAATTATTTGCATGTTTATATTTACAACATACACTTTTTAAAAGTAAGAATGTTTCAAATTTTACTTTAAATGAATTTTACAAAAAATTTAGGTATAAATTTAACAAATTCGCGCTAATTGCTTATGAATCAAAGAAAAATCAAAAAGATGGAAATTATTCAACAATAATATGTGTAAAACGCAAAATACATACATATGTACAATTATACGTATACTTACATACATACATATATGCAGCTAATAACGAAAGACGAATTGTTGAAAGTTATACGCTAATCGAATTTTTTTTGTTTTTTCACTCTTGAGAAAATGTTCATCGATGCGGAATTGCAATTGCAACTATCATATCCAATAGTAGTTATGTATTTATGAATATTAAATTGTTGAAAACAAACGAGCAATGCTAGTTGAAATAGCAAATTGAATAAAATAAATTAATAAAAAGCGAACGCATTAACACACACATAGCCCGAACGAGTAGGAGATTAGGCATATGCATGTTCATGCACATACACACCTACACGTATTATATACTATGTCTAATGCAGTAGTTGTGCAAAAGAGAAAAATACAAAACAAAAACAAAATACATTTGCATGGGTACATTTATGCTCTTTATGGTAAATTGTAAATTTTTATGCTCTGAATGAATGTTGAATTTGAAAATCTCTCGATTGTTGTTACATGTTGAACAAAAGTATGGTAAGAAGTACTTTTTGCTTTATCGATAAAAAAAAATGCGAAAAACTGAAACTGAACTAAGGAAGTCAATTCAAGAAGAAAATTTAATCAAAAAATGAAATTTAAAAAACCGAAAATTTAAAAAAAATGTATTCAATACTTTATAATTTCTTTTTTCTAAATTGTAATATACACATACATACATATGTACACTGTATTTCTTTGATTTGCATGTACAAGAAAAATTGAAAACAAGCAAAAAACAAAAACAATTATACATATATAATATTTTCAATTTGTATTTAAGCAGCTTATTTAACACTATGTAATTAAACACATATGCATATATACTGACATTTACATATATACACATATATACATACATACATGCATACAAGCAAACATACACATATTAACACATATGCACACACATTTTATTTACTCCTCTGTTACTATAGGTTTAATGAAATTTTTTTTGTAAATAGTTTTTCGCTGAATATATTTATTTATAATATCTACGTGCAACCAATAAAAATAGTAAAAAAAATGTTTAAAATAAAAGTGCATACAGATTGTTTTTTTTGTAATTGACAAACACAACAACTTTTTATGTTTTATAGCAAGACAAAACTTTGTTCTCGAAATTGGCTACTTTGGAATTGGCTACAATGAAATTTGCAAGAATTCAATTACAACAAAGGATTTTTTGATCAAAAAATATTAATTTGCTATTAAAAAATCTAAAATTCCTTTCTTCAGTGCTTTTTCTACCCAATAAATTTTTTTAAATTGAAAAGTATTTGTGAAAACAATGAATATTTGCGTTAAAAAAATTGCTTAGCATTTGAATTTTACAACAATTTAGGCCTCCATCGCTTTCAGTGTTAAGCCAAAAACTTTCGCATGTTGTATTTTTTTTTGTTTTTTTGTTAAATCAATCGGACATAATTTGTTGAGCGCTATTCTCGTATTGACTATAAAAACAAAAACTCAATTCACGGCGCAACTAATTACCTAAGCATGCAATTGTTGTTTCGCGTGAAAAAATTTAAAGCTTATTGAAAAAAAAAACAAAAATGGAGTTAAATGTACCTAAATATACAAACAAAGTCCCCAAACACATACCCACGCATATATGTATATGTATCTGCACGTTCATAATTACATTATGAAAAATAAATACATTTTATCTTAAATGTAAAATTAAATAATTTTTAATAAATTAATGTTTTTCGTCTTTTCTAATAATTTTAAGTAATTTTTAAAATTGTATTTAAATAAGTAAACGTATAAAATTTATAAAAAAAACAGCAAGAAAAAACATAATTTAAAAGTAATTTGTAAATTTCAATTTTTTTCTGAGCATTTCAAATCCAAATCCATTTCTAACTCTACTTGGCACAAACTCTTTTTGAAAAATACAGACTAGCAACAATTCCTACATTTTTTTCTTAACACGCTTTTTTCATTTTACGCTCCTTCAATACTTTTTGCGCTCACTTCAAATATATGTATGAGTGGCATACTCGTACATGAATTCATATACATACACCCACATATCATTTAACAGCCTTGTACATACACTTACTTACTTACTTACGTACACACATATCTGCAAGCGCATACTTACTCACGCGTATTTTTGTTTACTAACAACACCCGGTACACTTTGCGTACACACTTTGTAATTGCGTAAACTTTTACTGAACTTACATATTTTTCTCTCAGTTTCGATGCTAATTTGTTTGCATAATTTTTTCTGTATAAAGGTAACCATTGTTGTACTGGCTATTCTTAGTTTGTAGACGAGTTTTTATTATATGAAACGATAAAATTTTATTACAAAATTTATAATAATAAATATATTTAAAATATATATTATATGTATACACACACAATCGATGCTTAAGCAAATTAATTTTAAATTTAATCATGTGGTTTTACTTACTTATTTCGCAAACTCTGTGTGCAGCGCAAAGGATAAGTATACGCCGTGGGGTAGTTGTCTGTTAAGTTAATTTCAAATAAGGATCGTATGAGTAATTTATAGTAATTTCTACTTCTATTACTCCTCAAACACAACGCCTAAAGCATAGTATTGAGTTCGCGTTTCACGTGAAATGGCTGTCAAAATCCATCCGTGAAATATGCGCAAAATTTCGTATGTATCGGCAAAGTAAAGGGTTTTCCAATAACAGGTGTGACAGGTAAATGGATTGCGCTATCGAGAGATAATTAACGATTTTTTATGGCCGGAATTGGATGGTCAATACCATCTGGACAACGTTTATTTTCAAAAAGGCGGCGCTACGTGCCACCCAAGCAACGAAACCCTTGATCTTTTACGGGAAAAGTTTCCGGACAATGTTATCTCTCGAAGAGGTGATCACAATTGGCCACCGAGATATTGTGATTTAACACCTTGTGACTTTTTTCTTTGGGGCCACGTGAAAGAGAAGGTATACGCCAACAGGCCCAAGACCTCAAAGATGGTATTCGTGAGGCTATCGACGACATAGAACAGCCACTTTGCAATTCGGTTATGGAAAATTTGATGAAAAGGACATTGTCCTGTAAGCGTGGTCATAGTGATCATTTTCCTGATGGTATTTGCCACTATTAACGGCATACCTTCCTCTTTGTAATGAAATCATCATCCGATCATTTATATGATATTAAAAAATAGCATTTTTCTTTGAATATCAAAATAACACCTCTTATTGGAAAACCCTTTACTACTCAATTCACGCCGTGAAAGCAACGCGCAACTTTCTTTCACATCTATTTAAAATACAAATGTCATTTAATAGTGAGCGAAAATTGGCATTTCGTTTTCGAGTGAAGTGCGTGAGTTCAAATACTCCGAAGACATGGCATTTTTATGCAAAACGTGCTCGCAAAAAGTGGTTTAAAATTTGTGTGTGTCAATATATGTATGTATGGCTATTAATTTGTTTAAAAACATTTTTTTCTCAAACCTGTCAATGGTTCTTGGGCGATTTTCGTGAATTCGACAATCAATGCGGCTAGCAACATTTTACGCCTCTGCAGTTAATACTAGCTTTTTCTCCTTAAGCGCAACGCCTAAGCAAGCAATTATCTCACACAAACGTAGTTAGACACATGTTTTTGTTGCTAACGGCCGCTTCATGTAATATTGTTGCGCATTATTCATTCAGCAACATATACACTTGAGCCAGGTATCGTCTGGTGCACTCGCAGGGGTTCGTTGTTGGAATGGCTGCTGCTGCTGGATATCGCATAGATTATAGCCATTTTCAGCTGTGGTGTACATTTAGGCGCAACCGTTAAATGAGCATAGAGAACCAAAATCTGGTCCTCTATTCAAGCATCAATTAATTCACGAATGGAGTGCGATGAATACACAGGAATTTTTGTGTGTACATACAAAAAAAATTTTTGAAACTGAGGATTAGAAAATTTGTTAATTTCGTTTTTACTTCAAAGCCATGTCAACGAGTTTCAATCAAATATTGAGTAGTCGAAAAAGTCTTTTCGTATTTTGTCAATAGATGTCGTTGGAGTTATCTATCACCAGTGCTACTAATCACATTGTGTCATATCATATGGTTAGAAAGGTGACATTTTAAGCTTCATTTAACAAAAAAAAATTAAATTCGGAGAAGTTGAAAAAAGTTATAGCTGTTCAAAAATTAGTGAAAATAATAAAGAAATTCGCTATATTTGGAAATTTTTGTATAGAAAAGGGAAGAATGCCACGCAAGCCACCAATGAAATTTGCGAAGTTTACGGAGACGATGCTGTATCAGCTCGAGTAGCACAACAATGGTTCGCTCGCTTCCGTTCTGGAAATTTCGATGTGAGAGATGCACCTCGCTCCGGTCAACCTATCGTTGAAAAAGTCGATGAAATTATGGAAAAGATTGACCAGGACCGTCACATAAGCTGCCATGACATCGCCAAGGCACTAAACATTCATCATCAAACGGTTTTGAACCATTTAAAAAACGCTGGTTACAAAAAGAAGCTCGATGTTTGGGTACCACATGAATGGACCGAACTAACATCTGCGATTCTTTGCTGAAACGAAATGAAATCGAACCATTTCTGAAGCGAATGGTAACAGGAGACGAAAAGTGGATCAAATACGACAATAATGTGCGAAAAAAATCATGGTGCAAGGTTGGTGAAGCTCAACAAATGGTCGCAAAGCCAGGATTGACGCCTCGAAAGGTTATGCTGTGTGTTTGGTGGGATTGGAAAGGAATCATCCACTATGAGCTGCTCCAGCCTGCTCGAACGATTGATTCTACACTTTACTGTCAAGAACTGATGAGATTGAAGCAAGCAATCGAAAAAAAAACGGCCAGAACTGATCAGTAGAAAGGGTGTCGTCTTTCATCAGGACAACGCTAGGCCACACAAATCTTTGATGACTCGGCAAAAACTGGGAGAGCTTGGCTGGGAAGTTTTGATGCATCCACCATATAGCTCTGACCTTGCAGAATCGGACTACCATTTGTTTCGGTCAATGCAGAACTCCCTTAATGGAGTAAAGTTGGCTTCAAGAGAAGCCTGTGAAAATTACTTGTCGCAGTTTTTCGCCGAGAAACCTCAAAAGTTTTACACTGAATAATGTCTCTAGAAGAAAAATGGCAAAAGGTGGTCGACCAAAATGGTACATATGTGGCTTAATAAAGTTCATTATAAATATAAAAAAAATGAGTTGAAGTTTGATTAGAAATACGAAAAGACTTTTTCGACTACCCAATATATTCATTAATAATGCACCCAAACGAGCAACTATGTATTTTTCGAACTCAACTAAATAAATATCAGGCTTAATTGAAACGTATTTGGACAAGCATTACGCAACGATGTAACGTATCATAGTGGCGGATAGCGAGTGCTTCCCAGATATAGGTGGTAGGAGAGCATTGGAAAATCTTCCGTGGACCAAACAAGCCCGAAGAAGGAAAACTTCGTTAAAAAACATTCTAAACCTGAGCATCTGTCACCATCTGCTATGTGCGGCTGGAGCGGATGTCGGCCTTGAATCAAGCGGCTCGCTATGTAAATGTGCCCAACGGTCCTTGAACTCATCAAATATTTACTGTTTACCCAAAACTGATTTTTAGGCATTGATCCAAACCCTAATAAAAATATGACTCTACGGGGTAATCGGTTAATTCCCGAAAATCCCACTGCACGAAATGCAGCCGCAACAACAGATATAGAGGTGTCAAATTCATGCACAAATACCGACATGATGAAAAAACCATAGAGACGCTATGCTCCACCAGGTGATCAGCGCATGCAGTAAGTAAGTAGTTGCAAACTACAGGGTGGGCCAAATAAGACCTACTAATGTTAAGCAGAAATAACTTTTTGATTTTTTGACATATTTATTTTTCTCTTTTTGTAGGTTATAATTGAATTGTTGGAAATTTATTATGGAACCCTACAGTACAACACAACGCGTTAAAATGATCGAGTTTTTCTATTCTTGCCAACGATCATTTGTTTTAACGCAGCGTAAATATCGGCAACATTTTAATTCCAGATCAGCTCACACAGCCTTCATGATTAGGAGTTTGGTCGGTCGTTTTGATGAACTGGGTTTAGTGGCCGACCGTCCTCGACGAGGTGCCCATCGAAATATTCGCACTGAAGACAACGTGGAAACTGCGCGGCAGAGTGTTGCAGATGATCCACCTGTGTCAACTCGCCGTCGTTGATGGTTGCCCAGAGAGTGGGCCCATTTGGACGAGAGACGTTTAGTTCAACCTTTGCTATACCATTGCAAGAGGGGAAAAAGAGGTGAAGGAAAAGGTCGATAGGACGAAAGGGAAAGGGTTGGGGAGGGTTGAGTGTTTGTGGACTATGAACGGTGACTGGTCTGCGGTTGTGTTAACCTCTCTATGCTGCTAATGAAGTTCATCAGATTTTTGATATCAAGACCTACTATATCAGCAGGCGCAGGATAGAAGTGAGAACCAAGATGCTTGAATCTTAGTCCCGCGAGAGCTGGGCAGCTAAGGAGCAGGTGCTGAGATGATTCCATCTCACCCTCCATACAGCTGATGGGAAAAGAACTCGAAATAATTCCGAGTCTCACGGCATGTACATGTATCCCGCGGATAGTGCCCCGTGAGGATGTCCACGAAATTTGACAGATGAGATTTTGTCATCCTCAGAATATCCCTCGAACGCCTCCTATCCAAACGTGGCCAGAAGGACTTCGCGACCCTACACGTTCGTGTACTTACCCAGCGCTCGCTGAGTTGGTGCAAAGCCCATCCTTCCAGGAGTAGAGCGCGTATCCCGATCCTTTTCTTTCGCGGGCACACCGCCTCACAGGTCCCTTGTCTGGCCAGCTCGTCGGCTTCACAGTTTCCAGCAATGTCACTGTGACCAGGTACCGAAATTATCTTTATGTACCCATATAAAATTCAAATTGTGCAAGCACTGCTACCGCAAGACCACCAACAACGACTACAAAATGCTATTCGTTTTACACAATTAGCCACACAAATTGATTTGTTAAATAATGTTTTGATGACGGATGAAGCGCATTTCCATTTAAAAGGTTATGTCAACAAACAAAACTGTAGATTGTGGGGCTCTGAAAATCCAAGGGCAACACACCAACATCAGTTGCATCCATTTAAATGTACTATTTGGTGCCGTGTTATAGCCACTATGTAGAGGTATCGGTCCATATTTCTTCGAAAATGAGGATGAAATGCCGGAATCGATTTCAGGAGCTTCTTACAGAACATTAAGTGAAAACTTTTTGCAGCCAATGGCGGAGCAATATCCTAATTTGTGGTTTCAGATGGTTTCAAGATGGAGCAACTGCGCATACTGCTAGGCAAACTATGGACTTGCTGCGTGAAATTTTTGGCGAACGTCTGATTTCCAAAAATTCAGATTTCCCTTGGCCTTGGACTTCCGTTCGCCAGATTTGACTGCGCCCGACTTCTTTTTATGGGGATATTTAAAAGACAAAGTGTAACTTAATAGACCAGAGACTATTAGACAGCTGAAGCAAAATATTCGAGAGGAAATACTGAGCTTTCAACCAGAAACATTACGTGGTGTAATGGAAAAGGCGTTAAAAATAGCCAATATTTGTAGCGAGAAAAATGGTGGGCATTTGTCTGATGTAATATTTCATACATAATTTCCATAAAATATATTCAATGTATAAAAACAAAAAGAAAAGTTATTTGTGTTTATCATTAGTAGGTCTTATTTGGCCCGCCCTGTATTACAAGTAGAAGAGAGGACCAATGTAGAGACCAGATTAGGAGCTACTATCGTAACAGGTAATCAAAATGAGAAAGTAATTTGAGCTGTCTTAATTATATGTAGTTGCTAATACAAAGTGGCGCAAAATTAATCATCCAATATTTTTTTTAATAACTTTTTTATACTAAATAAAAAAATTATTTTAAGTGGGGTAAATCTTTATTTTGTGCTTTTCGCGCTCCTTTGCTTGGTTCTTTGTATACTGCAGCACTTTGATTCTCAAATGGCAAATATGAGTGACGTACGACGACATTTGCAAAAATGATAAATCTTTCGATAGAGTGATTAATTTTGCGCCACCTTGTGTATGACATGGTACTACAAGCATCAAACCCGTTCTTCTTACTTTTTTCTATAAACGTAAGATTAGTTGAGCTTCCCCTCCATCAAATTACGTATACGCAATGGATAACTCTGCCTACCCTTAGAAACTCTAAAGTCCTTTAAAACGTTAAGTTGTTGTGAGTATGAAAAACTGAGTATGCAGCATCGCTATATGAAATATGTGTGTGTGGTTTTGGTATTACAAAACAAATATTCAATAAATATTCATTTCGCATTAAATAAAACAAGGGCTGCCACCATTTATGGGGAGTATGTAACGTTAAAATTTATTTTATTCAAATTTAATCAAAATCTTAAAATCACTCTGCCATACAATTTTCAGAGTGTATCAACATTCTTTCCTTTTGAGTTGTATTAGTTTTTAAACTACGTTTTCGTATAATAATTAATGCAATTAAAATCACTTGTACGCCAATACAACTGGCAATACAACTTTTAGATTTATATATGTATATACGCACGTACATATAATATGCACGTGCCACTAATATGTAGTGCCTTAAATAACTATAGCAGAAGGACTTATTGACGAATTTTGGTAATTAATTTGCTTCTTGGTAATTTTAATAATTTTTTAAGAAAATCTAATTCATTTTCCTAGCAAATTTATGAAAAAAATCAACAAATTTTCATCAATACTTCACACTTGTTAACCCAAATTTTAAGAAAAATTTCGAGTACGCAGTCTTATATATATATATATAATTGGCGCGTACACCCTTCTTGGATGTTTGGCCGAGCTCATCCTCCTATTCGGGGTGTACGTCTTGATGTTGTTCCACAAATGGAGAGACCTACAGTTTCAAGTCTCCTCCGAACGGCAGATATTTTTTTTAAGAGGAGTTTTTTCATAGCAGAAATGCACTCGGAGGCTTACCATTGCCTGTCGAGTAACGACCGCTATGAGAAACAACTTTTTCTTCATTTTGGCCTTTCACCGAGATTCGAGCCTACGTTCTCTCTAAATTCCAGCCCATTCGGCTACGGCGGCAGTCTTATAGTCCATCGAATTTTGGTAGTGTAATTTTGAAATGAAAATTGTTTTGATTTTTGATTTTTTGTTTTTTTTTGCAAGCGGTGCTCCGCTTTTTCTCTTTATCATTAGCAATAATTAAAAGCGATGTAAGATGTCTAATTTTCACTCAGTGTCAGTCATCTTGAGGTGCTTGATAAATCCGTGGCGTGCGCTTGGAAAAGCTACTCTTTATTTTAGAGCAAATTCTAAAGAAAAGGTACTCAAAAGCGTAGAAAAGAAAACGTTTGCAGAAAAACGAAATTGTCAAAAAGCAACGCGACTTTTTAGCCATTTGGAACTTGTCCTTTATTGTAGTAAAACTCAATAAGCTATAAGACTATGTACTCTATTTTTTTTTTGCTAAAAATTCTGATTTTTTTTCCTTGTTCACTCCTCTCGGGAGCATAGGGCCTCGACAATTCTCAGTCTTGTGTTGGTTTCGTTAGTCTGTTTTGATTTTTGACAGGGTAGGAGATTAGCCTGCCGCTGATTACAAAGTTTAAAAATTTTTGTAATGCAAATTTGTTGAATTTCGTTTTAAACTCGGATTTTAGCGGTTTTTGTAGGTGAATAAACTTTATTTTCATAGAAAAATTACTAAAATTAAATAAGAAACAAATAAGTTGTCAAGTATTGTCAATAAATCCCAGTGCTATAGCTTTTTAACGCAGTGTATGTATGTTTATGCATATTCTTAGTAAATAACTATTAAGGATACATTTTAAAGTGCATTCGCTCCGAATGCACAACACAACAAAAATAGAAATTCGGTCGAGCGCGTAAAAATGTCATTTCGCATTTTTTTCGTCAAAAAAAGTAAACACCTTTCTGCTACTTTTATTACACAAAAGTTGTTGCCGCATCAATCTTCACAGCAAAAGCTGCATAGCAGATAATATAGGTGTTACTTTTTTCCGGCGTCCACTGTATTTGTATGTGGATTCACTTACCAATTACCAGCTACCAATCAAACTTTTCTCTCTCTCTATTACTTTGCTACTTCATATTTCTAAGAAATCTTAGAGTCGCAAATAGTTGACCATTTGCAAGCCGATGGCTGTGTCCCATTCGCGCGATTCCGTGAATTTAAATTCGCATTGCCATTTGTTCTCCGTCTCATCGTAGCGTGAGATGGCCTCACCCGAAACACTATACAACTTATTGTCCACAGCGAAGATTTCATAGAACTCGCGCTCTTCCCAAAAATTGATTACGTCCCAACGATTGGCGCGCAAATCGAAACGTTCCATACAACTGCCTAGACCCTCGCAGCAATAAATATGCGAACCAATGGCCGCACTCGAGCAATAGCTGTTCACCTCACGCATGGCGGGCATCTCGTGCCACTGACCCACGCGCGGATCATAGCGTTCCACCGAGTAAAGTGAACGATGATCCGTCTCGCCGCCCATCACATAGAGCGTGTGATCTGTGTGAATAAATGTTTGAGATATTGAATCCCCTTTCGCCTACGAACAAACTCACCACACACCACCGCTCCCATTGCATTTCGTTTCGCCAGCATATTCTCCCGGAAAGTCGCCTTGTTTGTCACCAAATTCAAACATTCCACTGAGCAGGTTGCTCCTTGCAAAGTATTCCCGCCAAGCGCATACAAACACCCGTTCAATACGACCGACCGATGATGCGAACGCTCCATCAGCAATGGATGCAACTCATGCCACTGATCACGATAGATGTTGTAGTAAAAACACTCGCATGTGCTGCGACCCACACTGCCACCTTGGGCGTACAAAATATTCTTATGTGCCGTCAAACTTACTGCAAATGCTGGACGTGGCAGCGGTTGGAGCTGCGTGGCCTCATTGAATGTCAAGTCGAAGCGTTGCAGATCTGGTGTGCGACCCATTTTATCGAGCACAAAAATTTGCCATTCCACACTGTCGGCGCTGTGCAGCACATCGCGCAGCCAGTTCTGGCTCTCCGCGCTCTGTTTGAGAATGGGCAGTGAGCGTGCCACCTCAGCTGTTACGCAGGCGGGGTGTATGTAACGAAGCAGCGGCGCCAAGTTAGCTGTGCGCTCTGCAGGCCGATGCTCAGTCCAACGTGTCAAGCCGCAAAGCACAGCGTCATCGGAGTGTACGTAGAGCGCATCGTTGGCCAAAATATTGCTGAGCTGAAAATAAAATAACAAAAAAGAGCATTGTATTGGATATTTAATACTCCTGTGGGCAGCATACAAATGGGAGCTTTAGCAGCATTCTATTGGGTTGGCAACTAAGTAATTGCGGATTTCACTCATAGATGGCTCCAGTTGAATTTTTAGGTTTGCAGATGTAATACAAATGTAAAACACATTTTGTTATTTGATAGCTGGTAATTCAGCTGCCAATCAGTAAAAAAAGTTTTTTTATCGGTTGCGTAGTTTTCATTTGGCGTTCGTTGAAAATTGGAAAATCAAAAGGAATATTTTCGTCATATTTTGCTTTTTTATTTCCGCAAAGCGAAAACCGAATCGCAAACTCATAAAAAGTTATGTGCTGTTTATGGTGACGAAGCCTTAAAAGAACGGCAGTTTACCAAATTTCGTTCTGGTGATTTTTTACTCAAAGAGGTAAAACGCTCTGGTCGTCCAGTTGAAGTTGATGACGCTTTAATCAAAGCAATAATAGATTCGCATTGTACAGTACAACACGTGAGATTGCAGAGAAGCTTCATGTATCACATACATGCATTGAAAATCACTTCAAAGAACTTGGCTATGTTCGAAAACTCGATACATGGGCTCCTCACGAACTGAAAGAAACGCATTTAACGCAACGCATTAACAGCTGTGATTTGCTAAAGAGACGTAATGAAAATGATCCATTTTTAAAACGACTGATAACTGGCGATGAAAAATGGGTTCTTTACAACAATATCAAGCGGAAAAGATCGTGGAGCAGGCCAGGTGAACCAACTCAAACAACATCAAAAGCTGATATTCATCAAAAGAAGGTTTTGTTATCAGTTTGGTGGGATTACAAAGGAATTGTCTAGTTTGAACTCTTACCACCTAACCGAACGCTCAATTCTGATGTCTACATTGAGCAACTAACAAAATTAAGCAATGCAGTTGAAGAAAAGCGGCCCGAATTGACAAATCGGAAAAGTATTGTATTCCATCATGACAATGCAAGGCCACACACATCTTTGGCCACTCGACAAAAATTATTAGTTGGGATATTTTGCCACATCCCCCCATATAGTCATGACCTTGCAACATCTGATTACTTTTTGTTTCGATCTTAGCAAACTCCTTGAATGGTAAAAATTTCAATAAAGTTGATGATGTCAAATCGTACCTGATTCAGTTTTTGCTAATAAACACCAGAAGTTTTATGAGCGTGGAACTATAATGCTGCCTGAAAGATGGCAAAAGGTCATTGACTAAAATGGGATATACATTACAGAATGAAGTTATTTAGTACCATGAAGAAATTGTCTTTGATTTTCTAATCTAAAACAAAATTCCCAATTACTTAGTTCTTCTTAGTTCACGGCGTAGTATGATATCAAAAACTGGTTCTCTTAAGTCTAGAAAATTCAAAAAATTGATTTATTGCTTTTTCGATATTTCGAAAATATTGTATCCTAAGAATATACTGCGAAATTTTCATGCAAAATTTCCCAATATTATAGCTTCTACAGCCCATTAAATAGGTAGAGAGCGGTCCGCGCGCTCCTGTACCTCAGATTTTTTACTCATTTATCTCGAAACGACTTTTTTCGGCCTATTCAACCGAATCATCTGAATCGTCTGAATAGTAATTTGTTTTTCACAACGTCAATGGCTATAGCCTGTACTAGAATCATATTTTTATTTCAATTATTTCGTATTTTTTTTATTAAAAAACTGAAAAAAACCCGATTTTTAGAGTGCAAAATTCAAGACCACGCCAGTTTATCAAATTTTTTTGTTTTTTTTTTATTTTAGTAGGGGACATAGCTACAGTCCTACTGATTAATAATTTTTTTGGTTCTTGTGTTTCAGGTAAATAGAAGAGCTAAAATGGACAGCACCGTCCAGGTCCAACTTTTCAGGACCATTTCAAAATTTATTAAATTTTTAAAATTATTGATATTAATGCTTTTTTCATTCTTGTATGTTAAAGATATGAAAGCCTAAAAAATTAAAATATCGTCTTTCATTTTTCTTTTCTTGTAAAATTGTAAAATTCCTGAAAATATCCTAAATTTTCAAGCTCGGGACCACCGGGACCGCTTAAACTAAAAAATAAGCAAACTACTCTAGCTTTAACCAAAGATTGAAATTCTGTTCAGTTGACCAAGAGACGAACAATGGCCCAAAGCTTAATTGGCGAGTTCAGTCTGCCCTCCGAAAATCCACGTGCTTTCACCCAGCTTTTGGTGTACTCATACAGATTATGAAAGACTGTTTCCTTAGATTCTTCTTGATTGCAGCTTCCACATCTATCGTTGTGCCGCCTCATCTTCCTGGCATAGTCTCCAATAGGCTAGTGGCCAGTTATTGTTGACGTAGTTCGGAATATATCTGCTCGTTGCTTTCTTAACAACTCGTCAGTTCTGGATTTGTTAAAATTGAGCCACGTTTGTTTAGTTATTTTGCAGTTATCCATAGTAGTCCATATTTCAACGGCTTGCTTCTGGAATAGCGAGAAAATCTCTGTTTTTCAGCTAAGGTACTTCTGAAGTTCTTTGTAACAAAAACCCAGCGAAAACTTTACGTCGAGAAAAGGGGAGTTTGCGCACTCGATTCCCATGAACTCCGATTCCGATTTAACAATTAACTCTTCATCACTCAGATAAGTACGAGTAGTGCGACTCCATCTTCAAGAATGATAGCCAGAATTGAACAATATCGAGAGACGAACTAGGACGGAAGCTCTTTACTAAAAACGATGAAAGTGCTACCGAAAGTACCTGGTGCTGAGCACTTGATTGCCTTGCAAGAAGATAAGTAGCGCAAAGTTCTGTTGAAAATAGGGCAGAAAGCAAATGGTTTCAAGACTAAAACTATATTTCCCTTAAAGATATGTAGGTAAAGAAATTTTGCAACAGACGGCCGCAGTACACTTATGCACATATCGGAAAACACTCCAAGGTACTATGTAACGCACAATGACATTCACTCCAGCGGTTCACATATTCACCAAACGACTCATACCACCAAACGACTCATGAGCAAAGCGGCTTTAAAACGATAAAACCATTGAATCCGCTGTTGTATCATCTAAACTATTGAAAGCCAGTAGCGAAGAGCTGATGATTTGAATTCAGAGAAAAATTTACAGAGATATTGAAATTTAACCGGAAAGGTGTCGCAATGAACGAATTTTTTAACTTATTAATTTTTACTTATTTGTAAAGTCTGCCTATACCTGCGGCCGCCTTAGCCGAATGGATTGGTGCGTGACTACTATTCAAAATTCAGAGAACGTAGGTTCGAATCTCGGTGAAACAGCAAAATGAATAAAAACATTTTTATAATAGCGGTCGCCTCTCGGCAGGCAATGGCAAATTTCCAAGTGTATTTCTGCCATGAAAAAGCTGCTCATAAAAAGTATCTGCTGATCGGAGCCCATTTGTCGAGTAACATCAAGACGCACGCAAACTGCAGTTACTGAGTTACATCTCCAAGATCGCTAAGTACTAACTGCATAATAGGAGCACAACAGACCAAGAGGTCGAAGAGCAAACCTCCACTAAATCTAACTCCTTAACGGAGAGCAGCAAGACTGACGAAGAGTAATGATATGAAAGTAGATATTTCATAAATTTGGATCGACTCTGACAGAAACTACGATCCGTTTGTCCACGGAAGAAGAATACAAAGAAACTGGGCTCCAAAGAAGCTTCAACATCCAATGGGGCTATCCCAAAGCCAAGCCTGAGTACTGGACAGGTTTCTGTGTAAACTTCCAGCTTCGGGGAGGCCAGAAACCATACTTGTCTGAGTAGGTTAGGTTAGGTTAGCCTGGTTGGCAACAAGCCACGCATAGACCTTTTGGTCCCTAGCGATACCAGATGGAGACCGACCTCTATGAATACCGAAAGTATTCAGTTTTCAAAGACAATGGGGCTCCCAGGCATTTTAAACGCGTTTTTAATAATGCCCCATAATGCCTTTGTGACTAGGTACCCAGTAGATATGCAGCCTACTGTTTGCGGCTAGCCTTTCTATGGCCTCCCTGGTCCGTCGAACATTTTTGGACTTAATACAATATGAGCATATTGCTTTTATTGCTGCTTGACTGTCCACGTATATATTAATTGTTGAGTTCTTTCTTGTTCTGGTGTAGGCCAACTCCGCGGCTTTCGCCACAGCAAAAACTTCCGCTTGGAAAATACTGCTGTGGTCTGGCAGCTTGATAGGATGCCTTATCCCTATTTTTGAGCAGTAAATGGTCCCTCCCACTCCGTCTAAAGTTTTAGAGCCGTCTGTATAGATGTGAAATGTTCTATGGTCAGGCTTCATGCCTTTGTGCCATCGCTCCTCTTCAATTGTAGTGCGAAACCATCTCTTCCAATTAAAGGACGGAGTCATGTAGTCTGTGCAACCTGAGCTCCACTTTCCTATTGAGCTATGCCCAAAGGTTCCATAGGTGAATACTCCAACCTCCTCGCGAATTTCGCTGCCAGGTTTTCCGCCATAAGGTCAATAGGCAGCATGCTGACTACCATTTCCAGCGCCGCCGTTGGAGTGGTTTTCATCACTCCTGTTATGCACAGAGCAGCGAATCGTTGAATCCTTTCCAGTGGCATTAAGTATGTCAGTTTTCTTGTCGCAGTACACCATACTAAGGCCTTATAGTAGATCAGGCCCCAAATAGTATCGACGCATCTCAAAGAAGGCTTAACTCCAAAGGACGCCAAGCAGGCCACGCCATGTGTGCTCCAGAGGCAAGGAAACCTAGCGTTACGTAAAACAGCCCAGAATGAAGGGCATAACCCTTAGGGAAAGTAGAAGTGTCTGAAGCTTCGAAATCAATAAATTCTGGATCAAAAACTGCGCCGAAAACCAATTTAAGTTCCTACCTACCAGAATATACATATTTCAGAGCCTTGTTGTCCCCTTGTTGTTGCACAGTATTACTTATGATATTTGTGAATATTACTTATTATAATTATCACACTCTACCCATGAATTTCCGCCTAAATGTGCTCAAACCATTAGCTCTTAGATTCTTACCTCTGAGTAGGTCATCTCCAAAAACTCTTCACTCTGAACCACCTCCTTAAAATGTGTAATAATGTATTGACAAGCCGAGTCAAGCAGTGTGAAGTTGTTTTGCTTTTCTGAAATCAAAAGAAATGATGGAGTCCGAATTTAATTTGATGGTTTTTATAAAAAACAATTTAGCATCGCTTTCACCTGCGAAATGTTTGAAGCCCAGACAATTGTCTGCGTCCAGCTGCGCGCACATATAATCTGTACACAAATCGAGCAAGTGTTCCAACTGCAGAAAGGCAGCTGTCTCAAGGAGCTGCTGCACACAATCGACGTAGTTATCCAAATGACCGGTGTAAATGAAATCCACCGCCAGTTCCAAGCAGCGCGGATCCATTTCATGAATATGCACCTCACGCTGAGAGCTCTCCGGGAAGTTGCCTGAGCAAGCAATAAAATTGATGAAACAAAAACGTTAATACATACTTGTGTAGACACTTACCGCCAAACATCGCCTGGAAATAGGGACTCGCAGCGGCGAGTATATTTCGATGGGCCATAATCCGCACATCGCCGCAAATCAAGCAAACATCCGTGTACTACAAAAATGAAACAAGCAACAAACGAAAAGTATTTAGAACTCTTAACAATTTGGGCGTGGCAACTGCCAGTCAGCTGCATTGCCAATTACGCCCCCTTTTTGGCGCCATTCCCCTTAGCACACTTTACCTGCTCACTTTTGCGAAACTCATTAAGCTGCACCAGTAGCGCTTCGGCGTGCTCATTTTGCAGTGATTGTGCTGCCGCCAAACGTCCGCTGCCGCTGCCGCCACCACCACCCCCACCGCTACCACTCATTTTCCACAACAAATTTCTACGTCTTCTGCAAATTATGCTGTGCCCGTTATTGGTATTATTGCCGTTGTTGATGTTGTTGTAGTTATTGCTACGAATACTGCGTTCGCCGAATTTCGCTCTGATTATTCGATTTAATTAGCTGCATTTGTTTTTCAATTTAGCGCACAAATTTTTTACTGACCACATTTTCTGCTGCTCTCTTTGCTTCTGCTGCTAAACGGCACTTTTTTATTTTGCTATTTTGATTTGAAGTTGTCCGGAGATTCTTATTTACACTGTTATTGATAGCGATTGTTATTACAACTGCTTATACATACATACATATTTCCACTGTCACGTAAAATGAAACGCCAAAAAATGCGGGCATGCGCTTTGGTGTTCAAATAGTAAATATTTCCAACGCGCCACTGGAAGGCAAAGTAACATCAAGACAAGCAATGGCAACAGCTGTTGCTTTCGCAGAGATTTGTCTTCCGTGCATAGACACAAATACGAATGTTTTAACGTTAATTCGGCAGATATCGATAATAACTGTTTCCTGTAATAACCGTTATTTTCAACTATTAGTATTATTTGGTTTTTTCGAACTTTAATACTTCTAAGTGGATTTACAGTCTGTGTCAGAAGGAAAGAACCAGTTTTTTTCTTGTCACTTGAAAATATATTGCGTTCTGCTTTTTGCTGCGTAATAGTCCCACTTAACGGCTACGACGCTAGTGCTAACTCAGGTTAGTGTCGTTCTAAACTTTTCCGTAAACGCAACCAAACAAAAATTATCATGGGCCGCGGCTGCAAAAGTAATTAAACAATCAAAAAAGTTGGCTGTGATGTGGAATCAGCGGTAAAAGGTGTACAAAAGTGTTGATTATTTTTCCCAGCGCGGCTTGAAGCGAGTGACGAGAAAAAAGCAGGATAAAATGATCGTCCAACTTTTTAAGCGGGACCCTTCTTTGCGACTACGCAAAGCAGGTACAATTCTTCCTAAAAAGGGAATAGATGTGAGTATCAACACCATCGAACGACTGCTGAAGGAGGTGAACATATCCTACCGTCTCACATCATCAAAACCACTGCTCTCAGAAAAACACATTGAGAAACAACAAAACAAGAAAATAGCAACTCGTGGTCAAGTTCGCAAAATCAGTCGACGAACTACGCAGTAAAGCTGGTTCAAAGCATGAAGAATATGCCAGGCTATACTCGACAACGCTGAAGACTACACGGCTTATTGAGTAATTGCGACTCGTAGTTTTGTACATACTTTCATGTTTTTTAAATATATATTTTTTATACCGCATTAATAATCGCGGTTCCTTTTTTCTGGCACAGACTGTACCATAGATTATAGGGCAGAAAGGAGTAAGAGAGGAAAGCCATTTATTTGAACTTGATTGCTCAGTTGGCTTTTAGCAGCACACCGAACCACACACAACAGATTGAGCTTTATCGAATGCATGACGGATCGTGACGAGCGAGCCGCGCGAAGCATTACGATTCAAGTAACATCATCAAGGAAAGGGGCTTCAGTCTTCCCATCGCCTTATAACTAGCTATCACAGGCTGAGCGGTAGCAGAATTAGGAATTAAAAGCTAAATTATTATAAAAAGAGGATAGCTAATGATACAAGTTTATATTCAAATAAACAAATGGAAAGAAGACAAATGACGATTTTTTTTAGATTATTTCCTCTAAATGCTGACCATTACGTCAGTTGCACTCTTGGAACCTGGCCTCCATACTACGTGCCACTGACTGAAGATGTGATGTCGGGATATCATTAACCAGGCCGTGGTTGCTGTTTGTGTTTCATAGACTTTACTTTTAACCTTCACTTTCGGGAGGGGCTGAAAGTAAACAAGCCCAAGAGGATGGAGACAACGGTGGCAGAAGCTCTAACCCTCTATTTGGGTGCTTACACTTTAGTAATCCATGTTGTTGAACGGTTCACTTATCTGGGCAGTGTGATAGCACAGGATGGCTGACATACTCTGACGCATTGGCAAAACTCGCGCAGCGTTCTCCAAGATGAAAAAATCTAGAACTCCGACTCTATATCCGGGAACACCAAACTAACGATCTTGAACACAAGTATCAAATCAGTCCTTCTCTACGGCTCAGATCTACAATAAATTGCTCGTTTTTATTAACAAATGCCTACGAATAATTTGCCGAGTTTTCTGGCCAAAAACCATTGCAAATGAAGACCTCTACGCGGTCACAGACTACTGTCTCACAGACTACGGCCCATCAACCCAGAAATCAAAAGAAGAAAATTAAACTAGATTGGCCATACGCTTCGAGAAGACAACACCGATATTGCGAGAATTGCGATATTTGAGTGGAATCCACAAAGGAAAATAGCGCGTGTCGACCAAAGATGACGTGCGTGCGAAGGGTGCATACTGAAAGCGAGAGTTTTGGTTTTGGGAGTTTGGTTAAGGAGTTATGCATATGACAGAAGACGTTGGACCACGCTAGTCTGCCCCTTATGCTTAGACTAAGAGCGGAACACTTTTAAACTGCAGATGCAATTACTTATTGAATGTTTTACTTTCAATTGCTCCAGGGAATAAATAAACTTTTAACGTACTCGCACAGAAAAAAGTCCATAGAGTTAGAATCGAGCGACCTGGGTGGCCTAGAAATGTCGGCGGCTTATGAAACGGTTTATCAGTTGGCCAGGGAAGAAACCACGCAGTATCGTCATGGTCTCTCTGGCCGTAAGCGGTATGACGCCATCCTACTGAAACCATGGTAGGATGATCTCTCATTCTTGGCAGAAAATAAAGGTTCAGCTTGCGCCTGTAAGAGACACCGTCCACAGAAATAGTTTGGCGCAGAAATATGGTCCGATTAATTCACTGTTTGACAATGCACACCAAGCCGTCACTTTGACACTGTGAAGAGACTGCTGATGTTTTAATAGTGGGTTTCGTACTTTTGGTAGCCAACAACGCCATTTTCGCTTACTTGCACTTCCATTTAGGTGAAAATGGGCTTTATCACTCCAAAAACAGTTTAGGCTAGTAGCAACGCTCTCTTTTATCGAACCGTATAACTTATTGAACAACTTAGTAATAATACAACTTTCCCTACACAACGCTATTGAGCTCTAATATATTTAAGAGAGTAAGTAAGAGGGAGTAAGGCTCAGAATTTGAAGTTTTGCTCTCGCGGTACTCTTCCCTTTTTTTTGTTGGGACAGACTAACAAGTACAGCACTCAGACACAATTAAGTCCATTGTACTGCACTCGGATTCCCTTTTTAATTTTCTTTAAATCTAATCTACTCGACCTCCGAAGAAATCTGAGTAGATCTTGTGGTGCCAATGAGCCAAGGTGGTCGCTTCTGAACACATCAGTGCCAAAAACCTCAAGCCTGATTCGAGCGAAGGCGGGGCAGACGCCGTCTCATCCTCCTCTCCACATGCTGGACAGAGTGCACTGTATAAGATGTCCACCTTTTCCAGGTGCTTCGCCCACAGAAAGTGGCTCGTCATAAGTTCAACCAGCCTCCTGCGGTCGCCTGACAGGTAACATGACAGGTAACATCAGTTTTGTCCACCTGCAGCCTGTCTCAGCCTGCCAAGCTCACTTGTGGGTTAGAGTAACCCGTTTGCTAACCGTGGCTTTGATGACTGCAGAAGGGAGTGGCAAAACAGGCTCCGGGTCAAGGAAGTAGGCCTCAGAGCTCATTCTGGCTAAAGAGTCATAGATCTCGTTACCCGCGATACCCACGTGTCCCAGAACCCATGTTAGCATCAGGCTATTATTTCTACCGACATAGTTTAGCCTGGATTTACAGGACTCGACTACCCTTGAAGTGGTTGGGGCGCTGTCGAAGCCTATGAGCGCAGCTTGACTGTCGCTGCAGACACGTATAGATCTGCCTCTCCATCTGTTTACCACAACAAAGTTCATCGCTTCTTGAACAGCATACACCTCCGCTTGAAACACAGATGCATGCATTCCAAGAGCAAAGTGCAGTTTTGTCCCGCTGAATTCCAGGTATGTAGATCCCAGAACTGCAGCCGTGCTCGGTGCTGGAGGCGGACAGGGCCCGTACCAATTCCCATTGTGTATCTCTTGTCAAGAACGACTCTGGATGGCATGGAGTCAAGGCGCATGGCGAGGATAGTTGGATCGAAGTCAATGCCAACTCTGTTGTCCAATGCCGGACAGGGCCCGTACCAATTCCCATTGTGTTTCAGCCTGCAGATGGCCTTCAAGGCCTCTTCTTGGATCAAAACATCCCTTTGTTGCCTGGGCATTGTTCTTTAATAACTCATACAAGTAAATACACAAAACAGTTAGGTAGTTAATTTATTATTTTATTTTTAACACAATGTAATACATTAAAACTTACAACGAACACTGTTTTTAGTGTAGAAAAAGAAAGCATTAGAGTGAGTAGCAAATCAGAAACAAATATTTGCTACTGCTTCTGTTTTTGCAATTACACAAAATTAACTAAATACATTAAAAACAAATTTAAGCTTCGAAAATAAAGCAAATTGCAACTAATCACTACAGACATACCTAAATAATAAGTATATTTTTATTTATTTTATTTTAAATTTTTTTCTTTGTTGTAATAAAAACAGAAGTTACAAACTTTTTGCACCGCCCTCACTGCCAGTAACAGAGATAGCGCGTGCAGTGCAAGTGTATGTATGTGAGTGTGTGCGTATGTATGAGTATGTCACCATGCTGGCATGTGCGCTAATGAACTATTGCTTTTGTTGCGGCGCGGCTCTGGTTTACCAGACCTCACACTTCTGTATCGGATTCATTGGCGAGCCTTCGGGACAATTGAAATCGCGCGCGAAATCTTTCATATTACTGAATGTGCCCATGACGCGGAATTGCGAGGGCGAATGAACGCCAGTTGTGATGCGCATTTTGAGCGTTTCTGAGAAGAAGGAAGAAGGAATTTTTAAAAATGTCCAATACGAAACAAACAAGAATACAAAATTCAAACAAACCTGTGCGATATTTGGCACACCACGTTTGACCCGCCGATATCCAGAACATCTGCTCGGGCGTGTATTCCAAGCCGGGCAACTTCGGTTCTGGGCCATTCTTTTCCGCCCATTGGCGATAGGCTCTGTAAGACTCCTTCGCGCCACCATTGTCGGCAATATTCTCACCTTGAGTATTGACGCCATTGACCTTCAAAGAAAAATTAGTTGGATTAGTAAAAAATGGATGGGTAGAGTAAAAAACTGAAATTAAAAATGAAACTATGGAGAAAGTTTTTATGTATGAAATTATTTTCTAAGAAATGCTGAAATTAAAATTTTTTAAATAATTTTTTTTTTTTTTTGTTGTTTTGAGAAATATTACATTTTATATTATATAATATTTTAATTTTCTTGTAAAAAAAGTAGTAAAACAAATTTAAATAATTTTTAATGGGATTCCGGTATGGGCCTATTGCAAAGTATTGCGCAAAAGACCAAACCCAAACCTTGAAAAGTAAAGTTAGCAAAGTAGTAGGTTACTTTAAACATTGAACAGCCGCCTCCATTAGGTCAGAAGCAATTTCAGACTAATGTGCCCAAAAGGATCCTAATTCAAATTGTAACTTGCTTACATTCGAATTCACATCAGGAACAAAACCTTCTTTTTTCACGCGCGACTACTGTCGAACCAAATACATAATTTTTTCAGTATTCATTGACATTTCATCATGGAAAGACCTACGCCTCAACAACGTTTACAAATAGTAAAATTTTTATTACGAAAATCGAAAATTGTTCATCGCACGCTGAGGCCAAATTATGCTGCTGCGATGAGGCCCATTTTTGACTTACTGGCTACCTCAATAAGCAGAATTGCCGTATTTGGGCTGAAGATCAAACCAAAGCCCGAATTCATGCCAGAACAGCCATTGCATCCATAGAAAGCAACCGTTTGGTGCTGCATGTGGGCTGGAGGAATCATCGGCCCATATTTCTTCAAAGACAAGGCGCGTGCCAATGTAATGTTGAATGGAGAACACTATCGCGCCATGATAATTGGCTTTTTGATACCGAAAATTTAAGCCTGTCATTTCCACAACATTTGGTTCCATCAAGACGGTGGAAGGCGCTACTTTCCTACAGCCAGTGAGAAAATGGTTTTACTGCGTCGGACCACGGACCAGCCGTTTGGCCACCAAGATCGTATGATATCACATCTTTGTGCTTTTATTTGTGGGAGCATATAAAGTCTAAATGCTTTGTGGATAAATCAGCTTTGATTGAGGCATTGGAAGACAATATTTATCAAAGTTATTCAGGAGATACCGACCGAAGTCCTTCAGCGAATCATTCAAAATTGGAGTTTATGGACTACGGTGCAGTTGCGGCCAACATTTGATAGTGATTATCTTTAAAAAATAAATGTCATGAATAGTTCTACACAAAAATAATAAAGATTGCCCAATCAATTTGAATTTTCGTTGTTTTATTTCAATTTAAAATCGGATATCTCTAAATTGAATAGTGGAGGCAGGCATTGTTTAATTTGAACCTAAGTATTGAGACTTGCCTTGCTTTTGCGATGTTAAGACTCGAAGATCTTGGTGCTCTCTTCACTAACACTCCAGTAGAACGTCAATGGATCGGCAACGGTCTAAGTGAATTGGCTTAGAGACCGACCGCCACTTCTACCAACCTAATAAAACTTTCTAATCGAGACGCCTGGTTTCTATAAAGACTTAAAAATCGTTACCATTCAATATTTATTTTAGTATATTTTTTTTCTTTCAACTTTTTTCTTAGTTGTATTGCAAGATAATCGCCCACATATGACTAGGTTAGGTTAGGTTGAAGCGGTTGTCCTGTGGAACACACTCAGGCTCATAGCCCATTCTGATGCCGCGTGGGGAGCTTGTCTCTAACTCTCCTAAAACCAGTGTGTGCTTTTCAAAAATTTTAGAATATCTCTGATTTTTGTAGGACTGAGATCTTCCAACTCATTAAAAAATTGTTTACCCAGAATAGTAAACCTGAGTCTGGATAGAGCAGGACAGTGGCACAGTAGGTGCGAGATTGTCTCTTCCTCGTCCTTATCTAGACAACTTCTACAAAAGTCATGTGCTTGCACACCCCTCCTTTGGGCATGTCTACCTATTAGGCAGTGCCTCGTTATGACTGGGATCAATGTGCTACGACTGTATTTATTGTGGCTTAGCAGAGATTCTGTGCGTTTAGCATTTAGAGTCGGCCACAGTAGGCGGGCGATTTTGCAGGTGGCTTCATTACGCCATCTTTCGTTTGCTTTCCCTTCAGTTTCTTCAAGGATGAGTAGCTTACATGTTTGTAAGGGTATCCCTATGTCATTATCTATGTACTCATCAGTCAATTAGGTGCCGAGTCTCGCTGGTTCATCGGCTCTACAGTTATCCTCAATATCGCGATGGCCAGGAACCCATGTTACCTTTAGGTGAAATGACTCAGCCATCTCGTTAAGAGATGTGCAGCATTTCATGGCTCCCTTGGAGATTGTCGACTATTTTGTGAGGGATTTTATCACCGTTTGGCTATCGGTGAAAATGTAGATATCATATCCGGACATCGCATCACACTGTATCAGTGTCGCCGCTTTCATTATTGCCATCAGTTCTGCCTGAAAGACACTACAGTAGTCGGGGAGCCGAAAACTGAAGGAGATCCCCCGATGTGCGGAATATGCACCTCCGCCTACCCTGCCCTCGACTGTGAGCCATCTGAGTATACATGGATGGACTCGCCCTGTCTTACTTCGTCCCGTTCCCACTCTTCCCTTAAGGGTAGGAGGGTCATAAACGTTGTAATGCCAAATATAGACGGAAGTGCATATTCCATCAGTCCAGAAAGCCCCAAAGAGCCAGTCAGGATTTTACCGTGACCATAATCCGTGTTTGACCACTTACTTAGAGCGTTCGGCCTTATTGCCGCACTGCGTGCGTTATATATTGCTTACAGATCCACCAGAAGGAAGTTTAGTGTCGCATATAATGATTTCAATGGTGTGGTTGACATGGCACCGGTTATCAGAACAGATGCCAGTCTTTGAACCTTGTCAAGTTTTTTGATGTTCACATCCTTCTCAAGGGCATCCCACCATATTACAATACCATAGTAGACAATTGGCCTAACCACTGCTGTGTAGAGCCGTTGTATCATTCTGGGTTCCACTCACCATTTCTTCCCAATAAGCCTTCCGCAGGAGTGCAATGCGGTCATATGTAGCTTTGCGTGCTCTGTCTACGACTGTGAGCCCCCAATTTAGCTTCCTATCTAGTGCAAGTTCTAGATATTTTGCCCTTTCTGTTGCTCTAAGTGGGTTCCCTCCCTCGCATATCATCGTAGCATCCAGCTATTCTCAAAAAGCGCGACTTATTACAATACCCCCCGAGCCATAAGACTCAATTCCTACACTCGATCCAGAGCTCATCCCGTAGCTTAAATAATGCATTGCACCTCCTCGCAGCATCCAACTCTACCGAAGAACAAGACACTTTACTAGGTTTCATTCACATTTCTCAAAAGGTGATTAGAGGCAAAAAGCTAATGTGCGCTAACAACCGTTATGAGCTATGAAGCTCAAATAAATAAATCTGTAAACGAGCTCATCCAGAAGCTCAGGTAAGACTTCCTCAATACTCGTTCTAAGCTAAGCTAAATACAAAATTAGATCGTGGAATGTGCACAAAATGTTTTCCTCCATTAATTTATTTAAAATTCTACTTACATTCAAGCCCGTTTGCTGATCCGTGAAGTTGCCGTACTGCTCAATGACACACTTGGCCTTATCCAGGTAGGCTTTCTGCGTATTATCCGCCCACCAGTCTAACAAGTTGCCCTGCAAATCGAAACGTCGACCCTGATCGTCAAAGCCGTGTGTAATCTCATGGCCAATAACAAAACCGATAGCACCGTAATTCATGTACTTGGGACGGGCAGCGTGGAAGAAGTGACCTTGCAGAATACCAGCGGGGAATTCTAAAAGCAGAGAAATTTAGTTGAAAGCCTTAATATCATTAGACAAGACAACCACCAACTTACGTATGCTATTCTCAATCGACGAGTAGTAAGCATTCACAACGGCTGGCCGGGCATGACGCACCCAATCCGTTTTGTTGACCGGCAAGCGCAGCTTATTGAACGAGTAGTCGGTGCCGAAGACATTCATCTTTAGGAAGGACTCAAAATACTTGCTGGGATCAATATCCAAGTTGCGATAGTATTCCTCCAATTTCGAATTATCCAACATCTCATCTGGATAGCCGATGTGTGTAGTCATCGAGTGCAACTTCTTCTTAGCCTCCTTCTTGGTCACCTCGTCCATCCAATCAACCTCGCTGAGTATATTATCGAAGACGCCACGAATTTGGTTTACCATATCCAACGCAATGGCTTTGGAATCTTGTTTGAAGTGCTTGCGCACATACAGCGAACCAACGGCAATGGCCAAGCTGTGCGCCAAATGGAGCCATGTGAGGGGAGGATGGTGGTAGGCAAAATATTGGCGCAAAGAGATGGATAATACATGGGCACATGAGGAAACGAACGTGGAAAGGTGGGGTATGTTAATTTAAAACAATAATGATAACAACAATAAAAGGCGATGTTTAACGGTCGTAAACGATGTGAGATGATAAAATACGTTGTGAAACAATGAGAGACGATTATATACGATGTGGCACGATGAAGGACCATGAGGAACGAACGATGTGCCCATATGGACGTTGTTCAAATGTGTTAGAAATTGGACATAAAAAAGAATAATAAAATACAATAAGTAAATTTTAATTGGTAAAAATAAAAAATAATTTTAAAAATATTCAAAAACGAAAAATTTGAAAATTTTGTAATTGCAAATCCTATAAAAATGCAAATGCTATATAATGGAGGCAATCGAACAAATGGGTGAAGCGTTGTTAGTATTTTGCATAAATAGACTGGAAAGCCAATCGTTTGAACAAAAGTGCGAGAAGTCGTGCATAAATTTTAAAACCGTGCCAAAATCGGAGTAAAATATGCGTCTGAAAAGCGCGAAAGTGCCCAGCAAAATACAAGCACAAACAGGATATGAATGCAAAATAATAAAGTTCGAAATATTTCAAAAATTTTCAGACAAAAAAAATTCAAAAATGTGAGTTGATGCAAATTTCAAAGCCTACATATTTCTAAAACTAGACTTATTCTAAAATTTGTAATGAAATCCGCCACTGATGCGTACTGGATGAAAGTACACCTAACCATACCCACAAATCAATGAACAAAAGCAAATACGTGTATTAGGGTGTTAGGGGTAGTCAGAATTTTCAAAAAATTGTATTTTTTTGCATTTTCTTAAAACATAATATCTTAAAAATATTTTGTGAAAATTTGAAATGAATCCGACAAATACTTTTTGAATTATTCAAGAATTAACAAAGGGCGCTCAGGCGAATCGGCAATCGATAGCAAAACTTTAACTATGTTTTTTGAACTGGTGATCGCTGTAACTTAAAAACCACTTGCTAGATTTCAACAAAATTTACACAGCTTTTGAAAAACATAAAAAACTCGTGCTAATCGAAGGTTTTTTTCAAACTTTTTTGATTTTTTGGAACAATTAATTGTCGGGTTTTTTCTCGAAAATCTGAAAAACATTTTCTGAGGCCGCCATATTGCTAATTTTGAAAAAAATAAAAAGCTTCGATCAGGCATAAATATATCTCTTAATAAAACTAATTTCTCAAGGGACTTCTGGAGAAACGGGCTTCATACAAACAGCGATAACTTTTACAATTATATTTTTTCTTTTAATTTTGCTTAAGTCAAGTCGTAATGATGTATTAATACTATATTTTTATTTTTGTAAAATAAAGCAACTGATTAGCAAAACAAAATTATTCAAAATCATCATTTTATCGGGCCTTTGACTACCCCTAAGCCCTAATGGCGGGACAATTCTAATGTAAAATAATTAATGCAATGCCGGTAGAAATTCCGCCAGCGACACAGCGGGAAATTCGTTACTCAATACTTTACAGCTTTCGCCATCAACTCACGAATGACACCAAAAATGATATGTAGTGAATTCGACTTGAATGCTATGGCAGTATCGCAATATTGCATAATAATTTGAATGAGAATCGAGATTTGAATGAGAGTCAAAAAGAAGCTAGAGTAAATTTTGCTCAATTTTGTTTAAGAAAATGCGAAAACAGAGAATGTAGAAACTTTAATATGATTGTAATAGTTGACTAAAGTTGGTTTTTTAGGCAAAAAACAATCATCCCGGAAACCAAACCGCAGTCCATGGTATGGCGCCCGAAAGGCGCAAATCCACCTGTGAAAGCCTGACAGCAAAAGTCAGCAAAATTTTTGCTGCTATTCTCAGACAGTGACTACCAAATGATATACTGAAAACTGCTAAGCAAAAGTGTTTAAAAATGTATTTAAAAATGGGAAAAACGAGAGACTGCCGCTACTTCTTACACCATAGCAATACACCAGTTCATACCGCTGAAGTGAGAAGTAACTTCATTGCGCTGAAAAAACTCGTCCATCGCCACATTCTCTGGATTTGGCGGCGTATAATTTTTGTTGTTTCCAAAAATTCTTTAAAATTTGAGGGGAAAAGTCTTTGGTAGCAATAAATGGCTAATAAATGCGGTTAAACTGAACTTAACAAGCTGCAAAAACGCGATTTTGAGTCCTGTGTTCAACAGAGCACTTACAGATTAAAAACAAATATATTGAAACTAATAGTGATTATGTGGAGTAGATAAAAAATAATGAGGATTAAAAATAAAATGTTTCCTTTTTCAATTCAATTTACCGAACTGTTGTTAGTCCCACCGTGCATTTTCTACACACTTCTCTTTGTGAAAAGACTTTTTGAGTTGAGCTCTTTAACAGACCGTTATTCGGCGCTCAACGAATTTAACAGAATCTGCTGATGGGCTGACGTCAATTGGGCTGTATTTAGAAAAAAACCGAGATTGCGTTGGTGATATGCGAAAAAAATCAACCAATGACACTTCGTTGCTACGAAGTGAACAACGACTGATTGAAGGAATCTGTGAGTACATGTGAAATGATCGTCCAGAATACGGCTGAATCTCTCAAGTGACGCCGAAGTTCCCATTACTAATTTCTTTTTCGCCACAGTCAAAGAGGAAACGTGGTAAATCTATCATCATTGTATACTTTCTAATCGATGCAATATTTATTCAAGGTAGCAACGACATTCGGTTTTAGTAAGCAAACTTCATAACCAAACAGTTTTTTCCCCCTTATTCTGCCTCCTTCTTCCAAAAAAACACTTTAAAATGAAAATAAAGAAACTTCAACTGTGCGTTCGTCAAACTGGCTGGCACAATTTGTTAATCCCTAGCAAAATTATTGGAAACATCACCACGCAACATTCGCTTTGATTTAAGTCCGCCTCGTTTACTCTATGCCTCTCTCTCTCTCTCTTGATAAGACTCTTAGATATCTGCACGCGTATGAATATAATATTATTACTAAAGTTAGATCATTAACATTTGGAAGCTTCAAGCCCTGAATAGCATAACTATTTTTTAATAGTCGTCTCTAAACTATCCAAACTTTCACACTGCTGAGTAAAAAGGTAGATGATGTCTGATATTTTCCTTGCTTTCAAAGACCTCTTTCTACGAACTGGGGTATGAAAATGATTTTGTATGAAAATTAAGAAAGCTGAAGCCAACTTATAAAATCTTAGGCAATATAAAAGCAATAACTTTGAATAGATAATTTGAAACGATTAAGCGGTTGAAGTAAAGCAATATAATAGGACTATGAATAAGTTCGTGCGGTTTTTTTCGAAATTTGAAACCTTATTGACGTAAAATGGTTACAAATTTAATATTCAAAATATTGTCCATCGCTTACTACTACTTTTTCCCATCTTTCTGGCAATTCACGCATTCCCTTTGTGAAAAATTCGGTCGGTTTTGCCGCAATCCACGAATCGATCCATTTTTTGACTTCATCGTAATTACGGAAGTGCTGGTCAGCCAGGCCATGTTGCATCGATCGGAAGAGATAGTAATCGGATGGCGCAAGGTCTGGACTATACGGCGGGTGGGGTAGGACATCCCATTTGAGCGTTTCTAAGTATGTTTTGACCACTTGTGCAACATGTGGCCGAGCATTGTCATGTTGCAAAATAACTTTGTCGTGTCTATCGGCGTATTGCGACCGTTTTTCTCGCAGTGCTCGGCTCAAACGCATCAATTGTCGTCGGTAGACATCCCCCGTAATCGTTTCATTCGGTTTCAGTAGCTCATAATACACAACACCCAGCTGGTCCCACCAGATACACAGCATAACCTTCAGGCCATGAATATTCTGAGCCGACGTCGATGTTGAAGCATGGCCAGGGTATCCATACGTTGCCCGACGTTTTGGATTGTCGTAATGGACCCACTTTTCATCGCCAGTCACAATTCGATGCAAAAAACCCTTTCTTTTGTGCCGTTGAAGCAGTTGTTCGCATGCCATAAAACGGCGTTCAACGTCTCTTGGCTTCAATTCATACGGCACCCAATGGCCTACCTTTCGGATCATTCCCATGGCTTTTAAACGTTTGGAAATGGTTGATTGATCAACTCCCAAAGTTTTTGCAACCTCTTCTTGCGTTTGAGCCGGATCTTGATCGAGCAATTCCTCCAATTCGGTATCCATGAACTTTGGCGGCGCACCCTCGCGTTCTTCGTCTTCCAAGCCAAAATCACCACTTTTAAAGCGTGCAAACCACTTCTGGCACGTTCGCTCAGATAGAGCATGCTCACCATAAACTTCCACCAAGATACGATGACTTTCGGCTGCTTTTTTCTTCATATTAAAATAATGAAGAAGAATTCCCCGCAAAAACACATTATTTGGCACGAAATTCGACATTTTCAAGTGTGGTAAAAATATTGTTGTTTACGCTTCAAATAAAAAACTTATACTGACGTTTGTGCCTTACGACAGTAGCTCTCCAATGAATGTTTGGAAATGTGGATCGATGGAATAATAATAAAGTTACGCCATCTGTTGTAAAACCGCACGAACTTATTCATAGTCCTATTAGTACGGCATAAACGATTAGCGAGAGCAGAGTTTAAATTAGTAAAACTCAATACCCATCTACATCAAATTCGATTTCATTTACTCCGCTGTAAAACAAAGAAATAGAGATAAAAGATATATACTTATATACAAATTATTAATTTTCATTAGTTAAACTATTAAATGGTGACGAATACAACACAGCTAAAGCGAGTGCCAAAATACGTGCGAGAGATCACAAAAGTGCACTAATAATCGCCTACTAGAAGAGGATTAGAAGCTATGATTCCATACAGGAAGGAAGGTGATAGGTCAAGTTAAAGAAACAAACGCGTGCCTTAGTTCGAATGCAACTCAAACTAAATACACTGCAAGTGATTTTAGTGAAATGTCCCAAACATACGAAAAGAATACGAGTTCACATCATTAAAATTGCAAAGTCCAATATGTGTACTAAGGTTGGATTAGGATACGGCGGTTTTCACACTACATGAGAGTGTAGAGAGGCCCACTTAAGCCTGAAGGCACATTATGAAACAATTTGTTTGGGCTCGAGACTTTCTCGTCAATTCCCCATGATAAAATGTGAATGGCTGCTCCTTAGAAGCCTGCCAGATATTAGAAAATAAAATAGGCTATGGAATTTTTTCAAAAAATTTAGGACTATAATTTTCTGCTTGACTGTTGGACTACTGTAGCGTCTACCAAGTAGACAAAGGCCATAACAAAAACTACGATAAATATCTTCTCGGACAGCCAGGCGGCCATCATATCAATGGAGGCTGTGATACTAAGATCAAAGGTTACACAGGAATGCCCGGCAGCTGTAAATGATATAAGCACCGTCATCAAGGTCAGTCTTATACGGACTTCGGGACATAGAGGTATTGAAGAAAATTGCAAGGCGATGAGCTAGCCAGAAAGGTTAGATACTAATCTTCCACTGCTTGAAAACAGAGGCAATATAGGATAGATAAGAAAAGTTCAGGAGAAGTGCTCAACCTCTCAAGAGAGAATATCTCGAAGGTCGCTGCTTGTGTCCCCGGTCACTCTTCTAAGCTAGGAGTATTTTCTCATGAATACTGCAGAAGTTGTAAAGACAAGAAAAAAGAAGAAGCAGTAGAACACTTTCCCTGTAATTGCCCTGCCTTAACTAGGAGTAGAACAAGGTTGTTAGGAAAATACTCTTTTGAATCTCTTACACAACTATCCGGTATTGGGATAAACTTAATCCTATGCTTCATAAGAGAGAAATCTTAGTTCTCTCTCGAGTTATCGTTGTACACAGCCTGGCGAAAAGACTTGCGTAGCTCAATCGATTCCTCTCGTCATCCTGAACGTTTATGTAAGTTATAACTCACTAGTGCTCCAATACGCAAATTTGATATCTTCTAAGCTAAATTATGAAACATTGGCGCTGACTTCATCTCATTATAAAGTTTACAAAAAGTTAAAAAATGTGCCGCCTAGTACTGCTACGTTTACCCTGACGAGCTGTATTTACTATTCATCGCACTGCAATAAGAATTTTATGAAAATTAAAAAAAAAAATAACAAAGTTTGCCCCCTAACTTAGCCTTATACTACGTTTACACTGACGACTATATTTAATATTTATCGCACTGCAATAAGAATTTTATGATTTTTTTCTTTTTTCAATTAAAAAGTGTGCCTCCCACATAAACTTATACTTCGTTTACAATGACTAAAAATTGAAAAGTGTGCCGCCTAGCATTACCTTACACTATGTTTACACTGACGAGCTATATTTAATATTCATCGCACTGCAATAAGAATTTTATGAAAATTAAAAAAAAAAAACAAAGTTTGCCCCCTAACTTAGCCTTATACTACGTTTACACTGACGACTATATGTAATATTTATCGCACTGCAATAAGAATTTTATGATTTTTTTTCTTTTTTCAATTGAAAAGTGTGCCTCCCACATAAACTTATACTTCGTTTACAATGACTAAAAATTGAAAAGTGTGCCGCCTAGCATTACCTTACACTATGTTTACACTGACGAGCTATATTTAATATTCATCGCACTGCAATAAGAATTTTATGAAAATTAAAAAAAAAAAAACAAAGTTTGCCCCCTAACTTAGCCTTATACTACGTTTACACTGACGACTATTTTTAATATTTATCGCACTGCAATAAGAGTTTTCTGAAAATTAAAAAAAAAAAACAAAGTATGCCCCTAACTTAGCCTTATACTACGTTTACACTGACAAGCTATGTAGTACATTTTATTACACTAAAATAAGAATTTTATGAATTAAAAAAAAATTTAACTTTATACTACGTTTACACTGACAAGCTATACATTTTATCACACTGCAATAAGAATTTTACGCAGCAGATTGAAAGTATTTCACAAAAAATTTGCATTGTTTACTTTGAGTAAAAATTCTACAAATGTTAAAAAAGCTAAGCACGCTTCAAAACTGTTTAGCCTATAAAACGTGGCAGTGTAAGCATAATATGCAGTTATTTGACCTACATATATCTAATACAAAAAAAATTTTTTACAAGCCCTACAAATCTTCTTCTGTTGAATAGTGCTGAAATTTGTGAGTTCATTACCATTCCGTTGGTGCTAATAACAAAAGTGTGTGTAAATATGCTATTAGGATCAAATTGTGCATAACCATAATCATAAAAACCAACACAAACAGTTAAAACAAACAAAAAGAATGAAACGAAGAAAAAAAAAACAAATCAAATCAAAAGAAAAGCAGATAATTCTGTTAATAATTTTAATACCCATCTACTTCTTCTTCGATATCACCGAAATCGCTGCAAAATAAAAATAGAAACAAAACAAATACTGATATATATTTACAAATTATTAGCATAGAATCAGATTAAGACAGAATACAAGTAAATGCATAAAACACATACAGACGTAAGTAAAATAAATGACAAGGAACAATTTTTAATTCGTTGCAAAAAAACACCAATGCGAATATTAATCACCAATTGGAATCGCGCTTTCAGGGGGGGATATGTATTTTAACGTGAAAAATATATATTTGTACAAATTCATAAGATTCAAAACTAACTACGGACCGAAGCATCAGGTAACAAGTGCATAGCAACATTTATCTACGTATTGACGAGCAGCACACACCTAAACATTTCTGCAGCATTCACAATTTCTAGAAGACGTAAGGCTAAACAAACACCTACCTGCCACTAGTGATATCCACGCACTCCTTCCAGCGCGCCTCCTGTTCCTGACGACCCGACAAAGCGGTCGCATATTGCAATTGTCGCTTGCGGAACTGTTCGGAGAGGAAGACTACGGAGAAAGCGTGAATGCGCCACATCATATAATTCGCAATCACGCGATTGGGTGTACGCTCCAACAAAGGACCTAAGGCCTCAAAGAAACTGGGCACAGATAGATTCACAGGCTCATCTTCGTCCACTGTTAACTTATCCGGCAGCAAGGCGTTCGTGTAGTCCACCCATTGCACGTAAGGATAGGTCTCTTGCAGTTCCTTCAGCGTGCGTATGTTGTAGAGATCATTTGTGTTGCGACGCTTCTCAGCAGGCCACGAGATCTGAAGAACATAAAAAACAATTTGCGAATCGAGTGAGAACCCATAAGAGTTATCAACAAATTTGCAACGCTCACATTAGCCAACGCCATCTCGAACTCGAGCGACTCACGCAATTCCTGTTTCGCTTTTTCCTTATCAGCGCCGAACAGCACTGCCATATCGACCATGTAATCATAGTAAGAGCTCACCAGAGTTTCATTGAAGCCCTTGACAAGATACTCGCGGCTCAAGCCAATAGCCGACTGATCAAACTGAGGAAGAAAAACAATATATAATTAAAAAAAATTACATTTCACAGAGCCCTCACAAAGATACGCAGATCTCACTCACATCAATAATACGCGTTACACTATTTTTCAGATCCACACTAATCGAGAAATCCATTATGTAATCCATGCTGAAACCTATCTTGCGGAACTTCTTCACAGTCTCTTGCCAGTTCCAGCTGTTGTCTTCATTCCAAGAATCGCCTTCAATTACAGGCCAGCCGCCAAGTGATTTGGCAATATTGGCAATAGGTGAGGCGTCCAGTTGTTCAATAAGCGCTAGGGGGAGTTTTGAGAGTGCGAAGAGAAAAAATAAATTACATTAAGTAAATCCAAACGCTTCTGCGGTCTCTTACTTTTGTTCATACACGCCATGTAAAGCGCATTCGGCAGCTGGAAGTGCTTGGGCTCAGTTACCGGTCGCTTTTCGGTAATAATCTCCTTCAATTGTTCATGCAGTTTATCCGAGATGAGCGAGAACGTATTCAGGGAATCTTTGTCATCGGGTATTAGCTGTTCCTCAATGTAAGTGCCGCAAACGAATTGGTAGAAATCATCACAGGGTTCCACCTCCGGTTTCATTTTGCTCAATACCGCAGAAGCGGTGTGTATGCACTCGGCTGAAAGGCAGACATCTTCTTTCGGTGACTTTTGTGGTGGTACAATGACTTCATTGTCTGAAGGTCGGCTAGGGCCTTGTAGCGCTTCTGGTGGGCTGGCGGATGTTTTCAGCTCTAATAGACAAAAAGAGGAGGAGAAAATACAATTATCTTAATTTTAAAACTATATTTGAAAATATTGTGTGTGCGAGTTGTGTCATTTCCTTCATATTTTACGCGCTAAATACACACATGCATGTGTATGGATCTGTAGTTTTCAACAGTCATGTGAAAAAGCGTGTTAAGTTAGGTTAGGTTTTTATGGCAGTCGCTTTAGAATAGCCAACTCACTTAGACCATATAGACCCATTATGGTACCATTGTGCAGCAGGGAAACCTCAGTGCTTATTCATCAAGGAACAATTTAGATGCCCTTATGAAAGGTAGGATAGGTTTTATCCCAACACCGGATAGTTCCGTAAGAGAGTGAAAAGAGTATTTTTCTAAAAACCTTGCTCTCAGCTAAAGCTGGACAATTACAAAGCAAGTGTTCTATTGTTTCTTCCTCTTCCTGACCTCTACAACTTCTGTAGTATTCATGAGCCTACCTAACAGCCAATTATACAATGATAAGCCAGTGATACAAGCCACGACCTTCGAGATGTTCTCTCTTGAGAGGTTGAGTAATTCTACTCACATTTTCTTATCTATTTAAATTCTATTCACACAAGTATAGGGGTTTTCAGTAAGAGCGCTTCAACTTTTGAATTTTTTTGAATAAAACACAAACGGTTTGACTTTTTTAACTAATTTTTTTTTGTATTATCGAGTTTGAACATATACATTTAAGTATGAAATTCGATTTATTTTGCATGACCACCGCGTTCACGTTTTACGAAGTCCAATCGTTGAACCCAATTTTCGACCACTCTTTTGCATAAATCGGCCGAAATTCCAGCAATTTCGCGTTCAATATTGGCTCTGAGCTCACAAATCGTCGCCGGCTTGTTACTGTAGACCAATGACTTCACATAACCCCAAAACGGGACGGCTTGTTAAATGGACCGTAAAATGGCCGTAATGCTCTTAAAGTAGCAGCAACAGAACGATTATTTTCATAAAAAATTTGCACGATTTACAATCGTTGCTCAAGCGTGTAGCGTTCCATGATGAAATGTATACTAATGAAGTTTACAAATGACAAGCGAAAAATAAAAAATATTGCGTCGTTCGCCCTCCCTATCGGAAAAAAGTTGAATCGCACCTATTGAACAACCCTATATTTTCTTCTCTCCATGTCCTATTGGCCTCCTGGAGAATATAATTTTTTATCCTTAATTTGGAAGATGCCATAGGTTAGTACCCTTTCTAGCCTCTGGCACCCACATAAAGCTGGCCTTGGAAACTGTGCTAATATCATTTAGAGCTGCCGGGCATTCCTGTGCAACCTTTGATCTTAGTAAAGGGTGGTTAAATTTCAAGGGCCGATGTTGAATGTTAACCACACCTAAACGTCAACGACACCGTTGGGCTTCTTTCTTTGGGGTTATTTGAAAGAAAAGGTGTACGTCGATAAGCCAGCAACAATTCAAGAGCTAAAGGATGCGATAATTCGGCACATTAACGGCATAGAACCTCAATTATGCCTCAGCGTCATCGAAAATTTGGACCATCGGATGGAGGTGTACCGCCGAGGCCGCGGCGGCCATTTGGCCGATATTTTCTTCCATATGTAATTGAGCCATACCAAAAATTAATAAAAAGAAATGACAATAATTTCTAAAAAAAATTGTATTTTATTCAAAATCAACACCGGCCCTTGAAACTTAACCACCCTTTATAATTAAATACCTCCATTGATTTGATGGCCGCCTGGCTATTCAAGAACATACAGGGTGGCTGATGAAAGCCGCTACCAAAAAAAAATTGAATAACTTTTTTTCTTTTTAAGTTATCTGTTCCATTTTTGTTTTAATTTGCAGATTGATCTTTAGAATTTATTAAAATGGATAACTGGGACACGCAAACAAGAATTTGGATAGTCCGCCGCTATCACGCACTGGAGTCCGTAGTTTTGGTACAGAGAGAGTACAGGCGGATGTTTGGCGGCGATCCCCCGAGCAGATGGACCATAATGAGACTGGTGAATAATTTTGCTGAGCAAGGAACAGTCGCAAGAAGGCCTTATCATCGAAACCCACCAGTTCGGACGGAGGAAACGATCGCTGCTGTAGCTGCAGCTATACAAAGCAATCCAAGGGTTTCAACAAGAAGCTTATCTGCTCAACTTGGTGTCAGCCGACAGTCTTTGCAAACAATAATGCACAAAGATTTAGACTTATTTCCCTACAAAATTCAAATGGTTAACAAACTGAATGCAGCAGACTTGCCGATTCGCTTGGAATTTTGCCAGAAGATCCTGCAAATGGTGGAAGAAGACCAAAACATGTTAAACTGCCTTTTCATGTCTGATGAGGCCCATTTCGATTTAAACGGCAATGTGAACAAACAAAATTGTCGAATATGGAGTACTTCTAACCCACAGATACTCCACGAGACGGAATTGCATCCTCTTCGCGTGACAGTGTGGTGTGCGGTTTCTTCACGTTGTATTGTCGGGCCTTATTTTTTTGAAGAAAATGGTCACACCGTTACGGTTACTGGAGACCGTTATTTGAAAATGCTGAAAGAATTTTTCTATCCAGAACTACACCGAAAGAGAATTCCTTTCAACTCTGTGTGGTTTCAACAAGATGGGGCAACGTCTCACATAGCCCAGACTGTTATGACAGAGTTGCGACGAAAATTTCCCAATAAACTGATTTCAAGAAACTTCGAATTTCGTTGGCCCCCGAGGTCGCCTGACCTTACTGCACCTGACTTTTTCTTGTGGGGTTTATGTAAACAAGAAGTTTATAAAACAAAGCCAACAAATTTGGATGAACTAAAACAATCCATTCGGGCAACAATTGCGGCTATTCCTGTCGCAACTCTCAAAGCAGCAATGAACAACTTTTTACTAAGATGCCGCACTTGTGTCAACGAGCATGGCGGGCATTTAAATTCAATTATTTTTAAAACTAGTTAAGCTACATTTAATAAAATTTAATGACCTTCAACTTGAAAAAAAAAATAAATGAATTCCATACACTAAAAAAAAAGTTATTTGAGTTTCTTAATGTAGCAAAATTCATCAGCCACCTGTATTTATCGTAGTTTTTACTACATCGTGTGTGTTAAGGTACACTATTGCCCTCCTTTATGGCTAAGACTTCTGCTCCTAGACGCTACAGTAATCCGGAAGTCGGACAGATGATTCTATTCCTAGTTCTTTCGAAAAAAACTCCATAGCCTACTTTATATTCTAGCTTGGATCCATTCATGTAAAAATTTATTTTCTCCCTTTTCCATGGTCTTTAACTTTGCCACTCTCTCCTTGACGTATTATTAGTCTTGAAAAGCCTATCGTAAGTGGGTTTAGGGAAAGGCTGGTCGATTTCTTGATTATAACTGCCCATAGTGTGTAGTATTAAATGTAAGCACTGAAGCGGCGGCACCTTGTTTTCCTATGAGATTTAGGGCAGGCAACTTGACTAGCATCTCGAGCGCTTTATTTGGGTTAGTCCTTAAAACGTCGATGATACACAAAATGGCAATTCTTTGGACCTTACTCAGCAGTTTCATATAACTTGCCTATTGATTTGATGGCCACCACGCAAGTATTCCATATTGCAAAATAGGCTGAAATACCGAAGTGTAAAGCCAATCTGTCATACGAGGTATATTAATTCCTATTCCATTCGGACCGCTTTTTTGCCTGTATGCAATGCAATGTTGACCTTTTGAACTCTATTCTCAAACGCGTGTACCTACATATTATAATCCCGCTCTTGCCGACGGCTTCCTGAACTTTCAACTCAAGGCAATATCCTGGGCATATCTTTCATTCATAAATGAGAGTTAGTCGCATCTTGCGCTATTTTTTATTCTCCCCTCTCCCCAACTATTGTATGCAATTCTCTTCAGGCTTCTAAAAAGCACTTTGTGCGTACTAACAAATCATATGGGCACATCTCTGAGCTCTGCCTGATAATCTGCAAGACCAACAAACCAAGTGGAAGTGTTAAACTGACCTTAATAAACTACTTACGTAGATCAGCTGTGATGCGAGCAGAAAGTGCCCACCCGAGTTATCCTACTCAGATAATTAATTTTTCAAGCCTCAACGATCAATGAACTGACACAATTAATACAAAGGTAAAAGCTTTCTACATTCTTCTAGTATTAGGAATATTTTTTGTTATTTCACTCACCTTCGGCCAAACGATTTGAGAGTATTACAGAAACCAGTCCAATGACTAGACCAATCACGGCGATCAAAGCAATAATACTGATCAGTACAAGGCATCGCTCCAGTGTAGTACGTCTACGCCACCAATTGGGATTTCTAAAAAGAAAAAAACAAAGAAGTACAAATTTAATATGAGTGCATAAATATTTTATATTTTATTTTAAAAGTTGCTTGATTTCAAGCATAGATTTTCGATAGTTAATAACACCAAAGCCAAATAGCAAATACTGATTTCAATTAAAGGAGTTTCGTTTCTCGGCAATTGAAGACGAGTAATAAGAAGTTATATAAAAAGAAAATACAGAAAATTGCCTGCTTTACTTGTTTTTCTGCTTGCAATAATTCAAGTTCAACCTCCAACCAAACAACTCGGCCCGTAAGCAAATCACACTTTTTATTCAATTACAGTCAAGCCATACGCACAGGAGGAGCGAGGTACACACATATGCATGTATGCACACACACACTTGTATATAAGGACTGATAGTGAATGGGAAGATAGCAGAAGGGGAAGTGGCAGCGCAAACGTAAGTAGGAAGTCAAAGCAACTCACGTGCGGACATTAATTTATGCTTTGGCAAATTAACTCCTGCTGAGGCCAGAAACGGTAGTTACTACGCGTATCTCCTAAAGGGGACGGCTTTTAAACGAGTATGGGGTATAGGATAGATATTATGTTTGACGGTAGTTAAACAAGGAGTACACATAGAAACTTGTTTATTTTATTTATTTACCACGTAAGTATGTACAAACCACGCCAAACACTTGGAAAAATTTTGCGTAACTGGTAGAAAAATATAAAATATGTTTTTTTTTTTTTTTGCAATAAATTGTTTTTTTATTTCAAAAAACTTTTAATAACTGAAAATAAAAATATTTTTATTGTCATGCTAGAAATGAGCTAAAATAGTGAAATTTAATGTTAATATATTACAAAGCAAAACACTAAATATAGAGGGTATTGCAAGTTCGAGTTTCTCTCTAGGATTTTTTTTTTTTTATATTACACTTCGTTCGATTTCATCGCTTCTGACCGATTTTAAGTAAAGAAATGTATTGAAATAATTATATTCTTCTAAGAAAATGTATTTGTTTATATATTTCTACTTTCTATTATTTATTTTGTCTCTGCATTTACAAGGTGACACAAAATTATTCATCCAATTTTGTTTTTGAGTAACTTTTTTACTAAATAAAACCAAAATGATTTTATTAGTCTGTGAGAAATTTCAGTATGCTCAATTAATTAAATAAATATAAAACATACAATATAAGTTGGCGCAAATTTAATTGTCCAATTTTGTTTTTGAACAACTTTTTTACTAAATAAAGTAAGTTAACAATTTTAAGTAATGGAAGTCCTTATTTTGACCTTTACGCGCTCCATTGCTTGTCTGTTTGTACACTGCAGCTATCTAAATAGTTTACAAGTGTAAATACGCCATTTGCAAAAATAAAAAATCTTTTTTCGCGGTGATTACTTTTGCGTCACCATGCATTCAAAAACCGTATCACTCAAAAATTACTACACCGATTTAAAATTTTTTTTCCGCCGCTGGAAATCCAACAGGTCGTAGATGCTTTGTGTGTGACACGCATTTTATTGGGTTCATAGCGGTTTTAAATTTTCTTTTGTTTTACAACGATTGATTAGCTGTTTGGCAGAGGGTAAGTATTCATTCGTTAGAACTCTTTCTGCTCTACAAAACTATGTTAATTATATTTTAGAGTTATTTAATTTTTTATTAATTTTGAGGCTTAGAAATGGAATACCCAGCAGTTAAAAATCAACATTTTCGACACCTGCTCTTCTTTGCTTTTCATAGAGGTCAAAAAGCTGCCCGAAGCAGCACGGGACAGTTGCGACGTGTGTGAAGAAGGTGTCACAGGCGCGTCTAAAGCACGTAAATACTTTGCAAAGTACAAAAATGGCGACTTTGACGTCGACGACACGTCTCGCAGCGGAAGGCCTTCTGAATTCGATGAAAAACGTCTCAAATCACTTTTAAAGGCGAACCAGAACCAAAAAAAGCTCTGCGATCATAAAACGATTCGCAATCCCCTTCATTCAATGGGATTTTACCGAAAAATTAACTTGGAGCCTGGGTGCCTCACGAGCTCAACGAAAAAAACCAAGAAAGTCGCCTTCAAATTTCTTCTCAGCATCTCGCCTGCCATCGAGCAACACGCGGTTTTAAATAGCGCATTTCGCACCGAATCGTCTCAAGAAATGAAAAATGGTGCCAATACATCAAAATGAAGCAAGGAAAGAAGTGACTGGCTCCAGGAGATACGCAAAAGGCGAGAGTCAAGCCGGATATTCATCCAAAGAAGATCATGATCACGTGCTTGGGGGAATGGGAGGGCACGGGGCACCTGAAAATGCTCGAAAAGAATGCCACTGTCAACAAAGAGCTCTACGTTGCCCAGCTACACCGCGTAAATGAGGCTATTCGACTGAAAATATCTGATCAACATGATCAAACCATACTCCTCACGACCACGCGGAGTCTCTATGTTCTCCAAGTAGTTAAAGCCGCACTCCAAGAGCTCGAATAGAAGGTCCTTCAGCATCCGCCGTATTCTTCGGACCTTGCACCGACCGATTACCATATTTTCCACTCCCAGTCAAACCATATGAAGGGCGTCACCTTCAATAACAAAGAGTTTCTTAACAACAGGCTCAACAGCATCAACAAATTGGTCGAGAGGTAGGAAAAGGTTGCAAACAGCAACGGCAAATATATAATTGATTAAATTATTGATATAATTATTGTTTTTGTTTAAATAAAAGTTTTCGGTAAAAGCGGTATGAACTTATTCCCCAACCCAATATATCCTGGTAGTGACAATACCTTTGAATTGGGGGAGTACTTTGAAGGCGATGGTAAAAGCTTAGAAGAATAAATAAAATTTTACGAGTTGTAAGCAATTACGTCTTTTTTCTTCTTTTTTCTTGTCGGGACAGACAAGCAAGTACAGCACTCAGACATAATTAAGTCCTCGGGTTCCCTTTTTAATTTTCTTTAAATCTACTCGACCTCCGAAGATATCTTAGTAGATCTTGTGGTGCCAAGGAGCCAAGGTGGTCGCTTCTGAACACATCAATGCCAAAGACCTCAAGCCTGATTCGAGCGAAGGCGGGGCAGACGCACAGAAAATGGTCCGCTGTCTCATCCTCCTCCCCACGTGCTGGGCAGAATGCACTGTCTGAGATGTCCATCTTTTCCATGTGCTTTGCCCATAGAAAGTGGCCCGTCATCAATCCAACCAGCCTCCTACAGTTCCCTCTGCTTAGTGACAGGACGAACTGTGACAGTCAGTCAAACATGACAGGTGACATCAATTTTGTCCACCTGCAGCCTCTCTCAGCCTGCCCAGCTCACTCGTGGGTTAGAGTAACCCGTTTGCCAACCGTGGCTTTGGTTACTGAAGAAGGGAGTGGCAGAACGGGCTCCAGGCCAAAAAAGTTGGCCTCAGAGCCCATTCTGGCTAAAGAGTCAGAGATTTCGTTACCCGCAATACCCACGTGTCCCGGGGCCCATGTTAGCATCAGGCTATTATGTCTATCGACAAAGTTCAGCCTGGATTTAGAGGACTCGACTACCCTTGAAGTGGTTGGGGGGCTGACTAAGCCCATGAGCGCAGCTTGGCTGTCGCTGCAGGCCCATATAGATCTGCCGCTCCACCTGTTTTCCACAACAAAGTTCATCGCTTCTTGAACAGCATACACCTCCGCTTGAAACACAGATGCATTCATTCCAAGAGCAAAGTGCACTTTTGTCCCGCTGGTTTCCACGTAGACCCCAGAACCGGAGCCGTGCTCGGATTACTTTTTGCTAAGCAAAGGTATAAATTTAAAAGAAAAATTATCACTTTAACTTCGAAAACAAAAATTACCTGTGCTTGGTGAAAATATTTATCTTAATTAGTCGGGATTAGCGACAAGCTGTGTTGATGCGCAATCAAAGCAATAGGCGCACATTCAAAGGTATTTTTGTTGTTGTCTCTTTTGCAATTTGCTATTGTAGCATTTATTTATTTTACTACACAACTTCAGCTACCCACAATCTGATCTCCAGCTTACTCCTAGTGAAGTGACTACTTACATATGTACATAAATCTTACAAATACACGCACACACACACACTCGCATGTGCGCATTTGGGCGTTGCAAACTTCCAAATTGCGGCAGCAATCATTGCTTTGGCGCCTGCCTTTACAGCTGCCGGTTGTGGTTTAAAAATAGAAATATGTAGCAACATGTAATCAGTAACAAAAAAAAAACATTGCAAGCTGTCTTTAATTGCAAAAAAGCAGTGAAAAAACACATTAAGTAGCAAAGCTACCACTGAAACTGGCTTGCACTCTCGTTCAAAGAGCCAACAGCAGTTGCTGGCAAGGAATTGGCTGCATGCAACAGATGCTTTTTCAACACTACTGAAGTTTGCACATACATGCATGCATATATACAGATACATTTTCATGTGCAGCGGTGCATTTGCACTCTTGTAAGGCTCGCGACTTTGCCACAGAAATGTTGCTAGCCATTGTTGGAAACTTGTTTGGCAATATTTATAATTTGCAGCTTCCTTTTTATGTGTAGAGCCGAAAAAAAACAGTCGTTTCATTTCAGTTTATTTTAAGCCGTAATTTTTTGCGTTAATTGCATGCACGTTAACATGTGTAAGTCGTTAGATGAATACCCAGCAAGAAAAGAGCAACCAGAGTGTTCCCACATGGCGAACCACTTGGTTTTCAATTCCGCACGTAGTGGCATTTGTGTTTACAGTATGACGGAGTCACAGCCGAGCTCACAGGCAAAATATTTTCTTACTCGAACATTGCGACCCTTGCACCACGCTTTTAACTCTAATTTGAATTACTCTATTTGTATATTAATTTTTTTTATAATTCTGTTCTGAGGTAGTTGACTGTGACTGATCGTTCGATTTGCTATTACTTCATTATAGGTCTCTTTGTCATTAAAATTTATTTTATACTTTTTAGTTCGATTGGCAATAAAAGCGTGTTTTTTAGTTTTTTTAAACTATTTTTATTTGCTACTTTTTAGTTCGATTAGCAAAAAAGCGTGTTTTTTAGTTTTTTTTTAACTATTTTTTATTATGAATGAAAATTATTGTTATCATTGCCGTCAGTGAATTAATGATTCGATATATTCGTGTTATATTTAATTCCTTTCTTATCGACTGTGAGTCTAAAGCTATGCAGTTATCTGCCGTGATAAAGAAGTAATCGGGATGAAGAACTTATTTCGTGGAGGGAGCCTGAGAAACGGCTACCCCACTCCATTGGCTAGTTTTTTTCGATTTTCGTGGTGTGGTGCACTATGAATTCCTTCCACCTGGCCAAACTGTTAATAAGGAATATTATTTGAGCGTTATGCGTCGTTTACGTGAAGCAATTCGTCTAAAAAGACCAGAATTATGGGCCAACAACTCTTGGTTTTTGCATCACGATAATGCACCGTCTCACACTGCACTCGTTCTTCGTGACCATTTCGCCAAAAATGCCACGCATATCGTTCCGCAACCACCGTATTCGCCTGATTTGGCTCCGTGTGACTTCTGGCTATTCCCAAAACTCAAGAGACCACTCCGGGGAACGCGTTTCAAGTCGATTGAGGAGATAAAAGCTGAATCGAAGAAGGTGCTGATGGCTATACCGGAAATGGACTATTTGGCATGTTTCGGGAATTGGAAAAATCGTTGGCATAAGTGTATTTCATCGAGAGGGGATAAAATATATTATTTTGAAGGGGATGAAATTGATTTACAAGAATAAATAAAGATTTTTCATTTTACAACCAAATTCACCTTACTTTTTGCCCACAGATAAAAAAAGAAAATATTAATCCTGGCAATCCTAATAAGGATAATGGAAAACTTTTATCAAATTATTGCATTGTCATCGGTCCTTGATAGGTGTGCAAAATTCCAAGTCGATCAGATTTTTAGAAGCCAGTGAAAATTAAGCTCAAAGATTTCATTACATACATACATACAACCCGACCTAATAAAAGTGTGTTAAAAAAGCGCAAGACAGATGGAGGTCTGTTTCATCGTGTGCTATTTCGAATGGAAATCCCCCGCCATTCAATTTCCAAACTCATTGCGGTGTTCACTGATCACTGGGTGATTGGTACTCATGCGGAGAAGCTTGGAATTCCGTACAACAACTATAGCAGAAGCTGTGGGGATCCTGCAGAGAAAGAGACTGTTGAACACTTTCTCTACAAATGTCCGGCTCTGGCGGCCAGGCGCTTGAGATTCCTTAGCGTGCCCTTTGCGGATGGCTTGAAGAAATTCTGCAGCCTAGATCCCTTTTCTCTCCTCCACTACATCAACAGCACTGGATGGCTGTAGACGGGTTTCCCTTCCCTAATTTTTTTTTCGCAGGTAGTGGTCCACATTATGGTATCAAAACGCCACGTAAGTGCTACTTGTAGTGTACGTGGGGTACTCTTACCATCTAACCTACCTACCAATGTCTCTTTTGAGTTCGTTTTTGAGAGGCTCGCTAATTTCTGTCAGATTATCCGACCTTCTAGTCCGCGGAAAATAGTCTGCTTGATCGTTTTTCGGAGCACATCTATGTCTTGAGATCGAGTATGGAATGAATCAATAAAAAAATATGTATGGCGCAAAATTAGTCGTCCAATTATGCTTTTGAATAACTGTTAATACTTAATAAAAATAATTTTGAGTGATGGAAATATTTATTTCGACCTTTACGCACTCAATTGTTTCTTTTCGCCTTTGATAGCCCGATTCGACCAAGTATATATCGCAGAACGTTTGTGTTCGATATCCTGCTAAGCTGATACGGCTGTGCAGAATGACGTTGAGTAACACAAAAAGCTCCGTCAAGATAGGAAAAGACCTCTCCGAACCTGTTGATACCGTTCGAGGCTTCAGACAAGGTGGCCCATTGTCATGCGAACTCTTCAACTTTATTATGAAGAGTGTGGTTCGAGTGTGAGAAGAAGGAAAGGGAACTTTTTTCTATTAAAGTGTCCAGCTGTTGTTGTTGTAGCAGCATAAACATTCCCCGTGCATATACGAGAAATGCTGCTGAAGTGACAGTCCTTGGCCGGATATAAATCCGGGTCGTTCCGGTTACGCAGAACCGACTGTCGTGGGAACGGGTGTCCAGCTCTTTGCCTATGCTGATAGCTTCACATCATCGGTCATACCAAGCGGGATGGCGCCGTCGAAGATCGAAATTAACATCTATAAATACGATGTGGTCAAGGACTTCATTTATCTTGGTTCCCCTATTACCAACAACAAAGATGTCAGCATTGAAAACAAGCTAAGGATAGCTCTTGCCAACAGGTGCTACTTTGAAGCCTGGTATGTAAACTGCCAATTCTTATTAATTGGCGCGATAACCGCTTGCGCGATTTTGGCCGAGTTTAACAAAACGCGCCAGTCGTTTCTTTCTGGTGCTAACCGGTGCCAATTGGATACACCAAGTGAAGCCAAGTCCTTCTCCACCTGATCTTTCCAAGGCAAAGGAGGCCTTCCTCTTCCTCTGCTACCACCAGCTGATACCGCATCGAATACTTTCAGAGCCGGAGCGTTTGTATCCATTCGGACGAAATGACCCAGCCAACGTAGTCGCTACATCTTTATTCGCTGCGATATGTCTATGTCGCCGTAAACCTCATACAACTCATCGTTCCATCGCCTGCGATATTCGCCGTTGCCAACGTCCAAAGGTCTCAAAAGTTTTGTTCGTCGAGAGAGGACTTTACTACTCAGTTTTCAGTGTCATGCGCCAATTGCTTCCATAAAGAGAGAAGTGAGTGCCCTTACTTTGGCTTTAAATTCACTAGAGGTACACCGGTTCGGTACCACTAAATTTCCCTGCAGGGTCTAGTAAGTTACTACTTATACTTACATAAATATATGTATGTGTATAAAAGTATGTGTGCACGCCGATCGCAAATATTGTTTCCCAACAAAACAACAAAAAAACGAAGCATAGCAATTTGTCAATTTGAATTTACTTCCTCTGTGATTTTATTTTTCCGTGGCTACTGTAGTTATTATTTCCATTACACCTATGTGCGAGTATGTATGTATGTATGTATGTATTATTTTCTCAACTCTGTTGTCATCTCTAAATTTCCTTACTATTTGAATATCATTTAGCAATTGAGGCAGGCCCCTCAGCATTTCGCATGTCAACTTGGCTTTTTCGTTAAGTGTGCACAACAGGTAACACGCAAGCCAACAACAAGAACAAGAATATCAACAGCAAATTCACAAACAACAAACAAAACATGGGAAAGTACACAGCGAACATGATTTTGAAATCAAGAATCACTGCATTTCTTGTTAACTTGCGAGAATATATTTATATTGTACAGGGTCTTTCAAGTTCGAGTTTCTCTTTCGTGCAAAGAAATCTATTATCTTTTTATTAAGAGTCCACATTTTTAGAATCCTCAATGGTATTTTCCACATGAACCTCGCGTTCACACTTACAGGTGTCGATTCTTTGGGTGAAATCTTTGATGTTTCGTTTATAGTTAATTCTCATAGCTGTCCTGGTAAAAAAAAATATATATAACGCCAACAACAACAGGTTGCAGATATCGTAACATTATTCACACATTCTGAGCTGCACACATTTAATATTTTTCTATCAGAGCAACGATATTTTCAATTAAGAGGCCAATATGAATGTGCACTGGTGTTTTTATGCTTTGTCCCAAGGGGCCCGGCCAAAATTTTTCAACTAACTTTTTTAACCCTTTTTCCCCCGCCATCAGATTCTGTAAAAGTGTGTGCGCATGTCCTTGAAAGCGTGGATAATTTCTATTACTTGGGATGTATAATCGCCGCAGATGGAGAAAGTGAGTCTGACGTTGAAAGCAGAATTACCAAAGCCAAAGTGACATTCGGCACTCTTGCACCACTCTAGACAAAATAATAACATAATTACGCACACGAAACTGCGAATTTTCATCGCATGCGTGAAGTCGGTCCTACTATAAAGCTGTACAACGTCGAAAGTCCCCGCAATGATCACAAGGCGTCTCCAAACGTCCATCAACCGCTGCTCGCGCCGCATAATGCGAATTTTCTGACCTCGAACTATATGCAACACCGATTTACGGAGGAAGGCTAATCAATCCGATGTGGCGACTGAAATCCGCAGAAGAAAATGGCAATGGATCGGCCACACCCCAAGTAAGGTGACTTCTTTATTTTTCTCGAAAAAATGTATTTATTCATCTATATCTATTTTATCACCCTCAGATATAATAAACTTGTGCCAACGTTTTTCCCCAATTCTCGAAACAACTCTGACCCCAAAACGCGCTTTGGAATGGCCTGAACTCTTGAAACGATGCTCACAAGAGGACAAATCCAGTGAGTACGGCGGTTGAGGCAAGATTATGGTGATATTTTTTGTTTAATCGGCCGATTATAAGTCCAGGCATTCTTGTACAAGGATAATAGATTACAAGGTTTTGTCATCCGAACCAAAATTGTGAGAGTAAATTGAACATTCGGCAGCAGAATTGTGCCCGCTCATTTCACGAGAATTCTTACGCTCTTCAAATCAGTCGTTGTTCAGACGTCAACGAAGTAAGCAACAAAGGCTCAGTTTTGTCGTAAACACACCCCTCTTCCATCCCCTGTTACACGAGCAGATCAGCTAATATCTTCAAAATCGCTTAGAGTTGGTTCACGATCTCTCAACCGTGTGTCCTGTAGCATGGCAGCAGGCCAATACAGACATTCATCTCAGTTAAATGAAGCTCGTCACCATCATTACGCCATTTTTACGTACATATACGATTTTGATACACTGGGGCATTTTTTCTTGGATAGAAAATAATCCTTACAGACTTATTTAACACTATCGATAGAGTAACCAATGCAATTCGCCAAAACGACGGTTTTGTTTACAAACACTTAAGAACAGAAATATGGCAATCTTTCCTGGACATCACAAAGGGTTTATTTGGCAATCGAGTAAACTGTTCAAACGCTCAGTCCGTAGTGACGAAAATTACACATTTTATTAGTTATTTATGTCATTTTAATTTTTTATTATTTAGGTAAAAATTACTGGAATACTAATAATGATCCTTTCATAATATATTTATTTATTTATTTATTAAAAGAGTAACAATTATAAATAACTATTCCACTTAAAGAGCTAAAGCACTGGCTACTATGGCCTTCGGCTATTAGTATAATAAAAACGACAGTGTGTCTTATAGCCTTAACTTACATCTAGATACATAATCACAAATCTGATCCTTTCATAATATAAAGGGTGATTAAATTTTAAGGGTCGATGTTGAATGTGAACCACACTTAAACGTCAAGTTTTTTCTGCATTTCATTTGACATTTTTCAATTTCAGACTAACTCAATTTCAACCATGGAAAGATACACAATCGAGCAACGCGTTAAAGTTATTCAGGCTTATTATGAAAACGGGCGTTCAAATCAAAATGCATATCGCACACTTCGTGAAGAAAATCATCTTCAGTGATGAGACACATTTTCACCTCAGTGAATTCGTCAATAAGCAGAATTGCCGCATTTGGGCAAATGATAATCCAAGAGTGATTGCCGAAAAACCAAAGCACCCACAAAGAGTGACTGTTTGGTGCGGTTTATGGGCCGGCGGCATCATTGGGCCGTATTTTTTCCAAAATGAGGCCGGTCAGGCAGTTACTGAGAATAGTGGTCGCTATCGTGAGATGATAACGAACTTTTTTATGGCCCGAATTGGAAGATATGGATGTGGACGATATGTGGTTTCAACAGGACGGTGCCGCTTGTCACACAGCGAACGAAACAATGGCTCTTTTGCGCGAAAAATTTGATAGCCGAATAATCTCTCGTCGCGGCGATGTCAATTGGCCGCCAAGATCATGTAATTTGACACCGTTGGACTTCTTTCTTTGGGGTTATTCGAACGAAAAGGTGTACGTCGATAAGCCAGCAACAATTCAAGAGCTAAAGGATGAGAAAATTCGGCACATTAACGGCAAAGAACCTCAATTATGCCTCAGCGTCATCGAAAATTTGGACCATCGGTTGGAGGTGTGCCGCGGCGGCCATTTGGCCGATATTTTGTTCCATGCGTAATTGAGCTATACCAATATTATCATAATAAAGAGAAATGACAATCATTTCCTAAAAAAATTTTATTTTATTCAAAATCAACACCGGCCTTTGAAACTTAACCACCCTTTATATAAACAAACTAGCCTTTATATTTGTTCTTATTTTTTGTTTATCTTGTGCCAAACAACGCGGTTTTGTCAGACTCACAATTAATGCATTTTGCAAGAAAAGATATATTGAATTTTTTTACTTAGTTGTTTCTCAGGACGCATTGCTTTCCAAACGCATAGTTTCCTATAGGCACAATTTTTTCATATTCAAATTCAATTCGCATTCGTCGAATTCGCCCTTATGACTGATTTTTTGACTAGAAATCGCATTTTAACCATGAATTACTCACCGTATTCATCTGATATGGATCCCTGTGACTTCTACCTATATGAAAAATTGGATCTGGCCACGAAAGGAAAACGTTTTATGCCCGTAGAGGCCATCCAAAAGGCTTGTGCCGACATCCTGAAGAGCATTCCGGTCAATGACCTGAAATACTCTCTCGAAAAGCTTTTAGATCGCGTAAAACAATGAATCGAGGCCAGAGGAGACTATTTTGAATAAATAAACTCGAAGTTATCAGAGCAAAGTTCCTGACGTTTCTATTTTAATTAGCTCAGTCTTTTTAATTTTGGACTTCACCTTATATATGTATATCGCAAACGAGTTGCTCAACTATATTAATATTTATAAAACTGCATTGCGCAAAAGAGGCCGTCCATTATCGCTTCTCACAATTTGCAAGTCAAGCCCACTAACAATTCCTTTATCTCCAGCTGTTGCTGCTAACGCAGCACCAGAATCTCAAACGTCTAAGTGATATAAAATCAGATGCTTCGGTAGAGGCAAAACCCATACGATTCCAGCAAATCGATTATTTGTTTAAATGAGAAGCGAAAGGCAGTTGCAGGCCTTATTGCACCGGTTAGCCACGCTTTAAAGGGAAGGAAGAGAGCGAAAGCTTCCAAGAGTGAGCAGAACGGCTCGTAATGGCTCTGTGTATAGTATTTTAATCAGATAATAATATTAAATCGCTGAATGAAGAGCGCATCCACTTTTTTATTAAAAGCTGATCTGAGAAAAACCCACTGATGGCGCTTTATATCGATGGTTTTCGAGAAAAACGACACAACTCAAAATTAACTCAAATTCGGAGTTTTGCCGTTAAAAGCAAAAATCAACTACAGAGTTTATACATTTTTATCTGGAAAAGCGTCATAAGCGAATCTTGAAGCAATTCTGAGAGATGGCGTTAGTGTCGTTTTGTCAGGTGATCGAATTGGCGCGTCACTTATCTAGAAAACTGACCCAACTCAGTACTTTGTATTTTTGAATTATGTCACTTTTCTCGAAAACCATCGATATGTTGTATATAAACAATTATTGTATACACGCAGATGTACATTAGAGTGGGACGAAAAAAAGTTGGAGCAGTACCTGTGTGTTATTTGAAGTTTATGGTGAGAGGATTTTAGTAGCATGAAAAAATTATTTTTGTTTTGTACACCTGAAGGCAATATGTGTGTATATACATTAGACCAGGTCGGTTCTCATAAAAAAAAAAGGTTGGAAAAGTGATCGCCTATATTTAAAGTTTATATTAAGAGGATTTCAGTATCGTAAAAATGATTTTTTTGATACTTTCAAAAACCGCTGAAATGATTTATTTTTATTATAAGCGAATAATTTTTTAATTGATGTTTAAAAGCAATAGGTCCAAATTCTAGTTTTTGTATTGGTAGCAGCATAAACATTCCCAATAAATGTTTGAGGAATGCTGCTGGAATCACAGTCCTCGGACGAACATTAATCCGGGTCGTTCCGATTATGTAGAACAGGTTGCCATTATTCAAGTCTTCAGAATTATTTGAAGTAATAAAATATTTTTGTTTATGAATTTAGCAAAGCAGTTTAAAAGCTAACTTTTAATAAATTTTTAAGTGCTTGAAACTGATGAAACAAAAAACCTATGTTAGGGTGGCAGTTACATCATTGCAGAACTTAGTCAACTATGCGAAAACGACTACGGAGCTTAAAAGGACATAACAACGAAATTTAGAACTTTTCAACATAAAATAATAATACAATGCTTTAAAAAACAGGACTTTCATCGTACCCCATTTTGGCGATTTTTAAAAGTTTGAAAAAAATGGTTTTATGGTGCCGAAGACCTGGCATCATGAGTAGACTTTTCCAATCATTTTTTTGTTTTTTTGAATGGCAACCGACCCGGTCTAGTGTGTCTACACCTTGTGGTCAGATGTAAAAAAAATGTATTGTTTATGTTGCCAAAATCTTCTGAATATTAGCTTCAAATACAGGGGTGGATATTTAAAATTTTTTTGTAGGCAACCGCTCCGGTCTAATTTATCATGCATTCCGATGTCAAAAAAAGCAACTTGTTTATGGTGCCGAAAATCTTCTCAACTTATAGTACATCTTCAAATACAGAGGTGGACTTTTCCGAGTTTTTCTTTTATTTATGCAACTGACCCGTCTGACTGTATTTTGCATTCAGATGTAAAAAAAACATTACTGTTTATGTTGCCGAAATCTTCTGAACATTAGCTTCAAATGCAAGGTTGGACTTTTCTAAAGTTTGTTTTTGTTTTTTTTTTTTTTTTTTTGTATGGCAACCGACCCGGTCTAATGAGCATAAATATAAACCAAAAAAATTTTCTTGGTGCCGAAATCCTCTCAACATAAGCCCCAAATAATTTTTTTTTTATTGGCGACCGACCCGGTCTAATGAACTTATATACATATTGCGTTCAGACGAAGATGCAAATATATGAGCACTGTTTCGCTAATTGGTGACATACGGAGAAAATAAGTAGATGAACAGCATTATTGAAATGTAAATTTTTAATAAAACTAATTATACACTACAACAACAAAGCAATTACCAATGCAAAGCAATCATTTTAAGCGTGTAAAAGATTCGCGCTACTTAGTGCAAAGAGGAGCGTAATCAGAATCGCTGTTACTACTATGATAATAATAGTTATTCAACACTGCACACTTTTATAATTTTAATTGTTTAATTTCGTTTTTTGTTTTTTTGGTCCCGCGCTCTCAAATGATCGCATGCAGTTACTTGTATATTGAAACCGTTAAAAAAATTATACTGAGCATTATTTTTGCATTACCTACAACACAAAAGATGATATCGCATCTCAACTCATACTTTGCAGATTTTTTGTTGTTTTTTATTATTATTTTTTGTTTTTATATTAGAGATATTTGGTGCTCTCTGTTTACTATTGTTTTTGATAATGATAATGACACACCAATTACACGTCTGCACCGCGTCGGAAAATAAATACGAGTGAATTTGTTAAAAGGCGCAACCACAGCGATTCCCCTGCATACTCCTATCTACATATGAATATGTTTGCACATATGTTCGCATCTCCCCCTGCGCCGCTGAGTGGTGATTTTTTCTCACAAGCTAATATGCATACACATACATATGCACATACTTGTAAACACTTCACTCGTACTAGAATTCTGAGAAGAGGTGAAGGCTTTCAACAAGTATTAAAACATGTTGCAGTTTTTGCGATTTCTGCTGGCCGCTTATAGAATGAATGTAAATGGGAGTGAATGAATAAATGACGCGGGGAACTAAGGATCGATATGAAAGTGACTAACTGTATGAGGCCGTGCTTAAAATGCGTATCTGGCATTTGGTTAATTTATAAAATATTTTAAATAACTGCAAAGAGCCATGAAAAGAATTTGGAAACTTCTGCAACGTTTTGTTGCCAGACGGTGACCGGCTGAGAGGTAGTTGCTCGTGGCTCATTTTCTTAACGTTCGTTTAATTTTCGTTCACTTCTGAGTAGCTCAACAGACATAATGAATTGAATTCGTTTCGTTAACGAGTAAAAATAACTTTACAAAAGAATGTCATTATTTTCTCGGTAGATATGTAGCTGTAGCGATCGATAAGTCGTAAATTATCGATCAAACAATTTAAAGTTTATGCGCGTTGTCAACGTAACATTTCACACTAAAAAAATCGTTTGTTGTTTTTTTTGTTTCTCACATTCGGTTGTGAGTTACAGGGAATTAGCAATGGAAATCAACAAAGAGAAAATTCGGTACATTTTACAGTTTTTCTTTGATAAAGGCGAAAATGCAAGCCAGGCTGCTGAAATGGTGAATGTTGTCTTGGGTACCGATACTGTAACTGTTTCGGCGATGCTGTTCAGGCATTTTTGATGTTAAAGAAAACGTCGATAATATCGAAAATGTTGATAAAAACACAGAAATAATCGAAGGTGACCGGCATGTTAGTAGTAGTAGCACCGGCCAGGTGCTAAAGATCGGCCATAAAATAGTTTTAAACCATTTACGCGAAATAAAAATAAAAATGATGGGGTTCTATTTCTCTGTCCGTAGCTGTATGTATTCATAAGTAGCTAATCGCTAGTTAAGGCGCAGCCTGTCGACTAAATTTAACATCTAATATAAACGTTTCGATTCCGTTACAGTAGAAACCAAAATGTAATTATTTTGATATTGTCACTGTGTCGCTTTTTTGGATTTCCAATTTATTTTTTTATTAAAAAAATAAAAAATTTGATGATTTTAATGCGTTGTCTAAGTAGTCTAAATTTTACGCTACTATGTAAAACCAAAGTTGCTTCATATTAATACGAGTAATGCACCAGAATTGTATCTGCTATTTTTACTGTCGTCACAAGCACGATTTCTAATTAATCTCAAATGTATGTATGTTTGTATGTAAACAGTTGAATGCGAAGCAGAATTAATATTAATTTTATTTAGCAAATCACAGCTTGAAATTTCTTAAAATGCCCGGAGACCGGTTTAGAGCTTATCGATTGAGAAGTATTGAGATTTTGCGCGTAAACACAATTGATCAGCTTGAAAGCTTCAAGAGGAGAGCATTACTCATAAATATATGTAGGTATGTATGTATGTATGTATATGCACATAAATATACTATACAAGCATATGTCGCATGCGAGCAGCAGCCAAAGTCAAATGAATTTGCGCTTGATTATCAATTTGTTGGCACCAGATTCGCTGTACGCAAAGGAGTTCATATGAAATGATAGAAAAGGTTTTGCGCCTCAGACAGCCTTTTCGCCAAGAGCAAATTTTCTGCCCCTCGAAATTTGCATAAAACTGCAGCTCTCTCTTTTAGAGGAACAACAACCAAACGCACAACACAAATTGGAGGAGAAGCACGGCCAAACTCCTAACAAAGGATATACAAGCATTTGTGCATATTGGAAGATATATATGTGTGCGTATGTATATGTCGCCTGCAACTGAATGGAGAGTGCAGCGTACAACAGCTCAGAGTGAAAATTTATTCAACACTTTCTTGAGAAAAGTTGTTGTTGAAACGCGTTAAAAGCGTGTGTGTGTGTAAGAATGTGTGTTGCGATTATAGGCGCTAAATTGCTAATCTAAGCAAGTAGCACTCAGTTCTAGCTGGTATTTCAATAACTCATTAAGGTTACCAGCTTTAACATTCAGCAGGTTGGGTAAAATTTACACCTGAAATTGAGCTGAATAGAAAAGTTGGAGAGTATGAAATGAAAAAAGTGTAAAATGTGTGAAAAAAATTGGGTTTTAGTGCTCTTCAGTTCAAAGCCTTGCGTATCAGCAATTCAATTATCCGAATTCATTCATTAAAATAGACACTATGCTAATTTTGTATATTGTTTGTTGTTTTGTTTTACTTTATTTTATTAGTTTTTTTTTTTTTTTGCCTTGTGCCCATACCAGAGGTTTCCATTATTATGTGGCGCACTCGTACTCTAATTTCGCCGAATTATTTCAACGCTTCACCAACCCCTAATGGGCAATCATTTGAATTAATGCAGCTGAAATAATGGCGGTCGGAACATTTTAGCAATCATTTGCATTAAACACAAATAACGTATTAAATATATAAATATTAAATAAATAGTTGGTTCAATATGTGACTAAAAGCCGTGACTTTTGTATCTACAATAACAATAACAATAAAGACAAAAACAACAGCAATTAAGGACCAAATATGCCTAGCAATAGAAATAGAAAGGCGAGTTTTATGTATTTAGGAAACGCAGAGTATCCAATACACAGCGAATGGCATAATGGTATTGATAAATTTCGACTATATACCTACATATAGCCTCGGTAGTGTAGCGTAAGTGCATGCCATCCCAGAGGTTGTGTGCTCGAATCCCACCTAAAGCACGTCCCCGCACTTTTCCTAATTGTTCTACTTTCCCTGTTTCTAAAAACAAAAAATCTCATTCCTCAAACTCAAAACCTTGTCCATTCCATCCTTGCTCCCATCTGGGCGATCCCTTTGGCAGAAAAATCTGAAACACAGATGGCGCTCCAGTCAATAAAGAAGGCGTTGTTTCCAAGCAACAACAGGTGCGCATTTCCACTACTTAGGACTGGTAGCGGCAGGCTAATCACCTACCTTGTCATAAATCAAATAGATTAACGAATCTAACGCAAGACAAGCCTTGTTGAGGCCCTATGCTCGCGAGAGGTGTGAACAAGAAAAAAAAAAGTTTATTTTAAATTAATTTGAGTTACTTTTTTTGTTATAAAATTATATTTCATGCTACAACAAAAACCACATAAATCAAACTTTGAAATTTTACGCAAATTTCCAAACATTCAGCCAACTTCCATCATATTTTCACACTTCATTTAGAATTTTTAGAAATTTTTCGGATATGCAGCTTCATAGTATATTTAATAGTAGTAAAATAAAGAGCAAGTTTGAATTTGTTAAAAAGTCCCATTGATTTTTGATCATTTTTTTTCTCTATAGAGTTGCGGATTTCCTTCATATAACGAATTTTTTTATTATTATTATATCCTATGGCTCCAGAAAAGAATAAACGGCCACAACAAATTCTTTCCGTTCAGATCTATTCTGCGCCAGCCTCTTATCGTCATTTCTGATCAATTTCTGCTCGCGCGTTCTAAATCCAACAACCGTTTTCTTTCCAAGTGCATGTTGGCATGCCTCGTCTACGGCTGCACCTCATCTTTTCCTTTTTTTTGGAGAAAAAAACGCAGCACCGTCAGCGAATAAAAGTTATTAAACATCAACGAAATTGTTTAACATTTTCAAACTAGCATTTTATTATACAAAACTTTAGTGGCTATTAAACAGCGTACGAAAATTTTTTCTAGAAATTCTAATTTAAAAAAAATCTAATTAAAAAAATGTTATATATTACAATTTTTGTTAAATTAATTTTTGAAATGTTCGCATAATGTTCGAAATTGGGCTGTACAAGGTGGCGCAAAAATAATCATCCAATTTGGTTTTGAATAACTTTTTTACTAAAGAAATTAGCTGATATTTTATAAAAAAGTAAACACGAAATTATATCAACAATCAGCAACAAAACTAGCACTGCTGTGGAAGAAGTCCGCTTGCGCCGAGCGCTAACGACCACCTACAGTTTAGTGTGAAACCTTTTCCTTCGCACGGAGATCTCGTTTCCATAAGCAAATTAGTGTAGCCCTAACTTAGTGCTCATTGGAGTTTTGTTTCTTTATTCTAGAATTTCATTGAAAAATGCCCTACTGAAACTGCGAAAGAGTGAACGGCGCACGTGAAGGGGTTAACAGAAAAAAACTGCCATCACTGTTTCGATTAATGGAAGATGCGCATTTTAAGGGCATAGAAGGGATATATACGTACTTGTATTGAGGATTATAATAAGCAAATAGGTGTGAAATATAAATAAAATATTCTACAGCGTCAGCCTAGTTATTTAATAGCACCACCTCGTACACCATTAATGCAAAATACGTACATATAAGAAAAATAAAACTTTTCAACCACACCATTACGGGCACAAAGTAACACGGAATTTTCATATCATAGTAAAATCAGTTGCATTAAAAAATCTGGAAACTTGTAAACTTGCAAAGCACACGTCTGTTGTCAAAACTCGCTTCGATCACAGAAATAAAAGACCCACACACATACATACATACCTATCTTCATCTTAAACCCTCTTTGAGCACGATTTCAGGCAATAAACACAAGCAAAGTGGTAGTGAGGAAATTTTCATTTTCATCTACCTGGGTACCCTCTGTACCTCAAGCAAAATAAATATTGTATAATTAGCGTATTTTACCTATATCTGCATAATTTTGTAGGTGGCGGCAAGCAGGCTTTGAACAAATTGACTTTCATTGTTTAATTAAGAATTATTGAGATTCAACTTACATATGGCATTAATTGCAATCGAATAAATAAAAATATCCGTACTTAGATATGTACTTATGTATGTATGTATGTAACTACAAAAAATGAATACAAGACAAATAGTAAACAGATAATTGAATAGGTACGTAAATCGCAGCAAATGAATCTGCGGTCAACTAAGTGAGTGGCATCGACTGGAGGGGCAAACCACTTGAGGGCTATCAAAGGCCAATTAAGAAGCGTAGTAAAAAGCTAAAAGGAATAAAATAAGGTAGCAGATAAGAATCTTGACAATCGAATTAACAACTTTTGTAACTTTTGTTGCTTAAGAAAAAAAATAGTACAATAAAAAACACAATAAGTACATGTAATAACAAAATAATTTACATACACATACATACATACGTAGTTTGTAAAGAATTTAGAGAGACGCGCACAAGGCTTCAAATGAGAAGGCAAAGCAACATACAACATACATACAGACATCACACACATTGAAAATATTTTTGATTAATCCATTAAATCCATAAAATCCATAAAATCGTGGCCAAGAATGTGCGCATCTCGCTACTCCACCAGGTCAGTCTCATACATACATACATATATACGTACATCACTTCAAGATTTTGACAAGCCTTGATTACTTATTTGTTTATATTTTAATTAAAATTTTTTTCAAGTGGCAAACTTGGTAGAAGATTCGTAAAAATTCGAAAATTGTTCTTGAAAACTTCAAAATTTTTTATTTGAATTAAAAAAAAAATTGCATATGCAGTTTTACAGCGCATTAAATTTTATCGTAATAAAAAGCAAGTTTAAAGTAGCTCAAAGCTATTGTTGATTTTTGATTATTTTTTCCCCTGACGGTGTTGCGTTTTTTCACCATATCAAAAAACTGTGATGGAATTTTATACAGAGGGAATGGACAATACCGGGGGAAAAGAAAACGCCTATGAAATATCAATTAGATTTTCTAGCAACTTCAAACTTGGATTTGACTAAATAAATATAAATTAAATTTAGAACAATCAGAATATACAGGCGGTGTTATGATCTGAAAAATAGAGGAGATGCGAAACGAGTTGTAACCTAATTTCCATTAATTTTGCGGTCACAGCTGCTGAGGCGTGAGCTGATGCGTTGTCGTGATGGAAAAATAAAACCACTAGACTTCTTCGAAACGAATGCCGAATAAAGGGTGGTTAAATTTTAAGGGCCAATATTGAAAGTGAACCACACCTAAACGTCAAGTTTTTTTCTGCATTTCATTTGACGTTTTTCAATTTCAAACTAACTCAATTTGAAACATGGAAAGATTCATCATCAAAATGCATATCGCACACTTCGTGAAGAAAATCATCTTCAGTGATGAGACACATTTTCACCTCAGTGGATTCGTCAATAAGCAGAATTGCCGCATTTGGGCAAATGATAATCCAAGAGTGATTGCCGAAAAACCAAAGCACCCACAAAGAGTGACTGTTTGGTGCGGTTTATGGGCCGGCGGCATCATTGGGCCGTATTTTTTCCAAAATGAGGCCGCTTGTCGCACAGCTAACGAAACAATGGCTCTTTTGCGCGAAAAATTTGATGGCCGAATAATCTCACGTCGCGGCGATGTCAATTGGCCGCCAAGATCATGTGATTTGACACCGTTGGACTTAATTCTTTGGGGTTATTCGAACGAAAAGGTGTACGTCGATAAGCCAGCAACAATTCAAGAGCTAAAGGATGAGATAATTCGGCACATTAACGGCAAAGAACCTCAATTATGCCTCAGCGTCATCGAAAATTTGGGGCATCGGTTGGAGGTGTGCCGCGGCGGCCATTTGGCCGATATTTTGTTCCATGCGTAATTGAGCCATACCAATATTATCATAGTAAAGAGAAATGGCATAAAGAAATAGTCTGATCTGGCTGAAACTTGGTGTATGTTCTTGCAAGAGATGCTACTACCCAAACATAACCTTGATACGCACCAGTTGCGGCATCTCTGTGACTTTGCATGGGCTTTTCAAACGACCCTCATACATTAAATATGTAAGTGAAGATATTTGTAAAGAAAACGAAACCGTTGACTAGGTTTATAGTTGACTTTGAAGTGGTATTCACGGTATTCAGAATTATCAAAGTATAAACTAGAATTTTTTGACAACTTCTTCTGAATAGCAGCGATTCGTGATTTCAGTAGAGAAATGCAGTAGCAGTAGTCGAGTATTTCTAGGAGCGGCTGGCTAAAGTGCATGATATCCCATATACTAGAGCGTAAAAGCTTCACATATAAAATGACTTTTGAACACCCAGAAGAATACTCGTACGTGATCTTCAAGTGAAAAGAAATACAATAATGCAGTTTAAAACTAAGTGCAAATAGACTGGCATCATCAGACAAAGAAAGAACTTTTTTTTTTACTTTCTACAAACACTTAGTTTACGCTCTTACGTACGGTCCTATGGGACAGAGGGACATAGAATGTTGTTACGAAAAAGATAACTCTTGCATTTAGAGAAATTTCAGAAGGTTAGAAAGTTCATCAATCAGTTGTCTAATAGTCAGCTATTTAATTAAGTTTGGCATTATGGCATTTTCAAATTAGGATATCCATATATTTATAAGACCACAAAAAAATTCTTCCAAAGAGCATCTCTCAAAAACTTCGAGCACTAAACCGTTGGTCTACGTTGAACTGTGGTGTGGGAGCTGGCCTCTATTCGGAGTTTTTCAAATTATCCAAATTAATTCGACTTCCTAACTACGCCAGCGTATTGCAGGTAGAACTATTAGTAATCAGAGAAGCATGCAAATCACCAAAACACTACAAAGAAATTGGTGGAGGAGTAGCTATATTTCTGACAGTCAAGCAGGTATCAATGCTCTAGATTCTACTTCCATTTCATCAAAACTAGCACCCTATAATTTCCTTGGAGCAGATTCTATGAAGATTATATTTATCTCTAATAATAGCTAATAATCTAGGTTCTTCAACAAATGCTTCGTCAACACCCGACTTCCCTTCTGCCAGGAGTTATGGGATGTGAAATTGAAAAAATTGGAAGAAATTTCTTAAATTTTTTAAATTTTTACAATTTTTTTGCCATGATGCCCGATAACCGTTACATTTTCTTGCAAGTTTTGATATTCTAACGGTTTTGCAACAACTTTTTTACCCTGCCTAAAATAGTTTCCAAGTAACAGTGGAAATATGTGCTAACCCATACCGCATAGAGACTCTAGACAAAGAATTATTGGACGTGACAAAAGTACAACTGAAAAATGCCATTCTGTAGAATTTTAGCTGAAACAAAGGAATGAAATTTCATTTCATTCGAAATTAAAATTAACGGATTTCGGCACATTCAATGCATGCACACGGGAGTTTCGTGAAATTTAACGAAAAGCACAAATATGTGCACACGGTAGGTAATGTGTTGGGACCTATGTAGGTTTCAAAGGTAAGGTATTTACCCAAGGTTTCATAAAACACAAAATTCACCTGATGTTGCCATCTAGTTTTTTTTAAGGTAAGAAATTTAATATAAAAATATATTAATAGTAAATAAATATGTATGCGTATATTAGAGCGGGTGACTTTTTTCAACTCACTTTAATCGAATAATATTTTAAATGGCATTGCCACCTAATTTTAAAGAAAACATTTAAAATAATTAGAAAATTTAATTATAGGTTAGGACATGGGTGTGAAATAAAATGTGTCCAAAAGAATGAACAAAGCTTTAATTAAAATGCTTTGTATGTGGTGTTGTCACCTAGCTCTTAAGGTGCGAATGATGAATTATAGCACAAGGGAATAGGTTGGGGGTATCACGCATGCAAATTATGATTGACAACATTTTTTGAAAGGCGTTGCCATTTATTTTTTATATCAAAAAGTATTCGAATTGTTTCATAATATGAAGTATGTAAAAGGTGGCGCAAAATTAATCACCCTATCGGAAGGTTTATAATTTTTACAAATGGCGTCGTACGTCAGTCATATTTGACACTCGTCAACTAGACAGCCGCAGTATACAAACAGACGAGCAGTAGAGCGCAGAAAGCTCAAATGAAAAATTTCCATCACTTGATAATTTGTTTTTTTTTGTTTGTAATTTTTTTGTTTTGTATAGGTACCTCTGTTTTCACTTACGGATCCAAGATGGAATCTGGAATGGGAGCGGGGGCTTTCTCTAAATCAGCCAGCATTTCAATCTCCTTTAAACTGCCGGAAACGAGCAGCGTTTTTCAAGCAGAGGTCTTCGCGATCCTGCAAGCATGCAAAATGCATAGGATCGCTGTTGGGAAGGAGACATTAACATTTTTTGCGAATTCCCATTGCTGTGAGATCGCTTCCTACTGCGTCTATCCATCGGTTTCTCGGTCATCCCTTCGCCTTCGCACCAATTATCTTTCCAGTCATGGCTTTCCTTACGGCGGATTCAGCAGGCATACGGAGCACGTGACCTAGCCGCATACGCTGCGCCTATAAAAAACGCACAGCTGTCTTGTCTTGGATAAGTTCGTTCAATTCCGAGTTGTACCTAATTCTGTAGCTGCCATCTTTATTTTTAATGGGTCCGAACACTTTCATTAAAATTTTCCTTTCGAAGTTAGCAATAAGCGCAATTTCATTAATTTTCATAGTCCACACGTCGCAACCATATGTCAAAATTGGTCGTAAAAGAGTTTTATACATGGTCAGCTTCGTAGATCTAGATAAAAGACGAGACCTGAAAAAACTAAGGTGTGAATAGTAGTGAATATAACACCTAGATATTTAAATTGTTGCACCGCTTCAAAAGTACATGCACCTACATGAAGATTCTGTGCATTTGTGTGCCGTCTTGATTTCAGCATGTATTGCGTTTTACACTCGTTAACGAAGAGGCCAATATCGTTGGCAGTTTTGTCAATTTTTAAAAAGGTTTCATTTAAGTCGTTCGTGTTCCTCGAAAAATTGGCGATATCGTCTGCATAGGCACATATTTGCGTTGTTTTAATTAGTAATGTACCACCTTTGTTGACTTCTTTTATAACAAAATGCAGCATCAAATTGAATATGGCAGAGGATAGTGCATCACCTTGTTTGACACCAGATTCAATTGCGAATGACTCTGTGAGCTTCCCTTGGATGATTACTTTTGCTTTTGTATCCGTGAGCGTAGCGATGATTAGCCTTATAAGTTTTGCTGGAACTCCTAGGCTAAGCGACCGACCTCTATGAATACCTAAAGTAGACATCATGTAGGATGTCAGCGCTTTTGGCGAATCTCAGTAGAGCTGGGAGCTCCGCTTTTGAGACAGTGGGGCTCCCAGGCATTTTAGTCGGCTTTTTTAATTCTGCCGGACAAACGCACAGAAGGTGTTCTAAAGTTTCCTCAACTTCTTGAGGAATCTTCTCTGCATTTCCTGCATTTGTCCGTGTTAGCAATCCCTATCTTGTACGCATGTGCAGCCAATAGATTATGACCTGTTAGCATACCTATGATAGTTCTGCAGTCCTTTCGCGAGAGCATAAATACGAATTGAGTCAGCTTTTTCTCGTTGGTTCTACACCAAACTTTTGCTGTTTTGCATGTAGTCAGATTGGTCCACCTAGCTTCCACTCGCCTTTTCATGTGGTCGTCCATTTCATTGTATGTTGTATTTAGCGGTTTTGGTATGTCGTTCTCTTGCTCGAAAGGTAGTCTAACAGCACTTTTTGCTATCTCATCTACTATTTCGTTCCCCATAATGCCTTTGTGACCAGATACCCAATAGATATGCAGCCTAGTGTTTGCGGCTAGCCTTTCTATGGCCTCCCCGCTCCGTCGAACATTTTTGGACTTAATACAATATGAGCTTATTGCTTTTATAGCTGCTTGACTGTCCACGTATATATTAATTGTTGAGTTCTTTCTTGTTCTAGTGTAGGCTAGCGCTGCGGCTTTACCCACAGCAAAAACTTCCACTTGGAAAATACTGCTGTGGTCTGGCAGCTTGATAGGATGCCTTATCCCTAGTTTTGAGCAGTAAATACCCGCTCCCACTCCGTCTTAAGTTTTAGAGCCGTCTGTATAGATGTGAAAAGTTCTATGGTCAGGCTTCATGCATTTGCGCCATGCCTCCTCTTCAATTGTAGTGCGAAGCCATCTCTTCCTATTAAAGGACGGAGTCATGTAGTCTGTGCAACCTGTCTCTTCGAGAGATAGCACGGTCCGGAAACTTTTCCCGTAAAAGATCAATGGTTTCATTGCTCGTTATTGGAAGACCCTTTACTTCATTTTATATGCCGCATATTCGCTTTCATAATTTAGATACAAACGCCATATGCACAGAATTGTGAATTGCCCGAATGCGTTTTTAAAATGTTGAGCCTTTTGGGCAATTCATCAGACAATCAAGCAGTTCAGTCAGCCAAACGTCAGCCATGTCACTCAGTGAGTCGGTCAGCCAATCAGTTTGACTGTAAGCAGTCGAACACACTGCGCATCGGCCGCTTTTTATTTACTTTGGAAATGTTTTCCCTGCTTCTCTTCGCATTTGCTGCTTTAATTTTTGTGCAACAGTAATTAAAACTAGTTTTTATCTTGTTGACATATAATTTATTTTTATTTTTTTATTTTTTCATTTTCTTTATGTATTATTTAAAATAGCAACAACTGCTCCTTTGTTGCCGTTGTGTAATAAAAAAGTTGATTAATTTTGTTGTCTGTTGCCTTAATGACCTGTCGCCGTAGCATCGTTGTGTGTGAGTAGCGTGCAACTTGAATAACCACGAAGCTTGAATAATCACAGAGAAATTGCTACCTAAATTCATAACTTGATAGACGCCGACACAACCTACGCATGCGTAGGCATTTCATTGTAACAGCAACAACAAAGCACAGTCAAGTGTAGCTACACGTTGCATGCACGCTGACATCACTGACTTATTTGTCACTGAAATACTAAAAAACGTGGCGAATGCAATCCTAGCGGCGACTATCGCTGCCACCAGAATACGATCAGTTTGACAAAAGCACGCTAAACGCTTGTATTTCACGGTACACTCGCAACAGACAAGCGGAATCTCATGCGGATATAGTCATAAATTAAAATTTAAGCGCAGTATTTAGTTATTAAGCAGCTAGAATTTTATTCCGCCTTTTGTAATTCGGCTACTTAACTACGAGTTCGTGACTGTAGAGTTGCTTTTTTCTAAATTACAAATATTATCATTTCCTAAGTTACATGCAAGCCGACATTGAAAGAGAAAGCTTTTGCGCTTTTGCAAATTTGCAAATTTGCTATTCTTATCGCTGCATTGTTGCTTGTAATGCCCGCTAAAATTAATAAAAATTTTCCAAACAATTTGTCACTATGCCAAAAAAATGGTGTAAATCAATCAGTTGGATAATAAATTAATCATCATTTGCACTTTTATTGTTAAAATGCACTTTTGTTTATTTATCTTTGCCCGGCTTATTGCTTTTTTGTGGCCTCATTAATCGATATAATCGATTTTAAAATCGACAAATTTATTGAGCATGCAAATTCACAAGTTTTAACAATTTCCTTGGCGTTGTAAAAATGCGAATATGCGTTTCAATATTCGCCGATGCGGTTTGAATGTCGTGCGTTCGCTGGCGTGTCTCCTAAAACGTGCGTAAAATACCCAAAATAGTGTTTACAATGAATTTTATAATTAAATCTTAATAATACTTCTAAATACATACATACGCACGCACGCGTGTACCTTTGTTTTATTATATGTAAAGCAGAATCCAATGAACTGTAATCATATTTTACGTGTGCATTACCTCGAAAACGCTTGGAATAGTAATGAAATTGGGCGTGACAAAATTCATTAAAACTATTCAGTTTTTTAGAGCAATGACCAATTTTTTGCTGCCTTGCCACAAAATGTATCCTTGCCTGTATTGGCGACTGGCTGAGAAGTTTGAAATTTTGTTCATGGGACTGCGAAAGCAAGTGTCACTACACTAAGCGAAATGGGACTATATGGAACAAGCCAACTTGAAAATTCTTCTCCTAAAAGAGCGAAATAATATTTCCTTTCTTCTAATATCGCTGCTCGAACTAGTGGTGGATTTAAATTATTTTGACTTTTGCTTCGTTTCGTTGAATTTTCGTTTTTTTTTGAAAAGCCCACCAAATCGGCATCCACGAGCAATGGAGCAACATTTCTCGTTCTCTACGTACCCCCTCCGAAGAAGAAATTGGGTTCCGGCGAGCCCGGAAAAAGTGTTGGTACGTCGAGGAATGTCATGCTGCCGCAGAAAAAAAAAAGATACTCCCTATAGAACCACGCCACGATCGGGCGCAACGCAAGCTATTTGAGATCGCTACCGAGAGGTAAGAAAGAGAAGTATTATCCGAAAGAAGAAACGAGAGGCCGAAATACGTAAGTGAAAGGAACTTGAGCTGCTGGATTGCGATTGGAGATTAAGCGTGCTCTGCCCAATCCATAAGAAGGGCGATCCTGCAATCGGTGCCAATTACTGCGGGATTAGTCTTCTTAATATCGCCTATAAGGTTCTAGCGACTGTATTGTGTGAAAGGCTGAAGCCCACAGTCAACCAACTGATTGGACCTTATCAGTGTGGCTTTAGACTTGGAAAGTCTACCATCGACCAAATATTCGCAATACGCCAAATCTTGGAAAAGACCCATGAAAGGAGAATCGACACACAACATATTCTCGTCGATTTCAAAGCTGCATTCGACAGTACGAAGAGGAGTTACCTGTATGCGGCGATGTCTAAATTTGGTATCCCCGCAAAACTAATACGGCTATGCAAGATGACGTTGCTCAATACGAGCAGCACCTTCAGAATTGGGAAGGACCTCTCCGAGCCGTTTTATACCAAACGAAGTTTGACTCGCTGTCGTGTGACTTTTTAACCTGATGTTGGAGAGCATCGTACGAGCCGCAGAACTTAATCGCTCAGGTTCAATTTTTTTAAAAGAGCATACAATTGTCGGCGTGTGCCGATGATATTGGCATCATCGGCTTTAACAACATCGCTGTTAATTCTGCCTTCTCCAAACTGGATAAAGAGGCAAAGCGAATGGGTTTAATGGTGAACAAGGACAAAACAAAGTACCTCCTGTCTTCAATAACAATGTCAGCCTTGAAATCCAACGCAGAATCTCTCTTGCCAACAAGTGCTATAGGGTTGGCCATATAGCATTGGCTTTTTGAACCACCAATTTTTTTGAGAATGGTATTCATAATTTACTTAAAGGTTTGACATTTACGAAATGAAACGCTATACCCTTGAACAAAATTGGGAAATATTGAAAACCGTTTTCCAAAGTGGTGAGCCTTCTTCTTCTTTTCCGATTTTCACATCGGTGGCTACGTCAATAAGCAAAATTGTCGGATTTGGGGCTCAGAAAATCCACACGTTACTGTAGAGAAGCAAATGCATCCACAACCAGTCACTGTTTGGTGCGGTTTTTGGTCTGGCGGCATCATCGGGCCATTTTTTTTCGAAAATGAGCGAGGAGCCGCGGTTACAGTAAATGGCGAGCGTTTCCGTGACATGCTCAACAAGTTTTTGTTTCCAAAAATTGAAGAGGATGACATGGACGACATTTGGTTTCAACAGGACAGTGCAACTTGTCACACTGTCAAAGTTACACTCGAAGTTTTAGCTACCGTTTTTGAAAACCGAATAATCAGCCGAAATTCCGATATCAATTGGCCACCTCGGAGCTGTGATTTAAGCCCGTTGAATTATTTTTTGTGGGGAGCCGTTAAGGACAAATGCTATGCGAACCATCCAGAGACGATTGATGCTTTAAAACACGAAATCGAAGTTGCCATTCATGAAATTGGAGCCCAAACAATCGAAAATGTGCTTAAAAATTGGGGTGATCGAATGGCCTACTGTAAAGCCAGTCGTAACAGTCATTTGAACGATATTATTTTTAATTCATAAATTACAATATTTAATCTTCAAAATAAAAAAAAAGTTTGAAAAAATATTGATTAGTTTTTTTTTATAGCCGATTCAAAAAGCAAATTTTACATCGCCCACCCTGTACTTTGGACTAAGTAAGCAAATTAGTAGTAAAGTCCTCTCTCGACGAACAAAACCTAACACTCTACAAGGCTCTCATCATGTCCGTCTTAACGTATGGCTCAGAAGCGTGGACGATGACAACATCTGACTAAAAGGTTTGATATTTTGATAAAAATTTTGTTGATTTTTTTTTAATTTTGTACATAATTTGCAGCTTTGAGTTACATGGTTTTTGTTGCAGAATAAACTAAATTTTCATAGAAATATTTACAAATTAAAAAAAAATTTGCAACTTTAGGTTAGCTGCTTTTTGTTGTAGAATGAACTAAATTTTTATAAAAAATAAAAAAATTAAATACAAAATAAATAAGCAGGCAAAACTTTGCAATACGCAGCAGTTCTATTATTTTGCGCGCTACTGCATGCATCACACACAACATAAGTCCGTTCAGCTCTACTTTCATAACTTGGAAGACTCACAACAGTCGGTCTCTTAGTTGGATCTTCAAGCATTTTAAAAATGTAACCTTCAGTTTGATACAAATTTGGAGCCTCACCTTGCAGTCAGGTCAAAAGCAATGAAAACTTATGTAAAATCGCTGTTGCATGAACCACACCTTAGCCAATTTTACATCGGTGAATGTAGTTGTTCATTGCACTCTGCACTCAATTAATATTTTTTGATTGTTGCCTCATTACATGTGTATGTATGTATGTATGTGTGCATATATGGATGGGAGCTTGAACATGTAAGTGTCTGTGTGCATGTTTGCCGTTTACAGTGCCCCGCTTGCTCCTTGCAGTTGCCACATTTTGCAAGTTTCAGCATGCGGCTGCAACAAATCAGCTGTCAACACGCAAAAGTTCATTGACTACTAATCGCATCTTAGCGCAGCGATCGCCGTGTCAATCACCACTTAATAATTATAAAAATATAAAAGCGCAAAATAATTAATTAATTAGTTTGCATTAAATAGCTATAAATAATTGATTAGTTCCAATTTTTGAACTTAACGCATTTTACAATGCAAAAAAAAGTGTTGTTACAAAAAAATTTCTTACAGACACCTCATTTACATATCGATTGTAATTTTTCAGCGTCGCATATGTAAAAGTAATTATTGTTGCTTCCTGTTTTAAGTTTAATGAGATCACTGGCTGTAATTATGCGCACAAATCCCATAACCAAATACGTAGTTAATTGAACCGATAAATCTTGCGCATCATAAACAGAGCAACAAACAAAAAATGAGACAAAATCGGCTGACGTTGAAAATATTTTCATTGGCATTCCAGTTCATGTTATCTTATTTTTTGCATTTTTTGTTATTGTAATATTTTCATGTTAACGTAGTTGCCTTTTTGTGCTCGCTTGCATGTGGATAAGATCGCACAATAACAACAAAAGAAAGCCCGCGAACCCATTTAACCTCAGTGCGTTTAGTGGGTGCTTCGACCTCGATTTTTGCCACTACCCTTTGAATTCATGCAATTTGAATATGAACTTTGGCTTCGGCTAAAGATTTGCAGCTTTCAGTGCGCAGACGAAAATTTGATTTTTTTTTACATTTTAACAAAATAAATCGATGTGAAAGGTTTTGGAGAAAATCACTTATTGTAGAGCTCACTTGACCCACAAATCGATTTCAAGTTTTCGTTTGAAACTGTGGAACTGAATATTTGTCAATAAGCAATGTGTCGCCTTAGCTACTAAGCATAGATGCATGTCTACGTACATATGTATGCGTACATTAGGGTGGCTCATCAAAAAAAGTTGCAGCTTTCTTGCGGAATTATAAAATTTATAATACTTTATTTTATGACTTCCACCAAAATATTTCGGAGAAAAAGTAAGATATCCGTGATCTGGACCGATTTGAAAGTGCTTTCCAAATACCAGCTTTTTATAAGCAAAAATTAGTTTTCAAAAATATTAAAAAAAAAATCACTTTAGATAGCAGGGTTTAAACTTAAGACCGTTTAAGTAAAAAAATAAAATAAAAAATAAAAAAATTAAAAAAATTAAAAAATGTTTATCATTTTATCACAAAAATTTAAGTAATGAAATTTTTGAAAGTACTTGGGTCGTTTGAAATGTCCGTGCGAAAGTAAAAACTACTTAATTCGCACCCTAAATACAAAAGGGTCACAACTCAAAATGTACTTCTGCTCAAATATGAACGAGACGTTATCAATAAAACGGTCCGCGGATGACATATGGCAAAAATAAATTTTTTGTTTTTTGGTAGGACTGTTACAAGCTTACATGGCAAATTTCAGCGTGATATGTCACATAGTTTGTTTTCTGTGTTACTGTAAACAAGTCAAGCTCGAGTGTGGAAAATTTTGAGTTGTGCCCCTTTTGTATTTAGGGTGCGAATTGTTTGGGTTAAACCTTTTTCAAGTTTTCGATATAGTCCGCTTTTAGGCTTATACACCTCGTCCAATGCTGTTCTAATTTGTTGATCCTGTTGTTGATCCGATTTGTTTCTGAAATCATGTCCTCGTTTGAATGAAATTTTTTTGTGTGCCATTTCTTCGAATTAGAGAACAAATAGTGGTGCCAGAAATCCGAAAGAACCACTTTTGGAGATTAATTGAGATGTAAAACGTTTTGTGTCCACACTGCTGTCGCATGAAGCGGTGCGTTGTCGTGATGGAAAAAATAAACGAAAATACAAAAAAGAAGATCACTCGACTTCCTCGATTCAAAACGAACGCCAAACAAAAAGAAGTAGAACGATCTGGTTGAAACTTGGTGTTCTCTTCCAATTTTTTTAAATTTTTTTCTTTTTTATTTTTTTATATATATATTTTTTTTTTTTGTTTTTATTTGCACCCTAATGTACATATGTGCAAGCATACAAAAATGTGGAGTAGAATACCTACAGTGAAATTTACTAGTTCGAGACTGGTAACCTCTGAGTGAATTTGTAATACTCGTAGTAGCTGCTTTTTTTATATACCTCATACCCACAGTAAATCGGTCTCGCCTGCCAGATATATGGCATAACAGGAGAAATTTTTGTGCCTAAGCATTTGGAATCTTGAATAAGCATTTGTGAGATGGAGTCAACTAGGCATATTTATTCGTTCCATTGAAGCGCTTAAAAATGAAGCACAAATGAATGAATTTACTAGAGAAAAGCGAAGAAACAAAACAAGCCAAAAAACAAATTTCCAAGCATTTGAACACAAAATTATCACACAAATAAATTTTGAAAAAATTCACTTTTTTTTCTCAACTTTTTTTGCATGAGAATTTTGAGCCACTTGAAACGTGCACTTTGTTGCACTAATATTGAATAGGCTATAAAACTGCAAACCCAGAATTTTTTAAAATATTCTGAAAAAAAAGTATTATGAATATATTTTGATGGGTCAAAATAAAGATTTCCATCACTCAAAATATTACTTTTTTTTTGTTCATTTAGTAAAAAAGTTATTCAAAAACAAAATCTGATGACTAATTTTGCGCCAAGTCGCATACAAATTTGTGTTTCACTTCCACATTTATCAAAGTTTTTCGTGACTTTCTGAAATTGCCAAAATAACGGGTTTGGTTGTAAATAGCCGTTGCTAGTTCTAATTAAAACACAGCAGTGCAGGGCAGTAAGCATTCAAAGCGCTCGCGGTTATTTCAGTGTTGGTCGTTTATCATCTCATTTTCATTTTTTCACATAAAAAAAATGGTGTCACCCACTTTAATTTTGTTGGGACCCTCTGCCACATTTTTAAGCGCTCACATAAAAAGTGCAGCGTTTTTGGACAACAAAAACAATGACAATAACAACAACAACATTACTAAAACGTCCCGACAACAAATTCACTTTTTTTTTATTGTATATTAAGATTTTAATTTTGCGATTTAATGTGACACTTTAGCGCTTAGCAGGAAACTACTTGAACAGTTAATCAAAAACGAAGCCAAATAATAAGCAAACGGTGGGATAAGAGGTGGTGACAGATCTCATGGCGCATCAGTTTTTGAAATAATCGTAAACGATAATTCTGAAAAATTTGTTTCCACTATTTAAACAGGAAGGAACTTGTTGGCGCCACATCGCCACATTTTACCCCCCAACGGCAATGGGTCGCCTTTGCGTTTGTCGTTTATTTAATTCACTTTTTGTTGCAGTCGCAAACGCTTGAACGGAGCGCAGGCGAACGGAAATAAGGCAATAAAATGAGTGAAATCTAATAAAAAAAGTAGAAGCAAAAATAAAAATATTAAACGGGCTCACCTCGGTGACTGCTGCGCCTATTAGCAGCATACTTTTTTCTTTTGCTTTTTTACCTGTTTTGAAGGATGTTGCCACTCAACAGTTTTGGGCAACCTCACTCCCGACGAAGGTCGGCCATCCGTGTACGCCTTGCCAAGTGTGCGCAAAATGGAATGGAATTTCTCTGCCAGCGAACTCAAATATTTTTTCTTGGCCATTTGGCCATTTAACATTCGCTCAGTCAATGCTCAGTGTTCGCCTTTTATGACTAAATTATGTTTAGTGTAATGGAATGATTTTTATTGCTGCCATTTATTTTTGTTTTTTTTTTTCATTATAATATTTTTTGTTTGTTTAATTTTCTTGTACTCCTATTGGCTGTTGTTAAAGTTAGAGTTCGGCTACTGTTGCTCATACCCCTCATTTCTCTTGTTTTATTTAGTAGCGCCGATAAAAATTGGCCTGGTCATAATATTAAAATGCACTCGCACTCGGTTGCAATATTTCGCATGTTGCTGTTACTTTGTTTGTTGCTGTTTTGTATGTTGCTGACATTTTTACGCGCACATCAACATATTTTGCCTATTGTTTACAAAAGCCTTGAGCTTTTAATGCGGGCGATTGACTGCTGTGCGAGCGCACCCGTGTGTGCGTGTGTGTGATGCGAAAGTTATGTATTACATCGAAAAAAATATGAAAAATTTCACTTAATCTTCATGCTGGTGTAGGAGGCAATTCCAAGTTGTTTGGCTATAATAAATTGATCAATATTTTTGACGCAAAGAAGCGCTTTTCGACAAATGGAAATAGAATAATTCAGGAAAACAAACTTCTTTTTCAATAAAACACAGAATTATGGAGTTAAGTTGCTCCAGGTTCAGCAGATATATTAAATTTTTATTTTAAATATTCAATTTAAGTATGGAACTCCATAACTTAGCGCTTTTGCAGAGATCAGTTCTTTAGGACCACTATTCCACTCCACCAGCCATTGACAATCTCGCATGCGATTTTTTTATTATTCCTGAGCTCCTCTAGCATTGCTATCTTAACATAAACGCATACAGAAATCTAATAGCGGTAAATCACATAAGCGATGCGCAACATTTTTGAACCTTTTCACGTTGGCAACGGCGAGTGTCATAAGCGATGGAGCAATGATAAATTACAACGACATACACATAAAGATCTAGCAGACGAGGCGCTGGTTAGCACGAAAAAAGAAACGACTGGTGCGCTTTGTTAAACTCGGCCAAAATCGTATAAACGGTTAGCGCGCCACTCAAGGTGAAGAAGAAAACGAATTAAATCAAAATTGAGCTTCATCGCTGAAGATGATATTTCGCTGAAATTCAGAATTTTCTTCAAACTTTTCCAGAGCCTCACAAAGAGCAGTTTTCGATGATTTAACTCATCAAAAGATTTCACTTCATGAGTTGATTTGCTTTTGTGTGGTGTAAAACAAGGAGATTAATCGAAGTTTAACGAAATTTGGGCAGATTCAAGGGTATAGGATGGCAGCAATTATTTGTGATATGCTAATTTTTCCCAGACAACTGGCACTACCGGTTTCGACAAACTTAGTTATTTAGTTGAACAATGCGCAAAAGTGATCCAAAAGATTTGTGAAGAAGGTCGTTCTGCAAGAAGTGCATTTCACGCACGGGGGGATTTTTCCAGTCAAAATTTTTATCTAAACGGTTAGGTTAACAAGCAAAATTTTCACACTTGAGGTGCTGAAAATCCACATTTTATGCACGAAAAAGCTATGCATCTACAAGGAGAACTTATTTTTGCCGTGGCAGAACTTGTTGGCAAAAACAATTTCTGTTGGCAAAATTGATTTCTAATTAACGAACCTTTTCTTTTACTCAAAATTGAGCTTGGGCGTAGGAAGCGCGCATACGTTGCCTATTTTTCCCCCTTATTCACTCCTCTCGGGAGCAAAGGGCCTCGACAAGACTTGTTTTGCGTTGGTATCATTAATCTATTGGATTTCTGGCAGTGCAGGTGATTAGGCTGCCTAATAAAAGAGACCATTTAGTTCATGCCATCCACTTTCATCATCTCTCACACATTTTTCTACCGATTTCGAGCGCCTATTTCTATTAAGCTTTTATTAATTAATAAAGTAAATGGCGCGTAATTTTTTAACTCTCTTGTAGACATTTTACGAAAATTTGGGCTAACACCAATTTCTCACAGCATCCAATCCATTAATATTTTGTAGAATCTCAAGCGTGTACACACATGCTTACATTCATGCACACACAGGTAGCGGCAAACGTGCATGATCACAATTAACTGCAACAAATTACTGTTGTTAATTGTTTTCTTTAATGTGCCGTTTGCTTAGATTTATGGGCAAATATTTGAAAATTATTACACATACCTACGCCACTTAATAACTGGTATTTACATATACACATAAACTCATGCATGCACATTTTTATAGATTTAACTTAACTTAAACACAGCAAACAAAGCTATCGCAAAGCGATAAACGGATGAAGGAGTAGATATAAGGGTAAGAAAAGAAGTGTACTTACACTTATATATATATGTGTATGTATATACAAAGCATATGACAATTAATTTTTATCGTCCACATGCAAACGTGCAATCAAATCTACTACCACTGCACAAACAATGTATATAGCGTAAATATGTAAATGTATGAACTTTAACCCATTGCTCATCAGCACCTGCAATCAGCCTCGGGCGTATGAGTAACCTTTGATGGCGAAAGTGCCTCAGCTGAGTGCCTGTTTGTTGGATATGTGAGAAAGCTATTCCATATCAAATGATCTTAAGTTGATATCAAACAAAAAGGTTTGTTGCACAAGGTGTATGCACAAGGTGGCACAAGATTAATCATTTACTCAATTTTTCTTAAATGGTCTTCCGAAAAAAGGAAACAAAAGAAAATTAAAAAGAAAAAATGGTCAAAAATCTTAAAAAAATATAAACCTTAAAACACAAGGTGGCGCAAAATTAATCACCCCATCGGAAGATTTATTATTTTTGCGTATGCCGTTGTACGCCAATCATATTCGACGCTTGTGAACTAGACAGCTGCAGTATACAAACAGACAAGCAATGGAGTGTGTGAAGCTCAAAATAAAGATTTCTGTCACTTAAAACTTTTTTTTGTTTTGGCATTTACTAAAAAAGTTATTAAAAAAATTGTATGATTAATTTTGTATTTTAAGGTCAGATTGTAAAATTTTAAGTTTTTTGATCTTTCTTTCCGTTTTTCGGAAGACAGATTTAAGAAAAACTTGAATAAATGATTAATCCGGCACCACCTTGTGCATCCACCTTGTGCAACAAATCTTCTTGTTTGATATCAACTTAAGATCATTTGATATGGGAAAGCTTTCACACATATCTAACGTTAACTCTCAACAGCATCTCAAGAAGTGGTAGGCCAAAAAGACGGTCTAATGAGGTAGACATTTTAAATTACATTGCTGAGAGTCCGGAAACAGTAGAAGAAGCCTTGTCTTCGCCAGACCGCGAATATTGGGAGGAAGCCATACAAATAGAGTTCAATTCACTTACTCAAAATAATACGTGGGTGTTGGTGGACCGACTAAAGCATAAAAACGTCATTGGTTGTAGATGGGCAGCGAAAACCATGTGGTCGTATGGAAAAGTACAAAGCGAGATTTGTAGCTCAGGTGTCCTCCCAAAGGCACAACATTGATTACACCGAGACTTACGCGCCTGTTGTACGGCATTCGACTATTCGATTGTTGTTGGCTTTTGCAGCGAATTACCAACTTGTGGTTAATCACGTCGATGTAGTGTCAGCGTATTTAGATGGTGACTTGAACGAAGAAGTCTACATGGTGCAACCAATAGCGTTTAAAAGTTCGAGATATCCTAACCAGGTGTGCAAATTAATGAAACCCTTCTACGGCCTTAAACACGGCTTGCTGCGACTGGAACAAAAAGATCTCGGAAATCCTCACGACTATGGGCTTCAAAAGATGTGAAGCAGATAGTTGTGTATATTTTAAGAGGGAGTACGGTTCCATGTGTCTTATTGGTTTATATGTGGATGATATGCTATTACCTTGCTCTAATACAGGGCAGACGAAAATTATTTTAAAGCAACTAAATGAGTTTGTTGAAGCTGTAGATAAAGAGCCGGCATCGTTTTATTTAGGTATGGAAATAGAGAGAGAAGCATCAACGGGCGCAATATCAATTCTTCAAGAACATTATAGTATGTGAAGCAACTTCTTAAAACCATGGGGAATGGATTCATGCAAGTCAGCAACTACACCGTGGGTTGATGGTACGGTGCTCAAGAAGTGTGAGAAGCAGTATAGCGACATTAACGCGATGCGATACCAAAGTTTAATCGGAGGGTTGATGTACCTGGTGGTAATATCTAGGCCAGATATCGTTCATGTTGTACCTAAATTACCACAATTTAATAATCATCCACATGAAGAACATTTTAAAGCCGCGAAGCACGTCTTACGCTATTTGAAGCAGAGTTCAGCAGCGAAAATTACTTATTCATCTACAGGCGAAAATTTGGTTTGCTATACAGATTCCGACTGGGGGGTGACATATCTGATCGCAAATCATACGGCGGTTATGTGGTATTCATGTCTGATTGCATGGTTTCTTGGGAATTAAAAAAGCAGTCTATCATTGTCCACAGTACAATGGAGGCAGAATATATAGCTCTATGTCTCCTTGTATATATTACATAATTTTTTCTGTTGAAATATTGTTGTGACATATAAAGGTAACATAACCTTACACGTCCTTTATTAAATACTTTCAATAAATTATTTATGTAGATTGAAAATTAATTATATTATATAAATTAAAAACAAAAGATAAATTACATAATATAATAGCGGTCGATACTCGGCAGGCTATGGCAAGCCTGCGATTGTATTTCTACCATGAAAAAAGCTTCTCATAAAAAACCATTTGGCGTTCGGTATCGGTAGGTCCCTCCATTTGTGGAACAACATCAAGGCGCACACCACAAATAGGAGGAGGAATTCAAGCAAAGACCCAAACAAGATGTAAGCGCCAATTATATATATATATGTTTTTATTTATTTATTTATTTTTTTTAATAAAAATTAAATGATTACAATCGAACCATTTCATTGATATAAAAACTTACAAGTTATTCTAGAAGTACATTTTTTAGCAATGACAAAAAAAATGTAAGTAAATACGTAAGATACGATCCGTAGCCAAATATCAGCCACTTTTTGAATAAATTATAACTTTTTTAAATAAAAATTTTGTATATAAAATACAATTGCTAGGAAAATAAGAGGTGGCGCAAAATTAATCATCAAATCAAATCAAGCGTTGTAGGATATTTTTCTTCCGTTTGCCGGGTATGTACATATTTGCATATATATGTATGTATATATGTATGTATGTATATATGTATGTATGTATGTATGTATGCATTGCGAGTGTGCGGTAAATGAAATTGTCAATTTGCTTTCCAACAAAGCCAATTACGGCTAGCGGAAGTTATAACTTTTTTGCTCACAAGTGTCTTTGCGGACATAAATACACACATACATACTTACGTGCGTACGTACGCACATAAACAATTACTTGTCGAAATACCAAAATGAGTTGTTGAAAGCGTGAAATGTGTTGTTGTTTTTTAATATTGTTATAAAAGTTTCTATCGCAGTTTTTGTTTTTTTTGTTTTTGTTGCATCTGTTCGCAATAATTTTATGATCATATACACGCACATGCATACATGCATACGTCATTAGCAAACTCTGTGTGCGTTAGTGTATTTGTTTTTCTTCTTTCTCCTGCACTGCCGGCGGGGGCTTCACAATTTGACGAATTAGAGCGCACACACTTACACATTCACACATATGTGTATCAATATGACTTTTGGTAGATTTTTAAGACATTAATGTCTTCGTGTTTACTTTTCATATTATTATTATTTTGTTATTTTTATTACTTATGCCGTTATTTCGGTTTTAAAAAAATTTTATTATCCAGCCAGTTTTTTTTTTAATTGTGTTAATGAAAAACGGGCATGAATATGCGCTGTATAAAAATTTAGTATTAACTATTTTTATATTTTCCAGATTTTATCAATAAAAAAAGTGAAATATGTTAATTTTTACGACTCTTTTACACATCAACTACTTATTTAGCATTTTAGTGCAAATCAAATGCGTCAAACTTCAATTTCAGTGAAAACGCGAGATTGAGCAAAGAAGAGAATTAAAAAATATATATATATAGTATAAATATACATGTATAAACATAAATTTAAGTTTACAGTAAATATTTTTTTGGTGCTATGAAAAATGTTTTATATTTGCCACAAAAATTTTGCTGTTTCAGAAAAGCGGCTAACATTATTTTTCGATTCGTAGGACCGAACTCAGACGGCACAAAGAGATTATGACTTTTTTCACATTACGGTTGTTTGTAATAACCTAACTGTATCGAAATATGTATTTATGTATAGAATTAGCGCTTAAGTCTTTTGTTGGTAATTTGGCCGAGCTTCCCCTCCGATTTGTGGTATGACTCTGAATGTTTTTCCACAAATGGAGGGACCTACATTTTTATGTCGTCTCCAAATGGCATATGGTTTTTTATGAGGAGTTTTTTCATGGCAAATGTTAAGGGCGTAAGGGTGATTGCTTTAAAGGGTTGAAGGTGCCGAAATAGATTTGAAAAAACAAATAAAGATTGCAAAATTTGTGAACAGACTAGTGCACTTGTTTTCAGCTCACTAATATAATTCTTACTTGCAAGTGTTGACGAATTTACAAAAATTTAAAATTCTAAATTTTATAGGGATTGTAATTTAAATGCAATGCTTTAATTCTGTTTAGATTTTTGTCGCACTAAGTGAACATAACTTTATGGTAGTATGTACATACATTCTTATGTGCATTTAAGCAACAACAATACAATGAAACGCAACCAATTGTGAAAACAAAACCCCAATTGCAGGGTTATTGAACCGGGCTGAAAATGATGCTACGTGTTTGCGTACTGCAAGAATAATTATTTAAGATACACAATATAGCTGGTCTTCAGTTGAAAATCGTATGCCTTGCATGATTAACAAGGCTTACACTTACAGTGATTTACCAGTATACTGTAAACAATCTTTGCAACTTATTGAGCGGGTGCCCGCATTCAAACTTGAGTTTGAAAAAATTATATCCGATTGTGATTAATTATAAAATTTGCGATTAATTATAAATTGAAAACTAGCAAACAAATGATTTCACGTAAATTTCTTACGCTATAAAACAAGCAACTAAATAACTGCTATGGAATAAAACTAATTAAATTATACGTATATGTATGCATGCACATGTATATATGTATATGTATGCTAATGTAGCTTATCTCAGCGAGAGTGGTGCACGATTGTGGGAGGGTGATGCACCGTTTGTACAAGTGGAAAGGAGAAGGGAGAGCTTAGTATGAGAACATTTTCTACATGTATATATGTATATGCATTTCGTTTCTAACCACTTTAGAGTTTTTGTTTATTGAGCTCTGAGGCACCCTATGTATTTATTTCAGTTTGCTGAGAGCATAAAATCTCTTGCTATCAGTGATCAGCCTAGCAATACACTAGGAAGGCGATTAAAGTCATATTAACAGCTCTGCATAGTTTGTAAGTCCTACCCCGCCCACCTAAACATTACATAAGAGGGAAAAATACATACAGGTACATGAGAAAAATTAGAGGAAATAGGGCAGGTGAAGGTGTTGTATATTTGTTTGGTCTTTCCAGAAATGCTTTTAGAAATCTATTGAGAAATGCATGCATGTATGCTTGTTGAATGAGATAATCGAAAGGAACCACGCCTGGCTTAAATACTAATAAATAAATGGAGAAAAATTCTCTCTGCAAATCGGTCTACGGAGAAGATCTTTGAAATTGTCTCTTAACAAAATTGAGAATGGTATAGAAAATGCCTGAAATCAACTTCGCAGTTAAAAATACAAAAAAAGAAACAAAAACAGACATTGTTTCTGTTTTCGGCATTGTTTACCACAACTGTTGCCGTTTGTTTCGAAATATGGTATTACTGCGATAAGTCAGACTGACGATTAATGTCATGATCGTTATGATTGTTGTTGAAAGGCATTCGTGTTAAAATGCTGCCTGTAAGGGGAAGTATGCCTGCGTAAGTGTGTGCTTGCACTCAATTGTGAACAAATTTGGTTGCGTCAAGCCGGCAAGGCTTACCTGTAGAATGAGTAATAGCAACAAAAACAATAGTGGCATAATTTCTACAACGACAACAATAACAAGAGGCGATATAACAGCACAGAAGTAAAGAATTGCAAACAATAAAAGTTTCAACGACGGCACAAAACAACAAATTCTTTGAGAAAAAAGCAACACTGCCCTGCCAATGCACATTGCATTGACTTGCTGCGCGGTCACTTCACATCAACACCGATCACCTTGTAATTCGTATTGACATTTTTACGAGCATTTCGGCATTTTGACTTGCCAACTCGCAAATCACTTTTACAACTCTTATTATTGCAAGTTATTTGAAGGCATTTAGAGCATTAAAGGCGATTAAAAAAAAACAAAAACAACACACCATTTTTGTGAATTTACGACACATTTCAGGAGTGCAATGCCTTGAAATCGAATTGTGATGGCGAAAAAAAAAATTACAAAAATCGCCTCTTTGCATTAGGATAACAAGGAAGACGAGATACATATGTGGGTATGTATGTATGCGCATATGTAACGCTGTCAGCTGTCAGGCACACGTACATATTTGCGCATCTTGCTAGCCGATTTCTCATGCCATTCCAAGCACTACACGCTCGCTGCCACTTTGCAGCTATGCAAGCGAGCGCGCACTTATATGCATTTTCAGTTAATCTATTTTTAGCGCATTTCAAAAGTGATTTTGCAAATCATTTTCTTTTAATTAAATATTCATTGCATATTAACAGTTTCCGCTTGTTACCTACATGCATACAAAGATAAAGTTATAGTACGACTGTACATACATACACACACGACAGTACTTGCATACAGTTGGCCGGCTGACATACTGCTTGACTGGCCATTCACTCGCCTGCCGGCTGGCCTGCGCTGTTGGCGAGTTGTCTGAGTGTATTTTGGCGTAAATTATTATTCAATCAACGCTTAACACGCGACTTGACGCTTTCATTTCGTCTGAGTCTACGTTTTTTTGTTTTGCTATCAAGTGCAATACTTCATCAAAAATGTTACAGTTCTGTACTATTGTACTTTTGTATGCTGTTAGAGTAAACGTAAATTTCATGGCTTTTTTTTAATCCATTTTTGGGCTTATTTATTCATATTTGGAAAACAAATGAGAAAGTGCCTTATTTGAATACTTGTGTATATACATACATATGTACATATGTATATGTGTTTATATATGCACTTATATTGTACTATTTGGGTATGTATGCATGTGGGCCTCAAATACATTCGTATAATTCCGTTATCTAATTTTTATCTGCGCGCAATTAGTCTCAGAGCTCATTACTACATTTATAAGAACAAAAATCAGTACTCCAATTACGCTTGAAAAATAATTTAAGTAAACAAACTGTGCAATGGAAAGGTATTATCAGTTACTTAGTTATGTAACAGATTGAATATTTAAATTTTGTTAATGTGCGACAGAATTTGAGACTGATTTGTTTGAAATTGCCATTTGCTTTAATCAATTTTAATGTTTTTTACATGCTTCTTCTTATTATTGTGCTTCCTTTTCTTCTTCTTCATCTTCTTGATTGGCCCAAAAACCGTTTGAACGATTTCTTTCAGTTTCGATTGTTCTATGTTAGCGGAACGACTGCGGCAAAGGGCAGTAATTCCAGTAGCATTCCCCGTACATGTAAGGGGAATGTTTATGCTGCCACAACAACAACAACAACAACTAAACGATTTTAGTCGAATTCGCCATAGTGCACCAGTCACGCCTTCCTCCGAGTGCTAATTCGCGCCAAAACCTTCCTCTCGGTCACTTGGACTTTCCAAACCAGTTCACTGATTCGCAATACGAATTTGAATATAACTCGGAAATTTATGAGAATCAGAATACGAGACTTTCAAGGATGACTGAGCATGCAATAAAACAAAAACTTTTATTGCTAGTCTTAGCAATAAAACAAAAAAAATCTAGTGGGGATTCTTTTTCAAAAATTACACAAAAAATATGCCCCCAAAAATTAAAAAAAAAAATTTAAGGAGAAAATTTATTAAGTGGTTAGGTGTAGTCAGAATTTTCAAACTCTTGCCTTTTTTTTTATATTTTCTTAAAGTATAATATCTTAAAAATACTGTGTGAAAATTTGAAGGGAATCCGACAAATGGTTTTCGAGCTATTCAACAATTAACAAAGGGCGCTCGGGCGATCGGGAAATCGAGAGCAAAATATTAAATGCGTTTTTCTCAAAACTATGTTTTTGGAACTGGTGATCACTGTAACTTAAAAACCGCTTGGTAGATTTCAATAAAATTTATACTGCTTTTGAAAAACATAAAAAACTCGTGCCTGATCGAAGGATTTTTTTTTGTTTAATTCCAATTTTTTTTTTAACAACTAATTGTCGGTTTTTTCTCGAAAATCGGAAAAATATTTCCTGAGGCCTCCATATTGTTAATTTTGAAAAACAGCTTCGCTCAAGCGCAAAATTATCTATTAGTAAAACTAATTTCTTTTGTCCAATTGATTTTAGCTAAATCTCCAAGGACTTTTGATGATCACCGCAAGGGACTTCTGAAGAAATGGGCTCCACACAAACAGCGATAACTTTACGATTATTAATTTTTTTTTTGGAAATTTTGCTTAAGTCATGGATGGTAGGGTTGGAGGAGGAGTATTCTGCAAAGAGCTCCCTATCAAACTCAAATTCAGGTTACCGGAGCACTGCAGTGTGTTCCAAGCAGAGGTGGCCGCAATCAAAGAAGCAGCTGACTGGCTACTTACTTGCGTAATAACTGTTAAGGAGGTAAATATAGGCTCTATTATGGTGCATTCGAAACTGGTCAGGAAATGCCTGTTCTCTCTTTCGATTGCATCAGAATTCTTCGACATAAGGATAATTTGGTTACATGGTCATGGTGGCATTGCTGGAAACTGCGAAGCCGACGAGCTGGCCAGACAAGGGACTTGTGAGGCAGTGTGCCTGGGAAAGGAGAGGATCGGGATCCCTTTGACAACCTGCGCTCTACTTCTGGAAGGATGGGCTTTGCACCAACTCAGCGAGCGCTGGGCAAGTACGCGAACGTGTAAGGTCGCGAAGCCCTTCTGGCCACGTTTGGATAGGAGGCGTTCGAGGGCAATTCTGAGGAGGACAAAATCTCATCTCTCAAATTTCGTGGACATCCTCACGGGGAGTTATCCGCGGGGTATACATGCCGTTAGACTCGGAATTATTTCGAGTCCTTTTTGCGTCAGCTGTATGGAGGATAAGGTAGAATCATCTCAGCACCTGCTCCTTAGATGCCCAGCTCTCGCGGGACTAAGATTCAAGCATCTTGGTTCTCACTTCTTTCCTGCGCCTAATATAGTAGGTCTTGACATCAAAAATCTGATGAACTTCATCAGCAGCATAAAGAGGCTAACACAACCACAAATTCAGTCACCGTACTCAAAACCCTCCACACCCCTCTCCTTTTCGTCCTATCGTTTTTCCTTCACCTCTTTTCCCCCTCTTGCAATGGTATAACAGAGGATGAACCAAACTTTTCTCGTCCAAGTGGGCCCACTCTCTGGGCAACCATTACTACCTAACCTAACCTTGCTTAAGTCAAGACGAAACATGACGTATTGATGCTAAGTTTTTATTTTTATAAAATAACGCAACTGACCTCCAAAAAAAATTATGGAAAATCATCATTTTTTCGGGCCTCTGACTACCCCTAACCCCTTAAATTTATAAAAATATTTAAAAAAACGCAAGACAATTTACTTTAAAAAACTATATCCCAAAATTTTCAACATTGAATAATTACAATATAAAGATTATAAATTTTTTTTCAAAACTGTTTCAATTTACTTCTTATTACACCCAAACATACAAATAAACCAATTTTCAGCAAAATTTATGACAGCCCACATTTTTGTCCAAATACTCGTTAATGGCTTACAGTTTCTTTTCACTGGCCTTCACCCAAATTCTTCCTTATCACTTTGTGCCTGCAAATACGATTTGTTTGCAAATCCGTTATAAAATACATATACTTACACACAAATACTATATGTACGTAAACATAAATACGTATTTTTTTCAAACATTTACTTTTGCAATTAAATGCGGTTTTTTTTCCAAAAGTAGCATGCACCATAAATCATAGAAACAACAAGCAATATCAGCGAGTCGATTACAGCAAGTCTATTTTTTTTTTGTGTGCCAACACGTTTCAATGTCACGCCAACCAAAAATAACTGTGTCGACCGCTTTCGCGCTTAGAGGCTTAAATGGCGGCAAACGCTTAGCTTAAACTGAGCTAAGTGCCAAAATACTCATATGTTCACACACACACACATATATATGTATGCATAAGTAGGTGTGTGCTTATCCTGCAAGAAGACTTTATATGCGGCAGTCTCTTAATGGCCTGGTCCTATACTGCACACTCGGTGACTATTTGCGAACTGGTGCGAAACGGTGTGATGGATGAAAAACTGAACGTTCTGTTCAGAAAATCGCCGCTGTTTCGCAAAATGTTGCTGAGCAACCTTCAACATCGATATCTCGACGTTCGCACCGATTATTCATTCATGAATCGATTGTTTGGCGCAATTTTCTATAGACGTGGCCATGGTGGTTTCAATGATGTAATTTTTCACATATAATTTTTAAGGGCCGTATTTTAACCAAAATAGTGAAATTTTATCGAATTTTGGCATGTTTTATTTTGAAGGAGGAACATCTAGGCACGTCTTATGAAAGACCCACGCTGTATGTTAATTCGTGTAAAAACGCTTGAAAGAAGAAGGCCAAAATAATCCAGATTCTTACCTTTGGTTACGCAGTAATCAGTGGTTCCATTTACTGTTCTGAACTTCTCGCGGTGATTATTTTTAATATCCCCAGCAAATCTCTTCGTGTTCAAAATCTATTTTATCCCCATGTGCTAACAGCCACTTATCTTTCTCAAGCACTTATAACCAGAGAACTTTTGGAGTATAAAAAAACTAAAAAAAAAATGATTTCTCATCTCTTCACTCTTCAGCAAATTTTCTGGATTCATTGATAAATCTTAAGAAATCCGGAAAAGGAAGACTATGAACGTTATCCGTAAGTACGAGTACATCGCAACCCAGCAGCCTAGGAAAGTAGGTGAAATGGTTGAAGTGCCTGTCTGGCACTCCTCAAGTAGCACTGAAGCGCCGTTTTGATACTATTATGAGACCTCCAACAGACAGATATTTACAGCCAGCCAGAGCTGTTGATGTAATGAGGAAGCTAGATGAGATTTAGGTTGGTGCACTGCCGCAGGCTGCGGAAGAAAGCAACACCCAGTGACCTAATTGTTAAACTGCCAAACTCGTTTTTTACAGAGAAAATGCTCTACAGTCTCCTTCTCTGAAAGGTTTCCACCGCTTTTTCAATGGCATTAAATGGTAAACCTAGCTTTTCTGCGTGTATGCCGATCGTCCAGTGACCGGTAAACAAAGCTATGAGTCCCCAAAACTTTCTGCTTCCTGTGTCTATTGTACTGGAGCGAAAGAATTTTCGAAATAGCACATGAAGAAATGGAGCATCTTTTCTGCTCTTTCCTGAGAAATAATTTGTGCAGCTCCTCTTTAACAATTGTCAGGGGGATGCCGATGACCGGGTAGGAGGTCTCTGAGGCCAATTCAGTCCCCTTCCTGGCAAGCTCATCAGCAATTTCATTTCCCTTTATGTTCCTATGTCCTGGAACCCAGATCAGAGAAATGTTACCTCCACACCCAAGAGATTTGATCTCCTCCTTACAGGAGTTTACTAATTTCGTTCTGCACATGGCGACATCAGAGCCTTGATCACGGCTTGACTATCGGAGAAAAAGTTCATATCTCCCTCGCTCCCCCGTTCCCTAAGCATTTTGCATACTGCAGGATCGCAAAAACTTCTGCTTGAAAAACACTAGCAGTATTCGGCAGTTTAAAGGCGATAGATAAGTTGGCTGATTAAGAGAAAACCTCTGCTCCGACTCCCAGTCAGAAGAACCGTCAGTGAAGACAGAGGGGCAAGATCCAGCAGCCTAAGTCTGATTCTAGAAATAGCCCAACAGCTACGGAGAAAATTTTCTGCAGTGTCCTCAATCTCACGACAGGATAGGCATATTGGGTCCCCAATAATTCCCACCAGTACTATCAGATCCTTCCTACTAAATTTTAAGAAAAAGGTTGCTAATTTCACAAGGCACTTGGATACTCAGCAGGAGTTCTACTCAGACAAACGTCGTCAATGGTTAGTCTTCTATGCTCGCTATAGTTGAATAGATGCAGAATTGGCACATAGAAGGGGTTCAGGGCCCATTGGTATGCTTTCAGAGCCTTCATTCGCTAGCCAACTCGTTCACTGTAATACCACAATGACCAGGCAACCAAATAACACAAGCTTTGTTCAGTTTTGTCTTACATTCACCGACTAATTTCGAAGAGCAGCGTGGATTAGCAATAATTTTCAGGGAATGTAAGCATTTTGAGTTGAAAAAGTACTCTTCTTGCCATAGCTGATTGCACCTTAAGCGTAAGTAGTGCCGTAGCCTTGAATGGTAGTTCTGCGCCAGTTCCGTACTCCCACCAGTTCATTTTACTACAGGGCATTTACTACAAAGTATTTATGCATGTATTTGTTAAAAGTCATGCAACATCAGACCGCATGCTTCGCAGTGAAAACGCCGAAAGTGTATTGAATAACCGAAAATTCCTTGATAGTAAAAAGGCGTAAGGGTAAACGCCAAATTTGGCGACGTATTCCTTTATGGGCGGTGGCGCTGAGTCACGCGTGCGCTCTTACGTGTAAGTGTGTGCATTAGGCATGCGAATTATACGCTGCTGATGAGTGTAATGATTATTCGTTCGATTTTACTTTACAATTTGCATATAAACTTATTTGTATTTGCTGGTACTCGCTAGAATATGCAGGCGCCTTGAAGTGCCAACTGTTGTTACGGCCAACAGCAAGGTGGCGTGTGCTAATGTGACGTATGTAGGGCCTCTACAAAGCCACACTAAGACACAAAATGAAATGTAGAAACTAAAAGTACAACAAGAAAAAAAAATATAACCTCTGTGGCGCAAAATGCCATATTCGATTAAGCTGCAACTTGTTGTACTGCACGCTGCCTGTAATTTGCGGTTTGTAACCAAAAAACAAATGAGACAAAACAAAAACAAAAAGCAAAAAATAAGCAGAAATAAACGAAAACACAAAGTAGCATTACGCTGTAAAATATTAACTCGGTTAGAAAAAAGGAGAGGCCATAAACTCAATGGCGCTGCATAAAAGCAGTTCACAACAATCGAAATCATGTAATCGCTTTGTGAAGGTAACACCCGCCCGCCGGACCAAGCGTCGCAACCAACCGTCGGCAAAGAGACCAACCATAAGCCAAAGTCTTTTTTGGACATGGATTTCCAAGTTGGCTCTACTAAGCTTGTGCGGCTGTCAGCCCCAACTCAATGCCCCATTGTTGGCTCGCCTCCTCATAGCGCGCCGCTTGTCACTTGTCGCTTATCTCGGCAATGTTTGCAGCCACGCCATTTATGGACGCGCGAAATATTAAAAAAATTATCCCATAAAAGCGCAAAGGCCAAATAGCAATAATAATAATATGCTGGCAGCAACACCAACAACAATCGCATGCACACTTCAAGGAAGCCATTACATTGTAACAGCATAGGTAATAAGAACACAAGCATGCACCACCTTTGCGTTTCCGCAAGAAAACAAAGAACAAAAAAAGCAGAAGTAGAAAGAGAAGCAGAAGCAGAAGCAGAAAAAGAAGCAGAGGCAGAAACATCCGCGTAGAAGAAAACAAAACTGAATTATTTTATATCCTTTTTTGAATGTAAAAAAATGTATACAAAAATATTAAGGAACTTGGCAGGTTGCATATTTTCTTGAATTATATCGATTATACAAGGTGGCGCCAAATTAATCATCCAATTTTGTTTTGAGAAACTTTTTTATTAGTAAAAAAACTGATTTTGAGTGATGGAAATCTTTATTTTGACCTTTTCGCGCTCCACGCGCAACCAGATACCAGCCACTTAGTTCACAAGTGTCAAATATGTTTGACACTGCACGACGACATTTGCAAAAATTATAGATCTTCCTATAGGGTAATTCATTTTGCGCCACCTTGTATATATTATCTTTAAGTCATTTCGTATCTCTAGTCTGTAAGTCACAAATTTAATAAATGCAATGAAACGAAATGAGATAAAAAAAACTGCCATGAATCATAAAGAAACGGGACTTCGTGACTTGGCTTGGGTTATTACTCGTAACTGCTTCAAATTATCGTAATTCAGGGAATTTATTATAGGATTTTATTTAAAAAATTCTTTTGAAACAATAAATTGACGTAAGTGCGGGTTAATTTATATAAAAAAATGGGAATATATAAGCATGCAGAGAAAGTGATTTTAATTAAGGGTGTCCCATGGTGGAATTATAGAGGTATCGAAATAAGAGCAGTACAATAGATTTGGAACCGTCTTATTGGAAGTGTGTGTCTCCACTGTTTTCTAAAAGGGGTCAAGAAGAGAAATTTGAAAAAATTGTTACCCTTTCTAACTATTAACCCTTTCGGGACGAGTGTCGGCATATAGCCGCCCAAATTAGGTCATAGCTGCAAGGCTCGTGACGTCTGTCGTTCTGAGCGATAAGATACGCATATGTATAGTAAAAGAGTCACGTTTTCATTCAAAGACTTAGGGGCCATTAGCGATGAAGTCTTATCTTCCTTATAATGTAAACTTACGATGTGAGACGGCGGTAGAGTCAGAAAGAATTTCACTGCCAGAGTAACCAGCAGGTTTTTTATATATTTAATATTTTATCCTAAGCACGATGGCTAAGCGCTCTAGAGATGATACGTTAGAGAGTGACAGTTCTGACGAATATTACTTTGATTCTAATAAGACGGAAGATGACGGCATTACTTCGTCAATTTGAATGATACCACACAATGACGGAATATACAATGTTTACATAAATACAACCAAACTTCTTTTTGTTTTTTCCTTTTTTTCAATTTGTTTGTTTATAATTATTTTTTGATTTTATGAAATTTTTTTCTCGTGTTAAAAATGCCTTAGTTTTTATAACGTTCAACGTATTTATTTTTTTTAATGCGCACTCCAATACCTCTCGTCCTCCGCGACGCTCGCCGGTCGAGCGGCTCCATCTCCAAAGGGTTAACCTCTTCCGTCAATTTATAACGAGCTCTTGCTTGAATAAATTTTTAACAAAGCTTTTAGCTGAGTGTATTCAACAAATTCATATAGTCACAATATTTAAATGAATATAAATGAAATGTATGATATTTTCAAGAATTTTATTAATAATTTTGTACAGTGTGACATAGTCAAAACAATCAAGAATGTGGAGTGCAGCAGGACATTTCCTACATTCCCATACAGTTTCACTGCGTTTATCCTGCTTCGCGCATACCTGAGGCCTTTTTCTTGGGAATTGTTCCCACTGTTTTGCCTGCAAATGCAATGGTGCGTCATCTAAATAAGTCCTCGCGTGTTGGGTATTCAGGAATATAAACATTTTATACAATTTCTTCAGCAATGTCCAGTCGAAGCTTTGAAAATGCATATTTCTTAGAATTTAAAATTTGATTTGCTTTTCGAACTAAACAACCAGTTTTCTTACAGTTAATTCAGCAGGCGTACATCGCACGGCATTGCCAGTCTACAGGGTTTGGCACTCGAAATGTAACCAACTGCAGACCGCTCGTGCAGCTGACTCATGGGCATCAGCTGTCTGATAGTTGGCTAAAAGACAGTCCGGAGTATTGAAATCAGAAAATCAGTAATGGATTTCAAACGCTAAAGTGTGATTGCATTATATTTTGCTGGAAAATCACAACCAGCGATTGTTCGTGAGCTCGAGCTCCTTAAAGTAAATAAAGATTTTTTTTACCGCACCATTACTCGTTACAATGATACTGGCAGCATCGCGAAACGTCATGGAGATGGAGCGACTTGAGTGAAATCCCCGACGAAGTGCCAATCAAATGCAAATCGAAAGAACTGAAAATATCTGACCGTAGCATCCGCCGCATACTGAAAAATGATGTCAAGATCAAGTCTTACAAGATCTAAATGGCGCATAATCTCACACCAAAGCAGCAACAAGTCAGACTTGAGAGAGCGAAGGAGTTGCTTCGCTTGGCCGAATGCGGTCAATTTCCGAACTTTGTGTTTTCTGACGAGAAAATTTTTCAAATAGAGCAATTCGTAAACTCCCAAAACGATAGGGGTTATTTGACCGTCCGTTCATCCGAGAATTTGAGTCATCGATTAGTCACCAGGAGGCAGCACCCGCTACAGGTAATAGTTTGGGCCGCTGTAACCGCAGATGGACGCTCTTCAATCGTTTTCATCGAGTCTGGCTCAAGGTAAATGCGAAATATTATCGGGAAAGCATTCTGGAGGCTACTTTGAAGCCGTGGACAGACAAACATTTCGTTGGCAGACCATGGACGTTTCAACAGGACTCGGCACCGTCTCACATAGCGCGAGTGAACCAAAAATGGCTAAAAAATAGCGTTCCGAACTTCATAACATCCACAAAATGGCTCTCAAATTCACCAGACGCGTATCCGATGGATTATTCTCTTTGGGCCATTGCGGAGAGCATGGTCCGAACTAAAAGGTTGACCTGTCTCGAGACGCTGAAAAAAAGCCATTGTCCTGCATTTGAAAGATAGCCTTTTCACATTTATTGGAAAGTCTATTTCATGGCTGTGGCAGAAATTCACAGCACCAAAAATTATTTCGCCATTGAACATTAGAAATAACCCCTTCAATAAATAAAAAAAAGAAACAATGATCAAAGAAAAGTGAAGCTCGTATACTCTCGAATGCTGGGTATGTGGCATACCACTGGTAAAAACTTACTATAATAAAAAAAATTGTATGATTAATTTTGCGCCACCTATTAAACATATGTAAATGCCTCCTAACATGCCTCTAACACCAACACACAGAGGCTACAAGCCTTCGTCAACAAATGCCTCCGCATCATCTGCAGAATATTCTTGCCAAGCGCCATCAGTAACGACGCACTGTGGAGATTAACGAATGAGAAACCCATCCTTAGGCAAATCAAGCGCAGAAAGTGGCGATTGATAGGTCACACGTTGAGAAAACCACCAGATAGCATCACGAGAACGACACTCAACTGAAATACGCAAGGGAGCAATGGTCGCGGTCGACCAAAAAACACTTGGAGAAGGTCGATGTTGCGCCAACTAGCAGGTGCCGACATCTCATGGGACGGTGCAAAAAGCACAGCACAGATCCGTGTACGATGGAAGAGTCTTGTCGAGGCCCTATGATCCCGCGAGGCGTAAACAAGGAAAAAAAATGGCTCCAAAGAAGCAACACATGAAACAGCTAACGAATTAAGGCAACATTCTAAAATATACAGCAGCCGAATGTCAGAATGAACAGAGAAAGCTGGCTTATTACATCGCCTTTATTACTACGCTAAGAAGGTATCCTATCTTAAGACTTTTACTACCAATTCTTCATGGCATTTGTTTTCAGGAAAATTGTACAAGTCTTTACGAAGCTACGGGCCAGAAGCCACTCACTCACAAGTGGCGCGAATTCGCCGAAATAAAGTTCCGCACTTGGCTAAATGGACTAGACTACCATATCACATAAAAATAAAGGTCCGTTAGGCCCAAACTCCAAATAAATTGATTTAATGTATTATTAGATGTACGTAGATGCTCAAACTTTGAAATTAGCTGGGAATCAAGAATGATAGAAAGAAGATTGCGCCCATCAAGAGTGTGTGGCGTCACGTTTTTTCGAGTTGTGCAGTGTTGCCAACCATTTGCTCTTCGCAATAAATTTAGTGCTTTTTCATACCGAAAATGCGAAAATTTTGAAGTTTCGTATTTGTTTCCTTTTTTTAATTTAAAGCAACCGAAACTTTAAGTTAAAAAAAAACTGTATTATTATACAAAAGAAGGTTAAAAAAGGCCACTCTGAGAAGATTTTAGTGCTAATGAAAATTTGTTGGTTCTTACAAAATTTTATATTTTGAAAGTGTAAATTTAATTTTTTGTTCCTTTTAAGGTTATGCAATAATATTAAATGTCCCTCTCTCAACTCTTCTTAAGATTGAAAACCTTTTTACACATTTAAAAAGGCGTTTGAATTTACTGAATGCGGATTAAAACCATAGAGGTGTAATCGTTTCTTCCGGCCATCAATCCTTAGTGGGACATAGGGCATCAAGAGGTGTATTCATTGTAATAATAAGCCACAAAATACCAGAAAATACTAAAGAAACCACACTGACATTTTTACAAAAAGAAAACATTATCTAGTTACATAACCTCAAATATAGCAAATAAGTCGTTCCCTTAACAAAAGAGTCTCGCTTAACAAAAAAAACTCAGAAATTAAATTGTACATAACCATAACACATTTATTTTAAAAAACACACATTATAAAGACAATTTGTCACGCATACAAAGTTCTTTAAGTGATTCAATAAAAATTTGTTGGGTTATTTTCTTTAAATGGGCATTTTAGTGCGTTTTTATACCCAAAGCAAGGCAACACTGCAGTAGCGATTTGAGTGCCGAAAGCAGAAGAACACCAAGAACTTCTGCAATCGCGGGCAATGCCACCAGATATTAAAAAAAGTAAAGCTAAATAAAACTGAGCGAATTATTTAACTAATTATTAGAAAATGTATATTTTACAAAATTATAAACATTACATTTTAATTAGAACAGGCTAGAAAAATGTCATGAAGAAAGAACTAAAACTCCATTATTCTTTTCATCATGGCTGGGAATCATATATCGGCTTGTATTTTTTTTTTTTTTTTTAAATTATAATAATGTTTGGATTATAAAAGTAATTATAAGTCTCAGAATCAAACACAAGGCCGCTACCTAGCCGTGAAAGTTCAATGAATCTCAGAATTTTAATTTGCCAGCATCAAAACTAAAACTAAACTAAAAATTGTGTTTTCGTTTTTCCCATTTCGTTTCCCATATTTTTCTTATTCAGTCTTTTAAGTTCAGGTACATTCGACTTTGTTTTTATTTTATTTCGTTTCATTTCTGTTTTGGTTTTTCGTTTAATTTTTGTCTTTTTGCTTGTTTATATAAATATTTTTTTTTATCGTCTGAGATAATTTGAACGAGACGTACAACGACTTTCATGCAAATATTTTCGTTTACACGAAGGTTATTTTTAAACAAAAAAAAACAGAAAAAAATAAAGTTAATCAAAACGAAAGAACTAGCATAAAAAAGATCGCACGTTTCACTTTCAAAAAAAAAGGAAACTAAGTGGTTAAATAAGATTTATTTGTTTTTCTTTTGACACATATAAACGGTTGCTTTTAAGTTTTTACTATAAAGCCTACATGAAGTTCAACTGCTGAGATTGGCAATTCACTGGTTTCACTGATGTGAGCTGTTCAAGAATTAAGGAGTTTAAATTCTTTGATATTTTTTGTTTACAGTTAAACCTGGATATATTTATTCCTTTTGTTGCACAGTGAGGCATAGAGCCTGGATAAGGGTTATAAATTGACTGTGAAAATAAATAAGAGGTGTTGCCTATAATTTTGTTGCATATTCAGGCTTGCCACATGATTTTCTACATTCAACACATCTGTTGGTTTACTGTCAATATCATCCATACATTTTGCTCTTGCTTTGATTCTACATTGATTGGGTCAGTCTGTTGAGCCGTCAAGGCAAACCTCTGGATGTATTTCTGCGGAACAATGATTCTAAAAGCAATCTACTACGTGTATTCAAAGTCGGCATACTATCTACTATAGATCCCTCCATTAATAAGTAAAGGGTGATCAGATTGGAGGTAATATTGGTTTTTAGACACATCACGCGTGACTACTGTCAAATTAAATACATAATTTTTGTCAGTACTCATTGACATTTCATCATGGAAAGACTTATGCCTCAACGACGTTTACAAATCGTAGAATTGTAATACGAAAATTGACGTTCTGTGAAAAGTGTTCATCGCGTGCTCAGGCCAACTGATGCTGTTCAGCGATGAGGCCCATTTTTGGCTCAATAAGTAAAATTTGCCGTATTTGGGCTGAAGAGCAACGCGAAGTCATTCAAGAACAGCCACTAAATCCATTGGAAATAAACGGTTGGCTGGAGAAATCATCAGACGAGGCGGGCGCCAATATAACAGCGAATGGCGATCGCTATCGAGCCATGATTAACGACTTTTTGATACCGGAGATTGAAGCCCGCGATCTCCACAGTATTTGGATCCTACAAGAGGGGCCTTAAGGGTTTTCCAATAGCAGGTGTTATTCGGTGCTATCGAGAGCTGATTAATGGTTTTTTATGGCCGGAATTGGATGTTATTGATCTGGACACCGTTTATTTTCAACAAGACGACGCTACGTGCCAAACAAGCAACGAAAAGTTTCCGGACAGTGTTATCTCTCGAAGAGGTGATCGCAATTGGCCACCGAGATCATGTGATTTAACACCTTGTGGCTTTTTTCTTTGGGGCCACGTGAAAGAGAAATTCTACGCCAAGAGCCCAGGATCGATTCAAGACCTAAAAGATGGAATTCGTGAGACTTTCGAGGACATAGGGCAGCCACTTTTCAATTCGGTTATTGAAAATTTCATGAAAAGGATATTGTCCTGTTAGCGTGGTCGTGGTGGTCATTTGCCCGATGTTATTTTCCACTATTAACGGCACACTTTCCTCTTTATAACGAAATAAACATCCGATCATTTATATTAAAAAGGAGCATTTTTCTCTGAATATCAAAATAACACCTCTTATTGGAAAACTCTTTACTTGCCATACACCCCGTGAAACGAGGGATTTACTACGTCGTCGTTTCGGTGAGCAGTTTATCTCTCGTCTCGTGGATTGGCCACCAAGATCGTGTGATATCACTCCTTTGGACTTTTATTTGCCGGAGCATGTAAAGTCGAACTATTTTGTGGATAAAGCCAACGTTATTAAAGTTTTTTATGAGATACCGACCAAAGTGCTCCAGCGAGTCATTCAAAATTTTACGGCGCAGTTGCGACCAACATTTGAAAGAGATTATTTTTAAAAAATAAATGTCGTGAATGGTTTTACACAAAAATAATAAAGATTGCCAATCATTTGAATTTTCGTTGCTTTGTTTTAATTTAAAATCGCATGCCTCTAAATTAATCACCCTTTATAGATGAATACCAAGTGAGACAAAGTCGCTTAGCCGATCTACAGTCATTGCTGCTCTAAGGTATGCTTTCAAAATGCATAACAGCGCTCAAAATATTTGCTAAACATCCAGAGCATCAAATGAATTTGGTTGTCTTTGTCAACAATGCGGTAAAGTTCGCTGCGTCAGACGTTCTGAAGGTCATCGTGAGAAATTCTCATTTTATCTGAATATAGGCTAGGAAAATTCGATAAGATATTGCAATGATTCCGAAAGCGGGCTTGCATGTGAGCGTTAAACAAATAGAGATATGGTCAAGTTTGCAGGTTGAAGTGTGGTTTGTGCCGTGCACGTCTTGATTTTCATATTTTCAATGTCAAAGATACTGTTTACTTACGGTGCTCACAAATTCGAACTATCTCTTGAATTTTTGTATTTTATCTTATCTTCATAAATTCCATTTTGCATTGTCAGCCAATTTAATTGCCTCTCTCCGGTCTTGAACTACTCGACAATGTCAATGGGTTGTAATCCGCAAAAGATGGTCAAACTATTGGTAATCGCAAGCTGTGGCAATTGAAAATTGCGGATCCTATATAGCCGACGGATTTTAAAAGTAATCATCCGACTTTAATTAAATTTCGTATAGAGGGGTTTTGAGGTTGCTGATTACGGATCTGAAGTTAGTTTTACAAAATTCAAAATGGCGAATCCAATATGGCGGACGACTTTTAAAAATAACCATTCGCTTTTAATAGTATGAAATGTTTTGAACTCTCCTCGGAAGATCATCCGAATCCAACTAATTGATATGAAACATAGAAAATTTAAACACATGCTACAGCGAAAAAAACGAAATGCAAGAATGCAAAATATTATTTATATATGTATATACATTTTTTTTCTAACTTTAAATTGCCAAAATTCAAAATATTTTTTGTAGATGACTTTTTTTATAGATTAGGCAAATTCAAATTCAAATGAAATAAATTAAGTTAAAAATGGCTGTTATAATGAGTTTTAAAATTACTTAATCAATGCCATTCTATGCAGTGTCATTGTTCAAAACAACTTGTTTTTATAATTAAAAAACACAAAACCAAAGTCACCCATTAAAACGTTTTAATGCCAAATCGCAGTTTTTTATGTTAATATAATTTAAATATCACGCAATTGAAAGGCATATGAATTTATATGAAAATAAGAAATAAAAAATTTTAAAATTTTGGAGACGGTAAAAAAATTGCAGTAGCTTTCTGAATTTTTAAAATTGTAAATTTTTAAATCAACCCTTTTTTGATATGTTTTTAATTTTCTGAATTTTTAAATTAACTCTTTTTTGATATTTTTTATATTTTATTTATACTAAAGCACGCAAATAATTTGCAAAACGAAAAATTTTCTTCTTTCTGAATTTATATTTCAGCTAATCGGAAACCAATTTTTTTTTTTTTTTTTGTAATTTCTAAAATTAATATCGTTCATGTTTCTAAACATTTTAATAAGCGGTTTTGCGAGTGATTATATAAATTAGCTCACAAGACTGGAGCTGACGAAAGAAAATTGAAATGAAATATTTCTTTACGTCATTTCAGGTGAATTATTTTTTGTTTTTGTTAATTTTTTTTTTAGTTTTTTTTTTCATAAGTAATTTCAGGCAACTTGTCTTCATTATAATTTTTTTTTTTTCATTATTAGTGACGAAATAAAAATTAATGTTCACTTTTAAGTTTGATTTCTTTTTAATTCTCCATAAAATATTCTGGGTAAAAAGTTACAATTAAGTTCGCCAGCTCTTACTCACGCAGATATGAGTTTGATCTCGTACGCAGAGTTTCAACTCAACCAAACAAAACCCGGCCAGCCCAGCAGAGAGCATTCCGATCGAGGATAAAACAGACCGACATTTACAGACCAACATATGTCGAGCATGTGACGGCACCTCGCACGACACTAACCACCTTTTCACATGCCCCATCAAACCCACTCATCTAACACCCCTCTCCCTCTGGACCCAACCTGTGGGAACAGCAAGTTTCCTGACCCTGCCGTTAGATGAGCTAGACTAAGACGACCGGTGATTACACTACACTGATAGAGCAAAGTTACTGCTGCAACAACAACAACAACAGAGCATTTCGAAATAAGGATCCAAAAATAGTACTATTTTTAAGCTTTTTTTCGAGTGTTTTTGCGAAGTTCAAAATATTAACCTTTCCCTGAAGAGTTTTGGACTATTGTGAAGGTAAATTCTCATTTATGGGAGCATTTCAGAGCATTTTTTGAGCATCCGGAGGAATCCTAAAATCCTCGGTAGACGATGGAAAAGCACCTCCCAAAAACAAAAAAACAAAATATCCGCCATTCGGAGTCGACTTAAAGTTTAATTCGCGTAATAACCGTTTGTCACACTACGATTTTAATCGGATTAACTGCCCCTGTAATGCGGATTAACAGCGCGTCTGGCAATGTCATTATGAAGTAGAAAATGTTGTGAATGATTGCCGAGTGTAAGTCTATTAGGTACTCAAACAAATATTTCTATAAACTACGGTTCGTTCAGTGGTGGAAGTTCAACCAAATTTATCTTCATTTTTGACTTTGTCTTTTTTTCCACTCGGAAGCATAGACAAGACTTAGTCTTGCGTTGGTTTCGTTAATCTATTTTGCTTCCTGGAAGGGTTGGTGATTAGTCCGCCGCTACCAGTCCTAAATAGTAGGAATGAATGCCCACCTGTCGCTGTTTAAAAACAACACCCTCTAACTCTTTAGAGCGCCATCTGTGTTTCACATTTTTCTGCCAGAAGGATCGCACAGATTGTTGAGGACTTCGCTAAATTTGGTGGGTCTGCGCTATTACCGCGATTGACCGTTTCCTCTTGCTGGCACCACTGATGCAATGTGTAACTGTGTGCTTTTCTTTGTTTTTATGCTTGTTTTAGCGGCCATAATGCAAGTAATGCGCTGACTTGTGCTTGCTGTACTTTTCATTTGACACAAAGTTAAGTAAAAGGTTTATCATGACAAAAATATTAAAAATAGACTTTAATTAAAACAAAACGTAACCGTAAATTGTTCTGTAGTTGTTCTTGTTTATTAAAGGTGTCGAAGCCCCCCAGTCTCAAGTATACTCGAAAAGTACCCGACTACACTTTATTTACTTTACATACCCTTCACTTTGAAAAATGTAAAAAGCAAAAAACAACAAAGAAATCAATGAGGCAAAGATAGACTCTTTAGTAAGCCAATGGTTCTTGACTTGACGTTTTTCTTCAAAAAAGGTGTCACAGCGATTATTAATGCAGCTCTGCTGCCTACTGGTGAATGACCTTAAGGTGCGTGCATACGTACATATGTAAGTGCATGCATACCTTTTATCCTTTGGAGGTCTTCGTATGAGTTTGTTTTTCGCAACTTTAAACATTTTTAATTGCTTTTGCTGCAAAAATTTAGTGGAAACCGAAAAGCATGTTTCTCATAATTTTCTATTGTAGATAAAATTCGCTAAATGTGGGGTAGCCCAATAAAACGGTTTTTTTATTTAAAAATAAAAATTTTATTTTTTTTAATTTAAAATTAAAAAAAAAATTAAATAAAAAAAACTTTTAAATTTTAAACTTAAAAAAAATTATTTGCAAAGCAAATTTTTTAATAAAAAAATTTATTTTTTTTGTTTTTTTTGTTTTCAATACAAATTTTTGTTTTTCTATTTAAATATTAAATTCCGCACCAGCTACTCATACAAGATATTTTACCATTCACTTATTGCATGGTCTTTCGGTGAATCCTACAAAATGTACCTTGGTGCTTTTCATTAGGAAACGCAAACGGAAGGCCTGTTACTACCCACATTGAAAGGGGTAACACTGCAACTGTTTTCTGAGGTTAAATACTCAGGAGTAATCCTAGATAGTAAGCTTACCTGGAAGAAGCACGTCGAGTAGAAGGTCTCTCGAACCCTAAAAGTCTTCTGGCAGTGTAAGAGAACCTTTGGCAAGACATGGGGTCTAAGACCGGTGATAGTACACTGGTTGTACATCACCCTGATTATACCCATTATTACATACGCCTCTGTTGTATGGTGGAAGGCTACAATGGTTAAATCCAAAGTAAAACCCCTAAACAGGCTACAGAGAAGTGTGTGCTTGGGTATCACAGGTGCCATGAGTACAACATCTGGTGATGCCCTTAATACCATTCTGAGCTTGCAACCTCTAGGTCTTCAAATTCGAAAGAATGCGAGGAAGGCGGCGTACAGGCTCAAGTTAAACGAAGTCTGGGCAAATGCAGGAAGCACTGGTCACTATCAGATATACCACCAGTTGTCGGAGCGGTGCACACTGTTATCGATACTAGTGGACAATCGGGTGCCTTGATCCCAGATAGAGATCAATGGTTAAGTCCAGAGAACCTATTAACGAGATATCAGCACACTTTCTACACCAACGGATCCAAAACCAGTGATGGTAAGGATCTTAGACGAAGACACTAAGTACTGCTATGCTACAGGACAGATGGCCACGGTATTCCTTACGGAAATCTATGTCAACTTGAATGTGGCATTCTGGCTAATTGAGAAAAAGTGGCGGCGTATCAGTATTGGAATTTGTAGGAGCAGTCAAGCTATACTGAAAGCCCTTTCTAACCTACGCTGCTCTTCGAAGTTAGTCGGTGTATGTAAGACAAAACTGAACAGTGTTGCACAACAAAGTTAGTCTTATTTGGGTGATAAAGGCTCTGCAAGTATACCACTAGGCCTTGAACCCTTTCTAGGTGTCAATTCCGCGTCGATTCAACTATGGATTGACGACCTCATGAGGTCTACCCATAGAAGACGTTGGTCTGGGTTGATCTCGTGCAGAGTAGCTAAGTGCTTTGTGAAAGACCTAAACAGGAAAATAGGAACCTTTCTCCTAAAGCTCAGCAGAAATAACCTAAGAGTACTGGTGGGTGTAATCACAGAGCACAACGCCTGTGGTCATCAAATGGCTGTCATGAGGGTCGTAGACAGCGCGATATGCCTATCCTGTCTTGAGAATGACGGCACGGCAGAGCATTTTCTCTGTAGCTGTGCGGCGTTCTCCAGAATCAGACTTAGGATATTGGGTTGCGATATACTGAGTATGGATAAGGTTTATACTCGGAAGAGTCAAAGAGATTTTGGAAGAGTGACCTCAAACTAATTTATCCGTCTTACCACCCACTTTTTATCTTTCCTATCCCTATTATTTCTACTGAAATATATCCGGGTGTAGTGCTTGGCCTTGTCCAACCCCCCACAAATCTAATCTAATCTAGCAATTCACTTATTGTTGCTAATGAAGGCACTGATGAAGTAGAAGGTAAACTGCCCTGAGTGCGATGAATATAATATATTATTCCAGTTACACGAGAAGAAGAGAATAAGGAAATAAATAAAATGAATCTGTAAAAGTCCCCTTAGTGGCTGAAGTCCTTCGTAAACTGTCAAACAAATTGCATTGCCTAGTTGACCAGTTTATTTAACAAATGCCTCAGCTTCAAGTACAAGCCTATATACTGGAAATTCGCCGAAGTTACCCTAATATTTAAATCTGGTAATATAAAACACCCAAGGAAGTGTTCTCTTACAGGCCAATAGCTCTGTTACCAGTAATTTCGAAACTTTTTGAAAAAACAAAAACACTTTTAAAACGTCTACAGTCACTCATTGAAAACAAACATCTGATTCCCATTCACCAATTTGGTTTCAGAAACCATCACGCAACGCTCGATCAAATACACAAATTCGAAAGCACCAGAGAAAACGCTATGGAAAAGAAAAAAGTATGTATGTTCAGCCGTTGTTTTTTTTTTTGCGTGGCGGAAAGGTCTCCACCAAAAGCTCAAGTGCACGCTGCCAACACAATAGTGCAAGGTGATCTCGCCATATCTGAATGACAGGTACTTTTGCGTAAAACATGAAAATGCGTATTCATCTCTGAAAAATATAAACGCAGGCATTCTACAGGGAAGCATTTTAGCTCTACTGCTATATCTCTTGAATATCCACGACCTATCATCGGCAAATCAGGCAAAAATCTGCATCGAAGCTGGTACCTCTGTCTTCCCTGACGGCTCCCAGATGGAATCGGGTTTTCTCTAAATCAGCCAATTTATATATTTACTCAAAATTGTCGAATACTGCTGTTTTTCAGATGGAAGTCTTTGCGATCCTGCAGCCATGCAAAATGCTTAGAGAACGTGAAAGCGCGGGAAATATCAATATTTCTTCCGATAGTCAATCTGCGATCAAGGCTCTGATGTCGCCATGTGCAGATCCAAACTAGTCAACTGCTGCGAGTAGGAGATCAAATCTCTTGGGTGTACAGGTAATATTTCTCTGATCTGGGTTCTAGGGCATAGGAAAATAGAGGAAAATTAAATTTCTGATGAGCTTGCCAGGAAGGGGTGAACTGAATTGGTCATTGGCATAACCGTAACTGTCGTTAGAGGGGAATTGCAAAACTTACCTCTCAGGAGAGCGCAGAAAAAGCAGAGCTGCATTTCGTCGAGTGCTATTTCGAAAACTCTTTGGTGCCAGTACAATAGGCCCAGGATGCAGAAAGTTCTCAAACTCATAGCTCATAGCTGTGTTTGCCAGTCATTGGGCGGTCGGCAAGTTTAGGCTTACCATTTAACCTCTATTGCGGAAGCAGTGGAAACCTTTCAGGGAAAGAGGCTGTTGAGCACTTTCTCTGTAAATGTTCGAGTTTGGCAGTTAAACAATTACGTCACTTTCTTATTCCTTTCTTCGACAGCCTGCGGCAATGCACCAACCTAAATCCCATCAATCTTCCCCATTATAGCAACAGCTCTGGCTGGCTGTATACAGGGTTGAACATATTCGACGGACCTATTTGGTAACCCTGTATCGTTTGACAGAGACGTCAGATCGCTTAATGACATACCGCGTTGGAAGCGTCAGTCCAAGCAGATTTTTACCATGGAACAGTACACGCCATGCGAGCGCTCCCAAATTGTTGAAATTTACATTCAACAAAAGAAGTCAATTGAGAAAACTCAACGTGCGTATAAAAAATTAAATAATGTGAAAAGTGCGCCTTCTAAGAACACCATTAAACGTTTGTACGAAAGGTTTTCGACTGGTGATGCTCTTACTAATCCAAAGAGGCCAAATCAAATCGGACCAAGGCGATCGGATGAGAATATTGCTCTTGTACGGGCCAGTGTTGAGACGTCGCCAAGGACATCCCAAAATCGCCGTTCTCAGTAGTTGGGCATTGCTCGGACCACTTTACAACAAATTATCCGCATTGATTTGCATTTATTCCCGTATAAGATTCAATTGACGCAAAGATTGTTGCCTGCGGATAAGTCTCGTCGATTGGAATGGGCCCTAAGAGTCATCGAAATCCGTCGGGTCCGTCGAATTTGGGCAACCAAGTATATCTGCCTGTTGGAGGACTCCTACTGGTATCAAAATGGCATTTTAGTGCTACTTGGGGAGTGTCAGAGTGGTACTTGAACCATTTCACCTGCCTACCTCATATAGGAACTAATTTTATTTTCATTGTATGCCACATAATTTGCTCAATGGTGCTCCTTTCGTTTAATCTATGCAAATTTTATAAAAATGTAACCGCGATATTTCAAAGTACATGCCTCTAAAAGCGCGAGACAAGTTACCAATCAAGGATTCGTGCCTATTTTATATTATTATTGTACAAGGTGGCATAAAATTAATCATCCAATTTTTGTTTTTAATAATTTTTTAATAAATAAAAAACTGATTTTTAGTGTTGGAAGTCTTTGCTTTAACCTTTACGCGCTCCATTGCTTGTCTCTTTGTATACTGCAGCTATGCAGTTCATAAGTGTCAAATATGATTGAACTACGCGGCCATCTGCAAAAATTATGTATCTTACGATAGGGTGATGAATTTTGCGCCACCTTGTACATACATTATGTGTACATAAAATAATGTCACTCGTATACCTTTAATAAAAATTCACACCAGATAACTTTTGGGTAAAAAAAGACAAAAACATACTTAAATTTTCGAAAATCGTATTTTAAAAATCTACAAGCATTCCACTACCAGCTAGGCGTGCAAATAAATTATCAATGAAAGCAGAAGAAGGTAGAAAAAGCGGAGAATTAAAGCAGTTTCACCTATTCATTAACAACCAACGCGTCTCATACCGGTTACATGGCGATCACGCGACAGGGTGGCAAACAGACCGACCAGCGCCATTTGATTAGCACCCAAGCGACGTTGCACTGACGCATTTTAAAGATATGGGAAAAAGAAAACCAAGCAAAACGGTAAATAAAATACTTGTCGAAAAAGACCGATAGAAAAAATATGGACGGTGAAAGAGGTGTGAATATCAAGTTTGGCCATTCCAGTACCGAAAATTTAGTGATCGCCAATGATCAGCAACATGTTAGAAAGTGGTTTGGGCGAGAGCGTTAAAACGGCCATGGCAGTGACACTACGAAATGAATAAATAAAATATTTTGTTAAGCTAAAATCAATTTAAGGCGAAAAGGTCTACGTAAGAAACTCAAAAATATAGATTTGGGTAAATAGCAGCCGACAAAGGCGTGCATTATTCAATTTGCTTTTTTAATGTACTTCGATTTACATAGATTTTTAGTATTCCAAAAATGCTGTATCACACCGAAAATTGATTATGTAAATATCGTGAACCAGTAAGATGCTTTAACAGTATATGCCTACATGCCACATGCACTCAACGTCGCAGCTTTATGTATGTAGATATACCTGTATCTTAGCTGGCCGCAGGCTAAGAAGCCTTAGATGCATAGCAAAAAAAAAATAAATAAAAAGTCAGTAAAAACTTGTACATTGAACTCTGCAACTTGCCTACAAACGTGGCTGCGATAAAATCTAACCTGACTAGTTTACACGATCGGCGGTTTCGCCGCCTGCCTGTTCGACTTAAAGGCAATTTTATTGATCGCCGCGCAATGACAATCGGCGATACTCAACAAAGGCAATATGATGGGTTGTTGGAAGATGTTGCCATCGCTAGTAGAAACTGGTTTAGTCTATGGCGTAAAAAATATATATAATTCAACATTTCTATACCGTTTATGAAGAGTATAATATTTTATAGATTATTTTTTGATATTTGTGCCCAACAAGATGGTGAGTGATGTCGGCTCACCAATAAGAAAATGTCAAAATGTGCAGAGTGAAGAGATGAGGCCATGATGAGATAAGAAATGTCGTATATCTACATCAACGTTTGATAATACCTCGATTTTTCAGTTACCAAAGGATCGGATATTAATTACTGTAGTAATAATAAAATAAAAATATAATAATAAAATTGACTGCTCTAAGAATTGATAGAATTCCTGCTAAATGTAAGGAAAAAATAGCCAAGTCAGCGGAAACTCCCCCATGGGCGATAAGAGAAAATAATAGAGGATAAACAGTTCAACTTTTACCAGCAACAGTTATAAGTAGTAGGAGTGTAATAGCATTGACAGACGGCTGCGTTAATCGGTATTACCGGCGCAGTTAATTCTGATTAAAAGTGAAAGTGAAGAGTAGTGCGAAAGACGCAAGGCGAATCTATTAAAGGTGATAGGTAAATCAGCCGATTTTGTTTTTTTCTTTCGCCGTGTCTATGTGGCTGTCAGCCAAGACTCAAACAAGGCGAATTCATTATTTGTTTTCTACTTTGCCAATACTTTGCTTTGACAATCAAACATACAAAACATTGTTGTTGGGCTAGTGCCACCCCACCTTTAATGAATACGCCTTGAAAAGACGGTTGTTACGCGGATTAGTGAACAGCTGATTTGTTTATTGGATAGTTTTGTCAGTAAAAGAACAGCAGGCAACAACAGGCGCTGATACTAAAAATTATTATTTATTTTTTTTTTTTTTTTAATTAAAAATCTTAAATAGGAATTTGTCAAACTGCTCCGAAATCTCAAAACAACTAGTATAATTTCGAACGTGTTAGTGCAAACTGACATTGCACTCAGTCTTTCTTTCTTTTTTGTTTAAGTTTATTATTTTTCATTCACAATAGTTATTAACTGTAATTCTTCGGCAGGTTTGTCATCGAAGATTTTTCGAATCCACTTCAACTATGAGAATTAAGTCTAATTGTTGATGCGGATTAGTTGCACTCAATTCCTGAGATAGTTCCGAATTAAGTCTTTAATCCCGATCAACGTCACTGTCTGTCTATGCTATAAGAAAATGAGATATTAATGAGAATCTTATATAAAGGGTTTTCCAATAACAGGTGTTATTGGTGAATGGATTGCGCTATCGAGAGATGATTAACGACTTTTTATGGCCGGAATTAGATGGTATTGGTCTGGACAAAGTTTATTTTCAACAAGACGGCGCTACGTGCCACACAAGCAACGAAACCATTGATCCTTTACGGGAAAATTGGCCACCGAAAACTTGTGATTCAACACCTTGTGACTTTTTTCTTTGGGACCACGTGAAAGAGAAGGTCTATGCCAACAGCCCAGGGTCGATTAAAGACGTCAAAAATGGAATTCGTGAGGCTATCGAGGGCATAGGGCAGCCACTTTGCAATTCGGTTATGGAAAATTTCATGAAAAGGATATTGTCCTGTAAGCGTGGTCGTGGTGGTCATTTGCCTGATGTTCTTTTCCACTATTAACGGCATACCTTCCTCTTAATAATGAAATAACATCCGATCATTTATATTAAAAAATAGCATTTTTCTTTGAATATCAAAATAACACCTCTGTTTGGAAAGCCCTATATATTATGTATTCGGTTAAAAATCTGTCATATTTGCCATTCGGAGACGGCAGCAAACTATAGGAGTTCGAGCTGTGTAATTTGAAAGATGGAGATATGTTTTTCGTATTGTATATGGACATGAGTTATAGTGATTTTCAGGTTAAAAAGATGACAATTAAGTGTGCGATTAGAGAATGTGAAGCAGAATTTAGAGAATCCAGTCGGGAATTTCTGTATTCACTAGAAAAGCCTAGTACAATAGTTAGCCGCAGGCGGTTTTGGCCAGCACTTAACGAATAGCAACTCAAGTTGATACTAAACGTGGCATTTAGAGCTCCGTATAACGAATTTCGCAGCAGCTGTTCGGATGAGTAAGGGCAGAATTCATTCACTTACCTCCAGTGCAAATGTCCCCCATTTCAAAGAATACGCTTCAAATTTCTGAGGAAACGCTTCCTCCAGAACTTAAGCATAGGCTCGTCTGAGTGGCTACTTGTATTCCTGGTCAGAATGCTTGGAGAACATAGGAAATACAGACAGAGGAAAACTATTTCCCTAGCTGCTATAGTAAACCTGTGTAGCCTCCGTGTGAATTACGAGTATTTCGAGCAAACTTTGTGGGTTGGCACTTCCTCGTTTCCATCATAGCCGAAGGGGTTAGTGCGTGACTGCCATTCGGAAGTGCGTCTGTTCGAATCTAAGTGAATGAAACACCAAAATGATATAAAAAGTTTTTTTCTAATTGCGGCCGCCCCTTGGAAGGCAATGGCAAGCCTCCGAGTGTATTTTTGGCATGAAAAAGCTGCTCATAAAAAATATCTGCCGTTCGGAGTCGGCTTGAAACTGTAGGTCCCTCCATTTGTGAAATAGCATCAAGACGCATGCGACAAATAGGAGGAGGAATTCAGGAAAACACCTACCAGAAGTGTACGCGCCAATTTTTAGTTTTATATACAGTGAAAATGATTTAAGTTCTAAATCTAAACCGCTTTTTCTTTTGATCTTCAACAAAGATTTGCAGCCTTTCACACAGCCGAAGGCTAGGACGTCCCTAATATTTTTTTTTTTTTTGTGGTTTAAGTTTTCTAAAACCCAAATTATGTCGATTTGCATAAGTTTCCCATTTGTTGTAGTGAAAATGTTAAATTTTAACGAAGCTTTTGTGTATCCGCTGCGACTTACATTGACCCCTTGATCCAGCTAACTGAATAGCCTCTATTGTATTGTCGTAATTCAAAATAATTGGTTAAACGCGTAAAAAATAATTGAATCTCTATTAGCTTATTTTCAACCATTGGAAATAAATCGCGTGATTTTTCGTGATTCGTTTTTTGATAAAAGGGAATTAATTATAATAGCCTAAATCATGATTCATTACGCTAACTACTTATACATACATATACACTTCATTTATACAGAATACAAATTTGTTTAAATATTTCAAACGAACGCACTGATCAAAATCTTGAAGTTAAAAAACTTGTTGAGACTTTATTTACATGCATTTGTATATGATTTTAATTTATAGCAGGGCTGCTTATTTTTATTTAAATTGTTGTTTTTATTCATTAACTTTCTCAGCTTTATTGATATTCACCATCTTGTGTCAGTGTGCTGGAGAAATAGAAGGAGAGTGACACAATTTTTTTTTTTTTTTGTTATTTATACTAGATAAGAAAAAAATATCAGCGCTACAGTGAAGAGCACCTTAGCAGTGTATAATTAGAGCAGCCAACAGGTTGCGAATATCCCACAGAGTACAAGAGAGGATAGAGCGCGGATTGAACGAATAAGTTGTGGCTATCATAACTCTACAGGTGACTGATGGGCCCAATATGGGAAAAGGGAAAGAAGAACAAAGGAAATTTTGGTCTTTACACAGGTGTATCTTTTTAACAGGCCAACAGCTATCGGCCTTGGAAACAAGATAGGAAACAATGTTTTATAGGAGCATTTCAATTTCAAATAATCGATTCAAGTTTCGTTGGGCTTTCCAAAGTCGTGAAAAACGCAAGAATAATTAATTGTAGGCAGAAATTAGACTAATTTGGACATCAATAAAGTATTGCGATGCATTTTCAACAGCGCTCAGCAAACGCATAACGGTAAAATTAACATAATGTAGTTTAAGAGATCGATAAGCCAACTATTAATATCAAGAGGCCACTAGAATTATTGATTATATGTGATAAGTAATATCAAGAAGGGGTTGTAGAGATAAGAAAGGGATAGACTACATTTTATTTTCCATTTTAATTTAACAAAGAAAACACTCTATTTGGAGACCATATTTTGAGTATAACCACGAGCTCAGTGTTTTAATTGCGGGAGGAAATGTTACGCGGTTCATAAAATACCAAAGATTGCGGTGGCATGAACTCGTTTTAAGATTGAGCAGCGAAAGAATGACCAAAAAAATATTTAAAGGAAACCCTGGAGGAGCAAGAAGGAGAGGCTGGCCAAGAAGACGATGGTTGTAAAACGTAGAAGACAATATACGAAAAATGAAAATCTCACAACATACAGCGAAAGTGGGCTGTTCAGAAGAATGAAGACGTATTGTAGAAGAGGCAATGATCTACCCCTGACTGTAACGCCAAGATGATGATGATTTTGCTTCTCATAGTAATAGGCTTGAACGTGCCCAGAAAGCTTTTGTGCACTATGCTTTGCGTTCTTTGAATTTCATCTTATAAAAGTAGGAGCTTGCTCATGCATTTAAAAACACTACACACATTAGAAGGGCTATTCTCTACCTGACTTTTCTTTTCAATTTGATAAGTGGGACGGTTGATTCCCCATCACTACTCGAGGATATTAATTTCAATATTTCTCAGAAATTACAAAATTATGATGTTTTCTGATTAGGGATAGGTAAAACTATGCCTCCAATGTTCCAAGTTCTATAGCTTTGAGAGAATTCAATTCGCTTTCAATTCATATTGGTCTAGATTTTTCTTCCACAAAGAACCGCTTCAAATTGTTACAAAATGAATTTTTAATTAGCTTCTAAGTATTCTTTAATTCTCTGTAAATTATAAGAAATGTTACATTTTCGTTAATTCATTACAATGAAACTAGTAAATTATAAGTTTAATTTTGATTTTGATTGTTTTATTTGGCATTACTCTGTTTTTCACAGTCTGTAAGAAGTACTGCATTTTTAGATTATTAAATGAATAAATAAGAAAAGCAAATGCCAAAATTCAACAGTCACTAGGCCTAGCATTTTCTATATATTTCTACTAAGTATCTGTAGTATATTTCTACTACATATCTAAGGGGTTAGGGGTAGTCAGAATTTTCAAAAAGTTGGATTGGTTTTTTTGCATTTTCTTAAAGTATATTATCTTAAAAATATGAAATATGAAAAATATGAAAAAGTGAAAATTTAAGTGAATCCAAGAAATACTTTTCGAGTTATTCAACAATTAACAAAGAGCGCTCGGTCAAATCGAAAATCAATAGCAAAACTTTAACTATGCTTTTTGAACTGGTGATCACTGTAACTTAAAAACCGCTTGGTAGATTTCAATAAAATTTATACTGCTTTTGAAAAACATAAAAAACTCGTGCCTGATCAAAGATTTATTTTTTACCCAAAAATTGCAAATTTTTTTAAACAATTAATTGTCGGTTTTTTTCTCGAAAATCTGAAAAATATTTTCTGGCTGAACTACGGCAAAGAAGGCTGCAAAATGTTCGAATAAGCACTGAACAATGTTATCGGCCGCCGTAGCCGAATGGGTTGGTGCGTGATTACCATTCGGAATTCACAGAGAGGTCGTTGGTTCGAATCTCGGTGAAAGCAAAACTAATAAAAAAAACATTTGTCTAATAGCGGTCGCCCCTCGGCAGGCAATGGCAAACCTCCGAGTGTATTTCTGCCATGAAAAAGCTCCTCATAAAAATATCTGCCGTTCGGAGTCGGCTTGAAACTGTAGGTCCCTCCATTTGTGGAACAATATCAAGACGCACACCACAAATAGGAGGAGGAGCTCGGCCAAACACCTAACAGAAGTGTACGCGCCAATTATTTATTTATTTTTAATGTTATCGAGGCCACAATTTTGACTGGAAAATTCAAAGGTGAAGACGTACTGTTGCCACGAATCCCAATGATCCCGACAGATATGCCATTGGAATTCAAACGTTTACAGTTCCCGGTGCGACTCGCTTTCGCAATGACTATTAACAAAGCACAAGAACTATCGTTACAAGTGTGTGGATTAAATTTGGAGAATCCATGCTTCTCACATGGACAGCTCTATGTGACTTGCTCACGTGTCGAAAAATCTTCTGATTTATTCGTCCACGCACCAAATGGAAAAACAAGAAATATTGTGTATCCCACAGCACTTCAATAAACATCGAATTGAAATTAAACTTTGTAATATCACAATTTTTTAGAATCAATAAAATGGTGTAGAATGAATTGAATATTTGTGTACGGATTTTTCTTTAAAGTTATTTTTCTTAAATCTATTTTCTCTTGTCCGATTGATTTTAGATGAATCTCCAAGGACTAGTGATGATCACCGCAAGGGACTTCTGGAGAAACGGGTTCCAAACAAACAGCGATAACTTTTATAATTATTAATTTTTTTTTTTTAGAAATTTTGCTAAAGTCAAGTCGAAACATGATGTATTTATGCTACGTTTTATTTTTCTAAAAAAAAAGCATTGACTAGCAAAACAAAGTTATTGAAAATCATCATTTTGGGACCTCTGACTACCCCTAGCCCCTTCAGAAATTTTAAATTGTAATGAAATTCTTTTGAATTTGTTTTTGTTTTGTTTTTGCACAAAATTTGTACCTTGGTTTTGTATGATTTTTGTAGTAGAATGAACTGCATATAACGGGTGATTTTTTAGCTATTATATTTTTAAACAGTTGGTTTAAACAGCTAACGCACGTTTCGTGTTTTGTTTCACTGTCAAACATCTTCAGTTTGGTCTATAATTTAACCATAAATCGCCTTACAAACGAACAACGCTTGCAAATCATTGAATTTTATTATAAAAATGGAAGTTTTGTTAAGAAAGTTTATCGCGCGCTTCTTCCATTTTATGGTCAGTTTAATCGACCCATTGAAGCAGCTATTCGAGCTATTGTGACTAAATTTAGAACCAAATTTACATTATTGGACATCAAACCACCAACACGCTTACGTAGAGTGCGAACTGAAGAAAATATCGCAGCTGTATCGGCCAGTGTTAATGATGACATCAATTATCGATTCGTCGCCGTTCGCAGCAATTGGACCTCTGTTACTCAACAATGTGGAACATTTTGCGAAAGGATTTAGGTGTGAAGCCTTTTCGAAATACAGCTGGTGCAAGAATTGAACGACCTACCGCAACGTAGAATTTTTGGTGAATGGGATCTTGGAAAGTTGGCCAAAGATCCACTTTTTTATCGAAAAATTGTGTGCAGCGACGAAGCTCATTTTCGGATCAATGGGTACGTAAATAAGCAGAATTGTCGATTTTGAAGTGAAGATCAGCCAGAAGAATGTAACCAGAAAAGGTCACAGTTTGGTGCGCTTTATGGGCTGGAGGTATCATTGGACCGTACTTCTTCAAAGATGCTGCGAATCGTAACGTAACTGTGAATGGTGAGCGCTACCGTGAAATCATATCCAACTTTTTTTTTTGCCCAAAATGCAAGAGCTTGACTTGCATGACATGTGGTTTCAGCAAGACGGTGCCACATGCCACACAGCACGCGTAACAATGGACTTGTTGAGAGGCGAGTTCGGTGAAAATTTTATTTCACGTTCGGGACCTGTCAATTGGCCACCCAGATCGTGCGATATAATGCCTTTAGATTATTTTTTGTGGGGCTATGTTAAAGCTCATGTCTATTCAGACAAGCCTGCTTCAATTAGCGCATTGAAAGACAACATTAAAGCATTTACATATATGTGAGATACCGGCCGAAACATTGGAAAGAGTATGCCCAAATTGGACTAAGCGGATGGACCATTTGAAGCGCAGTCGCGGTCAACATTTGCATGAAAAGATCTTCAAACATTAAAATATATGGACTGTACTATCGATTTAAATAAAAATTGTATGCATTTTCTGAATTTTACGTGTGTTTTTTTGAAAAACTCTACTATAGCTCCTAAAAAATCCCCCTTTATTTTCATAAAGAAAAGTGCTAAAATTAAATAAGAAACAAATAAATTGTCAAACCTTGTCAATAGGTCCCTGTGCCATAGTCATTTTAATTTTTAATTTTTTTAACGCCCTGTAAAAAATATTTTACACAGCTCCAGTGCCTGTTGTAAACAATTTTGTTTGTCTACCTAAAAATGCCAATATTTGCTTAGACTAGCAAAAAGTTTTAAATTTTTCTGCATTTGATTTCTGCATTACAAACCAGCCGTCCGCACTGCACGCCTTCACTCGCGTGAGTCGCTGGTGTTAGCAATTAAATTATATTTAACTAGAGACATTTTTGTTTTCACTTTTAAACCTTGAACTTTTTTTTGTTTTATTTTTCTTTTGTTTTGCAACAAAAAAAGAGCGGCAAAACCAAAAGCCCAGCGGTGGCAAAAACGCTAAAATCAAGAAAATTACTTAATATGTATTAACACAATTCATTTGGCACTGGGCTGTTGTGAGCGCGCTTGCAGTTGAGCGACGAGGCGCAAAAGGTACGAAATATTTACACAGGTATGTGTGTAGGTGAGAGTCTGAAGTTTTTACTTGCCGCGCGCAATTAAAATCGAAATCAGACAGAATTAAAAAAAAATTATAAAAATTTGAAAATTGTAAAAATTGAGATTTGAGACTTACTTAATTACGGTCTGCATGTTTGTTCGCTTATGAATTGCGGTCGAACACTGCTGCTGCCTTTAAATGCAATACGCCACACAAAAAAAATTAAATTCGTAGATATTTCTTAGCGCGAAACTGTAAAAAAAATTGTTTATGCGGATTAGCAGTAATTAATAAAATGTATTAATGTGAAATCACGCAATAGCTGTAATGAATTCTATGTATAATAGTTTTTTGTTATTGTTTGTGCTATTTTTAGTTTTAAGTTATTCACTTTTTTATTTGTTTCAATGTTTCAATGCAAAAACTTTGCCAATTTACTTCTGCGCGCACAGTTTGCAATTTTGTTACAACCACAACCGTCGCCTTTGCTTGTCTAAATATTTAATTACTTTTTTTATTCTGTTTTATCTTTGCGGTGGCTTTTTTTTTAGATTTTTATAACTTTGTTTCTCTTTTGCGCTTTTTGTTTAAACAAATTTGTTGACAAATGTTCAAATTCGGAATATTTTAACTGTTAAACAGCAGCGCGCGCATATGTGCACCTACACACGCACATGTATAGAAGTATAGAATCAGCACGCACTTCTTGGAGCACCAACCCCAATCAAATATAGAGTGAAAAAGCTTAAGCGAAGCGTTTATAGTGAATGTTTAGAAAATTGTTACCTAAATATTAGCGTTAAACAACAACCGTTCGACAACACTGGCAGCGATCAACTGAAGTTGGTGCTACAATCAAGCAACGGTTTTATATGCGAATTTCACAGACGAGAGCTAAACGCAACAAAAGCAAAAACAATAGTTAAATATTGCTGCCGCAGCAGCAGCAGCAGCACCAGCAATAAGAGCCAACAGCAAGTAGTGCTTTATCCAGCAGCAGCAGCAACAACAAAAATAAAAACAACGACAGGCTGTCAACGACTCATCCAACGGATAAGACATCGGCCTCACGGCAATACAAACGTGAAATGGGCGAACGTGAACGCGTTGCTTATGCCACGTGTGTGTGGGTGTGTGTATGTATAGTTGTATACAGGTATGCACATCAGCCAATTCGTGTAGTTCACTTGTTCAGTGGAGTAGCTTAGCAGTCACTATTACCGATAACTGTTGATAGTGGATGCCTAAGTATGCATGTATGTATAGTATGTATGTATGAATAGGCGCTTGGAGCATTGATGAGCGACGCTGAGCGCGCGCACCGCCCAACATCCACACCATAGGAATATTACTAAAATACACGTACGTATGTATGTATTTGGCCATTGGTAAATTTGCTGGTAGGCAGTAAAATTATTGCCTGCTTCTTGTTAAATTTACAGGTTACTGTTGATGGTTCAGTAAAAATGTGTTTGTATTTCTTTTTGCTCAATATACATATGTATATGCGAGACTGCAAATAATTTGAATTTAAATTTTTGTGAGCTTGCGCAAATTGGGGAGTTTTGTGCAAACAGTTTGCCCAAATAGGCTTTCAATCATTAAAAAATTAACTTAGTTGTGGCTCCCTGTAGTACTGTTTCACTATTCAACTAATTTTTTGTACAGGGTACCTTTAATATGACAGTTCGATGGTTTTAAAAAAACTAGGGTCTGTCAGACTCACGCACGGTAGAAGTGAAACTTCTAAGTTGGTTGTTCCATGCATGGGAGCCCCGGTTTAGATCTCTCCCCCCTCTCTCGTGTTAAATTCAGGTTTTCATATTTTTTTTCTATATCACTCCACATAAATTTGTACTAATATATTTACTTTTGTCCTTATTAGCTTCAAATTTGACACTTGGGTGCAGTGTTGCACTTGACGCTGACATTTCTTTGCACTTCCAATGGTATTTTTTGCCTACTTTTGGCGCGTTAATCAATTTGCTTTGATCACCGAAACGGTTGAAATGTCATTTTACAACCTTCTACTTCAACTATCGTCACTCGTTTGGCAAACGCACTCATTGTATCGCTTCGTCTCCTCCATACCTACCATCTATTTACTTCACAGCAGTTTCTTATTGCTTTCCCGCTTACACACATTCAATCGGCGCTTTATCTGATACTCACACACAGCACTCATTTGCAATAGGCGAGAGTGGGAAGGAGCAGCTGCTCCTTGGCCCCGCCCATTTGACGGATTTCGGTAACGCTCCGAACTTACCGTTTCACTCGCCTATTTTCAATCTGCCTTGGGGCCCCCGACGCGCCTAAAGAAGTTTCACTTCAAAAAAACTTTAAGTTTAAATAAAAAATTTTAATTTATCTTTTATCGATTGACTAACTGATCACAGCGAACACGGTTCCTCATGGAACCAAATGGTCCAAAATGGTTTTAATTTTATTTTGATGCCAGAAGCAAAGCAAATCCGCTTAAGGAGATTTCACTATAGCAGCTGATTTGTTTTTTTTTTCTTGTGATTTGTTGGTGTGAATATCGTTATTTTTGTTGTAACAGGGAATGCTGCTGTATGCGAGTACTTAGCATGAGGAAAAAAAATTGTACCGTTAACCGGCTCTCAACGAATTTAAAAGAACCAATTGATTGACTAACGTGGCTGGGGTCATGCAAGGTGGATTTATTAAGGTGACAGCATTCACCCAGCTGAATTTTTCACCGTAGGTGTGGCTTACGTCAAAATGATATGCTTTGTTTGTATGTATTGGTATGCTTACATTCGTATGTTTACATTTGCTTGCTGATTTTGACGTGATGGTTGGACCAAACGCAACAACAAATACATGTAGGGTTTTACTTATATGTGTTTGCTGTCACCTGTAATAAATTCGCCTTGGGGTCATGGCAGCTGTTTTTCACAAGGATGATAGATACCAGGTTTGCTCGTTAGGTATGTTTTTTGAGGGGAACTTTGGATTTACGTCATTCGTTTTGTGTTTCACAAAATTAAGCTTTAGCTTAGTGAAACACAAAACGAATGACGTCGGCATATCTGTCAAATTCGCTCAGAGCCGAATAACGGCCTGCTAGGTAGAAAAGCTATAAAAATCTTTTCGCCATGGGTTTTTACCAAAAAACTGAGATTGTAGTGGTGATATATAAAAAAAAAATAAACACAGTCTTCACGCATTTTGCTTCGTTGTCAACTGAACAACGGACTGATTGGACGAGTGTATGAATACGTGTGAAATGAAGGCCAAGCGTCGGTACTGTTCTTTCCTATAGAAATATAGCCAGAGATTTTTGATTCATTAAGATTCTAAATAACTAACTCATCCTATAAAAATGGCTGAAGTAAGTTAGGTTAGCGTAAAGTGGCCCACTTAGGGGCCCACTGTGATACCATTTGTTTATGCTCAAGTCTCACCCTCTAATTTCCAATGTTGTGAAACCACATCGCCTCTATAATAAACGATGAAATATTGGGGACGACTGCGAATTTTAAGCCTACCAGGCATCCAAAGAAGTAACAGTTTAGACAGCGAGGTTGTGTTCTGGCAAAAGCGAGACAGTGGTTGAGAAAATGTCCAACACCCTCCACTTGCTGCTCGTTCCTGCCGCTGCGACAGAGATCATAAGAGGGAGCCCCAAGCGCAGTACCCACCAGGCAGTACCCGTTGATTATGCTAATAGTAGTCGCTCTAACTTCTTAACACCTTAACCGACTTCATAATTTAACTATAAAGCTACGATTAAGAATAAATAATAAATGCAAATCACACTTCATACTTGAGGCCCTATGCCCCAGCAGGGATGGCAAGAACTGAGAAGAATGCTTCATACTTCTCACTAGCCATGTGAATTAGGGTATGATGTCGCCCGCCATATACCCCACAATTATGACGACTACTGTATTTTAAAGACTGCTGATTGCATATCTCCCAGATATGAATGTCGTTTGAAAATTGTTTGGGATACAACTTTTTTCTTTCGACATAATCTCTTTTTAAGCTTATACACTTCGTCCAACGCTCTTCTAATTTATTGGTCCCTTCAAAATATTAGAATTTGTTCAAGTCAGAAAAATAGTCATTCGTCTTTGCAGTCAACTCACCGTTTGAATGAAATCTTTTTCCCATCAGCCATTTCTTCAAATTGGGGATCAAATAGTAGTCCAAGGGAGCCACATCTGGAGAATAGGGGGGATGTGAAACGAGTTGGCATCCTATCTCCATTAATTTTGCGACTACAACTGATGAGGCGTAAGCATTTGCGTTGCCGTGATGGAAAAGGAAAATCACTAGACATCTTCGATTCAAACGAATGTCAAACACAAAAAAATAGATCGATCTGGCTGAAAGTTGGTGTGTATTCTTTGAAGAGATGTTACTAATCAAACATAACCTCGTAGTGCCATTTCTCTGGATTTGCATGTACTTTTCAAACGGCCCACGTAGTTAAAGCAAAGCAGGTTTTTCCGCAGCTTCCTTCCATGCAATGACATTCATCATGAAGAATTTTGATATTCTCTTACCTCGATGTATAATATATAAGAATATAAACGTGACACCATCCGCAAACCGCTAGTTTGCTCTTGGCGAATTTGACATTGGGGTGACGTCAACACAGGAATCACTTAGTGAATTGTTTGTGAATCAATTAATGAATATTTTGATTTCAAATTAAACTAAATAATAAAAAATAAGTTCCGCGTACTAAATTGTGACAGCAGGAATGATAATGAAGGATTCAAATGCAGTTTTTTTCATTCGTGGATTTGACTCGATAACGTCTTATAATTCGATTTAGCCGGCTGCACGCACGAAAAAATGTGTCGTTACCTTGCTTGAACTGCAAGCGATAGCGCGGAGCGAACGACAAAGAGCACAATCGGCCCCCGCATTCGGCAACGTTCGACATCTGGCTCTCTCCTACTTGAGTGAGCATATATATGTATGTATATGCGCATATGTAGGTATATAAATTCACATACTTGTATTTGCATATGCCTTCTTCCTGTGTGCATGGTAATGAACCATTTCTCTGTTGAGAATAGGACGATGAGAGGAAAAGTAGGAAATATGAAAGGGAGTGTTTCGAGTGTAATGTTTCTCGAAAAAGTCAAATCGATGACGGTGCCTCTTCGTGTTGTTGACTTATTAACGTCTGATGCACAATCGAAATTAAACATATCTTTCATAAATTTGATAAATGTGTCGTCATTTTTCACGTTTGTGTAAATGTGTTGACCTAATCCATTGCGATTCCATTTACCTCCTTCTCTATATCCATACAAAATATCTGTCAAACATATAAAATTAAAATTTTGTTTTGAAAATTGCAACCATTACATCAGTATTTTCTTATGACGTTGTCACGTTAAACTATCGTCAGTAAACCGACTTTACAGACAACCTCTTTTTTTAACTTACTTTTGCTTATTATTCCTCTTCTTTTCGTTTATTTCTCCCTTCTGTTCTGACGTCACGGCCTTTGGCAAGCCCTAATCTTGTATTATATCATTCTTGGAGTTTAGTTATGTTCCTATAATAACAATAACAACAATCAAGAGAAAAAGTTGTATAACTCCTACACCAAAAGACACTTGCACTCATTGTACAACACCACACTCTTCCATTCTTATCTTCAAATTAATGGCCGCCCATTGAAAAGAACCTTACGTACGAAGGATTACTCGTTGTAAATTTTTTTAAACTTTACTTGCTCTTTGTGTATCGTAAATAAGTAAGCTTTTTCGAGCTCATGTAACCGAGCTGACTACTTTGCATTCCAATGCAAATGTTATAAAGTTTTCCCGCTGTCACTCAGCGCATAGCATCATTCTTTTATTTGCCTTGTTTGTATGTCCAGCTGCAGCGGGCCTGTAAGTGCGTACAGCGGCTTTGAATTTATGTAATGTCTGCTTTTATTTCAGGCAAACAATAAACGCTGAATGGAATTTTAATGAACTCAAGAGGTTTTTTGGACATTTTTAAAAAGACGTTGACTTCAAAAGGGGAAAAATAAAATTGAAAAATTTTATTTGCCAGTTGTGGCCTTATTTGCTGAACTTTTCAGCAACAAATTTATTTTTGTTAACGGTTATCTTTATTATCAAGGACGCATTAAATTTTTTTTTTTTTTTTTTTGAAAAAGCTTAAAAAATATTTATCCACATTTCGATTTCCTACCAGGTCACCACCCTATAACCGTTAAACAGTGCTTCTTTCAGAGTATCAAAAACCAGGAAGTAGTGTAAAATTTCTTGATTTCATATTTAAAATGTACTAAGATATATTTCTATAACAGCCGAATGGGTTTGGAACTACCATTCGAAACTCACTATGGGCATGAGAAATAATGGATTGAAACGGTTTTTTCTAAACCGTGTGCCCGCAAACATCCGAGTGCATTTCTGCCATGAAAAAACTCTTAATAAAAAAAATTTACCCGGCTAAACAAATAACAAAGGATGTACGCGCCGATTATAAAGGGGTTTCCAATAAGAGGTGTTATTCCCGTAAAAGATCAATGGTTTTGTTGCTTGTGTGGCACGTAGCGCCGTCTTGTTGAAAATAAACGTTGTCCAGATCAATACCATCCAATTCCGGCCATAAAAAATTGTTAATCCTCTCTCGATAGCGCAATCTATTCACCGTAACTGTTGCTCCAGCTTCATTTTCGAAAAAGTAAGGTCCAATAACTCCGCCGGACTATAAACAGCACCAAACAGTTACACGTTGAGGATAGAGAGACTCTTCAACAATAACTCTTGGATTTTCTGAGCCCCAGATCCGACAATTTTGCTTGTTGACGAAGCCATCGAAGTGGAAATGGGCCTCATCACTCAAGATGATTTTTGGATGGAATTTCGGATCATTTTCATGCATTTCAACGACCCAATCAGCAAAGACACGACGTTGTTGATGATCGCCCGGCTTGAGTTCTAGTGTTAACTGGACTTTATAAGCCTTAAGACCCCAATCTTTACCCAAAATACGGATTTGTGGAATGTCTAATTCTAAAGAACGACGAGGAGTGGAAAAACCTGGGTTTTCTTCAACACTTTTGTCTACAACAGCAATTTTTTCGGCTGTTCTTGAGCGACGTGCACGGGTATTATTCTTCACATCGCTAACTTGTCCCAACAGCTCGAATTTTTTCACCAATTTCTGTATTGCAGTCCGACAATATGCTTCACGATGACCCAAAAATCTTCGAGTTTTACGCACCGTCTCTGCCAAATTTTCACCATTTTTATAGTGAATTTTATTCATTTCAATGCTGCACTTGCTCGTTGTCCCGACAAAAAAAAAAAAAAAAAAAAAAAAAAAAAAAAAAAAAAAACTTGAACACAGATCAATCGAATGTTACGAAAGTTTCATTCTTACAATATAATAACTGTTCGCAACTAAACTTCTCACTGTCGGCATCACAAACTTCTCAGCACCAATAATCAAACTTCCCATTTTTGTTATCAAAAAGTAATCAGCACTGATGGCAAAACTCTCCTCATTTTCGTTATCATAAAATGTTTTATTTAGAAATATACAAAATTAATATTTTTTTGTATTCATTAGAAAACTCTTACATATACATTCGGTGTTTCATACACGGAGATTCGAACTTACGCATTTTCAAATGTTAGCCAAGCACCTACTCATTTGGTTAGGGGGACCACACAACGAACATAACAAAATTTCACACTAGTACGTTTTTCAGAGCAGCCAAATTATAAGCATACAAATGAATTGCCTTGTCATTTTAGATATATTTTTCACTTATATGAAATTGCTATTGGTAAAAGAGAGATAGAATTCACGCCGACAAGGGGAAAGGAATATCAAATGAAATATTTGATTTCCCCAATAAAAAAAGTTGTGTATGCCGTTCTGCTAATTGGCATGTATTATATATATATAAAGGGTTTTTCAATAAGAGCGGGTAGATGTTGAAATGGAATGAAATGGCGTTTGCTGTGTGGCACGTAGCGCCGTCCTGCTGGAACTAGATGTCGTCTAGGTCCATATGGTTCAATATGGGCCATAAGAAATGGGAAGGGCCACCACGTCTACCGAAAAATGGGCGCAATGCGCGCAACGTTTGCGTTAATGAACACTCATTTTGATCATAAAGATTTATCATTTGAACGTGCTGTTCAATCGTGTAACTTGCCATGATGATTTGGCATAAACAACTAAATAATAAACAAAAGATTTGACAGATGTCACCAAAACAAAATGGCTGCCACAGGGCGCCAAAATCAACCCGCGCGAATTGAAAACCCCTTTATAATTGGCGCGTACACCCTTTTTGGGTGTTTGACCGAGCTCCTCCTCCCATTTGTGGTGTGCGTCTTGATGTTGTTCCACAAATGGAGTGACCAGATATTTTTATGTCTTCATTTTGGTGTTTTCACCGAGATTCGAACCGACGTTCTCTCTGTGAATTCCGAATGGTAGTCACGCACCAACGCATTCGGCTACGGCGACCGGCTGGCATGTATTATACACTTATAAAATGCTTGTAAATGTGTTGAAATTTTTGACGAAAGTGCTCAGCATTCTCTTGCAGGGTAAGTTTTTATGTTTTACCCACACCTTTACTATTTGATGGAACGTTATTCTCACGGTTTTTTTAGTTTTCAAAGCCACCTAAATATAAATTTCTCAATCACCCTATTGTTGGAAAGAAATTTTTATTTTACGTTCTCTGTGGGCCGTTCTCTTAATTTCCTTCATTTCAATGTGGAAATTTACGCAACGTTGTTATTTTCACTTCAGCATTTTCACCTTGCAATATTTTAATGCAAAAGTCGTGATTACGCGTATATTCCGCAAATAATTCAATTTAGAATCAAAGAGTCGCTAAGGAGATCAGAAGTCGTTGTGTTTTGTTAAATATTCATATCTAGCATTTACTTTTTTTTTCCTCTTTAGTATAATAAGGTCTAGATCATTATGGCAGCCTCCTGATTTTCATAAGAATTTCCGCGAACATTTTAACAGAATTAATAATCAAATTTTGTGTGTCGTTGCTAGGATATTTCTTTTTATCAAAGTGCATTTTCAGCAATTTTTAGATAATTTCATATACTAATATTTCTTTTTCCCACGAGCTAATGTCTCTTCATGTAATTTACACAATTAAATATCGTTTAACTTCGTTCAATTAAAAACAACTAATTGATAATTCAAAAACATTTGTTTAAAAATGACCGAAATTCAGAATATACAAAATGTATCAGACTGTGTGCCGCTTTATCTGCCACATAGTTTATATCTCAAGCCGCTGGCCAAGATGACGATATCAGTGTCACTACCCGTTAATAAAACGGGCAAATCCATTTCTCATTTGGATTTAATGGAGAAATTAAGCGCCGCGTTGAAGCCAGACAAATTCTTCGTTTTGAAAGTGCGTAAAATTATTTATATAGATTTTGCTTAACCTTTTTTTGACATTTAATACTAAAATAATTTAAGACATCAAAAAGCACATTGGAGTTTATACGTTTCGAAGCTGAATTAGAAGATCGCACACGGTTGCGCAGTGCCATTTCTCGTCTAGATGGAGTGTCACTGCGTTTATCTGGCTTTAGTGAATCGTTTCGGGTGCGCGCAACGGAACCAAAAGATGACTTTCCTACGCGACACGATTGGGACTCATTCTTTCGTGATGCCAGCAATATGGATGAGATGAAGGCGGGCGAACGCCCAGACACCATACATCTAACACATTTGCCAATACGATGGTTCTGCCCCAGACATATGGAAAACGACGATAACGTGAAGCCGAGCGAAAGCATCTTCAAACGCATTTTCGAGAAGTTCGGCAGCGTACGTTGTGTTGATATACCAATATGCGATCCTTACCGCAATAAAATGAACACCGACATCAATGGCATGAAGACATTCAGCTACGAGCATGGCGTGCTCTTCGAAGCGTAAGTAGCTCACCAGGTAAAGAAAATACCAATAATAAAATAATTATCTCAAGTTATGTACAATTTGACGAATACATGGGGTTTGTACGCGCCATGGATGAGTTTCGCGGCATGAAATTGGTGCGGAAATTTGTAGACAAAACACAAACCATCAATATTAGCGTTGTTTTTGACAAAACAAAACATCTCAGCGATGCACAGATTCAGCGTCGGGAACGGGTGCGTAAGCGTCTAATACAGAAGGCACAAAGCGAAGAAGAGGAGCTGGAAAAGAAAAAGAAGGAGGAGATTGAAAGACAAGAGCATGAAAGGTTTGCATTCGTTCAAGGTTTCGTTTTAAAATATGCATTTTTTTATTTTGGTAACATTTTGTGTAAATGAAGTGCATCAATTGAGAATTGTTTTCTCATTTGCTGTTATCTTCAAATACGCTTATATTACTATAGAAATTATTTTCCGTATACAAGTTCTATCATAAAATTAAGCTTAAGAACTTTGGGAAGCCACGTAAAATGTCAGTAGAACTGAAAACAAATTATGCTGTAAGCTCAATAGAAAGAAGAGTAGCGAATTAAAAAAAATTACAGGCAAAAAGAAGAGCAATTAAAATTAGCTGAATTAGAGAAGCAACGCGAACGAGAAGAGAAACGCAAGGAGAAACACCTGAAGAAAATACAAGAGAGGGGCCAAATTGAAATCTCACAGAAGATACGCATCGAGGAACGGAAGTTAATGATAGCGCAAAGAAAACTGGAGAGTATACGCATATTGGAGCAGCTATTCAACCGCATCAAAGTAAATAAATTTTTTTTCGTAAAATGTGTATGCTATTTGTTTTGTTTTTTAATAAGACTTTTAATATTTTTTGTTTTTTTTTTTTTTGTTTTAAAAATGCTTTTGATATGTTTTTCTTAAATAAAGCTTTTAATATTTGTTGTTTTTATTTTATGCTTTAAATATTTTTTCGTAATTAATGCTTTTAATATTTGCTTTTTTATTGGTTTTAATATTTGTGTTCTTTTATGTTTTTAGTGTTTGTTTCTTTTGTAATGAATATAATATTTTTTTTTTGATGTATTAAATTTTTTGTTTTTTAAGTATTTAATATATATTTTTAATATTTTTTTTGTTTTTAATATTTGTGTTTTTTTTTAATGTCTTTAATATTGGTTTTGTTTTTTAATGTTTTTTTTTTTTGTTTTAATGTTTTTTAATATTTTTTGGTGTATTTAATATTTGTTTTTTTTTTGTTTAATTTTTTTTTGTTTTTTTAATGTTTTTAATATTTGTTTTTTTTTTTATGTTTTTTATATTAGTTTTTTTAATGTATTTAATATTTGTTTTTTTTTTTTAATGTTTTTTGTTTTTGTTTTAATGTTTTTAATATCTTAATATATTTTGATGTATTTAATTTTTTTTTTTTTTTAATTTACTTGTTTTTTTTTTATTTTTTTTTTTTTTTAATATTTGTTTTTTATTGTTTTTTTGTTGTATTACTTTTTTGTTTTTAATAAAAACACCATTTTTCTATACTCCTCTAGCTGAAACATGAGGGCAAGTACTCTAAACATGGTAATAATCAAGCGCCCAAAACTGATATGCGTGGTCGGCTGGTCGAAAAGTATAAGTTGGCCACCGAAAAACTGCTCACCGAGCAGAAAAAGAAAGTGGAAGAAATAAAAACTAAAACTCCATTAATGGGACTTTTGAAAAGCGGTAGATCTCGCCGATCTGAAAGCTCCGATGTTGATGAGGAGAAGGCAAAACAGAAAACCACTGTAGCTCCCACCGAAGCCAGCAATGTGCCTGCAATACCTGCTGTCGGTCTGAATCCGTTAAATCCCTTCAAAGCTGTGGCAGCACTAGCCGCTGCTGGTGGCGCTACCCCAGGAACTTTGCCACCGGGCTATCCACCTGAAGCGGCCAGCGAATGGATGAAATCGTTTTCTATGTTTCCCTATGTACCACCCGTGTTTGGGGGCATGTCTGCGCTTTACCGAGCGCCCACTCCCTTTCCAGTTTCCGTGAACTATCGTGGCTATGCACCGCGTATACGAGGAAGGGGACGTGGTGGTCGGGGACGCGGCAGAGGCTCTTACGATACTTCATACTACAACAGCTACAAAAATAGTTATGAAGACGAACAGTACGACGACGGCGATTATCGTAAAGAATCATATTCACGCTCCAGGTAACTTAACTAAGCTGCATGCAAAGTTTACATAAAACCAATAAAGCTGCGTTATTTCAGAAATCGTTCACGGAGCCGCTCCTACTCTCGGTCCCACTCACGCTCACGTTCACGTAAACGGCACTACTCTAAACGCAGTCGCTCACGTTCTCGTTCGCGAAGTCGTTCTCGTAGTCGTACGCCTTCTCATTCACGTTCCAGACAGCGTCGTACGCGTAGTCGATCACGCTCGGAGCGCCGTGCACGTTCGCGTTCTTACACGCGCTCCCGATCTAATTCTAAATCGAAAACAAGACGTACTTCGCGCAGTCGTGAGGATTCCAAGTCGCGTAGGTCACGTACAAAGAGTCCGACGCAACCACGCGCCAATAAGAAACTTGTATCTACACGTCGTTCATACTCCACATCCGATTCATCTCGCTCGAGATCCAAATCGCGATCGCGCACACGCTCGAAACGCTCCTGGTCACGACGTGGAGAACGATTCCCGATGAAACGACACATTGTGCTGGAAACTGATAAACTAGTCCGTTCAGCTGAAGAAATGAAGCGCACAATCGAAAAGGTCACCCAGGATCGCATGCGGCAAGAAGAGCGCGTAATAAAGGAAAACTTCCGCCACTGCAAACACAATCCAACGAATGCTGCCAGCACAGATGTGGCGAATGCGATTGTGACTAGTTCTGAAAACGATATGAAGGATACGAATTCTATTCCAAAAAACGGCTGTACTGGAACTGCAGTCAGCTCGCCCGCAGCTAGTAAAGCAGACGAGCAGGCAGAGCGCAGTCAGAGCAGGGAACGCGTGCGCACACATTCATACCACTCGTCTCATTCAAGGCGCAATTCATACGAACGCGAAGCTGATGCGTATTAAATGCGTCGAAGTTATTTATTGAGATATAATTAGTTATAATTGTAATTGTTAAAAAAAAGTCCCACACATAATAACATTAACTAAAATTTAAAGAAAGATACAGCTATGTATATGTATGTGTCACTTAAATCTGATAACTGCAGAGTAGACTTCTTAGACCACAGTAAATTACTTCAAACCATATATTATTATATGTATTTAAAATGAGAGTTTAGTTTTACATATTAAATTTTGAAGGTTAAGTAAAAAAAAGAAAGTTGCAAAAACAACAATTACTAAAAACCTAATTTGGAAAATGCGGAAATTTCACTTACTAATCGCGGAAATGCCTTAACTTCCATCGGAAACGATTTTACTTAATTTTGTTGCTGTTATTTCACATTTGTTAGTGTTTGGTGAAGTGATAAACCACATTAGGTCAAAAATCCAAGGTTGACTGCAACGCATGGAGCTCCTAATGCGTAAGTATGTATAGTATTAAGTTAAAAATTCGTTACTTTCACTTGTATATACATATATTATAGGCGCTTATACCCTTTGTGGGATTCCAAATGGAAGAGCCAACAGTTTTATGCTGCCTCCGAATGGCAAAAGGTTTCTTATGAGGAGCTTTTTCATGGCAAAAATGCGCTCGGAGGATTGCCATTGCTTGCCGAAGGGCGATTGCTATTAGAAAACAATTTTTCTAACTTTTCAATGATGTGTGGTATTCGACTTTTTAGGTTAGGTTGACCTGGCTGGCTGAAAGTCATCACATATACCTTGTTGTTGTTGTAGCAGCATAAACATTCCCCATACATGTACAGGGAATGCTGCTGAAGTGAAAGTCCTTGGCCGGATGTATAGTAAATCCGGGTCGTTCCGGTTACGTAGAACCGACTGTCGTGGGAACGTAGACCTATTGGTTGTTGTAGCATCAAAAACATTTCCCATACATGTACGGGGAGTGCTGCTGGAGTGACAGTCCTTGGCCGGATGTATAGTAAATCCGGATCGTTCCGGTAACGTAGTCTTTTACGAATCTAAGTAAACTCTGAAACTCTAATCCCGAGATACATTTTAAAGCTCCTAAGTATCGTATTCATGCTCTATCTAATGCAGAGGAAGAACACAGAAGCTGTTCTAAAGTTTCCCTCCCTTCCAGTTCATTGCGAAATTCATAGCAAATTGTGGCCTGTCAGTATACTTGCGATAGTTCTGTTTTCTTTACTAGATAGAGCTAGTAAGGATCTGGCATATTTATCTTTTTATACCCGGATTTATGTCCGGCCAGAAGATATTAAAACTGAGACAATTTCTTTTAAAATTAAGAATGCGGACCTAGTGACTGGAATTCGGAACACGCCAAATATTGAAAAGACCCTAAAAGAGAGGCAGAAAGATCAGACCATTAACCGACTCTCAGCGAGCTTGAAATAATCGACTGACGTCACATGGGTCACAACAACAGTTTGTTTACGAAAAAACTGAGTTGTGCTGGTAATATACAAAACAAATTAACACAATCTAGACTCTTCGGCCGCAGTAGCCGAATGGGTTGGTACGTGAGTACCATTCGGAATTCAGAATGACCGTAGGTTCGAATCCCGGCGAAGCACCAAAATTAAGAAGAAGTCTTTTCTAATAGCTGTCGCCCCTTTGCAGGCAACGGCAAAACTTAAATGAGCAAGCATAATTCTGCTGCCGAGTCCTATGTGACATGGCAGCCAAAGTTACTCCCACAATTTGATTTTTCACCATCGCGGATAGCAAAATCTGGTAATTCTTGCCTGAGCTCGGGGGTTTGGGATCGCTGATTACAAATCCGAGCGCTATTTCTCTAAATTCAAAGTGACTGATCCAATATGATGGACTACAGCTCAAAAATGTTAAGTTCTGAAAATCACCGCTTGATCGGTTTTCCAGTAGCTGCCAGTCAGCTTTTATATCCGGATTTGAGAAAGGTGGCGTAAAATTCTCCTGTGTTTTGGGGATTGCTTGCCACTGATTTTCTTAAAAAGCTGACGTACCAAAGACTACATCCTAAACTTATGTCAAAGCTGTGGTTAACCATATTTGGTTTAAGTAGGCCAAGGTTCATTTTATTTATTTAATTTTCCTTATTATAAAAATTCAAGTTTTAATTTGAAGGAAAGTTTCAGTCCTCGACACATCAGTCTTTCAGGTAAGTGGAGGTTAAAACCCATAAAAGCATGTCAATGACGTGATATAGACATTTTCAGACACCAGTTACGTGTCCAGCGCAGAAAATTATGAGGGTCGTTTGAAAGATCCGTACAAAAATAAAAAACTACTTAATTGTTTGGGGTAAACCTTTTTTCCGAATAATAGGATTAGTCGAAGTCTGAAATGATTTGTTAATTTCTTCAAAATGGGGAACAAATAGTAGTCAGAGGGAGCCAAATCTGGATAATAGAGGGGATTTGAAACGATTTGGGACCCTATTTCCATTAATTTTGCGACCACAACTGCTAAAGCGTGAGTCGGTGCGTTGATGTCATGGAAAAGGAAAATTACTCGACTTCCTCGATTCAAACAAATGCCAAACACAAAGAAATTGGCCGATCCGATTGAAATTTGGTGTGTGATCTTACAAGATATGTTACTAACTAAACATAATCTCAATACGTGCCAGTGGTGCCATCTCTACGACTTCTCGAAGGACCCTCATACATCAGAATGCAGTCTCATAAAAAAATGTAGAATTGTGGTATGCCATAAATTGATGTAGTAGAACACTTCATCGACTTGAACACCAGCATTAACACCAGTGATGTCATCTGTTGACGAGTATAAGTTAGCTGTGTACAGTTCTCGCCCTCGATTGGTTGTAACGGTATATGGGTGAACATTCCCCTTACATTTTCGAGGAATGCTGTTGACATGTCAGTCCCCAGTTAGCTGAAAATTCCAGCCGTTCTGGTAATATAGCACCGGCTATCGGCCGCAGTTGCCGAATGGGTTGGTGTGTGACTACCATTCGGAATTCAGAGAGAACGTAGGTTCGAATCTCGATGAAAGACCAAAATGAAGAAAAACATTTTTCTAATAGCGGTCGCTCCTCAGCAAGCAGTGACAAACCTCCGAGAGTATTTCTGCCATGAAAAAGCTCCTCATAAAAATATCTACCGTTCGGAGTCGGCTTTAAACTGTAGGTCCCTCCATTTGTGGAACAACATCAAGACGCACACCACAAATAGGAGGAGGAGCTCGGCTAAACACCCAAAAAGGGTATACGCGCCAATTATATATATATATATTGGTTTAATACTTTGTTGTTGTTGTAACTTTGTCCTGTCAATGTAGTGTAATCACCGGTCGTCTTAGTCTAGCTCATCTAACTGTAGGCCCAGGAAACTTGCTGTTTCGACAGGTTGGGTCTAGAGCGAGAGGGGTGTTAGATGAGTGAGTTTGATGGGGCATGTGAAAAGGTGGTTAGTGTTGTTGTTGTTGTTGTTGTAGCAGCATAAACATTCCCCCTACCTACATACGGAGAATGCTGCTGGAGTGACAGTCTTTGGCCGGATATAAATCCGGGTCGCTTCGGTAACGTAGAACCGACTGTCGTGGAAACGAGGTGGTTAGTATCGTGCGAGGTGCCTTCACATGCCGAACATATGTTTAGTATGTCGGGGTCGATTCGGGATAGCTAGGAGTTTAACCTGCTACAGTATCCAGAACGTAATTGCGCCAAGTTACGCGGTATTCTCGGGGAAGTTGAAGCTCTTCGTCTGCAATGGGTGGTGGTTGGACTTCGATGACGGCATTCGGGGGTCGGTAGTTTAAGAAGGTGGTAAGAGTCTCCCGATGAATGTTGTTAATTGTCTGTCTTTACACTGTCCGATCCAGTAATTGTCGGTCTGTTTTGTCCTGGATCCCGTCCGCGTAGTTAAGGAGTTGCCACCTGACATGCCTGGGAGGTGACTCAGACTCAAGCAGGTGTCTGCATGCGTGTGACCAGCGGTAACACCCTCACAGGAACTGCTTGCTGAGCAGTTTATTATGGTCCTTCACAGGGAGCATATAGGCCTCGTCATGTAGATGTTGTAGTGGGGACATCAGTACAGTGTTTTGACAAGTCTACCAGACAGGCGCAGCATAGTTTAAAACCGGTCGGCCTATTGCCTCAAATGTCGATAGCAACATTTCTTTGTCTTTGCCTTAAGTGCTGTCGGCAAGCGATTGAGGACCTTATTGCGATTTTGTACTTTAGTGGCAATAAAGAAAAAGAGCAAACTCCTTTGTCTAGGTGGTGAAGAGGGTCGCCGTGGACTTCGTGGGCGTTAATACTCTCGATCAGTCTACGAAATCGACAACTAATTTTTGATACTTTCAATATATGTACATTTGTGCATGCTTGACCCGCAAATAATTTATTAAATATTTAAGTGTAAAAAACAATCATTCAACTCATTTCCCACAATCAATTTCAATCCGAAAACATAAAAGGCTCAGCTACGCATTTGTTCCTTTGTTCACATATTTATACATACATTTTTTTAATGATTTCTTTGAGAAATAGTTGACAAAAAGAAAGTAAATAAGAATTTAATTTGAATGCTTTCAAAGGACACCAAAATATGCTATAAATTAATTTACAACAATGATTGCTTAGTTTTTCTTTCATATCTTCTCATACATACAAAGTTATATATTTATTACATTCCACTAAAGCGGTCATATTTTCTCTTCTTAGTATACACGCGTCTATGAAAATCTGTGCAGACATCACAGAATGATTCTTTTATTTTTATTTATTTTTTTCAATATACTCGTACTAATGAAAAATCTTAAATGTACTCCAGTGATGACATTATCTTTATATTTTATATTATAAATATTATGTAGCATTGGCATATGAAGACGTACGTGCATGTGTACATCCATTTAACATTTAAAAACTACATACATACCTACACTATATGCAACAGGATGCTAACCAAGAATCAAGTGCGCCGGAAAAATTTTACACTTTTAACTACATTTGATTTTCTACGCTTGTCTGTCCCTTTAGCAGCATGTCCGGCCGTCAGCCGTTGATTTTGGCGGCCATATCATTCGTTCTACTGTTACATAAGGTGGACTTAGAGTCTAAGAAAAATCGTCCAACGCTGCGTGAGCTTTAGTTGATTTTGTTTTTTGTCTCACCTCCGCGTAATAATTCAGAAATAGTTTACACCTTTTCTGTTTATCTTTATTTTTTCTAAAACCGTCGGTTATTGTTCCGCCCACCGCGGTTACGCCCACCTCCGCCGCCACCAGCGCCGCCGCCCCGACGGTTACCGCGACGCTGATTGTTGCCGTAGTTGTTGTTGCTATTCATGTTCATATTATTCATGTGCATGCCGCCATTGTTGTCGTCCGGACCTGGTCCGCCGCCACCCCCTTTGGAGAACATATTATTGTCGCCATAATTCATGCCATCATTGTAACCCGAGCTTGGGCCATTATAGGGTCCATTGTTGCCATTATAGCCATTTTGATTAGGCGGCGGCACCATGCTCGGACCGCCATTTGAGCCACCAGCCAAGAGCGGTGCGCTCCAAGGATTCATCGGTTGTTGTTGTTGTTGTTGCTGCTGCTGCTGCTGGAAAGGCGGACCCACTGCCCATGGACTAGGTCGGTTCTGTTGCGTTTGCTGCATTGGGGATTGCTGTTGCTGCTGCTGTTGATAATGCTGTTGTTGCTGAAAGTTTTGTTGCTGCTGCTGCTGTGACTGAGGCTGAGGTGAATCGCGCGCATCATCCAAGAACTCAGACTTTTGTGGCCCCTGTTGAGATTTCAACTGCAGCAAGCAAGGCAAAAACGGTTTCTTAAGACTTAGCAGCTCGCGTACGCACACCAGTTGGGCGCTATGTTGTCGCGGTTCGAAGCGTGTGCGCTTCGACGGTGGTGAGCTCTCACGCCCCTCTAATGTGGGCGACAACGAACGTGAACGATCGCGAATCGGCACCACATCGCGCAACTCGTCTAATTTACCTGCATCGATATACTTATTCAAGTAGTCAGGCCCCTGCCGTATGGCAACCATTACACGCGAATCGGGATGAACGCGTATGAAGCGATTGTAAACGAGTAGACCAACAATGGCCTGCGGATCCATGGTGGTCAGCACGCCACTGGCCAACATTCCTTCAATAGTGCTCTCACTAATCTGTTGGTGCGACAGGCCGCTAGTGTCTTTGGGCTCCCGTATGGACAGCTCGTCGTGAAAGCTGCTTTCATCAGAGCGACGGGCGCCAGCCCATTGTGCTTGGAAGTTACGTGGTATAGGCTTACTGTAGGGCACTTTCTTCTCGCGATCCTTGTCACCTGAGCGCGACGGATCCAAATCCAGGCCAGGAATGAATCCCTTATCGGCAGTGAGACTTTCGGTAAACTCGACCTTATCCTCAGGACCCATGCCGGGAATGACAGCGTCATCTGGAAGCATATTTGTTAGTAAATTAGTTGGCCGTTCAGCGCTAAACAATAAAAAGACGCCTCTGCATCCTCACCATATTCACAGTCATCCAACGCTGCTAAGCTCGCAGGCAGCGTATTCAAATTATACTTATCGCGCATCAAATCACCGGGACGGTTACGTGTCCAGAACTTGATAGTGTGATCATTTGAACCTGAGCAAAGTATATGGCCCAACGGGTGCCAAGCTAGTGTCCAGACGATGCTGTCATGTGCGGTCTCTACACAGCCAATTTCCTTATCGGTGCTAAAAACACATTAACATTTTTTAAATGATACAAATAAAATTCTGTTTTGTACACTCAAATTACCCAACATTCCAAAACAGTATCGAGCCATCAGAGCCACCCGAACAGAAGAGGCCCTCGTGTATCGGATGCCACGACACTGAGCTGGCCTCCTTTTTGTGACCGCGAAATACTTGCATCTCTTCGCGCAAATTGCGCAAATCGAACAATTTGAGCAAATGGTCACGTGACGCAGTAACCAGCCAGTTACCGTTGTCGTTCCATTTCAAATCCATCACTGTCGACTTATGCGCATGACTAGATTAGCGGCAAAGAAAGGAGTCAATGAAGATCAGGTTAAAGTAATTCATTGCAATTGACTTACAGAGTAGCCAGCGCGCTCCCGCTCTTTGGATCCCACAACTTTATGGGCTGCTGGTTATCTTTACTGCCCGACACAATCAGTCCTTTTTGTGGATGCCAATGCACACATTTGACGTCGGCGCCATGTCCTGGATGTGAGAGAAAGTAAAAAGTAGGATAAAACAAAAAGATATTTAAGCGACTGAGTATTTTTATTTTATTATTTTGTTTTAGATTTCACAAGAGCAAATGCGCTAAATTTTCTTAAAAAGGGCAATAATAGAAATTTTCGAGTGGCTCTGCATTTAATTTATTAATTTCAATCATACTAAACTTGTGTGCCAAGCTCAGGCTCAGGTTTCGATTTAGCTTTAGATTTTAGTTTCATTATGTTTAAGGGAGCGATAAGCGCATTGTCAAAATCATTTTAGCTAAATTTTCAGTTTTAAACGTCTGCAGTGGCTGCGCTGGGGAAAAAACGAAGACGACTCGGCTTTCTCTCTTTGTAATGCATTTCAACTTTTAAAAGGCGAAAGTCGCTGCTGCTAGCGCTGCATTTGCTTTAGTTTATTTAATAATTTATTATTATGTAAAAATTTAATAAATAAAAAAAATTGGGGAAAAAAATATTGAAAACAAAAAAATATAAAAATATTAAAAAAAAATAAAAATATTAAAAAATATATAAAAATATTAAAACAAAATATAAAAATATAAAAAAAATATATAAAAATATTTAAAAAAATATTAAAATATTAAAAAAAAAAAAATTTAAATAAAAAAAAATTATAATAAAAAAAATTAAAATAAACTTTAAAAATAAAAAATATTCAAAAATAAAAAAAAGCTTGACAAATTTCTAATCATACTAAACCACTCTTACATGATTTACTTTGGATTTCTGCTAATTGGATACTTTGTGGTGGACAAATTTTCAATCAATGCCGTTAGGAAATTGGGCTAGCATCCTTATTATACTTCTCAATACTGTTGCAATTTCTATTATTTATTTTTATTTACTTTTATACATCTAACATTTTATTACCTCTCAAAACGCGCTCCTCCTGACAGCGTAGAAAATCCCATATACGCAATGTGCCATCGTCGCTGCAGCTCACAAATTTACTATCCGTCGGACTGAAACTGGAAGTCGTAGGAAAAAAGAAGATGTCAAACGATAATGTCGAAGGCAGGCGTTAGGCGACGATTTTTTTTTCAATTTTGTTTTACGTAGCAATGTTTTGTGCATATTTAATGGAAGAATATATTTGTTTTTATTTATTTTAATTGCAAAATTAGATTATGCACCCAAACATAAAAAATTAGTCAAAAGGAAAAAAAAAGAATTTATTTTCAAAATTACTCCACTAAAAATATGTTAATATACAAATAACTATGGTTAGGGCTAATTTATATTAAATTCGTTATATGTATGTATTTTTATTTTGTTTTTTGTGATGACACTTTTACACACACATGTATACAATAAGAGAGCATCTGTAGGCACTGACAATTACAATAACGGTACAGCAAATTACGAAGCTGAAATACGAGCAGTCCGTTCACTGCGCACGGTGATAGGCGAAATGCAGCTCGAGTGAAGTGAATATTGGTTAGTGTTTTATTGCGTGGACTTGTTAGGAATAATTCAGACCTACGTATAATTCTTACAATGTTGTTATTTGTAAATAAATATTAACGATTGTCAAATAAGTTAACTTAGTAATTACAAATTAATAAACTCCCTTTGCATTTAAAGTTGTATTAAGGGCGACGCTGCAGAAATGGCTCACTTATCAGTGCTGAATTCAGGATTACACACTTGAAATCCCCGAAAACCAATTCAAAATATATGTGGAAACACAAATTTCTGCCTTCCCATAATATATTAAAATATCACTGCAGTTCACTTTTATTTATTAGCTGTATTTTGACTTTTTATTTAATCTATTAAAATATACCTAAAAAACATTTTGTCAAATTGTAATAAAAAGTCCGATTGAATTTTTATGCAAAAATCTTTTATTGAGTTTTAATGAACAAAAACAAAAAAAAACACCCAACCCACATTTGGAATAAAAAGGCAAAATCTTTGTGAAATATTATTATTTATTTGGTACGCATTATCCGGGTTTCCGCATGCGGCCTAAAACCAATTTTCATTGCAAAATCATTAAGTTATGCGAGAGGAACCCTAATTTTTGTACTCTGTTTACTTTTTGTACTTTGTCTACAAAAAGAATTATCCTCTCTATGCGTGCTTCGGAATCAACAGTAAACACAAATTGCTGCCTAAGCGACGTCACGCAATTGTCGTGTGGACAAATGATCAAATGTGTGGGTGTCCCATTCAAGCAGGTGAACAACGCTTTGCCTCTTTTTATTGCAATTAATTGTCAACAAACCAAAGCGGCAGGCGGGAATTGTGAACGAGAAGGGAAAACGCAGCAAAAATGTTGAAATTTCCAATTTTTTAGTATTGAATAAAAAAATCAACTTTTAATTATTTTTCTGAATTTGTTTTGCTTTATTTGTACGCTAAGGAATCGTATGAAAAAAAGTTGTCGTTTGCGCTTTATTTCAAAGAAATGTTTGGTAACAATAGTAATTTGCTTGTACATTTTTCTTGTAATTGGTTAGATACGTTAACAAAATTATTTTTTATGGAAATAAAAAAAAATATACTTTTAAGGCTCAAAGTCTTCTTTATTTATTTATTAACAAAATTCGCCTTATCCCTACCAATAAATACGTAGTAAGACTATATTACTATTATTAAAGTTTATACTATATATAAAAGTTTAGAAAAACACACATTCAACATCGCACATACATCCATACAAAAGCGAAAAAACACAATAAAATATATATCAAACTGCAAATACAACCTGGTTTGGTAGTAATATTTCCTTCAAACGTCAACATTTCGAACAACTCTAACATATCACAGCTTAAGCCTATATCACAAATTAAATTTAATGCCGCCCTGAAGCTGCCCTGAAGAATGCTCGGGTTCACTGATTCCTACTCCTTGTAACTCTCTCATCGATGCCTGTACTGAAAGTTCACAATTTAATTAAAAAAAAAACTTTCATTTACTCAACGAAATTTATTAAGGAAAAATGTTTTTTTAACCCATCATCAGTGTGATAGAAAATTAACCCGGTCATCGTGACCCAGATTATGAATCGCATCAAATTTCTAACGTTCTAATGTTCTAAATTTAAGGATTTGTCTTTGAAATGATATATAAACTTCTTAAATTAGTATATTTCGGTGAAAAACTTATTCTACACACCTTCACACTTTTACTCTAAAACCAAAAAACGCGCATTTGAAAATATCACAGGTTATTTGAACTAACCTGACTTAGTAAACTGCTACAATAACAACCCACCCCGTCTGGTTCGCACGACAGTCCGTTCTGCGTTACTGGAACGACCCGAATTTATGCCCCGCCAAGGACTGTCACTCCAACAACATTCCCCTACATGTATGGGGAAAGTTTATACTACTACAACAACAACAACTCAGCCTATCGCCAAATTAATAAATTAAAAACGTCAATGCTGTGATTTTTATTCTCAAAAAACTAAGCAAGCAAAAATAGTAGAAAAGAGTTTCAATTGCTTGTGGTCGATGCAACTAACAAAAGTTAGGTTATGGCTTAGATGCTTGCCTCCAAAAACAAAGTCCCTCACTTTGTTCATTGTTGCTATTCATTTTCATTAATTTTTGTTCCTGTAGCTATATACACATATGTACGTATATATTATATACATTTGACACATACACACATACTTTATTAGGTGTTCGGTCAAGCTTCACTTCTACATTTTGTTGTATATGCCTAGAAGTGTTTCACAAACGGGCCGACCTGCTGTGTAATAACTTTTGTTGGCTTTTAATGAAATAGTTTATTCGTGCCAAAAATACACTCGGTGATCCCTGAACATTACTCAACATTTTTTCTTTTAATAATCTTTTTGATTAATTACCTCCATTTGAAGACGTCAAAACTGTCACGCTTATTTTCAAAACCTCGACTTTCACATTCACACAAACACATGCACACGCACGCTTATTGTATCACTCATTCATTTCTTTATTTTTATATTATCGACAGCAAACAAACAACAACAATATTATATTGTTAAAATATTTTGTATCAATGAAATTCAAATAAGTTTTAGCAACTACTCGTATCAAAGAGAAAATTATAATTAAACAGTGCCTCTCCGAAATACACAAAAAATATAACGTTTGCGTTCGTACCATCAAGGTCGCAAAACGTATACCTAATACTTTTTATTTCATCGCACATTTTGTTAAACTCGATATACTTTATTGAAATCAAACTAAATATTTTATTACTGTTAGGTATTACTCAAACAAATTGAAGTTAAAAATAGCAATGTTTCAAACATATTAAGGGGAGCACTAAAGTGTTTAATGAGATATTCAGAAATAGTAGATATAGTTTTAAGAAATTGTACACTAATAAGAGAGGGCACTGTAGCTGTGGTGGTGTTTGTAGTAAACGTAATTTCATGTACGAGTAATAAAAGTAGAATAGTATTGGAATTAGTAAGCTATACCTTATTCCCCTAATCGCCTCCTTGTGTGCCTGAAACATTTTCACGTTATTCATATTCGATTGCCAATATTTGACATAGCCCGAGTGATCGCCAGTCACCATCCAACTGTCATTGTGGGACCATACCATTGTACGTACGGGAACATCATGTGCCTGTTGTGAGCAAATCATCGGTGCATATAGTAGTTACATTCATTTCAACGCGTATCCAACAAAGTCATTCGATGTGATGATAAAAGTCAGCAAAATTATAAGATTAAGAAAAAAATATATGTATACTTAGTTTGTGTCAAAATAATAGCATCAAAAATAATGTCGATTACAATGTGTTTCTAAAAACTTTTGGTATTACTAAAAAGTTGCATACAATTTTCACAATTTTAGCAAGTCATTAATTTTTCTAGTCGAACTCAAAATCAAGATTGTTTCTTTTGGAACTTTTAGTTCTCTCCACTATAATTTTTATTTCACTAACCTGCAAAATGGTTTCAAAATTGAAAGTCAATCCATTCCATAGAGTGAATTCACCTGAGCTGGCACCGGTGACCAAACGTCTGCCTTCTGGTGTCCAGGCGAGTGTAAAAATAGGACAACGCATTTTATTTGTGGCAGTTTTTACAAAGCGGGTAGTCACTGCATTCGACGGGTTATCTAAGTAACTGGACGGTGGCAGAAGCTCGGGTACATAAATACTTTCGGGTTGTGGCGCATGTCGATCTCGTTGATCACGTGTCCATAAACGCGTCTAAGACGAAAAAAACCATTTAATTTTCAGACGTTAAACAAGTTGTTAACAAATATATTATACATTTACCTCTAATGCTTTTACAATAGATGCGTTGTAATCAACCGTTTTACGCATGACACTTTTTCGCAAACGCTTGCCATCAAAATCATCCTGTGTCATGCCGAATGGCCTCTGAAAACCACCGGGATTGAAGGGTTTAAAATATGGGTGGCCCGGTTTGCCGGCACCGCCATGATGTGGATGATAGTGATTGCGGTGATGTGAGCCATAAGAATTGGCGCCACCAGATTGAGATGGCAATAGTGTTGCATTTGTAGCTAATGCCGAGGGTGCTGTCAATTGTGGTGGCGGTTGGGAAACATCAGTTTGTGGAAGTGGTGGAGGCTGCTGGAATTCCATGTCTTAAACTATACCTAAAACTAATTGGTAGATCCAAATTCCACTAACGATGAATCTGCTAATAACAATACAGACTTATTAAACAATTGAAATATAACGCATGAATTAAGCATATTCATTTTGAGTTTGCAAGCGTGACGCTGTAGCAAATACATTTTAGCTTTTGTCTGGCGGTACACTCACGCTTCTACTTTCCGGGCGAGACACGCTGGCAAATATTCACAATTACTACACTGAATATACAACTTTTCAAATAAAAGTTATCTTCAATTTTTGCTTTATATGCTTCTAAATCTAAATATTAAGACATTTTTTATCAAAATTGGAAATCAAATAGAAACTCTTGCAAATTTTCTGTGCGAATGAAGGTTGAAGACATCGCGTGAAAAATCTTTTACGTCTAAAAGTCAACGAAGTTAGCTGCAGTTATGTTTCACAGTTTCTCTGTTGTATTCGTAAAGGGCTATTAATGTGCAAAATTATTTCCAACCACCTGAGTTTAATGCAATATAAACAATTAAAAGCGAGTAGTAAAATATACTTTGAAATTCCAATTTAAGGTCTTAACTTTGTTAACAGACAATAAATAAATATAACAGTCAAATTAAAAGGAAAAACCCTAAACGAAACCAACACTATAACATATATTAAGAACTTAAGACTAGTACGGGCCTCTCAATAGAAATGTTGTTATAATTTTTTGTGTGTAAAATATAATAGCATATACATATATATGCGAGTATATTTTCCTGTGGTTCCTTTAGTTCGGTTCGGCCTCAAGTGCTGAAGAAACTTTGACATTTGGTAATTGACAGCCCCAAAACAGAAGAGCCCAACGATGTGACTTTTCCTTTATTCCATAATGAAGGACGCCTATATTTCCAAGGCGTATCCGAACAAAATGACTTAGTTTTTTCTTGAAATTAAAATTTGAATATGTCGAGCCCAGGAGCATCAAGAGATTTCGTGGCTCCTATATACTCAGGCTCAAAAAAACAGTGGATATAAAGCTCTGAAAAGAGGGTAGATAGTCAAGGGGGGAAGGGGAAAAGTGTCAGAGAAATAGATAGGAAAGAATAGAGACAGATATAAAGGTAGTTAGTCCTGTGAGAATTTTCCAGATTTTTTGGCAACCCTGTAAATATCCTCCAGTTTAAGAGAACGAATATTACTCATTCTCACGACATCAGAACACAAAACTCGTAGGCTTGCTCTAGCAAAGACAGGATACTCACAGAGAAAGTGTTACGTGCTATCCGCCTCCTTCAAGCAAAACAGGCACATTGGGTTCTCAATGATTCCAATGGTGGTCATATGCTGACCCCATGAGATGTGTCCTGTAATAATAACACCGACCATCAACCGAACGTCTTTCCTTTCAAGTTTTAGTAGAAAGTTTAACAGTTTTCTGTTCGAATTTGTCACAGCCCATCGCTCTATATGTAAATTGCATATATAATCGCTGATCGCTATTATTGGCTCTGGGCCTTCTCCAGGGCCTTCAGTTCAGCCTGACAGTCACTGAAAACTCCAATTTGTTTCCCGCTCCATCTCCTCTCGATTATCCATTCGGCTACTTCAGGCTGGCAAAAATTTCCGTTTGGAAAACAGTTGCCATTTCCCCCACAGCATAGTGATACTTATTACTATCGTTTAAGTACCATCTGGCTCCAGACCCTATTTCATTCTTGGACCCATCGGTAAAGAAAATATCCGTCAAACCTCCAATGCATTCTGGATTGCTCCATTGTTCACGTAATGGAAATCTTTCTTCAAATTTCCTTCCTAATGAAACTATGGGTATCAGGTCGTCTTTAGGTGCCAAAAAACAGTGGATACTGCTCAGATAGCAACTTAAAGATTTCTTTGTGCCCCGAAGTTTCGTCTTCGGGCCAGAAACCATATTGCTGGAGTCTACACATTGCTTCTTGTTGTATCTTAAGATCCAAGGGGAGCAATTCAAGCATAGCATTTAGGGCATCACCGAAGGTTGTACTCATGGCACCCGTAATGCATAAACATACGCTTCTTTGCAGCCTGTATAGTTCGCGGAGTGTGTACTTAACCAAGTCCCGTCGCCACCAGGCAACAGAGGCGTAAGTGATGATTGGTCTGATAAGTTTTTTCTTGCGATGTAATGGTTTTGAATGTATTACAGGCGATGGAATCTACATATAACTAAACAATTACACATATTTAATTTTGCTTTTTGGATCCATTACTTATGCAAAGAAAATTAGAAATATAAATTAAGTACTTCAATTTTTGCATTTAAATTATTCGAGGTAAATATTAGTAAAACTTTGCCCGGATGAGCAAAAGGTAGTCATATTTGTATTAACCAAGTTTTCAATATTGTTGTTAAATATAAATCGTGATCAAAATGAATTAAATAGATAAAATGAAATTTAGATGCGGGTATAAAAAAAAATGTTGTGTTGCATTCATTTCATGCAAATACAAATTATACATGACAGCTATCATCAGCAGCAATTTGCGAGAAGCACAGCATGGTCTAGGACTTTCAATTTGGTTCTTCATTTGTGAACATGGCCAGCATTGATAGCAAACTTCACTGGCCAATGGGGTATTATTGTTTGCGTTTTGTACACTGTTTTGTGTATTACCACAATTAGCGGCTTAATGTATATAAATGGGTGGATAAAGATGTGTATTTTTTCAAGCCGCAACGAAATTCATGTATAAAAAACACAATCTTAATTTTTGGCGACTTCTGTTGTAAACAAATCGCTGTCATATTCCTTTTTTAAGTCAACAAATCAGCTGATTACTTCAAATTTGCTGAGAGCCAATTAACACCTTTGCATTCTCTTCATCGTAGACAATGTCCGGGTTATTTCGATGACTGTCCTTTATTTATGAATTAACTCTAAATCGGCTCAATATTCACTCCTATAATTATTCGCAGAAGGCTAAGACGTTTTCTAGTTCATCGATGAATATATTTAATGCGTATCTGCGTAAGAATACATCCGTTCCGTACGCTATATATGCTTATTACCATAAGCAAATGCAACTCTGCAGCTATGTAATTAAAAATCTTTTGCCCCTTCAATGCAGTCAGCAGAGTTTTTCTTCCCTCATTACACATTGGAAGTCGAAAAGTGCGTTGTTGTGCTAGAAATTTTTTATATGCTCTAATTTTTAATTTTTATTAGAAAAATTAAACGCGAAATGCTATCGTAATCAAGATAAAAGTGATGAGAACGATTCTGTAAGTGAAGGTTAGTTAGATGATAATAAATTTTCAAAAAATCAGCTGAAAGCCCCATTGAGGCCAGCAAAAATAAAAATATAATGAATACATATACAAGGAGAACCGTATTTGTGTGATTCGAACAAAGTATTAGTGCAATTCAAAGAAAATACGAAAATAAACGAAAGGAAGAATATTTGAAATTATGGAATAACATTGGAGTTGGTATTATATATTCGTCTTGAAGTTTCTTTTTGGGTGTAAAAAATTCGATTCGATGGTGACATCTTTAATTCTTCACGCGATTGAATTGAGAATTAGGTAAATCGAAGGAACGAGATAACTAATAGAAAAAATAATGAATAGAGCAATTGTAAGGGACCGAAGCATATAAGAAGCGAAACAGATAAAGAGCAAGCATAAATAAAGAACATACACACACGCAATCAAGCTCCAAAAAAAAGCAAATAAATATATACGCAGTACTTGTAAACGGGCAACGCTAAGCATTAAACAACGAGCAAGTCGTCGAAGAAAAACTGGCTAAAGAGCTGTGAAAGAAGTTTATACAAGAAGACAACGTAGAAATAAAAGAAAATATAAAAATCACTTGCTGTACGAGTTTGGAAATCGACATATTCGTTGACAAACTCGCCTATTACAAAATCATAAAGGACCAAGTATCCACAAGTATATGGAGGTTGGATGGAAATAAGCAACTCCTTGAGTTCCAGCTGATTTATGAATAAACGAAATCAGCTTTCCCATGAAATTTTGCTGTTGAACTTTAAATTTTGCTATACTAGCAAAGTTCATATTAATCAATCATCAGCCAAATTGCTGGGTAAGTAGTTCCTTCATTTAGTTTTCTCGTTTATTTTTTCCGTTTCTGTTTTCTCTATTTTCCATTTTCCGTTTTCAATTTGCTCTCTAAAGAATATTTCATCTCTTCTTGACTACTTTTCTATTCAATCACGCTCAGTTTCCCCATTTACATGCATTTTGTCATTGTTTTTGTCGCTGTTTCGCTCTAACGCTTGTACGTGCGACTGCAACTGCAACCATGTACCTGTATACATATGAATCAAATTCATATGTGAGTTGGTCGTTGTTTTTAGTTTGTTACATACAGCTGAATGTATAGTACATACATATCTATGAATATGTCAGGTATAACCGTCGTAACCCTTGCGCGCCTGCAGCTAGAGCATTCATTTTAGACAGACAAATCATAGCCCTTCAAACGCTCCCCCACAAAACAAATTGTATGAATTTGTTGTGTATGCATGCATTAATGTTAATGCATTTGTATTTATATATCCACACATATACATACATACATATATGCATGTACATATATTTTCTTTCAATGCAGATTTTAATATTCGAGTCCTTTATTTACAATGATTTTCGGCCTATGAAAATGTGATAGCACTTCTTTCTCTTTTAACCACGCGGTAACACCACCTACTTATTTCATATTTATATCAGGGTTATGCAGGAAAAACGAGTGCTTTTATACAGTTTTAGACATTGAAATCCGGACACTAAAACTATTATAGGTTTTACTAATTTGCTTTGTGAGAGCGAATATGTTGATAAATAATTTTTTTTTTTCAATTAATAGATGATTTAAAAGAAATACATTAAGAATATAAATTGACTGCCAATTTTTGCCAACCGTGAGTTTATTATTACTTCATTTTTCCTTCTTTTTTTTTTGAATTTAAACTAAATATATTGACTTGTACGTTTGTATATATGCATATTATAAGATATAATTTTGAATCAAAATCAAAACTAAACCTCGTGCGACACAAAAAATTTGTTTAAGTTTCAACTTATGAGGGGGAACTTTTAAACGTAGAGGTGGTAATAAATTTTACATAATTTTCTTTCTTTTAATTAAATAAACTTTCTTTGTTTCTCTGAAACATTGTTGGTTTATTTCAACTTCCTTTTTATACAAACAAAAAACAGAGATAAGAAAAAGTAGTAAGTTAAAGGTTAAGAAAATACTCAGATTTTCGTGTTCGCCACTGTATATTTTATTTATATTACAAATAGTGATATTTATCACTTTTGAACTACCCTATAAAAGTAATACAACTCAATGATCGACATGTTGATTATCGGCAAAGTTGTATTCCGTAGCCTACTTTTGAGGTTTTTTTTTTAGTTTTAGTGCGAAAGTTTCAGAGTTTACGCAATAAACTTTATTAATAAATATATAAAACTGAAAATATTTAATTTATTACTACGTATACGAAAGGCGAAAAATCTTAATTGATTTAATCATCAAGTATGCATATTACCGGCGTTTTTTTTTTTTTTTTTTTTTTTTCTAGTGATAAGCAAACTCGTAGAAAAAGACAAAAATGTATTCATGTCACTTAACACCTCATTCCACTGTAAGTTGAAGTTGATAATATAGGGATTTGCACGAGTCTCAAGACTTTGAAAGGCAAGTAACGCACAAAGAGCAGGCCTCTACTTTGAACTGGACAAGTATTGTGCAATGAAAATGTGGCCAGCAGATCTCTTGGAGATCGATTTCAGTATCGTGTTTAACAGTTACCTTCCGTGGTAGAAATGATTAAGAAAATCTGTCATCTTCCTTCACTTTCCTTGTGGGAAACATGCCAGACAGCCAGATTACTGTAGTGTTTTCTAAAGAAAAGGAGAACAAAAGTTGATAATATAAGGGTTAAGTTATGGTGTAATTACCATAAAAAATGTCTTAACTGAAAAATAGGGCGACCACTATCACTAATTATTTCAAAATGGAGGGAAATATGTATGCAAAAAGTTCAAAACGAAAGCACAAATTTTACGGGCACACAGAGGCGTTCAAAAAATTGCAGTGTAACATTCAGCAAAGTTTTAACTATTTACATATACAATATTTTTTCTTACTAAAAATATGCATTGCTCATATTACAAGAGAACTCATACGAGTATAACTCAAAGTTTCAAACTTTGTATAAAATTGAAAAAATTTGAACTAATTGTCATACAAATTTCAAACTGTTTTTTCGCAATGTTCAGAAATTGTTATAGCCCATTTAATTTCGGCACAATATGGTTCAAGTTTAAAATGGCTCAAAATTCGTGTTGATTTTTGATAATTATTTTGTTGTTATGTAGTTTCTATAAAACAAATGCACGAACTTTTTGTATATGGGAAAACAGACGCAACACGATTACCAAATAATTGTCCAAAATAAATGCGAATTTTGTGCATATTTAAGCATACACAATATTAAACCAAAAATGAACGGGCTACGAAACTGCAGATAAAGATTTATTCTACAAATTATGAAAACTTGTTGTTTTTAATTTGGTGAGATTTTTTTTAATTTTGTAGAAAGTTTGGAATTTTACGAACAATATTTTTATAAAAAAAAGTAACAAACAATATTTTTATAAAAAAAAAGTTACGAACAATATTTTTATAAAAAGAAAGTTACGAACAATATTTTTATAAAAAAAAAGTTACGAACAATATTTTTGTAAAAAAAAGTTACGAACAATATTTTTATAAGAAAAAGTTACGAACAATATTTTTATGAAAAAAAAAGTTACGAATAATATTTTTATGAAAAACAGTTGCAACATTTTTATAAAAAAAGCTACGAAAAATATTTTTATAAAAAAAAAGTTACGAACAATATTTTATAAAAAAAAAGTTACGAACAATATTTTTATAAAAAAAAGTTATATTACAAACAACATTTTTATCAAAAAAAAAGTTACGAATCATATTTTTATGAAAAAAATTTACGAATATTTTTATAAAAAAAAAAGTTACGAATCAGATTTTTATGAGAAAAAAATTACGAACAATATTTTTATAAAAAAAATTACGAACAATATTTTTATAAAAAAAAAGTTACAAATCATATTTTTATGAAAAAAAAGTTACGAACAATATTTTAATAAAAAAAAGTTACGAACAATATTTTTATAAAATTAAATTAAATAAAAAATAAATAAATCGTCAAAACTAAAGCTTTTCAAAATGTGGCAGCGCGATTATTATGCAGACTCAGCATAGCATCGCAGCTTATCATGCCCGCTAATTTCGTTGATACCATGGCTTTCTAGATATTCACTACGTTCAAAGAGTGGTAGTAAACACGGAGAGATAAGCAATAATCCCTGTGAAAGCGTAAAAAATAAGCAACAAATGCAACAACAAAAGAGAATCAAGCTTGCTTGCATACATTAATAATTTTCCGTTCGGCTTCTATTTTTTTTTATTATTCCTTTTTAACCAAAGCTTTTCAGCAAAAAGATAAAACGACTCTCAAAACCCCATACGTTGACCTTATTTTGTGTAAACAAATTATTGGAGTTTTTAGTTTGTATTTTGTGTGGTAGATTTGTACAGTGGTTGAATAACGTTAAATTATTAGAGTTCACTTAATTTTTGACCTACATATTTTGAAAAAGGCAAACATTTTGTTGTTGGCAAGCATCAAATGCGGTTGATCACGAGCAGCTCACTAAACATTTTCAACTTTATTTATTTTTAAAATAGCACATTGTTTTGATGTATCTTTAATTAAATACGGCAGTCATATCCGTTAACGTACAACTTCCCACAAAAATGTGCACGGCTACGAGAAAATTTACCAAAAAAAAAATAAAACGCTTCAAGTTCCTTATAAGAAATAATGGTTAAGATGTTTCAGAAAACGCCATTTTATTTATGCGTTAGGTCGGTCCGGGTGCGATACCCATAGTGGGTCATGATGCAATAAGTGCAGGTGGCTGGGAAAATATCGATAAGAAAGCTTATGCAAACAAATAAGTTTATTTACCTACTCACGCCACAGATACAGCTGCGGGCATAAGAAAGAGAACGACCACGTTTTTCTAGTAATACAGGTATGGTGTATTTTGAGTCGGAAGTTGCACCTTCTCGACGATGAATGTATGTACTTGACTTATAAACGAATATGTGGCAATATTACTTCGAGTATATTTGTTTGCTTAGTTGTTCAATATATGTGTGGTACGGTCCGTATATAACTTAACCTGGGTTCGATACCCACTTTGGGTCATGACGCAATCATTACAGGTATTGTCTTTCCAGTGAACGTTTATTCCGCTTTGCCTTTTTCGACCTTATCGTGAGTTTCCGTCTGAGCAAATACTCCCACAAATCGCAATACAACACTAGAACAAATTTCGGTAATTTTCTCTTTATATTCTAGGCTTTTATGTGGAAGAAAAGGTTCAACACTTCAGCGTAAAAATTGACAAAAATCAACGAAAATTTTGAGTCACTTGAAAGTTGCACTAATATTGAATGGGCTATAAAACTGCATAACCTGTATAAAAAGTTGAAAATTGTTTGTTTACATTTTATTAAAACTTTTGTGATTAAAATTATTAAACGCTTGGTAATTCATCGCACACAGGTGCACCTATATAAATGCCAGAAATTACGCAAATATTTCAGCAATTTAATTCTAAGGTGGGCTATTTCGCAAAAAAAAACACCCATCGAATTATCCTATCAAAACATAATAAGATCCATAACGTCTGCACTTCTTGCGGGGGAAAAATGGCCTAGTAGCCCAAACCCCTTCATATAGTTTATAAATTCATATATAAATCCATTTATTTAATCTGATAGTTCGAGTTTATTTCAAATTACAATTGTTTGTCACACATATCAAAAATCCTATTTGTTCATTATTGTTTGCGCAGTATCCACTGTTAGTAGTTACTCTACCAACAACACTTAGTTTCACCCTCAGCAGGGGAAAATAAAGAAAAGTGGCGAAAGGTGGTAGCAAAGCGATGGAGCGCAAAATAAATGTGTATTTTCATATGCACGTAGTATGTATGTATGCGGAAGTATGTAGGTATGTAGCTATGTACTCTCACATACATGTGCATGCATGTATAAGTATATACATACTCATAAACAAAATCATATTTTCACTACATGGCTAATGACATGTACTTACAATTAAATTGCGTTATTTACAAAAAAGGAGAAACCTGAAATGCATTTAGCACTGGGGAGTTTCAAGCCAAAGGGAGTATATACAGTTACGATCATAAAAATGTAAATGCCAAACGAGTGCATTAGATTTTTGCGCGCGAATATATTGAAATTTTTTTAACAACAAAATAAAAATATTTTTAAAATAATATTATTTTTATGTTTTTAAATTTTTTTACGTTTACAATAGAGCATTTGCATATACATATATTTTATTAATTAGCTAATGGTGTTTTCTTTTCTCGTGTTTATTCCACCCTGTGCCAGACCTGTACAATTATCGTATTCTATTCTCAGCATATTCTTTTCTCAAACTTTTTTGCACTGACGGATATGTGGCATTTCTACCCCATACAAAAAGTGAGTGATTCTTGTTTGACTGCGTACACGAGTTCATCCAAATAATTGTATGAAGACTTTAATTGTTACAAAAAGTGGTAGTTTTTTGTTCTGATATATGATATAATGCGCATTTATTTTATTATTATTAAATATAATGTAAATGTAAATGTGGAAGTGTTAATTTTTTATTGTTCTATACTTCTCATATGGAAAACCAAACAATTTCACTAGGCGTATGGCAATATTTTTGTAATATAAAAATAAGAAAGATAATATAAGGAGGAAGCATTTTATTCGAGAAAAGAAAACGCTATTACTTGTTACAAAATATTTATTTGTTTTTTTTTTTTATTTATTTCTATTTTTTATTTATTTATTTCTATTTTTTATTTATTTTTTAGTTGTTTTGTTTTAAATTTATTAGGGCAATATTCTAGTAATATAAAAATAAGAAAGATTATATAAGGAGGAAGCATTTTATCCGAGAAAATAAAAAATCTATTACTTGTTACAAATTATTTATTTGTTTATTTTTTTTTTGTTTATTTTTTATTTATTTTTATTTTATTTTTTATTATTATTATTTTTTGTTTTTATTTATTTTTTTATTTATTTTTTTATTTTTTTTTTGTTTTTGTTTATTTCTTTATTTATATTTTATTTTTTTATTAACAATAGTTCATTTACTGGCTATTACCAATTCCGTGCTTAAACTACGAGCGGCACTAAAATTATTCTTCCATAATTTAGAAGAAAAATAATTTTTACAGATTCAATTTGTTTTATTCAAAAAAACTTTAAAATCTAGACAGACGGCAACGTTAATCAGGATTACCGGCGCAGTTAATTCTGATTAAAATTCTAGTGTGACAGACGGTTGCTACACGGATTAGCGAACAGCTGATTTGCTTATTGGATAGTTTTATCAGTAAAAGACCGCAGACAACACATACGGGTATTAGCTGCCCTCATACTAAGAAATAATAATTTATATAATATATTGTACTAAAAATCTTAAATTGCAATTTCTTAAACTGCTCCGAAATATCAAAAAAATTTATGTAATTAATTTCGAACTTGTTGGTGTAAACTAGAATTGAATCAGGTCTTTCATGTACTTATCTTCACAATAGAGAGGGAGAGGAAGAGAATAGTTTTTCTGCTGTTTAATGTTTTTAAGTTTTTTAGCTTCCATCTGTCACTGTAGGATGGGATTGGATCCACAAAGATCAGTGATCGGGCGGCGAAGCGAACAAATACCTTTTGGAACGCTCAAGGCTTTCAATATGGCAAACAAAAAAAATAGTTGTTTCTGTTTATAAAAAGTTCAGGTTTTTTTTATGGAGAGTGTGACCTGTTTGAATTTTTATTTCCGCAACTGTATATGTATGTGTATATACTTATAATCGCGTTTGAAATTGTGTTCAGTTTTTTCTTTAACTCTTCTACGACTGCGAAAAATTAATTTGCTACAGCGAAAGAAAAAAAAAACCAAAACAAGAAACTTCTGTTGCTTTGCTGCGAAGCTTGTTTCAGCACGGCAGCATAGCGATAGCAAATGCCAAAGCAAGGCGAATTTATTTGGCGGTAAGCGAGCGGTCTACTTCTTTCAGTTTGAATTTTTGTGGTTTGAAAGAGATTTTCTCATTTCGTAGAATCTTTTACTGTCGCAATATCGGGTATTGGCGCGCCAGAATGAGTCCGTTGCGTCGGCTATGGCAGAAACCAAACGCAAACGATGCCACAATGAAAGTATTGCTGGATACATACAAATCAGCTGTTTTGCATGACATCTATGTATAGTACATATGTTTGTTGTTGTAGCACGGGACTTTCCGTGCGACAAAAGTAGCGAATTGGCCGACAAAACGTCCGAGATGAATTTGGCATTCTCTATACAAATACACTTAATCAATACGGCTGGATGTTAGTTAAATGTGGTGCCAACAATTCATATGTGGACGCAACAAACTCATTTTGGCGGGCCTATTATGCTTGCAGTTTTTCAAACGCGGTTCGCGTGAAGTACCTTAAAACAAGTTTTCTTTCCAGCTGAGGTAGCTCGTCTTCCACATCTGCAATGCTGACTATGTGTACTTAGTAGTAGATACATACGTACATACATATGTGTCTTACAAATTTCGGTCCATCAATTTTTTCCAGGCAAACAGTAACAGTCGTCCTATGGTCGATGAAACTACGTTTCTTCAAGAAATCCCTATTTTACTACCTGCATAATCATTTACATAGGGACATATTCAAAAATTAACATCATATGCTAGCTGAATGAGCCAGGAATATTAATGGCGAATATTCATACGAAATACTAAACATTCAACAAGGGATGTGCGCGCTAATGTTGTATGTAAGTATACTCGTAAAGTGCTAAAAGAAGTTTCAAACGGTTAGTTAGTGTTTTTACTTACTCAATAGTGGTCTTTACACGGAGCAACAAAGCAATCAGTCGTTATTTATTTTGTTTTAGTAAATCCAACGAAAGCGCCAAGTAACGAAGTGTCGCGGTGGCAAACTTGACAATTTGATCGGTAGTTGGTAAACTACAAGTCAGCTGTTCGACAATTAGCACTTAATAGTCGGATCCGAAGTTGAAGTTCAAAATATCAAAAGTGAAGGAAAAAACTAAATAGGTAATTTTTTGTTTTTGAAAAATTTCTGTGATACTGAATAAAAAATATGTACTGTTGGCTTAAGTTTATACAATGAATTCTGATATATTTATTTATTTAGCTTCAATCAAAGCAAGTTGCTTCGCAGCGCTTTTAAATAATTAATAATTCAATTAAATAAGTTGATCAATAATTTTTGCTTTCTCGCTATGTTCCGACATTTTTAGTTTTTTGTTTTAGATTTTGCTGGTATATAATGAAATTGCTATAAATCAGCTGGTGTGTAAGAGCATTACAAAACCAGGGTTGAGTGCATAGTGCACTAAATAATTAATGCAATAAGCGGATAGTTAAAACACTGAAAAACTGAAAAATTTAGTGGTAATGAAAACATTAAAAAAATAGTGGTAGTGCAAAATGATTAAACTAACAGAAATAAGTAAAAAAAAAAAACATTTGCCGGACAACCAACTAACCGAGCGGCGAAGTAACGAAATTGATGCGAGCACCCCTTATGATTCAAGCCATGTCGTTTGGCGAGACCAATAGAAAGAGTGCGAAGAACGAGTGCGTTTGAGGAGAAATTTGAGAGTAATTAGATTGTTCGTGCATATTAAAAACATACGATCTCAAAATGGCCATTAAATGGAGCCAATGTAAACTAAGTTTCTTTGTGAGATCACATTTTTGTTATGTTTAGTGCTTGTGAAGGAAGTGAAAGAAAAGGTGGAAATTAAAAATTAAGACTTTGTTGTATGTAAAGTGCTATTTTCGTTAATTTTTAAGCTACGACGATACGCTCATGCATTTGCTGCCCAGCAGGTTATATGTATGTGTGCGTGTCGGGTGACACACGTACTTGCTTCGTGTCACACATACTTGTTGTCGGCTTTTGCATGATGAAAATCAAAAATTTTAGATTTTTTCGCAGGCAAGCGTCATGCACCCGACACGCACACATATAAATTGCTGGACAGCAAATGTATGAGCGTGTCGCCGTAGCTTTAGGTGCAGTTACTCTCATTTCCCAGTTTTTTGTTACCAAACCTTTCTCTATTTGAAAAAGTGTTGTGGTGTGCACAAGGGTATTATAATTTTGTGCACATAACTGTAGTGTAATAAAGAGATCGAGATATGTAGTTATGATGGAAATGGAATGTAGCCATATCTGATCGCTAACTTAAGCGAGAATTAATAGGTTTTAGTGAAACCTGATACACATTTTATTCTTCATCCAAGCAAGCGAAATCGACCAATATCCTCATTTTCCTTACTACGATAATTTTCAAAAACAAAAAAAGATGTAATGCAAAATTTTGAAAATTTGCTACAATTGATCGACTCAAAAAATAAATAAGATATTACTAGTTTATATAAATTTTTTTTTTTTCTAATTTTGCACTAGCATCAGAGGCTATCAGCTCTTGTGTTGATGTTATTATTTGCTATGAATTCTATCATTTGCTATGTATTTTGTATTTGACAATCGACAATCGTAAATAAATAAAAATACACAGGCATTTGACAAAACTTTCAAAAAATCCAATCATATTTTCTGACACTGTATACATACTTTTTTTTCTTAATTTAAATATCAAATTTTATAGCCGGACACCGTACGCAAAGAATAACAATCAAATATTATATTTCATGTCATCGGACTCGATCTATATTTAGTTTGAGGCATCTGTTTCATACATATATTTTCAAGGGCATATTCTTGGATCAGCATCATTTTCCAATATTATTTAGACAATGTCCAAGATTTTAGGCCAATGCCAATTCACTTGTCTTGTTCGTAACTTCTTATCGCGCCACAACGATTGCTTTATTTGGTGAAATCGGAACAAAGGAATAAGAATAAATGTATCTACAAGTACGTGTATGTATGTGTGTATGTATTCCAGTGGTTTTAATGACTACAGTCATCGGAGTATTGGCAGACACGTACCATGCGGAAAAGCTTAGCGACACTTAACTGATTTCGAATATATACACTAATATTATAAAGAGGAAAACTTTGTTTGTTTGCTTGTAACGAATAGGCTCAAAAACTACTGGACCGATTTTAAAAATTCTTTCACCATTCGAAAGCTACATCATCCACGAGTAACAAGGATTATACTTTATTTTGGAAGTAGGGCTCGAGATATAGGTCAAAACGTGGACCCGGGTAACCTTTGGATGTGTATGTACAATATGGGTATCAAATGGAAGCTGTTGGTGAATGCTTTAGTCCAGAGTATTTTTCATGCCGCTCCGTGACTAGGGTCTCGAGATAGAGACCAAAACGTGGACCCTAGAATGTGTTTGTACAATATGGATATCAAATTGAAGCTGTTGGTGAATGCTTTAGTACAGAGTATTTTTCATGCCGCTCCGTGACTGGGGTCTCGAGATATAGGTCAAAACGTGGGCCCGGGTAACCTTTGGTTGTGTGTGTACAATATGGGTATCAAATGAAAGCTGTTGATAAGTGCTTTAATACCTATTGATGACTAGGGTCTGGAAATATATGCCAAAACGTGGACCCGCCGTGTCTTTGCACCGAATTAAACCAAACTTACACACATTGTTAAGGAGGTATTGAAGATGGTTTCCGTATAGTTTGGATACCTATTGGTAGATAGGGTCTCGAGATATAGGTCAAAACGTGGACCCGGGTAACCTTCGGATGTGTATGTACAATATGGGTATCAAATGGAAGCTGTTGGTGAATGCTTTAGTTCAGAGTATTTCCATCCGCTCCGTGACTAGGGTCTCGAGATAGAGACCAAAACATGGACCCTAGAATGTGTTTGTACAATATGGATATCAAATGAAAGCTGTTGATAAGTGCTTTAATACGGGGTAATTTTTATACCTATTGATGACTAGGGTCCCGAAATATATGCCAAAACGTGGACCCGCCGTGTCTTTGAACCGAATTAAACCAAACTTACACACATTGTTAAGTAGGTATTGAAGATGATTTCCGTACAGTTTGAATACCTATTGGTAGATAGGGTCTCGAGATATAGGTCAAAACGTGGACCCGGGTAACCTTCGGACGTGTATGTACAATATGGGTATCAAATGAAAGCTGTTGGTGAATGCTTTAGTACAGAGTATTTTTCATGCCGCTCCGTGACTGGGGTCTCGAGATATAGGTCAAAACGTGAACCCTAGAATGTGTTTGTACAATATGGATATCAAATAAAAGCTGTTGATAAGTGCTTTAATACGGGGTAATTTTTATACCTATTGATGACTAGGGTCTCGAAATATATGCCAAAACGTGGACCCGCCGTGTCTTTGAACCGAATGAAACCAAACTTACACACATTGTTAAGTAGGTATTGAAGATGATTTCCGTATAGTTTGAATACCTATTGGTAGATAGGGTCTCGAGATATAGGTCAAAACGTGGACCCGGGTAACCTTCGGACGTGTATGTGGTATCAAATGAAAGCTGTTGGTGAATGCTTTAGTACAGAGTATTTTTCATGCCGCTCCGTGACTGGGGTCTCGAGATATAGGTCAAAACGTGGACCCTAGAATGTGTTTGTACAATATGGATATCAAATAAAAGCTGTTGATAAGTGCTTTCATACGGGGTAATTTTCATACCTATTGATGACTAGGGTCTCGAAATATATGCCAAAACGTGGACCCGCCGTGTCTTTGCACCGAATTAAACCAAACTTACGCACATTGTTAAGTAAGTATTGAAAATGGGTTTCGTAAAGTTTGGTTGTAATTCGGAGCACTGGCAACGGGTACAGCGTTCTTTTGAACCAGCCATAATGTCGCTTACTTTTTTAACGCTTGGGACGGAACTGAACTGTCAAATTGACAGTGTGAGTTACAATGTGTCAATATTTCTTTCTGATTTGGATGCCATAAGGAAAAAACGTAAGTGCAACATGTAAAAATTGTTTGTGAATTTTTTTGGAGTAGATTTTGGAACAGTGAATAATTTCTTACGAAATTTGAGAATTTAATGTGAAATCCGAATGAAATTATGTGTTCGTGGAAAAACAATTTTTTTTGGTTTTTTTTTTTTTTTTTGAAAAATATAAATGGATAATGGTTAAAAAAGCTCCAATGCTTAACAAAACACATAAATTGAAACGAAAAATTCATGGATGATCAGGAAAAAAGACGATTGTTTATTCATATGCGTTGATTTGAAATTTAAAAACAATCTTCTTTTTTCCTGATTTTCAATTTATATTTTATATTTACTCAAAAACAAATAGAAAAACAAAAAATATTGTTAATGTCAAAGCGCTTGAATAAAGAAATAAATAATATGAAAATCATATATTTTCTGTTCTAAACCATATCTATTCTATTTTAGTGTCCCCAGCGAAGGGGCCGGGTTTGCTAGTTTCTTATAAATTCTAAGAGTCTTCTCAGTTTCTGATTCATTTTGTCTTTAGCCCTATATAGTTTATCTCCTGATAGTTGGAATGGCAGCTTTGTTTTCAAGCTTGAGTCGAATTAGTTGACTCACTGTAAAGATCTTAAAAAGGCAAATTAACTGATTTTTATTTCCAATATCCATTGCTTTCGAAGAGAAAATATTTCTTTTTAAGGCAATTTATTTTTAGCCAAGCAACATTTCACAGTTCTCATCATATTTGTCATTTGCTCTAATAAGTGATGACTTGTCATATTTGGTAATAGTATTCAAAATTAGATACATATAATACAAATTTAAAATATAATGAACAGTGTTAAAGTTGAAAAATTTCGCGGTAAAGTGCTAAAAAAAGTATCACTACAACTCTTTAGCCCACATAAAGCATCAAATTACCGAATTTCAAATAATCCCAAATAATTCAATAAAACAACGTAAAATATTTCATACTTTTACACTTTGTGTTTTCTTAATTAATTCGGTATTAATAAAATGTAACGAGGACTTACAAAATTTTTGATATAAACATTTTTTATTTAAAATTGTTGACAAAAGTGATTCATTTATTATGTTCAGTTAAGAAATATAATACATATCTTATTTTACATACATACAGTGACTCACATAAGTATTTTGCATGAGAAGACAAATAAGTTCACGCTTCAATTCCTGTATATTTTTTAAATTCATTTGTTAATTATTTCATAAATTCTTAAACATAAACCTTATATCTATATAAACAATGTATTAAAACTTTAAAAGAAAAATATGTTCCAATGTAAACGTAAAAAAAGTAAAATAAAATAGAATTCATTGCTCACAAAAGTATTTTGCTTTTGACTAGGTGGTGTACAAATATACTAATTTCTATTAATTCAATATTTCGTATGATAACCATTATTTTTGGAAACTGCTTCCAAGCGCCTTGGCATAGATTCTATTAACTTGCGACAAAAGTCAAGAGGTATTTTTTCCCATTCTTGGAGTAAAACATCTTTAAGGTCACTTTTTGACGAAATTTTGTGTTCTCGCACCCTTTCTTCGAGATAGGCCCACAGATTTTCTATGGGGTTGATATCGGGATTTTGGGGAGGTGTTGGCAAATGTTTTGTATTAAAAAGTATCCACATTTTGACATCATGAGCTGTATGTTTGGGGTCGTTGTCGTGTTGAAACAAAAAGTGGTTAGACGACATTCCCATTTTTTCTGCACTGGAATGTAAGTTGCCTTTGAGAATAGACAAATAAAGATGTTTATCCATCGTTCCATCTATAAACACCAGCTTTCCGACTCCTTGGGCCGACATACAACCCCACACCATGACGGAACCTCCACCGTGCTTAACAGTGGATTTAACATTTTTCAATCGCAGCTCTTCATTTGGCTTCCGCCATACCATACGACGTCCGTCCGGACCAAAAATGTTGTATTTGCTTTCATCACTAAATATGACGGTTTTCCAAAACTCAAAACTTTTGGTTTTATAGGTGTTGGCGAATAAAAGCCGCTTTGCTTTATTGACTTGGGAAATCAGTGGTTTTTTCCTTGCTGCACGACCGTGAATATTGTTGCTTCTGAGGGCTCTGCGCACTGTCTCATCGGATACTTCAATCTGAAAGGTTGCTTTTATTTTGTCATTGATTTTTGGGGCTGAGAAATGTGGGTTTTTGCGATTTTCTTTCAATATTTGGCGTTCTTCTCTCTCAGTTAGCAACTTTGGTCGACCAAAACGGGTTAAATTTTCTAAATTACCGCGTTCTTTATACCGTTTTATTACATTTTCTATCGTTTGGCGGCATCGACTAAACATATTGCAAATATATTTCGTAGATTTTCCTTCAGTATGGAGATGTAAAATAATTTTTTTTTCAGCTGTAGTTAGTTCTTTACCCTTTGGCATTTCCGATATGCACAGTACCACAATTACAAACGAAATGAACTCAATTACAAATAAAATTGATTATAATACGCACTTTTAGCCACAACTTCAGCGAAAACAGAAAAAGTAACTGAACTGCGTCCAGTAACGGTATCTATAAACAATAAGCAAAATACTTTTGTGAGCACACATTTTCATTGCTACGCACGTTTTTTATTATATGCACCTAACGGTACAATTTTTGTGCATGATGTGTAGCCCAATTGCTAAGACAGTGCTCAATAATGCGTGTAAGTATTAACATTTTTATTTTCGGATACTTAGTACATACAAAATCTTAAATTTGTACATACGCGCTATTATGCAAAATACTTCTGTGAGCCACTGTACTTAGGTGTAGAGCAACTTATCTTTCTCTCTCTTATTATGTGTACAATATGAATGTACAGTATACCATATATTACAACAAAAATATTCATAGTATTCAAAAGTTAAATGGTCAGAAAGAAATCACCTCCAATTCTTTTGGAACGACAGCTCAGATTTGTTGTTTATTAGTTGATTTCCATTACTAGCGGCACTTACAACTCTCGTGAGAGTAGCTGTGAATAAGACTTGCAAGAACTGAAATAATTTTTATTTAATTTTTTGTCTATACACGCGTAATATTTTTTTAAGAGGAGCTTTTCCATGGCAGAAATACACTCGGAAGTTTGCCATTACCTGCCGAGGGCCGACCACTATTAGAAATTAGTTGATTTCCATTACTAGCGGCACTTACAACTCTCGTGAGAGTAGCTGTGAATAAGACTTGCAAGAACTGAAATAATTTTTATTTAATTTTTTGTCTATACACGCGTAACTCAGTAAACATGTCAAGAAATAAAAAAAATAAACCAAAATTATAAGTGATTGGAGAATCGGTTTATTTCGACACAAAATAAGTGAAATGCATTCAACCAATAGGAATGCTATACCGCACCTTAAAAAACAATACACTGAAACTTTCATGTCTAATAGTTGTAGTTGAATTTTTTTTCGTTAGACTTGGAGTTTAAAGCAGTGATGAGAGTTGAGATTTCAGATTGTATTAAGCCACTGAAAAAATTGCTTTTTCCTACCGAATTTTACTCTTGATTATCTGCAAAAGAAAATAAGCCATAAAAATTAATTTGGGTGATGGATATCTTTGCTTTGATCTTTACGCGCTCCATTATTTATCTGTTTGGGAAACTGCAGCTGTCTAGCTCGCAAGTGTCAAACGCCGTTGCCAAAAATTATAAATCTTCTGATAGGTTGATTAATTTGGCAACACCTTGTATGTAACAAAATATGAAATAATACAAGAAGAAAGATTTGTAAATGAAATGAAAAATAAATAGAAAAAATGAGGCAAAATATGTAACCAAATATGAAATAACTCAAAAAGAAAGAAATGTGAATGAAATGAAAAATAAATAGAAAAAATATGAAATATGTTATTAATGTACATACATAAATATTAAAAAAAAAACCACCTGTAGCTAGCCTACATCGTTAACATTCCTTGTTCTTAATTACAGGCTGTTAAATTTGAGCAGTTGAGTCTCTTATTTTATGGAGGACAATGCGTACATGGTGGGTGAACTCTATCTTCGTAAGACGAGTACCCCTTACAATTCCATGCGTTCCCCTCTTTGAGGCGACGTCTCAATACTAAACGTTCTCTGTACTAGGTTAAGGAATTTAATAGATCTGAAGATCTCTGCTTTAATAGAAGAATTTGTTCATGTCTCCACTAGTTTAACATTTCCTGCCGGGTATGCATATGTGGTATGCACATAGATACGTTTAGGTATCAATAAAGATACCGCTCATTAAGTAATCTGATGAAATACAACAATAACACTAGTCTACAAGGAAAAGTATCCGAAATAATTTAAACTAATATCTGCTTCTCTGTCCATGCAAAATTCGGATTGATAACTAAAATTAATTTATTAGTTTGAGTTTTTACGATAATCGTATCTTTCGTGTTTAATGGAACTAGGCCGACAAAATTTAACCAACATTCAGACCCAGAAACCAGACTATATATTTCCGAAGGTTTATGATGCGCTGAATCCAAATCTGGCCTCAGAATTGCTCTATCAGCTCTGGTTTTCGAGATATCCTAACCTAAAAGTGCAAAAAACACCATTTTTGCCCATATTTGAGGTTATGTAGCCTTGCAGATGTTTTCTTTCACCAAAATTAAAGGATGGCTTTAAATACAATCTTTCTTTTTTCAAATGGCGTTTTGTTTGCTCAAATATCATTTTTTTTTCGCAGAGATATCGCATTTTGAAATTTTCATGTTTCGAAATTTTCCTACACCTGAAAATCGATTAAGATAACATAGACATGATTTTAGTATCATATTTATTTCCTAAGTTTTCGAAAAATTCGTGGAATTGATGAATGTGACAAAAAATTTACAAATCGCTCAACTTTACTTCAATAGTGGTTGTTCAATACTTCAAAAAAAAAGGTTGTTCAAATAAGTATGCAAAAATTACCACAAACTCTTCTTTTATGCTGTGTACAAATTTCATGGCGATATTTATTAAGGGTATCGCATTAGACGAAAATATGTATGTCCGTACTTTTACTTAGGGGGGAATAGTAAATTGAAAATTTGCAGCCATTTTTCTCGACATTTTGATTTTTGAGTTATGTCACTATTGAACTAAATGGGCGATATGTACATACATATGTATGCAGATAGACCAATTTTCGAAATTTATACGCAATTATTTTGCTTGACCTATTTGCGAAAATACCACGGAATTTATTAAAAACGAAATTCTTTGTTTGAACTGTGTTGGCGACATTAGTGTACAGAATATTTGTACCGACAGAACCAATCACAAACAGTTTTACAAAAATATGATGATTTAATATACCTCATGGTGCCCACACTCACCAACGTAAACGTACGCCCGTATCATCTGCCACGATGAAACAAAGATCTACGATAGTAAATAGTACGGAACGGAACGATGGTGAGAATTCATTTACATGGGGCTCTCATTACTTTCATCGTATCAGCTGATAAGGGCGTACGTTTACGTTGGTGAGGGTGAGCACCTTTAATCTAAATCAATTTTATTTCTTAGAGTACATTCTCATATGCAGTGATTAGCAATAAATCCACAAAAATTAATCTACCCGTTCACATAGGACAGATTAGCAGCAAAATTGACTCTTGAAAATTGACTTGTCAAGACTGCTTTGAAATGTTTTTCTTCTTATAAACTGGTTTGGTGGAATATTTTAGTATTTTTGGTTTGTTGAATTATTATTAACGAAGTGAAGAAAAGGCAAATTGAATCAATAGTTAATTTGCTAAAAATTTGCAAAAAATTCGATATTTAATTTTATAATAAGCAACAATAGGCCAAAGCGTTTATGTAGACACTTCGCGCGTTAGCTTTAATGGGGTTTACTCCTAAATGCGCTAGTTTTTAAATATATGTATACACTTGTGGTCCCATATTTTGAGTCACTTCATCTTTTTACCAATATTTTGCGGGCTAATTTTTTTTCGATTTTTTTTATATTTTTATTAAAATGTAGCTCATTGTATAACCAAGGCTTTGTAAATCAAATACAACATTTGGAAAAAATGTATACGTACATATGTAATTGGTGCTGGCATCCTTTATTGGGTGTTTGCTCGAGCTTTTCCTCCTATTGGTGCTGCGCGCTTTGATGTTATTCCACAAATGGAGCGACCTACCATTTTATGCCGGCTCTGAATGGCATATAGTTTTTTTATGAGGAGCTACCGAGGGGCGATCGCTTTATTGTCGAAAAATCGTCATGCACCAACCCAATCGGCTACGGCAGCCGCAAGAACTTAAATTAAAAAAAATTATCGTCAAAATTTTAAATTTTTTAATTAGAGTTTGTAGAAAACTTTCGGCTGTGCAGTTTTATAGCTCGTTCAATTTTAGTTGAATGAAATGACTTTGAAGTCGCGTTGACGAGGGCATCGGAAGTATAATATTTTATGTGGTGACCTATTAGCATAAATACATTTGGGTATGGAATTTTGTTTAGTTGAACTTTTTTGCTTGTCAAAACGTCTATTAAAATTGTGTGAGTTTGTTATTGCTGCTGTTTTGCACAACACTATATACCTCTATGTACCTCTGTTGTAGAACGTAATCTTTCATTCAAGACAAAACAAAAATATGGCGCAAACATACTGACAAGCATAATCGAGTGTGGCTATAAGAAAATAATATACACATACATATTTACATATATGTATGTACCTATATATTTTCACATTCCCGTGTGCTTCCCGCGCACACACCAACTTCACCATGAATAGATTTATATTTCTATAAAGAATTGCCTTTTACTTTTGCCTTTCTACTTGTTTACATATTTACATTTGCTATGTTTTGTAGTTGTTGTTGGCTGGTTTTTGCGTCGAACACGTGTAAGCAAAGCGCCTCAGCGGCTGCCAAAGTCTAACAACGTCGCGGCAATAAATAAGCTCATTCATTTCAATGATTTCGCTATGATTTACATACATGTGTACATATGTATGTATGCACGAAAGTGCATAAGCGTGTATGTAAATACATACAGTGGCTCACAAAAGTATTTTGCATAGCCCCTTGCATGCCCAATTTCAAATTTCTTATGTATTAAATAAACGAATTTATTTATTTTTTAATGCGTATTTTAATTAATGCACATCTCCTCAAGAAACTGGGGAATTATCAGGCTCGAAAAGAAATTATAACAAGAAACGTGCGTGGTAATGAAATTCTGTGCTCACAAAAATATTTTGATTGTTGTTTTTGAAACCGTTACTTGACAAAGTTGCTTTTGTTTATTTATTTTTAGCTAAACTGGGAATTACTGGTGTGTATTATTATTAATATAACTTATAAAGGTTGATTAATTTAGAGGAATCGGATTTTAAATTGCAATAAAAGAACGAAAATTCAAATCGATTGGGCAATCTTTATTATTTTTGTCTAGAAACATTCTTGATATTTATTTTTTAAAGATAATCACTAGGGAACACCGTAGCCGAATGGGTTGGTGCGTGACTACCATTCGAAATTCAGAGAGAACGTAGTTTCGAATCTCGGTGAAACACCAAAATGAAATAAGGTTTTTTCTAATAGTGGTCGGCCCTCGGCAGGTAATGGCAAACTTCCGAGTGTATTTCTGCCATGGAAAAGCTCCTCTTAAAAAAATATCTACCGTTCGGAGTCGGCTTGAAACTGTAGGTCCCTCCATTTGTGGAATAACATCAAGACGCACGCCACAAATAGAAGGAGGAACTCGGCTAAACACCCAAAAAGGGTATATGCGCCAGTTATATATATACTTATACTAGCATTTCCCAGTGGGCTTCGCACCACCATACATAAAATGTTTTTTTTATATCGCAAGAAATTTTTCATATTAAGTTCTCTTTATAGAACTCGTAAAATGTTTAAACAGTTGAATTAGTTGATTTTTTTCATTCAACATACTTTCTAAAGATGTCACAATAGCCTTTTCTGTACTTTTTTAAAATTTTATTGATACCTATTTACAGGTAAGGTGAAAGAGTCGATAAAAACTTGTAATTAAACTTTGATTCTTTAATTTCCATTTCAATTTTTACGCTAAATAAATTATGCTAAAATAAATAAAGTTAAAAATGTTTTTCCAGCTCCTAGAATGCTCCAGTTTTTATTATATTTTCGCCCAAAATTAATATTAACATAATACATTTACAACCACAACAGTACAACAGAAACGCTCATAAGCGGCTGTGTATTTGTTATTGTTTTTCCCATACAGGCATTTCGTATGAGAGGAAACCATTACTCACATAAAATATCATAACTCAGGAACGGCTGCACCCCCCTTTTCTGCCATTCGACGGAGTACATATGGCAACACACCTCCCCAAATACATATAATTTCACAATTAAATCCATAAGTGCTTTACATTTTTGCCGAAATGGATACTCATGTGGTTCAAACACATCCTAGGGTTATATCTCGAGACCCTAGTTACGGAGGGGCATTAAAAATACTCTATATTATAGAATCATCAGCAGCTTCCATTTGCTACCCATATTGTACAAACACATCCTAGGGTTACCCGGGTCCACGTTTTGGATTATATCTCGAGACCCTAGTCACGGAACGGTATGAAAAATACTCTATACTATAGAAATCATCAACAGCTTCCATTTGCTACCCATATTGTACAAAGACATCCTTAAGTTATCGGGGTCCACATTTTGGACGATATCTCGAGACCCTAGTTACGGAGGAGCATTAAAAATACTCTATACTATAGAATCATCAGCAGCTTCCGTTTGCTACCCATATTGTACAAACACATCCTAGGGTTACCCGGGTCCACGTTTTGGCCTATTTCTCGAGACCCTGGTATCCGATTCTTAAAATTTTAAAACACAAACCATCTACTGAATAGTCCAAACAAAGCCTAAAAATTTGGTTTGGATAGGTGAGCCCGTTCTTGAGTTATAAGATTACCAAGGAAATGTAACTTCTTTTTATATACATATATATATACAGTGAAATTCCTTATAACCGGACACTCACCGTCGCAGTGTTTTTGTCCGGCTATGGGAGATGTCCGCTTATAAGGGATGAAGTCACAAAATATATACCATACATATAAATTGTATTGTACATAGTTTATTTAAGAAATTTTTGGAAGTAAAGAATATTTGCATACTTTAGTATCACATATAAATATATATAGTATGTACATATATCGATTAAGTGCATTGTACAAGTCTTTACATTTCAATACTAGTTTGATTGAAAAAATTCGGTAATGCTTGATTGCTTAAACATTGATTGCTTTAATTTAAAATGTTCATTTTCAAAGTGACTCTCGATATTTTTAATGTGCTGAAAAGCTACATAGTCATTTTTTGCAAATTGTTTCAAGCCCGCAACAAGTTTTAAAGCCTCATCATATGATGTTATAGGCTTACTTATTTCTTCAGAAAATTCGTCTTCTGAATCACTTATGTCCATAGTATCATCTTGTTGGTCAAATTGAATTTCTATATTGTTGTCCTCAGTGAAAACATTTTGATCCATTTGGAGAAAACCTTCCAAATCGTTTGCCAAGTCTAGTCCTTCCTGAAGCCTATTATAGATTGCCAGTGGAATATCATCTTCAGAATCAAAATCTGGAAGATCCTCATAAGTTTCCAAAAATCCTGCTTTACGGAAGCAATTTCGGACGGTTGTGGCTTCCACTTTATCCCAAGATGCTTTGATGAAATACACAGCTTCTAGTACATTAATCGATTTTGAAAGCTCTGAGGCTGAACTTGCATTGTCAATTTTAGATAGCAAGTGTTTTAAAACTAAGCTTCTATACAAAGTTTTAAAATTTTGGACTATACCTTGATCAAAGGGTTGGCTAACTGCCGTTGTATTTGGCGGCAAGAAAATAATTTTTATGTTGGTTAAGTTTAATTCCTTTGGGTGAGAAGCCGCGTTATCTAAAAACAAGATAATTTTTCGATTCTGGGCTTTCATTCTTCGATTGACCTGCTGCAGCCATTCCCTCATTACTTCTCGAGTCATCCATGCTTTTTTATTAGACTTCCAATCAACTGGCAGTTTTGCGATTGGAACATGTTTAAAAGATCGAGGACGGACTGCTTTGCCTATAACCAAATGCTCCTTATCTCCAGCCATGTTAGCACAGAACAAAATTGTGAGTCTTTCCTTTAATAGTGTACCGCCCACGCATTTTTCGGATTTAAGAGCGAGGGGTTTGTCAGGTAAGGCACGAAAAAAAGCCCACTTTCGTCTGCGTTGTAAATGCCTTGAGGCTTGTAACCGGTCAACAGAGATGGCAGTTTTGTCCTAAACTGTTCGACACCATCCTAGTTTACATCTGCAGCTTCACCAGATACGCATTTGAAAGCAACATTATTCCTTATTCGCCATTTGTTTAACCATCCATCTGAAGCATTAAAATTAGGTACACCCAGAGCCGCCTTCTTTAAGAAAGCCTCGCTTTTGATGAACATTAACTCCAGACTCCCATTTAGAACGAATTTTTTTTTTATTTTTATTGATTTCAGCAGCTTGTGTTTTGCCAATATTGAACCTTTCAAAGCAATAGAAACGTGTACCTACCATTAAATTTTTGGGCTCAGTATACTTTACCTTTTTGCAATTCCACCTACTGATAATTTATCTTTTTCGAAAACATTAATAATTTCCATTTTTTCTTTAATAGAAAGTACTTTCTTTTTCGGCGCCATATTATTACGAATTTTGAACAAAACCATTCGCATGCAACTGACTTAACAAACTGAATGGAAAACTACTCTTAATTTAAAACACAGGGCTTGAATGTGTGCATACATGTTAAAAGGGGAATCACCTATTTCATTTTTATAATGAACAACAAAGCTTGCGTGTGATATTTTTGAATTTTGTCCGTTTTTTTTTATGAAAATGGTTTGAAATACTTTGTCCGCGTCCGGTTATTAGAGTGTCCGTTTATTAGGATGATATTTGTATGAAAAAATGAATGAAAAACCTGTGTGCCCAAAATTTGTCCGGTTATTGGAGCTGTCCGGTTATAAGGACTGTCCGTAATGGGGAATTTCACTGTATGTATATAGATATAGATTATTACTTTGAAATGTTGGCCGCAACTGCACCGCAATTCGTAAATCGCCATCCGTAATCACCAATTTTGAATGACTCGCTGGAGGAATTCGATCGGTATTTCGTGTATAACTTAAGTAGCGTTGGCTTCCGATGCCTCAATCGAACTTGGTTTTTTCACAAAGCATATAGACTTTACGCAACCCAAGTCCAAACGTGTGATTTTACACTCTCTTGGTGGCCAATCCACTCGACTGAGATGAGAGATAAATTACTCACCGAAACCACGGCGCAGTAAATCCATTGTTTCACGGGCTATATGACAAGTAACGCCGTCCGCCGTTTTATTGGAACTAAAAGTTGTGGAGATCGCGGGCTTCAATTTCCCGCATCAAAAAGTCGTCAAAGTTTATCATGGCGCGATAGCGATCGCCATTCACTGTTACATTGGAGCCAGCCTCGTCTCTTGAATGGCTCCGGGTTGGTCTTTAGCCCAAATACGGCAATTTTGCTTGTTGACGTAGTCATTAAGCCTCAAATGGGCCATAAGTTGGTCTGAGCGCGCGATGAACACTTTTCACAGAGCGTCGATTTTCGTAATACAATTATGCGATTTGTAAACTTAGTTGAGATATACCTATGTAAGTCTTTCCATGATGAAATTACAATGAATACTGAAAAAAATTATGCATTTAGTTTGACAGTAGTCACGCGTGAGCTGTCAAAAAACCCTAATGGGAAAAAGTACCTCCAATCTGATAACCCTTTGGTAGTAAACTTTGATTTTAATAACATGTGTAGTAGTAGTAATTAATTTATAAGTGAATCATAAAAATATACAAAACGTTGAATATTTTTCATCTTCGCATGCAAAATACTTATGTGACCCACTGTATGCATTTCTAAATTACAATAGCAAGTGAATTTGAGCCCACTCTTAAATATGATTTTGTTTTTCATACCCATCAGACAGTTCAATTCCATTTCATTGTTTAATTTTTTCATTTTATTTACATACATACTTACGTATGTATGTACACACACATTGATTTATTTTTATGCTATATATAAACTAGAATTATTTTTAGTTTCTCGAACTAAGTATGCATTATACAGTGAATCAATAAAGTTTAGGTACAAAAATAATTCATTGCTAGAAATAAACATTTTGTAGTATATACTGTTAATCGGTATATGAAAATGATTATTGTCCCGTTATATTGCAGGCGGCGCACGTAGACGCTGTGAAGTAAAAAATTATTCAAAATAATTTTGCTACATTTCGCACGGTATGCTTTGCTTTTGTATACTAAATACTATTACATAATACTACACATATACATATACACATACCTGGGTCTTTCGACGGTTTGAATTGTTCTATGTTTTGCACAAAGTGAGTACTGCTCTGTCACTAGCAATAATGGGAATTGACCTTACAATGGCCATCACTCTTGCACACATATCGGCCGCCGCAACGTTGACAATTTCACTTTCCTCTAAGTATTTTCGTATGATTAGGATACTCCATTTCTTCAACTAAGGGTCTAGGTCAAGATCTTTACGCAAAATTCGTTATAATGCGAATTAAGAGATTTCCAATTAGTGTGGACGGCCAGTGAACTGAGTAAATGCGTTGCCTCGTCCACTGACCCGTAATTACTCAACATTTCGGCACTCAATTGTTCATTTTATAACAACTGCCAAATTGGATTGAAAGTAATGGCAATATTTAAAGTGTGGGCATTGCCATCTCGCCATTTTGAAGGTTTCGTCAAGTAAGCCAGTACGTTATGCGCACGCTTTTGATTGTTTGAAAGCCTTGTTTGATTTATACAATGAAGAGGAAAGAAGGACGCTGAGATTCGCGGTGAATCCTTTTGTGCAAAGAAGTGAAATGCACAGTCTGGAAAATTAAAATTATCAAGCGTTACTGAAAAATAACATGCAAAATGGCAGTTCATTACTTCACAGATGTTGGCAATACATATATGCCTTAAAATATGTAAATCATTACATGAATCGCCAACTTCATTCAATTTGCTGTGTCGAGTGGCAAATTTATTGAAATTGACCATCGAAAGTAATCAAAAATTTAGTGTCGATTCGAGATCCTAATTATTAGGTAACAATTTTTTAAAATTTCCAAATGGCGTTTTGTGAACTTCTCATTCATTATTATAAAAATGTGCCTTGAATGGCATTCTGACCTTGCCAGATACTCGTAATACATGAAAATTAAAGAATTTGTTAGAATTAAAAAATGTTGTGTCCCTTTTGAAACTCCTTTCTTCCATATGCATATTTTCCCCATTTCTGCAATATGTTTTAGATATGTATGTATGTATGCACGTATGTATGTAAATCACGCTCGTACCTCATATATTCATAGTTATTTTTCAAATTCACTTCGCTCGCGTTAAACCCGTTTTTAGCTAATGTTTTCCACATAATAGTACAATAATTGTTGTTGCATCAAAAGGTGATGTTTGTATATTGTGCATACACTTGTGGTCACACAATTAAGCCAATTTACCTATTTACAATGTTCGCAATATTTTTGAAGCTACAATTTTTTGTAAATTTTTTATAAAAATATGGTTCTTTGCATAACAAAAACCTTATGAATTAAGCTTTCCAACTTTGCACAAAGCTTAACAAATTAAAAAAAAAAATTATCAAAAATTTCAACTTTTTGGTGGAGTCTTTAAAAAATGTAATGAAAATTGCATTATTATTTTTCAAAATATTCTTGAAAGTCAATACACTTCTGCATTCGTTCGAACCAATTTTCAAAGCACTTTTGCCACTAAGAAATGGATACCTCCAGAACGTGCTGTTTAAAAGCTTCAACAGCTTTTTCAGGCGTTGAAAACCGTTGACCTCGCATTTTATTTTTAATGTTCGGGAACAAAAATAAATGACTAGTTGCCAAATCAAGACTATAATTCAATATTTTGAGTGCTCAAAAACATGCTTGTATGAGCCGATGCGTGAGAGCTCGCATTGCCTTGTTGAAGGATGGTTTGTCTTCCGTGGTTGGCTTTCCTTAATTATCCGAAAACTTCTGGTTGTGCACCGCGCACGATTGACTGTTTTAAGTTTCTCTAGTAGTACAATTGCGATATGACCCGATTTTCCGAAAAAACAGGCAACCATTTACTTTGAGGCTCGTCGCGAACAACTTTTGTTGGATTAAGCTCATCTTGGCACATGCATACTGCGGCAGACGTGCATTGCAACACTGCGACTGAATTTCTTCAACATTTCTTTACACAAATCGCCACGAATCCTTTTTTTTGTGCAATTTTCAATTTATGAAGTATTCAACGAGAACAAATTTTCATGTAATATTTAATGTATGCCCAAGGATGCCTCTATCTCGCGATATGTCACATGACGATCTTATGTTCTCAACTGGCGACAGTACCTTTTTGGCCGGCCTTCACGAAATTCATCTTACAAGGATCGACGGCCACGTTTGAACTCGGGACCAGCGTTTCACAGTGGCTAAGGCCAAAAGCCGAAGTAAGTTCATCCAATGCACTTCTGTCTCGATAATCCACGTCAAAAATCGTCATAAATCATCGCACAAAAATTTTCATTTTCGAGTTATTTCCATCTTTTTTGCCGAAATACATTTTTCGGCTCACTGAAATATGAAACAATAAAGGTCGTAAGTGAAAACGTTATATGTACATTTATGCTAGAAAATACCAGACTTTTCGATAAAAATAACGAATTACGGCTCATCACACATAGTGTTGCAAATGCGCAAGATATAAAAGGCAACCCTCATAAAGGGTTTTCCAATAAAAGTTGTTATTCCCGTAAAAGATCAATGATTTCGTTGCTTGTGTGGCAGGTAGCGCCGTCTTGTTGAAAATAAACGTTGTCCAGATCAATACCATTTAATTCCGGCCATAACAAATCGTTAATCATCTCTCGATAGCGTAATCCATTCACCGTAACTGTTGCTCCACCTTCATTTTCGAAAAAGTAAGGTCCAATGACTCCGTCTCCAATCACACGTTGAGGATAGAGAGGCTTTTCAACAATAACTCTACGATTTTCTGAGTCCCAGAACCAACAATTTTGCTTGTTGAAGAAGCCACCGAGGTGGAAATGGGCCTCATCACTCAAGATGATTTTTCGTTGGAATTTTGGATCATTTTTATGCATTTCAACGATCCAATCAGCAAAGGCACGACGTTGTTGATGATCGGCTTGAGTTCTTTTGTTAACTGGACTTTATAAGCCTTAAGACCCAAATCTTTATGCAAAATACAGTGTAAAGAAAGAAAGGAAATGAACGACGAGGAATGTACAAACCTGGGTTTTCTTCAAAACTTTCGGCTACAACAGCAATTTTTTCGGCTGTTCTTGAGCGACGTGCACGGGTATTATTCTTCACATCACTAACTTGTCCCAACAGCTCGAATTTTTTCACCAATTTCTGTATTGCAGTCCGACAAGATGCTTCACGATGACCCAAAAATGTTCGAGTTTTACAAACCCTCTCTGCCAAATTTTCACCATTTTTATAATGTATCGTTCCACTTTTATTAATGGCGAAATTTCTACTTGTCAGATATCAAAAAATTACAGCTTCAAAAGTGACCTAAAATGAAAATAACACCTGTTATTGGAAACCCCTTTATAAAGCACATGTTCGGAAGTCTTTTATGTGAACGCAAATGCTCAACATCTTGCAAAACAAATTTTCAAAAATTATTCAATTTTTGAGCGACTTCAAACTTACATTAATTATACTAAAACTGAATAGGCTATTCTCCATAAAGATTTTGATTCAAAAGTTAACAATTTTTTTAAATTTGTTTTTTTTTGTGCTTTGGAATTTTGATTTTCAAGGTTTTTATTCAGAAATGAACTATAATTTTATAAAAAAAATTTACGAAAAAAATTACCATGAAAAACAATGCAAATATTGTAAAACAGATAAAGTGACTTAATTATGTGAGCACAGGTGTAATATGTACATATGTCATCCGCTGACTATTCTCCTTATCATTCCATGCGTTTATGTTGTTTGCCTATGTTTTTTTTTCTCTTATTGTACATTTTTTTTCGCGTGCTTTGCTACTTATTTGTTTTTGATATTTAAACAATTCATAGACTAGTTTTCGTTTTTTTTTCGTTTTGCTTTTTTGTGTGATTGCGCACACACTCGTACACATGCAATTTGTTGGAATAATTGTGTTGTTCCATCATTGTCATTATTATTGTTATTGTTATGTATTATTGTTCCGTTGACTGTGTTATCTATGTGTTTGTGGTTGACTACATTACATACTGTTCGCAATTGACTGAAAATATTCTATGAAATAAAAAACTGTTCCCCAAGGCGAGTGAATTTGTGCGTGACTGCCATTCGATTGGCCATTGGTTCGATGACCGTTGCCAATACGAAGCATTAAATAAGAGAAAAATATTTTTTCTTCTCTTCTCTCCTTCTCTACGATATTTCTCCAGGTCTCTTTGTTTCTTGCTAGATATTATAAAGTCGCTACAAATAGATATAAGGAATTAATAAAAGCAATTTTAGAATAATTTGTTTTTGTTGATTTTATGCACGCGCGCACTAGTGTCCAAGGGTATCATAATTTTGAGAGAAGTCCATTTTATTATGTCTATCTGTCCGTCCTTGCGCACGTTACCATGAGCAAAAATAAATATATTTAAATGAAATGAAATGAACTGAAATGAAGCTTGGTATTGAAAATGGTCGTAATCGGTCAAAAACTATCGCTACGTAACGGTAAATAAAATTAACAGCCAGCCCAAATTAAGTTTTATTATTCGGTGGCCGCAGTTGCCGAATGGATTGGTGCATGAATACCAGTCGGGAGTGCGTAGACTCGAATCTCCGTGCATGAACATCAAAAAATATAAAATTTTTCTAATAGCGGTCGCCCATCGGCAGGCCTCCAAGTGTATTTCTGCCATGAAAAAGGACCTCATAAAAACCATTTGCCGTTCGGAGATGGCTTAAAACTGTAGATCCCTCCATTTTTTATTATTATTAATATTATTAGGGGCGCAACTAAGTTCTCACTGTTGTTTTTTTATGAAAATACAACTTTATTCTGAAAAAATGGTTTCCAACGAATCATTGAAAGTATTGCCCATAGCTGGCTACTACTTTTTCCCATCTTTCTAGTAGATTTCGCATACCCTCGCGATAAAACTGATCGTTTTTGTGGCTACCCACGGATCAAGCCATTTTTTGATGTCTTCATATGAATGGAACTGCTGGTCAGCTAAACCATGTGCCATCTATCGGAACAGGTGATAATCGAACGGCGCAATATCTGGAGAATATGGCGGATGGGGTACGATTTCCCATTTCAATGTTTCCAGGTAGATTTTAACGGGTTGGGCAACGTGAGGCCGATCGTTGTCATGCTGCAGAATCACTTTTTCATGCCTCTCCGCGCATTGCGGCCCCTTCTCGTGCAGTGCTCGGCTCAATCGCATCAATTGAAGTCGATACCGATCCCCAGTGATGGTTTCGCCATAACACCAACTTGGTTCCACCAAATACATAGCATAACCTTCGCAGCGTGAATATTCGGCCGAGGTGACGACGTAGAAGCATTTCCGGAAGGTCCCTATAGTTTTCTTTTCTTTGGTTTGCTGTAATGAATCCATTTTTCATCACCCGTCACGATGCGATGAAGAAAACCCTTCCTTTTTTGCCGCTGTAGCAGTTGTTTACAGGCGACAAAACGATGTTCAACATCCCCTGGTTTTAAGGAAGAACCCAAGTCCCCTATTTCTGAATCATTCCCAAAGCATGCAATCGCTTGGAAATGGATTGACGGGTAACTCGTAATACTGAAGCAAGCTCTTCTTACCTCCTTATCCTCATTGAGCAATGCCTCCAATTCCGCGTCTTCGAAGGTTTTTGTCGATCCTTCACGCGGACTGTCGACAGCATTAAAATCACCGTCTTTGAAGCGACGAAACCAATCACGGAACCAAACACCATTTCGTTGAAGAGCCATGATAACTGAGTTTTTGTAGGCTTAAATTTGAGATATGAACTTGAAGATCTTTGGTTTCGGTCGGATGGCGTGCTTCGTTACATAGGCTATACATTTGACGTCTGAGACATGTCATTCACTTATTTGTCCTAGAAATAAATGAATTCCTACGTAAAATGAACTGCTTTTACATACTACTTCAAGCAACCAAAAAAATATTTTATCAAATAAATCCATACTCAAGGGGTTAAGCAATCAAACTTTTGCGCACTAAGTTCGGTAATCGTAGCGTCAGCCCTCATCAGTTCATTTTTTGAGAGGTGTCGCAGATATTGCCAGTTGATTCAGAAACTATGCAGCCCTTTAAGGGGAGGGGTAGGGTCACAAAATCGAAATTTTTTTCTTCACTCATCTTATAGTAAATCATTTCAAGAATGTTGTGTCAAAATTTTAAGTGGATCGGAGCAGAACTCTCAAAGTTATAGCCTTTGTAGGCACTCTACCTCGAATGCGGAGCATCGATAGATGCTTGGCAATTCCCAAGGGCTCGGCTGTCGGCGTCATTTTTTCAAACGCGTTTTTCCCGAAACGACTTCTTAAAAGTCGGTGCCAATCACAACTCCGAAACTATTCAACCGATTCTTTTCACCCCACTGTTTTTTTTTTTTTTTAATTTTATTGTTTTAAGGTTGTTTTTCACTTACAAATATGGCGAAATTGTTCGCCAAAAATGCTCGTTTTACGTTTTTTTGCCACCAAAACTACAAAAATAAAAAAAATAAAAATTTTATTAATGGGGGGGGGGGGGGAGCATTACGTCATACTTTAACTGAAAAAGTCGACTTTTTTAGTTTCAGATGATTCTACGACGAATGCCGATTGGCACCTCTCGAAAAACATATCTCCAAAAAAACTCTGTCATGGGCTTATTTGTCAATATTTTATTATTAATATTTTTTAAAAACTTATTGAAAAGATGTACAATAACATGCAACTGATTTTATTAAAGTATCTTAAGCCATATTTCTGTAAAAAATTAAAAAAAAAAGTGTTTTTTTTAGCGCTAAACCCTACCACCCCCTTAAAGCAGTTAAAATAACTTCCCATCCGCTTGTGAGACAACAGTCAGAAACCGTCAACAAAATCTTGGGAAAAGCGATAGACAGGATGCGTTGCTACAAAGCCATCCGAGGTAGCCACATTGATGGCATAAAGTTTTGCATAAATATTGGGCATATTTGTTATTTCTAATCAAGTCAAAAGAAATTGAGTTTGTTTGCTCATTTTGTTTAATCTAAAAACACTTGTTTTGGCCCACCCTGTGTACTTGTTCTTTTCACTGCTCTCATTTTGTATGTACTACCACTCCTTGTTGCACAGGTACATAAAACAAACAACATTTTTTATATACATAAATATTATATCTTATCTCATTTACCATTTGCTACAATATTTACTATTTATTATTATTTTTCTTATTCTTTCTTCATGCAGATGGTTCACTATCAATAACATTTTTGTGATTGTGTGCAATAACTCGATTCCTATGCCGATCGCCACAACCACCAGCAAAGCGCACAGCAATCACTCTTAAAGCCTCTATATCCTCCTTTGTTTACGCTCTCTCTTTTACCCCGCTGAGCCATACGCTTTCGTTTCAACTGCACTTCGGCGCTATAAGGGAAGAAATATCAACCAATACCTATACTCTTTGAAGCACTGCCAATAGCTTGGGTCATCACACACACATCGCACACTACCGGTGGTTAACCACAATTTCAGGATGTTGTATGTGTTCAATGTCGACATTGGACGTATGATGTCCTTTGACATGACAGTGGCACTGTCTTCTGTCGAAAACCTTAAGGAGACCATCGAGCGCCTTCATGGCATACCGGCTGCAAATATTGTGCTATTGGTGAGCGGCGGTGAGATGCTGGCCCCATCTACACAGGTGTCTTACTATTCGGCTGGCACCGATACGAATCCCATCTATATGTTTATGACTGGGGAGCCACGTGCGCCACCGCCGTTGCAGCCAAATGAACCCGATCGAGATTTGAGTGAACAGGTGGAGCGATGCAAGCAAATGCCACCAATATATTCTTCGGTGGAGAAACGTGCTCAATTGGCACTGAAGATGTTCGAGTACGCCCGCGATGAGGAGCGCCTTTCTGAGCGACTGGTGCACGAGCAGCATCTACAACAGCAAGGTTGGCAGACTGTTGTAGCCAATATGGAGGATTTGATTGGGGAATTTAGGCAACGCTTTAAAAACTTTAGTTCGGCCTTCGAACGACATCTGGAAAATCGCGAAAATTATCTGGAGTTATTACATAACTTCAACGATGACTTGACCATGTTGGCACGCATTCCCATTTTACCTGGCTTAATGTCTTTGGCTGAGGAAGATTTCCATGGATTCGATGAATTTCTGGAGCCCGACGATGTATTTTCGCGGTCTCATTCAACACAAGAATCGGTGCTAGTGGCAGGTGGTATTCCTGCTCAACAAACGGTAAGCGGTGAACAGCCTGAGGAGACGGCTGAGCCAGATGGGGAGGATAATAACACCGCCGATGATAAAAATTCAACATCGCCCAACAAGAAACTGAAAATGGGTACAGATTCAGCTGAGGATCCAATGACAACGGCGGCGACGACCACTTCGATACCAACCGTTAATCATGAAAGTTCGTCTAACAGTTGCACGCGCCCCAAACTGAATCTCTTACAGTGGATTACATCCAAAGAGAATCAAAATCGGCTTATGACCATGTGTGAGGAATGTATCCAAGGTCTAGCAACTTTCGATAAGGATGTCTACGCCCAGCTCAGGAGTGAAGCTCAATATATCCTCAAACAGGCAGGGCAGCAAGATATTAGAGAGATTAAGGGTCTAGGTGATCGGCTCTGCAAACTGGAGGAGTTCCGGTTTAAAATCAAGCGCATGGGACAGGATCAAAAAGAGCTATCCACTGCGTTCCAACAAAATCAAAATCGAGCAAACAATTTGCGTGATGCATCTATATTACCGGACCTTTGCGCCTCGCATCAATCGCAATTGGCGGTAATGGTTGGAAACCATCAAAAAATTCGCGAATACAGACGCATCATTGCCAGAGCAAAGGACGAGCTAAGCTTAAATATTCACATGCGCTTAAATCGCATTGTGCACGTTGAGAACAGCATGAGTGAGTTCGATAATCGATTGTTGTTCTATTTGCGTTGCCTGCGTCGTGCCGAACGGCACATACAGATTATCGAACAGATACATCAAGCACCATGTATTTATGTGGCCGCCGTCACTGAGGTAAATGAACATGAAATAAATTTATGGTTGATAGAAGTGAACTAATTTTGAAAATTTCCAGGTGGTGCGCCGCAAAATCTTTTCCGGTGAGTTCCGTTTGTGGGCCTCGAAACTCGCTGAAGACTTCGATATCATTCACAACGAAGAGATCAAACGAAGACAGCAATTCAACGCTAATTTCGACGGACACTTTTTAAACATTCTATTCCCCGGCATGAACGATATGCCACCTACCTTTGCGAACGAAACTCCCTTACTTTTCGATGCGCGCTTGCCGAACATCACCAAGTCCGACATTGATGTTCTATCGTCCCACCTGCCAGATTTGGCTCCAGAAATCCAGTTACCCGACATGGGACCTGTGATAAATTTTTTCGTCTCACGTTCGGGCCCGCATCAGAAGGAGCGCATGGAAGAACTGCTGCGTTTGCAATTAGCTGCCGCTCTAGGCAGCTCAGCCTCGGTGGAGGAAGCAATGAGTACTGGCGAAAAGCCATTGCAACACCCAAGGCTCGGGGAGCTGCAAAAGGTCGGCGTTTGCTGTGAGGGATCCGAAACCGATACGGAGACCGAGTTCGAAAAGCTGCCAGTTATGGTAGATGAAGCAACACAATCAGCAACACCGATGTTGATCACGACAGCCACATCTACTACTATCGTGGAAACAGTTGCACGCAGCGCAGCAACTTCCACATTATTAATGCAGAGCGCTGAGACACTCACAGATGAAACGGAATCGTCCGCCCGTGCTGAGGTGGAACGTTTACGTAGCATTTTAAGCGCCATGTATAAGCTTTCGTCAGAATGCATACGATTAGCTCGTGCTGACTTGGAACAATGCCGCACCGGAACTGCGACATACCGCGAAGATCTCCAATCCGAATTACAAATGCTCCACGATCAGTGGAACTTAATTCGCATGCAAAGTGAGCAGCGCGAGCAACAACTGCTCCAAACGAAAACTATGCTAAGTGATACGGTGCAGCAGCATGACAATGAATTTGCCATTTTGCGTCACCAACTTTGCGACACAGAAGCTCTACACTCGCAGCTACAAGAATTGAAAGATCAACTTAGTGCAGCTCAAATGGAGCAGCAACGTGCGGTTGCTGCAGCACGAGAAGAACTCTTACACGAGCACAAATCGGAAATCGAATCACTGCGTTGCCGCTATAAACTCATGACTTCCATGGAGCTCTCGCCGTCCGAAACGAGTCTCGAAAAGATAGAGCGCCCGCCATCCAACATCGACCAGCACATGATCGACCACAGTGAACATGAAGCAATTGTATCCCAATTGCGTGCCACTTTTGAGAGTGAAAAAGAAAGGTCGATCGCCGCAGCAGTCGATATAGAACGCACCATTTGGCAAGCAAAACTCAATTTGAACTCAGAATCTGTGATGGGAAATGTAAACATATTGAAGGAGATGCTCGAAGAGAAAGATCGACAGCTAGATCTGGTGCGTAAGCAGAATCTCTTGCTTACTAAAGAGATCTATCAGTTGAAAACACGAATCGATGCACTCACCAATGAAGAGGGCAACAGTTGGCTAAAGGAGAAAATAGAATATTTGAATCGCGACAAAAATCGTCTGGAGGAAGAGCTTACCGTTGAAAAAGAGCGTTCGAAACGCTTAGAGATGGAGACCTCATACGCAGCTTTAAGGGCGTAAGTTTGAATTCACTTCGATAAACAGCTACAATTTACCCTTTTTAATTTCAATTGCTTTGCAGTTCAAGTTCTAGTCACAAGTATATGCTGTTGGACTCATGCAATAAGGGCGATATCGTGTTCGTCGTGTGGAGTGTGCGTCATAATCAGTACATGGTGGTGCAGGACTCACCAGTTTTATACTTTGTCCACGGGGACAGCCTGTCAGCAATGAATCTGCGTATGCCGCTCCCTGCACCGAGCGAAAGTACAACGTTGGAAAATATGCTCCTACCGGTGCCTTATTATGCTATCGGGCGTGTTGTCGATAGAGAGTACTGTCAGGCTAAGAAGGTTAGTAGATAATATTTTTTGTTTTCAACATCAGAGAGCTATTAATAATCCATCTTTATTTAATTCTAAAGAAAAAGGTCTAAACCGAACATTAATGCCCACACATTTCTTTTCTTCACCTTATTAGGATGAAAATCGCTATCGCGTCTCTAAGGGTACAAGATTCTATCGCATAAAACTAGCCCCATTGTCCAGCATGCAACATTTGATGCCTCGTCGAGAAAAAATTGAGTGTAGGTTTAAAAGACATCTAAATTGCGCATCACTTGCATTGCTAACATTCATATTTTTTTTTATTCAGCATCCTTTTGCGCGTCCACGTCCACGTCTATATCGCAATGTGATACAAGCACTGACAACGAGTCCACTGCATTGATGCCCACTGGCTGTAAGGCTCTTGTTGCCGTTAGTAGTTGTAATCCAGCTTCGCCAACACAGCGACTACAACAGTTTTTCCCGAACATCAGCGCTATTGAGGAGAGCATTATAACCACGACGGCAACAACATCAACAAACGATGTAGTTGATTTCACCACAGCACGCCCCACAACTGCTGGCAATTTAGGAACAGAGATCACCTCAATGCACACAGAGGATGATGATGATAATAATGCCGCTTCGACATCCTTGAGTGAACGTTGTCGCTACACTAGCATTAGTGTAGAGGAAGAGACGCCAACGACTATGATACCCACTCCTACTCAACAATTACTGCTACAGACTGTGATAACAGAGCAACCAACCGCATCGGGTAATCAGCATGCCATCCCCATAATAACGGGTCCCGACACTGAGGCTGGAGACATTAGCGGCTGTTCAGCGGATATGAAGAACACATCGTTTGCCACCACCTGCAGCGAAGATTCGGATGAGTATCGCTCTTTGGAACCCAAGGATGAGACGGAGTTCACCGTTTCGGAATAGTGATGCATTATTTCATTTCTTTATTAAATATTCTTTAACAAATAAGATCGGAACTAAAAAATACTACCTTGAGATACGCTTGAGGTGGCCAAAAATGAGTACGATTTAGTGTTCTCAATTTCTAGAAAGGAATAATTGTTGGGGAGATACTATATGAACCTAACCACATTAGGAACAATGCGTGAAAATCCGAAAATTAAACTCAATTAAATGCTGAGATGCAGTACTCGGAATAGACAGCCAAGTTGGCAGCTGTAGAATATCCACAAACAAAATCATGTTGATGTGGATCAATTAATTCTTTTATTGCAAATGATAATTTTTCTTTTACCATCTTTTCAAAAAGTTTTGATTAGTTAGCGTAGATATTGGCCTATAAATAAATATATAAAAAAAAATAAATAAAAAATTGGCAGGAACACTTCTGGTAGGTGTTTGGCCGAGCTCCTCCTATTTGTGTTGTGCGCTTTGAAATATCAATGGAGGGACCTACACTTTTATGCCGACTCCGAACGGCAGATGGTTTTTTATGAGGAGTTTTTTCATTGCAGAAATATATTCGGAGGTTTGCCATTACCTGGCGAGGGGCGACCGCTATTAGAAAACTTTTTCTATCATTTTGGTGTTTCATGCACAGAGATTCGAAGCTACGCACCGACCAATCGGCTTACGGCGGTTGTTTTTATTACCATACTTAAATATCAGGGTAAAAGACGTAAAAAAGATGAGAGCCCATCAAAGTCACTTTTCAGGTCTACTTACGGAAGTCGTTGCCACAGATACAAAAGCTGTAAAACTTTGATGCAGAATCAGTAACAAAATTGGATTTAAAGTAATCTGCAAAAAGATTTACTGAATCCGATATGCTAGCAGAAGATTTGTCGTTGAAACTCTTGCACATTGGGATATCGCAGCACGCTTGGACCGAAGGTAATTCCAAAAGGCTTTGGGCTTAGCCTTTAGCTCATCTGTAGTAGTCTAGCGTAAGTGCACTAGCCTGCCATCCCAGCGGCTATGGGTTCAAATGCCACGGGAAGCACGGTTCACGCATTTTTTCAAATTTACCTACTTTCCCTCTTTCTAATAATCTTCCATTCCAAAAACATTTTCAAAACTCACTTCTCAAACCCAAACTTATCCTTTCCATCTTTCTGGCAGAAAAATGTGAAACACAGATGTTGCGCCAATCAATAAGAAGGCGTTGTTCCTAAGCAACGGGAGGTGGGCATTCCCACTATTTAGGACTGGTAGTGACAGGCTAATCACCAACCCTGTCAGAAATCAAATTAGATTAACGAAACCAATGGAAGACTGAGTCATCGACGAGAGGAGTGAACAAGGAAAAAAAATAATCAAGTTACTAAACTCATTCATAAACTTTATGTACTGTACTTTATAAATGATGTTGTTGGTGGACTTGAGGAGTTTAAAATATTTGTTTCTGTTGTATGTCAACCTCTTCAGTTTTTAGTATGCCAACCATAAACTATGGAACCGCAAAGGGAGTAAAGCAAAAATACAGTCTAAAACTTAAAAAATATTGAGTAAAAAAGTTTCAAAGCATTCCGAGAAATTTTTTGAAGTGACAACTGTTTTTCAAGCAACTACTGAGAAAATTGAGTTTAAGGCGTCTCGAAAATTAAATGAGCGAGGACTATTATTACAGATTGGGCTGATGAGCTGGCTAAGCAGAGGACCCCAAAGATGGTTTCATTGCAAAATGATAGGATTGAGGTTCCCTTGAGAACCAGTGGTCTGTTCCTGGAAAGATGGACCGCGTGTCAGCTCAGCGAGCGCTGTGCTAGTGAGTATGCTTGCAAAGTCGCGAAATCGTTCTGGCCACGAGCGGATCGGAGGCGCTCGAGGGAACTTCTAAGGCTAAAAAAGCCGCAGCTCTCCAAGTTGGAATCCTTATCGCACATTGTCCATTAGGTCTTCATGCGGTGAGACTTGGGGTTGCTTCAAGCCCTTTCTGAAGAAGCTGTCTAAAATACGAGGTGGAATCATCTCAGCACCTTCTCATCTCTCCTGTTCTGGTCGGGCAAAAATTTAGACATCTGGGCTCTCACGTTTTCGCTACACCTGCGGATATTGCGGGTTCAAATATTACACACCTGGTGAAATTCATCAGTAGTTTGAAGCGATTCATTCGAACGTAATTAGCCAGTGTCATTAGCGCCAGCCTCTAATGCAAAGTTCCTACTACCTTTTTTTACCTGACTGATTCTTTTCCTTCTCTCCTTTCTTCCTCCTAAAAAAACGATATCCTTTAATGCGCAAATAATGTAGGCAAACTGAGTGCCCCTATTCAAGTGAACCAATGAATCAAGCAAAATATTATTGTGCAACTGCTGGAGTTTTACTGCTGCCAAATACCGTTAATGTTTTGCTGCATGTTTATTTTCGAGGCTTTACTTGAATTATCAGAAAGCCTTAGATTACTAGATCAAATATGGTTGGCTTAGTAACCATTATCCATAATCAAGTGAACCGGTGACTGTATGTTTATACTATTAGAATTCGTAAGATAATTAAATTTGGACTGCTTGCTGTGATCCGCTCTGATCCTTTGGAAAAAAGCGAAATGGCCTGGCATTAAATACCTGGTGGTCATATATTAGGATCCAAAAGTTTGGTATATAAGGAAGTTGGAACGTAAAGTTTAAAATTTATGCGCTGCATATCCTCAAGAAAAGGTTATACATACTGTGCCTCTTCCTGAAGGAAATAATTAACAATAATTTGTGTTTTCCCATTCTAACAAATGATCAAGTTTTGGTGTTCAAAATAACATTTCATTTTGAGGGGCAGTTGCAAGTTCTTACTGGAAAAATTTTTACTTATAAGAACTTGCAAATGAGAAAAACAGCTGATGGCAAAGTAAAAATAATTACGAATTAAAATTTGCGATTTGAGTCAAAGTTATATATATTATTTAAATAAAAATCCTGATTAAAATGAAGAATGTAAGTAAATAAAATTTAAAAAGTTTATTTGAAGTCATATATTAAATAGGAATAGGCGTTGCTGCAACTTCCGAAATACAAATCGAAAGCATTGAAGGTATCTCTCGTGTTTTATGCTTACACTTCTTGGTTATTAACTAATTTAGCAATATGTATATACAGTGGTGGTCACGATTTTAGCACACTATACACAACCTTGACACTGTCCCACTTTCCTCTTTGCTTTTCGACAATTCACTACGAATATTTTTCTCTGGGTGTTGTTTACAATTAAAATAACAAGAACCGTTATAATCCGTAGCATTTGTTTTGCAATTTTTTTCTTAAAATTCAGTTGAGTGCAAGAGCTGCTTGTTTGAGCTGGACACGAAGTTAGCACATATCAATAAATAATTCCTCCCACTAAATTTTTTCTAAGTATTTGAACTTTATGGTAAGTTTTTATATTTTAGCTATTATGTTGATTGTAATTAATGTGAAAAAAAAATATGTTAGACATGGCGAAAGGTTCTTGGTGCTCCGAAGCGCAGCGGGAAGTAATTCAACGTATGAACTCTTCTGGGAGCTCTGTGTCTGAGATATCCCGACTTCTAAGGTGTTCACGCAAAATGATTTATAATGCTCTTGCTCATATTAAGCGCCATAAGACATTTAAGAAGGTAAAACAACGCCCACGACGCCGAAGGACAACAGCTAGGGAGGATTTACTAATATGCAAAGCCTCGCGAACAGACCCTTTTAAGAGTTCTAATGCCATAAAGTCGCAAGTTTTATCGGAATATGGAATAAATGTTTCTTCCAAAACCATTAGAAGGCGTTTAAATGAAAACGGGTTGCATGGGTGCATAGCTCAACACAAACCTTTGGTGTCAAAAAAAAATTTGGAAGCCAGGCTGAACTTTGCAAGGGAACATATCCATAAACCAATAAATTTCTGGAAAAATATTTTATGGAGCGATAAATTGAAGTTCTGTCGTCTCGGATCTGACGGGAAACAATATGTTTGGAGACCGCAAAATAAGGAACATGATCCTCGCTACACATTAAAAACAGTGAAGCATGGTGGTGGAAGCGTCATGGTTTGGGCATCATTTTCCGGGCGAGATGTTGGACCCATACACAAAATAGATTCGCGTATGGATCAATATGTTTACAAAAACATACTAACTGATGTCATGATTCCTTATGCGGAGGAAAATATGCCCTTAATATGACGCTTCATGCATGACAATGATCCTAAGCACACTTCACGATTGGTGAAGAGTTGCTTGGAGGATCACAAAATTAGTGTTTTGAAGTGGCCAGCTCAATCACCGGATCTCAATCCGATTGAGAATTTATGGAATGATGTCGAGAAGCATATTCGAGCCGTGAAACCGAGGAATTTGAACGATTTGTGGTCGGAGATTAAGACTGCTTGGTATGGAATACCCCAGACGAGATGTGCTGCCCTAGTAGAAAGTCTACCACGCCGATGCGATGCTGTTCTCAAGAGTGGTGGATATCCAACTAAATATTAAGTTTTTCTATCACTAATGTGTTGTTCTTTGAAAATAAATGAGAAATATCCATCTGTGTGCTAAATTCGTGTCCTCCATTATTATAGGGTGCTTGTATTTAATATAAACCAGTTTTAATAAGTAAGGAGAAAAAAACAAGGTTCTGATTATAAGGTCTCTCTTTCTCCTTTCTACAAAGACCCGCCAGGAATAAATATTGCCGCTAGATTATTTGAATATAAGCAATAAACGCAAAATGAATGTTTCTGCATTATAGTGTGCTAAAATCGTGACCACCACTGTACATATACAAAACACATGTAACATAAATGCATCGACGGAAGCAAGGAAAAAATGAAGAAAGCTGTGATTGCCACAACAATGCAACTGCTAATGCAATATTTTTCATCTAACAACGATGATGAAATGGAACAAATTATTGTAGCCTAATAAGGTAGCTCAACTGATTTTTTTTTTTTTACTTTTTGTGATTTTCCCCGTTAACAATTTAATCAGCTGTTCGGAAAATTTGCAAAATTTTTCCTGGTTTGCCGTTATGTTTTTTTTTTTCTCTATGAGAGCGAATTCTCAGAAATTAAGTTACTCGCACCTACTCAACGGTTATTGCTACAGACTGTGATAACGGGTATGTTCAACAATGCATTATAATGCGCAACATACCATTTCAGAGTGAGCAGTGCGTTCAAAAATGCAAATATGGCAGTACTGCAAATGCAACGCGTTCTCAAACGTCATTTTTGTATCAAAAGTCGTGCATTATTTGCAGCTTTTAATACAAAATTTGATGAAAAATACGATACTTAAACTTTATTTTATTATATTGTACTTTTCTTGGTTTTAGTGATTACTTTAGTACATCGGAGATAAAATTACTGCTCAGAGTCCGACTGAGCATGGAGAACGAGTTCACGTCGGGAAGGAGGAAAAAGAGCGTGCTCTGGGCTAAGGTCGTAGATGAAGTAAAAAAAGTTAATAAAGATTTAAAAATAGGTAGAAACATCGCCCAGCGAAAATTTTCTAATTTACTCATCACATATAAGCGAATAAAAAAAAGAAACAATACATCCGGTAGAGAATCAACATCACGGCTTCAAAAAAATACTTATTTTTGGGTATTTTCCATTTTTATATTAAACTTTTGACAAGATATGTCCTTCTTTTAAGCTTTACACGGTTTTTTTTTTTCTTAAATTTAATAAAAGACTGTCGGTTTTTCCTCACATACATCGTCCATGACCAAACTTAGTAACAATTCCATTTTACTGCACAGCGCGTTCATAAATGCAACAAATCTATCAGTTGCATGAATTGTCACATTGACAGTGATGCCAGCGCTGCAAGTACTGCGCAATATAATGCATTTCTGAACATAGCCAACAGCAACCAACTCCATCAGGTCATAGGCAATGGTTTCTTTGGAACCCAAGAATGAGACGGAGTTCATCGCTTCTGAATAGTAATGCATTGTTATGCATGTATGCCAATTATACAAATACATTTTCAAACAATAATTCAAATAAAACCCTTATAAGCAATATAAATAGCAATTTGGTTGATAAAGAGACCTTAAATTAAAAGGAATGAAGGTCAAAACCACTTTTAAACAAATTTGAAGGACGCCACTAATGAGAATGTTTAAATTTCGCTTTAAATTAGCTGTAGGATCGTATGAAATATGTAGTTGTTCCCTTTACAAAACCGTAAACACAAAGAAACAAATCGAACAAGTACAATCGGGTATGCCGTTAGGCATGCACGAACATTCAGCGTGATAACGAACAGCGTCACACCATTGTGGACGTAATGATACGCATCCACCAAAGACAAGCCCTGGATTTGGAAGATTTAATCCTTCAACTTTTTTTAAAACGTCATCTTGCTCGAGGATCATTTTTAAAAGGTTATATCCATAAATCGATAGAAAATAAAATTTTAGGCAGCTCAAGTCGTTAGCTATAACAGAAATATGTTAAATTCACGTCCAAAGTTGAAAAGCCAGACCCGTGTGCCCAACGGAGGGTTAAGTTTGAGTGAATTGTTAACTGTTTCTACTGCTTGTTTAATGGACATTTTGCGTTATACTGTAACTCGCTTGTTTATTTATTTTTATTGTGAATTGCTACAATTCTAAAATGATGTATCAAATCAAAATTATCATGTGGACTTTTAAATTTTATTTTAAAATAATAGTGAGGTGACGACAGTTATTGAAAAAAAGTAGGTTTGGATTATAATATTTGTATTGGATTTGACAAATATTTTCACGGGTGTTTACGCTTAACCATTTAAGCGTTTATGGTCATGTCCGTCTATTACTGCGACAAACTCAGTACACCTCGGGGAGGGCTGATTAAATCGTCCGAACGTTGACATTCAATAGGAATTTTCCCACTCTCTTTTCCATCTCGGGAGGAGTGTACATAGTAAGGGACGTCACTATAGATGGTTTAAAAATGGATTATGGGGTTGAATCAGCAATAAAATATCATAGACCTAGAATTGGAAAAGTATCTGGGTCTTTCTAATGCTGAAAACAGTGAACACCACCCGGAATCCCTTACCGCAGTCCCTTACGGGCTTCACTGTTTTCAGCATAATACTTGCAGTATCTTCCAGGCGGAAGTATTGGCATAGGGAAGCTTGTAGGCTACTGATAGCAGAGTGGAATATCGATATTCTTTCGGATAGCCAATCTGCAATTCTGGCACTGGATTCGGCTACAACAACCTCTAAACTGACGGAACAAAGCTGGAATAGCCTTACCACCTTGAGCGAGAACCATAACGTTACCTTAATTTGGTAACATTGAATGAAACGAAAAAACAGACGAACTAGGAAGAGGGGGATCTGCCATGGGTAACATTCTTGCAGAATCGGTTTGCAACCACTGGGTGCAATCAAGAATGCAATCTCCTCAAAATATCTACGAATCGCACATTGTAGATGGAGGGATCAGACGACATGCAAAGTCAGTAGATTGTTCTGGCCAACCTACAACCACAAACAGATGTCATCACTGATAAATATGAAACGAGGGGATGCCTGCAGGCGCACGGCAGGGAAAACTGTCTTCTGACCAACCGGAGGAAAAGGAAACTATGTTCCATTTCCTCTGTGCCCTGAAGAACAGCCATGCACAACTTCAGAATAAAAAAAAAACGCTTAAAGGGTTAAAGACGCTAGCGGCGGTAAATCCAAGCAAATTACAATAGTATACTACATATTTACATATTTTTGATTCCATAAATTACCACAAAAAAGCTTCAAGCATGTCACCGTTTATGCATGTGAGAGATTTTTTAATTATTGTTCTTATTTTATATCTAATTGCTGTGGAATAAGTGTGGGCATCGCAAGCTGCGAAAACAAAAGTGAAAGATGTTTCAAAGATTAGAGGTAGCCGATTTCTTGTTTATAAATTTTATTATTACCTAATATTAATTTAGAAAATACCAAAAGAACAGAAAAGCACTCAAAAAGGCACTCAACGTTTGCAATAATTGTAAATGCAATCTTCAGCTTTCGCCCATTCACAATGAGTTTTTGTGAGCTCTTTTGTAAAATATTCACAATGGTGCAATTTACCTGACGTCAGCTAAGCACACTTTATTGAACGTTGAACTGTCAATTCAAGTCGCAACTTGGTTAAGCTAGCGCCTGTTACAAGCCATATTAGCCAGATTTTGAGAAAACGGCCCTTGAGGTATTATTGCAGGTTCAAGTTTCCAATACAATTTGAACTATAGTGAATTTTTTACAGCGCGCCATAAACACCCTGCCAGGGAAGCCTTCACATGCCGGACATATGTTTAGTATGTCGGGATCAATTCTGGATAGGTAGGAGTTTAACCTGCTACAATATCGAGAACGTAGTTGTGCCAGTGTTACGCGGGTCTCACGGGGAAGCTGGAGCTCTTCATCTGCTGTAGATGGTGGTTGGACTTCGATTACGGTATTCGGGGGTCGGGAGCTTAGGAAGGTGGTGATGGTCTACCGATGAATGTCGTTTATTGTCTGTCTAAACCCTGTCTGGTCCAGTAAATGCCTAATAATTTCGTCCTGGATCTCGTCGGCAATGTTCATTCCTATGACAGCCGGTTCTACGTTACCGGAATGACTCGGATTTTTCCCGACCAAGGGCTGCCGCCCCAGTAAACTAGCCCTGTCTAGTGAACCGTTCAAGTTACTCTCGTCTTTACGCCCGGTCTGCCTCGGCATATATAATCATGGGACCATTAAGGAACGACTACACATTTCGGAATGAGGACGAAGACATACATGTATAAACCGATGGGGCATAGTGTTGCTATAAACTCATCAAGAAGTACTGAAGACATTTATCGTGCTTAGTTGCGCCAATGAGGATATTGCCTTGGATGTCCTACTGGGGATCTCTAGCTGATATCTTCCATACGGCGTACGAGGATCAGGTGGGAAGAATTTCCCATGCCTCTAAGGGAGACTCCAACTGAGGCTAGAAGCAAAAAAACCGACATGTTCATTGGAACCGATGAAGATTTCTTATGTGAACTGTGTCAGCATAGACTGAAGGAGCAGCTCAGCTTTGGAGGCCTTCCTCGATATCGAGGGGCTTTTAATAAAATCCTACTGAAGGCAATCAAGAAATCTCTGGTTAAACTGTGTCAGGGTTATGCATCAGATGCTAAGCGATAGAACAGCCTTGGTAGGTGAATAGTGGCACTCTGAGGTGTTGTTCACTCATCGTTACTCTAGCTTAACTTTGTTAAAAATTTTCTAGATAAACTAGGAAAAATAGGCTCTCGGATGGTTACCTTCGCTGATGATTGGGGACGTACAAGGAAAGTTTTTTAGTAATCTGTATGCGCTGATGACAGGCTACTTAAACTTATTTGTCAGATGTGCTCCCGACTAGAGGATCAAGACATCATCAGTCGACTTGTATTGCTGCAGTGCGAAAGGTTGGACCTCTCATCGCATGTAGTCTTCTTTATACTATTTTCAAGCTAATAATGTTGTTTGGAGTTCTCGTTTGGTAGAACTCGCTTCATCATGTCCTCATTGGAATCAGTGGAGTACTCCTACTCTAGCAAAAATGTTAAAAATTCAAGCGAAAAATCAAATCACTGAACTCGACAGAAAATTTGATACTTGTATATGTATGTATGTATGAATATAATTTATTTTATTTTATTTATTTACAAGAGAACCTTCGGCTTACGTTATATACAAAATTGGTTTACAAACTGATTTTATATATTAATAAATACCTTATGTCTATGGAAATATATCTAAATGTCTGTAATATTAGTTTAAGAAATTTGTTAATGGCACTGATGTTTTCATAGGTGGTAGCTTTAAGAAGGTTGGATGTGAATAACAGTTAGGGAGTTTGAGTTACACTGTGAGCAGTTCGGCCTGTCGGAACCATTTAAAAGGTGGCAATGTGTTTTTAAAGTGTGGCCTATTCTATGGCGAGTAAACGTTCTTAAATCTCTGCATAAACAATTTGGTTGGTGGTTAGGCTTCAAACCAATAGGATTATGCTCTTTGTAATGGTGTTGGCAGTTTCTCCACTCTGTATTATGTTTAGCAGCGAAGTATTTTGCCACATGGTTTCGAATATCATTCGTTGCAATATACGTAAACAGTGCCAGTGGTTCTCTGGCTGCTTCTTTAGCCCGCTCGTCTGTTAGGTGATTGCCTCGGATACCAGCGTGACCCGGAACCCACATAATTTTTATTGTGCTTTTGCAGCGATATACCATATCGCGAATATTGTCTATGAGGATTGAATTATTCCTCGGGTTTAGGAGAGCCTCTATTGCCGTTTTACTGTCTGTGCAAATTATATATTTCTTATCTGATCACGAGAATAATATTATTTATATATAATGACTAAAGGGTGTCCTATCCTCATCCGCAATTTATGCCAAAGCCGAGCTTTTCCTCAAATTTGGATATTGATGTTTTCGAGAGAAATGGACGTCCTGGGGGTTTTTGTGTATTTTTTTTTATCCAGCTCAAAACACTCGGCTAAGAGAATCGATATGCGAAAAAATTCTCTTTCTTCGCAAAAAATGTGCTCCTGATTGGTTGTCTTTCTATGCGGTCTTTCTGCATGGTCTTTCAACGCACTTTTCAACTAAGTCTGGTTTGATGAATTCTTAATGTTTTCGGGTTCAGATGTGGTCAAGTATTTATGATAATTTTTATTTCAGCGAGTTATCGATTCTAAAAGGAAAGTTAACGTTTCGCAGATTCTTACGTTTACAGTGTGTGTTGGTGGGTTTCCATTTACATAACACACTCATAACGGTGTATCCCCTAGGCAATCCCATAATGTCGATAAACTGCCATTTGCCTGACAGATATGAGCCTTATAAAAACAAATTTGTGTGTGTCATTTGTAAGCTGGCGTCGTTGCATTGAAGTGCTTAAGATTTTTACAATTTTCTGAACAAACCAAAGTTTAATCGTTTAAAGAATTCTGAAATACAACAACGAAACATCTAGACGAAAGCGATATCTGGCGAATCGCATGTGATTTCAAAGATTTTCGAAGTTTAATTCGAATCAGCTGATTGTCAGACAACAGAAATTTTGATTGAATTTTGAATTAAGTATTTGCGTTAGAACTAGCATTTTTATTCTTTTGGTTTATTTCACATATCAAAGCAAGTTGAAATATCATGAGCGACGTCTTCTAAGAGTCCAATCCTATCCTTTGGATTGAAAGCTGGGCATAGGGTAAGAATGGCGATTTCGATTTCTGACGCATACCGAATTGTTGCAATTTGATGTTCGAAAACGGAACAGTGAAATTCAGCGCGTGTCAACACGTTTTCGGGGACAATTTTATACGAAAACGAATTGCAGTACTTACCTGTATTATATATATATAATTGGCGCGTACACCCTTTTTGGGTGTTTGGCCGAGCTCCTCCTCCTATTTGTGGTGTGCGTCTTGATGTTGTTCCACAAATGGAGGGACCTAAAGTTTCAAGCCGACTCCGAACGGCAGATATTTTTATGAGGAGCTTTTTCATGGCAGAAATGCACTCGGAGGTTTGCCATTGCCTGCCAAGGGGCGACCGCTATTAGAAAAATGTTTTTCTTAATTTTGGTGTTTTCACCGAGATTCGAACCGACGTTCTCCCTGTGAATTCCGAATAGTAGTCACACACCAACACATTCGGCTACGGCGGCCGCCTGTATCTGTATTACCCCTCGATTAAAGAGTTCCCGGAAATTAGAATTTCTAGATTAAACCACCAGTTTCTTACGCTCTCGTCGGAAGTCAGTATCTTGGTGTAATACTTGACCTCAAGCTCCATTGGAAGCTGCGCATCGGATATAGAATTATGAAGACCAGTATAGCTTTCTACTCCTGTAAATCTATGTTTGGCAAAAAATGGAGTCTCAAGCCAATGTGTCGTGCTCTGAATGTACAATTTAGTGGTTCTGCGGTCCAATTTTGACATATGGTTGCCTAGTGTGGTGGGTAGCTCTTCGGAAGGGCTATAACCCCACTAAATTATGGAGTGTGCAGCGGAATATAAGCATTGGTATCACTGGGGCGTGTAGAGCCTCAACGTCATTCTGCACAGTACTGTTGATCTTCAAATCCAATCCATTACTGTTAAGAGCGTTTTTAGGTTGAAAGAGGTTAGTCTTTGGAGGCAATCTTTCAAGGGACATGGTAATATTTTTAGGCAGTTAACACCGCATTTCTCTGAACTTCTTACCGATCCCTCTATCTGCAAACTGGAGTTTGAGGGTCGTGCCGCAATCTTTCCAAGTAGGCAGGATTAGAAGAAGGGGGAGAGTCTGTACGAACATAGGTACCTCGGTTTTTCCCAACGCATTCAAGATGGAATCTGGAGTTAAAGCGGGGGTTTTCTCTAAACCAGCTAACCATTGTTAAAAGGAAACTGCACAACTTATTTCTTAAAAAAGCGCAAGACGGATGGAGTTCTATCTTATCGACATCTTATCTCAAACACACTTTGGCCATAGTGCGACAGAAGCAGGGCCCTTAAAGTGCTGGAGATCACACGCCACGTTCCTTAGTGGGCTGTTTGGGAATAGCATGAGGCAGTTCTCCAGCCTTTTCTCTCCTTCACTACATGAACAGGATTGGATAGTTGTAGAAAGTTTTTCTTTTAAGTTTTGTAATTTTTCGCAGGTAGTGGTCTATATTATGGTATCAAAACGGCACTCTAATGACACTTGTAGTGTACCCGTGGTTCTCTTGCCATCTACTATAGCCTATTTATGTACCTACCTTGAAAACTGATTTTTTTTTAGTATAAATTATATAAAAAAAATAATTCTAAAAAATTTAGTTGAAAAAATTATACATAGTAAAAACTTCGCATTATTACATTCAATATATAAGTGAAGTCCAAAGTAAACAAGACTAAGCTAAAATAGAAACGACAGGAACTTTGTTCTGATAACTTCGAGTTTATTTATTCAAAATAGTCCCCTCTGGCCTGGATACACTGTTTTGCGTGATCTCAAAAGCTTTTCGAAAGAGTGTTTCAGTCATTGACCGGAATGTCCTTCAGGATGTCGGTACAAGCCTTTTGGATGACATCTACGGACGCAAAACGTTTTCCTTTCATGGCCAAATAATTTTCCGAGCAGGTATATAGAAGTCACAGGGAGCCATATCAGGTGAATACGGTGAGTGATTGATGGTTAAAATGCGATTTCTTGTCAAAAAATCAGTCACAAGAGTGAATCGATGAGATGGTGCATTATCATGCAATAAGCGCCAAATTCCTCCTTCGCGGTATTCAGGGCGAATTCGACAAATGCGATGCAACAAACGCTTCAAAACGCCAAGATAGAGAATTGAATTGACGGTTTGGTCCGTTAGCACGAGCTCCTTGTGGACAATTCCCTTGGAATCGTAAACACAAATGAGCATCGAGTCGATTTTTGACTTCCCAAACGCGATTTTTTGGGTGGTGGCTCGTCTGGGGCCTTCCATTCGGCACTTTAATGCTTAGTTTTAGATTCATGTTGGAAACACCACTGGGCGTATGGCAACATTTTCGTAATGTGGTGAAATTCGTTTCCATAAAAATTGTCAGAGTTTATAAAATCGATAGTTAATTTTTTAAATTTTGTTTGGTATATGGTCCGCCCTGTAGATAAGCAAGCCTTTGTAAAAATAATAAATTAAAAACGAGTTCAAGTATCTGTAAGGTTACATGCAAATCAATTTTATTTCACACATTATTAATATTATATTCATTTTCAATTAAAAAATACATAAATTATATAACTAAATATATCCCAATTATCGCATAGGTATTTTAAGTTAGTAGTAATTGTTAAAAAACAATACACACGCGCTTGTCGCATATACACATACAAAATGACTTCCCTACTTTAAATTACATTCAAAATATAATACACAAATACAACGTATGTTTGTACCAATCAACATAATAACCATTAATTAATAATTTCATATTCATGTATTACTCATAATTTTTTTGTTTAATTAATTCAAAGATCATCATGCAAATTTCCATTAAAATTAGTTCATTATTTTCCAGGTGTGTGTGTACTGTATGTATGTAAATATTTACATATGTATGTGTGTACGTCTATGTACCGTATATGTATGTATGTATGTATGTATGTATATCAGTCTAGCAATTCAAAAAGGTTTAGCATATGTTGGTTGAGTTCAATTACCGCCGAGCCGTGGGATACTGCATCTGAAAAGAGAAATGAAGAAACTAAAATAACTGCATGCAAGTCGTTAAACAACAACTGATTTTTACTTAAATAACAACAATTTTTTTTACTAATAATTATATATTGTACAAAATTTCAAAGTATCTCATGGTTATGAAAAAATTTCCATGAAATCTTATTTGCCTACCGCACGCAAATTTCCAGAAATAAGACCACCAACTCTGCCTCTTGACAAGAAGATCTTCATTAGTTTCCTCAGGTTGGCGCTTTTCGTGTTAAAAGTATTGTTTAGAAGACTAGCAAGGCAGGCTGCTGCCAAAAAGTTTATGCAATTTGTTCGTGTTATAAAATCTGAAAGGAGCTGCGCATGCCGCCCAGCTTAGTTTTCTTTTTTGTTTTTAGTATTCTTTAATGTTGGTTGCACGATTCTGCCAACACACCAGCACATGTACATGTGGACGGACATACTGAGATGCACTTTGTTGAATTTTCAGTTTTTATTTATTCCATTTGAAGTTTTTTTTTGCTTTCATATTTCATTGCTTTCAAGTTGGCTACTCGCGCGCGCGCGCGCACTTCATTTGGTATTCATTTTTAATTAGTCTAATATGTTTTACAGTTAAATATGCTCCAATAACTCAATGCATATATTATTTAAAAAAAAAAAAATGTTGTGGAATCATCGTCACTTGCCGCTTGCTCTCTTTTTATTATTCTTCGCGAGTCTATACTTTAAATAATGCACCTATGCATGCGCACACACACACACACACACCTGTACATGCTTTTTAGTGCACCGCTTCTTGGCTTACACTCACAGCAAGCAACTGGTTCCGCTTCCCCACACTCGCCAACAATTCCTTTACACATCGAATTCGTGCCCGCAGCTCAGCAACGTGTAATCCTTCACCACTCGTCCATCACCTGTAGTCCGTCGTTCGCCAGTCGTTGTCACGCAAATCACAAAATGCCACATTTTTTCAGCACAATTTTACGTTTTCGCGCCGCTGAACTCTTTTTGGCAGCGCGCAACACAATTGTGCCGCTATTGTTTTTCGTAAATGTCGGACTGAATGCACTAATTGTGGGCTGATGACCGCTTGAAGCGCCATTCAAGCCGGCCCCCATGCCACCACCACTTCCACCTGAATGGGCATTTGTCTGTTCAGTGCTTTCGCTGAGCATCAACTGATGACATTTTGTGGCCAAATACCGGAAAACGGAGGCCACATTCACATCTTCCTTCACGGAAGTACGTATGAGACGGCAATTTAATTGGCGCGCCAAAGTTTCCACCTCATCTGCGCTCACAACCGACTGTTCAATAAGATCAATTTTGTTTTGCACAATCACCGTTGGTATCTCATTGCATTCGTTTTCCACTTTGCGCTTCCAATCCCTGATTGCCTCGAAGGAGGCGCGATCTGTCGTGCTAAAGGTTAGCACGCACGCCTGTGCGCCGCGATAATAAGCTTTGGTTATGGCGTCGAACTCCTCTTGGCCGGCAGTATCCCACAGCATTATGCGCACGTCCTCGCCGTCGATTTCGATTTGTCGTTCCAGAAAGTCCACGCCAATCGTCTTTTTATAATCCTTAGTGAAAATGCCTTTGCAGTAGCGTTGAATCATCGATGATTTCCCCACACCGCCATTGCCCACAATCACCACCTTGATGGCGATTTCTATGTCGTCCTCGCGCATTATATCATAAGCGTTGGAGGGAGCCGTTGTTGATGTTTTTGTTTAAGCAGTGAGGTGATGTTATAAAACTGCCTACTCGCGTACTTCACACTGCAACAAAGTGAATGAGCGCTCGTTTAGTTTTCCGCTCAACACTCTTGCGAATGAGTAATTAAATTTACGAACGAACGAGATTTGCCTTTTATAATTACCAACAATGGGTAACGGTTATAGTTGAAGTTAAAACGCCGACATTGATTATAACAAGCAATTTTGAACGGTTATTTTATCGATGCTCGTTTTAATTGTTTTCAGACACCAATTAGCATTTGGTAATACCTGTGATGTATGGATGTTAGCAGATTTTTCAATATTCATTCACTTCCATGGATATTCATTAGGTTTCAACCAATTTATCTATTATTTGAAAAAGTGTTATGTTTAGTTTATGAGTAAGTTTTTCTATTTTATAAATCAATGTAATAATACGTGCATACATATATATTATTCCCGTTAGTTTTTGACTAATAGCTTGCAGGCGCGCATTTTTCATTCACTTTCTATTAAATGATTTCTCTGCACTTTCAACTTCGTACACCAGCAGCAACAACAACTAAGCCAGTGCATTCATGTTACTCTTCATATTCATACGCATACATACATACATATGCGCATCAAAAATAAAACAATTAACCAATAAACTAAATAACTAACTACCAACACGCAATGCCACTAAAGTTGTTAATCATCAGGGGCAGCAGTAAAAGTTTCCAACATCACAGCGTCTTGCCAGCAACGACAGCCTATCAGTTTTGCTTACTAAAGCACTCCACCAAGCTCCGAATGCACATAATCACAATCATTAATGTTCAATAACCAGCATTGCTAATGCATAGGCTATCTTAGATGGCAGTGCGGTTAACATAATTCCGATTACGATTTGGCAGCTTCGCTCATGCAACAGTCAGCGGTTGATGGTAGGTGTTTCCAAGTGTTTAAGTTACTTGTTGCCACAAGAAAAACGTATAATTATACCCAATGCATGAATGCAGTTGGACACTGCTCGACCTAGAAGCGAAGCACTGGCGGAGAGTGAGGCTAGTGTCAAAATTTGTACTCGTATACCAGTCATATTCGTTAGCGTGCAATTATAACTTTGTTGGATTAGCTTTTGTTTGTTACAGCGCTAAGAATCCTATGCATTTACTTATATACGTTTAAATATCAGTTTTGAGAGAAAATAAATCCATTATTTTTGGCCAAAATTTTTGCGCGAATGGTTTAACACTGTTTTATTGTCGATCTGTGATTTTATCGACATTTGCGACATTTTCTTTAACATCAAATGTCACCTTAACAACGAGCATAAACTTGAAATTGTTTGATCGATACTTTACGAGATATCGGTCTCTACAGCCACCTATCGAGAAAGTAATGGTTTTCTTTTTCCCATAAATTAACATAAAGCGTATTTGAAAAGAGCCACCTAGATTTCAAAAGTGCATAATTTCCGCGATGGAGAGAACAATAAAATAGTGCCGATCGTGGTACCGCTACTTTGCTCTCAGCAGAATCCCTGTGTGTGTGGCGTCGCACTTGGGGAAATTATTCGTGTGTTGTTTGTGAAATTTATTCTCCTTCTTGCACTCATTCTCTCATCTCTCTCATGCAACTGCACCGATGGGGCGTCACGCACTCTCTAATGGACGCAATGTTGTTTCTATCATTCTTGAATAATTCTTGGACGGTACCTTTTTTACTATATATCATCTTTGACAAGAAATACAAAAAAAAAAAAAAACAACCAGTGCCATGAGCACAATTGTAACAGCGGCAATAGAAAGACTTCTCGACTGGCATCCAATCAAATTAGTAGTAGGAAACTCAATCAAAACATCTGCACTAAGTCTGATGACTGAACAATTATCACAAAGGCTTTTTGGCCACAGTAACATAAAGGACATAAACGGTCCGACTACGTTATTCCACAAGTGAACTTTGGCAAGAGGCCTGATTTCGTAATAGAACATTTTGGCTGGTAGAAGAGTTTAGAATCCGATACGCATACACGCATACAATTTCTTTACAGATGGATGCAAAATGACGGAAGAAGTAAGATCGGCTGTCTTCAGCCCACAGTTTGAGCTCCAAAAGCTTTTCGGGCTTCATAATCACTATAGGTGCTTTCCATTTCAATTCAACCGGGCTATTCGGGTCATGTTCTTCGATCTCGATATAACACATATCGCACCCTAAATACAAAAGGGTCACAACTCAAAATTTTCCACACTCGAGCTTGACTTGTTTACAGTAGCACAGAAAACAAACTATGTGACATATCACGCTGAAATTTGCCATGTAAGCTTATAACAGTCCTACCAAAAAACAAAAAATTTATTTTTGCCATATGTCATCCGCGGACCGTTTTATTGATAACGTCTCGTTCATATTTGAGCAGAACGTACATTTTGAGTTGTGACCCTTTTGTATTTAGGGTGCGATATGTGTTGCTCTCTGGTCAAAATAATTAGATACGTATTTTTTTGTTCGCCCGAAAAAAATTTGTTTCAAGATTTATAGCCAATTTGGTTTTTCGGCTCAAAATCGATTTTTTTTAAAGGGTCATAACTTAGTCAAAAATGAACCGATTTTAATAATTTTGGGTTCAAAATGATCGTCATTACTTACACGGGCGATTTCATGTAGAAACAATTGCAAAAAAGTAGTTGAACTTTTTTTATTTTGCAAAAACCCAAAAGTGCGAAACAAGTTTTTTACTCAAAAATTCATTACTCAGAAACAACTCATTTTAGCTACTGGGCGTTCAGCTCAATTAAAGTTTGAGATGTCCTTTTGATTTGGAAAAAGTTAAAAAAAAATATACACTTTTTGAAATATTGAATTTCGTAAAAATTTCAAATTTTTTTTTTTTGCAAAATAAAAAATTTTCAACTACGTTTTTGCAATTGTTTCTACATGAAGTTACTTTTGCAAGTAATGACGATCATTTTGAACCCAGAATCATTAAAATCGGTTCATTTTTGACTAAGTTATGAGCATTTAAAAAAAAAAATTTCTTATATAATTAAAAAAATCGATTTTGAGCCGAAAAACAAAATTGGCAATAAATCTTGAAACAATTTTTTTTCGGGCGAACAAAAAAATACGTGTCTCATTATTTTGACCAGAGAGCAACATATTTGAGTTATATCGAAATCGAAGAACATGACCCGAATAGCCCGGTTGAATTGAAATGGAAAGCATCTATAGCGTATTTCAAGCTGAGATCTATGCTGTAACCAAAGCAGCTGAATTAGCGTTGGAATTTACTCCCCTCGACAATCGCAGAAACATCTTCATCGATAGTCAAACTACTAAATATCTCTCTGCCAGAATAGACAGGTCATAATTTATTAGGTAGCAAGGCACAAGGGAATAGAAGGAAATGAGAGAGTTGAAAGCTTGCTAAGGCAGGTACACTCTTGCCCAGAATCAGTACGGCGAACATATATCCTCACAAATAGTTTTAAACCATTTGCGCAAAAATAATGAATTTCGCTTTCCCCAAACGAATATAATAAAAATCATCCTAAGAGACATGAGGGGTAGACCGATTCAATCGAAACGGACCTATGGCTATACTACGTTCATACGCGCATCCATCTGTTCTTGTACATATACATATTTACATTCATTTGCTTGTGAGTGTTTAATTGTTAAATTCCATTTTTTATGGTTGTTATTCAAAGACAAATTAGAAAGTTGAAAACTTCTGCAATAACAAGTTCCACAAGAATGCCATTGTTCTTCACTAACGAATTTCGACTGACTTCAACAGCTTCTCTTCCGTAACAGCTTTTCATTGATCGGAAGATGCAATTGTGCATACATATGTATGTATGTATGCAAATATATACGCGTACATATGCATGTGTGGAGGTAGCATTGCTCTAGGATATACATACATACATACGTATATGCATACTTAAATTTCTTTAGCTATTCGGGAAACATTCGATTTTTTAATACTGCTCCATTTTTTTAATTTTTTTTTTTGCTGAGCATGCAATTTAAACCTCGCGGTAAAATGGATGCCAGTGCATTTGAGACAAACATTTCCGTATTACATTTATTATGTGTGTTGTTGTAGGTGAAACATTACGAGTGAGAGCAAGTTGACATGAAACACTCAATTAAGATGCTACACAATTAATGAAGCCGCCACACATGAGCTTGGGAATTAAGTGCAAACACAGAAACGTTCACACAAATGAGCTGATTTCTCAAATATGTTGGGAAGTTTTATGTAAATACATATGTATGTGAATATATACATACATGTGCATATGTAAGTTGGTGCAAATGTATGTATGTACAAAAATTTGCATGTAGTTATTTACATTTTTAGGTCTGCACATGGACAAAGGCAATTTTGTGTGTGAGTTTGTGCAAGCACCTTATGTATGTATGCATATGTGTATGTAGATCAGCGCTCATAGGTGTCCCATTAAGAGCACTTATTTTGAACTTAGCCTCATTTGGTGACTGATATAGCGTCTTTCAAGCTGAGATCTACGTTATAGACAAAGCAGCAAAAACGATAAGACCGATGGGTTTACCTTCAGCAAACGTAGTCGCGATCAGCGATCAAGACTCTGACCTCAACGCGCATCAATTCAAGATGTGTTAAAGAATGCAGGAGATCGCTGTCGCTTATCCAACAACACAACCCCACTCTTTGTTGGGTTCTCGGGCACTCTGGAGCGGTAGGAATTGAAAGGGCAGATAAGTGTGCTTGGAAAGGCTCTGAGTTTGACTTTCAGCGAGTGGTAGCGGACATAAGCATTCCTCTAATGAACTATACACTGCGATTGACTTGAGAATAGAAAGCGGTCTCTGACTACTAACTGCCGGGTCTCCAAAGCGCTCTGGCCTAAACTGAATCTTAAAAGAACAAAATGTCTGCTTGGATTCAACAGATCAACTATCAACGCCCTCACAGGTGTTATAACGGGTCCACTGCACTATTGACACTCTCGCCAGTAGAATGGGTGTACCTCACGATGACTTCTGCAGTAGCTGTAGCCAAATATCTTGGCGAGTATTTCTTTGAAGAGCTGAGAAATTGGCAAAATGTCTCACTGGAGGGACTAGTTAGCTTGCTAAAAAGATCCAAGTGATTTAAGCAACTTACTTATGCAAGACAAGCAACCTGGCTAACCTCACCTTACCTAGACTCATTTAGTTTTGTGTCAGCGTAGTTGTTTGACAGTTGACATGTTTGGATGTTGAGATTTAATAAGAGATAATTACTTGGATGCGGCCTCCGTAGTCTAGCGTAAGTGCACTAGCCTGCTATCTCAGAGGTTGTGGGTTCGAATCCCACGTAAAACACGGTCCTCGCACTTTTCCAAATTTACCTACTTCCCGTGGTTCAAAACAAAAAAAAACTCAAAAACAAGGAGAAAAACAAAACTTGGATGCACAAAATATAGAAATTCTGAAAATCCACAACCGAAATTGGAAAGGTTTTGCGGCAATGTTTCGAAAATATCTTTAATAATTGTCCACTAAAATCATACGAGTTCACGCACCTGCTTTTCTTTCTTTTTCTTTTGAGGTATTTTTATATGCAACTGCATAGTTGAAGAACAATTCCTGAACTAAATGTAAGATTCGGGAAGCTCCTGATAAAATTAAGGCAACACAATGCAAAAATGTTGTCGAATATTTCGGTAAACACGCCAACAAATGTCATCGCTTCTTGCAGACCGTTTATCGAATAATTCGTGCCATTTACAATTCTCATAACTAAAATATTTTTTATAACGAAGACATCAGAGCCTTTCAAATAAACGCTAAATTTTTCTTATCAAATTTAAATTTTTTCTTCCAGAAATTCCCTTAAGTAAATACGAGGGTTGCATTTTATATTTCTGGTCTTGTGTACTTCTAGTATTGTCTGGCGACATCTGGCCTTGTCCTTGGAAAGTTTGACATATTTTTCCATAAGCGCATTCAGAACGTTTTGATGTGTGCGCCATATTAGTGTTGTTTACAATGACTTTAAAAATTCATCTCTGCAAAAAATTTCTTCTTAACCCAAGAACATTTTCATGCATTTATTTTTCACAATTTAGACGTAGACTAACAAGACAAGAATACATGAATGAACTTAAAGCATTATGCAGTAAAAAAGCTCCATTCTTAAGCATCGTAAAAAACTAGAACAATGGATTTTCTCGTTGTCGCTGTTCACTCACTGACGAATCCCGGGAAGTTCATCAAAATTCAGTTGTGCAAGAACCTCAATCACACAGCGCGAGATTGAGGCATCCATGGGCATTGGTATGACGAGCATCAATGAAATTTTGCATGATCACCTTGTGGTAAACGTGTGTTCGAGTAAGATCCCACACAATTAAAAAATGACCCTTGTCAAGTGCTTCGAAAATTTGTTCAAACGAATGCAAAACTGTATCGATCATCATGGAGAATATTTTGAAAAACAATGTAACCCTTTTTAAACCATTAATGTTCATTTCTTCATTGTTAGGCCAGAAGTAGGCAAAACTGAGAGGCTCAGGCTGCAGGCTTCACCTCACTTACGGGCACACAAGCATCCTTAGAAACTTTGGACTCATCCCCTTGACGACTGATCAGTGTAGCGCCTCGCTTAGTCCAAGCGGAACATGCTCCACTCACATTCCATCAAGGGAAGAGTGGACGTAGTGCAGCATTTAGAAACAGGACTTGGTGAACCTATTCACGGATGACTTGAAATTAGATGGAAGGGCTTGTGGGGGAGTATTCTGTGAGAAGTAAATCAACTCAAATTCGGGTTACTGGACCACTGTTCCATAGATAGCCGTAATCAAAGAAGCAACTGACTGGCTGCCACACTTGTGTAATAACTGTAACAGTAAATATCTAAATAGCTACTCCGACAGGAGCGGCAATCAGGACCCAAGGCTCGATTATGCCGCACTCGAAACTGGTCAGGGATTACTTGACTTCACTTTCGATCGCATCCGAATTCCTTGAAGTGAAGCTCATCTGGGTACCTGGGCATAGCCACATTGCAGGGAACTGCGAGGCGGATGAGCTGACTAGACAAGGAACCTGTGAAGTGGTTTCCCCGCGAAAGGGATCCCCCTGACTACCTGCTATCTGCTCCTGGAGAGGTGAGCTTCACGTCAATTCAGCGAACCCTTATCGGGTACAATAACTTGTAAGGTTGCGGAGGTGCTCGAGGAATCGTCCGAGGTTAACTAAATCTTAGCTCACGAATTTCCTGGGAGTCCGCGAGATATACATGTTGTGAGACTCGAAATTACGTCGAGCCCTTTTTGCGTCAGCAGTTTGAATGTGGAATCATCTCAGCGCATTTTCCTTAACTGCCCTGCTTTCGCGGGGCTAAAACTTAGGCATCTTGGCTTTAATTTCTTTGCTACACCTGCTGATATAGCAGGTCATAATATTAAAAACCCGATGAACTTCATCAGCAGCCTGAAACGGTTTACACAACTGTAACTGAGTTATCGTTCGGTCGCCATCCACAAATACTCAAAAAATGCCAAAGCATAAAATTATAATACTATTTCGCAAAAATATGTTCATAGCACAAGTTTAAGCTTTTACATAAGTAGGAAGATTTTTAAATTGCCATTCTTTGTTTTTTTTTTATATTTTTTTGTTTTTTTTTATGGCATTCGCAATTTTGGAAGATACTCTAAAATTTCTATACAAAAGAAGCTGTAAATTTCTTACATAAATATGTACGAAAATACATATGCCCATGTGCAAATGCGTTTTACACTTTATTCTACATTCCTCATCCATTCGTTCTTTACTTAAATTAAATTTAAGCTTAAATAATTTTCGCATCGCTGGTTTTATTAACGGTCTCGACATTGACTTGCTTACTATGTGTTTGACACGCGCCACTTCGCACGAGTTAGAAATGGGCGCTTCCACGCAAATATTTTCGGAACCTGTTTGCCTCTTCAATCCATCGCCACAGCACATTCCGCAGTTCAGCTCTTTTTTAGCAGCAAAGGCGCCTACTTTTATTATATTATTTATTTTTATTTATATAAAGGGTGGTTAAATTTTAAGGACCGATGTTGAAAGTGAACCACACCTAAACGTCAAGTTTTTTTCTGCATTTCATTTGACATTTTTCAATTTCAGATTAACTCAATTTGAACCATAGAAAGATACACAATCAAGCAACGCGTTAAAGTTATTCAACCTTATTATAAAAACGGGCGTTCAAATCAAAATGCATATCACGCACTTCGTGAAGAAAATTATCTTCAGTGATGAGGCACATTTTCACCTCAGTGGATTCGTCAATACTCGTAAGCAGAATGCCGCATTTGCGCGAAAAACCTATGCCCCACAAAGAGTGACTGTTTGGTGCGGTTTATGGACCGGCGGCATCATTGGGCCGTATTTTTTCCAAAATAGTGGTCGCTATCGTGAGATGATAACGAACTTTTTATGGCCCGAATTGGAAGATATGGATGTGAACAATATGTGGTTTCAACAGGACGGTGCCACTTGTCACACAGCTAACGAAACAGTGGCACTTTTGCGCGAAAAATTTGTTGGCTGACTAATCTCACGTCGCGGCGATGTCAATCGGCCGCCAAGATCATGTGATTTCACACCGTTGGACTTCTTTCTTTGGAGTTATTTCAAAGAAAAGGTGTACGTCAATAAGCCAGCAACAATTCAAGAGCTAAAGGATGAGATAATTCGGCACATTAACGACATAGAACCTCAATTATGCCTCAGCGTCATCGAAAATTGGGACCATCGGATGGAGGTGTGCCAGCGAGGCCGCGGCGACCATTTTCACGATATTTTGTTCTATACGTAATTGAATCATACCAGTATTATCATAATAAAGAGAAATGACAATAATTTCCTAAAAAAATTTTATTTTATTCAAAATTAACACCGGCCCTTGAAACTTAACCAACCTTTATTTCACTATTCAAACTAGTTTGCGGAAAACGAAATCCATCATTTTTTACATTATATTTTTGTGTAAAATATTTCCGCAAATGGCTTAAAATTGTTTAAGGGGGATTTTTAGCTCTTGAGCGATGCTACGACTACTAACATGCCGGTCAACTTCGATTAGTAGTAGTAGTAGTATTTATTGCAAATAAAATAAAATTAATCGGGTGGCGCAAAATTAACCATTCAACTTTTTACTAAAAAAAAAATATTTTGAATGACGGAAATCTTTATTTTGACCCTTACGTGCTCCATTGCTTGTATGTTTGTATGCTGCAGCTGTCTAGCTCACAAGTGTCAAATATGATTGCCGTAGGACGACATTTGCAAATATTATAAATCTTTCCATAATTGATTAATTTTGCGCCACCTGTTACAAAATTTGAAATTTACTTATTGTAATAGTAAGAAAAAAAAATATTTACAATAATTTAACGACAAAGGCATGAGCCGTCTGTCGATTTATTTTTCGTGGAAAACAATTATTCGGTTTACGGTTTTTAAAACCAGTTAAACTCTTTTAGTAAGTAATCTCTGTATCTAGAGGCATATCTAATGAAACGCAAAAGTTTATCCCAATGATCATTTTCCCCAACGAGAATCTCAATCAGTTGTGAATCATTTAAGGTAAATTTTCCGAAAAAGACTTTTCTATATTCTCTTAATATTGGACAGTGCGCCAGGAAATGTGCTATGTTTTCAAGCTCGCCTAAATAACACATTGAGCAAGTTTTATTTTCTGTGTCAAATCTGTTGTTATTTAAAATGACCATGTCACTTCTAGCTCTCATTATCCACATGCTTGATTCTATATCATATTTTTTTATAAATCAGACCTGTTAACCAAACTAATTCCTTATAAAGAGTGATTTTTTAAGAGCTATAGGAAAGTTTTTCAAAAAAACATATGTAAAATTCAGAAAAATGCATGAAATTTTTATTTAAATCGATAGTACAGTCCATATAATTTAATGTTTCAAGATTATTTCATGCAAATGTTGACCGCGACTGCGCTTCAAATGGTCCATCCGCTTAGTCCAATTTTGGCATACTCTTTCCAATGTTTCAGCCGGTATCTCACATATAAATGCTTAAATGTTGTCTTCCAATGCGTTAATTGAAGCAGGCTTGTCTGAATAGACATGAGCTTTAACATAGCCCCACAAAAAATAATCTAAAGGCGTTATATCGCACGTTCTGGGTGGCCAATTGACAGGTCTCGAACGTGAAATAAAATGTTCACCGAACTCGCCTCTCAACAAGTCCATTGTTACGCGTGCTGTGTGGCATGTGGCACCGTCTTGCTGAAACCACATGTCATGCAAGTCAAGCTCTTGCATTTTGAGCAAAAAAAAAAGTTGGATATGATTTCACGGTAGCGCTCACCATTCACAGATACGTTACGATTCGCAGCATCTTTGAAGAAGTACGGTCCAATGATACCTCCAGCCCATAAAGCGCACCAAACTGTGACCTTTTCTGGTTACATTCTTCTGGCTGATCTTCACTCCAAAATCGACAATTCTGCTTATTTACGTACCCATTGATCCGAAAATGAGCTTCGTCGCTGCACACAATTTTTCGATAAAAAAGTGGATCTTTGGCCAACTTTCCAAGAGCCCATTCACCAAAAATTCTACGTTGCGGTAGGTCGTTCAATTCTTGCACCAGCTGTATTTCGAAAAGGCTTCACCCCTAAATCCTTTCGCAAAATGTTCCACATTGTTGAGTAACAGAGGTCCAATTGCTGCGAACGGCGACGAATCGATAATTGATGTCATCATTAACACTGGCCGAAATAGCTGCGATATTTTCTTCAGTTCGCACTCTACGTAAGCGTGTTGGTGGTTTGATGTCCAATAATGTAAATTTGGTTCTAAATTTAGCCACAATAGCTCGAATAGCCGCTTCAGTGGGTCGATTAAACTGACCATAAAATGGAAGAAGCGTGCGATAAACTTTCTTAACAGAACACGCATTTTTATAATAAAATTCAATGATTTGCAAGCGTTGTTCATTTGTAAGACGATTCATGGTTAAATTATAGACCAAACTGAAGATGTTTGACAGTGAAACAAAACACGAAACGTGCGTCAGCTGTTTAAACCAACTGTTTAAAAAGATAATAGCTAAAAAATTCCACGTTATGTCCTACTAGTACTTAAGGCATTTTGTATGCACACATTCATCCTTGCTTGGCTGTGGTTTGTTAAAAGCAATTTTGCATCTTCTATCCAGCTTTCTAATTGTATGTTATCTGTTCGCCAAATGACATCGTTTTTACTAAAAAAGTTCTTAATAAGGGGGTATTCTAGTGTAGAAATTCGAAAAAATCGTTTTTTTTTATATTCTCAAAGCTTAACCTTTCAATAATGTGTTCTTAAAAGGATTGGTTAACATTTTAATTATTTCCAGAGATATTGCTATTTTAGTGTCACGACTTCTAAACTGGCTCGGCTGGAACGCCACAGGGCGTAATTGCCACCCAAAACTTTAAACGCGTTTTTCTCGAAACTAGTTTTATATTTCAAAATGTTTACCTTGATTTCTCAGGTTCTACTTAACCGATTTACGTGAAATTTGGTGTGAGCCTTCTCAATATATATATCTATCTACTATTATTATAAACAAAATAAAATTCTTACTATTTTTAAAAAATTCCGAAAAGTAACAAAAAGTAGTAAATAAATTTATAATTTTTTTGGGCAGCCGTAATTTGGCCAAAAAAAAATTTGTATCGACTTTTTTATAGTGAGTGCGATAGCAGCATTCATCAAGATTATTAATCTTTTTTATTTTTTTGTTTCAGATTATTAGAACGCTTGCAATCGGGGTAGGTGAGGCGCGCCATTTTTTGTTAAAATAATTTTCTTGCTGCCGGTTTCCAAAAGAAGTATGTATAGTATGTTGGCATATGTGATGGAGGGTTCAGAACTCGCTTTACAAAATACTTTTGCAATATATCAACTTCTTCAAACCACCCAAAACCCCACACCTGTGCTGCGTATGATTGTATTGAACGACAAAGTGCAAGAAAAAGTTTCCATTTAGCATCAATTGAAATTTTTTCCTCTTTTAAATGACAAGTTCACGAAGTATTAATAACATTTTTTGCTACAGCTGTTCTGTTTTCAACATGATTTTGTTAAATTCATCTGAGGTGTTATTTCAACTCCCAAGTAAGTACATCGAGAAACAGTCTGTATATTTTCCTTACTGTAATGCCACTTCTCCTCAACTTCGATTATTTCTGTGATTTTATCGACATTTTCGATATAACCGATCAAAAATCCCTTAACAGAATCGACGAAACCAAAATTGCACCTATTAGCTGTTACAGTATCGGCACCATAAACACCATTCATAATTTCAGCGGTCTTGCTTGCATTTTCGGCTTTATCAAAGAAAAACTGTAAAATGCAACGAATTTTCTCTTTGTTGGCGGTGTGATTGATATTTGATTCACTTTCCATTAAAATAACCAAACAAAATTAGCTTCTGTCGTTAAATTCAAAAGTATCACTTTCAACAGTTTTGTACCGGATTAGTTGAGGATTCAAAAATGATGTCGATCTTAAGATTAGAAGGGGTAGCATTCTTGCCGATAGTACCGAGATTATGTGCAAGTATAATATAATATAATACTATATAATATACATTTACATATGTACATAGTATGAATATGTATAAATACATATACGAAATTAAATTTTTTGTTTTCTTTTCTTTTTTCTTCATTATTGTAGAGTGGCACTTCGTTAGAGCGAGTTTCATTGCCACCAGTTACATATATGTACATATGTATGTATGATATGTATGGATGGATGTGGTTAGAGTGTTCGGCGTAGGCCATTTTATTTTCATTATTGTTGTTATTGCAATTCACCAACAAACTCGTTGGTTGGTATGTGCGTACTCAGTGCTTCTAGTTTCTATTTTTATTCCTCTTGGGTGTTTTTGTGGCTATTCTTTGCTTCCCACTTCTCTAGCATATTTTTTTATTTTATTATTTCCTTGTTTCCTATTGCTGTATGCTTGATCACTTCTCCTACTTCTGTGCGCCGCTGTGGTTTACACTTGTCTCATCATATTCAATTTGTTATTGTATTGTTATTACTCTTGCCACTGCTATTTTGTGATAGTGTCTTATAATATTTTCTCCTATTTTTATAATTTATCTATTTGTTGGAGCCATTTTGCTGTGTGGCTTTTATGATTGTTGTGCTTATTGTCACTCTTAGTAGGTTTTACTGGCCTATTCCGCACTTGCCTACACCACTGGGCTGATAATTAAGGTCGTCGCGGCACACTAAGAAAGAGGCTAAGCAGATTGGCCCGCTTGTAGCGTAGACGTTGTTGCTGGCGCTGAGAGTATGGCATTTAATGTACCCCTTGTGTCCGTTAATTAAAGGTAAATCTCCGCATCTGGGCATTAATATATGTATGTATGTATGTGTGTATGCATGTATACTTGCATAAATGGTTAGATTTCAATGTTTCTAGATCAACCTTTCTTGCAATAACTGTCTTCGAATCTTACTTTTTTGTTTATTCTTACTTTTTTGTTGTTAAAAATGACCTTAAGAAGTAAATGGATGTTCATACATTCATATAGAAGGCGGAATTAATACACTTAAATTATTGACGTTGCTCGGGCGCAATATTTGACTTATCGGAATTATCAGTTTTTGCGAAATATTAAAGAATTTGGTAAATTCGTATTATGAAGCATATTTTACTATTTGTGGACATTGAGCCGATATATAGGTTGTTAAAAATATAATGTAAACTATTTAAGGAGTTAATAGTATGTACAGTTATGATGAGACTTCTATTAAGATACTTGGTTTATTCAGGCACCAGAATTAACATCGATAATAATGTCAACTTTGAAATCCTGTGGAAAATCGCTCTTGCCGACAAGTGCTACTTTGAACTGAGTGGCCAGCTGAGTAGTAAAATCTTCTCTCGACGAATAAAACTACCACTTTATAAGTCTCTCATGTCCGTCCTATTGCATGGCGCAGAAGCTTGGACAATGACAACATTCGATGAGGCGTCCCTTGGAGAAAGATTCTGTGGAAGGTTTTTGGACCTTTGCACGTTGGTCACAGCGAGTATCGTAGGCGATGGATCATTGGGCTATAGGAGCTTTAACACGGCATAAACATAGCGCAGCGGATAAAAATCTAGTGGCTTCGTTAGCCGAGTCATGTCATGCGAATGGATACAAACGCTGCGGCTCTAAAAGTATTCGATACAGCTGGTAGTGGCAGAGGAAGAGGAAGGCTTCTTTGCATTGAAAAGATCAGGCGGATAAAGACTTGGTTTCACTTGGTATTTATTATAAGATGGTAGATAATTTCATGATCCGTTTAATCAATACAATTTGTAACTACTTTTTCCAATAAATCTGCAAATCTGGCCGTATGATATCAAGGGTGGCTTGAATATTGCAATAAATCGATCGTTAAGCGCGCTGTATGGCAAGTTGCGCCGTGTTGTTGGAACCAAATGTCGCCGATGCTTAACTGATTAATTTTTGGAAACAAAAATACAACCAGCATGGCTCGATTGTGCTCGCCATTCACCGTAACGGCAGCTCCTTCCTCATTTTGAAAGAAATATGTAAGTACCGATGATGTCGCCAGTGCTCTATGAACTTCGAGAACAGATTTATTTTTTCTAATACGAGTATACATTTTTCAAAATAAATTTCAACAATTTGAACGCATTGTTCTGGCGATTCATCATGACTTGCCAAATCTTACTGAACAGAAATTTCAATACAGTTTACCATACTCAGCTGTCAAACCATAGTTATCGATATCGATAGTTCTCATGCAGCTAAAAAAACACCCAATATATGGGTACATACATACATTTGTATATGTTTATACGAATCGTGCAAGAACTCTGGGTGGCGTTGTTGCAAAAGTGCGAAGTCATTTGCACTCCGAAATTCCTAGTAATACGCCATTGAGATTTCACTGTTTTCTCGTGCTTGCGAAAGTGTTTTTTCTTTAATTCTACACGCACTTATTGAAAATACATGCACCAAGTTTGAGCGAGTTTTATTAAGTTGCTGTCGAGATGCACGCTCTTACTCAAAAGTGGGTGTGACACCGCCCATTGCTTATAAAAACACTGAAAGAGCATTCATTCCTACACTCCCACTCATTCAGGACAAATTGTTTAAAACCCCCCTCGCATTGCGTAAAAATATACCAAGTTGCATTTTGCATTCATGGTTTTCCAGAAGATTCAGACCAAACAAACGAGAAAAAATGTTTTATTGACCCACAACGTACAATTACTTAATTACGCTGTTTTATATAGAAGTAGTAAAACTGAATAATATAAATGATTGCAATTCACTCAAATTAGCATTTATGTATTTTTGGGAATGATTCTGTTGCATTCACATTCGCCACTGAGTGCTTTTCTTCTATTCAATAACACACTAAAGACATTTAATTGAAATTTTTCAATTCTTTTGAAAAGTGGCTTTTACGCAGTATTTGTAATCAAACAATCGTGTTTCTGAAATTAATTATGGGTGAATTAAATCTCCGTTGATTGAATCTTTTTCCAGCTCTAGTGTGCATGTATGTACATATGTGCTTATTCAAGGAAAAAAAATGTTTTAACCGTTACTCTTTGAGGATTTGTAGCTGCAGTTTGCATTGAAACAGAAACTTGAAGAAAATCGATATAGACCTGAACGTAGGGGTAAATATGTACAGTGGTCACACAATTTATTCGTACACTCACAGTTTATAAACAGATATACCTGATACTTAGCTCGATTTATAAAAATTCTGTTATTGGACATATTCGTAAAAATAACATTTTTATTAAATATTTAGTGAAAAACACTTTCAAATTCATTTTTGGAATTAGAGAACTTAAGGCAATAACGAAATAAGGCACAATTTCAATAAGGCAAAAATGTTATTCGTACATAGTCATATAAAGAAGTTATTATTAAAAAAATTATAGAAAAAACGAGTATTTAGTACTTTGTTGGGCCGCCTTTAGCTTTAATAACCAAACGTCGATGCATACTTTTTATCAATACCTTGGTTTCATTATCTGCCATTTTCTTCCACTCAACACTTAAAGCGGTGATTGAGGTGGAGTTTTAAGCTGCTTACAGTGGTAATTAAGCCATTCTTGCACGAGATAAGATGAGAGTTTTGGGTCATTGTCTTATAGAAACAAGAACCCTTAAGCATCCAGTCCAAGTTTAACGACACCATCATGCAAGTTATTCTTCAAAATATTTAAATAGAGATGTTAATTCATTTTATCATCAATAAAAACCATTTTTCCTTCTCCAAATGCAACTATGCATCCCAAACCACTGCATTCCTTCATCCATGCCTAACGGTGGGAATACGATTTTTTCATTCAGTTCTGTATTTTCTTTTCGCCAAACTTTTGGCGGGTCATCTGATCCGAAAACATTCAATTTTGACTTATCGTTGAAAATGACGTTTTTCTAAAAATAATATGCCTCATTTATGTAGCGTTTGGCGAACTCTAATCTCTTCTTTCTGTTAATATCTGAAATGTAGAGCTTGCGGCGTGCCACTCTACCACATCAGCGTTGTACAGACAATTACCGACTGTTTATGGGCTTACTTTTTTATGCAGAGACTCTAGAATATTTCGTCTTAGTATCGTGAAGGTTGTTTTTGGATTTTGCGCGACTGATGCGCCTTCCGGCTTGATGGTGATTAGCTTCCAATTTACCAGTATTAACGTAATTAGCATTAAAACTTTACACCGTAGAATGCGATTTGCCAATTTCTTTGCAATTCATTAAGAATGTAGCATTCTTACAATGACCCAAAAGAAATATTTTGTCACAGCAAATATCATATTTTGCGCAAAGCTAAAGTTTTTTACTTACTACGCAGGGTGTACGAATAAATTGTGTGACCACTGTATGTTTGTCATAGAGAATGCAGTACGCACGAGTGGCGAAAGCAGCCCTTTGTACTGGAAGCAGATTTGCTAAATGATGACCTTTGGAACAAAGCAAAAAAAGTGATTCCGATGTGACGCAAAATGTAAAAGCCAAAAAAAATCGAAACTGCAAAAATACTTTAGACTCAGGGTGAACTTTTTCTCTTGTAAGGTGGTACGGTTTATACGTATATGTATGTATGTACGTACAATATTTTTTATTTTTTATCAATCTGTCTAACAGCATCTTTCTGCGTTAAATCTCGGGTGTTTATTATATGACGGAAATGCAAAAGACCGCCATTGACAAAACAAAATCAATTTCAAAAATCAACGCGTTTCTTGTGTCACTTGAAATCTGCGCTTTATTGTACTAAAAGTCAATACAACTGCAAACTCGATTTCTTTTTAAGTTTGAAATTTTGTTGCAAATGAAAATTTGTTGAACTTTTTTTTAACTTCCAGGAAAATTAACTACGACTATATTTAAAAAACAAAAAATTAAAATAAAATTTGAAACAAATAAATTACGAGTATCACAACTGATCAGTAAGTTCTTTTATTTAACGCAGACTCGTATACGATTAACATAGAAACCGTGGTTTTAGCCATGATTCTGCGCCAGCATAGTACAGCAGAATACGTAACGATTGGCCTGGCTAGAGCTATGTGTACCCAGAATACCACAGCAGATCTCAGACACACATATCCCCTGAATATCAGCAAAGATTCTAATTGTGGAGTCACTTATGTCCAGACCCACTTTGATCTTTGTTTATGATTAGAACGACTTAACGTTTTGATATGTATGTTGGTGCACAATAAGAGGGCTGCCCAGTAAAGCTGTTTACTCTTTAGCATCAAGAATATCATACTGATTGGTCATAAACTTCTTGCCAGCGCATAGCCATCTTTCCCCGTCCTTTGAAGTATGGGGGGGATGTGGCCAGCAAGCGCTAAAACTCTTATAGGAGCCCTCATAAACTTGTCTCCCCCGACTTAAGAACCTTCGGATGCACACCATCTGGGCTGGGCAACTTTAAAAGAAAATATAGTTTTTAGAAAAGTGGATTTAGCAATTTTTCACTCTAAGCTGGTGAGCTCCTCCTCGTATTTGTGCCAAGTGCGTCTTGATGTTATTCCACAAAATGGGGAGACCTACAATTGTATGCCGCCTCCGAACGGCAGATAGTTTTTTAAAAGGAAGTTTTTCATAGCAGAAATACACTCGGAGGTGTGGCATTGCCTGCCAAAGCGCGACAGCTTTTAAAAAAACTTTTTTATCGTTTGATGTTTCATGTCCGGGGGTTCGATGGTTCGGTGGTCCATAATGAAGGTACAAGAAAATACTACTCAAATCTTATTATATGGGAATTATCTAGCCAGTTTTGGTACATTATAATTTTTTTTTTTTTGGACATGGTCTATTATTGTTAGCGCATCCTGAAGACTCTACATATGGATATCATTGCAAAAAACGATCGGAACTATCGGAAAAACAATTTCTGCATTTTAAGGACAACACTTTTTGACATTAGGTCAGAGCATTGTGTAAAGGAGTAAAATAAATGATTATTTTAATAGACAATAATTTAAAAATGGACGAAATATTATAAATTGAGAGCGTTAGTGATTTTGGCTCACGTACATGCACGTTCACGAGTAGCATTTAAAAAATTACCCATATTCAAGTACATTTTTCTCATGTTTAAGCTCGTCCGCCACAATCCCGTAGGTTCAAATATCCGTGCATGAAAGAGCAAAATTATAGAAATAGTTTTTTCTGCAATGGCAAGCCTCCGAGTGTATTTTTGCCATAAAAAAGCTTCTCATAAAAAGCCATTTACCGTTCGGAGGCGGAATACAACTGTAGGTCTCTCCATTTTGTGAAATAACATCAAGACGCAAAAAAAATACTCATAATGCTGCAGATTCATTTAAGGGGTTAATGGTAGTTAGAATCTTCCAAAAAATTTTTTTTTTTGCAATTTCTTAAAGTATAATATCTTAAAAATATTGTGTGAAAATTTGAAGTGAATCCCACAAATACTTTTCGTGTTATTCAACAATTAACAAAGAGCGCTCCGGAGCGTTCGAGAGCAAATAGGGTAGAATGCTACATAACATAGGCAACAGCAAATCGATATTTTGGAAGCTGCTATGACGGCTGAAAAACTATTATATGGTCCAGGAATAGATGGCACAGTGTAAGTAATTAAACAATTCGTATAACTCTACATAAATCGATAGCAAAACTTTTAATGCGTTTTTCTCAAAACTATGTTTTTTGAACTGGTGATCACTGTAACTTATAAGCCGCTTGGTAGATTTCATTTCGATTTTGTGCCTGATCGAAGGATTTTTTTTCCAAAAATTTCGATTTTTTTAAACAATTAATTGTCAGTTTTTTTTTTCGAAAATCTGAGAAATATTTCCTGAGGCCGCCATATTGTTAATTTTGAAAAACAAAAAACAGCGATAACTTTTACAATTATTAACTTTTTTTGTTGAAATTTTGCTCAAGTCAAGTCGAAACATAATGTATTAATGCTATGTTTTTATTTTTGTAAAATAAAGCAAACAAAAATGATTTAAAATCATAATTTTTTCGGGTCTCTGACTACCCCTAACCCCTTATACTTGCATCTTTGAATTCACTCAAAGTTACTTGATTATTTCAAAATTTCTTTAACTCATAATTACTAACTGAAATCAAGACATTTTTATTTTCTTTAAAGTAATGCCGTAAAATTTACGATTTGGCAGACTGTTCCGCGTTACATATGTATGAAGCGAATCAAATTTCGCCAAAGTGCAGTGGGACAACAATTTTATTTCGCCCACTTATTTTGCCGCTGGGAATGCAAATTTATATGAAATGCTGAGCACTTTGGGTCTTGAACTTTTAAAGCCGCCTTTTTTTCTATGTGAATGAAATACATTTTTTGGATGAAAAATAGTTGATTTCGTATGTAACTTTGTTCAATTTTTTACGCGGCATCCTTACTTATTTTACTACCAAAACACACACCTGCCGCAACGAAAAAATGCTACGAAATTATCTTTATGTACTTTTAAATTTACCTATTCATCTACAGGGTCCGGCACTCGAAGTGTAACCAACGTCAGGCCGCTCGCACAGCTGATGTACGTGCATCAGCTGTCTGTTAATTGACTTTATGACAGTCCAGAGTATTGATTACAAGCGCGCGGAAGCATTTTGCCGAGAGTAAATGCGAAAAAAGAAAATCAGAAAATCATTGCTCGTCACAATGATACTGGTAGCATCGCGAAATGTCACGAAAGTGGTCATCAGAAGACGGCAACGTCACATGAAATGGTTCAAAAAGTGAAGAAGCGACTGGAGCGAAATCCCCGACGAAGTGCCAATCAAATGGCGAAAGAATTGAAAATATCTGACCGTAGCATCCGCCGCATACTGAATATTGATCTCAAAGACAAGCCTTACAAATTCCAAAAGGCGCAGGATCGCCCACCAAAGCAACAACAAGTCAGACCTGAGAGAGCGAAGGAGTTGCTTCGCTTGACCGAAAGTGGTCAATTTCCGAAGATTGTGTTTTCTGATGAGAAGATTTTTCTAATTGAGTAATTCGTAAACTCCCAAAGCGATAGTTCTTATTTGACCGACTGTTCATACGAGAATTTGAGTTATCGATTGGTCACCAGGAGGCAGCATCCGCCACAGGTAATAGTTTGGGGCGCTGTAACCGCAAATGGGCGCTCTCCAATCGTTTTCATCGAGCCTGGCGTCAAGGTAAATGCGTAATTTTATCGGAAAAGTATTCTGGAGGTTGCTTTGAAGCCGTGGGCAGACAAACATTTCCATGGACAGACCATGGACGTTTCAACAGGGCGCGGCACTGCGAGACGGCACCATCTTACAAACTTCGAGTGAACCAAGAATGGTTAAAAAATAACGTTCCGAACTTCATAACATCCACACAATGACTCTCAAATTCACCAGACGCGAATCCGATGGATTATTCTTCTTGGGCCACTTTGGAGAGCAAGGTACGAACTAAAAGATTCACCAGTCTCGAGGCGCTGAAAAAAGCCATTGCCCGCGAGTGGGCCAAAATACCTGCAAGTCACAATAGAGGAGTTTGCGATTCGTTTCTGGACCGTCTCAAGGCCATAGTCAAGGCAAAAGGTGGTCATATCGAGTAAAAGTAAATTGATTCTTAATTTTGTATTACTTTCACACATTTCTTACTTTAAATTGAATAAAAGTAATTTTCCCAAATAAATGTATGTCCTTTTTAATTGGTTACACATCAGGTGCCGGACCCTGTATTTTCCTTTGCTCCGCTTCAATCTTTTTGCAGTGTTGCATCGTCTATAAACGGTACTCAATGAGTTACACATTTTTCTCTAAATCTAAGTTTGGCTACTACTCAGCCTTTTCGCCATTGCAGCAAAATTTCGCAGATTCCAGCATTGCGTGTGTGGTAGTAATTGTGTTCATTGTATGTATGCACACATGTACAAACATTAATTGGATTTTGGTGGTACGATTTCATTAGCGCATAAGACGATTGCCACTAAAGCCCTCGCCTCACAACCAGCAACCAGCCAACCAACCACTAGCCAGCCAGCATATAACGACTGCTCTGGTGTGGTTTAGTTAGACCAGCAAACACCTGTTCTTAATCGCTCCTTGACGGAGCTGCATATGTACATACATACATACATAACTGCTGCTGATGATCGCCGTGGCCTGTTCAACAAAGCATTTTAATCTTGTTTCATTCCAAAGGCATTTGTGGATCGCTGATTATGGCCGGTTGTTGCATGCAATACGAGTATTTGATTGCAGTTGATTACTGACATCGCCACCGCCTTTCCTAAAACTACTTTTAATCTAAGTTAGTACATACGAGTATTATTAGTCATTGTTTGCTCTGCACTCGCTTGTCAACCCACCTATCCACATTTCTCTAGCATAAATCAATTATGAAGAAATGGCTCGGAGAATGTAAAGTTAATTCTAATTAATGTGAGCACACTTATACATATATACTCGCATATACATATGTACGTGCATATGCGTGTATATTAGCATTAGAAATTAGTTGAAATATAGTAGACACCGCTAACTGTAGTTTACCACAATTTCTTAACCATCTCAAATGAGCAACGGCTTCATCGCCGGCAAAGCTGTGAAAACATATATACGAGAATGTGTGTGTGTATCATATTTAAATCGCAGAGATCTTTTCTTTCAGCGCCACCATTCGCTTTTTTAGCTTTTTTCGCGTATTCAATTCATGTTTGATGCCGATCTTATTCGATGCCTATATACAGATGTATTCAGATATTGCGTATACTCGTATGCAGATAAAACCTACGATTACAGATATGCGCATATCTACACGTACAAATATATGTATATACTCTGCCTTAAAGAAAAGTTAGGATTTTCTCATCTTTTTCTCAAAACAAAAATGTTGCAAAACTACAAAATCCACGCTGTGAATGACTTTGGTGTTAGCGCTATTGCGCTTTGGTTAACTTAGTTGTTGCTGCAGGTTTCTGTTGCACTATGTCAAGAAATCAATTTCGTTCCGTTCTCACATATTTTAAGTTTCATTAATGCGTTTCTTCTGCTTTTTTTTTTTGTTGTTTTTTTTTTTTTTGTTTAATTTGTTTTTCCTACACTTTGATTTACATACTCTGCATGCATTTGCTGCATACTCTGACTCAGTGAAAGTCTCACAGTACTCGTATACACTTATCACTTCACTTCATATTTTCATGTCATATTTTCCCTATGGATGTACTAAACGAAACATACATATACAAACATATGTATTTAAGAACATATTATCTACGGTGTATGCATGTGTGTGCATGTGAGTTTATCCGCTTTTCCAATTGCGCTTGCGGGCGCGTTAAGATCTTCCTTTGCCGTTTGAGTACGTGCGCTTACACTCGAAGGTTGGTTGCGACTGCGCTCACCCAATTTCCGTTGCGGCCACCTTGGTATTTGGCCACAAAGCAGTCTGTCGTTTCTCACCAAACCTGGCTTAAAAGAAGCCAGTGTTGTTTCTTTATTTTTAAGCCAAGAGGCTATGGCTAAATGTCAACAAACGTAAAAATATTCTTTTAAAAAATGTTGCATGAGGAAATAGGCTCTCACAGCATAGTCTCAAAGACATTCATTTTTATAAGAGAAAAAACATTTATTGATCATACTTAATTAATTTATTTGCTTTTTATTATTATTTATAAATTATCTAATGCCAATGAGTGCTGGGAGAAACTCATTGTAGAATTGAAATTGTGAAGAATGGCAAGATTCTACCTAACTGTGATACACCAACAGACGGCGTAAGCCAATGTCGAAAATTTATTGTATACACTCAACTCTCTTTTTACACGATTTTGAAATAACACGGCTCAGTAATCAATTGTTTTACACGAAATTTTCGTTCTTGCACGAATCTCAAAATAAAAAAAGTTTTTTTTTAAACAAAACACAATAAAAGGATGTCTTATCAAGCTTAAAAGTGTTCGTGTAAGGGCAATAAGTACATAAGTCCAGTTTCGTCTTTGAATCTTCTTCTTCTTCTTAATTGGCGCTATAACCGCTTAGGCGATTTTGGCGGAGTTAACAAAGAACAGTCGTTTCTTTCTCGTGCTAACCGGCGCCAGTTGGACACACCAAGTGAAGCCAAGTCCTTCTCCACCTGATCTTTCCAAACGGTACCGCATCGAATACTTTCAAAGCCGGGGCGTATGTATCCATTCGGACAACATGCAGCGTAGCCGCTGGATCTTTATTCGCTGCGCTATGTCTATGTCGTCGTAAAGCTCATACAGCTCATCGTTCCATCGCCTGCGATATTCGCCGCTGCCAAGGTGCAAAGGTCCAAAAATCGTGCGTAGAATCTTTCTCTCAAACACTCCACGCATCGCTTCATCAGATGTTGTCATCGTCCAAGCTTCTGCGCCATACTTTAGGACGGGCATGATGAGAGCCTTGTAGAGTGTTAGTTTTGTTCGTCGAGTGAGGACTTTACTGCTCAGTTGCCTACTTGGTCCAAAGTAGCACTTGTTGGCAAGAGAGATTCTACGTTGATTTCAAGGCTGACATTGTTTTCGGTGTTAATGCTGGTTCCTAAATACACGAAGTCTTCTACAACCTCGAAATCAGTTTTTACAAATACAAAAAAAGTGATTTTGAGTAATGCAACTTTTTATTTGACCTTTACGCTTGTCTGTTTGTATATTGCACTTGTTTAGTTCCCAAGTGTCAAATATGACTAACGTACGCCGCCATTTGAAAAAATATAAACTTTACGATAGGGTGATTAATTTTGAATAAATGATACTCGTAGCATTTTTGGTCCATAATAAATTTGCACGCTTGTTGTGAAGTTGAATAGTTGCAAAATTGAATTTTGTTTTGAATTTTTATATGATTTGTACTTATGGGTTGAATTTTAACCTTACACTAATTTTAATTTATTTTTTTTTTTTTTAATAAGAATTAATACCTTTTGTTTTATAAATACTTATACTCGTATATTTAAGGGGTTATATACCTTGTGAGCCCTAAAAATGGACGATTGTCATACTTTTTTTTAAATATGTTTTAGAACTTTTATTCAAATGAAGCATGTGGGTAACTCTTACTCTACAATACATTTTGGTGTTTTTATTTAAAAAAATTTTATTATTTATTGTTGGTATCGCCCCTCCCCCGAAACGCCGTTTTTTAGAAGAGGCTTGCGGTGATTACGGTAGCGCATGAGCAGCTCAACTGAAATCAAAAAAAATTAAATGATTATTGCAGAAAAATGTTTTTTAGTGAATCTGAAGGCTTTATTTACCCAAAAAAAATTTTCTCGATGACGAAACCACTTTGCACGAAAAAAACGATTTTGAGCGGCTGAATAATTAAAAAAAAAATTAAATCCAGCGAACTATGCAAATATTTATAAAAAGTGAACCGTTCAGATTCACGAGGTTGTAACTTCGAATAATTAAAAAAAAGTTTATGCAAATCGGTCAAATAGTTTTTGATAAATAATGATCACCGCGACGGTAATTTTCAAAAAACACGACTTCGAGGTAATCGCATCTAAGCTTTTGAGTGCACTTCATTTATGGATAAGGTCGCGCGCTTCCACGGTCTATAACTTTCGTTCTAGTGCTCCGATCTTTATGATTTTTTGAATTTATATTTTTAAGATGATGTACTTTTAGAATATGCCATTAAAAAAGTTTCGATTTTTTAGTCCAACACAAGGTATATACAGTGCACTCGCGGTAACTCGAATAGCCGCTAAGTCGAACGACGTGCTAACTCGAACACATTTTTTTCCCTATTGACTTCTTTGTAACTCGAACAATATTAAAGCGCTATAACTCGAACAAACAAACAAATTTATTTGTACACACATTCTTTTCAAACATGTACATTTTGTACATACATACATATGTAATAGTACATGTATATAAATTATATGTATACTAGTGTATTGTCCATATGAATATTTCGACGTTAATATCCCGTTAGTTTTATGGGAACAACATCTTGCATTGACCAAATTGCTTTAAATTTGTCATTTGTAGTGTAACAGTGCACGTGAGTAATGGATCGTAAAAGGTTGAAGTGAGGGCTGAAGTCCTTAACAAAATTAAACGTGGACGTAGTGTTACTTCTCTAGCGAAGGAATATGGGGTAGCCAAGTCCACCATAAGTCTTATAAAAAAGAAAGATAAGGCAATTTTAAAAGCAGTAAACAACACGTTTTTGGGTCCTGGGAAGAGGAGAACTTTAAAAGCTTCTGAGTTTCCTAAAATGGAAGCCGCTTTATACAAATGGTTTCTGTCCCAAAGAAAAAAGAATTACCCAATAAGTGGACTCATCTTGAAAGAAAAAGCGAAAGCTTTTCATACCCAGTTGTGTGGAGAAAATTCTACATTTTTTACCAGTGACGGGTGGCTTCAAAACTTTAAGAAACGTTATGGAGTACGCTTGTTAAAAATTTCTGGAGAAAAACTGTCATCACAGCCAGAGCTGGTAGACCCTTTCAAAATGGCTTTACAAGAAAAAATAAAGGAAATGGAGATATGTGCCGACCAAATCTATAACGCCGACGAGTCCGGATTGTACTGGAAACTTCTTCCTGAGAAAACTTATGTTTCGTTGTCGGAAAAACAAGCACCGGGAAGAAAGTCTGAAAAGCAGCGTTTTACATTTATGGCATGCACTAACGCCACCGGCAACCATAAGCTTAAACTTCTCGTTATTGGCAAAGCAAGAAATCCTCGTGTTTTCAAAAATTTTAACTGTCCGGTGGAGTACAAAATTTCCAAATCAGCCTGGATGACTTCGGCGATTTTCAAAGACTGGTTTCATAATTCGTTCGTGCCGCAGGTAAAATCCAGATTCATTAAAACAATTTTTTTAACCAAGTTAAATGACTTTAATATTTAGGTAAGAAAATATTTGAAAGATGGGGGACTACCTGAGAAGGCTCTTCTTCTAATTGATAATGCCCCATCACATCCCAACGAAATCGAATTAAAGTCCGAGGATGGTTTAATTTTAACTATGTTTATGCCGCCGAATGTGACACCATTGATCCAGCCAATGGACCAAAATGTAATTCGTATAACGAAACTATACTACAGAAATTTTCTACTGGCTTCCATTTTCAACAATAATTGCGATATAACCGAATCTATGAAAAAAATTAATTTAAGAGATTCAGCAACTTTATTAGATGCAGCTTGGAGTCGGTTAGAAAAGGAAACTGTATCCAAATGTTGGAAAAACATTTTGAGTTTTGATAACTTAGGCGACTCTGATGAAGATAATATTCCATTGAGCGTTTTAAAAAAACAATTGTTGGAAGAAAACCAGATAGTAACAGACTCTATTCTTAATAAGCTTAACAATTTAGCCCCACAGGTATTCTGACTGGAATATATGTTTTAAAACTTTGACTTCTTTATGAAAAACATAATTTACAGGTCGAATTTACGCTTCATGATGTTAACAAATGGAATGATGGTGCCGAATTTACCGACACAGAAGAAATAATTGAAACTAGTGATTCTGAGTCTGAGTTTAACAACACAACTGAGACATGTGAGCGGATATCATCTGAGGAGGCAGTTAGCTCTATCAATAAGGTAATTCAGTGGGCCACAACTGAACAAGTAAGCCCCGCAAAGGTTAACACTCTTCAATTGCTGCGTGAAAAAGCCATATTCAACATTGCTGCAGGCAAGAAAAGACAAACACACATTACAGCATTCTTTTCGGCCTAACTTTTCTGTTAAAGCTGACTTTTTTGTGTAACTGACACAAAGACTGCCAAATATTTGATGAAAAATATTGAAACGAATTAATTATTTTAAACATATTCATGTTCATATCCATATGTAAATAAATAAATAAATTTAATTGAAAAAAATCGATATCGATGACTGTTTTTTTAACATAGCACACTCAATTGATAAGTCGAACAAATTCGATAAATCGAACAGCGCCTGTTTTAATTAGTTCGAGTTATGGCGAGTGCACTGTACATACATATATATAAAAGGGGTTATACAGATTTCTTTATTATTTCTTTTGTAAATTTTTTTGGGAAAATATTTAAAGTTTTTTTCATTTTACACGTTGTGGAACATATCCCCAAATTTACCATATGTCGCATGTATTTTTTACACGATTTTTTTTTTGCACGTATTTCTAAGGAGCGTATCTGCCGTGTAAAAATAGAGTTGGGTATACTTGATAATTAAAAAATCTTGGTATCTTTATTTTTTAGTCTTGTTTTGAAGTGTTTTGTTTTTTTATATCTACTATATAAAGCAATCAATGCACACCACTAATTACACAGGCCTGCAAAATCTCGCTTTTTTACAGCTTCTAAAACGGCTATGGGTGTTTCCGGAAGTTTTTTTTATGCTGAAAACGAATATGACCTTGAAAATGCTCCAGCACGTCAGGATTTTTGGCAATTTGAGGTTAAATAGTCAAAAAATGCAGATTTTGGCCATTTTTTTAATTTTTTTTTTGAGCAAGGTAAAGTTTTTTTTTAATTTTCCACAACGGCATCGCAAAGTACTACTCTTTAACTTTAAGGTCCTTCTTTAAAAATATTTTTACGATTAATGTAAAAAAAGTTATTCTATTTTGAATTAGAGACTTTTAGATATGCAAATTCAACCTTTCTAACTCTCTAACGCCCCTGTAAAGGGCGAATTCAAAATAGTATAACTTTTTTCATATTAATCGCAAAAATATTTTTAAAAATGGATTTTAAAGCTGAAGACTAGTACTTTGCGATGCCGTTGTGGAAAATTAAAAAAAAACTTTACCTTGCTCAAAAAAAAATTAAAAAAATGGCCAAAATCTGCATTTTTGACTATTTAACCTCAAATTGCCAAAAATCCTGACGTGCTGGAGCATTTTCAAGGTCATATTCGTTTTCAGCATAAAAAAACCTTCAGGAAACACCCATAGCCGTTTTAGAAACTGTACCTCGCAGGACTGTGAAATATATCCGATACATTTTGGTACATAAACTTTATTTTTACTTAATTGTAAAATGTGAAAAATTGATGAGTGATATAACTTCTTAATAATTTTTTTCGTAATCAGGACACCAAATTACAAAGTAATTAGTTAAAATTATCGAAAAAGTTTTTTGGTTGTTGGCCTGTGTTATTAAAAAATAATCCAAAACTCCGGAAAATAGCACAGTGAGAATAGCAAACAAAGCACCACCAGTGCTGGTTATAGTGGTGGGAAGGGTTCGGAGTGCATCCCAACAAAACGGAAAAAAACTGAAGCCACTCTACAAGAACACCACTGATTATAAAAGGTGGAGCAAAATTCGTTCTCACCTAGAGTACGCTGTTACCATTACGACCTTACAATCAACTCTCGATTAATAAGGGTGGTTAAGTTTCAAGGGCCGGTCATGATTTTGAATGAAATACATTTTTTTTAGGAAATTATTGTCATTTCTCTTTATTATGATAATATTGGTATGGTTCAATTACGTTGGGGACAAAATATCGGCCAAATAGTCGCCGCGGCCTCGGCGGCATACCTCCATCTGATGGTCCCAATTTTCGATAACGCTGAGGCATAATTGAGGTTCTATGCCGTTAATGTGCCGAATTATCTCATCCTTTAACTCTTGAATTGTTTCTGGCTTATCGACGTACACCTTTACCCCAAAGAAAGAAGTCCGGTGTCATTGACGTTTAGGTGTGGTTCACATTCAACATCGGCCCTTGAAATTTAACCACCCTTTAGAATAGAACGCGTTCAAAAAATTTTTCTTAAGCAAGCATTACGTTCCCTCCGATTTGAGTCGCCTGTTCCATCCTGTAATTCTCGGCTAAAGCTAATTAATCCAGAATCTATCACTACAAAATTACAATTACTCAATAAGCTGTGAAGTCTTTTTTCTGTTTTCTGCGTAGCTCGTCAACAAAGAGGACCAGATTTTGCGAACTTGACGCACGAATTGCTTTAAATCGTAGACTATATTTTCGACAAGATGCGTTTTCATAGTTCCCCACACATTTTCAATGGGTTTGGCGTCAGGGGACTGGGAAGGCCAGCCCAATACTGTAACGCCATTTTTTTTTTGTTTTGTTGCTTTTCAATGTGTTTTTCTGAGAGCAGTGGCTTTGATGATGTGGGACGGTAGGATATGTTCGCCTCCTTCATTCGTTCGATGGTGTTGATACTCACATCTATTCCCTTTTCAGCAAGAACTAATCGGGATTGGCGTAGTCATAAAGAAGGATGGCTCTTAAAAAGTTGGACGATCACTTTATCCTTCTCGCTTCAAGTTACGCTCGGAAAAGTCATCAACATTTATCCATTTTATTTAGTTTTTACTTTGACGTTTTTCTTTGCACTAAAAATAATGATCTATTACACAGAAGACACAGGGTTGTATGTCCTAAAATATGATTATTATCTGGGATTACTTTATAATCTCAGATTTTGGAAGAGAAATTTTGTATGGGAAATCTCGCTTTTTAATTACGGATTGGGAGTTAAGCACGAAAAAGTAGAACATCTACTTATATGTGAATGTATTATTAGGAAGTTGAAAACTCACTGACCCCAACCTATTCTCGAACCCACTCATTCTTTGCTTTTCGCATTTTCTTGCTAAAAATAACAATATTAAAATACTCACACAATTTTTCTACGGATGGCAATCCTTTTATGCGCCTTTATGTATGCACTGGCAATTACAAAAACAAAATTGAGGTGTGCTCACATTTTGAAACATTCTATGTTCGTATTTTGTTGATAATAGTGTGGGGGAATAAAACTCCACATATACTTTTATATTAAAATTAACACGCTTTATTTCCTATGAAAACTCAAGATTAAGATAAATATATTAACTTGTAAAAGAACTCTAATTTTTATGTGTCTTGTATATTAGTTGTAAGAACGCTTCTCGAATCATCTAATTCTTCGAATTCATAACGACGTTAAATTCAGTTGAATAGTGAATAAAAATGAATAATGAAATCAGTGTGGCCACACTGATAGGTATAGGTGTGTTCCCGTACGACGCTTTCATCTGTGTTCCCACACAACTCCCCCCAAATGAAAGCCTTATCTGGGAACCGATAAGGTTGAGTTTAATGCTCAGATTACCCCGTGGAGCGGGTTTCCACCTAGTGTTGTACGGGTAGGCTCGTTGAGGTGCAAGGCTGCAAACTCCCTGGTCTGATGAGAACTCGTCGGTGGGATATAGAGTCGAAAACTTCGCTGCTGGCTAGATGGGCTGGCTTGAGGCGTTCGATATTTACGTTTATTTCTCTGCCATTCACTTCTATGGTGAAGACCCGTTCATCCAATCTCTTGATAACTTTATGCGGACCTGAGTACGGTGGCTCGAGAGGTCGTTTGTTTGCATCGACTCTCAAAAATACGTGTGTGCACGCGGACAACTCTTTGAAATAGAACGTTTTCTGTCGACCGTGGTGTGTTGTTGGAGCTGGCCTGATTCTTCTCATATGTGCGCGGAAATCTTCGAGGAAAAACTGGGAATCCACTGGTGGGTCTCCGTCTGAAAAAAACTCACCTGGTACTCGGAGGGTTGTTCCGTAGAGGTACTCCGCGGTGAAGCTTTAAGGTCTTCTTTATAGCAGGTCCTTAGGCCTAAAAGTACCGATGGTAGAACCTGAGTCCACTGTGGAATCTGGTGGCACATGATTGACGCCTTAAGAGTGCGGTGCCATCTTTCTACCAACCCGTTTGCTGCAGGGTGGTATGCCGTGGTTCGAATGCGTTTTCCACCCACTAAGCGAGATAGGGCCGTAAAGAGCGCACTTTCAAATTGTGTGCCCTGATCAGTGGTGAGCAGCTTGGGGCATCCGTATAGAGCAATCCAGCTACCGTAGAATGTATTGGCAACCGTGTTTGCCGTGATGTCTCTAATGGGTACTGCTTCGGGCCATTTCGTGAATCGGTCGACCATAGTCATGCAGTATCTGTACCCCTGAGATTCCGGCAAAGGTCCAACCAAATCCAGATGGACGTGGTCGAATCTCTCGTCTGGGCTAGGAAATTCGGCAGGAATCGGATGTACGTGGCGACCTACTTTGGAGCGCTGGCAGGGAACACACTCGCGAGCCCACTGAGTTACATCCTTATTCATGCATGGCCACACATACCGTTGAGCTATGATTTTGACTGTTACCCTGCCGCTGGGGTGTGCGAGGTTGTGTAGGGCTTCAAAGATCTTTCGGCGTAGCGATGTTGGCACGAATGGTCTGATGTTGTTGGTTGAGACGTCACAGAACACAGTCTGACTATTAGGACCAAAAATCAGTGATTGCAGTTTAAGCGATGTTTCATTGTGAGTCAACAGGTACTGTAACTCTTCGTCCGAAGCCTGGGCGTGCGATAGTTCGTCGTAGTCGATCACTGCTGGCATGTGCATAGTCTCCACGCGAGAAAACGTGTCTGCTACATTGTTGTTTGTTGTTTGGCGGCTGCCAAACGTTATTGTTATTTTGCTCTAATACCGCCCCTAAAGCGGTGCTGGATGCGTCGCAAGTGATACGAAGTTCAGCGGATGGTGAAGGGTGTGCCAGTAAAGTTGCGGTTGCGAGTTGATCCTTGATAGATGCGAACGCTTTGTCGGCCTCTGCTGTCCATGGTACTGGCCTCCGATCATTCTTCTTTGAATCTTTCAGAAATTCGTTGAGAGGCGCCTGTGTTGTAGCGGCATTTCTAATGTGTCGCCTGTAGAAGTTTATTGATCCGATGAATCTCCTTAGTTCAATAATCGTTTTAGGCTTGGGAAAGTCACGTAGTGCTTGGACTCGGGTAGGAAGTGGGGCTGACCCGAGCGCTGTTACCCGATAACCCAAAAAATCTACTTCAGCAGCTCCCAACACACACTTTTCCGCATTAATGCAAAGGCCGTATTTGCTGAGCCGTTGAAATACTAATCGGAGGTGCTGTATGTGTTGCTGTTCATCACTCGATGCTACGAGCAAGTCGTCGATGTAAGCATAGACGAAGTCGAGTCCAGTGAGCGCTTCGTTAATGAAACGTTGGAACGATTGTGCTGCGTTGCGTAGTCCGAAAGGCATGCTAACGAATTCGAACAAACCAAACGGGGTTATTACAGCGGTTTTTGGTATATCTTCCTCTGCCACCGGGATATGATGGAATGCCCGCCGAAGGTCGATGGTGGAGAATATGACTTTCCCTGCTAAAATTGTTGAATAGTCATTGAGAGCGCTATCGGGTACCGGTCGGGAATGGTTTTCTCATTAAGCCTACGGTAGTCGCCGCATGGTCTCCAGTCCCCGTTCTTCTTTTTAGCCATGTGCAGTGGGCTAGCCCAAGGGCTGTTTGACGGTCTGGCATGTCCCAACTCGACCATTAGTTCAAATTCCCTCTTGGCCACTTTCAGGCGCTCCGGGCATAACTGTCGGACGCGTTGTACGCACGGTGGCCCAGTGGTTGGTATAAAGTGTTTGACGGAATGCTTGGATGCCGTGAGGTTGGAAGGATTACCCAGCAATTCCGGAAAAGCCTTGAGGATGGCTGTAAATTTGTTGGTTTGAGTAAGTGCTGTGATGGCCGTGACCGGAGCCGTAGCGTACGATCCTATGCTGTGCGAGTCTGAGTTGGGGTCTATTAAGTGACCGCGCTTGAGGTCCACTATTAGCCCGAGAGCGTGAATGAGATCTGCACCTATGATCGGATAAGGCACCTTAGCGATGCGGAAAATCCAACGGATCGGTCGCTGTAAGCCGATGTTGAGCACGATGACCTTCTCACCATGCGTTTCTATTTTGCTGCCGTTTGCAGCTTGAAGTCGAAACTGTGTTGGTGTTGTTTGGTCTTGGCGCGAAGGTGGGGTAACCGAAATATCCGCGCCGGTATCGACGAGGAATTTCGTACCTGTTGTACGGTCGTATACAAATAATCGACGAGGAATTGACTTGCCACCAGTATCCGCCGTGTCTACTGGGGGCGATTGGCGTTTCCCTGAAAAGCACAAGACTGCGTACACTTTTTGGCACTTTCGCCGAATCTCCGATGATAATAGCACGTGGATGTTGAGGTATTGTCGGTGGTGCTGCGAGATACGTTGGTCGAGTTGTTGAAGCGTTTCTGGCTGTCATCGCCCACTGTCGATCTGTTAACTTTCTGTGATAGTTTCTCGATCTGCTTAGCTAGCTCGTCCAGTTGCTTCTGTATCCCACTGCTGGCGACAGTCTCTCGGGCGATTGGCATTACGCAGTGGTTTTCGGAGTCACGCTGAATTGCCATAAGCCTGTTTGCTGTCTGTGCGAGTTTAGCATTGTCCTGTTCACCAGTGGCGGTGAGTGCTAATTGAATCTGTAGAGGAAGTCGATCCAGCCACATCGAGCGGACGAATGCTGGGTCCAGATTGTTTCCTCCAAGCCGATTAATTTCTGCCAACAGTTCAGTAGGGCGTCGTTCCCGCAACTCAATTCCAGACAGCAGCATTTTGAACCTGCGCTCCTGCGGAATTTCAAAATGGTTGACCAGAGCCTCCTTTAGCGCAATATACTTATCTGATAAGGGTGGGTTCGCAACGATGTTCTCCACAATCATAAGCGCGTCTTGGTCAAGGCGGGCGACTACTGCATAGTATTTCGTTGCATCCGCTGTGATCTTCCTGAGCTGGAACTGCGCCTCGATTGCGGCAAACCATAATTGGACTTGTTGGCTCCAAAACGGTGGCAGCTCCAATCGTTCGAACCGGTCAATGTGTGCGGTCAAGGGTGTTTGTAGCTGGGAGGTATTAATTGCTTCGAAAAATTCTTCGTTGGACGCTCCGCTGCGTACGACGGGGTCAGTATCGCCAGTTTTCTCAATGTCTGTTTGCCCTGTTTCCATGATGCGTGTTGATAAATTGTAGGGGTCACCAATTATGTGGGGGAATAAAACTCCACATATACTTTTATATTAAAATTAACACGCTTTATTTCCTATGAAAACTCAAGATTAAGATAAATATATTAACTTGTAAAAGAACTCTAATTTTTATGTGTCTTGTATATTAGTTGTAAGAACGCTTCTCGAATCATCTAATTCTTCGAATTCATAACGACGTTAAATTCAGTTGAATAGTGAATAAAAATGAATAATGAAATCAGTGTGGCCACACTGATAGGTATAGGTGTGTTCCCGTACGACGCTTTCATCTGTGTTCCCACAATAGTTTCGATTGTTCATTTACGATTTTTCATATAACAGACCTGCTGTTGGATATCTCCCTCTCTCTCTCTCTTTTAGCTTCACAGTCTGTGGTGGACCATAGCTTCATCAACAATCCTCCTCCAATTCAGTCTCTCTCTTGCCTCATTTCTCCAATTACGAACTTTCATCACTTTTAAGTCTGCTTCGACATCATCAAGTCATCTCTTTCTTGGTCGGCCTCTCTTTCTTACTCGAATTGACGCAAAGTAAACACCCTTTTTTGGATTCTTTCGTTGCGCATTCTTATGATATGGCCAATGCGTCTAATCCGCTGCGCTTTAATAAAACGGATATGTCTAACCAATAAAAAAAGGATGCCCACTACACTGAATAACGTTGTTCTCTTTATATCTATGTATGTAAACATCTCATCACTGATTTTTTTAGAACTCTTCCAATCGGACTATGTGTTCAAAGTAAATAAGTATACGATGACTAGAAATAAATTAACTTAACATTAAGTAAAAAACATATTGATACGAATTTGATACGTTTTTACCCAAATAACGTCTCTATTACTCCTCTGGTTTCGATCACTGGATTATTAAATAAAAGTCTCAACACAACTTGTTTGAATTATTTTCAGCACTTCATCTTCTACTTCTACACGCTGAATAATTGTTACGTTTTTACCCAAATAACGTTTCTCAATAACTCCTCTGCTTGCTCTCGATGGTTACTTGCCAACAACTAAGTCTAACTGACCGCCTTGCTTGCTTGCCAACAACCGTGTTTTCTACCTGTGTCACTGTGTATTTCTGCCTGTGTCCGACCGTGTGTATCCCTTGATTGTAGCCTCGGGTTTGTAGTCCGGCTGCCAGACAAACGGGAATGTACCTCGGCTAAAACATAATAGAAATAGGTGATTTGGGTCGATCTCCCCAAGGGCGCACTTAACCCTGTGTAACCTTTTTCTTTGTTTGCTTATGTATTCTTGGAAGGACTATCCATTATCCTTTCTAAATTACTACGATACTAAGTTACAAAATCTTTAACTCGAGAGGCGCGAAATATACGCAAATATTGCCCGGAATGAAATTAAAAGAATTAAAACCGAACTCGTCCGATGTAACAATTAAAGTACTTATTTTTATTATTTTCTATCCTTATATTAGTACTTGAAACAAGGATTAGAAAAATAGCGACAACGAAAGAACAGTAACTGGAAAGTTAGAGTGAATATCGGTAAGTAAATAGAAATATAGTCAACGAACGAAAGTAAATAGCAAAAGGTAACTAAAAGGAGAAATATATATATATATATATGTATACATATCGGCAGGCAATGGCAAACCTCCGAGGGTATTTCTGCCATAAAAAAACTCCTCCATAAAAAATAGCTGCCGTTCGAAGTCTATTTGAAACATCATCATGGAACAACATCAAGACGCACGCCACAAATAAGAGGAGGAGCTCGACCAAACACCCAGAAAGGGTGTACGCATCATATATATATATATATATTGTACATATAGCAGAAATACATTCGGAGGTTTGCCATTGCATGCCAAGGGGCCGCTATTAGAAAAAAACGTTTCTTTTTTTGGTGTTTCACCGAGATTCGAATCTACGTTCTCTCTGAATTCCGAATGGTAGTCACGCACCAACCCATTCGGCTACGGCGGCCGCCGTATTATATATATATATATATATCTTAATATTATGCTTAAACATAATTTACATATTTATTTATTTAATTTGAATAATTTAAAGGTGCTACTAATATTTTTATTAGTTACTTAATGTATTATATAGTTTTTTAAATTCAATTTTAAGTTCATTTCGTATTATTGACAAACGTTACAACACGACCATCCAACTCAGTGTACAACGTGTTGGTACAAAGTTAGAGCGTGTGTACTCTACATAACAATATGTTAAGAAATATATAAGCATACAATTTAACTCGTGTGTTCATTTTTATTCCTCAATAACGGCAACTTGCTCTGCTGCGCTTGCTCTGAACGTACTTAAAGGGGAAACTGTCAAATCGATGACACTTATATGTATTTGGGAGATTGAAGGAAAAACAAATAGGAGGCTATAGTCGCGGATTTATATTTATAAAAATTAATAATACACAGAACCATGCCTGAGTCGGACGTCACTAAAATGAAGGTAAGTTCAGTAAACATATATTTAAGCAATGTATTTTTTAATATGGATTTTCTTTTTACTAGGTAGCCGATTTGAAACGTGAGCTGAAGCTGCGTGGCCTCGCTATTACGGGTAACAAAACGGAACTTCAAGACCGCCTACAGACAGCGCTACTTGATGGTGACATTTCATTGGAAGATTCAGCTATAACGAATGAAGATGCACTTCTTGATGAAGATGCTGTATTGACCGATGAAGAGGAGTCGCCGATCGCTGCAGATGAAAACGAGCTGCTTAAAAGCCCAACCAGTACTCCAACAGCTTCCGAGCTAGCTTCGCCTTTAAACGAAAAGAAGCCAAGCATTGAGACCGCAAATACGCCAATTAATCCTAAAAAAATCATATTGAAGCGCAAAACAAGTGACGGCGATAACACTACGACAGGTCCGGAAGGTACTGCTGTCTCAACCACATCAAAGGAGAATACAGAACCTTCGAAGGAAAAAGTGTTGAAAATGAGTGAACGTAATCCAATTACAGTAACTGATCTCAATTCTACAGAACCACCTAATACCAAAACAAACAATGGTACGAACGCCAAAGAAGCAGCGCATGGCAAAAAGGTTGTAGAGTTGAGTCAAATGGAGCGTTTAGAACTACGTGCCAAAAAATTCGGTCTGGGCACAAACTCCAGCGCAGCACCAGATAAAGTAGTAACTAAACTGACGGGAAATACACAAGTAAGTAGTGGCACTGGAGGACCCGTTGTAAATGATGCCAAACAAATTGAGATGCTTAAGAAACGAGCGGAACGCTTTGGTTGTGTGGTATCTTCAAAAATGGCTCAAATCGATGCGGCCGAAAAGTTGCAGAAACGAAAAGAACGTTTTGGAGCGGGGAGTGCAGCTACCACAGGTGCTGTCGCTGGATCCGCAAAAACAAATGACGTATGGGCAGAGAAGGCGCGAGCTCGATTAGAACGTTTTAAAAACACGACGACATCGGCAGGTGGCAAGAAAGTTGCTCTGGAGGCGACCAGCGAAAGTATGGAAGGAGCCGACGGAAAAAAGGAACCCGCACCAATAGTCACACCACAAACTACAGCTGTCGGCAATTAAGATCAACCATCAATAAACTATAATAATTCATACCAACACCGACAAAGTACTACCGTACACTATCCAGTTCAACAGCCGAACTCGCATGAAATATGCGAGTTATATTTTGTATCCATAAACACTAAATTGCAATCGGCAAATGTAAGCATAACACTTTATATTCAAGTGAAAATGTAATCTTGTTTGAAATAAAAATGTATTGTTTCAAAAACATGCCTTTCTTATTAACCATTCAATAATACTTTGAATAAATCAATAAATGAAATCACAAAATTTTTTAATACTGCCTGAGTACACAGATGTAGATTATCAGATCCAAGATCGTTCCCCCGACAGTCGATAACTACAGCAGCACTCCCTGAACTTATATGGGGAATATTTTTGCTGCTACAACATCAGATCCAAGATATATCAGACCAAGAGCATTTATTTCAGCAGCTTGCCCACATTTGTTTCCGCCGCTTGGGCAAAATTATAAGCAGAGAAATATAATTTCGGACATGTATTCCAACTATTTATTCCAAAAGTTAAGAAATCTACATTTGAAGAAGCATTTATTGTTGTTGGTGTGCCAATATGAAACATGATCTGGCGAACACTGGTGAAGCGCAATTCGTCGATTGGTTGCGTATAAATCCACAACTTCCCCATAACGTAAAACCGATTGTCGAGGGAGTGAAATATTCCATTTCATTCAACGACTCCATAAGCCCCGTTCAAAATTTTTCTTCGAATATACAAATATTTTTGCTCACATAATTAACCCTCCATTGGACACCTTTTTTAAAACATGGGCACCCGGGTCTGGCCTTTTTTCATCCTGTGCGAGGATCCTTTTTAAAAGGTTATATCCACAAATCGATAGAAAATTAAATTTTAGGAAGCTACCTGGAAGCTCAAGTCGTTAGCAACAATAAAAGTATGCTAAATTCACGTCCAAAGTCTGGCCGGATCCAGGTGCTCAACGGAGGGTTAATCACTATAAATACCAAATCAAATAGTCCTATTCTTCGGCGAATGACTACAGTCGAAGATCAAATGTTGCTCATAATAAAGGCCGCTATCTTTTTACACCATTCCCAATATTTGTATGCTATTTAAGCGATTTAAATAAGCAGTAGCTACCTACAATAAACCTCCCCACGACAGTCGGTTCTACGTGACCGGAACCGACCCTCATTTATATCCGGCCAAGGACTGCCACTTAGCACTATTCACCGTATATATATGCGGAATGTTTATGCCGCTACAACAACGACAACAACCTGCAATTATATGATTTTTAAAATAAAAGCATACCCATTATTTTCTACTTTTATTCAGAGTCATAAAGCATATAATTTTAATCATGGTTTTCAGTTTAAACGACAATGGAAATATATTTCAATCATCAGGAAGTAAAATTTCTCAATCTCTATTACCATGTTTTGTCGTTCCTACAATATTTTCAGAAAGGTTTTCTTATTTTATAAAAAAAATATAAATAATACAAGTACACCCACAAACGTCTATTAACGTCATCAAAAAAGTATCAGGGATTGTTGCGATGTTAGTGATTTATAATAATGAAATCTACGGGCTAGAATTCGTCTTATCTTCCTATGATGCTTTAAAGGGAATAACATCCCCCAGCTTAGAAATATGTAACTTTAATCGTTCTACCATCCATGCGAGAACCATCCATCAATGCTGATATGGAAAGAGAAAGTACCATTTATAAATTTTCCTCATTGATGTGTAATTTATATGCGCATATTTACCTATAGCCAGCTCAGCGTCTCGCTCCTTGAAAAATCGTACGACACCCAAGTCGTTTCCTCGAATCTCAGCAAATTTTACTTCACCGACGTCGCGAAATTTGTCGCGCAAAGTCTGCCAAGTGCAGCTTAGTGGGATCTAAAATTATAAATTCTTACTATGTATATCAATATATCTTAAATGGATATAAAATTAAGCATCTTACATTCTTAATAATAATGGTATCTGACTTGCGTGGATTATTTCCTACGTTGCCTGCATTACCACCGCCGCTGCCTCCGCCAACATACATGTCCATGCTACCACCACCACCACTGTAGTCGTTGCCATCCATAGCGCCTCCACCACCACCACTGTTACCACTACCGGTGTTGTATGCGTTGAAGCCACCACCTCCACCAGTATTACCGCCACTACCCGAATTAAAACCCGAAGATCCAAATCCTGAAGGGTAGTTATTGCCGCCAGTGCTGTAGTTGTTGGACAATGCTGCATTGGCTGACGACATGGAGTCATCATTCCCGCCTGATGACTGTCCCAAATTCAAGCCAAGATTACTCAGAGACGTGGTAAGCAATGGATTGGAAAGTGCAGCACCGAGACCGCCAACTACATTAGACAAAGCCGCCAAATTCGTTGAAGACAGATTACCTAAATTGAGTCCGGCTGAATTATTGCTCAGTGACTTTGCTGCAGCCTGCACAACTGGTGCAACCGGTGATGGCTGCACGGGTTGATTGTTGAACATTCCGCTATTACCACCACCGCCGGCCCCACCACCGCTCAAATTAGCCACCATATTACCCAGAATATTAGAGCCTCCACCACCTTGCGAGGACATCGGCGCTTGCGTCGGTTGATTCTGTTGTTGTTGAATAATGCTCGGCAAGTTCCGCGCAACATCCTTTAATGGTTCACCATTCGGACCGAGCCCAATACCTACACCGCCCAAACCTTCGGGTAATTTTAATCCTTCACCCTTGTCTGGAATGCGATCCAAGCGCACTGTCATGCGACGATCGAAGAGCATTTGCCGGTCCAGCATGGATATGGCCTGTACAGCTTCTACCGGATGGTCGTACTCTACAACTGCGAAGCCGCGACTATTGCCCTCTTTGTCAACAGATAAATCCACGCTCTGTACTTTCCCAGCCAATTTGAAAACTTGTTTAAGTTTCTTGGTATCGACTTTATAATCCAGCTGTTGAAATGTTTTTTAGAAGTCAATTAGTTAGTAATCATGTAAATAGAAATAAAATTTAAAAACATTTGCTATAACGACGTAGTGAAAAGCCAGTGAGACGCATGGGTTGAGTGCCAACATTAGGAGACCCCAAACGAGTTGTTTTCGGATATCATAATAAAAAACTTGGTCAAGTTTTTCGAGCAACTTCTGTAATTTATCGCCGAGTGAATTCCAACATAAATTTTCTGGAAATTATATTAAAAAATCAATCGGTAGTGAATTACAGACCTTGCCCCTTCTTAGACATCGGCAAAAATTGTAACCCACAAAATATGCTAGGCGAAGTTGCGATTCCGATTTCAAAATTATAACAAGAAGTAAATATCATACGTCTTAATTAGAACTGTGCAAGTTGAAAATAGTTACCATTTTGCGTCATAAGCTACAATACAATTAATTAGTAGACGTGTTTCTTATAAAGAAAAAAATAACTGATACTTATATACGAATATTGAACTACACTATTTGCCAGAAATGGAACGACGACGCCGCTGTAAGCGATAGATCAAGGACAAAACATTCAAGCAAGATAAAAGATGATCCGACAAACCGTTGGAAAGAAATAGAGGCATTCAAACAAACGAAAATTTTCTTTAAGATTGGTCAACTTACCACCTGATTGGTGAATTGGCACAGTAGTTAGGAAGATTTTATTAAAAGAGTTGTCCTTTTGGGAAATAAACACAAGAAACTTGTTCAACAAGATTGGCATTGCCATAACTTACAACGGTATAAAACTGATCAAACCAGAAATTACAAAGATAATTTTCGGATGCGTTCGTACGGCTCAGAAGGTAACATCACACGCATTTGCTATTTCTTGGCACAACTTCGTGGAAAAACGCTGCAATGATTTATTCACGTCTACTGAACTTTTTACAAATCCCTGCTCATTTTTTTGTTATTCTTTATTTACTTAAAAATTGTATACTCACATTAGCAACAAAGACCTTATTATGCAAAGGTCCACTTATGCCCAGACTCTCCAAAAACGAAGCAGAAAGACCATACAAATTGTAATTCGATGAATTATTAAAATCATTGGACATCATGTTAAAATTATTACGTCCAGATCTAGAAAAAGAACACGTTATCGGAAAAAGTCAACGGTAAACACATCATCCAGTGACACAAAGACGAAGATCAGCAGATAAAAAAAAAAACTAAAACAACTGCCGCGCCGTCGTGTTTTTTTGGTAGCGTGCGAATAGAGGGTTACAATGTAAATATCATAGATATACTCTTGTGTGACGCCCATGCTATAAAAATTTTATGAATGAATGAAGAAATTCTATTTCGACATAAGAATCGTCCTGTGAAGGCTAAATAAGAACTGATCAAAAAAGTTGTACCTACCATAAGACATGCATTGAGAGCCATCAATTATTCCTGTATAACTTATAATCATATATCGATTTCAAAATCTGAATAAAATACATACTACACCCTACAAATCAAAACTATGCCTTACACAAAATCTCCATTTCATAAATTTCCACAAAACAAAACACAAATCTCAATACGTAAATATAAGAAAAATTACCATACATTTTCTGGGCATCTTCTGTATGAAAACCCTTTACAAAATTCAACTTGTGATATCTCTGGAAAAATTAATTCTGCTACTAAGCTAGATTTTTGTAGTCAAAGATTTCATTCTAGCACTAAGAATATAAAAGGCGGTCTCATTTAGTGGAACTTTTTTAATTGAGCTCAAAAACTTCAGAACATTTCCAGGACATTTTGAGATTTATATGATGACTCCATATTGCATAGAAAAAAAGCCTAAAAAATATTACTAGCACCACATATAACCGCCGCACCATAGCAAATTCATCGCAGTAAATCTTCTAAGCAATCATTAGTTTTCCGAAGCATGCAATTTTAGATAAATAACTAATTTCTTTATAATTTTGTTATTTCGAATGGAATATACTGTAACTCGACCTAATACCAAAGAAACGTAATTAAAATTGCCATTATATTCACCTATGATCAATAAACTGTATAAAGTACAAATAAACCGCGTTGAAAATGTTATCGAAACCATCCCTAACACAACGAAATTCCTATTTAACGAGTCTAGCAACAAATATTCGAAAGAAAATGTCCATTTCCCAACATTGTACCTATTTCCACACTCTCTTCATGGTGGAATGTATCAAAATGTATCATATTTATATTTTTAATTATATACCTGTCATCATCTCGGCGAGAAAATCCTCTATCCCGGTCGCCCATGTCCCCACCGACCATACCGCCGCCACCACCACCTCCACGTACAGATCCACCTCCATCGCGCACAATACGACCATACTGATCGCGCTGCTCACCATGATCCTCTTTCACCACAAGTTCACGTCCATTTATCTCGTAGCGATTCATCTTTTCCAAAGCTTTCTCTACATTATCTGGATCTTTAAATTCAACAATACCACATCCACGAGCCTTGCCATTTTCATCGTGGAATAATTCAACGTATTCTACAGATCCAACAATACGCCGGAATAAGTCCTTTAGATCTTGCCAACGATAGTCGTAGGGTATATTGGAAATATAAACTCGGCAATTGCGGCGCTCACGACTGCGATCACGGTTAGCGTTTCCACCAGAGTTGCTACTGCCACCAGCGCCTCCGCTTCCACCACCACTGGCATCGGCGTCGGAAAACCTTGACGCACGTGCTCCACGTCCACGACGATCGCGTTCTTTCTCGCGGCTATCGTTAGAATTCTCATTGCCTTCGCTTTTCATCTTGACCTATTTTCGGTGATAAAAATATCAAATATTAAATATGTAACGACTTATTCAATGAGATATAACGATGCCGGTATCGATTTTTGCAAAAATAAAATGGCGGGCATTATTCACCTTTAAGTTAAAACATAGGACATTTTACTTACCAAAATATGAAATTTACGTGATCACTTTTTTTGCAGACACTTATTTTTATTTTCACCAATATATATAATAATTTTTATCTACAAATCTTATAACTTCTCGCCAGAAAACTTTTTTATTAAATGCTTACAAAGCCCAACGCCGACAGATACAGAAATAATAAAAATGGCGGACTATTGAATGCCACCCGAAGAGATTTAGTGTTGATAATCGTCCAAAACTTACCGTGAATAGCATCATGTCTTTATTGTTCATGCTATGATACTCATAAGTCTGTTTCACATGATTCAACCTTTTATTTGAAGGCTGCTTATATGAAAATGGGCGAAATTTATCATTACTAACCATTTGTACATACTAAATTTGGCTAAACACCGACATTTGTCACAAGAAACAGACAGGAAGTTCTTTATGTGACAGACTGGCATCCTTCGAGCACTCCCTTTCAGACCGCAGGATCACCTAGTTTGAGTTAGGAACAGAAACCACTACCACATCTTGTTGAAATAAGATGTCATACAGAGCAGGAAGATCTACGGACACTACGCTGTATCACTTATCTACCGAGGTCCAGAATGTATTTGACTGCGACGAAACAATACTCTGTGCTATCTTTGACATCGAGGGAGCTATCGACAATGCTTCTCACTCAAGAGTATATCGGCTTTCAGAAAAAAGAAACGTGCAAATGGATAAAGTTCCTGCTACAGATAAGGAAAGCTAACCTCAACGGTGGGAAGTACCATTTAACTTCAAACAAGTAAAGGGTGCGTGACAGGACCAACCCCCCCCCTCCCCCCCTGCGGAACTTAGTTAGACGGGATTGCTAATGGAATGGTCGGCGAAGTTAATTATACTGGCCTTGGAAAAGACCTGCTGGCGCAAAGAAACTAAAGCTCTCATGGTATGAAAATATTTAGTAGGAAAATCCTGGGCCGGAGATGGATCTAAATCACGATAAAAGGACAACGATAACATATGGGATTGATGCGCATCTGTTCTACAGCTGCAATGAAGATGATGCTCGAGCTGACAACGCTCATTCAAGTTGTATTCCCTATTCTTTAACTTTTTTTTGTCAAAAATTTTCAGATTTTGAGGCCAGTTAGCCAAGAATTGGACTTGACTTAGTTTTCATAAAAACTTTTGTTCTGTTAACCAGAACACCAGCGTTATTTTTCATTGTCCATGATAACAATGTTTTGTACGTATATAGTATATTCGGAGGAATATTATTCAAAATAAGTGAAAAAATTATATGGCAATATGATTCTATCGCGGCTCTCAATTAACATAAAATGCATAACCTAAGATCTAAAGCCTAAGGTAAGTGGAGTTTAGGCTAACCAGAAACATGAGCTGGAAAATTATGTCCAAGTTTTACCAACAGAATTTTTACGGTAGCATCATAGCACGAACTACTTTCTGGGTATACTATTATATTATGTTCCTCGACTGTACAGATTTTGTATCGGGTACATCCGGAGGCATACCGTCACCGCCCTGATTGCAGTATTTTAGCAGGTGTGTAGCTTGCGTCACTGCGTCTCCCTAGATTCAGATCAGATGGGTGCTTCATAATTTAGAACCGGTCGACCAATTGCCTTAAATGTCCTAAGCAACGTAACGTTTCTTTGTCCTTATCCCAAGTGCTACTGGTTGGCGACGAGAGAACTTGGTTGCGATTTTTGATCTTACTGGCGATAGAGGTTTTATGCGCATTATCGAAGGTTTCCTCCATAAACTTGGGATTATTTACTATCAATATTGATGTATCATTTGTTTCGACCTCCAGTAATAGTTTGACCTCGTCCAGGTTGTAAATAGGGTCGACGTGAATTTAGTGGGGAAGATTCCTTGCGAGAAAAAAGTCATTGAAGACACTATCGGAGAGGAAAAGAGCTTTAGCTGCCTCGTGAGAGCTGCGTTATTCTGGAATAATTACCTTCCGGACTATTTATCGAGTGTCGACCCTAACATGCTCAACATACGCCTAGCATGTGGAGATACCACGAACGACGCTCAACACCTATTCACATCTCCTCTTAATCCCACTATAGAACAGAGCAGCAGGTTTCCATCGATACCATTAGATGAGACAGACAACGACGACCAAAGACTTCAACAAAGACTACGACAACATTTCGTTCACATATAAAAAAGTTTACGGAGTTTTCGAATACGCATACAACTTTAACAAATTCGGTGTGAGCTACCCCTTATTACCTTTTTTAATTTTTCGAATAATTCGAAATGAATGCAAAGTATTATTGTGAATTAATTGGTTCTTACAAGAGTCACAGCTGATTGCTGTTCTTGTTGTTGTAAGTCCCTTTATAATCTTTGTAAAAATAAGGATGTCCTCCCTTATAAAAATATTAAATGTAGTGAGAAACGCGAAAACCATTTTGAATTGTGTCGCAACCAAATCCATATCTAGTTCAGGCTTAAGCCGGTAAGAAAATGTGGGAAATTTTTTTTAGAGATTTACTTTTACATAACCTGTACGCAGAATACAATGCACACAACAAAACGAGCATAATGCCATTATGGGTGCGATGGTGGCGCGGTCATTCCATTCAACAAGCCCTTGCCGAAATTTAATGGAATTCTTCGATGACCCCAAAAATTGGCCAGAAAATGAAGTAAAAGTCGGACGCGCATGGAAATTGGAAGAGCTGCGTATCAAGTCCAACAAAGAGCTACATCAATTGTGGTACGTCCTGCTCAAAGAGCGAAACATGTTACTTACCATGGAACATGAATGCAATGATAAAATGGAATTATTTCCCAGTCCGGAACGTTTGGACAAGGTGAGGTGTGTCTTATTTAAATAATGTGAAACCTAAAATTTTTTTTTTTTTTTTATAGGTAAAGATATCGATGGCAAATCTAGAAACTGTCGTACGTGAAAGAAATAAGGCCTATCATCTACTGGAAACTGGCGAAACCGGTGAACGACCAACTCGTATGGTATACAGTGCTCTTGGTATGAGGCATTTGTACAGGTACAATCCTTAAAATCCGATTTTAAGAAAGCAATCTAAATCAGTGAATATTTCAGATCCTGTGAGCATGTATTACCACCTTATATGAACGTCAAATGGATAAAATCCCGAAATATTGGCTTTGGTGGACGAGCAGTCCGCAAATTCCTGTTACTGTATCGCGAAAAGCTCTACAATATGAAACGCAAGGCTAAGAAGTATGTTTTAAAAAGTACTTTTTATTATATTTTTTCTAAAAATTATTTTCTTATTAGTCGATCGCGCAATGAAGTTATGATGATGTTACGACGCAATCCGAACATAGATGTACATGTGTTACGACGCAAATATCCAGATGTGGACGTTAACAAGATACTGAAGGATGATAAAACACGTGGACACTTTGTGCCAAAAATCGGCGCCTGAAAAGTTTTCAACGGATAAATAAAAGTTCAAAAATATGTAACTTTTTTTTTTATTTTCTATAAAACAAAAACTAATGTAGGGCCTAATCACCGTCTTCGAAAGTGATTTTTTTACCCTGAAATGCGGTGATTGAACATTTCTGCTTCTTTTTTGCTTCCCAAGAAGGGTGAACTGCATCAGTTGTATTCGATTTTCCAACAGTTTTCGTTGGTGCAACTATTTTTGTCGTTTCTTCAGGCTTACTTCTTTTTTCGTCTTCGTCAAAAATTATTTTCTTCCCCTTGAAATCCGTAATGGCCGTTTTAAATTTTTGTTTAGCCGCCCAGGAAGGATGCAAGTCTTTATCATCACTTTTAGATTCTATTTTTTTTGCCGTTAACTGCTTTTTATATTGACTTTCTTTACCAACTGATTCATTATTATTTTGGTAGGTTACTCCAACATCATTATTAGCTCCATCCTCGAATTTTATTTTCTTCCCTTGGAAACTTCCTATCACTGCTTTAAATTTCTTTTTTGCTTCCCAAGAAGGATGAAAACCTTCTACATGACTTTCTTTCACGCTTCTGTGAACATTCTTTGCCTGAATTGGTGTATAATCCGCTTTAAAATGAGTGGAATTTTCACGTTTATTGTAATTATTTCTAGGCCTCTTTTGTGCATTTCCATCGGCTTTACTTTTTTCGTTGTTTTCATTTGCTTGCAAATCCAAAACATTTCCATTTCTGATAATAACCGCAGAAGACCTATAATTTTCACCAGAGTTTGTAATAAAGAATGGATCGACTACGTGTGTTATGTCTTCTTTTGTTTTCTCCGGAGAATTACGGCTTTCTAAATTAATATTAAAATCTGAAGCTGCTATGCCAACAGAATCGTCATATTTTGATATCGCTTCATTTTCAGCGTTACTAAATGTATTTCTCTCTGCCTGATGCAAAACAGTTTGTGTGTTTTTTGAAACATTTCCGCTTTTTGAGCTGGGACTAGAACCGCTCACTACTGTGCGGTTTACCTTAGAAATGATCTTTTTGTCCTTTATTTGTTTTTTTGATTTTTTGCTGGATTCGTCTTCGATGGACTCAATCTTCCAATAGCCTAGTGTAGAAATGTTAGCCCCCTCATCGAGCAGATCTTTCCCCTTATTTTTATCTTCATTTGTTTGTGTACCACTTTGATTCTGCAACCATTCCGTGCGTTTACGCGCTATAATTTTTTGGGCTTTTAAATCTTGTCGACTTTTGCGTTTCTGTTCCGTGCGTAGAATTTTGATCCGTCGTCTACTAGTTTGCATGAGCTCTTTTTTCCATGCTTGGTTTCCATCATCAAGTTGTAATTTCTCCCGAAAAATGCTTACTAGCTCGTGTATGATCTTGTTGACAGCAAGCATTGCAAAAGCCATCTCTTCTGGTGAACATAGTCCATTCGTTAAAATTGCAGAAGGAGATTTCTCTAATACCAGTACATGTTTCATCAAATCGACGGACTTCAATTTCTATTGGAAAATTTAAAACTTGGTGTATTTAATTTTCCCGATGTTGTCTCTTTACCTACCTTCAATTCCTCGAAACTTAACGTCGCCTTGCGGTAACGTTCCTTATTTTTGACATGGTCTGGCTTTTTATCCAATAAATATTTCAGTTTCTTTATTTTTTGTACCAATTTCTGGATAGTCTGAGTCTTTGCACGTTGTATTTTCCTCTTGTTGCTGATCACCTGCAGATATAATTATAATAATTAGAAAACTTACTTTATACCATTGACTGTAAGATCATTTACTAGGTTATTGAATTCCAATTTATTAAACATCTTTTAGTTTTCTAAAACATTCCCTCAGAACAAGTAATCTTTGGCAGTTAGTTTCTATTATCAACTTTCGCACGCTGTTGCGATTTGAGATTTGTTATTTGTTGCTATTTTGTATGGCCGTGTTCATTGCAAAGTTCAGCGGTAGATGGCGTTCTGACCATAATGAACTAGTAGTGCTACCAGAGATTTGTTTTAAATAAACATTATGGAAGGTGCTTAGCGAACTTCTCATTTTTGTTTAAGTCCCCGAAAAATCGCGTATTGTTCTCTTACCATTGTGATACTGTCAGGCATGTGCATTTAAAAATCCGATTTGACGGTAACTAATCTGCATTATGTGTTTGGACTCAGAAATCTAAGGGAGACACTTTAAGTATGTTTTGCGAATATACAGGTTTCACGGCTTTTGCTGAAAACAGTGACCGACGTACGTAATCCCTTACCGCAGCCCCTAACGAGCTCAAAACTGAGCAAAACTCATCCCGTAGAGAACAACTGCGTTCTTTTAGTTACATATTTACACAATACATCGGTTTGTGTGTGTATGTGTTTGGTTGTATCTACACAATGTTGCCATTGATATTTTTGCTTACACACTTTTTCACACATCCGCGTTATCAGTTACAATTTTTCATTGTTTATTAAACCAAAGCCAAAAACCGACAAATGCAAATAGTTCATTTATCTATAATTAACATTATTCAACAGTGTTTTTAAGTTATTTTAATAAGATATATAGCTTTTCTAAGTTTACTTTGTAAATGATTTCGAAATGTACTGCTTGGCAACACTGCGTGGTGAGAGAGTAATCAGCTGACAGGGTTCTACGGCAATTTTCAAAAATCCTGCAATGAAATCTACGATACTGCGATACGGGAGGAAGTAATTTTTCATTAGTTTGATCGTAACAGCTGACAGCGGACTGAGTTTACGTCGGTGACTGTTTCCAGCATTTATATGTATGGCACATTTCAGACGTTCAAAATATATTGCGATATTTGGATATCAATCGGTTCGTTCAACGCATATTGCGATCCAAAATATTGAACGTTTGAAATGCGTATTTTCGTGTGTGTGGATATATGTATGTAACAAACATTCATGCGAGTTTTTGTTTTACATTCTATTTTTTATATATAATGTCAGCGGCAAAAGAAAGTGTACACCAAGTTGAAAAGTTTTGACTAAGAGTCCGCCATATAACGATATATTTTCCCTCCATATATTATACTATCAATATAGAAGGTGACCCAAAATTAATCACCCTATCGGAAGATTTATAATTTTTGCAAATGACCTCCTATGTCTATCATATTTGATACTCGTGACCTAAACAGGCTGCTGTATCGAAACGGCCCAGATTTATATCCGGCCATTGACTGTCACTCCAGCTTGCATAGGAGTTGTTTATACTGCTATAACCACAACAACAGCTGCAGTATACAAACAGAAAAGCAAAGAGCTCGTAAAGGACAAAATTAATTCAATCACTCAAAATCATTTTTAAAAAGTAAAGAAGTTATTCAAAAACAAAATTGTAGACACATATAAAGTGTTTTTATAAATGAGGAAATAAACATTTCGATTTGCGAAGTTAACGAAAATTCTATAACAATCTTGGAAGCCGTGGATTATTACGAAAGCGCTCAAAATGTTGTTCGAATTAATCAATTTTTCGAAGATGACAGAGTTGCTTTCAGCATTTATATTTTTAATGCAAAAAATCATTTTGTTGCATTTAGGTAAGGTATTTTGTATGAATAAATGTACATTTGGAGGTAAGTAAATAATAAGAAGTAAATGTATTAAATACACATTTAAAAATAGTCAGTCCTATAAGATGCACAGAAACAGCGATACGTTAGCTTTTGCATTTTTCGATACTATGAAAAATTTCTAAGCCATTCATTTTTATTCTCTTATAATAGGTGAGACGTATAGTTATAATCTCTCTGTGGCAAGTGCGCGCAGCATCAAATGTATGTATATTTTTCTTTATTTTCGACGAATGGTAGTTATTTTCAGATTGTGTGTATAACGATTTATTTATTTATGAATGAGTATTTCCCTTTCCATATGCAGCTATTAATTTGGTTTAATGGTATGAAAGTTTACCTAATTTATTTTTATCAATTGACTTTTATCAATTTAACTACTATACTTTGTTTTGGATTGAAAATATTATGTTTTTAATTTTATTGAACAAAGAGCAAATGAAATATGTAATTCAAAGGCAATCAATTATGTGAGCAAAGAGATACAATAAAATTATATGGGGTTTTTCAGTAAGAGCGCTTCAACTTTTGAACTTTTTTGAATAAAACACAAACGGTTTGACTTTTTTAACTAATTTTTTTTTATTATCGAGTTTGAACATATACATTTAAGTATGAAATTCGATTTTTTTTGCATGACCACCGCGTGCACGTTTTACGAAGTCCAATCGTTAAACCCAATTTTCGACCACTCTTTTGCATAAATCGGCCGAAATTCCAGCAATTTCGCTTTCAATATTGGCTCTGAGCTCACAAATCGTCGCCGGCTTGTTACTGTAGACCAATGACTTCACATAACCCCAAAACGGGACGGCCGTAAAATGACCGTAAAATGGCCGTAATGCTCTTAAAGTAGCAGCAACAGAACGATTATTTTCATAAAAAATTTGCACGATTTGCAATCGTTGCTCAAGTGTGTAGCGTTCCATGATGAAATGTATACTAATGAAGTTTACTAATGACAAGCGAAAAATAAAAAATATTGCGTCGTTCGCCCTCCCTATCGGAAAAAAGTTGAAGCGCACCTATTGAATAACCCTATACGTAACATAAAATATAAGCGTACCTTTTATTTCCTCTTTAACCTTGTTATTTTTCATATCTTGCTGTCAAATTGTGGTAAAAATTTAACAAAAAATAATGAAACGGGCCAGGACTGAAGCTAGAGAAAATTGATTTAATAGAGAAGAATTTAATAGAGACAGAGTCCTAATTTCACAACATTACAGGTAAAATCCTTATACACACTAGCTTTATACCTGTGTATTCGAAGGATAACACATGAGAATTTTCAGATTACTTCAAGCATATAATTTTTAAGTTCAATCGAATTCCAAATTTATTCGATTCTATTCAAATATCCATTACAGTAATTCTACTATACAATTTCGTGACTTGAATGCACCTATTATCTTATTCGTGTGGTTTAGTGCACAGCTAATGCAGCCCTGTAAAGGCAAAATGGCGACGAAGTTGTGTTAAAAGCTAAAACGAAAAAAACGGGGCGGAAAGTGTCTTGTTGATTTTTTGAAAACGAATATCTTGCTGTGAAATTGTGGAAAAACATAAACAAATTAGTTTTATAACTTAGGTGCGGCTGGTGCAGTAAGGGAACGATAGTGAGTTTACATTCTATTACGAAATATTAGCTAATATAAGGGCAAATGATGTGAATAAAAAGTCGGAAGAAGAACAAGAACAGATAGAAAGATTAACAATAGAAACATGATTTTTTGCGATTTATAGCAAAAAAAATCTAAAGGTGCAGGTAGTATTCGTGCAGCAAATGGTGATGAAGATTACGCGTTAAAGTGCAGAAGTTTTAAAGTTGCTGCAACTATTGTTTTCCCGACCGATAAAAAAAAACTCTAGTACATACTTTACAAAATCCCACATCAGAAATCAGCGCGCCTTAGATGAGAAATAGTTGAGTGGGATAACGGGTGCGTTTCATCTTCGTATATACTTTTCGCTGCACTGACATATCTTATGGGCGTATGTGCAGTTGATGGAGAAGTGCAATACACTATATTGTATGTAGCACTGTTTTTATTTCATATAAATTTGGGACTTAATTGACTCAACATGAGTCACTCGTAGCGCCGAACAATTCAATAAGAAGACAACAACAAACAAGCGGCTACCACCCAATCGCAGTATTAGCCTTGTTGTACCTTATTTTATTTATTTTAAAAGAACTTATACCTGCATAAACATCTCTTTTTTTATTTATTCCTTACACACTTTTTCAATTAAATTAATTTTCTTTTAGCTTTTGCTGCTAAGGAAAACAAGAACGACGAAGTTTAGAAAGAGCACTGGCTGCTGGATTGCAAAGCACAAATATTGTAAAGCATTTAAGGGGGAACAAATTAATAAAGCAACGAAAATCGACAAAGGCAAGTACTGCCAGTTACTTGCAAGAATCAGCAAGGTAGTAAACGGAATTCCCCATACACACTTAAATAAACATTAAGCCGCCCTAAGTAAATAAATAAATAAGACAGCAATACAAAGCACAAGGATCACTGATTTATTAGGAGCAGAAAATATACACAAAATATAATGACAGAGTACAAATTGGTTGTCGTGGGTGCCGGAGGTGTTGGTAAATCTGCACTCACTATCCAATTAATACAAAATCATTTCGTAGACGAATACGACCCTACGATCGAAGATTCCTACAGGAAGCAAGTAGTTATCGGTGAGTAAGCAAATACAATTTTTTGTTATCATTTCGAAACTACACATAATCTAAAGTACGTTTGTGAACAATAAAGAATAAAATCCTGAAACTATATTAAGTTGATGTCAAACTATTATGCTATACAATTTGTTAAAGCCAACCAAACACCATTTCTACTTTGCAGATGGCGAAACGTGTCTATTGGATATTTTGGACACAGCTGGCCAAGAAGAATACTCGGCTATGCGTGACCAATATATGCGTACTGGTGAGGGCTTCCTGCTCGTATTTGCCGTGAACAGTGCAAAATCCTTTGAAGATATTGGTGAGTTTTAAACATTCCAAAAATCTGCGAATTATTGTTTTTATTTGTTTTATGACAGGCACATACCGAGAGCAAATAAAGCGAGTGAAAGACGCCGAGGAGGTACCAATGGTGCTGGTGGGCAACAAGTGTGATCTGCAAGCCTGGGCGGTGAATATGGGCCAAGCTAGAGAGGTAAGTGTACAATTGAATAAGGAGTCCTCAAATGATTTGAGGTCCTTTTTATTTTTCAAAAATACCAACAGAAAAAATTTCGTGAACTTACACCTTATCTATCTATCCCTTCTTCTTTCGGGTATATAAATTGCAATCTATCATTTGTATATACATATATGTATGTAAGCAACTAAAAAAAATGTTAATTTTTGTTCGTTTACACTTCTATACCGTTCAACCGATTGCGTTGAAATTTTGGTGTATTGTTGGCAGCTATGCCAGGGATGGCTTTCAAGTCTAAACAAAGACGAACTCATATTAAGTGTCGAAGTAGTATAGATCAAACAAATTCAATAATCTGTTCTAGTAACACTACTTTGTTTTGCATAAAATGAAAAAAGAACGTCCAAAAGCAGCAAGCGTGCTTCGTTGACATACCGATGAATATATGCATGTATGTACCAATGGAAAGCGGTCTATCGTTCCTTCAGCAACGCGCATACATTCTTGCATGCATACGAGTGCCTCCCTACACACCTACTGTTTCTACACACATGCACTCATTTTTCGTTTATGCTTTGTGTTCCTGTTTGCCGCTACACAAAAAAAACTAGGGTATTTTCTTTTCTCGCAATAATGTTGCATTTATTCCACCCTGCGCTAGCGCTGTCAAATTTTCGTTTTGGTTTCTCCAACTGTTGTACTCTGACCAGGCGAATGTGTGTTTTTGTTTACGTGTGAACACAAGTTCATTAAAATATTTGTATGAAAAATGTTATAAAAAAAAAAAATGGATATACATCGTTCTATTTCTTTATACTCAATATAAATATGTATATTATATTATTTTAAAAATATAATTTGTGTAAGCGAATTCAAAATTTAAATTAGCTCCATCCAAAAAGCGAATTTAAAAATCAAATGAAAATAAGATGATGGGCAAGTAATGTACGAGATGTTTTCAAAAAGTGGTTTCGATATTGTTTATGTTAGGGATGTATTTAGAAAACTAATCTAAAAAGCAAAAAGTGGTTCTCTACAAATTTTTTTTTCTAATTTAAAAGAAAATTTCCTGCAAGAGTTTTGTGGAACCCTATATAAAAGCTGAATCCATTGTCTCATAGGCATGAAGTAGTGTGACGAAATTGGTTATTTGGTCAAAAGTTCACTGATATACATACATGTGCAAATATTTATTGTACAAACTGCATTTTATCTAAACACTATTTATTTTTCAGGTTGCTAAACAATACGGCATTCCATTTGTTGAGACTTCTGCGAAGACAAGAATGGGTGTAGATGACGCATTTTATACATTGGTGCGTGAGATTCGCAAAGACAAGGAGCATAGAGGGAAAAAGGGTCGCAAACATCACAAGCTGCCCCATCATAAATTTAAATGCGAGCTACTTTAAATGATCCTGTAGGAAGGCAAAAAGAGATTGAATAACCCACACATTCGGACAACCGGACTATTACAACAAACCAAACGGCACAACGAAAAAAAAACCATACAGACATTCAATCAGTGAGATAGCCTGTGATGAGGAGGCTGTAATAGGAAGCCAATAAATAAAAACAGTGGTTATTCCGAGAACTGGAAATTAATCAACACAAAGTACATATTTTTTCAACTATAAACCAGCATAACACATAATATACGTACACGCATAAGAAACGCAAACTTTACGTACACAGACGAACTATTATGCGCACAGAAACATAAAAAGGAAAACATAGAAACTGTGTATAAAAGTGAAAGAAAGTTTAACAAATTCAAGTATAATCAATTAAAGAAAGAAACCTTTGCCAGGCATAAAACAAGTAAAATGGGAAACATTTACTAATTTTGATAAAAAAGAAATCAATTTATTGATCATAACACTTACGATTTTATTAAGAAATTGTGTTAAGTGCTGTCCGGCTAAAGGAAATGAATGCAAAAAGAAAGTTATAAGATATCGAAAGTAAAAAAGAAAAAATATTAAGTATTTATGTGTACTATCTTTTCCCTATGGTACTGCGCACGTTGCTTTTTAATACGTTTTCATTTACTCATTTAAAATTGTCACCCATGGCTTAAAAATAATTTTTAATTTTACCTAGTATGATCAATTGTTTATTCTATTTACTATTTTTATTGCGGACTATTTGTGATTTCTATATGTTGTATGCACGTATAGATTGCTATAGGATATTAAAAAATGGTATTTACGCCTATAACTATGCAATGTCATGTACTAAATATTGTGCCGCTTTATGTATTGAGTAATTGTATATTTTTTAAGAATTTTTTCGGTAATGTGGACGAAACTTTATCGCTGCAGTGATATTTGCCTCAAACGATTTATCAAAACAAAACAAAAAAAAACTCCCATCATTTAGTATCTGATTATAGTTATAAAACTTAAAATCATGGTCGTGCAAGTTATCGCGTTTCAATTGTATTTAATATAGTAAATCAATTTTTTATATGAAAAATATCACTTGCCCCAATTCAATATTTTTTATGTGTCGTTTGTGTATATGTGCCTGCTTTTTATCTATTGTTCGTTGACACATAGATAAAACATATGGTTAATTATGAAATAAATTCGTTTAAGTACATATATTTTAAAGTAAATAACTATAACAAAATAAAAGGGTATGAAGATAAGTGGACCAACTGTAACGCACAAAAGGCAAACACTATGTAAACTTTGTTCTCAACATATTTTGTGTTTGAAATTGAATTTTAAAGGCGGTTTTCTACTTTTTGGTGCTGAAGTGAAAATTAGTGTGCATTTTTTATAATCATAAAAAATTACTCATATTTACTTTTAATCAATATTTTCATGGGAACATGAATTTTTATCAATGAATAAGTAATTACGGCAGAAGAGGGTGTAAAGTTTCCATAAGCGATTACCCACTCAATGTGTGTTCTAAACCTTTTATATAGTTGCAGTTTCCATGTCTAAGAAGTGATGTATTTGAGTGTCACTGCATATTATATTTTTTATAGTTTATTCATATGTAGGCGCACATGTGCTTATGTACATTTTTCCATATATATCAAATTATCCACATAAGTTTAAAAAAAATTAAACGGTTGGTTTTGCCTTGTGCATGAAAACGGTTCAATTAAATAATTTAATAGTATAAACATTTTTCCGAATTTTGTCAGTCAAAGAAACAATAGTCGATAAATCATACTTTATTTGATTAATTTAAATGTTGTATTATAAAAAGAGCTAAAATCGCCGATTCTTATGAGATTGTAACTACGTAGCTCTTTAAAAAAAATGAAGAATGCGAACTTCGCTAATTCTATAACTCTAAGCTAAATTAATAAAGCGATTTGATTTTGCCAGCAATGAGTATTCAATTAGAATTCTTTAGCGCATATTCATATTGGAAAAAGTCGGTTTTAAAAATAGTTTCGTGCCTTGACAGATTCTTTCTATGGAAATCAGTCATAAAGCGTATCTATATTCACCGTCTATTTGCTTCATATTGTGTATTTAGTTCCAATAAATCCATTTTGTTGGACATCAGAGAGTAATTTTTGGTTCATTTAACCAAATACATACTTACATATTTGGCTTAATATTATTATCATTTCTAATATACGTATTTGTTTACAAATCGCAAGTCTGAAACTAATCCAGATATGTATTTCACTTCGAGTATAATAAATGTAATGTTGAAGTAAAACAAAACTTCATATAATATCTGTTTTAAGGAACAAAAAAATGTGCTAAATTTTCTGTATCGTTGTGCATTGTATCTTTGCAAAAAAAAATTTTTTTTTTTAATATTACATTTAAATAAATTTGAATTATTCTGTGAAAATGCGCGCCGGATGTAAGTTAACTTTTTTGTCAAGAAGTTTTTGGATTGCTTTTTATTTTTTGAGTATTGGGGATATAAAAAACTTTTGTAATCGATATTATTTAATTATTATTATTAAAATTAATCCATAAATATGGTATGCAAAAATAAAAAACCAATTGATTTCAAAATATGTTTCGATATATGATAACAAGAAATGTAAATTAAAGGACAATTATAAATAAATAAAATAACACATACAGTATAAGATGCTGTTTTTCATATTTGAGATAAGTTAAGTAGATTTGGTGTCAACTATATCTTTTATTACAGATTTATGAAAAATAAAATACTTGATATTACGATTTTCTACCGCCGCGACCGCCGTAGACGAATGGTTGGTGCCTGATTACCATTCGAGAGCGCGTAGCTTCGAATCTTCGTGCATGAAACAGCAAAATGATAGAACAAGTTTTTTCTAATAGCGATCGCCCTGGCTCGGCAATGGCAAACCTCCGAGTGGATTTCTGCCATGAAAAATAACATGTAACAACAATACAAATAGAAGGAAGAGCTGGGCCAAAAACCTAACTAAAGGGTACGCGACAATTATTTATTTTTTATTTTCCACGAGATGCTAAAATTAAAATCTTTGCAAGAATAAGCTCAATCGGTTAAAAGATCTATGCCCACGTTTGGGATGATAGAAGAGAATCTGCTATAATTTTAGAGAATAAACGTGGAATCACAAGTACATGCCTTTTTATAACCATTGAATCAAATTCAACCATACATGCACGTATTTCATTCGATCTGATATGAGGTCAGCAGCATTCCTTACAGGAAGTATTTTTATTATTCCTAGGACCATTGGGTCTACGCCTTCGCAATCAGCCGGAGCTATGCCTGAAATTTGACGAGTGTTTCTTGCTGATACAGCAGCCACAACATCACGTTTTTGGAAATTAATGAAATTGGATTCTCCTTTCCCACACAAAAACATTTTGAAAAGGGAAACAACTCACGACATATCAACGGATTCAAAAGTGAGTAAAGTTTATTTCCAATAGTTCGAAAATTAAATGGCACAAAGCACTCTATTCGTATTAATTGGCCACCATTGCATAAACATTGTGGAGTGATGGCAACTCTGTGCACGTATATGAAAACGGCAAGGAACGAAAGAAGATTAAAAGCGATAAGCGGAATGAATACTAGTGCTTAATTTAAACGCCTTGAAATGTGGTAAAATCGTTTTAAAATTTACAAAAGGAGCTTGTAAAGTCAAAAGAACTTGTTTACTATTAGCGGATAATAAAATGTAAGTAAAAGGCATTCGGTAAAAGACATAGTTATTGAGTTTAGTCAAGCACATCTGCTGACACTCGCACCGTTCTTATTTTTTCTGTGGTAATGACAAATGTATTCACATCCGAAAGTCACAAGTAAAATGTTTGTATTCAATGAGTGCAAAGTGTAATTTAAACAAATTTGTATTGATTGGAAACTATAATATTGTTAAGAGAAAGATATAATTGAAAGAAGGCACGCAAATTGAAAAAACATGAAAAGAAGCCTTTAACCAGAGTTGCCTTGTGCTCCAATAAGTTTTAAATTTTATCTTCTGCCTTTGGAAGAATTGTATGGGTATTGTGTGCATTTCAGATAAATTTTATGAGCTTCGATTTTTAAGTTCTTGTAATTCAAGAACATTTATTTGATTTAGTACATTAAATCTCGTTTAAAATAAATTTTTAATAAAATTTGCTAACGAAGTAATTTGAAAATTTTGATTCTGTCCCTTAATGACTGATTTTGTACATTCATTTCGGACGTATCGTTTTTCCCTCGGTTATTCAATGTTATCGTATAAAGTGTTTTTTCCATTCAGCGCTACAGCACAAAAATGTGTGTACGCTCAATGATGCAGTTTGCTGTTGAAAACCGTAGTACGTGTTTGTGCCACAAAAAGTAATCAAAAATTAAGCAAAAGGGTGGGGAAGAAATTGATTAAATTCAAAGGCCACGGGTTTTGCAAAAGTGACAATTTGTGAATTCTTGAAGGTATTTGCTTAATGTATGCTGGTTTTCAAATTAGTGCTTCTGTAGCTGAATTGCAAATCACTTTCTTCCTTCGTAAAATAGCGTAAGTGTGATGGGAAAAGTGCCTAAGCGAAACCACAAAATTACATAAAAAAGGACAGCAAATCCAAAGCTTTAAAACGCCTGGGAGTTTTATTTCAGTTTGTGTGTGTATAAGTGTTTGTCTAATGGGGTGAGCCGGGAAAACTTGGAAATAAGTAAATAAATTTATTTATATGCTAGTGCTTTAAAACGAACAGTTTAATAGCATGGCAACGGTAACCAATTACAGCAATAACATTTGGTCATTGAAAGGTACTTGTATTTTTTTAAACCCCATACTCAGTTCATTTCTGGAACAAAGTTATTTTGCTGATTGAACCGATTTACATATTTAAACTTTCTTCTTAACTTAATGTATAAACCACCAGAAATAGTAAATAGTTGTACGCTCTCTCTAATTAAATTTCGTGGGTATATTCATACATATATGTGCGAGGTATTACGTTCCTGTAATAATAAAATAAAATAAATAAATGATACTAAAAGAAATAATAAATATTTATAAATAATACTTAGAGGACTATATACACGAGTTGTATTATAAAACCACTTGTTTGAACTTTAACATGCTTGCGTTGTAGATTCAATTATATGTACTTTCATATCTATGTATATATATATTTGTGTATACATATATGTATGTACGAATTTGTAATTTGAGGGCGTTCACATTGGTCGCATATTTGTCATACTCTTTTTTTTGTAGCTTTTAATATACATACATACATCCATACATACTCGTACTTATGTAGGTAAGTTGAAGTAGTGCTGATTAGCATAGATCAACGGCAAGGCACTCTCGGCTTATTTGGATATGCAAGTTTTTCGTCTTATAATCTGTTTCTTTCTTTTTGGGGGGAAAAACACACAAAACAAGAAATCAAGTTAGTTCAACAGCTCGCTTTCTCAATCGGTATTCTTTGGGCAATATTACTTAATTCTGCCAAAATAGGATGGTCTTCTAAAACGCGTATTGGAGCTGTCAAGGATGACAGACTACAAGATTTGTGAGAGTATTTTTGGTTGTGACGTAACAATTCTGCAAACAAGAGAGAGAACGGCGTAGTACAACTATTTCGCCCAGTAATGCCTTTCCTCAGCAATCATTTTATGCGAGTACGCTACAGTAAAGAATTGCCTGTAAGCAATAAATTAAAATGCCTTATTATTATGTCAGAAACTCAGCTGATTCTTTCAAATTCACTGTGAGCGGGATAGCGTTTGGCGGATGTCATAATGAAAATAGCTCAGAAAATCTAAGATTGTGTTGGTGATATACGTAAAAAATTAACTCAGCCATTACTCCTGTTACTTCGTCCTACCGTCTGAACAACGACTGATTGGACGACTGTGTGAATACGTGCGAAATGAGCGGCCATACTTCTCATGCTGAATCCCTGGTGATATGGCAGCAGAAGCTACTCTCACAATTTTGTTTCAGAGGTCCAAACTTTGTAAACTATTATCCCTGGCGGATGTCAGGGATGTCATGCTACATATCAAGAAATATAGGCTACAATATTTGGCCATCGGAAGTAAAATTGTTATAGTAACCTTGGCTGCCACGTTACGGGTACTCGGCAACTACACACACTCGTCGAATCATTCGTTGTGCAGATCACGGTGTGTACAATGGAGAGATGTGACCGTTAATCGGCTCTCAGCGATTTTGAAGAAGTCAGTTGATTGGCTGACATAACCGGGATTGTGTTGGTGAAAAAAAAAATCAACATAGTCATACTTCGTTGTCGTTATATACAATAATTAAATATGTACATGTATTCTAAAAATGCACTGAGTTGAAAGCTTTACGACAATATCATTTATATTCTATCATGGCATGGGATTACGGGAATTTTTCCCACTTTTTTTTTATTTATTTTTCTTATTCTTATATTTTTTGTTTTTTGTGATTTTCTTGTTTACATGCAAATCTTTTTTAAAATAGCTTCATGCAATAATATTTAATATGCAATAAAAATCAACAAATGTATGTATATAATTTTATTTTTTAATTTACTTTCGCTGCGGCATTCTGGTTATCGCATACTGGTAATAGCTTTCGCAACATACCCAAGCGGGAAACGCGAATCGTCAAAAATCAAAACAAAACAATCAAAGAACGCCAAATAAAAACAACGTACACACATACAAGAATTTCACATACGAGTATATACTTTACAATAGCTGCTAATTGTCATTTTCCCCACATTCAGCTGTTATTGACAGCAGTTATTTACTAAATACAATCAATTTTGGTTTGCGAAATTGTGGGTAGCGAACAACTAATTGTACGTCTCTTTCTTGCTCCGACCACAAGAACCAACGCCTTACGGAGTGGCTCAACACTTTGACTTTACACTTAGCTCAATCAGACTAATGTATTTAACATACAATAAGGTCATTTGGCATTTGAACTTTTTCAATTTGTATCAATTTGTCATGGGGTGTACTCGAAAATAAAATTATCAGCAGCTCGATTAAAATGTTGACCGTTGTTGCTGCTGATGACATGTTGCGAAGCAGGGAGAACAGACTTTAGCTTAGTAGATATGTACATATTTGAATGTGTAGGACGCTAACTGAACGAACATAAGGGTTTCTTCCATCAAAGGTAATTGTAATGCAAATAGGAAGCGACCATTTAATCGCCATTGCTGGCAGACTGGAGATCCGATTGAAATTTTGCGCAGCACAATCGTATTTTTGGACTAGAATTTTTTTTTTGAATTGGATGTCGTTGCTGGTTTGTGTTGTTCATTTGCGTTGACGTCAGATGAAGGCCATTACGAATAGTTTTTTCGACAAATACTGTTGTTTGCTGAAGAGGAACCACACCATTAACAACATCACTTTTTTTCTACAGAATTTATTTGTTGCAAATTTACGTTGCTAATGATGAAAACTTAATTAAGCACTTTTAATAAGTTTGTAAAGTTGCGCTCATATTAATAGCAGCACTTTCCAAAGAAAGGAAGACGTAATAAATTTTAAAAATCCTGGTTTGATTCAGATTTATTTTTTAACTGTCTTAATGTTTACTAAGTAATTTATATTCATGGAGTAAAATAGGTGTGTGATATTTTGGCTAGTTTTGTTTATTTGTTTATTTATACTACTTTTGTTTATTAAGTGTATTATTTTTTATAAAAGTTTAATTCGTAGTATAATAAAAACCATATAATTGTTTCATCAAACTTTGTGTAAAAATTATAAAAAATTTGGAAATTTTGATTAAAACTTCAAACTTTTTTATCAGGATAATTTTTGGTATAAAGTTTTACTCTAGTCCATTCTATTTTGTACAACAAAGTCCGCAAGTTGCAAGTGGGTGCACATTACCGTTGATTTTTGAAAAGTTTTATTATTCACGCATTTTCTTCCATACAAAACACAATTTTTCACACAATCTTCCACAATTTTTTTATGTATGTACATTAAAGGTTTAGCTTTTAAATTAAAATTAAAAGATAATATTAAATTTCATTTCTTTCACAAAAAAGGTATATTTTAAGATTTATATTTATTGGAGGTTTGCACCTCGAACTCATTGTCTTTTGTGCCCTCTACTCATCACAGTACCTCATCCAGACCCAGTTTCCTTATGAGCTGGGTTGGACTGAGCGTATGTGTCTTTCTTCTGGCTGCAAATTACCGAGATGTCTGAAATATCCCTGCGCTATAGTTCTCCTGAGAAGTTGCGTTCGCAGGCTGCAATGGTCTATGAGAATGCCCGTGAGCATTCTCAGTTTATCCTTGGTGGGAGATTTGAGCTCCTCGACGCAAACCCTTAATTTCGAAGGTAAATAAGAAAAAGAGGCTCGGATTTTCTAAACAGCATTTCAATAAGCCCAACGCTTTTTGGAACACCACCATATTTAGTGATGAATCAAAATTCATTTTATTTAGGTCAGATGGAGCACAAAAGATTTGGCGAAAGCCAAATAAAGAGCTTTAAGAGAACAACCTGTTCAAAACAGTTAAACACGGTGGAGGAAATGTGATGGTTTGGGGGTGTTTCGTGGCATCTGGTGTCGGAAAGCTCGTGTTCATAGATGAGACAATGGATAAGCATGTGTATCGTGACATTCTTAAAGAAAATTTAAGTCCAAGTGTCGAAAAACTGGGCCTTAATGGGACAATTTGGCAATTTCAACAAGATAATGACCCAAAATATTCGTCTTATCTTGTACAGGAGTACCATTGCAAACAGCTTAAAACACCCCCCTAATCGCCGGACTTAAATCCTATCGAGCATGTGTGGCATCTTCTGGAACGGGAGATACGATCTCACCACATAACGTCAAAGGATTCTCTAAAAGAGGCAATAATTGCTGAATGGAATAAAATAACACCTTCCGAAACTTCAAATCTGGTAAATAGTATGAAGAGACGTTTGCACGCCGTTATTCAGTCTAAAGGAGGACCCACAAAGTATTAGCGCATTACAGCTGCAATTGAGCAAGCTGATTACGCTACCTGTGCCAATACTTTTTTGATGTGAATTTGTGCCTTATTTTACCGTTCAAGATTGAGCTTGTAAACCTAAGTCGAAATAAATTTTTTTTTTGTTCAGATACGTAATAAATAAATACATTTAGAACATACAGTTTTCCATTTTTTTATTCTTTCATAAGAAGAAAAGTTTTAGTACTGAGAACTTTGATTTTTCGAGTGTGCCAATACTTTTTTGACTCTCTGTACATATTATATGAAGCCATCTCAAAAAAAGTAACACTGCCGCAATTATTCTAGGTCGAACACACTCGCTGTTTTTTTTTTTGTAAATAATTTAGCTAACTCAGCGATACACTAATATCGCTAAAATCTTCAGTTTTTTGTGTTAAAAAAATTCCATGTATCGAGGTTTCAGTGTAGTTCGCAACTTACGAAAAACGTTTACGCCACATTCTCATGCTATCTCAGGCGAATGCTTTTCCTAAACCTTTCTGTCTACTTTTTCTTGTTATATGATGCTCATTTGTTTGTAAAAAATTATCGTTTGCGTAATAAAGCAGAATCCAAATGAGCCCTATCTGAATACTAACGAAAGAATGCGTTTTTATCTTTATATTCAGTAACTCGCGCTATGTTGATTGTGTCTTCTTATGTATAGACACAAACTTTTACTATTTGTACAAGACATGGGTGCGGTAGGTGCGGTATAAAATATGCGACACTGACCCCAATCGAAATATTTTTTTTTCGTTTTCTAATCCGTCTGTAAATATCGTTACGGCCAACAGTTTGTTCTGGGTTTAAAACGTCACTATGTTTGAAAAGTGTTTTTTTATTGGGTATGAGAATAAGTTTCCGTCCTTTCTTAGAAAAAAGTTACGAATTACTTAACACGTTGGCTGCCAAAGCCTTTTTAGAATTTTCATCGTTCAGTAGCAGTGTCATTTAACAATTTCGGTCACCTGAGGCCAACAACTTATTTATGTTCTTTTTTGTTTCTTAGTGCTTAAAAATAAGTTTTGACTACTCGCGACTTTATTTTGGTCGCTAATTTTGCAGTTATAATGGTTTTTTTGTGTCGCACATTTTCGTGCGACATGGCCTGGGAGATCATAAAACATGTCGTGGGGCCACGTCGCACGAAAATGTGCGACAGTAATTTTTTGTAGTTTTTGAGTTGTATTTGATATTTTTGGTTTATTTTACTTAGTTTTTCACCAGGAAGCGAAGGCAACGAGCTTTTGAAAAACCTCTTGCTGTTATTGATTACAACAAAGCCAAATTAGGTGTTGATATATCCGATCAAATGACCGCCTACGCCACCACAGAGGTGTTAAGTGGTACCGCAAAGTGCCTTTTGAACTGTTACTAGGAACGTCTGCCGTAAATGCCTTTATAATATATAAAAAGGCCACAAACAAACAATAAACCGCAACTATGTGTAGAATGTTTTCCTAAATATTCCCACCAGAAAAATTAATTTTTGCACTGATCTCCATTAAAAAATTGAATTTTTAATTTTAAGTTTATTGTTTTTCTACTGATTTCCATTTGAATTTACATACATATACATTTTTATATTTGTTTTGTTCATGAATGAATTAATTTTTAAAAGAATTAATAAAAAGACAAATTTTAATTTACAACTTTTTTATTATCCAAAAAAATACCATTAAAAATACACAACGGCCATGGGAAATACACCAAAATGTTCACCACAGGCCAGAGAATCCAAATTCTATGTAAAATTCTATATTAAAATGTACAAAAATGTGTGACGTGGCCTCGGGGTAACATTTACGTGTCGCATGAAAATGTGCGACGTGGCCTCAGGGTAACATTTAGGTGTCGCACGCAAATGTGAGACGTGGCCTCAGGGTAACATTTAGGTGTCGCATGAAAACGTGCGACGTGGCAGCCAACGTGTTAAACAATGCACCAATGCCATTGGAAGCTACAACTTTACTCCATCTTTCAGGCAGCATACTGATTCTTCTGACGAAAAATTCGAGTTCTTTTGATTTGATCCATTCATTGAGCCATTTTGCGATGCTTTCTTTCGTGAGAAGTGAACCACTCGCCAATAGGGGCTGACTGCATTGATCGCAACATATGGTAATGCGAAGGTGCAATGTCTGGGGAATACGGCGGGTGCGGCGAGATTTCCCAAGTCAGACCCTCTAAATATGTCTGAACCGATTTAGCAACGTGTGGCCTGGCGTTGTCATGCGGCAAAATCAGTTTGTCATGTCTACCGTCTCATTTCGGCCGCTTTTCTTAAAGAGCTCGATTCAAACTTATTAGCTGCAGTCGGTAACGATCGCCAGTCATGGTTTCAGATGGTTTAAGAAGTTCAAAATAGCTGACAATATGAATATGAATTTTTTTTTTCGCTGTCGAACCAGGTTTACACCTGGTAGGCTCCAACATTTTCGATGCATAGGGTTATCATAAGATATCCATTTTTCATCGCCAGTGACGGTGCGATGCAGAAAACCTTTTCTTTTCTGTCGTTCAAGAAGCATCTCCCACGCCACCAAACGTCTCCCAATATCCCTTTACTTCAATTGATGTAGCACCCAGTTACTTGCTTTCTGGACCATTCCAAATTGCCACTTTGGAAACGTCGAAACTACTCTTTACAAGTTGTACTTGATGGAGCGTGATTACCGTAAATATTGGTTAATATACGTCACGTTCCAGCTGCTCTTTTCCTTAAAAGGTAATAGTGAAGCATGACTTCCCGCAAATGCTGTTTTATTTTGGGACGAACGTAGACATTTGTGATGTCAGATAAAAAAGGATATTTACACCTCAAACGAATGTCAATTACTACGATCGAGACTTCACATATACACCTTCAAATCACCAGTATATTATTAGAGCGAACACAAAAATAGTATCAGCTGCGCCATCTCCTTTACGAGGGCGAAAACTTATTCCCATATCCAATAATAATGGGTATCCCTCTAGAGTGTATTTCTGCTTTGCAAATTTTACTTATTAAAATTATCTGTCGGTCGGAGACGGCCCAAAACCGCATTAGTGTCGAAAATATCTCTAAGGCTACAATTTAGCTGATTGAAATTTGGCAAATATTTTCCCCGAGTCAATTTTTTTATCTTTGGCCTCATACGTCGGTGGCAAGTCTCGTTCAAAAGTTGATCGCTTCGATCGAAGTTGCAGCGATGCATTTCTTTTCGCATACATTTTTATCGTTTATTTTCATTTCTTTGCGTTATGGTTTTCATAGATTTAGACACCTGTTGATTTTAGAATAATTTTAAAGTAAATACGGTAAGTGCAGGTAATGTGGTGGTAGTGAGTGGGCAAAGCCCGTTTATGTCCAGAAATTGAAACTTAAAATCGTTTAATACTTTTAGCAGTCGCTTTTTATGTATAAATATATATTTTGCTTGCTTTATGACTATCTAGATTCTTTTGTTGTGCCCGTCTATATTCGCAAAAACGATCTTGGTCAAATCCGATAAGACTCCCCCAGTAGATTTTTTACCGTCTGGTGTGAGAGAGTCCATCCTTTACATCCAATATACATTTTTCAACATTTCTTGCCGTTTGGTTGTCAAAAATAAAATTCGTATATACGAAAAACTGTCTTGCAAGATTTCGCAATAAATTACAGTTAGTAGGTAATATTTAAAGATACGGTTTAACTGCCAGCCACATTACCTTTCATCCGTTTCATATTTCAAATTGGCACAATATTTATGTTACAAAAAATATTAATTTACACTTTAGCATAAGAATAAGAAAGAAATATAGTTGTGAAAACTGCGTTAAAAACAATTTACAAAGCTGGCACCGATTACTGAGTACTCACTTCCGCCCAAGCATTACCCGCATACGACCGCATTTGATACATAGCGATATGTGCACGTTTGAGCAGTGGAGATTAACATGGCTATTTTCTCTTCATTTTTCTTTATCTTTTTTCGCTTCCTCACTGGCCGAACCGCAAACCATGTACGTAGAAAAAAAATGTCTGAAGAAAATGACAAAGATCTGGAAGCAGAGGATACTTGCCGCAGTTTGGCAGAGGAGCTGCTGCGTGAAATGCCCGATATGAAAGACGAGATCGAACAGGAATTAAAAGATGCATTGTCGAAAAGTAATGATAACATCGAAGAAAATAAAGAAGAAGACGATGCGAAAGCGCCAGCAGCCAAAGAAAGTCCTGACACTGATTCAGCAATACAAGAAGAACCATCAAAAATGTCAGAAAATGTGGATGCTGTAGAAGAAAGTAAAAACTCAGCTGATGTAGAACTGGACTTAGAAAATTCATGTCCGAGCATATCTATTGACACGCCTGCTAATGGCGATGTGAAAGCAATGGAATCGACAGATATGCTGGAGGTTAAGGAAGTAAAAATTAGCTCAACAGAGTGTGGGAACGAGGAGAAGGAGAAAAAGGTGGAGAAGCAGGAGGTTAATGAAACATGCACTGAGCAAATTAAAACAGAAACTACAATTTGTGAGAACAAAAGTTCCGAAGATGTTAAGCTGAATACAGACGACTGCCCGATCGCTGCTAAGAAGCCAAAGTTGGAAATTCCCACCGAACGAAAGTCGATTATTGAAATTCATATCGCCAATAAGGTGGTCGACGATAAAGAAGCACTAGCAGAGTTAGAGCGTATACGCAAGCTTAAGGAGCAAACGATTATCGAATTAAATCGATTGAAATGTCAGGAAGATAAGCTGCTCAGAATCGAGACTATAAATAAGCAATTGCAAAGAAATATAGAGCACAAATGCGATGTTACGACTAATGAGAACGAGGGAATTATTGAAAAGAAGAAAGTATGCGATGTTCCGACTAGTGAAAACGAGGAAATTATTGAAAAGAAGAAAGTAGTTGTGGAAGAGAAAGGGGAAGAAGAAACTGAAAAGAAAATTGAAACAAAAAACAAAGTTGACGAAGGGAGTGCAGAGGAGACAGTAACCGTGGTAACTACGGCGTCGACGCCAGCGTGCGCTGAATCTTTACCATCCATCGAGAATGTTAATAGTGAAGATCCGACGAATTTAACCACCGACGTCGAAATGAGTACCATCACTGCTACGGAGATTGCAACAGCATCTGAGAATGTGACCCGTGAAGAAGAATTGCCGAATTCAAATAACGCCGTCGAAATACTGAAGGCACACACTGATGCGGAAACGGAAGGGAATATAGGAGCGGCAGCCTGCGCAGTACCAGTGCCGTCGGCACCAGCTAGTCCTAAATCTGTACCATCCACTGAATCTGTTAACCATAAAGAATCTACCAATTCAAACACTGGCGACGAAAATAAGAATGTCACCGCTACTGACATATCTCCTGGCGTTACAACTGACGCAATTACGATGCCAACGACATCAATAGAAGTAGCAGCAACATCGACAGCAGTTACCACCACTTCAACAACTGCACCATCTACTTCAATTCCGCCCGATGAGAGCAGTAATCATTCCATCACAGGCGAGCCTGATCATAATTTGCCGCCAGAAGAACTCACTGCCGAAGAGGAAGAACGCGATCGTGAATTGCGCGCTTCACGTGCGACATTTTTGCAACACTTACCCTGTTTCAAGTTGCAGCGGAACTCAGTCAGCGCTAGCAGCAGCGAGGTAGACTCCAATGACAATGCTGCCAGAAGCCAACCCATACCCAGGTGCCGCGAGTGCCGACGGCGCAATACCCAGGGAGTTTCAGATGTCTACTGTCGTTTTTATGAATTTCGTCGTTTACAGTATAATGAGGTGGGTGAATTGCTTGTGGCCGGTTTCCCCAACCCCTATAAGGATCCCACGCCTGATGACTTGCGGATTTGGCAACCGGACAAGCTGAGTGAACCTACTGCAGGTTGGATGGACATTCAAGTTGCGCGCTATATTCTGTTGCATGCAGGCGATCAGTTCTGTTACTTATGGCAGCAAGAAGCCGAGGCTTTGCGTTTACATGAAAACCCCAATACAGTTATCGCTTGGAAAAAGGTGGTGCAGGGTTTGCGAGAAATTTGTGATGTCTGCGACACAACACTTTTTAATTTTCACTGGACATGCGATAAGTGTGGATTTGGTGTGTGCCTCGATTGTTTCAAAGATCGCAAAGAACAGCGTAGCTGTCGCAAGAGGCGTACGGGCGATAAAACGCAACGTGGCCACGACGAGTTTCACTGGATGCTGTGTACCGCCACCACACCCTCCCATCAAAAACACGAGCTACGTGAGCTCATGCTGACGCAGATTATTGCTGGCGACGCACTGAATGTGTTGGGTCGACTGTTGCACGATATACGCGCTATGTGGCAAGTGCCGCAGATGTGCGGCTGCTTGTTAAGTAAACAGGATCTACCGCCGGACACGGAATTGGGAACTTTAATACAAGACATGATCAAGGAGTCACAATTAAAACAGCAAACGAGCGCTTCATCACTGGCTACTGAAGAAACTTTGCGCAAACAGGCACGCATGGAGGAGCTGCACGCCAAGAAGTTGGAATTCGCGCGTGCCAGAGGTATCGATTATGTGCCCGGGCGCGTATGGACCAAGGAGACACTGGGAAAGGATCCAATCACAACAGCTTTTGACAACTTCAAACACATTAACTTTTTACGCAAAGGTTTGGCCGGTCTGCGTCGCTTTTTACCGCCGCGCGCAATGACACTAACATATTCGACCTTGTTGGCTCCCGGTGTACCACACGAATGGCTATGTGATGGCAAGTTGTTACGACTCACTAACGCAATGCATCCTGACAATCGCATACTCTTTCAGGAGGTATGGAAATGCGGACAACCAGTAGTGATCTCGGAGGTGGCGCGTTCGCTGAACCTCGATTTGTGGCGCCCAGAAGCTTTCTGCAATGATTTTGGTGACAAGCCGAACGACTTGATAAACTGTTTGAATGGTAATCTAGTGCCAAATCAACCGATGCGCTATTTTTGGGAGGGATTCCAATGCATTAAGAAGCGATTGCTTGACGCATATGGCAAACCGATGTTGTTGAAGTTGAAGGATTGGCCGCCAGGCGACGATTTTGCTGAAATCTTACCAACGCGTTTTGCTGATCTTATGACCGGTTTGCCCATGCCAGAGTACACGTTGCGTACAGGTAATCTAAATATTGCCAGCTCTTTGCCGAAGATGTTTGTGCCACCTGACTTGGGTCCAAAGATGTACAACGCCTATGGCTCTGCACTACATCCTGACAAGGGCACCACAAATCTACACTTGGACATCTCGGATGCTGTCAATATTATGGTTTATGTGGGCGTACCACAAGATGCAGACAGCAAACCACAATTAGTGGCCACACAAAGAGCAATCGCCTTGGGTGGTTGCGATTATCTGACACGCGCACGCTGTCAATCGCCTAACGTTCTTCCAGGCGCCTTGTGGCACATCTTTCCTGCACGTGACGCTGATAAAATCCGCGACTTGCTTAATCGTGTAACTATCGAAAAAGGCTTTCGTTTGGAACCCGATCACGATCCCATACACGATCAGAATTGGTATTTGGATGATAAATTGCGTGCACGGCTCTTCAAGGAATACGGTGTCGAGGGTTATCCCATTGTACAGTGTCTTGGTGATGCAGTTTTCATTCCCGCAGGTGCGCCACATCAAGTACAAAATCTACATAACTGCATCAAAGTGGCAGAGGACTTCGTCTCACCAGAGAATATCACGCATTGCTATCATTTGACGCATGAGTTTCGGCATTTGTCGCACTCCCACACAAATCACGAAGACAAATTGCAGATTAAGAACATAATTTATCATGCCATCAAAGATTGTTGCCATATACTGGTGAGCGAGCTGGACCAGCGACTCGACGAAGAGTTAGCTAAAGTAGAGGAACAGAATGCAAAGGCGCAAATGAGTCTCATTGAAGCAACAGAACTTGCAGCTAAACTTACCGGCGGAGGTGTAATTAAGGACAAGTAAAGTAATTTTATCACGGCACCCATTTTTTTCAATAACATTTTTTATTCCACATATTTACCATCTCAAAATTTATGAAAGTGCATTATAATATCGTAGTTTGGTAAGTTTATGTTTCGTAATAAAAATATAATTATCTGTAATTTTTGTGAAATGTGTTTTTCTTTATTGGCTGGGCTCTGATGGGGCGAAAAAGCGGTTATTGTACTCGGAATGAATACCTAGTATTGTTAAGGAATTTGATGGTTAAGTTCCAGACCCTAAGTAAGCGTCAATTTAAATAAATATTGGGTTGTTCGGAAAGTAATTTCGTTTTTTGTGGAAAAAATGAAAGACGATCTTCGTATAATGAATAAATATTATATTTAATTAAATTATATTATATATTGGCCATTCTGATCCAACACCTTTTGCCATCTTTCTGGTAGTAGCATGATTCGACGCTAATAAAATGTTTGGCCTTTGCTGGAAAAAAACTGATCCAGGTGATGTTTGACGTGTTCATTTGAAGTAAAGGTCCAAAAAATTTTGCAGTGACTGGAATAAATAATAATCCGAAAGAGCCAGGTCTGGATAATATGGTGGGTGTGGCAGTACATCCCATCCAAGCTGTAAAAGCTTTTGGCGAGTGACCAAACTAGTATGAGGTCTCGCATTATCTTGGTGGAACACTACACCTTTTCTGTTTATTAATTCTGGCCTTTTCTGTTGATGTGCATCATTCAGTTTGCCCAGCTGATGACAGTAGACTTCCGAATTAATTGTTGTGTTATCCGGTAAAAGTAGGTACCAAAAAGTGACTCCTTTAAAATTCCATCAAACAGACAGCATCACCTTTATTTGATGGATATCGGCTTTTGAAACCCTTTCAGCCGGTTCATCTTTCTGCTTCATGATCTCTTGCGTTTGACATTGTTATAGACAACCCATTTTTCGTCCCCAGTAATGATGCGCTTCAAAAATGGATCATTTTCGTGACGTTTGAGGAGTGAAGCACAGACGTCAACGCGACGACACAAATTTTTCTCCGTCAGGACAAATGGAACCCATATACCGAGCTTCGATGTTAAACCCAGGCCTTTCATGTGGTCATAAACAGTTGAATTCGATGAATTTCACCTCCCACCGATCTCACGTGTTGTTATCAACTAATGCCTTTATCGCGTCTTCGACATCAAAATTGGCGGATCGAAATTTTGCAAACCAGTTCTGGCACTGGCGTATTGTCAACACATCTTCTCCATACACATCGATTAATTTATTTCTGGCTTGATCAGCATTTTTACCTTTTCTATTGTAAAGAAGTAAAATATGACGAAAATGCTGCTTATTGCTCTCCATATTTAAAAGGGCACCAACCAAAAATTACTGCGTAGAGTCAATTGAATTTATTCACACACAAGCCTTGCTATATCAGCTGTCAAAACATAAAATGGCAATGCGACTTAATTGAGAAATGTGAAAAAATACAATAAAATCCTCTGTCGGGAAAAAAACGAAATTACTTTCCGAACAACCCAATAGTACAATATTAACAAAATAAATACTACTGTGTGCAAGAGAAGCTTAATTATCATTAAATATAAAATCTCCGCTCTACCAAAAAATGCACCAAGCAAATGTTTACGCCTCTCGGAACGTTTGATTTTTTAACAAAAAATATAGCAATGTATCGAACTATCTGCCCTGCCCTCTTTGTTGTATCATGCGCAGAGAGAGTGCCATTGCAAGGGATACTGCTGATACCGTGATGGTGTCAAAGTCAATTACCAGAAACCTGAAAGCTGGAGGCAGAAAAAAGAATTACTCAGATGGGAGCGCATGTTCCAGGCTGATCATCCATTCTCTTAATTAAGACTAAATAGTTTTTTGAAGAGCCATTTACGAAATATTTGGCTTAGATAGGCGAAGGTGAATCATGATGATCATCATCATAGCAAGACAGTCTTGTGCAGACAATTGCTTCTGCAACTACAGTTCTTCACTTCGATTAATCCTCAACTACGTCTTTCCAGTTTGTGATTCGCAATTGCTACCAATATGCCAGTATTATTACCGATACATAGGCCTAGCTATTTAAACTTGCCAACTCTCTCTCTCTCTATGTACTTTCCGTCGATTTCAAATGAGCATCAAAATATTTCATCTAACTGTATTTCGCAGTAGTAAAAATGCAGTAGCTGTGAAACTGTGCTTGATTTATTGGTTCATTTGGCATTAATCAGCTGTTTCCATCATTTTGTAGTAAACAATTTTCAATTCGAACGGGTCATAGTATCGTAACATATAATAATGATCCGTTCCTTTTGACGTCAACTTTATACATTTATTCAAATATTGCACAATTCTTACAACTAAGTTAACAAGGAAGAGCTTAAAACTAATGGTGGGAGAGAGTGTAAAATGTTGTTGTTGTTACGTAAGAAGAGATTGGTTTAGATAAAGTTAAAGATCAGTTAATAAGGGAGCAAATTAAGAAACGTGAAGAAGAGATGTGAGAATATAAGTACGAGAGGTAAGGAGAGAATGAGTAAAGAAGTGTGTGTGACAATATCATATATCATAACATCGAAAGATGTAGATTGTCAGGTTTGCTATTTAGCTATGGTGAAAAAAAAAATTGTGAGGGGAACTTTGGCTGCACGCCACTTGAGAGATTTTGCACAATCATTTCACATGCATTCACACATTCGTCCAATCAGCCGTTGTTCAGATGGCAACGAAGTGTTGTCATTGGTTGATTCGTATAACACTAACACAATCTCAGTTCTTTCGTAAACAAACCGCTTCGCGGCTCAAGTGACATCAACCCCATCAAATTCGCACAGAGCCGAATAACGGTTTGCTACACAGCACACCTCTAAAAATCTTTTCATCATGCATCATAACACCACCTTCGCGGCTGCCATGTCGACTCAAGTACCCTTCCTCGTTTCTTAAATCATGGAATGTCATCCAGATTGAACTTCTTTTCGATTTTTTTTTGTAATTTTGAATGCTTCAGATGTGGCGCTCTCAGAATAGCCCTTTGAACGATGGATTTGCAGGCTGCAACGTTTGCTATTTCTTTAATTTTTGCTGTTCGAAGGGCGAAATTTGATGCAATTCTAAGGATTTTGCTGGTTTCCTTCGGTGGCAAAGTCATCGCAGATCTGCCTTTGTAGTTCTTACCACATGAGGCACAGTGGCGAACATGAAAATAGCATTACCAAAAAAAGAATACAAAAATCTAAAAATGGTTAATCCATGATCTGATTATTTTTATTTTGAAATGTTTTGAAATATTCTATTCTTTAACTGAATACATTATAAATCAAGTCTAGAACGACAAACAAAATTTTGTATTATCCAAAGATAGAAATTCAAGCTTCACATTAAAAATGGCAGGGGCCATGTAAGTAACGCATTCCGACCAAGTTTATAGAAAATTAAAGAAAAACTGCAATGATTTCTAATTAATATTTAGTTGGATTTTCCAATTTTGTGAATGAGATCTGTGTCATAATATGATAAACATCCCCATACCACTATTCTTGAGCCCCACTTTTAATGGTTTTAGAGGTATTGGGGCTAATTTTCGGAGGTGGGCATACATATTCCATATTATCGTGAACTCGTGAAGCCATACAAACTTATTTTATACTCGTCAGTCCATAAAATATCACGCCACATGTCAGCTGTCCAGCTAGCATGTTTTCTCGCAAATTCCAAACGTTTTCCCTTATGTTTTGGTTTCAGGAGTGGATTTTCCGTGGGCTGCGAGCGGCTAATCCAGCTTTCCGTAGTATTCTATGTACTGTCATGTCAGAAACATTCAATTTTTTTTTTTTTAATTTGTGTCGCTGACTTCATGGGATTATCTTTGGGGGACCTTACAATTCTGCGATCGTCTTGTAGGAAGCTTTTTCGATTTCCTCCTCTTTTTTCCGGGCTTTTTCACAAATTTGATTACATTTGAAATTATTTTTGCTGAAAATGAAATAATATTTTGTATTTTTGTGTAAGATCTTCTATCTTTCATCAATTTCAGAATCTGCTCCGGTTGTTCTGTGGTGCTTCGCTCGACTCAATATAGTCAAAACATAAGAAATGTATGCATGGCACTCACTAAAATTAAAAAAAAAAATGGAAATAAATAATAAAAAACGAACTTTCGTCTAAATCCATGGTGAAAAGATTTTTAGAGGTGTACTACAGATTGATTTATAGGCTTCACAGTAGACCGTTATTCTGCTCTGAGCGAATTTGACAGATATTCCGACGTCATTCATTTTGTGTTTCACAAAATTTAGCTTTAGTGAAACACAAAACGAATAACATACCTAGAATCCAAAGTTCGCCTCAAAATTTTTTTTCGCCACATCTAACGAGCAAACCTGATATCTATCATCCTTGGTCTAAATCTGTGCAAAATTTGATCAATATTCTTTGTATAACCTTAAAAAATTCAAGGTACTGCCATTTCAATGTTTCACTTAAAACGACGCCAATAAAGAACGGTTATTTACGGAGTCGCCAGATTTATTCAAATAAACTCTACACATCTCGAATCCCTTAACCCTTCATAGATATTTGAAAATGAAATTTTCTTTTATATGATTTATAGGCTTCACAGCTGTATATATTTAGGGTCATTTTTTCGACGCAGTATTTTTAACCCAGCTTTAGTGTTAAAGGGGTTACATGCGTCCAGCAGCGACAAAAATGCGCTGAAATAAAAACTGTTTTTAAAAGGGATAAAAATAGAAGTAAATATATTATAAAAAAATTTTATACATTGTTTATTAGTACTTAAACTTTATAAAAAGATTTATTTTAATTTTTCTTTATAAAAATTAGTATATAAAAGTACAATGGAAAAAAAAAGTTGCTCCACGGTCTGCATTATTTCTCAAATCTCGTAGAATAAAGTTGTAGTCGAAAAATTTTGCAATTTACGGTATTTAAAAAAAAAAATATGCGTTTTACGTCATAAATGTCACATTTTTATTATGTTTATAAAATTTTTTTAATAAAAATATCAAAAAGCCGGCTCGACAGACTATAAAGAAAATACTTTCGAATATTAAAAAAAAACCACATAAAAAATTTAAAAAACTATGAGTGCCGGAAAAGTAGTTTCGAGAAAAACGAGTTTAAATATGCAAAAGTTCAAGTGCCACAAACGAAGGTCAGCTACCTGTGCGCATCAAACTCTCGTTGGGCAGTTACATTTTCTACCATAACTTCGTATCTATGGGGAATTTTTATAATCGACTAACACAGAAATACGCCTAAAACTATAAAGAATATTAATCTGTCTGGACGCATGTAACCATTTAAACTTATTAATGTGTTAATATATGTACATACATACATACATATTTATTTTAGTTCAGTTTATTAATCCTTTGGGGACGAGTGTCGGCACATAGCCGCCCAAGCCGCTTTACCGTACCAGACGCGTGTCGGCATTTAGCCTCCCAAATTAGTTCGTAGCTGTAGGGCTCGCTACGTCAGTCGTTCTGAGCGATAAGATACGCATAGGTATAGTACAAGAGTCACGTTTTTATTGAAAGAAGGGCCATTAGCGATTAAGTCTTATCTTCCTTGTAATGTAAACTGACGATGTGAGACGACGGTAGAGTCAGAACGAATTTCAGTTCTTCAATTTAGTCTCTCAGGGTCACTGCCAGAAGAACCAGCAGGCTTTTTATATACTCGTATTTCATATTTTATCCTAAGCACGATGGCTAAGCGATCTACAAGGTGAACGATATGAAGTGTTACTTATTCAAAACACCATAACTTTTTTGTGTGAAATTAGCTTTTATTGATTTCAAAGACAAAATTGTTCAAAAATGATTAAAATTTTAACATAGGTATATTCACTTTAGCTCGATATGACCACCTTTTGCCTTGACTATAGCCTTCAAACGGTCAAAACATGAGTTGCATGCTGCACGAATGTGATCTTGAGGTATTTTGGCTCATCCTCGTATAATCGCTTTTTTCAACGCATCCATACTGGCATATTTTTTAGTCCTCACCTTGCTCCCCAAAACGGACCAGATGGAATAGTCCATCGGATTTGCGTCTGGCGAATGCGAAAGTCATAGTGTAGACGAAATGAAGTGTGTAACACGATTTTTTAACGATTTTTGGTTCACACGAGCTTTATGAGACGGTGCCGAGTCCTGTTGGAACGTCCATGCTCTACGACCGAAATGTTTGCGTGTCCACGGCTCTAAAGCAACTTCTGATTTTCCCGATAATAAGTCGCATTCACTTTGACACCAGGCCCAATAAAAATGATTGAAGAGCGTCCATCAGCGGTCACTGCGGCCGAAACCATTACTTGCGATGGGAAATTGCTTCGAGTGGCCACACGTAGGCTCAAATTCTCCTATGAGCGTTTGGTCAAGTAAACATAATCGTTTTGAGTGTTTATGAATTGCTCAATTAGGAAATTTTTTTCATTAGAAAACACAATGTTAGGAAATTCGCCACGTTCGTGCAAGCGCAACAACTCCTTTGCTCTTTCGCTCCAAACTTTTTTTTGCTGGGGTGAAAGATCGTGTTCTTTTTGGAACTTGTAAGCCTTGACCTTGAGCTCATTTTCAAAATGCTTCGAATGCTGTCTGGCGATTTTTTCAGTTTTTTGGCCATTTTTCTTCCACTTCGACGTGAATTTCGTTCAAGTCGAGCCTTCACTTTCCGAACCATTTCTGGCGTTGTTGCGGTGTTTTTTGGTCCACCTCCATAGCGTTTTGCAATGCTACCAGTATCATTGTAACGTTTTATAGTGCGATACACAAACATTTTATTCACTTTGAGGTGACTGAGCTCACAAACAATGGCTGGTTGTGATTTTCCAGCCAAATATAATGCAATCACACTATTACGTTTGAATTCCATCACAGAAAAAAAAAAAAAAAATTCAACACAACTGAGACGCAAATGCTTTTGATGGCTTATAAACAATATATTGAACTGTCATTAGAACAATTTTGACGTTGATGTCATGAGCTGTTTTACAGATTAAAGCAGTGTGAAGTTGGTAACACTCCATATCGTTCACCCTTTAAAGATGATACGTTAGATAGTGACAGTTCTGACGAATATTATTTTGAATCTGATAAGACGGAAGATGCCGGCATTACTTCGTCAATGTGAACCATACCACCCAATGCCGGAATATAAAATGATATATTGATATCTCAAATCAGAGATACGCTAATTTCAAACCCTGAAAAAATAAAGTTGTTTTGGATCCCTAGCCATATTGGAATACGTGGAAACACCTTAGCAGACGCAGCAGCAAAACTTGCCACTAAATCGCCGTTACACACAATATACAATTTTAACAAGGTCGACCTAAAAACGCAACTAACAAAGCAAATCGACAACAAATGTTTCAACGATGGCAAAACATAAACCATTATTATAAATGCATTAATCCAAGCTTCAACCCTCCAATCTTCCCAGCAACAACCACAAGGCGAAACACGATTATTTATACCCGTTTTCGGCTTGGACATACACGCCTGACCCACAGCAACCTCTTCCAAAACAACAACCCACAAAACCACGTTTGTCAATTCTGCAACGAAGAGACACTTTCTATCCAACACATCGTTACAAATTGTGAAGCATTACATTCAATAAGACAATCAATATCAAGCCACACAATAGAAGAACTTCTGTCCGAAGTTAACGTAGAAAATTAAATTATACACGAATATTATTATATAAATACTTATGTTACGTAAAGCTGATGGCCTAGTCGCTAATGCTTTTTAATTCATTGTGATTGTAATTCATTACTTTTCCAATTTTCAAATAAAAAATAAAATAAAATAAAATAAAAAAAAATTAAAAAAAAAAAATGTTTACATAAATACAACCAAAATTCTTTTTGTTTTTTCCTTTTTTTTAATTTCTTTGTTTATAATTATTTTTTGATTTTATGAAATTTTTTTCTTGTGTTAAATAAAGTCTTAGTTTTTTTAACGTTCAACATATTTATTTTCTTGACTGCGCACTCCAATACCTCTCGTCCTCAGCGACGCTCGCCCGTCGAGCGGCTCCGTCCCCAAAGGGTTAATACGGGTGCATGTTTTGTTTAGAAATATATATCATATCTTTGTGTATACTTAAACAGAATTTTTTATTCCATTTTACAGAAGAACTACCGCAAACGTCCGGGCAATATTTGTGTCTCCAGAAAGATCGATTTATTTGAAGAAAATGAACGAACGAATTTGGTACTTAAAATGATGATAGCAAATCCAGCTACAAGAGGTCAATTAATGAAAAGCAACTACATAAATGGTTAATGGTCTTTAATAAAAAAATATATAGTCTAAAAAATAACTTTTGATACATTACCGAAAAGGAGAACGACGACAAAATGACGGTCGATTTCAACGATTATTTTTGGGTATATACCAATTGCAGATTTCTTTTTTAATTTTGTTTAATATTTTGCATATTTTTTCCTTTTCTGTGTCGTAAAGGGGGAGAAGAACAATGGGTTCGATGTACTCTATCATAATATGAAATTTGGCTGGGTAGCGAGCAAAGAACTCTCGGAGTTCTTTCGCGAAAAGTCCAATATCGAAGAACAAAACTCCAAACTAATGGCCAAGCTAGCACACAAAGCCAGCACTGGCACATTAAACAGCACCTTTGCGCCCGTCTGGACCATACTGCGCACTTCGGCAGAGAAGCTCTCCACGCTGCATCTACAAATGGTACAAAAGCTCACCGAGCTGGTGAAGGATGTCGCCAAGTATGCCGATGAGTTACATAAAAAACATAAAACGGTTAAGGAAGAGGAATCACACACCCTGGAATGCGTACAAGCTATGCAAGCATCAACGGCGGCCGTGCAAAAGCTACGCGATCTCTACAACAGCAAAGTATTAGAATTGGAGAAGGTGCGCAAGGATAATGCATCACAAAAGGACATCGAAAAAATCGAAACGAAATTGCGCAAGTTGCAAGAAGAGTACAAAACGCTGCTTGACAAGCATAATCCGATCAAAAATGATTTCGAGCGGCGCATGACGCAGACGTGTAAGGTGTGACAAATAAAACTTGTGTGAAATTTAATGCTCTCAACGTCTATTTATACACATGAACTTATTTTGCAGCGTTTTCAGGAAATTGAAGAGGTCCACTTGCGGCAAATGAAGGAATTTTTGTCTACATTCTTAGAGATGCTTCAAAATAATCATGACATGGTTGGACAGGTGCGTTTATCAAGTATTAATAAAAGCTTCATGCTTACGGCAAGCAGCATCATTTTGTGTTTTTCGCCAACAGGTGCATTCAGATTTTAAGCGTCAATTTAACGACATGACGGTGGACAAGCTTTTGGAGCAATTTGTGCTCAACAAGTACACTGGCTTAGAGAAACCAAGTTCGTTTGGCTTAAACTCGATTTAAAATATATTTTAATAATTAATAAATCTTTTTTCACACTTTTCCATGCGCCGCTGGGATTGCAGAAGTGCCCGAACTCGAAATTACTCCACTCTCTATACAACAACAACAACAACAGTCCGCCTCAGCCACACGCTTGAATCAATCGGGCGGCTCTGCTGCGGCTGCTTCCAATTCCAACTCAGCAACAAGCATACAAGGTGCCATATCACGAATTACCAGCGGTAGTGTGTCAATAGATCAACGTGGCAATGTTGAGGCCGGTTCACTGGGTAGTGGCGGTGGCGGTATCGGCGCGGCCGGTGGCAGTGGCAGTGGCAGCAATAGCCTACTAAACGCCGACGATACCATACTCGGTATACAGGCATCACCACGTGCAACATCACCAATTCTAGTAAATGCTACAACGACATACGCTACCACCACTACCAGCAGCATCAGCACTACGCCGGCAGGAGTATCATCGTCAAGCACGTCGACTGCTACCTCTACTGTGCGCAGCAATTTCTTGAATTGGTTTTCATCCAGCATTCCAAGCAATAAGCAGCCAACAAATGCCACAACAGGCGCAAACGCTGCAGCAGCGGCAACAGCGACAACAACAACAACAACCGCTAATAGTGGTGGTGGGAATTTCGGTACGGATAGTAATGGTTCTACCCACACCGGCACAGCCATCATCAAAAATTCCCTTAATTCAGAGCTTCAGTCACTGCAGGACAATAATAATCAAGGTTCATTTATGTCGTCTGCTTTAACACAATTACTGTCCGAACAAAATGCCACTACTACTACCGCTAGTCCTCCTATTCTTTCTACTACTACCAACAATACCACTACATCATCCACATCCTCCTCTTTAACAAGTAGGTTTTTCATTTATTTTTGTTCTTTTTCAATTTATTTTTATTATATTTCGTTTTTGAATTTTTAATTTTCAGTTTTCACCATGATAAAAAGGCTATAAAGCAAAACCGGTGAACGGTTGATTTTTTTTTGTTTTTGTTTGACATTTGTTTACCCTAAAAGGAGAGCGAAACAAATGTCGTATAATTAGAAAAAAAAATTAAAAAGTGGAAATTGGCTATATTTTAGGAGTGAAGAGCAAGCCAATTATTACAAAGCCACAGAAGCTCAAAATATTCATGCCAACTTTCAGCAGCCTCACCTTATAGTCTTTTTATCATGGCTTCCCTTTTATTTGCTTAAATTTGATTTACGTTCTTTATCGCCTTTGCTACTACTTTCGAATTTAATTTTTTGTTTGTTAATTGAGTTTATTTTAGCATTTGGTTTCTATTTATAATTTATCTCGTTTGATGCCGCATTTTATTTGTGTATGTGCCGTGATGAAAGCAGATCGGTCGTTCGTCACTCGTTTCGTTTTACTTGTAAATACATAGTAGCACACTTTTATGTATATTTGCGAAGCATTTTAGATAGTCTTCATTTAGAAAAATATTTTGTTAAGAAAAAGTTGCGATAGCGAGTCCAGAATATTTGGTTTCTTATAATTTAACGCACTAAGTAATAAAAATTAAGATTCGATAATTCCATGAAGTAGATATGGTAATTATTTTAAGTTATAAAAGAAAAATCACAACCAGGCATAATTTTGTTTTAGACCTTTTTCCGATCAATATATTAATTAGTTCTTATATTTATCATTAAAAATAACACTAGTCGATTTTAATTTTTTGTTCAGTATCGTATTTTATTTAAAAATGATACTAAATTTTTAATATTGTTTTTCTTTTTTGCGCAAGAACAAGTAATCATTGTTAATTTTAATAATTTTTGTTAAAAAAAAATATTCCTTTTCTTAACACTAAGCTTTTAGCAAACGGCCGACATACTCTATGATCAGAAAGTACCGCGAATGTTTAAATAAAACTAAACAGAGTTAAATTTCAGGCAAATTTATTTTATCTCCTTCAAAATATGACCCGTCTGAAGCAACACACATTTGCCAACGTTTAACCCAGTCCTCGATGCACCCCTGGTAGGCTGACGAAGGGGTGGCTTCAGCTCCTTCGTCGCATTCTCTTTGATCTCCGCTATCGACTGAAATCTCCTTCCACGAAGTGAGTGATAACTTCAACTTGGGAAACAAAAAGAAGTCGCACGGGGCCATATCAGGTGAATACGGTGCTGGCATCATGGTATTTACTTGGTGTTTGGTCAAATAATCCAGCACAATTTGGGTTTGATGCGATAGCGCGTTATCCTCATGCAAAATCCAAGATTTGTTTGCCCACATTTCCGGCCGTTTGCGACGAACAGCATTGCTCAAACACTTCAAAACGGATAAAAATTATTCTTTATTGACTGTCTGGTCTACCAACATACCTAAGAAAAAAATATGGACCGGTTTCCACGTGCGCGGTTCGTTTAAATTAAACATTTCCGGTACTTTCTGATCTGATTGGGTATATCTCGCTGTTTGATGTCCCATGTTTAATGTTGAGAATATAAAAAAAGGAAATGATCATTATTCTTCCGCAAAGAAGAAGAAAAATTAAAATCGAAAAAATATTACCATTGGAAAATCCCAAAATTACATAAAAACAAAATAATAATTATTTTGTAACAAAAAATTTATATACAGTCTGTCTAATGAAAGCGTGACCGGCACAATTCAGAATTAAAGTTCCGTTATAAAAGAATGTAAATGCTGTTAAATAGGCGTATCCTTCTCGCAATACGCATTGTGCAATTTGTTAGTTTTCGGAGAAATTTAGAAAGCGTAAATTTTTCTACAAAATGAATGAACAACTTTTTGCAGCAGTGTTCTTGTGTACAGAACCTAAAGATCCATAAATGTCACGTGCATCCTATAGCAAAATATTTTAAAACTAAACCTACCATGAGGGGTCAAATGACCCATTTTAAACTTTTTGTCAGAAGTTCTTTGAGATAACATTGTTAAATCACGATTTTTTTTAAAAAGTACATCGAATGTATTTTTCAAGATTTACGCCTCTCTCTTGCCAACTCTTTTACAGAGAAATATATATGATCTGCTCTAACATTTTAAAGACGTCTATACATAAAGTATAGGTAGGTTTAGTGTTAAGAACTCGAAAAAGTTCATAAATAAATGCGTGCAATGGTATACCGAAGTTAACCGCGTGTTGGGCACCTGCGACTGGAGATGACTTTTTCGACTTTGGTCGTGAATTTAACATATTTCTTTTATAGCTAACGATTTAAGCTTTCAGGTAGCTTTCAAAAATTTTATTTTCTATCGATTTATAGATATAAACTTTAAAAGCGGATCCTCGAACAGGACGAAAAAAGGCCAGACCCGGGTGCCCAACCGAAGATTTTAAAAAAAGTGTCCAACGGAGGGTTAAAAACGTTGAGACTTCCCCAGAGCAGCTCTAAGAAAAAACACCTTTGCAAAGCAAAATCAGAAAATTTATTTTAATTTTTTTTTTTTTTTTTTTTTGTGATGAAGTCCAGGTTAACGTTGAGTAAAGCTGAAACAGTTTTAAGGAAAAGTCGTGTTAATGCATACAAAGACACGATTCGAGCAGGTTTACGTGTGCAGAAGACCTAAAATTACGGAGCGCATTGAAAAAAAAGCTTGAATGGGCTAAGGAAAATTCAGAACGGAATTGGACAAATTTAATATTCATATATAATTTAATATATTGAACTAAAAGAGATGGAAACTCTTGAACACCTTCTATGTTCTTGCCCTGCATTAACTAGAACCCGAATGAAATGTTTAGGAGCTCTGCAATATGAGAGGTTAGAATGTCTCTCGGGTTTGAGTTTCATAGCTTACTTAGATTTGCAAAAGATGCAGGCTTATTACAAGAAGCCTACCAAAAGGAAACATAAGGGTCAAGCTCCATCTGGTACCACTAAGGTCTATGTGATGGCTTTCAGCCAGCCAGGTCAACCTAACCTAACCTAATATTCCCGGGTGAATATTCCTTTTGAGAATTTAGCTGCATACGTCAGTCCTGGTGTCCTGCTTATAAACGACAACTTCAACGAATTGTTAAGCATTTAGCTAAGGTTCATATTTGGGGCTATTTTCCGGAGCAGGATTTGGTCGTTTATTTGTGTTTAGCGCCAATTTGAATGCAGCTTTCATGTATAAAATTTACCAAAAATCATGATTAGTATCAGCTGCGAAGATGTTTGGAAGAACTAGCCAACCTTGGATTTTAGAAAAAGCCAATAATTCCAACTCTTCGTTCGAAGCCGAAGTTGTGTGAATGGAAACAGCAAAATGGGCATGAAAATTGGATTGACTTTCACAGTCGCCTGATGGCAGCCCTGTTTAAAATGTTTGGGCAATTAGTTAAGCAAAAACTCAAAGGAAAACAAATGTGGACGGTCAAAAAGTTATCGACACAAATTCGGCTCGTTTGTAGCCAATTACTTCCACAATTTGCGCGTGCGCAGAAATTAACACCTAATAAGACTCGAAGATTTGAAGCCATTATAGCTAATGTTGGTGTCTATACATATTATTGGATTTTTTGCACATAAGAAATATTAGAAGAAAATAAATATTATTATATAATGCAGTTTGTTAGAATCGGATTGTTCAAATAGTTTCGAAGTCACGGGGGTCACGCTTCCATTAGACGGGCTGATGCATATAAATATAAATGGCGCTTGCCCCTTTTGTGGGGTATTTGGCCCAGTGCTCCTCCTATTTGTAGTGCGCGTCTTGATGTTGCTTCACAAATGGAGGGACCCACAGTTTTATGCCTACTCCGAACGGCAGATGGTTTTTTATGAGCAGTTTTTTATGGCACAAATACACTGGGAGGTTTGGCATTGCCTGACTTTTTCTATTATTTGGCTTTGCATATCCGGAAAAAATATATCTAAATAAATAAGTAATTATAGTTTTTATTCATATCGCTCAAATTCGAAATGCTTTACGCAGCTGGATGATGCTGATTTTTATTGGCCACATTTTTTTTTTGTTTTAATTTTTTTTTATAATAACGTTGCGCTTTCTTTGTGTAATCGACAAAAACGTACAAAAATTATGAAAAATTTTAAAATATCCCATAAGGGTTTAAAGAAATCTTGACGCGAAAAACACACAAATAACTTCCCCACAAGCCTTTAATTTATTTTTTACAACTTTAACTCTTCGCATCACCAGCCGAAGTGCGAGTTGTACTCAAAATACCTTGCAACGGCAAGACTTTTACTGTTTGTTCTAATGAAAAAGAATGTTACATGATTTCCAAAATTATTTGTTTTCCTCAAACTTCCCTCAAACAAAAAAATAACTTATTGCGGATTATTATATTCTTGGAAGAGAGAGTTTTTATTTGCGGATTATTCTGCCGAATTATGCAAAAGGGTTGAAGTAGTGTAATACCTTCAAAAACTCAATACTAGCATTATAGTCTTCCCATGATTATTCGTTAGGGATGCCAATATTAGCGGCAAGTTTTGATCCTGAGATTTTTAGGGATATTTTAATGTAATCTCGGAATCTTGGTATTACTTTCAATACAATGAGCCAATGTTTTATAAAAAAAAAGAGCGTCATTTTAACTTATCTCTCATGTTGTGCTCTTTTACAAGGTGGCGCAAAATTAATCATCCAATTTTGTTTTTGAATAACTTTTTTTACTAAATAAAAAAATAATTTTTAGACAATTCAAATCTTGTAAGAGATGATGATTTAATTGAAAATGCTTTGAATTTTGTCGCACTTTGCTGCCGAAAGTTTGAAGCAGTGATAATGAAGCCGCATTAACGGTTCAGTGTTGTACGTAATTTTGTGAATAGTGGAATTAGTGAGCGCGCTCCATTGCTTGTCTACTTGTAGACATTTCGTCATTTGCACCTTGTATTAACCTTTCCGAATAGGTAAAAAGGTTTTGAATGTTATTTATTTAGTTTATTTAGTTTAGGAACTAGTTCGTCAATTCAAATTAGTTAAAAAATGTAATACTATTTATTTAAGTCTAGTTTGGCTAAGTTTAATTACAAAAGTACTTTTTAAAGTATTTATTTAAATTAAGTACGATACGAAAAATAATGAACTTAACACCTGCAAAAACATAAATAGCTTGCACACATATTTACTGCACTCCGTTAAACAAATCGAGCAAATTGTATGTACATATATCCCCAAAAATTCATGTTTTAGTATAAAAAAATATTAACGAGTTACAAAAAGAAACAGAGAAACGCAGTTTATCACGACTAAATTTTTAGTAAAAAAAATATTAAAAAAATTATGAAAATACTAATAACGAGTTTAAAACAACCAGAAATACTCAGTTTATCACAACTAAAAAGTATTTTTAGTCAAAAAAAATATTTAAAAAATTACTAAAATACTAATAACGAGCTTAAAATAACTAGAAATACTCATTTTTTTCATAACTAAAAAGTATTTTTAGTCAAAAAAAAAATATTTACAAAATTATGAAAATACTAATAATGAGTTTAAAACAACCAGTGAGATTCAGTTTATCACAATTAAAAGGTTTTTTAACTGTATTCTTAACAAATTGCGTATAAAACTTGTTGACAAAGCCACCGCCCTGAAAGCAAGCGTTACATATATTTTCGAATTAGCAGTGATGCACACTCTTACTGGTCTTTTGCAGGGCGAAAGTGTAAAATTTTGTAATATAAATTTTTCTTTCTTTCATTTCAAATCTTACAAAAAATTACTAAACTTCCTCTACATTTTCGATATTCAAAAAAAAAAAAAAAAAAATTAGGTTTGGCATCCCTATTATGCACAATAGTCTATAACATATTTATTTTGTCTTGCAACGGAAGCTCTGCCTCAGCTGGCCATTTACTACGGACTGCTATTGTATATATATTCTGCCCTTATACTGTTTTTATTTTGACTAAATATTTAAAAATTTCTGATTTGCTGTGCCTGTTTTTATGTGATTAACCAACTCCCCATTAACTTTCTACCAAAACAAAAACAACCTGTGCTTATATCTAGATCAAGCTGCTATCGAACAGCACCTACAAAAACGCACGTCATCGCCAACACCAACCGCCACTAAGCCCGCATCGAGTCGGAAATACACTGAACCAATTTCTACATCACTTAACGAACGTTCAAATCATCTACATCATCATCATCCACATCAAACGTCTGCTAGTGGCGGCGCTTCTGTTGTCTCAGCATCGAGTGCGGGTGCGGCTGCGGGAAATTCACGCCGCACAACATCACTATTGAATATTTTCACATCAAATTCTCAGGGTGAGGAGGAAATCCAAACAAAAGAAATAATGCAAAATACACAAATTAAGTGTTTTATATTTTGTAAATTACCAACACTACTGAAGTTGTGCGCTGGAATGCGGAAATTTATATGCATACATACATACATATTTTCTTCTAACACTGAGTTTTTTTTGTTTACTTTTACCTACAAACTTAAACTTTATGCGGATGCATAATATTTGTTGGTGGTACAGTTTTTTTTCTCTCATAACTCTTCTCATAATTTCTGCACTGGAATATTTTGTCGGTGATTTGCTTCTGTATTAGCCTCTCGGGCACAATAAGAATTTGTTCTCTTATATATTTGGCTTGATTGGTATTATTCTGTATATTAATTTGGTTTTTTTTTATATTTGCTTATTTAAAGTGTTTTATGCAAATAATTCAATTATAAACTCTTGGGGAAATTATCGAAAAGTTAAAACTATATTTACTCGCTATTTATTTTTAGTTAGTTATTTAGCTTTTTAGTGCGAGATTACTTAATTAGCTTAACTTAATCCAAACGTCCACTTTTGCAGGGTGACACTTTTATAGTATTTCAGAAATTCAATACACTTGAAAATTCACATACACTAATAAATAAGTATTTAATTTTATGATATTTTCTATATAATTTAGAAAAATAATTATCCATGTTTTTTTATTATTCATTTTATTTCATGTTAGGGTGAAAGGAGTACGTGTACATATCTGCTACTTTTTGTCTCGTTGCTCGTTTATAGTACTTGTAGATTTCTGCATTTTGCTCTTATTGTCGTCTCACATCCCTTTTCTATAAACTTATTTATTTCAACGCATGCGATTTTGCCAACTACATACATACATACATATGTTTATAATCTTCATTATGCCATCGGTCATATATTGACTAATTTTTCTTCTGCGAATACTAACCCCCTAACGTCTATCAAATTTGTTATTTTATCGTATAATGGGATATACACAAATTTACTTACAAATATTGAGTGCAAGTAAAAATTAAACGACGTTGAAAGCCACATAAAGGCGAAGGAAATTTAAATAGAAAATATTTTATGTTCTATGTACAATGTAGCGCAAAATTAATCATACAATTTGGTTTTTGAATAAGTTTTTTTATTACTAAACAAAAAAAACAAAAGATTTTGAGTGATGGGAATCTTTATTTTGACCTTTTTGGGCTCCACTACAACCAGATACCAGCCGTTTAGTTCACAAGTGTCAATTATGATTGACGTACGACGCCATCTTCCTATGGAGTCATTAATTTTGCGCCACCTTGCACAAGTATATAACTGTATATAGTATACTCAAAACTCACGAAACAAAATTTTAGTGTTTTGTATATTAGTATCTGAAAATTATCCGGCAACTTGCTAGTAAGTTAATTTCTAAGAAATCGCTCTCAAAGAGAAAAATATCAAAAAAGTACATGCACGCTAAACCAATAACAATTTCTAAGTTTTAAGAACAGCTGATTAAATTGTTGGCGGAAAAAATCACTAAAATTAAACATTTTTTCAGCTGAGCTAACTCGTATTAAATTAAAAAACAAAAGCACATAGAATGCAAATTAACGAGGTTAGCAACACTTGATTTTATTTTGTCCACAATAATTTGTTCCGTTTCATCATCGCTGTCAGATGCAGAACATTGCATTAGCAATTGTATTGTTGTGGCAATCACAGCTTTCTTCATATTTTCCTTGCTTCCTATTGCCGAATTAGTTAATAATCAAGAAGCACAAGCGTTTCGTTTTGTATTTCGGAAACTGTAGCAACCGTGACTGGAGGCTGTGGTGCAGAAGTGCATACGTATGAACCTCTATGTCATTGTCATTCAAATAGGTTAGGTTAGGTTGACCTGGCTGGCTGAAAGCCATCACATAGACCTATTGATCCTTAGTGTTACCAGATGGAGCTTGACCCCTACGTTTCCTTGTAGTAGACATCTTGTAATACGTATGCGTCTTTTGCGAATCTAAGTAAACTCTGAAGCTCTATCCCCGAGAGGCATTCTAACTTCTCATATTGTAAAGCTCCTAAACATTTCATTCGGGTTCTAGCTAATGCAGGGCAAGAGCATAGAAAGTGTTCAAGAGTATCCCTCTCTTCCAGTTCATTGCAAAATCTGCTATCGTTGTTTGTAATTTCTATCTTGTATGCGTGCGCCGCTAGCAAATTGTGGCCTGTCAGTATACCTACCATAGTTCTGCTTTCCTTTCTTGACAGGGCTAATACGAATCTGGCGTATTTATTCGCATTCTGGGTACACATGATTTTCCACCTCCTTTAAATACGGTGTACAATGACATCGCTGCGGACATGAAAACTCGCATAGACATGATTTTCCACCTCCTGTCTATCCGTATTTTCATGTCCGCAGCGATGTGATTGTATACCGTATTTAAAGGTTTCAGTATGTCGTTTTCTTGTTCGAATTGTCTGTAAACAGCGCTTTTGGCAATCTCATCTACAATTTCGTTTCCTGCAATGCCCTTATGTCCGGGTACCCAATAGATATGCAACCGCTAATCTCTCTATGGTTTCCCTGCTTTTTTAAACATTTTTAGATGAAATTTCATACGAGTTTATTGCTTTTATCGCCGCTTGGCTGTCAACGTATATATCATATTTATTTTGGCGTTGCTTGATGTCTTTGCGAATGCTATTTTCGCAGCCTTACCTACAGCAAATAAATACTTCAGCTTGAAAGATTATGCAGCGCTCAAAAAGCTTAAATGGCTGCCTGATGTTTAGCTCTGCGCAATAGATCCTTGCCCCTACTCCGTCTAACATTTTTGAGCCATCAGTAAATATATTAAGAGTATTTGGATTAGGTTTCATTCCTTTTTTCCATCCCTCCTATGTCCGAATGCTCTACAGGCGCTGAGTCTTACGGCGGATTTAGCTGCTAGACACTCCGCCGCAATTGTCATTCAAATAAACTTTATACATTTTTTCTGAAATATATTTACTTACGTTTTCCATTTTGGCCACCACTTTTATTTAAATTTAGAACTTTGAGTCAATTCGTAAATTTTAATTCGTGTTTATTTTTACTTTGCGGTTAGCTGTTTCTCTCTTGCAAATTCTTTCAAGTAAAAATTTATCCAATAAAAACTTGCAACTTCCCCTCAAAATGAAATGACATTTTGCTCTCGCCCTTTCCCCTACTTTGCAATACATGATCACCAAAACTTGATAGTTTGTAATTTGTTACAAATTATTGCTTCATCAACAGATCTATTATCTGAATGGAAGCCTCCTATCATAAAGTTGATAAAGATGAAAAGCGAGCAGATTAACTTACTTTATAGAAAATTTAAGTATAATTAAAAAAAAAAAACGGTGATGTATCCAAAGTACAGATTTTCTTTCGGGCTGCCACTATTCGGTTTGATGCATAATAATTAAATAATTTGCATACGTAAATTTCGTGTATATCCCAATAAATTATGAAACAAAATGCTAGGCACTGAAAATCAATTACAATTTCCAACCGTTCATCTCTTCCCCTTGCACAGTGTCTGGCATTTTGCGTAGCCGTCGTGACAAAGCGAAAACTAAAAAATCTAAAAAGAAGAAAGATGGCGAAGCTGCAGACAATATCCAAGAGGAGCGACTCGGAAGGTAGTTTCCTTTAAAATTTTCTTAATTCATTTACTAATTCCTCCTTTTTTTCGCCCCCGTGTTTAGTGTGGATCGGTCCAACAATTCCTACGATAATGACGAAAACAATAAAATGAAGGCGCAGAATTCCAGCGGCAGCAGCGCCGGTGGCCTAGGCATATCTTCTGCTTCAGCGCCGGGTAGTGTAGACTCGTCAGGCGGTGGCGCCGGAGTACTGGGTATTAACGCTTCTGGCAATAGTGCAGGTGGCTTAACAAGCAGCGCTGCTAATGCGGCGGGCAATGCGAATGCCAGCAGCAGCGCAACTGGAAATGGCACGGCTGCAGGTGGTGCAGCCACCACTAAAGCATATGGCGCAAATGAGGTTGATGAAGATGGTTACAGCATGCAGCCACCGAAAGATAATGCTTGGAATGAAAATCACGATAAAAGTATGTGAAAAAATATCAAAAATAAAGTTTTAAATTTTTTTTTTTTTCTAAATACCTACTTTTCCATTTTTCTAGCTGGCAGTTTCTACTCTGACTCAGACTCAGACTCAGATAACGATAAGCCGGAGCGGCGCATTCATGTGAAAATCAAGCCACTGAATAATGGCCAAGCGCCAATGTCTGCAAGTGTGGATGAGTTGCGCGCTACGGTGGAGAATATCTCACTATCGCCCACCAGCGTCTTTTCGGTAAACATAGAACATATTGCCTATCAATTATGCTCATTTCAATAAGCTTTCTTATATGCTTGCGTTTTGCACTTACATTTAGACTTTCAACCAACAGCACAGCAATCAGCAGCTGCAACAATCTCGCATCGCTTCACGTCAGCAATCGCCTGAGATATCCAACGCATCCACACCAACGGCCACGGTGCATCCATATGCGCCACTGCAGAGCCCCACACTCTCCATGTCGAATAATTCTAGGTGATTTGCATTCGATTCGATTTACATTTTAACATATTTTGAAAACATTTTCACTTTTGAGCAGATACGCCGACTTAGGAGATATTTTCTCTGAGTTGGGCGATGTAAGTGCCTCGGCGCCCGCCTCCGCCACACTATCAAAATCCAACAGTCGTCAGATACCGACACCTACATCAACTAGTAGTATTGCAATACCGCGACCACCTTCGCGCCGTTCTGAGATGGGCATGGCGCCCACAGTGGTGGCGGCTCGTGGGCGTATAAGTCCATCACCGGCGATGAACCGTGCAGACAGTATTGGTAGTTTAGAGTTTCGTACTGCTATCGGTGGTATTGGGTCATCGCGTGGCCCATCGCCGCTCACCATTGGCATTTCGGATACGATCCCAATAGCAGTAGCATTCCATGAGATCATACACGCCTACTTTAGGTGCGTCAAAGCGTGGTGCAAATGCTATCAACTCTTGTGATATTTTGTTTTTATTTTGTTTCCAACAGAGGTAGCGACGAGTCGCGCTGTCAGGTGAAAATTTCTGGCGATATGATGTTATCATTCCCTGCCGGCATTGTTGGCCTTCTAGCAAATAATCCGAATCCAGCGAAACTTGGTTTTCGCATCAAAAATGTGCAAAACTTGGAAAATTTGATACCGAATTCGAAATTAGTTCAAATGTAAGTACCAAACCCACTTGGAAAGATATTCAGACAACAGATGTGTTTGTTAAACTGACACTTTGTGTAATAATATTATATAAACAAAGCTAATGTGACACTTGAGTTAAATATCAAATTTCTTGTTATCGATTTATATAAATTAACCAAATGTCGTATACCCCGCCAGCGATCGCAATCAATCGAGCTCCTTCAGTACAATGTTGGAATTCAATATGCCCGCTTTGACCGCTTTGCTGCGCCACCAAGCGGAACACAGTCCCAACGCGTCGTATTTCAATGTGGACATACTCAAGTATCAAGTGCGTTCCAAACCAGGCGCCTCGTCATGTCCCTTCCAGCTGGTATCGTATTGGAAGTGTGAGTCCACATTTACGGCACTCAAAATCGATTACAAGTACAATAATCACGCAATGGCAAGCGCCTCACCGTTGCTGAATGTCACGCTGTCGGTGCCGGTGAACGGTTCGGTGCGCAACGTGCAGTCGAAACCACATTCCGCTTGGTGGGTCCTATTGCACTTTGCCTACTCATTTTACTTAGTTGACAGAAAAATTAAAATGTTTCGTTTTTATAGGCTCGGTGAGTCGAATCGCTTGGTTTGGAATTTCACTGACATCTCACAAAATTCCCAAGATGGAGGCGTCGGTACGTTACGTGCGCGTCTCGAACTGAACGAAGGTCCATCCATACCGGCCCTATTGACTACACAATTCAATTGTGAGGGCACTACACTATCGGGCATTGAGTTTGAGCTGCAGGGTAGTGGTTATCGGCTATCGTTGGTGAAGCGTCGTTTTGTGTCGGGTAAGTGGTGAAGGATTTCTTAAAATCTAAAAAATTACAATTTAGCCTTTCTTAATAATTCGATGGCGATAAGTGAAATGATTAATTTTTAATTGATTATTCAAAACAAAAATCTCGATTCGAATCATTGAGCTGCTTCATCGACTTGTAAAGGGTGATCAATTTGGAGGTATCGGATTTTAAAACGAAACGACGACGCAGAAAATCCATTGTTTCACGGGCTATATGACAAGTAGCGCCGTCCGCCGTCCTGTTTGAACGATCTCCATTCACTGTTAACTGGCGCCAGATAGGCCGCACCAAACGCTTGTTTTTAATGGCTCGGATGTAATGGCTTCGAGTTGCTCTTCAGCCCAAATACGGCAATTTTGCTTATTGACGTGGACATTAAGCCAAAAATTGGCCTCGTCGGTTATGTACACCATAAGTTGGTCTGAGAGCGCGATGACCTTTTCACAGAGCGTCGATTTTCGTAATACATTTGTACGATTTGTAAACGATGAAATGCCAATGAATACTGAAAAATATGCGGCCGTCGTAGCCGAACGGGTTGGTGCGTGACTATCATTCGGAATTCAGAGAGAACGTAGGGTCGAATCTCGGTGAAAGATCAAAATGGAAAATAAGTTGTTTCTAAGCGGTCGCCCCTCGGCAGGCAATGGCAAACTTCCGAGTGTATTTCTGCCATGAAAAAGCTCTTCTTAAAAAAAAAATATCTGCCGTTCGGAATCGATTTGAAACTGTAGGTCCCTCCATTTGTGGAACAACATCAAGACGCACACCACAAATAGGAGGAGGAGCTCGACCAAACATCCAAAAAGGGTGTACGCGCCAATTATATATATAATATATATATATATTGCATGTATATATATATATAAAGAGTTTTCCAATAACAGGTGTTATTTTGAATAGCCCGCTATTTCGGTAGATGCCACTTTTGAAGCTGTCATTTTTTGATATTTGACAAGTAGAAACTACGCCAAAATAATAAAAATGGAACGATACACGCTTAAACAACGCATTGAAATTTTTAAAATGCACTATAAAAATGGTGAACATTTGGCAGAGACGGTTCGTAAAACTCGAATATTTTTGGGTCATCGTGAAGCACCTTGTCGGACCGCAATACAGAAATTGGTGAAAAAATTCGAGCTGTTGGGACAAGTTAGTGATGTGAAGAATAAAACTCGTGCATGTCGCTCGAGAACAGCCGAAAATGTTGCTGTTGTAGCCGAAAGTGTTGAAGAAAACCCAAGTTTGTCCATTCCTCGTCGTTCTTTGGAATTAGGCATTCTACTAATCCGTATTTTGCATAAAGATTTGGGTCTTAAGGCTTATAAAGTCCAGTTAACACAAGAACTGAAGCCGGCCGACCATCAACAACGTCGTGTCTTTGCTGATTGGGGCGTTGAAATGCATAAAAATGATCCGGAATTCCATCGAAAAATCATCTTGAGTGATGTGGCCCATTTCCACCTCGGTGGCTTCGTCAACAAGCAAAATTGTCGGATCTGGGGCTCAGAAAATCCAAGAGTTATTGTTGAAAAGCCTCTCTATCCTCAGCGTGTGACTGTTTGGTGCGGTCTATGGTAAGGCGGAGTCATTGTACCTTATCCTTGTATCCAAGAGTTATTGTTGAAAAGCCTCTCTCTCCTCAGCGTGTGACTGTTTGGTGCGGTCTATGGTAAGGCAGAGTCATTGTACCTTACTTTTTCGGAAATGAAGCTGGGGCAACAGTTACGGTGAATGGATTGCGCTATCGAGAGATGATTAATGATTTTTTATGGTCAGAATTGGATGGTATTGATCTGGACAACGTTTATTTTCAACAAGACGGCACTACGTGCCACACAAGCAACGAAACCATCGATCTTTTGCGGGAATAACACCTCTTATTGGAAAACCCTTTATATACTTAAAAAAATATATATTTAGTTTGACAGCAGTTAGGCGGCGTGATCTGTCAAAAAAATACTATTGTGGAAAAAATACCTCCAATCTGATCACCCTTTACAATATGCGCATCATACAGTAGTACTTATATTAATTTTATTTGCTGTTTTCAGGCAAATATGTTTGCGAGGGGGATGGCGTGCGCAGTGGCGCCACACCAACACCACCGTCTGTGGGGTCGTCTAGTCCATTTTCAGCAAAATCGAATTAGTTGAAAACTATTTAAAATTAATAAGAAAGAAGAACAACAACAAACTATATAAACTAGCAACAGCAAATGTGTTACACGATTTTTCGTAAGTGTACCCGATACTACCACAGAGTCTAAGTAGCCAAAAATAAAAATGATTCAATTTAATTATCTTCAATTATTCAACAGCATAAAAGCAACGACATTTTTGAAAATCAACACAAATATGCATACCTACACACACACACACACACACAGCTAAACAACCGAATAAACATTTGAAAACGCGCTAAACATTTGCTACATAATGTAAAGTAGAAAAATAGGCTCGTGAATTAGTAAAAATTTATTTAACAAAAAAAAACAAACAAAAAAAAAACTCAATGAGGGCACCTGAATATGCCACTTGAAGAACACTATAATGTGCTAAGAAAATTTTGTAACAGATGTATTTGTTGCTTAGCTTTATTTGTTTTAAATGCTGATGCTGCTGAATAGACGAACGGAGCAACTACAATTGCTTGTGGGGGAATGCCGAATTTAAGCGAGAAGTTTGTGCGCGCTACATTCTTTTTATTTTCTCTTTTGTATTATAAATATGAACTTGTTTTGTTTCTTTATATGGCTACGCCTAAGTTTTTGTGTATAGCATTGCGAAAAAACGAGCCAGATTATTGAATTGTCTACCGTTTTTTGTATTCCATTAAAATTTGGAGCGATTATGAATATTTAGCGCGAGAGGATTGCACTTTTACGTATTGTATTGTTAAACTCTTTATTATTACTGTAAACATAACTATATTAAAGAGTATGTGTGTATGTAGATTTTTATATATACATATGTATTTGTATATGCTAATATACCTGTAGAACACTAAGTGTTGATTTTATGTTTATTTTTTAAATGATATAAAGCAAATAAAAAGAAGAGTCCACTTTTCGAAGCCGAAGTTGTATGTGAATGTAATGGTACGTACATACATGCCGACATACCTACATTCATGAAACCTACTATTTACGTGCATACGCGATAACGCCAATAGAAATTTATTATATTCGCAAAAATACACATGACATCAATATGTAAAAATATGCATTTTCCAACTTAATTTTAAAATAAATTCTGTAAGATAGTGAGTGAGAATTATTTCAAATAATTTCTTTAGTCTAACTTTGTTGTTGAGCTTGCAGCCATTTTCCAGTAATTTAAAACTAGTTTTAGTTGCAATGTATTCATCCATTTGCTTTGCTCATTACCGCTTTAATAACGGCGCATGTAAACATGCATAAATACACACACATATAAACAAATAATTCGCTTTTATTTAGAATTCTTATGTAGTTCAAAGAGAGATGCCTTGATGTTTAATGTGAAGTTGTGTTTTTTTTTGTTCTTGTTTTGGAAAGCCAATGAAATAACTATCCTAATTTTTACCCTTATGTTTAATTAAATTGAATTGTAAATGAGCTTTAACTGTAACCGGTGTAAAATATGTACAATATAAGATGTGCTCGAGCTGCAATAATTGCGGGCGTGTTATATTTTATGAGACAACATCACTTCTAAACTCTTCACTGCAAAATTGAGATGCAGCACGAAAAGTAAGTAAAGTTAGTAATAAAGCTAAATTAATATGCTATGATAAACAGAGCTTATTCACCATTTTTTATCTAAAAATGAAGCTCGTGTGGAACGAATTTATTAGTTATTAGTCAGGTCGGATAACGATGCTTTGAGCCAAAGTACTGAGGGTTACAGTACCTGTCCATTGAATTATGACCGATGGCATTTTTCCTGAAAACTTCAAATATCAGGTAAAATGTTTAATCTAATTAATGGGTATTAGGGGGTTTTTAACCTGTTCTTATATGTTTTTAAGAATTTCCGGTCAATTGGCCTGCTATGATTACTGATCCTTATTCTTTTTTTCAATTTAACCATTTTTTTTTTAGAAAATGGGTCGAAAGTCGGATTTGAAATCGGGACAAAAGCAACAAATTGCAGTTCTTTTTTAAGCCAAGAACCTAAACTATGCAGACATAGCAAGAACCGATGGAATATCCAAGGCGTCTGCCGTAAATGTTGCCAAAAAGTGGAAAAATACCAACAACGTTTTAGCGGTAACTTCAAACAATTGCCAAAATTGTCGCCGGGAACGCAACACCTCAACCAGGCAGGTTCGCAAAATCGTCCAAAGTTCTCTGGAACAGAAATGCTTCAAGTCGGATGATTTTAAGAGAGGTTCAGAAATCTTGAGTAAATATTTCGGAAAGTCATTAGTAGGTCGGAAAACGATGCTTTGAGCCAAAGTACTGAGGGTTACATGAAAGCTGCTCTAGATCTTAACCATAGTTACAACCTATAAAGAAATTTTTTTGCGTGTTTGCTTTTCTAGATTATCTCATCAGCTGTTAAATACTTAGTCTTGCCATAAATTCTGAAGTGATAGACAGAAAAAGAAGTGGTTCGTACCAGTGCAGCCAAGCCGTTCGAGAAAAAATTCTCAGAAATCACCTTAGAAAGTAGAAAGTCATTCCCAGTTGATCTTCAGATGAAAGCCTTCTGTCGCTCAACTGGTCATCTTTTAACAACGCGCTTGCAGAAAATTAGACTCGTCAAATGCAAGCAACTTCTTCGGTGGCACGCGGTCAACGGCTATGAAAATATTCTTTCCACAGATGAGAAAATTTTCACTGTTGAAGAAGAAACGACAAAATCTATGCTAAAACTTTTATAGACGCAAAAAATGTTGTTCCAAGGATTCAGGGTGGCCACCATCCAGTCCTAATAGAGTGTAACAATGCACTCATAATCAGGTCTCGTTGATGTGGATACCAGCGACACGAAGGAAACGAGAAGGCAGACTTTTATGCCAAAAAAGGGGCTGAAGGGCTATTTATTGGACCAACCCCATTTTTCGGCTTTAACAAAAATAATATAAAACAGGAAACCAAAAAATGGATCCAAACTAAAATCAGGGAACACTGGAACTGGAACGGCACAAGCGGCCTTAATCACTCCAAAAACAGGTCACTTTGCCTGTAATAAACACTTTAATACAATAGGGTTATCTAGTACAAGATCACGCAGGTTCTGCTGTGATGAAGAGGAGTCTATGGAAGACTTAATTACCAACTGTGAGGCATTAGGCCATAGGAGACACAGAATCCTGGGCTCGGGCCTACTATAGGTCGAAGACCTACAAAGGAGCTGGTTCGATTCCTCAGTATACTAAATAATTATAATTAAGTAAATAGGGATATATTCAGAAACGCATTATAAATGCGCAGTAATTGCAGCGCTGGCAACACTGCCAATTGATAGATTTGTTGACGATTTGCAAAAAGATTTGTTGCATTTATGAACGCGTTTTACACTAAAATGGAAGTATTATTGAGTTTAGTTGTTGACGATATATTTGAAGTAAAAGACGTGTAAAGCTAAAAAGAAGATCACATATAGTAAGATGTTCATTAAAACGAAAAATTCCCAAAAACAAATCTTTTTTCCCTAGTCCCTAATGCTTTTTAATTTATTGTGATTGTAATTCATTACTTTTCCAATTTTCAAAAAAAAAAATCTTTTTTTGAAACAATTAGAAAATTTTCGCTGCGCGATTTGCCCGTCTATTTTCAAATCTTTATTCACTTTTTTTATTTCTTCCGCCACCTTATTCCACAAAACACTCTTTTTCCTCCTCCCTGAAGCAAATTCACTTTCCATGCTCAGTCGGACTCTGAGAAGCAACTTTACTTCCGATGTACTTAGATAATCGCTAAAATCAAGAAAAATGTAATAAAATATTGTTTTAATAACGTATATTTAATATATCTTTGCATTAAAAGCTAAAAAAATTAGTTTTATACTCACTTTTCATCAGACATCATATTAGCGTAATCAGCGGCAGTATTAAAATTTTTCCTGCAAATAATGCGTGACGTTTGATACAAAAATGGCGTTTTGGAACGCGATGCATTTGCAGTACTGCCATATTTGCATTTCTGAACGCATTGCCAACACTGCAAAAGTACGTTGCGCATTATAATGCGTTTCTGAATATATCCTAGGGGCGCACAACAGATGAATCTGGTCGCAGTGCATAAAGGCCTTAGCCTAACTCGTACAATCATTACCATTACCACCCAGCCTCCGTAATGGTTTGGTGGGAAGTGTTAAATTTTGTTAAACACATCCCAAGTAACGTCACCCGGTTCTGTCAAATTCGCTCAGAGCCGAATAATGGCCCTCTAAAAATCTGTTTACCTAAATTCATTCAGCTGGTTCAATTCAGAAATTTTCATTAAATGAATGACATCGACGTTACTTCCCTGAACTTTATTCTCACAAACACTACGTAAAAAGAGCAAAAAAGAAAGACAATACCAAAAATGTTGCAAGTATTGAGGTAAAAATTTCCTAATGTCGCAAGTACTGAGTCCGCAATGAAAAATAAATTAAGCCACTCTTAACGTCATACAGCCAGATTTATTGGAAAAATTAGCAAAAATTGCATTGGTCGAATGGGCCATGTATTTAACTGGTAGCCGAGGCGGACATATGCCGGATGTCATATTACAAAAAATTCTATGAAAGATAGATTATAATAAAATAAAATTCATTCCAAGAATATTTCTGTTTTGTTTTATCATTTTAAGTGCTCCAGCTCTTAAAAGACCCACCACATATACTTCAACTCGAAATCAATTCAATATGTCACATTGGCACAAACATTGCTTGAAGGTTAAACCAGTAACAGGATTGCAATATGGCCAAAATTATTGCATAGCTTGAATACATCCATATGCTTCAAGTGATCATGCCAAATTGACAATAAGCGAACAGGCCGAACCGAACTTCGGTCGAGGTGGACCCGGACATTTTTAAGATTCCAAACAAGCTTTGGCTTTAAAAAATCATATTTTTTTGAATAAAAAAACAACAATGAACATATGTAAGTTTCAATCACATTAATTTTTTATGCATGTAAAAGCAAAAAAAAAAAATTATTTTTATATTGTAATTTTAAAACAATAGCTTTTTAGCACTTTCACCTTGAAAGTGGTATCTTCTATTTGAATAGAGCGGTCCGATAGTACTCAACAATTGTTCACAAGCCACTCAATGCAGAAGCAAATAGATATTTGTGCCCATAATTATCAAAGCGGTCTAAGTCATATATTTCTTCTTTAGTGATATTTAATGAATTGCGTTTGAATGAGTTAAAAAATATTTTCATATTATGCGACATTTTAATTTATAATTTTTTTAGTCTTGATGAATGGCAATTTATTATCAATAAGAAATTTTGTATGAATTTCATACGAAAATGTTGTTTTTAAAGCTCTAATTGACTTAGACCATTTTCAGAATTAATTGAATGTCCTATAAATGACTTAATGCAATCAAGAACTATGAGTTTTATTTGAAACAATGACTTTAATGAAATAATTTACATGAAATGAACATTTATTAATTATTTTTAAAAATTAATCCATTTTTACCAAATTTTTCTAGTTTTTAAGATTCTTAAAATGTTCATGATAAACTGGAGGGATATCTGGTAGTAAACAAATAATATCTTGTATGTTTTTCTTCCGTTACTGGTTGGTTTTCGTATATTTTTAACCGTTTCATGTTTAGAGATCGAATATTTTATATTATTGAAACAAATTCTTCAATGAATGTTTATTAAGGCACATACGTCAAGTGTTGACGTACATAAGTAAATTTCGTGGCTTGTAATTTATTGCGTTACTGTCGTAGCACGGATAAATGTATGATAAGCCGAGTAATGTAACGATACACTTTTTAAAACGTATATATTTATATTTTCCTTCAAACAGTGATTTGAGCATAAATTTACAGTAAAATTATTTAACTCTTATATGTTTAACTACAAAGCTTTTAAATGTTTAGTTTTGCACCACGATGAAGCCAGTCTATTTCTTGTTTCCTATCATTCCCGGCACTCGGTAGAGAAATTCTCCATCATCATCATAGTACACATCCTCGACTCGATAGGTAGCTCCTTTGCGCCATACTTTGCGTGGAATATGTATGCGATCTTTGACGCGCGTTATTTCGAATCGTTTTTGATCCTCAACGCTAATAACAATTTCGCTGCTTTCATATTTCTCAAGCAGATTTAGATCAGCTAATGTGTTGTCGTGTTCGCTCGTGGAAATTATGCCAGTACCACTCGGATTTTGTAGTTTAGCTGCTGCTTGCTGCTCTATACTGTGTGTTCCTGTTGAGTGCTGGACTTCGTTATTCGCAGCAGTTAAATCAGTTGAGGTAGAAGACAAGTCCGATTCAGTTGGTGGTAGTTTGTATTTTTTTAACTCTTGTAGACGCATTCTCCTTTTATCGTGAACTTTTTCCAACAAATACGTCTCATCCTCAGCCGCCGCTTCCGGTGCTGGCATAAGATTGGTCGATTTTCCTGCCGACAGCAGCGGTGCCTCCTTTTTTTCTGCATACTTATCGCAACTTGTAATAATGGATAAGAATTCATCTTTTTTCGGGCGGGGCAATGTCGGTATCTCACTCGACTTTGCGGACAACACACGCAAGTCTTCCGCGCGCCTTGTGGCAAATTTTTGCACATGTGCCTGCAAATCCGGTGGCAATTGCAACAGTTTTGGATTTGTTCGCAATGTTTCCCAATTTCGTATGACTACCTCATCATGTTTATGGATACGCTTAGTGCTACGAGCCTGCCACTTGGCTGATATTATTTTCTGTACAATTTCGATAGTAGCGGGAAAACTTTCCGCCAAACGCTCTGCAGTCCACTCATCAGGATCACTCAAATGTAAGGTACGTATTTGCTCCTTCTCAGCATAGGTGAGTAAGTTTGGTAGTTTGGGTTCCCGGAAGTATTTGTGCTTAATCATATGGTGCCGAATGCGCTCACGTTGCTGAATCATTTCACGTTCATGCTCACGATGTGCCTGGCTGGCTGTCATAAAGTCAGATTCCAAGTCACCAAATCCCTCGGGATCCTGTACGAGCCGTTCGTCGACCGTTTCTGCCATAGTGAGTTGATGGCCGATGCCGGGGTTAGAACGTCGCCCAACACCACGCGCCAGGCGCGATACGGCAGTGTGAAAGCAACGAATTTGAGATGTGGATAACATTTTAATATGTCAATATCAATATCAATAAACTAATTATTTCCAATTAAGATTCATCGTACAACGAAAAACTAAACGCAATTCCCCTTTAAGCAGACAGATGATCAACAGCTGGTTGTATTTAACCCATGTTGGTTTCAGCACTAATCATAGCTATGTTTCTTTACATAGTTTTGTACATGTACACGATAATTTGTAACGGTTCAAGGCGAATCTATTTAAGCTGGTATCGGTAAATCAGTTGATTTGTTTTTCTTTTCTTGGTGTCAGCGCAGAACGAAACATGGCGAATTCATTATTTGTTTTCTAATTTGCCTATATTTTGCCGTTACAATCAAACATATAAAACATTGTTGTTGGTCTATTGCCACCAGTTTTAATGCATGCGCCTTATGACAGTTGTTACAAACTATCGAGGCGAATAGAATACAGAAGAATATTTTTCGCGATTTTGACATCATCATCCTCATAATAATTCAAAACAATATAAACAAAAAGAAGAGAAGTTAGTTGTTTGCAAATATTCAGTGAATGGCTGGTAATATATATTTTGGTTTCAAGATTTGTGATTTTTAAATTATACAAACTAATTAAGTTTTTTTTTTTTTTTTTTTTTTGTCGATAATGCGATGGCAAGAATTGCTTACTCTTCCACTTCACAAACAAGAAATTGCCTTTCTTTTGTTTGTTTATTTGTATTTTATTAATTTTGCTATAAAACCAAGGCAAATTCATTAAAGGTGGTGTCTCTAGACCAACAATAACGTTTAGTAAAATGTTACGACAAAAGGGCGAAATTGTAGAAGAAAAGGAAGAACTATGAAACATGAACAGCCGACATGCAGTTGGATCTAGAAGCTTACGGCAATGGTGTGAATGGAACTGTTTTTCGTCATTTCATTTTGTGCTGGGATTCTAATGTACAGTGCGAAGGAAAAAAAAAAAACAATAAAGAAATCAGCTGGTCTGCTGCTTTCACCTTAAACAAATTCTAAGGATGATAGATTACCAGGTTTGATATTTAGCAATAGTGAGGGAACTTTGGCTTGCACGTCATTTGGGGACTCGGCAGCCGAATTCTACATGATCATTTCACATCTATTCACACACTCGTCCAATTAGTCGTTGTTCAATAGCAATGAAGCAGCATGAGCAAATATTGTGTTAATTTTTTTTTTTCGTATATCACCAACACAATATCAGTTTTTTTGTAAACACACCTCGAGTAATGTCGGCCCATCAGCTAATCTGTCAAATTCGTTCAGAGCCAAGGCGAATTATTACGGGTGGTGCAAGGTGGATTTATTATATGTGACAGCAACCACATATAAGTAAAACCCTACATGTATTTGTTGTTGCGTTTTGTCCAAGCATCTCGTCAAAATCAGTAATCAAATGTAAACATACGAATGTAAACATACCAATACATACAAACAAAGCATATCATTTTGACGTAAGCCATATCTACGGCGAAAAATTCAGCTGGGTGAATGCTGTCACCGTAATAAATCCACCTTGGGGGGGTGTTGGTAAATCAGCTGAGTTGTTTTTTTCTTTCGCCGTGTCCATGTGGCTGTCAGCTCAGAATGAAACAAGGCGAATTCACAATTGATTTGACAATCAATTGTACAGGACAGTGTTGTTGGTCTAGTGCCACCACCTTTAATGGATGCGCTTTGTCAGAGCCCAAAAACGACCTGTTAAAGAGAAATTTTTTCATTATGAATAAATTCGACTTGTTCAAAACTGAGGGTGAAGTGCGCGATTAATCGATTCAAGAATTTTACCGTTACAGTTGTTCTTTGAATTTGCTTTGTTAACGTCAAGTTAGTCCACAACTATTTTCTTAAATGTGCACGCTATTTTAATAAGTGTGTATAATTTTATTATAATAAAAAAATTGTAAATGTTTTATACAAATTTGTGAAATAAACTTAAAATGTAAGTGGGTTGTCTTTTGAGTGAGATTTTTAGAAATATTCGAGTTGTGTCAGAAAGCTCCTGCAATGAGATCGCCACCGGTAATAATAGTGTCAGAGGCCACAATAATTTGAGACCCATTAATACGCGAAATTAATTCGCAAGCACCAATCTCTGCATATGTGACTCCTCCAAGTACGAAAACAAAGATATTCTGCTTACGCATCGGGAAGATATCCCTAAACTCGTTTAGTTTGACGGAGTTGGCGTAAGACTTTGCATTGAGTGCTGTGCCGTCTGCTAAGTGCATCGTTAACTTGTCTACCATACCCAATTTTGTGGCGAAATCTTCTGCGGATTGTGCTTTTAGTAAGTAGGAACACAGTTGTGCTGTAATGGGGATATATAGATTGTTGAACACATAACTAGGGCAGCCGCTAGCTCCATTCGCTGTAGTACCACTACTACTCGCTGCTCCCAAACTCGCGGGCGGCGGCTCAGCACCAGCAGACGATACCATTAATCTGAGCCGGTTAGCATTTGCTTGAAATTCGGTTTGTTGGAATTTTGGTATTGGTAGATTTGACAGCAATTTGGCCGGCGTGTTTGCTCGCTCCTCCTCCCAAGCAACCGGTAATAATCCAGCCATTGCCAATTGTTGGAAAGCGGCTAGGTGCTCTTGGCCAAAGTAGTTGCAATAGTTGCGCGCAAATTGTATCACCTCATCACTACTTATACCAGCACAGATGTGTAAGAGGCAAAGTAAGCGCAGAGTATTGTATTTTTGGCCATCGGATGTGAGCAGCTCATCGATTTCACTGAGTATACGTTTGCGCGCCACATTGTTGAGTATGTCTTCCTCAAGTGACTGTATGCGTCGAAAGTTGCCGCCTAGCATCTCTATTACTTGTTCGCTGGCGTTTAAATGGTGCATTACCTTCGTTTTTAACTCGGTAATTTTGGGTAGCTTACGCGCTACATAGTCGTGCATCTCATCAAGCTTCATATCGTTAAGTTTTTGCACCTCCAAGCCAATGGTTTTCGCTTGTGCGCGTACTTGACTGCTGGCCTGTGCGAAGTGTTTGTAACGATTCTCGCCATATATTTGATCGCTTAGCACGTTCATGCGTATACTAGGCGGTTTGGCAGACCTCAACTTGTCGGCTGGTGGATTTGCAGTTTGTTTTTGCTGCTCAGTTCGAGGTAGTTGGAAAATTGCCAATTTCTGCAGTGAAATTTTATTTGAAGTCGTTTGTAATTCTATTTCAGTTGCACGACGACCAAACACTTCTAATAGTAATCCAGCATAAATAGCGGGCGTAAGTAAACTTGAAGCGTAATCTTTGTCACGATCAATAATGAGCATAGTGCTGAACTCTGACGGTACTTCTTTGCTGCTGCTGTCATTGCCAAGTTTTCCAAGTTTGTGCAACATTTTCACTAAATTTGCTGAATGTTCACCGAAGGTGAGCACCAATTCAGGTCGTCCGCACACAGCTTGCAACAGGCGTAACGATTGTGCTATTGCTGGTAACAAGGATGTGTCCTTACGTAAAAAGAGCGTTGAGAATACCTACATATGTACATGATTCTCTTTATTGTTAAATTTCAAGCTAATTCAAAACTAATCTGGCAGGTACTCACATTTGGGATTTCCATGCTGAGTACACCTTGGTCAAGACAGATGAAATCCCAATTGTAACGATGTAGCTGTACCAATCCGTATAGTCCTTCTTCTTCTAACAAATTATGGAAGTGACTAAAACAGCTGGGCACACAAATAATATGAAAATTCTTTACAGCTGCATCCATGTCGGTGGGCTCTTGCCGTTCTAATTGGTGTATGTGCCGCAGTACATGTTGAAATATTTGCAATTTGCTATGTATTATGTACACAAGTACTTGATGTTCAGCTGTGCGCGGAATAATATGCTCTGCATCAAATTTGAAAATACGCTGAATACCTTTCAGTTTTAGCCAGGAGGCAGCACAAACATGTTCCAAAGGCTTAATGAGGGCCTGCTCGATAATAAGGTCTTTTTTGCCTGGTATCGAACAAATTATAGCCTGCAATTTTTCTTGTGCAATAAGTTGGAACCCCTGCAATCTTTTATCCAGGGTGAACTCCATTATGCTTATAGTTGATGCTGTGGCAATTGCTTTAAAACACCTCTCCAGCAAAATAATTTGTTCGCTGATTACTTGGCCATAACTATAGTTAGATGCGATTTCTACAAGTTTTCCGAATTATGACTCAATATAGAGTAATAATCAAAACATTGTAGACGTGTTGTTTTCAGATGATACAAGCGATGTCAGAAACAGCTGTTTTGTCAATACCACAAACAAAGAAAACAAGAAAACTGTTTGAGGGAGAGAGGTGAATAAAAAGTGTTGCATTACAAATGGTATCAGTGCTGTTCAAGCAATAATAAATATCTGTGTGTTGTTCTGAATAGTTTACTCACGTGTTTTCGAACCCAAAAAAAGGCATTTTGAGCGATTTGGTTCTCACGTCAGTCTGGAACTGGCACTCCAGCAGCATTTCTCGTACATGTACGGGGAATGTTTCTGCTGCTACAACAACAACATATGCTTTCACTTGCAAAATTGTTACTTCCGTGGATTTTGTATTAAGAACAATATCCTAATGAAATAAACAAATTAAATGTTTGATATTTAGAAAGCTGTGATAAAAGGTAGTTTAGAAGTAAGTTCTCTATTTTCTAGCTTAAATGAATATAGCGCCAAAGAACACGTAAAGAATCTAAACTGATTCAAATTAGTTCCAATTGGAATTTGGGTGCTTCAGTCGAGTTTTGTTAGTGAAACGGATCGACAACTGCGCCTTCTTGTATTTATACGTTTCTTAATTGCTCCTACAAGTTTTCCAAGTCGTGCATGCTCGTATTCAAGGTGAATTCAGTAAAGGAGATATACCAAAAGTCATTAGATCAGCATAAAGTTTTCTACCTTATAATGTCACGACGAAAGAAGGTAGGAAAACAAAAGAACAGGACGAAATACGTTGAACAGCCGAATCGCTGTTGAAGCTAGAACCATATTATGCTTGTGCGTAAGTAACGGCTTTTCATCAATTCATTTTGTGCTGACATCCTAATGTAGCCTACGAAAGGACAAAAGAAAGTACATCTGCTGTTGTGTCGAAGAATAGCATGAAATGAGTATTACTTGTAATGGATTAGAATGGAAATCTTTATCAACACGTCCGTTTTTATGGGAGTAAGTAGCATAGGTATACTTTTTAAAAACTCTTCGGCTCAATAATATTTTAAAAAAGAATGCGCTTTCCAATGAATGATACTTTTTACTAAATCGGAAATTGAGAAATAAAGTCCTTTTTCATCATGTCCTATTGATAATGCATAGAAACCTCACAAAAATTACGCCGTATAATGACAATAACAATAAAGTCGTGTTATTTAGATTGTGCGAAGGAAATAAAGTGTTAAATGCGTTACCTGCTGGTAGTGGGAAGAAAAGTTGAAGCTGGCAAATACTTGGCTTCACTTAGCTTCTACACTCGGGATGCAGTTAGCTTGAGAAATAAATGGAGCGCTTTGCTGGATTGGGTTAAAATCGCTCAGGCGGTTGCGGCGTCAATTTGGTAAAAGTTAAGCATATTTGAGGAACCTTATACTGTTTTCTGGGCCACATAAAAAGAAGTTTGAACTTAATTTAAACAACTGAAAAATGTATGATATATTTTGAATATATTCTCCATTGCTTCAATTGCGCTTGCTAAGTCAAGAATAATGGAATATAAGAATGCACTCTCTGAATTCCCTTTGACGTTAACGCTGCGAATATACAAAGGAAAGGAAGAGAAATTACCAATTTGAAAAGAGGAAGAGTAAAGGAAAGCAATAGAAACAGTTAAGCATAAGAAATCATACAAACTTTCTTAACACGGCGTCATCGGCAAACAAACGCAAAAAACCCACTTGCTTTCACAATTTAACATTTAATTTTTGGTTTCACAATTTAACACGTGGTACTTTATTATTTTAGTTTGTTATATTTAAAAATCACAATATTCCCAATCTATGGTGACGTCAACTGGTTGTCAAAATCGCGAAAAATAAAGTACCGGTTTTTGGAAAGCTTTCTGTATTCTAAAATACCCTCAAAATACAACCGTGCGCATTTGTTTTTGTTACAATTCCAATTGTCATATGTTACGGCGAATTCAGCTGCGCTCATGTTATTTGCGAAAACATTTCAGAACTATGTTACCTTGTCGCGCCCCCTCAAAAGTGCTCCAACGACGTAACCAACACATGGCGAAAAACACGAATTGCCAGTAGCACATATTCAAACGAACATAAATGTACAGCTGCTAGCGGCGCAGCACTGTATAAAACCCAACAAGAATAAACAGCGTAAAGGCAGCATAACAGCAGAGTTTGAGACATCGCGAAACAAGTGAGGTAAAACAAGTTTTCGATGGAGAAATGTATGTCAAAATTACAGTCAGTCGCTCTGTAAACGCCATCGTGCTCGCATATTAAGACGCATGTTTAAGGTGTACGAAATTTTCAACGCGTTGCTGTGATTTTCTCGCTCTACACACACGTTCAATTTGAGTTTGATTTTATTAATTAATTGCATTGAGTGAGTGTGAGCCTCTTGCAAATAGTTAAAGCAGCAGTGGGTGAAATTGTGATTGAAATCAAGCAACAACATTTAACGAGAAGTAAATACAAAGTAATTTCCTATTGATGGTTGTTGCTTGTTAAATTCGAAAATTCGATGTATGAAAAATTTGTGAAGAAATATTAATAATGAATACGGGAGTGTATTAACATAATAGTGTCGTTGAAGGTAAATTTTTAGAGGTCTTAGTTTAAAGTGTGTGTTCACAATTGATAAAGTAGATACCATTAAATAAATTTCATAAATAATTGCAAACGGCGATATAGTGAAGTGGTTAGTGAGTGAAATTCGCTAAAGAAGAGCGAAGTAAAGAGAATAGAAAAAAATATAACAACGAGCCTGTGAGCCGAGCATCGTACAACTCACAGCAGAAAATAAACAAAACAAAGTGTATTGATATTCAGAAAGAGGCGAAAAAACGATTCCTAAAAATTATTCTAAGGTAAATACTCCTGGAAGAGCATCATCACTTCTTGAGGAATTTAATCATGCACATAAGGACTAACAAATTACCACTAAAGACCCACATACTTATTATATACACAATACCACAAATTAAGACAAATTGAGAAGTAACACGTTTAAACAGCAGACGAAAAAAACTATTAGAAAAAGAATATGCAAAAGAAGCAAAATGACGTTTGTGGTAGATGTTGGCGCCGCAGTCAACATTAAAGTGGCCGTAGTTGTTATATCCCCTATTCACCTTTTCGTCACAATTGTGTGCTTATTCGCTCACCACATTTTTAGTAACAGCGGCTAGCGCTTCTGTCCGGCTCGTCTCGTGTCTTCTGGTCAGCAAGATAATAGCTACGGCGACAGTGGCAGCGGCAGAAGCAATGACAGTCGATGTAACAACATACTGCTCAAAGTCTGTTAGCAAAGATGCGGGCAGTTGGCGGAGGTGGAGGTTGTCAAATGTTTTGGATTTTCTTACTTCTGGTATTTCGTTTACCGCTCACACCAAAATATGCCCGCTCTCTCCAAATCTCATGCTCGTTGGTTGTCGAAAATGCCGTTTTAAACTCTCATCAATGAGAGTTCTGGAAAATTATGAAGCATTTGTTGTTTATTTCGGCAAATCAAAAATTTAATGTTTTTTTTTTATTTATTCTAGAAGCTATAATAATAATAAATGTACAGATGAAAAAAAAAATAGTTCACATGTGCACTTCTCGCTTCCTTTGGAGGCTGTCTGCAGCTGAATTATTAAGGCGCCAGACGACTGGCCTGAGACCAGTAATAAAACCGATTGCCTAATCGGCAAAAGATGATTAAAATTAAATTTTGTTATTGTGTTGTAGTTTCGAATTGTTGAGATGTTAAAGCGAAGGTGAAAGAAAGTGAAAAGGTGTGTGAGGTATTAAAACACATACAAATGGACGTATATGCAGAAGGATACCCTTGCCACTAGATTATATGGGAAAGTCAGAAGACTTATTTATTCAATACAATACTACTTTAAGTGTTTGTTAGACTAGTAATTAGGAATCATGCTATTATAGGTAGTGCTTTGCTTTATGTTAGAAACAATTATATTTTACTGATGACTTTAATCACTGTAAAAGTTAATTGTAGTAAAGATTTATATACGCTTTTCTCAGTTAGCTATTATTTAATAGCATGTAATTACTGAAGTATTAATATGCCTGTAAGTATGTTGAGCTCCAATAAGTTAATTAAACTGCATGCAAGAAACATAATCCTGCATACTTAAGAATGCATTTTATAAATATTGAGTTCACTCATAATTCATGCCACTGAAATGCATTACGAAATTTCCATTTAAGATGTGAAGAAATTACTTATTACTCAATCTCTAATTACTTGCTGAGTTATTAATATTTCTGAAAGTGTGCTGAAAATCCAAATGTACTCGCAGCAAAATGCTTTCATTTACATTATTTGGCAACCTTCCAAAAAAAAAAAAATTGCCGCTGCTCCTACTACACTTCCACAACATACGACAAAAAGAAAGAAAGAAAGAAAAAATACATGGTTATCTAAACAACGTTTGCTCCCAAGTGCAATGGTACACAAATTTACGTACAGATGTAGAAAACTAAATAGAGTCATTATTAAATTTTATAATTTTTTGTAAAGAGTTGTACTTTCCTTTTTTAATGCGAATTAAAATTATTAATATCTTAGGTGTATTTTTGTGGACATAAATATCTTGCTAATGGAAAATTTTGTAGACAAGTGAACATAAACTTTTACTACTTGAATTGTGCAGTCCATTCAGAGAACCATGGGAATATCTAAACAATACTCCAAGTCCATGAACACCAATTATTGAGTTCAGTAAGGCTGAAAATTCTCAAAGGAAAATTGCTACCCGCTTTGATTGTTCCACAAAAAACATCGGCATTCATGTGTCGAGTTGTGTGCGGATGTCACATGTTGATCCGCGCTATAAGTTGATCGGCTGTTATAAATCGAATGAAATATTAAATGAAGTGACAGTTTCTTTATCAAGCGCAGTTTTAAGGAAGAAAAAAGTGGTCTTTAACGAGTTCCGAGTAAGAAGGAAGCGTGTTGACTTGGCGCGTGTTGATAGATAACCGGCGAATCTGTCGAAATTTTTGCGTCTCAAGTGTTCAAAGTAAACTCTAATAGCACCAAATCCACATTATGAAGTTTAGTTTCTGTTTAGTTGCCCACTTCTGTATGTATGGGAGCAGAAATATCTTTAAATTTTTGTTGTAGTATGCAGCGGCGCGAAGGGAAATTATTCACGCTTTTATGGCAATACAAAAAATTAGATTGGAATTTGTATTTGTATAGGCACTGTTACGAAAAGAAAAACCTGCGGAGAAAATGTGGTTAATCAAGTCGACTAAATGTATTTATAATTGTGTATATGTATGCGTGTGCATCCAGCAGAAATGCGAAATATTTTTTTTTTTTTTGCAATTGCAGTGAAAATAAACATTTATTTCATTTAACTTTTAGCAAACAAATATGCATTTAAAATGTACGCTTAAAAATTGTAAAAGTTCGAAATAACAAAGTTTAAAGAAAGAGAGAGAAAGGTGAGCAAAGCAAGCAATATAGCGTTGACTTACGAGGTACTGGCTAGCTGATTTTCATTGTGTTAAGTGGTGCTATCATTGCGTATTATATGGTCTATGTACGACCAACAAAAATACTTCGTGGAATTGAACATTTAAATTATTTTTTTGTGCTTAGTCTATAATCAAAATGTTCTTACATACTATCAGAAAGTGAAAAAAGTAGCATTTTAACGGCATAAATTAAAAAATTGAATTTGGATTATTCACAAAAGATGACTTCGACAGAAAAGTGGAAAATCGAGATCAATCGAATTAGTGATTTAGAAAAACGCTCTAAATGTAATTTGTTTTATCATTGCCACCCAAAAAGGTATAGCAAAATCAAAGGGCCTTTTAGGGAAAATTACAATTCCAAAATGTAAGGGCAATCAACGGTTCCTTGAAAAATTCCAAGTGCGAAAACAAAGGAAAGGCATGAAGTGATTTCTTCTATGAAGAACAGATCAATCGGAATCGGCTCAAAGAACTATAAGGAGCGTAAAGCGTATTTAAGGGGGAACGCCACTGTGAGGGGTCAAAAAATAGTAGATTTTTGGGAAATTTTTTTTGTAAGTGTTTTTCACCATTTTTTTGATTTTCAACAGGCCCAAAAAAATAGTTATTTTCAAAATTTGGAAAATCGGCTACGTACAACGATAGCCAATGCGATAACAAAAATTTTGAAAAAAAAGAAAATTAAAATCGGTTCATTAGTCTTCGAAAAATTGTTGCCACCGTATCAAAAAAAGTTGTTTCGAGAAAAACGCGTTTGAAATAAATCATCGTATCGTAAGCGCTACGGGGCCGAACCGACGGGCGTTCACTTAAGTGCACATATATTCGGGAATAAAGCGAATTTCGCTTTAAAAGTTTTACCACATTTTCTTGAGTAGTTACGCTAACAATTTATGCAAAACAAAATGGTTTTTTTTTTTTTTTTTTTGAATTTTCACAGTGGCGTTCTCCTTAAAACATTTTCAAGGCGTCCAATCCCATCTATCTTAAATTGATGAAACGGATGGCAAATAGAAAGGAGCGTACTAAGAAAGTTTAAAGTGTACAATTTGAGGGGCTAAGAACTAGAAAACTCAGTACTATTTCTTCTGACGAAGCCAAACACAGCCTTTGATTTTAAGACTATAAAACCAACATGGCTGCTAAATGGTTAAACATAAATCTTGGTTGGTTGATTGGTTTAAGTGGTGATTCGTCTAGAATCAAACTAGCGCTTCCGCACCATTTTGTTGCCACATCCTCGTTACCAACTTGTTTACCAGTTATTTACAGCATGACTATATCCAGTCTGTGCAGTTCAGGAACCTTATCAGCGGTGTTTGCCCAGGGTTAACATTCTGTCCTTCCATAGGGTAAGGCATTCGCAGCGGAAACGGAAGATTGTTTCCTTTTTCTCCAGTTGTTTGCAACTGTGACAGTATGTGTTCTGAGGGATGCCCATTTTGGCTGCTTGTTTTCCCACAGACCGTTCTTCAATGCTTAATTCCCAGCTACATACTATACATCTTAGATTCTTAATTTATTTCATAGGCTGCCGCGTACACCTTAAAAAATGCAATACGTGGTACCGAAAATGTTCAAGGATGATAGATTACCAGGTTTGGCCTTCCGCTATGGTCAAGCGAGGATTTCGGCTGCCACGTCACCGGGTAATCGGTAGCAGAATTCTGACCACTCATTACACACGTATTCACACACTCGTTTAATCAGTCATTCAGCCCGCAACGAAGCAACATGAGTGAAGACTGTTAATTTTTTTTCGTATATCATCAACAAGATCTCAGTTTTTTTTAAACAAACTGCTCTCATGACGCCTGTTACGGCAGCCCCAAGAATGATATAAACAAGATTGCGCCCATCAGAGCGTACGTGACGTCACGTTTGCTGAGTTGTGCAGTATTGCCAACCATTTGCTCTTCGCAATAAATTTAGTGCTTTTTTATACCGAAAATGCGACAATTTTTAAGTTTGGTGTTTGTTTCTTTTTGTTTTTAATTTAAGGCTACCGAGACTTTAGGTTAAAAAAAAACTGTATTATTATACAGAAGAAGTTTAAAAAAGGCCACTCTGAGAAAGTTAAATAAAACTAAGTGAATTATTGAACTAATTTTTAAAAAATGTATATTTTACAAAATTATAAACATTACATTCAGTGCTGTCAATCATTTGCTCTTCACAATTTTTTTACTCTTAAAAAATTTGATAATTTGAAAGTGAAAATTTTATTTTTGGCTCCATTTAAGGCTATGCAAAAATATTAAATGCCCCTCTCTCAACTCTTCTTAAGATTGAAAACCTTTTTACACATTTTAAAAAGCCTTTGAATTTACTGAATGCGAATTGAAACCATAGAGGTGTAATCGTTCCTCCCGGCCATCAATCCTTAGTGGGACATAGGGCATCAATAGATGTATTCATTGTAAAAATAAGCCACAAAATACCAGAAAATACTAAAGAAACTATACTGACTTTTTTACGAAAAGAGTACCTTATCTAGTTACAGAACTTCAAATATAGCAAAAAAGTCGTTCCCTTAACAAAAAAGTTTCGCTTAACAAAAAAACTCATAAATTAAATTGTACATAAGCATAACACATTTATTTAAAAAAAAACGCACATTCTACAGACAATTTGTCACGCATACAAAGTTCTTTAAGTAACACAATAAAAATTTCGTGTTTTATTTTCTTTAAATGGGCATTTAGTGCATTTTTATATCCAAAGCTAGGCAACTCTGCAGTACCGAGAGAGAGATTTGACTGCCGAAAGCAGAAGAACACCAACAACACCGCAAATCGCGGGCAATGCCACCAGATGTTAAAAAAAAGTAAAGCTAAATAAAACTGAGTGAATTATTTAAATAATTATTAAAAAATGTATATTTTACAAAATTATAAACATGACATTTTAATTAGAACAACTAGAAAAATGTCATGAAGAAAGAACTAAAACTCCGAGACACAAAATAATAAAAATAACAAAAAAAAAAAAGATAAATCAAGTTACGAAAATGGTAATCTGGCCATACTGGAGCTAAAATCACGTAACTAGTTGTCAAATTCGCTGAGCGCAAAGTAACGGGACCACGATGGGCGCTATCTCATTATTCTTTGCATCATGCGGCAGCCCATCAGCTGATTCTTTCGAATTCGCTGAGAGCCGGTTAACGGTCTGATATTCGCCACACCTTCGAAATATTTTTCAAAATGGTAAACGTCATTAAAGTAACATGAAATCATTTGTTGACATTGAGAGAGAGAGAGACCCGATTTAGGCTCCAGGAGCGCGGTTTACCAACCTAAATTTAAATTATAATCGTGTCAGCGATTCTCGTTAGCTTCGACAATAGTTTTATTTCAACGGCGTATAACATATTGTTGGAGAAAGGGAAGCATAAACTAATGTCGTTTATAAAGAAACAAAAAGTAGCGGCTAGCGAATACTCCATTGGGAAACGCCTGAAGCGGCAACGAAAGTATCAAACGAAAACTCTTTTAAAATAACAACGCACCGCCTGCGACACAAATATGACTTAGAAAATCAAAATGGAAGTATATCAAGTCAAAAGCTTTCGAAAAGACAAGAATCCTCCAAAAGTCTGCAAAGATCCTATACTAAAATATGCAAGATAACGAGAGCACCCGTTTTGCAGAATTGTAGCATTCTTAAAAGAAACAACAATAAACAGCTAGCACAGAGTCGCATTTTTTTACCTACGCTTTGTTGTAAGGAAATATGCACGGACATATGTAGGAGTAGCAATTTTTGCATGTATTGGACTCTTTTCTTGTATGTGCTTTGTTAGTGTATCATTGCACGTCTTGAAAACATTGTGATTTTTTGGCACTTTACAAGAGTTTTGCACCACATAGTGAATCCACCTACTGTGGAGAAATACTACCAGGTATCCAAAAGAAAAAGTCGACATACAATTTTCGCTAAGAACTGTCAGATTGGAGACCGTGGTGTGCCCAGGCATAAAACCATGCCGGTTTGGACAATTTGAACACATAACATTTTATTTTCAACGATGCGTTAACAGTTTTTGGAAACCGTGCATAGTTTAGAAATTGGATCACAATTTATATTACAATGCGATAGAAAATAGCACCGATATTGAACGCGAAAAGATTAGTGATTGCAATATACGATTTCACAAATTTAACAGCTCGACAAAGCTCAGAACAGCAAAAAGCCTTTACAAATGCTACGCGTTACCTGTAGTACCGCAGAGTTACTGATGCGCTACAAATTAAGTTACCTTCACCGGCACAGTGAATGCCAATGTTCTGGTATGTAGTTTTGTAATTTTCGTTTTGGTATCCATTCGTAAAACTCACTGCAAATTGCCCTTGTGCACAATTTGTAATTGAAATACTATGCCACCATTTTCGTGGGTGTTTAATTTTGTCCGATGCGTCTATGACGCCTACGAAGGTCAAGGCTTGACAAACTACAAAAACAAAAGGTTTATTGAAATAAAAAAATTTGTAAATTCACTTTTTTGCTGATATTTCAATTAGAAAGAAAAGGCTACTTGCTAGTGAAACGAGTTCCCCTGATTCGTAGTCGTTTTTTAGACTCCTTTTAGCGTGCCCACGTAGAATGAAAAATGATTGATTAAGTTATCATAAAAGAGCTCATTTATGAAAAAGAAATCTCCGATATAAGAAAGTTTAGAACGGAGTCGGGTCAGAAAAGTTAGGAGAACGCAGAGCGAAACGGAGAAAGATCTTCTGGACTCTCCAATCGATCCATGTGAATTGCATGAATGCCGCTCCATACAAACTGTCTATTCAAGCTTGGAACGAACAAGAACGGCGTCCAGGAAGTGGACCAGTTCTGTTCACCCACTCACGTTTGAGCCCACCATAGTTGTAGCCAGCTTCATGCTATGGGCTCGTCTTCTTATGTTTCTATCTGTGCCGCGTTTGTGTCTATTGACCACAATTGGTTTCTGCGTGCAGGGTTCTCTGCTTTTCACATATGGAGGATTTATCGGTAATCTTCATTGCTCCGCTTTTTGAAGCAAAAGAAAGAAAGGAAGCGATATCAAATTTGTTGGTATCGACTTGTTTCCGTCTGATATGGTCGAGAGCGCCACTTCAGGCGTTCGTGAATGTTGTTTGCCAGTCAAACAGTTAGTGCCTCCTCACTCAAGAGTTCCTACTCTTCAGCCACCCACCCCGCATATCGGAGGTTCTGCATTATTTTTGCTGGATATGCTTTAACACCATTCCAGTTATTGTTTAATGCTCACATGGTTGGTTTCAGATTTTTCACCTGCAAAGGGGGTTCAAGTAGCACCTCCAGTGTTTCACACTCGTCTCGAAAACGGCCACATTGGGAAATAATATATTCTGCATCTTCGCTCCTGTTGGAGCAGTGCGGGCAGTAGAGGTCGTCTGCCAACTTAAAACGGTAGAGATATGTACGACCGAAAGCATCCGTGCCGCTGATAAGCTGCGTTAGATAAAAATCAATGTCGCCGTGTTTCCTTCCAGGTCATCCATGCTGCGATTTCAGGTATACACCTATGGGTCCAACGCCCGTTGACTGATAGATTCCATCTATGTTGGCATTCTTCTATGGATTGAAGACGCTCTGTAGGTGTTCTCTCCTGTGATGGACTTGTATATCCATAGGGAGTTTTCCGGCGACAATGCAAATCGCGTAGTCAGATACCGTCTTGAATACACAAGCGACTCTTGGTGCATTCCATCCAAACACCTGTGTTACATGTCGTGTGTATGTATGTATGATATCCGTTATCTAAAGAGTAAATATGCTTTTGTACTGACTACTTTTGATCGCCACCAATTTCCGCGCAATATAAGTGATGCAATATACTCTTCGGTATTACCGGAACCTTCATTTGAGGATTCAAAGGGAGCTTAACATTGTCTCTCGCGAATCTTTGTATACATACATACATATTTATTTATATATACAAATATATATATGAACTCGCTATATGAATGAATATTTTTGCTCACTCTACTACACTCGTTGAGCGGCCAACCGCAGCTTTTTATGTGATTTCCGCTTTACGCTTAATGCGTTGATGAACATTTTGTCGACGTCATATCCAACTTTTTCCAGTCATTATTCTAATTATCTTTTAAGTTCATACACGACAACATAAATGCATTTTCATTATACAGATGGATGCATAGGCACATACATTTATAACAAAAGCATCATGGTAACAATAATTAAAAATAAAACTCATGTTACCAAGGAAAAATTAAAAAAATTTCAATTTAGGGCGAAAACCGAATGGCGAAAGATCAAGTCACAGCAAAAAGAATACTAAAATAAATGAAATGCCAACTCATATCCATTGGCGCTTTTACAAGTATTCAGGCAACAACAACAACAAGGTAGGCATACATATCTAAGTATGTAGCTTTGCGGGTTAACCCGTTTTCTGTTGACTACCAGAGTGTCATTATGGCAGGTTATTATGCTTGGTACTTCAGTTCTTCGTTTTTTAATGTTTTTTTTTTTTTAATTTTGCTTGTTTATTACTACTGTATCACTTTTTGTGCTGCCCACTCATAATACACAGCATAGCATTTTATAGCTTTTACTTTTCCAGCATAGAATATGAGTCAAAACAAAAGAAAAAGATAAAAGTGTGATGCTTTTGGTCATTTGAAGAAAGTAAGAATACCGTAAATTTGCCTTACAGATAATGTCTGTGGCTACCTTAGAATCGACTTGATCTCTCTGTGGCTGCTAATATTGCAGCTTCCTTGCTTTGCCTTCAAAGAAACTACTATAAAGTAAACGCAAAGCGTTCAGCACACAAGGCTTTTTCCATTGAATAACTTAAGAGTGCATCATAAACATACATAAATAGAGAAAAGTGTAAAACGTCTCTCTCCGCCGTCCGCCCTATAAACTGCCAAGCAATACTCGACTTTACGGCAGACTCTTGCTGCGTGTGCATACTCGTAAATTTGTATCCAAATACATATACATTCTGTCAAAAAAGTACGGGTAATTGTTCAATAAAACGCAAAATAATTGCTTAATCATTAAACATTTTTTTGTCGCCTTAATAAGCCGCCGGAGCAATACACATACCCTATGATCATAAAGTACCGGGAATGTTAAAAAAAAAAAAACAGAGTTCAATTTATTTTATCTCCTTCAAAATATGACCCGTCTGAAGCAACACACATGTGCCAACGTTTAATCCAGTCCTCCAGGCACCCCTGGTAGGCCGACGAAGGGATGACCTTCAGCTCCTTCGCCGCATTCTCTTTGATCTCCTCTATCGATTGAAATCTCCTTCCCCGAAGTACTAACTTCAACTTGGGAAACTAGGAGAAGTCGCAAAACACCTTTTAAACGCCTTTGAAGAGACCTTCTTCAGCGAATTCGCCTTAATGGCCTCTATCGACTCAAAGCTGTGTACGCGGAGTGGCAATTTAAGTTTTGGGAAAAGCGAAAAGTCACAGGGGGCTAAATCCGGTGATTACGGTGATTGTTCCAGTGATATTTGTGGAGTTTTTGGTCAAAAAAGTGTTCACAATATGAGCCTTGAGAGACGGTGCGTTATCATTGGTGCAAGATCCATGAGTTTTCTTTCCACAAATTGGGCCGTTTTCCATGCACATTCTCTCTCAAACGTCGCATTACTTCCAAATAATATTCTTTATTTACCGTAGAACCATTTGGAACGAATTCCAAGTGCACAACACCAGGATAATCAGAGAAAACGAGTAGCATGACTTTCACTTTCGACCGACTTTGTGGTGGTTTTTTGGGTTTCGGTTCATGTGGATAGCGCCATTAAGCCACCAGTTGACTGGGTTGCCTGTCAAACTCATATACCCACGTCTCATCACTTCTTATTATGCGCTGGATAAACGTTGGGTCCGAATTCCCTTGTTCAATCATGTCTTCAGCCATCTTCTTCCGATGAATTTTTTGAAAGAAATTCTACACTCTTGGAACAAGTCGAGCAGTGAGACACGCTAAGGTCACGAACTATCTCCCTCAAACTTAAATGGTGGCTTTGCAGCACCATTTCCTTGACTTTGTCGACGTTTTCATCCGTTGAAGACGTTCATGGGCGACCAGATCGGCCCGTGTTGTGCTTTATCAGAGGGTTTCTGCGACATTTTCAGTGATTCGGCATTCGAAATCCCGTTCAAAACACAAAATTTAAGACAAATTCTTTGTTCAATATTTTTATCCATAGTGAAAATCGCAGAGCACACCTGCCGTTGACTGACACTATAGAGGACTATTGTACCAACATTACAGCAAAAAAAAAAATTTAGACACATTGTAACGCGCGTTTTTTAAATGCTCAATTCTCGAAATTTTTTTGACAGAATGTATTTTGTATGTCTTTACATTCGCTATCTGTTGCGATGGGCACTTGTGTAGGGGCTGGTCTGTCTTTCAAATACTGTATATTTGTGCTACAACTGGCTGCGCCGACAAAGCAAACATAAAGGCCAAAGAGCTTACTGCTTAAAGAGAAACCTCAAAAAGAGGGTAATGTTTTAGTATTGTGGATATGCATACGTACATACATACATATGCACACATAATTTTAGACATACCATACCTCGATGGAGCTTCCACTGCAGTAAGGACCAAAAACTGAATCTATGAGTCTGGAAAATATTTAAGAAAGTCGACGTTGGTTAAGTTGCATCACCTGCTTACTGCCTTTCGCTCTGCGTCGGCTTAGTGGTGAAGTGAATTTCTTTATGCAGCTTGCAAACATGCTTTTTTTCTTGCGGTATAAAGCACTAGCAAGCAGTTGGCGTGGGCAGCAAGACGGCATAAGTTCGAGAATTCAAAAGGAGAATCAGACAGGGCTATGAGCTGTACAAGAAAACACCAATGCTCGCAAATACTCGCATATGCATGCTCGAGTTCATCAAGCGTCTTATTGAAATGGAAAGTTTTATATACCGACGAAAATAAAGCTCATAGGGAGAAGCCGAGAAGTGTCTGCGTCATGCGTCCTGTATTGCAAAAGCAAGTTCGCTCACGTCCTTTTCCATTTCGTTCGATTTCCTTGCCGCAAGTATTTCTGTTGCACGCGTTTATTCGCTATCTCAGTATCTTGAGAACCTCATCAACTTTAATTAGATTCTATATCGCTAAATCTACAGCTACGTGTAATGTACCAACTAGCGGCATTTGAATGTATAAATGAAAAGTGGGCAAGTAAAAGAATTCACGTAAGCAGAAAGGAAAAAAGCGAATAATGAAATCCGTCCTGTAAAAAACAAAAATGTATAAAAGCACCAAGTCAAATTAAATAAAAAAATGCGCGCAAATAAAGTAATAAGAAGTAAAAAATGCTGAACGGCTGCTCTTGTTCCAAACTAACCTTTCGTAATGCATCAATCCACTCATCTCTGTTTGCAGTGGCCGGCGGCTCATCTAATTTGTACGCTTTGCTTGACTACATTGACATTTAGAGCTGTGCTAGCCAAGTCCTGAATTTAACTTAGTTTTCATGGAAACATAGAGATCGTTACTCAGCACGTCATCACGGCCATATTACAGAGTCCGGCTCTCGAAGTGTAACCCATCAAAAAAGGCTATACATTTAGTTTGGAAAATTACTTTTATTAAATTCAAAGAAAAAAATGTGTGAAAATAATACAAAATTAAGAATTAATGTACTTTTGCTCGATAAGACTACCTTTTGCTTTGACTATGGCCTTGAGATAGTCCAGAAACGAATCGCAAGTTGCCCGAATGTGATTTTGCCCCCCAAGCAGACAATGACTTTTTTCAGCGCCTCGAGACTGGTGAATCTTTTAATTCGGACATTGCTTTCCTAAATTTGCCAAAGAGAATAATCAATTGCATTCGTGTCTGGTGAATTTGAGAGCTATTGTGTGGACGTTATGAAGTTCGGAACGTTATTTTTTAGCCATTCTTGGTTTACTCGAGCTTTGTGAGACGGTGCCGAGTCCTGTTAAAACGTCCATGGTCTGCCACTGAAATGTTTGTGTGGCCACGGCTTCAAAGCTTTCCCTATAATATTTCGCATTTACCTTGACGCCAGACTCGATGAAAACGATTGGAGAGCGTCCATCTGCGGTTGCCGGGTGCTGCCTCCTGGAAGCCAATCGATGACTCAAATTCTCGTATGAAAGCTCGGTCAAATACACCCTATCGTTTTGGGAGTTTAAAAATTCCCTAATTTGAAAATTTTTCTCGTCAGAAAACACAATATTCGGAAATTGACCGCAACTCCTTCACTCTCTCAAGTCTGACTTGTTGCTGCTTTGATGTGAGATCATGCGCCTTTTTGGATCTTTTAAGGCTTGACTTTGAGATCATTTTTCAGTATGCGGTGGATGCTACGGTCAGATTTTTTCAGTTCTTTCGCCATTTGATTGGCACTTCGTCGGGGACGTTCAAGTCGCTTCTTCATTTTTTGAACCATTTCACGTGACGTAGCAGTCTTTTGCTGACCACCTCCATGACGTTTCGCGATGATACCAGTGGCATTGTAACGAGTAATGGTGCGATAAACAAAAACTTCATTTAATATAGGGTGCTCGAGGTCACGAACAATCGCTGTTGTGATTTTCCAGCCAAATAAAATGCAATCAAACTATTACGTTTGAAATGCCCGTGCATCAGCTGCACAAGCGGTCTGAAATTGGTTACACTTCGAGTGCCGGACCCTGTAGTTTTATTGTTTGTGTTTACTTTGTTTGTTTTGTCTTTCTATTCGACAGTTCGGTGTGACGCCTTGCCACATGTTTTACATTTCTATGAAAAATCTATTTGGTATATTTGGAGGAACTATCTTCTCAATAGGTGGAAAAATCAAATGACAGCATGACTACGACTCTTTATGCTACAGCTTTTTTGGATAATGAGGGGTTGGTAAATAGGTACATTTACACTAACACATTTCTAAGTCTTGGCTAGCACAGGTTTTGCAGGCTGCGGAGGTTTACATGCCGCCAACAACAGTTCTTCTTCTATGATTGGTGCGACAACCGCTTACGGGATTTTGGCCGAGTTTAACAAAGCGCGGCAACCGTTTCTTGCTCGTGCTAATCGGCGCCTGTTGGACACGCCAAGCGAAACCAAGTCCTTCTCCACCTCATCTTTCCAATACAGATGGGGCCTTCCTCTTCCTTTGCTAGCACCAGCTGAGACCGCATCGAATATTTTCAGAGCCGGAGCGTTGGTTTCCATTGGGACGAATGTACAGAATTTTGACATTTCATATTTTAGTGGAAGCACCACATCTCCTTAGTTTCGCTGGCGAAATTAGAAATACATTTAATCTGGCGACGTCGACAATTTATGCCATGCAGCCTTATTGCCGGGCTGAGGTCTTAATAAATGCGTTCATAAGATGGTGTGCATTTCAATATTTAACGATGCTACCTGTCGTTTGCCGTCGTTAATTAGTTTATGCTATGAGATTCCACGAAAAATCCCCTCGCTCTTGCGGAACGAGCTGTGAGGTCTTCACAACAACATATACTCGTATATACACAGATGTTTGGCCGAGTTCCTCCGCCAATTTGCCGTGTGCATCGTGGCGTTGTTCTGACGCCTCCGAACGACAGATGGCAGAAATGTACTGGGAGGTTTGACATTGTCTGCCGAAGGGCGACTGTTATTATTTATTTATTTCACGTAAAAATTACGCAATGAAAACAAAATATCTTACAGGCTATTTTTGGAAAAATAATCTGAATGAGTTCTAGCAGGAATCATTCCAAGGAGGAAGGGCAATCCACAACCCGACGAATGATGTCTAAGGGTGCGTGCATGTCAGAGATGCGATAAGCGATAAGAGCGTCGATAAGAGCAGCGACAAAAGCATAGCGTCGAGCTTTAGTTTTGTGTGGTGTATAAAACAGAGCTGCGATAAGAGCGTTAGTTGCATTTGAAATTTAAGTTTTGAAAAGTGAAGAGCTATAATATTTATAATAATGAGTGATTCAAAGGAAGAAAATATGTTGTTGTTGACGCCTACTGCTGCATATTATCATCTACATAATACTGTAAGGGAAAAACGTCAGTTTTCGGCGCATCCTATAAACCAAGCAAGACTAGAACTCGGAGAATTTCACCATCTCTATAATAGTTTGAGACAGGATCCAAAAAAGTTTTTCGAATATATGAGAATGACAACCGATACATTCGATTATATTCTGTCTCAAATTTCGGATCGACTGCAGCATAATTGGCAAAACTGACACAACAGACCAATTTTGCAAGAGGAGCGATTGATGCTTACAATAAGATACATACGTACGAATAATTTTATTGGAGAAAAATTAACATATTCATTGGTAAATAACAAAAAAAATTAAATATTTTAAACATTTAGAATATTGTGAATCTAAATCGGATATTCATTGTTTTGTGCATTGTCATCACATCTAGCCGTGGTGTTTTCAGTGTTACATTCAATATAAATAGGCATTGATTTATTAACAGTACATGTGTCCGCTGCAATACTTTCATCCTGTATTCTAGTTTATGCAATGAAGTAATATTTTTCGGATGAGGCAATAAACTTTTACTTGCCACAATTTATCCAAAATGAACCTGTTGGGGTGATTTGGATCTTTTTGATCCCAAATTGCAGGTTTTAAAAATACTGCACCTATAAAATCTTCTGTGTCCATCATCGATAATAACGAAGAAATTACTAGCCTACAATTTCTACGCTCTTATCGATGATAGCGAGCGAAGAGTGAATTAGCGCGCTGCTTCGACATGCACACTTCTATTAAAATACATACATTAATTTTCTACGCTTCGCTCTTATCGACGCTCTTATCGCTTATCGCATCTCTGACATGCACGCACCCTAAGACGAAGGATAAAGGCAAAATCGATCTTCTAGAATGCAAGGATTTTAAATTAATATAGTAAGCAGGCATCTTGGAAATGATGCCATGAAAACTAAAAGGGTCGTAGAGCGAATCCAAGGAAAACTTTTTGTACGCGTTCAAAACGCTTAAAACGACAGCCATGATCGGGAGACCTTAGATGAAAGATGCGTATTAAAGTTTAGCGAGTTCAAAGGCTTGAAAATGCTCTACTATTACGCCTAACAAATGCTAACATGGCATAAGATTTTTAATAACGCCATAGAGGAATGAAAATGACTACCCATCTTCGATTCGAAAGATCGGATTCCAATTAAGCGAGAAATGTGGAGTGTAAACCCAGGTGTTTGTTATTTTCACAGTGGGTTTCGAACCCGCGCCGCATTCGAAGCTGCTTCCGAGCTCGAATTTGTGGAAACTGAATTCTGTAAATATTTTTAGATAGCGAAAGACGATCTTAGTCAAAGTAACGTAAAAATGTGAGTATAATCAGAAGTGGTTTCTAAGGGACCAAAGCAGGTATGATAATGGGAGAAGAAATAAAAAGCCATGCTTACCTTCAAAAATAAAATGTAAACGTACAAAGTATAAAAAAACATACAGTCTATGCCAGAAGAAAATAACTGTTTTTTTTTCTTTCAACTTCAAGATATATTTCGTTCTGCTTTTTACTGCATAATAGTACCACTCAAAGGCTACGACGCCAGTGCTAACTCAGGTTAGTGTCGTTCGAAACTTTCCCGTAAACGCAACCAAACAAAAATGAGAGTGAGAAGTACGCGAAGCGTTTTGAGGCGGTATTTTTATACACGTATTCGAAAGGGCCGAAATTATCTTACGCCGTGGCTGCAAAAGTGGTTAAAAAATCAAAAAAGTTTGTTGTGATGAGGAATCAGCGGTATAAGGTGTACAAAAACGTTGATGACTTTTCCGAGCGAGGCTTGAAGCGAGTGACGATAAAAAAGCAGGATAAAGTGATCGCCCAACTTTTTAAGCGGGACCCTTCTTTGTGACTACGCCAAGCACGATCAGTTCTTGCTAAAAAGGGAATAGATGTGAGTATTAACACCATGAAACGCCGACTGAAGGGAGCGAACATATCCTACCGTTCCACATCATCAAAACCACTGCTCTCAGAAAAGCACATTGAGAAACAACAAAACAAGAAAATGGCGTCACAGTATTGGGCTGACCTTCCCAGTCCTCAGACGCCAACCACATTGAAAATGTGTGGGAAACTATGAAAACGCATCGTGTCGGAAGGCCAGCCCATGATTTAAAGCAACTCGTGCGTCAAGTTCGCAAAATCTAGTCCTGTTTGTCGATGAGCTACGCAGAAAAGCTGGTTCAAAGCATGCCGAGAAGATGCCAGGCTATACTCGACATTTCATTTCATTTTTTTATGGCAGAGGAGCTTTTCCATGGCAAAGCACAGCTGTCCAAAAAATGAGTCAGCAGGTTACAAATTAACATCACAACAGTGCTGTAGAGGATACTTGAAAGGCGACGCTATTTGGAGGAAATGCTATTGCCCCCACCATTAATTATATTCATTATAAGACTATGCCCGAAAAGCTAAAGCCCAACTTCCAAAGCTTCCCTCAATGCGTACGCCACGTAATCAATCTTCAATTTCATGTTACCATAAATCTGTACTCAGTGCAATAAACTATAGACGACGACGTTGTTATGTTTTTATATTACCTGTTTGGCTAGTGTGGTACAGCATCCCCTTCCTTGTATGAATGTATACTTGTACAGGGTGATGCAATTATTACATTTTTAAAAATTAAATAAAATGATCAGAACTCTTTATTTTTAGTATTTTGTGGATTTATGAAGCTGAGCAATCTTCAGAAGCAGAGCTGGGTTTGCTGTAGCGCATTCTGTCTCCCCATTTGGTAAAGTTTTGTTGATGGCTTCTGGTTTTATCTCTCGAATAACTCAGCTGGTATTCGCCTAAATAATAATCTTGTGCGTTGATGGATCATCTGTTTGAAATCAATTTTTAAGGATACTCTGAGCCAAATGGCGGCAAGTCGACATCGCCAAAACTGCTGATGTACATATTTACAAGAAATATTGACTCTTTGATGGACAGTGTGGCGTAGCGCGCCATTCTGCTGAAGCCAAAACTCGCTGTGAAAAGTTAAGGCTCTTTAATCGTACTGGTGTTTCGCGCAGCATAACAGATGAAAAATTGCAGTTTTGTTCTCCAAAAAGCCATCGAACTCAAAATGTGCATTGCTCCAACATTTTGGTGTTTAATAAATGCACAGTTTTGGGGAAACAAGCTCACCTTTAAAAGTAAGCTAGCGATAAAAGTAAGATAGCTAGGGAGCGCTCTTCAAGCGTAAAATGTCTAATTTCATCCTGTGGGATACATATTTACATATGATATCGACTGGCAGTCAAGATTTTGTGTGGAAAAAGGCTGGAAGCAATGCGCATTCATTAAAGGTGGTAGCACTAGACGAACAATAATATTTTGTACGTTTCATTGTCAAAGCAAAGTATTGGAAAAGTAGAAAACAAAAAATGAATTCGCCTTGCTTCATTCTGGGCTAACAACCACATGGACACGGCGAAAGAAAAAAACACATCAGCTGATTTGCCGATACCACCTTTAATAGATTCGCCTTGGCTGGAAGTGAGCAAATAACATATGAAATTAATCATCCCATTGGAAAATTAGTAATTTTTGCAAATGGCATCGTACGTCAATCACATTTGACACCTGTAAAGTAGACATCCGCATGGAGTACGTAAAGGACATAAAAAAGTTTTCCATCACTCAAAATAATTGTTTTTTATTTATTCAAAAACAAAATTGGTTGATTAATTTTGCGCCTCCTTGTACAAAGAGATACTTGTGTTTGCGCCACCCTGTGCATGAGTGGTATGATGTCTTCCAACTGTGTGCTTAATGATGCCGAATGAGTTTCAACGATTTAGTCGCCGCGCCATCAATCAAACGTTCGCAAAAGCAGCAGTCTCAACTGAAAAATACTAGCCGGGCAAGAATAGCAAGAAATGAAGTGGAAAAAACTGAGCCACACGATTGTTGGTCCAAACAATAACAAGAGTAGGAAACGAGTAAAAAAGTAACTAAAAGCTAAGAGTAGCCGTGCCTGTCAGTAAACACACACACACATACATATATACATACCTTACAGATATGCGCAAGCTCGATATGATAAGGGTTTCCACTTATATGGATCTCTCATGGTTCTCTCAATAATAACATGCATTTCATCGCATTTCGTGGTAATAACATTTAAAGGCCAACAACAGCGCCAGCCGGGCCAAGAGGAGATCTAAGTTACATTTCTGGTATGTTTATTGGTCGAAGCTACCAACCGTCGAATCAACTAACTACGTCCAGACACCCGTCATTAAGTGATCAACATTCAATACTCTGCGTTTTCTACATAGATACATATGTACATACATAAATACCGTCTTTACCATTAGCAAAATTCGTAAGAAAACGATTTAGTACAGACCTGTTTCGAAGACGGTAACGTGACGTGAGGCAGCAACGTGAAGTGATCGGCCGGGCAGCAATGAATAGTGAATGGTGGATGGTCTTTGAATTAACCAATCTCCCTTTTCTTTCTATGCTGCTACAAAGCGTATAGTCAGGGTAATCATGGCTATCATCAGTAGCATTGGCACTCAGCGTAAGAAGCAACAACAAGACTACAACGGCTGCGGCTGCGGCTTTACATCTCTGCTTTGTTTGGTTTCTCAAGTTCAGACGCGTTCGCCGTTCATCGGCTATATTTTTCTGTTCACTCTATTCTTATTGCTTTTGCTTTGTCCATTGCGTTGATTATAGCGTGAGATTAAATAAATTTCTGTTTGTTATTCTACTGGATTGTAAAATTGTTTACTTTTATGTATGTTTGCTTTTTTCTTTGCACGCGTTTGTTGTGTTGTTTGTTAGCATCGCGGCGGCGCTGAAAGCTTAAAACGCCCGGAACGGTTTACATAAAGCGGCGTTGGCTAAGGACATCGGCCGTTGTGTCAGCAGATGAAGTCAAGTTTAAAAACACTTTCCGATTGCGAGCACGACTGTTTGTCTCATGTTGCCTTTATTGCTCATGAATTGTAATCAAAATGAGCAACTACTACATAGCTGGAAAGTAGTGACCGTTGCCTTGAGTCGTGACGCAATGCCGGGGCTTTGTAACTAAAAATGAAAACGTGGAAGCCGATGTGTTGTGATATTTTATAGATACAACCTGACTTATGAGGTGCTAATTTTATAGTTACAATTGGGCTTTGGCGAGTCGATGGCGTCTCATAAAGGATGATCAGATTGGAGGTACTTTTTCTAATAGGAGGTTTTTTTGCCAGATCGCGCATGACTACTGTCAAACTAAATACATAATTTTTTTCAGTATTCATTGACATATCATCTTGGAAAGACTTACGCCTCAACAACGTTTACAAATCCTACAAATGTATTACGAAAATCGACGCTCTGTGAAAAGTGTTCATCACGCGCTCAGACCAACTTATGGTGTGCAACGATCAGGCCCATTTTTTGTTTTTTCTTTTTTTTTGTCGGGACAACCAACAGGTGCAACATTCAGACACAATTCAGTTCATTGTACTTCCCTTTTAATTTTCCTTCAATCTACCCGTTTTCCGAAGAAGTCTGAGTAGAACTTGTGGTGTCAAGAAGCCAAGATGGTCGCTTAACACATCAGTGCCAAAGACCTCAAGCCTGATTCGAGCGAAGGCAAGGCAGACACACAGGAAGTGGTCCGCCGTCTCATCCTCCTCTTCACAAGCTGGGCAGAGTACACTGTCTGAGATGCTTACCTTTTCCATGTGCTTCGCCCACAGAAAGGGGCCCGTCATCAGTCCAACCATCAGTCCTGCTTAATGATAGGAGGATTTGCGACAGTCGATCGGACATGACAGTTAACATCAGTTTAGTCCATCTGCAGCCTCTCAGCCTGCCAAGCTCGCTTGTGGGTTGTAGTAACCCATTTGCTAACCGTGACTTTGATGGCTGCAGAAGGGAGAGGCAGAACGGGCTCCGCGCTAAAGAAGGCCGTATAGCTACGTCAACAAGCAAATTTGGCTGGAGAAATCATCGGCCCATATTTCTTCAAAGACGAGGATGGTGCCAATGTAACAGTAAATGGCGAAAGTTATCGCGCCTCGATAAACAACTTTTTTTTGTCGGAAATTGAAGCTCGTGATCTCCACAACATTTGGTTCCTTGGGGAGTGCCAGAGTGGTACTGCAACCATTTCACCATATAGCCCGTGAAAGAATGGGTTTACTGCGCCGTCGTTTCGGTGGGCAATTTGTCGCTCGTCTCGGACCAGTGGATTGGCCACCAAGGTCGTGCGATATCACACCTGTGGACTTTTATTTGTGGCGGTGTGTGAAGACTAAATGGTTTGTGGGTAAACCAGCTTCGATTGAGGAATAGGAAGCCAACATTGGCTGAGCTCCTCCCCCTATTTTTGGCGTACGTCTTGATGTGGCTCCACAAATGGAAAGACTTACAATTTTACGCCGCCTCCGAATGACAGATGGGTTTTTATGAGGAGCTTTTTAATGGCATAAATACACACAGAAGTTTGCCTTTGCTTGCCGAGGTGCGAGCCCTATAAAAAAAAGTTTTCTATCATTTGGTGTTTCATGTACGGAGATTCGAACCCGTGTACTTCCGAATGGTAGTCACGCACCAATCCATTCGGTTACGGCGGTCGCCGATGAAATGTTCTTACCTTCTAAAAAAAACGAGAATAGAAGGTGGAGCCGGATTCGGTGATATGAAAAAGGGTATTTAGCTTTTTAAATATTCTTCTTCTCAATTGCTGTCATCCTCGATGGGACATAGGACCTCTGTTTAAACAAATAGTATACTTATTTCATTCGCTCACCCTTGCAGACATCTGCTTGACCTAGATCCGCCTCCCAGGCACGTCAGGAGACACCTCCTCAATTACGCGGACGAGATCCAGGACAAAGCTAACAGACATTTACTGGACCAAACAGTGTTTAGACAGGCAATAAAGGACATTCATGGGGAGACCGTCACCACCTTTCTAAACTCCTGACCACGAAATGCCGTAATCGGAGTCCAACCATCACCTACAGCAGATGAAGAGCTCCAGCTTCCCCGTGAGACCTGCGTAACACCGCTCTCTCTCTGGACCCAACCTGTCGAAACAGCATGTTTACCTTTAGATGAGATACACTGGCAGGACTTGTATTACTGCTACAACAACAACAACCTAGTGGCAAATTGCTCCACGACAGCAGAAGCTCTAAATCCGAGCTTACATTTTTTGCAGAAAGAGTTTAGTCTCATTGGTCTGATGCGAAAAGTTGCCTTGCCGATTGCTTACATAGCATCTGACTCATCTCTGACCTGCGTATAAGTCTTCCAACCATGCGGAGGTCATAAATTGGATTTTTGTGGAAACATAAAACATTTTCCATACATTTTTTGGGGATAGTTGCTGAATGGCCGGCTCTTATTCGGATATAAATCCGGTTCGTTCCGGTAACGTAGAGTTGACTGTAATGGGAACGTCTCGTTCAAAAATGCCAGTTCTTATGCCACACTCTCTGTCAGTTGCGGAAAGTTTAAAAATTCTGCTTATGGTTAAAAAATAGGGCTTCGGCTCAATAAATGCTGAAATAATTTTTGTGCATTATATTTTATGATTATTTCACATTAAATTGACGACAAAAAAAGAATAAATAAAATGTTGAATTCTTCTTAAAGTTCCTTTCTAAGCAAAGTCAGACCTTCATTCTACTGTAAACTTGAGTTTGAACCAGTTATTTGGATTTCGAAGTCAAGGCTTCCAGCTGAAAATTCAATTTCAGCAATTTTTATGTGTTCATGTTTGTATGCGCGCATAGATATTTGCAAATATTAAAGTAATGGTAGGCAATAAAGATCTTAAACTGAAACAAATATTGCATACAAATTACGATCACGATCCGCCCACAACTTCCATGCTCCAGACAATGCTCGAATTTCATATACAGCTTCATGCTTCGGTTTCTACGCGTAGACTTTCAACTCATACACTCACACTCACACACACTTCCAACTCCATTCACACACATTCACATTGCATAGCGACGATGTGTTCGACGTCGTTGTAGCCGGTTGCGGCGTCATGGTAGATGGCGCTGATCGGGAATTGGGTCCTTTTATTTGTTTTTAAATTGTTCCTTTATTTATTTACATTGTCTATATGTTGTTGTTGCTGTTGTACTATGGTTACGCTCATTGCTGTCATTGTTAGTGCATTGTGTGTGTTGACGCTTAAGTTTGTATTTCTCTTTTGTTGTTGCTCCGTTGCTGCTGCACCCAAAACATCCGAAAGACCGCATGGAAATCAAGTTGCATTGTCTTATGGCAGTGGTGGTTGGTCGAACGGTCGAATGGTAGAAAATCAGCATTGAAAGTGGCTGCGGGGTTTTGACGATGGCGTCGGTGTCTCCACAGCGCCCTGAGCATTCCACTCCATCACATTGTTCTTGTTCAGGCGGTTGTTGCTATTTTTGTTTTGTGCGGTTTGTTGTTTGAATCTGTTGAATACCAGATTTTTTCCGCTTTGTGCGTTGTTGTTGGTTTGCCACTAGCAATTGTAGGTATTTCTTATTACCTTCCGTCTTCTTGCCGCGCACCCCCCACTGCAAATTTTCGCTAGTTATGCTGCGGATTGCAGTATTTAGTTGTATATGTATGTATGTATGCATGCACTTATATACAGCTCTGTTCAACTAATTAGCAACGCAAGATAGTAGACACCTATGCAGTTCTCTTCACAAACTATGCGCTGTTCATTAGAGTTTATTTTTATTTCATTACATTCATGCACTCCACACTTTTTAACTTTCTTTTAGGAGGAGGAAAACGTGGAAAGCCTAGATGGCAATTGTAGCCGTCAGTGCGGGACTTTAAGCCGTACTAAAACCTCCTCTGGTCTGAACGGTTGCTTTATTTTACCACTGTTGGTAAATCCGAGGATTAAAAAGGGTTTCCTTTTAACTCGTGGTCCTATGCAGGTATACTCGTAGTAATTGCAGTCTTTGAATTATACAAAAGAAACTCTTAATTCTTCAATTTTTTTTAGAAAACTCATAGTCTCTTTTGAAACAACACCCAAAACTTTTACTTTTTTTCCTTGTTCACTCCGTTCGGGTGCACAGGGCCCCTTCAAGCCTCTTCCATTGCGCACAGTTCTGGGCTGTTGTTTTGTGCCTTCCAAGCATTCGTTGGCCGACTGCGATCTCTGCTACTTTGTGGGTCCCAGTCTAGTGCCATTCTCGTGATGTTGTCTGGTTGGTTTCTAAGCGTGCGATTTATTCATCGCCACTTTGTGCGTTTGATTTGCCATATGATGGGTTCCTCACTCGTTGATCTCCACAGCGCGCCGTTGCTGATTGTTTTTGAACAGAATATTCTACAAATGTTGCGGAGGTATATGTTGGCGAAAGATATTAGAGATCAGCCATGTTTCACTTCTGTACAATAATACTGACTTCACACATGAGCTGAATATTTGCAGTTTAGAGCGCTTGGAGATTTGCGAACTCGCCCATACGCGCCTTGCTTTGTTCAGCCTGCAGTTCACATCTTCATCGGCTCCGCCGTCTGCCGTAGTAGTGCAGCCAAGGCAGCAGAAGCTTTCGACAAATTCCACCGGGCACCCGTCAACCACTAAATTTTTTGCCCTATTGGGGTTGATTCTCGTAGCTTTGGTCTTGGCGATGTTGACATCCAGTCCGACAGTCCGTGCCAAGGTGTCTGCCCGCTTTCGCTTGCGTGCAAGTGAGTTTATAGTATATAAATTATAGATGGCGCAAGATCTTTAATTTTTGCAAATGGCGTCGTATGTATGTCATATTTGACACTTATAACAGCTGTAGTGTAAATAAAGATTTTCATCACTCAAAATCATTTGTTTTGTTGAATAAAAAAGTTATGAAAAAGTAAATTGGATGATAAATTTTACGCCACCATCTGCAAATGGCGCGTAGAAGGCCGAGGTCCTTCTACTGAATTAATATAATTTTGTATACGCAGTCAGAAAATCGTTCTAATCTCTTTTTTATTTTTTGTTTACAGTGTGAAATCTTTGCCGAAGGAACCATACCTCTAAAACGAATTCTGATGTCCCCCAATTTGGGTCGAACTTTTAGTGCATTTTGTGGGGAGGCAAAAAAATCGCCCATTGCTCTGTGAAAATCATATTCTAGGGATCAAAATAAGAAACTTTGCCGAAGGAACCATACCTCTAAAACGAATTCTGATGTCCCCCAATTTGGGTCGAACTTTTTAGTTTCTTTTCTCATATAAAGGCCAAAAATGGTGATATTTTGAAATGATTGTATGGGGAACCCCCTAGGGGAGTTCCAGGGGGTATGTCACTGGCATGGGTGGATCGGCCGTCCAAAGTTAGTGGGGGTCGGTCATACATTTGGACTCGATTGGAGCACTCTAAATGGGTCAAAGTGGGATTTTTCGTTCGACCCAAATTGGGGGACATTAGAATTCGTTTTAGAGGTATGGTTTCTTCGGCAAAGTTTTTTATTTTGATCCCTAGAATACGATTTTCACAGAGCAATGAGCGATTTTTAAATCGACCCGGCCTAATGTATAAGTCTTTCGATTCACCCGCCTTCAACGCATGGCGATGATTGTATGATTTTCGAAAATCGAAAGTTTAATAATTTTCATTTGTATTGAAACACCTTTTGCCATTTTGGAAATTTTTTGCTAAATGAACTTCTGCGGAGTGGATTCTTGCACTATTACTTTCTCATCTGCTTTTCTTTTTATGTCGCTCTACAATAAATGGTCGGATTGAGCCGACACCAAAAAGCTTAGTCAGTGGTTCGCTTCCTTTATGAAATTCCGTTATTTATTAACACATGCACACAGATCCTTCTGAACTTGATTACTCCGGGCCCTCTCACTTTCGTGAGTCTCTATTGTGATGATTTTTGCAGTATTCACGTCATTACTTGTAAGTAAAGCTCGTAGTGTTTTTTTCATTTGTATTCCCAAACTTCCATTATTGGTGAGTTTTTCTTCTAAGGCATTGCTCATTTTATATTTATTGTGTTCGATTGTTGTTGAAGCGACTTTCCCTTAATTTCCTTCTCACTTGATAAGCTGATATGTGCATCTCTCAAAAGGTTTATGAAATGAGCCCTTGCCATAAAAGCGACTCAATCCGAGAGTCTCTTTTTTAACAAAAGGTGACTAGCCGTACCACACGGTTGTGAGCTAACAAACTTTATGAGCTAAAAATTTCAATAACTACATCCGGAGCTCATTCTGAAGCTCAGGTAATGCATTGTACCATCATCAAGAATGTAGAAGAAGAAAAACGAAGGTGGGACAATTCCACAAACGGACGTTGGATATACCGTTGTAATTCGGGCCTGAAGTTCTGGCTTCAGAGATTGCAGGGTGAAGTAAATTTCTACTTAACATAGTTCTTAACTGGGCACGGATGCTTCAAGCGCGAACCTGAACCTATATGCGACCACTGGGGAGGAGACGCTATTGAAGATGTGTACCATGTGTTTTTCGAATGCATATTCGGAGAAAACTGCACTCCCGAATCAGTTGTTCAAAGCATGCTGGAAAGTAGTGAAAATTGAATATTGACAAACAACGTAATAGCCAACATAATGAAGAGGCTGAGGACGTTAGAAAGACTTAGTCAATCATTGCATCCTATGCTTTTCATTACGCGGTACACTTAGGGGCAAAACTCACACCTCTAAGCTCAAATAAAGTAATGCATCAACGCGTCACATCAAGAAGTTCATCCTAATAAGAGCAGCTTGCTCCAAGAATATTTGATCCGCAAGGATCAATAAAATTATCCAAAGGAGTCTAACCACTCCACACTGGTGTTCGCTAACAAACCTTACGAGCCATTAAGCTCAAATAAAACAAAAACGGTAAACGAGTTTACCCAAAATTTCAGATAACATTCCCTCCAGCCTTGGTTGTTCCATTCCGGTAAGCTAAACAAGTAGACTAAAATAAATAATTGACGTGTACACTTCTGTTTAGGGATTGGCCGAGCTCCTCCTCCTATTTGGGGCGTGCGTCTTGATGTTTCTCCACAAATGGAGGGACCTACAGCTTTATGCCGACTCCGAACGGCAGATATTTTTTTTTAAGAAGAGATTTTTCATTGCAGAAATCCACTCGGAGGTTTGCCATTGCCTGCCGAGGGGCGACCGCTATTAGAAAAAACTTTTTCTTCATTTTGCTTCGAACCTACACACTCCCGAATGATAGTCACGCACCAATCCATTCCGCTACGGCGGCCGCTCTAAACAGGTAGACTACGAATCGAAAAAGACATTATTTGTACGCGACAGTTGAAATTGGCGCAATTTAATTATATTCCTAATTTAATTATTATAAAATTTTTTTATGCAAAAAAAAAAATAGCTTTTAAGTCAGTACTTACTTTAGAAAATTAAATAAATGTTTTATAATTAATTATTTCTAAAACTTTACTTGAGTTAATAGTGTAGTGATCGTCGCTATGTAGTTGGCCGCAGCTGTATGTTACTTTTTTCATTTTGTTACTTCTTTTTTTCCATATATTATATATTTTTACTGCTCATGTTTTTGGGAAGACTCCAGCATTCACGATTCGTTTCGTAGTTGACTTGCTTGAACTGGAATGTTGCCGGTGTTTTGTTTTGATGTGGCATACACCAACAGCAGCAGCAGCAGCAGCGGCAGCAGCAACGCGGCATGTTGCAGTAAATGGCGAATCGAGTCGTCGTGCAGCACTAACATGTTTTCGTTCTTGTCTTTTTTTAATTTTTACCAACTTCTGTTACTGCCTGAGTGTTACTCTGCCAACCCCCTCCCTCCATTCCACCTAAAGAGGGCTTAAAATGTAATGTTGCAATATTAAAATGGCGCATCGTTCACATGCCACTAATACAAACAGCATTTTGTTCAATTGAGGTATTCGTTGTTGTTGTTGCTGTTTTTATGTGTTACCATTTCTCTTGTTGTTTCCTGCGTCTTTGTGCACCAGCTTATCTCGCTATTGCCGTTTGTGCATCATCTTCATTATGCCATTGGAAATTTAGTGATTCTTTTGCGTCCATATTTAGACAGATCCAAGATTGACCAAACAAGACGACTGACTAACTAAACGATCTACCGATGCTTTGGCCGCTCGAGTTTGAGTGCATTTTTTAAAGAGTTGGTCAGCAATCGAGTGTTTGGTATTCAGATATTACTTGCGTATGTTTGTACGTATGTATGTATTTATGTTTATTGATGTAAAACGGTATAAAATTGCTGTTTTGGCATTCAGTATACCTTTTGATTGGATTTTTGCGTCTTTTATGGTAAAGTCAGTTGTAAAATGTGTGATATTCACTCCGTTTATGGTCAACTGGAGCTGTTGCATAAAAAGCTATTACCGCGATGGTTATCGGTAACCGTTTGCGCCGTATGTGGCTAGTCATAACGATGACGTAATGATGAAAACACTTAATTGGGCTACACGAATATTCGATAAATAACTTCTCAGCTCAAGTTTGAGGCTGAATTTTTGAAGGGGAAATCTGTTAAACTAACTCGAATACTCGTGTTGGCCTAGACATACCAAATACTCCAAAGATTGAGTAGGTAAACGTTTTTTTATTTGAGTAGAGAATGGGTTAAATTAAGTGTTAGATGGGTAAAGAGTCAAAAGTAGTGAAAAATAAACTACTAAAATGTTTTATGAGCGCGAAAATATGAAATATTGTAGTTAAACATTTAGCGAAATAGATCTCAATGTAATGTGGCGCATTTCGTTCAGTTGAGATAGAAAAGGTAAAAGGAACGAAAGGAAAGGAAAATACTGATGAACATCAGAGAAGCGTTAGAATATTCAGAATTCGGATGACACTTTTCAGACAATCGCGTCTATTCGGAATAGTTTGCATCTAATCCCGTGCCACAGCTCTCCTCTTTCATAGCATTACAACGCGGGGTGCGTCAAAGCTTCTTTCAAAATGCTCCTCCATAGACTGCTTATCGTGAGCTGTTGCTTCGTAGTTATGTATTTCCAACTTCTTAAGATCGTGTTCCACTGGGTCTATCCATCGGTTCCTCGGTCTGCCTTTGGCCTTCACGCCTATCAACTTTCCTGTCAAGGCTTTCTTCACGATACAGTGAGCAGGTATACAGATCACATGACCTAGCCATCTTATGGGCTGCGCTTTAATAAAACGTACAGCTGTCTCGTTCTGAGTTAGATTGTTCAGTTGATATTAAATACACTTTGCTGAAAATTAAAGTCGTAGAGCTATCCACCCTGATGACAGCAACGATTAAACGATAACAAATCCTTTATCTTTTCTTGACGAAAGCACTAGTCGAAGAACTTTTTTCATATTTATTTATATTTAGTAGATATACTGAAGGAGATATACTGTGACTGTCGCAGTTCCTCCTGTCTCTAAGCAAAAGGTAGGCATCTCAGACAGTGTACTCTGCCCAGCGTGCGGAGAGGAGGATGAGATGGCGGACCACTTCCTGTGCGTCTGCCCCGCCTTCGCTCCAATCAGGTTTGAGGCCTTTGGCACTGATGTGTTAAGAACCAGCCACCTTGGCACCTTGGCTCATTGGTCATGATGCAGACCCAAACTAGTTAACACCTTTAACGAGGAGATCAAATCGCTTGGGTATGCAGGTAACATTTCTCTGATCTGGGTTCCAGTACAAAGGAACATAGATGGAAATGAAATTGCTGATGAGCTTGCCAGGAGCCAGGGAGAGGTCGACTGAATTCGTCTCAGAAACTTCCTACCTGGTCATCGGCATCCTCTTGACGGTTGTTAAAGGGGAATTACACAACCTATTTATCAGGTAAATGTAGAAGAGATGCGGGGAGCTCCATTTCTTCTTGTGATATTTCAAAAACACTTTGTCCCCTGTACAATAGGCGGAGGACTCAGAAAGTCCTGGGAAGTCCACGCCAATCAATTTCTAAACTTGTAGCTGTGTTTACCGGCCATTGGACGATCGGCACCCATGCGAAAAAGCTAGGGTTACCATTAAGCCGCCATTATAGAAGCGGTGGGGACCTTTCAGAGAAGGCGACTGTTGAGCACTTTCTCTGTAAATGTCTGGATTTGGCAACTAGATGATTACCCTCACTGGGTGTTCCTTTCTTCGACAGCCTGGGGCAGAGCGTCAACCTAAGTCGCATCAATCTGCTCCATTACATCAACAGCTCTGGCTGGTTGTAGATATCTGCCTGTTGGAGATCCCATAATGGTATCAAAACGGCGCTTTAGTGCTACTTGGGGAATGCCAGAGTGGTACTTCAACCATTTCACGTGCCTACCTGAAATTTGAAATTGAAATTCAAATTGGTTGAACCAAGGAGAACCAAGAGATTTGGTGGCTCCTAAAATACTCAGGCTAAAAAGCCTGAGAGAGCTCTGGAAAGAGGGTAGATAGACAAGGAGGAAAGGAGAAAAGTACCAGAGAAAGAGAAAGGATCGAATAGAGGCAAAGATAGAGGTAGTTAATCCTGTGAGAATTTTTCAGATTCTTTGGTAAATCTGTAAATATTCTCCAGTTTTAGAAAACAAATATTATTCATTCTCACGACATCGGAACCCAAAACTCGCAGCTTCGTTCAAGCGAATGCAGGATACTCACGGAGAAAGTGCTCTGTGCTATCCGCCTCCTCCAAGCAAGACACTCACATTGGGTCCTCAATGATTCCAATGGTGGTCATATGCTGACCCCAAGGGTTGTGTCCTGTAATAATACCGACCACTTACTTACCTACCTAGATAAATATACTGAGGATGTTTGATTCAAAAAATAGGATAATTTTTTATTTTTGTCGAATAATATTCATTTATTTCTCAATATCTATTTTGTCCTCTTCAAGTGCCGACTGGGTGCTTCTTCTAATCGGCGAAGCACTTCTGATATTCGCTTTTTAGCAGGTCTTTAGCTCTTCCAGCGATGCGGTGTTTAACTCCTCGAACGTGGCGAATTCTCTATCCTTCTTTAAAAAAAAGTAAAGTAGTTTATTTTGTTGTAGAATAGAATTTTAATTAATCATGAACTTTGTAACTTCCAACAACGATGTATTATAATTCAACAAATATTTAGTTACTGAGCAAATTGAATCTTCTCCGTTACTCTCTAACAATAACGGGATAGGTGTATTACTTTAGAGCGCATGTTTTTTTGGCAAATTGGTTTTTTTTAAGAGCGCATTTTATGTGCAACGGTAAGTTCATGCAAAACAACATATTCCACCACACTAACCTTCACACATACATAGAAGTAACTCAATTTGCTCAAGATAAATTTATCGAAAACAAATTACTATAGAGCAATAAATTTGGCAAAAACTAAGATATATGCATGTACATACATACATAATTACACACATGCAACTGTAAATTGCTAAGAAAAAAATCGATATGAACCCACTACGCCATCAGCTATCTGCACTAACGTATGCGCTCATCCATTTGAGAACTGGGTTTTTGTACATACAATTGCTGGGTGTTTTGTAAGCAGAGGAAGTAACTGCGAAACTTTATTGCTAATGCTTGCGCGACACAAAAAGTTTCCAATTGCACATTCATTCTATTTTATTTGGAATCGGAGCGCGAGTTCAGGTTTACCAGGACCCGAAAGAGAATTAAAAAATACCAGCTATAATAAATAAATTGAACGTTGGTTTCGTGCATAGCTATGTATGAGTGTGTGTGTGTGTATGCATGCTTGCGCTACCTGCAAAATGGCACACAGCGGGCTACAACAAAAATGTCAAAAAAGTCAAGTTTTATTGAGAAAAAAGACAAAGAGATAGATCACCGAATGAGCGCCAAGAGGTCAAATTACGATTGGCGACGGTGTGGTGGGGTCACTCATTCGCTTGCTGCATATTTACATACACATGCACATATGCAGAAGTATTTCAACTCGACTGGTAAACCGTTGGTATGCTCGTTGTATGGTTGGCTGAGCTATACATGTGCATACATGCATATGTATGTATGTAGATATGTATTTATGTAGTCATTAAGTAGCCAAAAATCACTTCTGAAAAGAGAGAAAACGGTCAAAACTAGTCAAATGTTTATTTATAACTAAGTCAATTCCACTATAGTTGGAGTTGTTTTTATTTCAATGGAAACCTGTTTGGCGCCGGAAAAGCAAATCAAAGAGTCTATATTTCACGGCAGACACTGTGGCTCGCTCGGGCACTGAAAAGGCTAACAATTTATATGTATGTATGTATTTGCGTGTAGTTGGCGGTATTAAGAAAAAAGATTTAATTCAAATAAATGTAACAAAATTTAAATGTCAGCTGCTCTGACATTTGCACACACACACTTGCACACAATTTGTGGAACCAGAAAAGCATTGCAAAAATTTTATTCGATATGTTTTGGCTTGAAAAATGAGGAATAGTTAGATGTCCGCGTAGGCAACGGGTGCTTTTTTTAGAGGTATGGAATTATTTTTTAATGTAACATAAAAATGTCTATGAAATTGGCAATATTTTAGCTTTATTGGCATCCCAGTTATTAGTCATAGTAGGTTCGTCAGCAGAGGCCAATGGCTTGACATACCCCATAAAAAGCAGGCCGGTCACAAAAGATTTTAAGGTCGAAGTGCGAAACTTCTCTGTGTATTCTATGTTTTAAAAAAGCGACCGAGCGAGTTAAATCACAGGCTCATTTCTTGAAATGCTTCACTCGCTGAAAGTTGGTCTCACTAAAGTAATGGTTTCGCATCTTGAAGTGCTTTTTGTGCCGCATTCAACACTAAGATAATTGGGGAACTTAAACATAACGAATCACTTACCCGTAACGCTCGCCATCCATTTTTCGGTTTTGGAAAAGTGTGAACCAATGTTGCCCCGAACAAACAAACCAAACAAAGATATTTCTGGGATGGAGTGAGTCTAACGCAAGGTGCAAATAATTGAGAAGGTGTGCTCTGTAGCATACCGTTATTCGGCTCTGAGCGAATTCGACCGAATCAGTTGATGAGTTGACGTCACTTGGGATGTGTTTACAAAAAACTGAGATTGTGTTGGTGATATACAAAAAAAAATCAACACAATGTCACTTCGTTGCCATCTGAATAACGACTGATTCGCCGAGTGTGTGAATGCATATGAAATGATTTTGTAGAACTCCGCTGCCGAATCACCGCTAAAGATCCGACCCACATCGAATCGGCATATGACAGAAGAGGTGTTAGGAGATAGAAATAAATTTGTATACAAGTTTTGTAAACCTTGCTCGGTTTTAAGTCTTTGGAATGGAATGCAATAGAGGATGGCGGGATTTTTTCGAGTTCTCAAGCCATGCCTGAGAGGATTTCATGGATAGTGAGATATAGGTGAGCTGGAGATTTATTACGCCTCAGCAAACTTCCAGATTTTTTTAAGAATCTTAGCAGTTTTTCGGCGAAAATAGAATGTAGATCGTCCATTTTCAGTACATCCGACTCAAAAATGTGCCATCTAAGTCGGATAACGGCATAGTAAATCCTTTGTGCTATCCTCATCTTACAAAAAATATGTACACAGTTTATCATCGATGATGTCTGTGGTGACTATATGCCGTCTCCATGGATTCTGCTCCTATTAGAGCTCCTAGCTCACTCGTCCTCTGTCTGGGCAGGAATTTTGTTAACGCCGTGATAAGAATTTTCATAAAGCGTTTGGTTGTTTTGCAGATATCAGTACTGTATGAACGGATGATTCGAGTAGTGACACCGAGACCTGAAAATAAAGGCAATAGGGGATAAAAAAAGTGGCGAGCAGTCAACGGAAGCGAGGATGTTCAAGTTCTGACTTTATCGCTTTGTTTGATACTCGCATTGACTGAATAGTTCTATGTTGGTGTGCTGAAGTAGTTTGAACTCGCCGAGAACGGCTATATATATAGATATATATTTGCCGCTTAGACATTCGGCCGAGTTTATTCTCTTTTTGGTGTTTCACGCACGGATACTCGAACCTACGTACTCTGAATGTTAGTCACGCACCAACCCATTCGGCTACGGTGATCGCACGGTTTTGCTCGCTTATTGTCGAAGAGTTTTTGGTAAGAAAAAGCAATTCAATGTTGCCGCTTGTACCCTGTAGCTTCAATATCACTCATTGCAACTTTTTCTTATTCTTCATGAAAACTTATCGTGTCGTATAGGGGATAAAAAAGCTGAATTCGGGATTTTCGAGCGATTTTATTTCGGAGGTTGGCTTCGTTGTAGAGATTTAGTGGGAGACTACTTTGAAGGATGATAATAAAATTTTGAGTGTAACTTAATTTGCGTTTTTGAAAAATGATTATTATTTTTTTTTCCTTGTTCACTCCTCTCGGGAGCATAGGGCCTCGACAACACTCGTTAATCTATTTGATTTCTGACAGGGTAGGTGGTTAGCCTGCCGCTATCAGTCCTAAGTAGTGGGAATGCTCACCTGTCGTTGCTTAGGAACAACGCCTTTTTACTGCTTGGAGCACCATCTGTGTTTCACATTTTTCTGCCAGAAGGATCGCACAGATGGTTGAGTACTTCGCTAAATTTGGTGTGTCTGCGCTAATTCCTCTTGCTGGCGCCACTGATGCAATGTGTAGCTGTGTGTTTTTCTTTGTTTTTGCTTGTTTTAGCAGCCACAATGCGAATAATGCGTTGAGTATTTTGCGGGAGTAAGGATGGAAAGGATTTGAGGAATGAGTTTTTTTTTTAGAAACAGGGAAAGTAGGTAAATTTGGAAAAGTGCGCAGACCGTGCTTTACGTGGAATTCCAACCCATAACCTCTGGGAGAGCATTTATATACATAAAATTATATATATACATATTTTCCCGTGATTTTAGGTAGAGAATAGGGTCTGAAAAATTACCGTTACTTTTTTGCCACTCCTCGTACTTAGCGAACATTTGAAAGCATGAATTTATTCGGTTAGACTACACGCAAAAGATCTTTTAGGTGGCAGTGTCAGCCATCGGACACACAAAGAAAACTTAAATATTATTAACTGCTTAGACAAATATCTCTATCGAAGATGCGATATGCTCAAAAAAACACCCGTTTTAAGCATTCACTTTGGAGTGTGAGCTTCCATTGCGAAAGTGAAGTATACTTATACTACATTTTCATTCTCCAAAGAAAGCAAAAAAAAAAAAAAATGCTTGTTTAAATACTCATTTATCAATAGCTTGGAGTCCGACAGCTTGCTACATTTTGCTTCCCTATTCAAACTTCCTTGCTCGCTATTTCATTGCAATAAAATGTTAGTAATTGAAATTTAATAGTTTCATGTATGAATGTATGTATGTGTGTATGTGTGTCAGTAGTCGTTTCTCATGCTTACCAACGAAGAAATATAAAGTATCTTCATCTTATTTCAAATGCTATTAAAAAAAGATATATCTGTGCATGTGTGTGTTTGTGCGTGTGCGCGCTTGCATTAGGTCACGTCATATCCATTCATGAGGCACCTACCTACATAGTCTTGAATATAAGAGAAACCTCAAATGTGGGTTGCATTTGAAGTGGACTACGTATGTTTTATGCCAAATGGTTATTGAAAATGTCATAAATAGCACAATGAGATACTTGGTAAAAGTAATAAATGCAAAGGTGAATACAAAAAAGCGGGTTAAATAAAACTAAGACGCATGCAGCTGAGTCAGTGGTGGCGAAGTCAATGGAGTGCTCTGTATGTGGGTATTTCTGTAGGAGAGCACAAGTACTTGAAGTTTTTCGAGTACATTCACATGACTATAGTTTTTGTGTGGCTATTCGATTTAGGAATTTCTTGGGCATACATACAAGGTGGCGCAACATTAACCATGCAATTTTATTATAATGAATAACTTTCTTTATTGATTAAAACAAACAATGATTTTGAGTGATGGAAATCTTTCTATTTGCACCTTTGTAGCTTAGACAGTCGAAATTATCTCAGGAATTAAGTGCAACTAATGCGGATTGACAACTACATTTAAGCGGTCTCAGTGGTCTAGAGCTCGAAAATTTAGAGTATTTTCAGGAAATTTTTTTACAATAAAAAAATGAAAAACGATTTTTAAAATTTTTAGGCGCTTTTTATTTAACTGCTTTTACATACAAAAATGAAAAACAGAATTTAATAATGCAAAAAAAAAAATGAAAAAATGTTTTTTTTTAAGTGAAACTTCTAAGGCGTCGATGGACGAGCGAGAATGGAGAGTAAAATTTCAAGGTCATGCAAAATGAAATATATTTTTTTTTGGAAGTGATACGTCTTAGGCGTCGATGAGAATGGAGAACAATTTCAAGGTCATGCAACGTTTCGGGCATTTTTGTTCCTCGAGAGAGAAAAAAGATATAACGTGGAGGAAAAGGAGAGAGAGAGAGCTATAACTTATATATATCTTAGATATATTATTTGTCTTGAGTTTTTCCTTGTGGTTGCTAATTTCTAGTGACAAATAACACTGCCTACTTTTTGGCGCTTGTTTGTTTGGTGCAAACTTGTAGGAAATATATTTTTAGTGCCTACGTTTTGGCGTTATATTTCCGTGGTGCCTACTGTTTGGGGCGTTTTTTGGTCCCACTTTTTTTGGCGTTTTTGTTTTGGTGCCTACTTTTTGGCGCTTATTTCCGTTTCCTGACTACTGCTTGTGCGTACTATAAAGTGATATCCATTCCGGCGTCGGATTTATTGGTATTGCCTTGCGATCCTGAATCGCTGCGTTTGTGCGGCTGATAAACGCTCGGAGTAGTGCGCGTTGTTGCCACGGCTTGTGTCCGGCGTTTACCTACACCGGTTGAACCTTCTCCGTTTTTTGTAAATTTTGTCTATTTGTATTCTCTGAAACTGTTTTGAATTTATTTAGATATATATTCTTTCTCTCTCGCTCTCTCTCTCTCTCTCATTTTCTCTCGAGTCCCTCCTTCTTTCTCTTTCTGCCTGGAAAGTTTCACTTCTGTCCCGAAAAATTGGACCTGGACGGTGTTGTCCATTTTGACTCTTCTATTTGTCAGCAGGTACAAACACCGCTACTGGTTTTTCTCGAAGTAACTTTCGACTGCAAGCCTCGTTGCTTGCTTTCGTCTAGGCTATTTCGCGCTCTATTGCTCGTCTGAAATATGATTGACGTACGACACCCTTTTGCAAATTCATAATTCTTCCGATAGGGGGAATAATTTTAAGCCACCTTGTATAAACCCTTGATGTATTGCATGTACCTGCTTATATGGGCAATGCATTTGCCGAACTCGTATCCGTCTCCTACTACACTTCACGCTATTGTTTGATAGAAATGTGAAGTGCACGCTTCTGTGAGTTGCTCTCAACAAAGCAGCAAACAAGTGGGTTAGACACTGTTTCATATCTGCTACAAATTTGCTTTCGTTTGCTCTTCTTTCAGCCTCACATTGCGTTTATTAAGTATTTTCTTTCGGTATTTAGCTGTTCGAATTGTAGGATATTATTTAACTTTCTTGCTAGAGTTCGTCACTTTAGTTAGTCACTTCGTTAGCACTCCGACCTGAAAGATGTATTGTGCCCCTAATATGCGTGCTGCCTGCGCTGATTTTTTCATATATCACCAACACAATCTCAGTGTTTTCGTAAAAAAGAAAAACCGCCGACACATCCTGTGTTGCGTCAGCCAATCAGCTGATTCGTGTTGTTCCCACGACGGGCAGTTCTACATTACCGGAACGACCCGGGTTTATATACACTCCAGCAGCATTCTCCGTATATGTATGGGTGATGTTTGTGTTGCTACTACAATAACAACATTACTTCGAAATTGCTGAGAGCCGGTTAACGGTGTGATTTTGGCCACACTTCCGGAATTATTTTCACCATTCACATTCATTAAAGGTGATTGTAATAGGCCAACAACAACGTTTCGTACTTTGGAATGTCACGGCAGAAGAAAATAGAAAAATAAAAGAAAAGGAGGAACTGCGTTGAACAGCTGTGTTATCTGAGTTTCAATTGAAGCTAGAAGCCTACGACGATGGTGCGAATGGAACGACTTTTAGTTATTTCATTTTGAGCTGGAATTTACACGGCGAAAGAAAAAAAAAATCAGCCGGTCTACTGCTAACACCTTTAATAGATTCGCCTTGGGTAGGGCTAACTATCCGAAGTTCTGCATTTATCTTGAAGACGAGAGTCCGCGGCAACAACAAACAATTTTACTACGAACATCGAATTTAAAGTGCATGAAGTGTTCTTGAACAACCAGCATAAGACTGGAACACAACATTTAGAAGAATCTTTCCTTACTTGCTGAAAATTGGGTAGGCCTAGGAGGAGGTTCCAGCATAAATCTCAAAGTTAGAATACAGTTACCTCATGAAGTTTGCTTCAAGTTTTGAAAGCACGAGTTGGATTTAACTATTTTTATTATTTCCAATCCAAGATCTCTCTTACGTAGGTACAAACTCGCTATTTATAACGACTCGTGTTGACCCACAGCGCAGAAATTCGAAGTATGAATCTTGCAGGCGAGAAGCACCTAAGAATATTTGAGCGCGAAATATTGCGTAAAGTATTTGGCCCAATACGCGAAGAAGATGGCGAGTTCATAATCAGGCACAGTGAGAAGCTGCTAAGTCTCTGCAACGGCGAAGATATTATAAGATTTATCAAGTCGCAACGCATCAGATGGGCAGGTCACATCATCCGCTTGGAGGACGGTAAGCCACAACAACTTCTACTGGACTACAATCCTTTATGCTCAAGACTCCATGGCAGACCAAAAGCAGCTTGGCTGCATAACTTCACTAAGGACTTGAAAGAATCAGGCGTCAAAAATTCTCTCTAGCGCTGGATCGTATTGAATTTATTGAATCCTTATTGTATAAGAAACTAACAATCTTATGTGCTAGAGTATTTTGTTTCCTTGCCAGTGCCAAGAAACTAATTATTTGTTCAATGAAATCTCCTTTGATCAGAAAGTACCGGGAATGTTTAAATAAAACAAAACGGAGTTAAATTTCAGGCAAGTTTATTTTATCTCCTTCAAAATATTACCCGTCTGAAGCAACACACATGTGCCAACGTTAAACCCTGTCCTCCATGCACCTCTGGTAGGCCGACGAACGGATGGCTTCAGCTCCTTCGTCACATTCTCATTGATCTCCGCTATCGACGGAAATCCCCTTCCACGAAGTGAGTGGTAACTTCAACTTGGGAAACAAAAAGAAGTCGCACGGGGCCATATCAGGTGAATACGGTGCTTTTACGATGCTTTTACGATGGTATTTACTTGGTGTTTGGTCAAATAATCCAGCACAATTTGGGCTCGGTGTGATAGCGAGTTATCATAATGCAAAATCCAAGAACTGTTTACCCACATTTCCGGCCGTTTGCGACATACAGCATCTCTCAAACGCTTCAACATGGATAAATAATATTCTTTATTGACGGTCTGGCCCGATGGAAGTTACTCATACTGCACTACGCCTTGGCAATCGAAGAAACAGTCCACATCACTTTCTCGGTACTTTTTGATCATGTACATATGTATATGATTAAATCGGATGTGAATGCGATGGAAGTGAATGAATGGAGGCAGCTAGAAAGGTCTAGTTTCCAGTCTTCGATTTTGCGTAGCTGTGAGCCGGAAAGGCCTAATTTCCAGTTTCCCTTAAAGCTTCCGTTGTCTTTGTACTGATTGTGGAATTTTTTTAGTTTTTGTGGCTTTAGATTGCACTCTCTGAAGTTTTTTGATATTTGAAGGCTATTAGCAGCTCCCCACATTTCTATACCATATGTCCATATTGGTTTTAGCATGGCTTTATATAGTATCACTTCACATTACTCTAGAGGTAATGCTGATTTCGAATTGAGCATCCAATATAGGTTTTTCACTTTAAGCTTGATATTATTATTATTGTTGATGGACTGTTTGTGCACTGCGACCTGAATAGATCTATTGTGCAGCCATCTAGCCTACTCGAACAGTTTTAGGCTATTAATAAATACTAAAACTGCTGTAGGCTTAATTTTTAACAGGAGGTTTGGATTTATAGCCCCATTTCCCAGGTAATTTAGTCTGTGTCGTGCCACTGCTGGGCAGTCGCATAGAACGTGTTCTACTGTTTCTTGTGCCTCTTTGGAGAGTCTACAGGAATCGTTTTCTATCACACCTATCTTTTTCATGTGATACTTAAGCTCACAGTGTCCTGTTAGTAGTTCAGTGTAAAGTTGTATGTCTCTTCTGCTTAGGTTAAGGATTGCTTCTGCCTTTGTCCGTTCTGGATCTATGAGTCTTTTCGATTGCCGCATGCCCGATTGGGCTTTCCAGTAATCGATTAGGCCTCGTTGTTCCTGCTCACGTAGGAAGGCACTTTTGAAGCTGTTATTTACACCGCAGAAAGGTTCAGGATCTATGAAGCGAGTGTTTGCCCCCTTTTTCGTTAAAGTGTCCGCAATTTCATTCGCTTCGTGCCCCTCATGTCCCGCAGCTCACATCAAGGAGTCTTGATGCTAGCGTGTTGAGGATTTTAAAACATTCCCAGACCAATCTTGAGTGGAATGAGAAGCTATCCATCGATTTTAGAGCTGCTTAATCAGCCTGAAAATGTTTATATTGGCACCACGCGTGCATCTCCGTAGACACTCTCTAGCACACAGCTCTAAGGCGTGGACCTCCGTTTGGAAAATGGAAGTGATTTTTCCCACTGCAATTGCTTTTTTGAAATGTGGTCCGACAATTCCAGCCCCGGCACTACCGTCTTCCATTTTGGACCCATCAGTAAACCACACCTGTGCACCTTGTTTTAGGAATATTTCATTGTTTCTTCATGCTGAGCGGTCAATAATGACCACTTTGAATTTCTTGGAGAGTTCTAGTTTCCTTTCCATCTTGTCGTAAACTGTCAGGCACGGAGAGTTTAGGATTGAACCCAGAACCCTTACATGTACTGTAAGATTGCCTTCTTTGAGATGGAATAGATTAGGAAGCCTTAGAGCTGCACTGATTGCCATCTCTTTGGCTACAAGATATAGTGGAAAGAGTTCAGTGATCATTTCTAAAGCCGCTGTGGGGCATGTTCGCATTGCTCCGGTAACGCTCAGACAGGCTGTTCTGTATACCTTTTTAAGTGTTATCTGAGTTTTGGTTTGGTCTACTTTTGGCCTAAGCTTGATATTATTCACTTCCTTTTCAGTATGATTCCGCCATGTGAGTCTTCCATCTAAGTGAATTCCAAAATATTTTATTTCATATGTTTTCTGGTATAATCTGACCATTAATTGTAACTACAGGGCAAGTTTCTTTCCCTAGAGTAGAAGTAATATGCGTATTGGATGGAGGAAGAAGACTGCTGAGACAGCTAAAGCCCATCCGGGCTGTAACGCTAAGAGATGATGACGAAGATGACGTAGTATGCTGCTTCTTTCTCCCATTTTCTCTTCTTATTCTCATTTTTTAGGATGCAGAAGTTCATAAATTCCATAAGATGTCATAAATAAAAGGTCGCTCAAAATTAATCATCCAATTTCTTATTGAATAACTATTTTATTAAAAAAACTTTTCGTGTCATGAAAATATTTATTTTCACCTTAACGCGCTCCATTGCTTGTCTGTATGCATTGCAGCTGTTTAGTTCACAAGTGTCAAATATGATTGACGTTTGACGCCATTTGCAAAAATTATAAATCTTCCGATAGGGTGATTAATTTCGCGCCATCTTGTACATGAAAATTTATTTAAAAAAGATGTAATTATTTCTCAAAATATTTTAACAAATTAAGTAAGAATTGCAGCGATTTTTATCCGATGTGGTAGTACTTATAATATTTTCTTTTTCTTTTCTATTGCAGGTAATTACATTTCACAATCCACGCATCACTAGCCTAGGCGCTTTATTATTGGATTAAGTACACATCGCTGCGGTATTTATTCTCCAATCAACAGCGCACCTACATAAACAAATATTTCCGAATTGCCAGTACATACAAACGCGCATGTGCGTCCAAGGAAAATATTCTACCAAATAAATACTGCTTGAACTATGCTTTATTTGATGAGCATTTCAAGAAGCAATCACAGTACTTCACACTTATAACGGGTGCTTTTCTAGAAGCACGCAACTTTTGAAGGGAATATCAAACCAGTTATCTAACTACGATGAGTGTAAACATTCATCTGAGCAGCTTACACGCGAAATGTATCTATTAATATCTGCTTCGACTCTTATCGATATTAGTCATTTATTAAGTAGGTACGAGCAAATGCTGAGAGAGAGATTTTGAGAAAAGTTCTTGGTCTACACTCGTATAAAATCCAAGGCACATTCATTAAAGGTGGTGACACCAGACCAACAACAATATTTTGTACGTTTGATTGCCAAAGCAAAGTATTGGGAAAGCCGAAAACAATGAATAAATTCGCCTTGATTCATTTTGAGCTGACAGCCACACGAGCACGGCGAAAAAAAAAACAAATCAGCTGATTTACCGATACCACCCAAGAATGATAGCGACGAAGATTGCGCCTTTCGAATTCGCCGCGTCGTAAGAGCTCATGAATAAGCAAGCAAAAGGAATGGGAATTACTTGTTTGTGAAGAAGAAGAGTAGGTGAAAGCAATGGAAACAACCAAACACAAGAAATTATGTGCCCACACAGCTTTCTTGCCACGGCGTTTTCCGCATAAAAATGCAAACAAACTGCATTTGGAAATTTTATATTCATTTATGCTTTCACAATTCAACACACGGCACTGCGTTTTCATTAGTTGAAATCTCACAACTCACAATATTACCAAACCATTCGCTGAATTTTCACAGACGTGAAGTAGGAGAAATTACTTTAGTTTGTTTTGTCCGTTTGTTTTGTATTGCGAAGGGAGCTGACGTGAGACTTGGCAAAATCGCGTGAAATAAAGTAACTGTTTTTCAATGGCGTCACCTGAGATACTCAATTCGCCTTGTATAAAATGCAACTGGTGCAGTAATTGAATTCATTGGACTTTGGTTTGCGTTGTGCGTTCACGAAATGGACTGATATCCATTTGGAGGTTAAAACGGATTTTGGCTTTGAAATAATTTTGAACGATCATTAATATGTCACACCGGGGAAAGCAATTGAGAAAGAGAAGATTTTCATTTTGGTCTAATGGCTATGTGAATACATACATACATTTGCCGTATGTGGCGCCATCACAATCTTTAGGAGGCTCTGAGGTCCATGGAATTGATGATTAATTTTCCACCACCTTGTATGCACCTTGTTTAAATTCTGCCTACTATTGTCACTGTATACTTCTCAGGAGCCCAAATACCTCATGGACCGACGACTTCAATTTGCTAAGCGTCTTGATCTCTTAACTTACAAGGTCCGGCACTCGAAGGGTAACGAATTAAAAAGGCCATAAATTTAGTTTGGAAAATTATTATGTAATAAATTTAATTGGAAGAATCAATTTACTTTTGCTCGATATGACCACCTTTTTGCCTTGACTATGGCCTAGAAAGGATTTGCAAGTTGCCCGAATGCGACATGCAGGTATTTTGGCCCACTAGCAGACAATGACTTTTTTCAGCGCTTCGAGACTGGTAAATCTTTTAGTTCGAACTTTGCTCTCCAAAATGGCTCAAAGCGAGTAATCCATTGGATTCACGCCGGGTGGATTTGAGAGCCGTTGTGTGGACGTTATGAAGTTCGGCACGTGGTTTTTTAGCCATTCTTGGTTCATTCGAGCTCTGTGAGATGTTGCCGAGTACTGTTGAAACGTCCATGGTTTGGCATCGAAATGTTTGTCTGCCCACGGCTTCAAAGCAACGTCCAGAACACTTTCCCGATAATATTTCCCATTTACAGCGACGCCAGACTCGATGAAAACGATTGGAGAGCAGCCACCTGTGGCGAGTGGTGCCTCCTGGAGGCCTGTCGATTACACAAATTCTCGTATAAACACTCGGTCAAATAAACCCTATCGTTTGGGAGTTAACGAATTGCTCAATTTGAAAATTTGTCTCCTCAGAAAACACAATCATCGGAAATTGGCCGCTTTCGGCCAAGCGAAGCAACTCCTTCGCTCTCTCAAGTCTGACTTGTTGCTGGTTTGATGTGAGATCATGCGCCTTTTTGGATCTTGTAAGGCTTCACTTGAAAATCATTTGTCAGTATGTGGCGGATGCCACAGTTCTTTCGCCATTTGATTGGCGTTGGGGATTTCGCTCAAGTCGCTTCTTTACTTTTTGAACCATTTTACGGTACGTAGCTGTCTTTTGCTGACCACCTCCATGACGTTTTGCGATGCTACCAGTGACATTGTGACGAGTAATGGTGCGATAAACAAAAACTTTATTTAATTTAAGATGCTCGAGCTCTCGAACAATCGTTGGTAGTGATTTTCCAGCCAAATATAATGCAATCACGTTTTGAAATCCATTACTGATTTTCTCTTTTCGCTTTTACTCTCGGCAAAATGCCTCCGCGGCGCTTGTAAACAATACTCCGGACTGTCATTGTGCCCACTAACAGATAGATGATGTCCGTGCATCCCCATGCCACACAAAATTAACACGTAAACGCTTGTAAAGGGCAACATAAATATTTCCATCACCCAAAATAATTTTTATTTTTTTATTTAGTGAAAATGTTATTCAAAAAACAAAATTGGATGTTAAATTTTGCGCCACCTTATTGTGCCATTTGACTGCTTCGGACTACTGACTTTCTTGACTAAGTCACTGATCTATGCTGCTGAGCCACCTGCGTTTAATGACTTCTAAGCTGACATTGGGCTCGTCATTAGCGCGATAAGGCCGGCTATGCTGAAAGAAGTGTTACCAAATTGAATATAAATGAGTTGCATTCATAAGACGCCGTTCCAACTGTAAAATATTGGCAATTTTATAAATTTTTTTTGTTTTATTTAAAAAAGTTCTACAGCCCTAAAAAGCACCCATTTCAATGAACAGCATTGAACTTTGCTCGAATTCCAAATCAAGTCATTTATTTGCTAATCACTTGAGAATGAAAAAAAAAAAAAACAACAACAACAACAATTGCTTGCTATGACCAACCATATGCGATACATCAAATTCGCTATCAGGATCTTGCACTTTTTATTGTAATCTTCAGCTTGTCGAACTTATAAATAGATGGCTGTTCTTCACTCGCTTGGACACTCCACAGCTCACCATGACCGATCTGATCAAAAGTAAATTTGTTTTTATAAAATTTATTTTCTTGTGATGTGCACACACACACATACATACCTACATACATACAAACATGCGTTTTGTGTTTCATTATTTGCTCTGGCATTTATATTTTTATAATTTGTTGGCTTTCATCGCACGTTGTTAAAAAAAAAATGGAAAATCAAAGCTTTTGATTTGTGCTGTGCATAGTAAATCACTTGAGATTTAAGTGGATTTTTTATTATGTAGTTTTCAAAAGATTCCAACAGGTTCTTCAAGGCCAATATGCCCTGTGCATGTCACTTGAGATTTGAGTGTTTTTTAATCGGTTTAGTAATGGGAACACTAGTAAAAAAATAGGTCTTTCATTAGGCGGCAAATGGCTGTGACTTGCGACGCGCGAGAGTTATTTAATTTCATTTTAATTCTTTTAAAGGTTTATAAAAATGGGGAACGTATTTTTATGCTTTGTATAATATGTAGATTGGGCGAAAAACTAGTTAAAAATTACATTATGTAGCCAACATTTTTAGCAGCTAAAATATTCATCAACATGCGTATGGATTGCATACATACAAATATACAAAATCGGTTAGTGGCGTGTGACTGGTTCGAATTTTTGGTAAATACAAAATCAAAATGGTCTTTAAAGTTACCGAACAACGATTTGTGTAAAGATCGCTGATTTAATGTAAAGTAAAGGGTTAGTCATCGGCTGGTTTCTTTTTTAAATTATTCTATGAAACCTTCGATAGAAAAATTTGTTTTCTAATAGCGATCGTCCCTCGGCAAGCAATCGAAAATTTACGAGTGTATTTCTGCCATGAAAAACCATCTACCGTTCAGGGGCTACATAAAAATGCAAATCTCTCTGTGCGAACACGTCAAGACACCCCTACCAAAGGAACTATGCGCTAATTCTCTAGAACCTGTGTGTGGCATTTCTGCAAGAATTTCTTTCGGCTTATTGCCTTTTTTCTTACAGGCATTTAATCACAGCGCGCCGCTACAAATCGCGATAATTTCCAGTTTGCGTTCAACAATCGACATTCCATCGGTTGACAGCTGATTAAAAAGCGTTATTGTTTATGCTAACACTGAGTCACGTTTAAAATTGTTATCAGTAGCGAGATTGTGAGTCAACGCTAATTACATTAGATCCTGGTGTTATCAGTCGCCCCTCGTATGATATGGAGTTCCTGCCTTAGGGAGCGCGAACTAGCCGCCTTTGTCAAAAGATCATCTGATAAAAAAATAAACCAGCCAACAGCTCACACATACTCGTACATACATATATGTGTGCACTAATACACCGCTGCGTTGTGATAAAAGATTTTTTAACCCTTAAATGCGTGATTTTTTCTTTTTTGTTAAAAATATATATATTTGTTATTTAAAAATCTATTGGTTAGTACTAAAAAAGTCACAAATAATAATAAAGAAGTCATTTGACCATTTTTTGAGTAATACTTAGGCGAAAAATGGTAAGGCGCCCGAGAAAAATAGTAATAAAACACCTCAAGAGATTGAATGAATGAATGGATGGAAATGCGATTTGCACTTCGATCCCACTGACTTTTGTGCCCTCTACCATCACAGTTCTTCACCCACACCCAGCTTTTAGTAAACCTAAGACGGAGCTGGCTTGTGCTGAGCATATGTACATATGTACTTTTCTTCCGGCCGCATCCGCCCGTTCAAAAAATAAATAAAAAGGAGAAAATGTGAACAAATAAAATCATTTTGCAACTATCGTCACATATTTCTGGTCAAGTTCACGCTTGGCTGCCATAAATAACAGCGGCTTTTCCACACACACACACATACACTAACGACACTCATCTTAAAATAGATTTCTCGCCTCATTGGATAAGTTTGAAAGCGGCATTATTTTGATTTATGACATGCGACTAAGAAGTTTTTGTTTGTGCACCCAAAAATATTAGAAAATATTAATTTTATATTGAAAAAGCACATACACACACCTGCATGCTTAAAATAATATCCTTAGTTTTTTCCCACTTCTGCCACTACTGCCTAAAGTAAATGCACTCGCATGTAAACAAACGAAAAATTCACCACAACAGCAGCCGCATGATAAAACATCACAGCTTGCCCATAGATTAACAGTTTTTTTTTTTTTTTTGTTTTTAACAGCCTGGCTCTCTCATCCCCACATGCCATTCAGCACTCACCACTTACTAGCGATCCATCAATCTTGGCATTATCAAAACTAGCCAATGGTTGTGCGGCGTGTAAAGGGTTGCTCAGACATTTTCCCCTATCTACACATTTCACCTTTTCAATCCATCGTTCCCCCCCCCCCCCCCCACTAAGCGTATTTCTGTTTGTTTGCCTTTGGGAAACAAAATTAATTGCTGCAAATACCGTAATGTTGTCAAATTGAGCTGCAAGTTTGCTTTCAACAAATCGATTTGTCATTTCAACAAGCAAAAATTTGCACACGTTTGCAAATGTATGCGTAGGCCCCTACTGAGTTGCGGATTAAGTATTTGAATTATGTCGAACAGCGGATGCAGGTGGTGACAGAGACGGAGGTTGCTAACTAACAGCTAGAGGATTTCATTATTTGTGTATTTGATTTACTTAATTCTTTGAAATTTCCAATATGTCTGGCTATTGTGGCTGTGTTAAAGAATTTGTGGAAGAGCATTGGGTGCACATTGTTTCAATTTGAATGCTAAAATTAACTCGAGGTTAAGCTTTTATTTTTGTCTATAGAAAATATAGCACATGGGCTGAAAAGTCCCGAACCTAATAAAGAAAACACTTTTGTTTTCAAAATTGGCTTTATTTATCAACGTAATTTCCTGAAGAACAACGCAATCAATGCATTTCAATACCAAAGAGGTGAATGCAATAAAACTAATGCCATCTATGTGGACTGGACTGGGACTTTTCAGCCCATGTATTAAGTACACTATTTCGACTAATAACAAATTTTCCTTTAATAACCATGTAAACCCAATATAAGCCCATAAATTATATAATTTCAAAATCTTTCTCCATGTTGGGCTTCGTCAGATGGAATGCCACTAAGTTCTCTGATCCCTATACCATCGAGTTACTCTACATACTAAGTTTTCCGGTTCGATAAGAGAGGGCGTTGCTACCAGCCTAATTTTTGTTTGTTATGTTGGTACAGTCTTCATATGAAGGCATGCATGTCTGTCTATTCATGCTTTGTTTACAAGCCATTTAATATCGACGTGGCACAGTATTTTGTACAATGAAAAAATTAAGCATCGTTTAGTGATTGAATTTGTATTTTTGGAAAGTTGAAAAGCAATAGGAAATTTATGAACGAATGTTGAAAGTGCATAAGGACTTTTCGCCATCAATTAGTACAGCAGAAAGGTGAGTTGCTGAATTTAAACGTGGTCGTACAAGCCTTCGAGGTAATCCACGTCAAGGACGTCCAAAAACAGCAACAACTCCAGAAAGCGTAGAAAAACTATACGATATCGTATTGGAAAATCGTTGAATGACTGAAACAGATTTAGTAGAAGCACTAGACATCCTCCTTGGTCAGTGGAAGCAATATTTTGACTGAAGTATTGGGTTTCAGAAAGCTGTGTGCACAATGGATGCCGCATTCGCTAACAATGGATCTAAAACACATTCGAATGCGACTTTTCAGCAGCACTTTAAGCGTTTCCGCAACGACAAAGTGGATTTTATGCGTCGATTCCTCACTATGGATGCGACTTGGGTCTGTCAGCATGACCCTAAATAAGAGCAAAAGGCTAAAGAGTGGCGTGTGAACCTGGTTCTTCGGCTTCGAAATGAGTTCTTGTCCAGAAATGGGCAAAGAAGGTGTTGACGTCAGTTTTTTAGGATGCCAAAGGAATTTTACTTTGTTTATTAGTTGCAAACTGGTAAAACAAAAAGGTCTGAATTTTATTGTAACCTTTAAGACCAGCTGAAGGAAAAAAATCGTGAAAAAAGACCCAGCACAATCGTGGCCTACGTGCATTTTGATGAGCAATGGATAAAATACACGAATTGACGTTCGACCTGTTGGAGCAGAGTAGAATATTCGCCAGATTTGACACCCAGCGATTTCCACCTCTTTCCAGACCTAAACAAATTCATGCATGGAAAGCGTTTTCATCATATGTTGTGATCTTAAGAGCTGTGGAAGTGTATTTTGCAGCCCTTCCAGATACTCACTTCAGCGATGTAATTCCTAAATGGAAATTTCGTTTGAACAAGTGTATTAATGATCAGAAAGACTTTACGGAATAATAAAATTTATTTCAAACCATAAAATCGTAATTTTCTTATCAAGCCGCAAAACCCATGGAACTACCTAGCACATAATCAGCCCTATCATAGAATCCGTCATAGAAAACCTTCGAATACGAATATGAAAAAATTATAATCGTGGGTTTCATGTGCACACGAAGAAAGTGCTGAAATTTTGATATTTCGACAACAGCTCACTTCAATTTAAAGAAGACAATTTAGCAAATAAGCTTTAAGTATTTTGTCAAGTTAGCTGAATTTTAAAATTGAAATGTATTCGCTGACATGTGCGGTTATGTTAATGCAAAAGGAAAGTGATAGAAGCAAACGGAGTCTCAGAATTGAGCGAAAAATATTGAGAGATGCAAGCAACCCTCTCGATATGGACGAACCAATGTAAGTGCTTGCCTTTTTGTTAAAGAAAAGGTTTACTAAAATACGGTTTAAAACAGGTTTATCAAAAATGACCGGTTAAATACATCTTTACATATATTTTGAGTTTTATTGAAGACAGTGCAAGCTTAACGAGGTCGTCGTCCAAAACTCTAGTACTCCGACTATCCTCTGTTTTACGGTTTCTTGCGGAGGGAGGCTATCAGCACGGAATTGGCAAAGATTTCGACGTGCCAATGGGCCAGTCGACATTTACCTATGTACTAAAAGACGTATTGGCGTCACTACAAACACGATTGCGTTGCGTCCTCAGTGAACAAATCTCTACATGAGTGCCAATGAAAAACGGCAAAGCAAGATGGAATTCTACGAGGGCGGATCAATAAGTCCGTGACTTTTGGAATAAAACATAGACTTTTTGATAAATAAATCATTTTATTTTTCAACGTAGTCTCCTTGGAGCTCTATACACTTTGTCCAACGCTTCTTCACTTTTTTTATCTCTTCCAAAAAATATGATTTATCGAGGTCCACAAAATAGGCCTTTGTTTGCAAGATGACATCATCATAGGCGCAAATCTTTTTCCACCAAGCCATTTCTTCAGGTTTGGGAACAAGAAGTAGTCACTCGGAGCCTAACCTGGAGAATAGGGCGGATAAGGGAGCAATTCATAGCCAAATTCATGGATTTTTGCCATGGCAACTGCACAAGTGTGCACCCTTGCATTGTCTTGGTGGAAAAAAACTTTTTTCTTGGCCAAATGAGGTCGGTTTTTTTTCAAATCGTTATTGAATCGGTCCAATAAGTTGGCATAATATTGCCCATTGATTGTTTTTCCCTTTTGAAGGTAGTCAATGTGGATTATCCAGGGTGCATCCCAAAAAACAGTCGCCATAACTTTATTGGCTGACAAACCCACCTTGGCCTTCTTTGGCGCCGATTCACCCTTAGAAATCCACTGTTTCGACTGTTGTTTGGTCTCTGGTGTGTGGTGATGGATCCATGTTTCGTCCACGGTTACAAAATGGCGCAAAAACTCCTCCATATTGCGATTAAACAACGCCAAACCTTCCTGTGAAGTTGTTACACGATTGCGTTTGCGGTCGACTGTGAGCAAACGCGGCACCCATCTTGCGGAAAGCTTTCTCATGCCCAAGTGATCATTCAAAATTGAAACCACTGAACCATGCGAGATCCCTACGGCTTCAACAATCTCACGCACTTTCAATTTTCGGTCGGACAACACCATATCGTGAATTTTTTCGATTGTTTCGGGTGTACAGACCTCAACTGGGCGTCCAGGACGTTCGGCATCTTCAGTGCTTGTACGGCCACAACGAAATTCAGTATACCACTTTTTTACCATTGAAATCGATGGTGCAGAGTCCCTATAGTATTTGTCAAGCATAGCTTTGGTCTCGGTAATGGTTTTTTTCGCAAAAAATAATGCTTAATAAGCACACGAAATTCAGTTTTTTCCATTTTCTCCTCAAATTACTGGGTAGTCTGGTAAAGGTACATAGCTGTAAAACACAAACTAACTGACGCAGCACGTTCAAATTTTGACAGGAGTCAACTGACAGATGCCTGTTGACAGGAGCAGTATTTCTTTTTCAGTAAAGAGGTCAGAAATACAAAAAGTCACGGACTTATTGACCTATTTCCTGGCATCATTTTGTGTGTGGATGGGACGCACATAGAAATTATTTAAACCCCCGCCCCCCCCGAAAGAAAAATTTCTCTATTACAACCGGAAGAGTTACTACAGTATCAAAGCCATGATTGATTCTCCTTTATTAGCTCCATACTGATGCCGTGTTGTTACAACTTTACACCTGTGGAAGTCACATAAAAGTCTAGCTAATATCGGACTTACATTTTACAGCTTTTTCATTTGTTTCCTTTAAAATCCTCTTTTTATTTCTCGTTCTAATTTTTGTCCGTTAGTTTAACGTCGTCGTAGAAAAATTGTACGAAACTCTAAGATTTGACGTTACGAGTTTACCATATTTGGTGAATGCTACTCTACGAATTTCGAATGTACATACGTTCGGAGCTATTCGAATTGTATGATTACAATTTCTTAGTTTCTACGAAAAACAGCCTACGATAAATTGCATGATAGGGCTGAATGTTTTTAAAAATAAAACTTTGATTTTGTTCTTCAACACCTTTAACTCGTTTATAATCATATTTCAAATTTGTACAACTCATGATTGCTCCAAATCGTTCTTTCATCCCTTCATTCTCACCTCTGCCCAGTGAACACGCATAGCGGGAATCTATAACGTTTTTTAATGACGCATTTAGTAGAGCAACACTTACTATTTATTTTTAATTTTCAACTCCACACTTTCCGTTGGCTAATACACCTCTTATGCTTAGAATATGCTAATTACATAATTAATTATGTGTATATTCACTCTTCTGGCCCCACATTTGTAGTCAGGCACGCTTATGAAACTAAGGAATTTTCTATTTAAGGAATGACTTCATTTGTGTGCGTAATTTCTGGGTTCGGTGTGGTTGTGTATTCTATTTACAAATTTGCTATGGGCGTATGAATAATATTCTTTATTTGTGTTGTTGTAACAATCAATGGGCTTGAAAATTTCCAAAGATCTGCATATTCTATTATGGGGTTAGGGGTACTCAGAGGCCCGAAAAAATGATGATTTCTATCATTTTTTTGCTAGTCAATTGCTTTATTTAAAAAAAATAAAAACATAGCATTAATACATCATGTTTCGACTTGACTGTAGAAAAATTAAAAAAAAAAATTAATAATTGTAAAAGTTATCGCTGTTTGTGTGGAGGCCGTTTCTACGGAATTCCCTTGCGGTGATCATCACAAGTCCTTGGAGATTCATCTAAAATCAATCGGACAAGAGAAATTAATATAGTTTTATTAATAGGTAATCTTGTACCTGATCGAAGCTCTTTTTTTCAAAATTAACAATACGGCGGCCTCAGGAAATATGTATTTATTTCTAGATTTTTAGATATATTATATTTTCTAGGTTTTCTATTTGATAAAAAATCCTTCGATCAGGCACGATTTTTTTATGTTTTTCAAAAGCTGTGTAAATTTTATTGCAATCTACCAAACGGTTTTTAAGTTACAGTGATCACCGAGTGATTCGAAAAACATAGTTTTGAAAAACGCTGTTTTGCGATCGATTTATGTAGAGTTATACGAATTATTTAATTACTTACACTGTATCATCTATTCCTGGGCCATATAATAGTTCTTCAGCCGTCATAACAGTTTCCAAAATATCGATTTGCTGTCGCCTACGTTGCATTCTAACTTCTCGAGCGCGCTTATCTGCCACTTTCGTATGAAGGCTCCGGAGCGCCCGAGCGCCCTTTGTTAATTGTTGAATAACTCGAAAAGTATTTGTCGGATTTACTTCAAATTTTCACACAATATTTTTAAGATATTATACTTTAAGAGAATGCAACAGAAAAAAAATCCAATTTTTTGAAAATTCTGAATACCTTTCTCTCAAAACACGAAGTCCGTTGGATTAACAGTTCACGAGGTAGGAACTTCGCAACACTTATCGTTTACACCGTCGTGTTTTGTCGAAATCAGGAAACAACGAGTTGGACCTGTGCAAATTTTTTTCATTTTTTTTCAAGGTTAGATTAGCTACAGTAGGATTGGGCATAGTGAATTAAAAATTAATGTAATAAGGGGATGGTTAAAACACTGAAAAACGGAGCGAGCGTTACGACTAACGAAAAACTGAAAACTGTTGCTTACCTGCGTACGCCTGATATGGACCCGCCTTATCAGTCGCCTTAATGTTGTAGAAGAGAGCGTTTTTGTAATATATGGGCTACTGAATTTTTATGACCTCTCCTGGCCTCACAGGTGTTAGATCATTTCTAGCTTATTACCTGTAACGGTAATATGAAGATTAGAAGTATGAAAATTGTTTAATTTATAAGTTTGAAATTTTGTGTTATCTCGTTTTTGTTGTAGATGCTCTTATAATTTTGTAACGGGGTGTATGTGAGAAGAAATCATAGGTACGAATTAAGGGCGAACCTCTTAGAAGGCCGAAAAAAAGTGAATTTTCTAGAATTTTTTCTGAGAAAACTTTTTAATGGTATTTAAAGACTTAGTATTAGTAAAAATATTTATTTGTAAAGGAGCTACAACAAGTTTTCGGGACCTCCTCACAAAAACGACGTTTTGCGGTGACCACTATATCTCTGAGCTGGATCCTCTGAAATTAAAAAAACCAAGCAGATTTCGTTAAAGTAATGTTAAATCTAGTAATTAATCGAAGGAATAAGGAAAAAAATATTCTTCTCAAAATGGCGATTTCTCAGAAAAAAAAAATCGATTTTTGACCAAAATTTCGGCCTTAAATTGTTTATAAAAAAAAATATTTATCGGTGAGAAAAATCTTCGATTAATTACTAAAAAATTCAAAATATTTAAGAAGCTCGTGTTAAAAGTTGAGACTAATCGGTTTAGCCGTTTTCGAGTAATGTTGGTCACCGACTTTGAAAGCACAATTTTGAGAAAAGTTTGATTTTAAGGTTTGAACAGCACTCAAGCACTCTGAAACGTCTTTTCAAATTTGCGTTTGACTTCGAAAATATTCACCGGAACGATATTAAATTTTCTGTGTGTTTTCTTAAATAAAGGGTTTTCCAATAAGAGGTGTTATTTTGATGCTCAAAGAAAATTGCTATTTTTTAATATAAATGATCGGATATTTATTTCATTATAAAGAGGAAGGTATGCCGTTAATAGTGGAATATAATATCAGGCAAATGACCACCACGACCACGCTTACAGGACAATATCCTTTTCATGAAACTTTCCATAACTGAATTGTAAAGTGGCTGCTCTATGTCCTCTATAGCCTCACGAATTCCATCTTTGAGGTCTTGAATCGACCCTGGGCTGTTGGCGTAGATCTTCTCTTTCACGTGGCGCAAAAGAAAAAAGTCACAAGGTGTTAAATCACAAGATCGCGGTGGCTAATTGTGATCACCTCTTGGAGAGATAACACGGTCCGGAAACTTTTCCCGTAAGAGATCAATGGTTTCGTTGGTTGTGTGGCACGTAGCGCCGTCTTGTTATTCCGGCCATACAAAATCGTTAATCATCTCTCGATAGCGATAGATAACACCTGTTATTGGAAAACCCTTTATATGTATATTAAGAAAAACAAAAAATTAAAAAAAAAATCGATTTTTTGAAAATTCTAACTATAAATAACCCCTTAAAACTGATTCGGGCACGAAAACATTTTTTTTTAATCTTTGCATTATTACACAAAGTTTTACTACTTTGAGTTGATACGGAATGCTTAAATCTGTATAAATATTGGCGGTCTAGAATAACTAATTTGTTGAATCAATTATAAGAAATTAAATAATTATTCGTATAAAATAAAATATTTATATTCCGCGGGTGTGTAAAAGGTGCGATTTGATTATTTCTATCCTTTTTTGCCACCACTGAATGGCAGATGGTTCTATTAAGGAGCTTTTTTCACAGCAGAAATATACTCCTGCCGAGGAGCAACCGCTAATATTCCAAATTCATTCAGTCACTCGCTAGTCCTCCTTTTAAAAATCGAACAACTTCTTCCAAAGGGTGGTTAAGTTTCAAGGGCCGATGTTGATTTTGAATAAAATACAAGTTTTCTAGGAAATTATTGTCATTTCTCCTTATTATGATATTATTGGTATAGCTCAATTATGTATGATACAAAATATCAGCCAAATGGCCGCCGCGCCCTCGGCGGCACACCTCCATCCGATGGTCCGATTACGCTGAGTCATAATTGAGGTTCTATGCCGCTAATGTGCCGAATTATCTCATCCTTTAGCTCTTGAATTGTTGCCGGCTTATCGACGTACACCTTTTCTTTCAAATAACCCCAAAGAAAGAAGTCCAACGGTGTCAAAGCACATGATCTTGGCGGCCAATTGACATCGCCGGGACGTGAGATTATTCGGCCATCAAATTTTTCGCGCAAAAGAGCCAGTGTTTCGTTAGCTGTGTGACAAGTGGCACCGTCCTGTTGAAACCACATATCTTCCAATTCGGGCTATAAAAAGTTCGTTATCATGTCACGATAGCGAACACTTTTCACAGTAACTGCCTGACCGGCCTCATTTTGGAAAAAAATACATCCCAATGATGCCACCGGCCCATAAACCGCACCAAACAGTCACTCTTTGTGGGTGCATTGGTTTTTCGGTAAACACTCTTGGATTATCATTCGCCCAAATGCGGCACTTCTGCTTATTGACGAATCCACTGAGGTGCAAATGTGCCTCATCATTGAAGATGATTTTCTTCACGAAGTGCGCGATATGCATTTTGATTTGAACGCCCGTTTTCATAATAAGCCTGAATAACTTTAACGCGTTGCTCGGTTGTGTGTCTTTCCATGGTTCAAATTAAGGTAATCTGAAATTAAAAAATGTCAAATGAAGTCTAGAAACAAACTTGTCGTTTAGTTGTGGTTCACATTCAACATCGGCCCTTGAAATTTAACCACCCTTAACTATCATCTTCCCGTTTTTTTTTTCAATTTTTTTTCCAGTCCTAGAATTTGCATTATCAGAAATGTACATCTTTTAATTTCGATTTTGGTTTCATTTCATCAATTGCCATTGCCAATTAGTGGTTTTCACAATTGAGCTCACCAGCAAAAAACAAATAAAATCCCAATGCACACACACATGCATAGACACATATACGCGAAAACCTTAACCAATGCTTACTTAGCTTTAGCTCTAACAAGAAATTAGAAACTTTTCGTTGCATTATTCAATTAAATCAGAAATTCAATAAAACTCACTGCAAGGCATTATTTGTAGCTTTTCTTTCGAATGCCGTTCAATTCGAAGGTTGCAACTGTGGTTGCGAGCTGCACGGCGGCATGAATGAATGCTGCCAAAAAGCAATGAAAGCGAGAAGTTTTTTGCTTCTCGAATTTCCCAATAAATGTCAATGTTTGGTACTTTTTCTTCATATTCGCCATAGTTGAGAGTTTCTCCTTTCGATTTCACTTTGGATTTTCTATTTGTTAGTTCGATTGTAGAAATTTTCTAATTGACTAATCAATATCGATATGCCATTGTTCGAGAAATGCAATTTTCCATTATTAGTTCGGACGAATTGATGAAAGCGAAAGCCTTGAGGTTGGAAGACTTCGAATGGGAAAATCCAAAATTTGCTGCGAAAGTTATTGTCGAAATTCGCTACAAAGTTTTTCATTGTAGTTTAGTTATGCCTAGAATTGAACGCATGCCTTTGCAAGTACGGGCTGAAATTAATTTAGAAAGTATTACCTATTAAAAAAAAAAAGTATGATAAAATTTGCAGTAGCCAGTAAGCAAAAGGAAAGTAAATACTTTGAGTCAATATTTCCAAGCAAAAAGTTTACGGTGCGATTCAATGCTTTTTAGTATTTTTTTGCCAGCCACATAAACGAACTGATGCCCCCAGGATTTGTAACGAATGCATAGGCAAACAAAAGGTATTTGCAAACAAATAATAAATTTTTACCGATTTCTGCACTGTGTTTTTCTTTATATATATTTTTTTATATATATTTTTATGTTTTGGTTTTTTAACTCTTAAAATTGTGGAAAACAAGAGCTTTTAAAGCAAATTCTAATACTCGAAAAAGGTTAACATTTTATTAAAAAAAACAAAAATCGCCATAAATATTACCAATTTTTTTAAGCTGCCAACTGGGAAGTTCAAAAATTCAGCACAATTAATTGTTTATTGCTCGTATAAAATGTGGATATTAAATAAAAGAGTAAATTTTCCTCAAATTTAGATTTTTAAAATTTTCTTTCAAAAAACTATTTCTCAACTATCTAAATACAAGGTGGCGCAAAATTAATCACCCCAGCGGAAGATTCATAATTTTTGCAAATGTACGTCAATCATATTTGACTTTTGAAACAGACAGGCGAAAGGGCGCGTAGAGGTAAAAATAAAGATTTTTCATTACTCATAGCCATTTTTTTTATTCAAAAACTATTCTTATGATTCCGAAGCTGGATGGAAGGCCGAGGAGTATTCTGCGAGGAGCTCCCCATCACACTCAAGTTCAGGTTACCGGACCACGGCAGTTCTTGTTCGGAGCAGAGGTAGCAGCAATCAAAACAGCTGCTGATTGGCTGCTAACTTATGTAACAACTGTCACGGACGTATACTGCAACAGCCAAGCATCAGCTACAGCTTTGGGCTCGATGATGATGCACTTATAATTAGTCGGGGAATGCCAGGCCTTGCTTTCGATAGCACTCGAATTCTTTAAGGATAATTCGAATTCTATAACGCTCCTCTGGATACCTGGTCACAGTGATCAAGCGGCAAACTGTGAGCCGCATGAGCTGACTAGAGAGAGGACGAGTTAGTTAGTTTCCTCACGAAATGAGACTATTGGGATCCCTTTGATTACCTGTGGTATGCCCCTAGAAAGTGGGCTTCGTGTCAACGCAGCGAGCGCTGGGGAAGTGTGCATATTTGTAAGGTTGCCAAACCATTCGGATGCACTCGAAGCATCTTCTAAGGTTAATAAAGGCTCAGCTCTCGAATTTCGTAGGTGCGCTTACAGGACACTGTCTGCCAGATGTGAGGCAATTTTCCCACGAAATGAGATCATAGGAATCCCCTTGACAACCTGAGGTCATCTGCTCCTGGAAGTGTGGGCTTCGTGAGCCCTGAACGAGAACATAAACGCTTACAGGACACTCTCCGCGAGGTGTGAGGTAATTTTCCCACGAAACGTGAGGATTGAGATCCCCTTGTCTGCTTGAGGTCGTCTGCTCCCGGAAGTGTGGGCTTCGTGCCAACTCAGCGAAAGCTGGGCGAGTATACAAACTGGTAACGTCGCCAAATCACTCTGGCCACGTGTAGATCGGAGGCGCTCGAGGGATCTTCTAAGGCTAGCAAAGCCTCAGCTCTCGAATTTCGTGGGTATCCTTGTACCGCACTGTCCGTGAAGTATGCGTGTTGTGAGACTCGGTATTACTTCGAGTCCGTTTTGCGTAAGCTGTATGGAGGATGGAGTGGCATCATGCCAGCGATTTCTCCTTAGCTGTGTTGCTTTAGTGGCATCTTGTCTCCGATTTTCCTGTTACGCTTGCTGATATACATAGCCGTAACTCAGTTATTGTTTGATCGTCATCAACAAATTCTATTATTTAAACAACATATTCCGAAGGGTTTCAACGCTACAAAAATGGCGATTTCGATGTGAAAGTGTAACGGGCAACTGTAAGTTATGGCCCTTAATAGTAAGTCTTTACTCCAGTCGCGGTATAAACTTGACATTACTCCATCCAAATTGCGCCTATTTCGCGTCATGAACAATTCGTATGAAGATAACGGCACGAAATTGGTTCCATTCATGCGTCGACTCGAAGCACATGGACTGCTGCGTTGTAAAATTGGTATGCTATCAATGACATTGAAAAGAGCTTCCATTATACAAGGAGAAGTTCAAAATAAGCAAGACTGAGCTATAGTAGAAGCGACAGGAACTTTGATACACTGTTTTGCGCGATCTAAAATATTTTTTAAAGAGTGTTACAGGTCATTGACTGGAATGCCCTTCAGGTTGGCGGTACAAGTCTTTTAGATGGCCTCTACGGACGCATAACGTTTTTCTTTCATGATCAAACGCAATTTTCCGAATAGATAGAAATCACAGGTACCCATATCAAACAAAAACGGTGAATGATTGATGGTTAAAATGCGATTTCTAGTAAAAAAATCAGTCACAAGAGTGGATCGATGAGATGGTGCATTATCATGCAATAAGTGCCAGCTTCCTCCTTCGCGGTATTCAGGGTAAATTCGAGAAAAGCTTCAAAACGCTAAGATAAAAAATTGCATTGACGGTTTGGCCCGTTGGCACGAACTCCTTGTGGATAATTCCCTTGAAATCGTAAAAACAAATGAGCATCGACTCGATTTTTGACTTCTCCAAACGCAAGTTTTTGGGTATTGGCACGTCTGGGGCCTTCCATTCGGCACTTTGACGCTTAGTTTTAGACTCATGTTGGAAACATCATATTTTATCACCAGTTACAATGTTGTAGAGGAAGTTCTCGTCTTTTCCCGCCTTCTTAATTAAGTCTTTCGAATGTTGAATTCTGAGCAATTTTTGGTCCTCAGTTAACTTGTGCGGAATGAAGCGTGCACAGACCTTTCGTAAGGCCAAATCAACAGTTGAAATGCGATAAGTCGATGTCTTGGAGATATTAAACTCCGGTTCCATGAATTTCAACGAGCATTTCGGTTCATTTTTGATACATTTACGAACAATTTCGATGGAGTTTTCGGTGATTACTGATTTTGGGCGGTCCGTATATTCATTGTCATTTATGTCCTCACAACCATCTCTGAAACGTGTAAACCACTCATGAACTCTCGCACGAGATAGACAATCATAGCTATAAACTTTTTTCATCAATTCAAATGTTTCGGTAAACGTTTTACCGATTTTAAAACAAAATTTGATATTAGCTCTTTGTTCGAAACTCACTTTTGTACCGATGACACAAACATACTTAGACGCAATAACTTCGCTTCCATTGAACCGAATGTCGCCAAGCTTTCATTGGAAGTTAGCTAGGGATGTAACTTCCAACGCACCAACTCATTAAAAAGATGGCGCCATCAAAAACATTTGTATGACGCCAGTGTTGTTTACTTTAAACTTCACCTCGTATTATCTAATTATAATTATTTGCATAAATATTTTAAAACTATAATAGAGACACAAAGTGATGCTTCATAACAATTTTGCGAAACATTTTTAACTTAATTGAAGTAGTGGAAAATATGCATTTGCTTTATAATTAGATGACCTTGTCAATTTATAATATTTAATGTTTTGAATGTGACTTTTCAGTCAGCATTAAAAAAGATAACAACGGAAAAAAACTGGTATTTATACAGCTCGCCGAATGATACTTTGGAATGCAACGCTGCACAGCTATTCATTGGAAATCCAATCAGTTGTAACGTGCACAAACTCGTTTACTGTTGTTTTTCTGTGTTGTTTTTTCCTTAAACTGTCATTATCTAACATGAGCTGTTAGTTTAATTTTTGATTTATTCACTTGTGCTTTGTTCGCTGCACACTATCTGCTATTAAGTGGAAACATCAAGTGCGCTTCTAGTTCTCCGTCTCATTTAACTCATTGTAATTAAATTGTCGAGCAAACTTTTTTCTTGAAATGCCTTTATTCCCTGCTGATAAGCGGTTGCTGATTGCTGATTATTTTTCTTTGAAAAAAAAAAAAAAAATATTTTGCTTTGTCGACACACTTTTGATGAGAACTGTCATTAATTAACTATTACCCTGAACTTGATAATTTTCTAGTTGTTTTTTCGATTAAATCTTTATATAATTAGAGGTTATTCTTTTTCGACACCAAGAGTCTGACTTTTGGAGTTTTTTTTTTACGAGGTTTGTTTATTACTCCAATGAAAACGTTTGTTTTTGTGCCAATAGTGAATTTTAGTATTCGATTCGATATTGAGAAAACGACATTTTTGTTCACGCGAAAACGGAAATTAGATGGACTTAGTCTTCCAGCACTAAAAGGTGTGAAACTCAGTATCTCTGAGAAAGTTAAATAGCGAGGAGTAATCTCTGTTTTCGCATTTTCACGGAGGGCTCCAGGAGCGAGCACGACTCCGGCTCTAGGGTTCACGTGGAATCCAGCGGGACAAGACTTTGCTCTTGGAATGCATGGATCTGTGGTTCAAGCGGAGGTGTGTGTTGTTCAAGAAGCGATGGACTTTGTTGTGGAAAACAGATGGAGAGGAAGATCTATACAGGGTTCGATTGAGAAGTAATGAGCCCTCCCGCGCGGAGCGTCTGCCAAGCGATCAACCAAATCGGCTGGTGGAGGAAAATGATCGTTGGACATTCCCCTTCCACTAGAAACCGGTCCCAGTTCGCTAGCAACAGCGGTGCAGTCAACATCGCTCCGCGCGTGAAAGCTGTTTTAAAAGTGTGTTAGGATTTTGCAGTGGTCGTTGGAGCAACGTTACTCCATCAAATTTTGCGTAACGCTAAACAAATCGAGTACCGAAACCATTGGACTACTCAAGGAGGCTCACGGGGACCAATCTCTATCCATTGCCCAGGTAAAACGGTGGCACAAGTCGTTCAAGGAAGGCCGGGAGGACGTCGAAGACGAACAGCGATCAACAATTGGACCCTTCATCACGACAATGCGCCGGCACACACCGCCTTCCTCTGCACCTCTGCATTGGCCAAAATGGGGGTTCCGGTGTTTCCCTACAATCCGTACAGCCCAGACTTGTCCCCTCCGAACTTCTTCTTGTTCCCGCGCCTGAAAAGAAAGCTGAAGGGAAGGCGTTTCGACTCCATCGAGGCGATCCAAAAAACTGTGACAGCCGAATTGAACGCGATTCTGGCGGATGAGTTTAAAAAATGTTTCCTGCAGTGGAAGGACCGCGGTGTATTGACGCTCAAGGGTCCAATTTTGAGGAATATTAGTTCTATAAGCCAAAAGGTTTAATAAAACTGCTTAAAAAGAATAAGGCTCATTACTTTTCAATCAAACCCTTTATGTGTCTGCAGCGACAGCTGCATGGCCTTAAACATCCCCCCAATCACATCAGGGGTAGTGGTGTCCTGTAAATCCAGGCTGAACTTTGTCGGTAGACATAATAGCCTGATGCTAACATGGCTACCGGGACATGTGGGTAACTCCCACCTGACTCTTTAGCCAGAATGGGCTCTGAAGGCAACTTGCATGGCCCTCCACTTTACTTGCCACTCCCTTCTGCAGCCATCAAAGCCAAGGTCAGCAAACGGGTTACTCTAACCCACAAGCGAGCTTGGCACGCTACGAGAGGCTGCAGACTGTCGCAAAATCTCCTGTCATTTAGCAGAAGGGACTGCAGGCAGCTGGTTGGACTGAGGACGGGTCACTTTCTGTGGGCGAAGCACATGGAAAAGGTGGGCATCTCAGATAGTGTACTCTGCCCAGCTTGTGAAGAGGAGGATGAGACGGCGGACCACTTCCTGTGCGTCTGCCCCGCCTTCGCTCGAATCAGGCTTGAGGTCTTTGGCACTGATGTGTTAAGAAGCGACCATCTTGACCCTAGATCTACTCAGATTTCTTCGGAGGTCGAGTAGATTTAAAGAAAATTAAAAGGGAGTCCGAGTGCAGTACAATAAACTTAATTGTGTCTGAGTGCCGCACTTTGCACTTGCCAGTTGTCCAGACTAAAAAAAAAAACAAAAAAGTACATCCCGGGGAGGACGGATTACATCGTCCCGACGGTAATATTCTATAGGAATTTCGTTGCTCTCTTTCCATCTTGGGAGGAATGCTGTTTTATAAATAGAGATATTGAAAATGCTTAAAACTCTCGACTAAAGCGTCTGATGAAAAAGAATTGTACGCAACAATCCTAGGAGTTGAATCGACTAATCCCGGAATTTTCAAAATTATAAAGAATCTGGAATCCCAAGATTTCGTATCTTAAACTTTTGGGTGAGGAGGACAGCATATCTTAGTGATATGAGAAGGCTGCCGAAGAGTCCCTCAGATCTGAAAGAGAATTATAGGCAATAATTGGACCGAATCGTAATATTCTCCGCTTAAGCTGTTCGTCTTCGACAGTGCTTTCAGGGCAATACCTTTTAGATACGACAGTTAACCTTACGAAGCTCTATATATATTTACATATATGGGGATTACACACTTTTCGGGTGTTTGGCTGAGCTTATCTTCCTATTGTGTCTGAGTGCTGTACTTGCTAGTTGTCCCGATACTTGCTTGTATCTTGTTCAGCTTGGTTTGGTTGTACATATTTCTTTTCTGTTGTGGTTCACCAGACTAGTTAGTATCGGCCTTACAAAGGCTGTGTAGGACCAATTGGATAGTTTTGGTTGGATACCCCATTTTTTACCCAACATTCTATTACACGTGTTTTTGTGTACTTCATTAATGATACATCAATAATTCTTGGTGAGTCGTACAAGATTATAATCCTCGCATTTAATTCATTCCCACAAGAATACCGTTAGAATACCTTTCCCAGACTATTAAGCACAAACTTTGCCTCCCTTTATGCAGTCCAATGCCCATCCGCTTCGGCCGACCATCACTAAATGTGAGTCTAATCATAAGGTGTTAACGCTAATCTCTAACCTTAATTGAACGTCCATGTTTCCCTATTTAATTCAGCCCCCGTAGCGCACAGTTTTACGTTTATATGCATGTGTGGGTAGGCCGTGTCGGTTGTGCAACCACAACATTGCTGAGAGCAGAATTAAAAGTAAGCCTAAAAGTAAATTTGCTTTTATATTAATTCCTTGCCATTTTTTTGGTTTTCCTTTTCTTTCCAATGGAATTATTTCGAAAATGTATTTCTTGTGCCTTCTGCAGTGTAACATAAATTATGCTGGCAACCTGCATGGCGCACAAAGAACCCACATTACTTCTACGAACGTAGCTGGAACGAATAAATTGCAACAACCCTTAGCGTACAATTTCATTAGATGTTGGTGCATGTGGACTTTGCAAAAAAGATAAAAGCAATAAAAAGAAAAAAAGGAATATAATCTAAAACTTTACGCATGAAATAATTGACTGTTTGCAATCAGTATTCGCAGAAGAAAAACACGTCTAAATGTGAGAAGGTTACAAAAAGCAAAATATCAATGCAATCAGTTCCATATGAACGGGTGCAAAAACAGCGCCCAGCAACCCCAAGAAAATACACATAAAAATCGTAATGCGAGTAGCAACAACTTCGGAAGCACTTAAAAGAGAATTGCAGCGGAAGTACTATTCATTACATATGTATGTACATAGACCCGTTTTGGCTTTATCCACCTAAACAAATCAACAGCGGCAGAATAGCAACGCTGCTAAACATTTGTTACGCGACTAGAATTTCTAAGCAGTTTAACGTAATCTGCACCGAAATTGAGATAAAAAAAGAGGAATGTGACTGTACTCTTTGTTCTACTACAGTAATCTTATCGCCAACTCATTGACCAAAAGGTGGAAAAAAGATTTAAACGCACAAAAAATGTGATTTGCAAGCAAACAAAAGATGATGGAAAAATAGCTACGCATGTTTCTTTCTGACCAATCAAAAAAAAAAAAAAACAACACAACGAAACAAATAAAAAAATTACTTTACCAAAATAAAATTTTTTTGGCATTTATTTATTTTTATTATTTCTTGCAATTGCTGACGATTCAGCTGATTGATTTAACTTTCAGGCTACTTTTACACAAAAGCTCTAGAGTTAGCAACCAACCCAACCCAGTGCCTTGCGAAGGGAGCCGATTTGGAGGACAAATCTGCTTGCTGAGCAAATCTTTTTTTTTTTATGGAATCAAGGATTCTCAGGTAGAAAAATTCAATGACGTGTTCGAGCCTTCAAATTGCTGACTGGTTAATGATGCGCGTCACTGTTGCCAGCTATGATTTCGAGGTTATAAAAAACTTCGTTTATTTAGGAACCAGTATTAACACCGATAACAATGTCAGCCTGGAAATCCAACGTAGAATATCTCTTGCCAACAAGTGCTACTTTGGACTAAGTAGGCAACTGAGAAGTAAAGTCTGCTCTCGACGAGCAAAACTAACACTGAACAAGGTTCTCATCATACCCGTCCTAACGTATGGCGTAGAAGCGTGGACGATGACAACATACGATAAAGCGACGCTTGGAGTGTTTGAAAGAAAGATTCTGTGCAAGATTTTTAGATCTTTGCACGTTGGCAGCGGCGAATATCGCAGGCGACGGAACGATGAGCTGTATGAGCTTTACGACGACATCGACATAGCGCAGCGAATAAAGATCCAGCGGCTACGCGGGCTGGGTCATGTCGTCCGAAGGGATGCAAACGCTTCGGTTCTTAAAGTATTCGATGCGGTACCAGCTGGTGGTAGCAGAGGAAGAGGAAGGCCACCTCTGCGTTGGAAAGAGCAGGGGGAGAAGGACTTGGCTTCACTTGGTGTGTCCAACTGGCGCCGGTTTGCACGAGAAAGAAACGACTGTCGCGTTTTGTTAAACTCGGCCAAAATCGCGTAAGCGGTTATCACACTAATTAAGAAGAAGAAGAATGATGCGCGAAATATTCACTTCCAATAGCTGAGGGTGGCTCATTTACATAGAGTTGTGACTTTACGTCGCCCTAAAGATAGATTCTATTAGTGTAATATGACCCGATCTAGGCGACCACTGCAGCGGTCCAAGGCGTGCTTCCAACTTTTCAATCATTGTGTCGCACTATATCGCGGACTGCAAGTTTAGGCAACAAAGCGTACATGTTAACGGCTTGTAAGCCACACCAAACACCAATGAGCAACCTTTGCTCGTTCACATTACCATTAAGCCAGAGTATTTCTGACCGTTTCTTGGGTGTTGTTCTTTTATGGTAAGGGTACCAAGCTTGTGCAACCCCATACGCGTCAGTGGGATACATCCTGGAAATTCGAGGACAACACCACTTCACCGTTTATACACATTTATATAGCGAGCCGCATGCTACATGACCGACACCCGCCCTCAGCCGTATCTAACCTGATGAACAGACGCTGAGAAGCTTCCGCTGGAGCCACCATTAACCTATATTTGAAGCCCTACTAAGAAGATTGTTTTGAGCTTCGGGGCTCACCATTGACCTAACCGGCTTGGGAGGCCCTACCAGTGGTTAGGGTACCGCCGGCCTTGCTCTCAGGATTATTGCACTTACTAAGCCTCCTCATCTTGACAAGATAATAATCGCCTGCGGATTGCCCTATGCTCCCATTCAGAGCGGCGTATCTTCTAAATTTTTGCATGTATTTTTTACCTTTTACTGTTTGTATAATTTTAATATGTTCCAAGGAGTAAATAATCTATAATTCTGACTGGATCTAACAGATTTTCTTTTTTCGAGAGTTTTAAGTTGGTTGGTTGTTTGAATTGCCGAGTTATTGCCCTTCCAATCAGCACTAAAATCGCGCGCTCTCAAAATCACTCTTGGAGAGTTACAGCTGCTCAGCTTCATTCCGGTCAGACTGCGCGAGCACCAAAGTCTCCTATCCCCAGTGCCTTTTAAAGACAGTGATTAGTTGGGGTATTTTCTGTCTGCTCATTTTAGTTCATTTTAGTACTGATTGGAGATAATGCAGATTCTGCAGCTTTCTAAATTCTTCCATTTGCAATTAGTCAGTGTGGAAAGATTCGACCCGTGATAATACTAAAGTGTGCAAGCACTTTTTTATCTCTGAGATATCTAGAGGCGATTCAGTCCAGCTTTAAGCTATTTCATTATACTGGCAGAGCTGTATTAACTTAACTGCTTTAGAAGGCTAGATTTCACTACTATAGAGTCAAATACCTTTAGTAGTCTCGGGACGTTCGAAGGGCAGTACTACACACATATCTAGAGCATCCCAGCTGGAAAAATCTTCCAAATGAAAGGCGTTCGTTATGTCTAGCAATTGCCTAGATCTCTTCGACACCTATTCCACAGTTTCTTTTGGAAAAGTATGGAGAAGATCGCTGATCGTTGAAAGGGTTTATCGATCTTACGTCCAGGACCATAAAATAAAAAATAAGGAAATAATTGGCGCGTAAACTTCTGTTAGGTGTTTGCCCGAGCTCCTCCTCCTATTTGTGGTGTGCGCCTTGATGTTGTTCCACAAATGGAGAGACCTATAGTTTTAAGCCGATATTTTTTTATGAGGAGCTGTTTCATGGCAGGGGAAAACATTCGGAGGTTTGCCATTGCCTGCCGAGGGGCGACCGGTATTAGAAGAAACTTTTTCTATCCCTTTGGAGTTTCATGCCCGGAAATTTGGTCTTATGCACTGCCGAATGGTAATCACACTCTAAGCTATTCGGCTACGGCGTCCACCGACCATACGGCCCATGAGCAAACGTCCGCCTTTTCTGAAGTCACAGTTCTTCTACTATCAGACCGCTCTGGAAATCAGCGACGTATGGCGGGTCACGGCCCAAACTTCTGTTGGAATGACCTAATCGCCATGAAGGTCGACCGTTGCAGTCCATTAAACTAACGAAGAGTAATAAATAACACTGAAAAACAACCCAAAAATATCTTGTTTGATGATTACATTTTCTAAAGCAGTTTTTCATGCTGATTACAAATCTGAAAACCGTTTTTCTCTATCACGTCAAGTTTTTAAGATATTAACATAAACATACATTTTTCAATCCCTTATTGTTACGAATGAATAAGAAAATAAAGTTTAGTTTACTAAGTTAATAACATATTTGCTATTTTTTTCTCAGTGAAAACAATGGCGTCTAGAGGCTGCATCAATTCACTAGACTTGTTTTGTTATGTGTGCGGCTATCTCGCAGACAAAAGACACCGAAAGACATTTACACCATTTCTGAGAAAAGCTTATGAACTATACTTTGATTCAAAGGTTGACAGCGGCAAGTTATGGGCACCACAGTTCATTTGTTTGACATGTGCATGCAACTTACGGGGTTGGATAAGGAAGGCTAAAAATAACAACCATCTGGCATTTGGAGCTCCTATGATATGGCGTGAGTCAAGCAACCACATCACTGACTGTTATTTCTGTTTGACAAATGTCACAGGTTTCTCATACAAGACTCGTTCATCTGTGAAGTATCCAGATATTCCCTCGGTTTCAAAACCAATTCCACATGATCCAGTCAGTTGTCCAATACCAACATCACCTACAGAATATAGAGTCGATGATGCAACACAAGAAGAAAGTTCGTCTTCCAGCAACATGGCAGACTCTGACTACAATCCTGATGATGATGAAATTCATTTGATTAATATTCATTCATAAAATTCATATAAAGCTGGGGCTCAGGAAAAACTTCGTGAAGGCACTAGACAAAATCTCAGATGCTTTTCGATACCTATGCAACAAATTTCCAGAATTGAGTTATGCGAAAGTGAAAGAAGGTGTATTCACAAATAAGGAAGATCGTAGCAGACAGTCACTTCGAAGATTTACTCAGCAGAACTGAAAAAAAGCATGGTTGGCATTTAAGTCTGTTGTAGCCAATTTCCTTGGAAATAATAAATCTCCTGACTATGTAAATATTGTGTAGAAGTGCATTAGTGCGTACAAGTTAATGGGTTGTAACATGTCCCTCAAGATTCATCTCCTCGACTCACATCTCGACTTCTTTCCAGAAAACCTAGGTTCTGTTAGTGATGAACATGGTGAACGTTTCCATCAGGACATCTCGGTGATGGAGTCACGCTATCAAAGTCGATGAAGTACAGCAATGTTAGCCGACTATTGCTGGATGCTTCAGCGCAACATGCCAAATTGTCAGCACAAACGCAAGTCTACAGCCAAGAAATTCAAACCAAACTAACTTTTAATTTAAGGAACTTTACGTTATACCTATGTATTTTACAAGTGTATTAAATCTTAAACTATGTGTATTTATGTTAAGTAGTACTCTATTCAGCGATATATGCTCTACTGTGACTTGCCTGCGAGTTGTTTGCTTTGATACAATATTAAACATATATAAATGGTCAATGCCAAATATCTCAACAACGGTGGGTGATAGAGACAAACGGTTTCTATATTTTTAATCAGCATGTCTTACTTGTCTTAAAACAAGTGTTGGTTTCCGAGATATTTTCCGAAAGTTTTTTTTTGTTGATCAGTGTAATTGGACGGATAACCGCTTTGTTCGTTAGAACAATAGTGGACGAGAGAAAACGAAACTTAGAAGAAAGATTGAAGTTTGGAAATATCCTCCTGGTGGTGAAAAATATCAGTTCGATCTTTCAAGGCTGCAGGTTAAGCTTACCGTGCTAGAACTCAACTTGTTTTGTGGTCTTTGCAGGATCCTACTATCAGTAGGACAACCTTCTTTTGTGGTCTTTGCAGTACTACTACTATCAGTAGGGCACAACTCGGATGCCATAATTCCATCCCTTTTAAGCCTTAAAGGCAAACCCATAGCCGAAGCGACAATTTATGTTCCAACGACAGTTGGTTCTAGGTTACCTGAATGAACCGGATTTTTATCTGGCCAGGGACTGTTACTTCGGTAGAAAATTTGTATGCTGTTACAAAACCATTTGACATATTGCGGCATCACGATGCTTGGACTGCCGAATGCAGAGCTGACGAAGATCCTTAGCACTGAAACGAGATCGGAAAGGTTGATTGCCTTCATTTCTCGAAAAACAAAATTGTATATGCTTTGAAATGGAGAACTTTACGTAAAATAAGCAAAAAACAAAAACAATGCGACGAATCGAGTCATTGCGTTCATGTGGGGCCGCTGCTTTACTTCTTACGTGATTTATTTGACCGAGTACTCTTCAAAAATGGGAACGAAAAGCCAAAAAAAATCTATGATCAAAAATCTTTATTGCAAAATGTGCTCTTAGCTGCAACACCCGTTACATGAAGTGTAACCGAACATTCTCTTATGGTGACTTGATAAAAGTTTGGTGGTGGCAAGTAGCGCTAGCAAAATAATACCGACCTAACTATTTGCTATGCGCCCATCCACACCCACGTGGGCATGCACGCACTCATATTACACTCGTCTGAAGCTTTCAAATCTCTACCTAATCTGACAAAGATTGTTGCATTCGGCGTCGGCATTGCGGCTCAGTCTAACAGCCTAACTGCCTAAGAATACTCGGTATGTGGCGGCTAAACGCATTTATCTGAAGTTTTATTGCGGCAAAACTTTGCCTTTTATTACGGCCGCCTATTTTCACACGTCTCACCTCAAGACTTTATATGCGCTTATTTATGTGCGTCTTTATGTGCGGAATGTCGCGGCTTCTGTCTGGTAGGTGATTTCCTATGTTTGTCTGTATGTAAATAGTTAAGTTAAATTCTATTTGACACTTTTTTGCTTGTGTTCTGAGTGCGTGCAAAAGCTGTGCTTGCGCATATTTAGCGCCATTCCAGCCGGTTTCTGGCTTTTGGATATTAGCACCTGCGAAAGTTTCTCAATGTGCAATATTTTGCTTTTGATTTTTAACCGCCCAACTAAAAGAAGAGTCTTGAAGAAATGGTCCTGCTTCAAGGGGAGTAGTATTTTTCATATAGTTGCGTACAACTATTGTTGTATTAATTTGAAGGAAAAAATTCATGAAAAAAGACAAAGTTTGCAAAAAAACAAAAATCCACGAATTAAATTTCGAATTGTTAGAACATCCACCGAATTCACTAGATTTGGCCCCTAGCGACTTCCATCTGTTTCCAGGCCTACAAAATTTCATGCATGGAAGGCGTTTTTCATCAAATAATGAGGTCAGCTGTGTATGTTTTTCAACCTCTCCCGATTCTTACCTCAGCGATGGAATTCATAAATTGGAATCTCGTTGAACCAAGTGGTTTGATGTTCAGCGAGTCTCCAGTCTGAATAATAAAGTTAATTTCAAACCATAAAATTGTGTTTTTCTTTTCGAACCGCAACACTTATCGAACAACCTAGTATATATATTTACAACCTTTTTGAAAGTGTGCCCGAGCTCCTCCTCGTAAAAAAAACTGTTTACGATTTTATGACATTTCGAAATAACCTCACTTCTGTGCAAGTGGGTGAAAAAGCAGAATTGAAGTTCAAGTGATTAATTTTCAAAAAAACGATAGCAGAGTGAAACGTAAGTACTTCTTGACAGAAAATAATGTCTTTCTTGAAAGTGCTCAACAGTCTCTTTCTCTGCAGGATCCCCACAGTTTTCTGAGGAGTTGTACGGAAGTCCAAGCTTCCCCGCATGAGTACCGATCACCCAGTGACTAGTGCACACCGCAATGAGTTTTGAAATTGAATGGCGGGGTATTCCAATCACCTTAAGTGTCCTGTTTCTATTGAGGCCATAGTGTTTTTGAAATATGAGACACAGACCTCCATCTGTGAGAAAGAAATTGTGCAGTTTGCCTTTAACAACAATCAAGGGAACACCGATGTCTGAGAAGGGGACAACTAACCGGTTCTGTCGACTTCTTCCGGCAAGCTCATCGGCAATTTCATTTCCCTCTATATTCCTGTGCCCAGGAACTCAGATAAGGGAAATGTTTCCTGCACGACTGAGACGTTTGAGTTCCTCCTTACAGGAGTTAACAAGAAGAGAGCTGCAATACGGCGACGACAGGACCTTAATCGCAGTTTGACTATCGGAAAAAATGTTAATGTCTCTCTTCCAACAGCGATCCTGCAAGCATGAAAAATCGAGCTTAAAGGAGACTGAAATATTGGCTGATTTAGAGAAAGCCCCCGCTCCTACTCCAGATTCCATCTTGGATCCGACAATGAAAACAGAGGTACCTATATCCGTGCCGACTCTAATCTTTCCTGCTCGGAAAGATAGCCCCAGCACAACCCTCAAAACCCGGTTTGCGGATGGAGAGATCAGTACAAAGTACAGAGAAGGAAGGGAGATCTGCTTCAAGATTCTACTATGTTCTACAGGAAGTTACCTCCAGAGGTCAATCTCCTTCAACCTAATACCTCTCTGAACAACATTGGATTTAACTTGAAAATCCATGGGAAGTAAGTGCAGAATGCCGTTGAGGGCATCAGTTGGACATGTTCTACAAGCACCAGTGATGCGCACGCATGCAGTTCTCTGTCCTCTCTAGTTTAGTGGTGTTGTAGCCCTTATGAAGAGCTACCCACCAAACTAGGCAACCGTATGTCAAAATTGGCAGAACCACTAAGTTGTACATCCAAAGTACGATACGTGGCTTGAGACCCCATTTTTTGCCGAACATAGATTTACAGGCGTAGCAGGCTATACTGGCCTTCTTAACTCGATTTTCTATGTGCAGCTTCTAGTGGAGCTTGGGGTCAAGTATTACACCAAGATACTTGACTTCCGATGTGAGTGTAAGACACTGGTTCTTTAGTCTTGGAAGCTTAAAAGGTGGAGGCTTGTATTTCCTGGTGAATAGCATCAACTCCGTTTTGTCAGCGTTGACTCTGAGACCGCAACTGGCAGCCCAACTACTGAGTGTAGCCAGCGCACCTTCCAAAATTTCAGCCATTACTGATGCCTTTTTTTTGGTAATTAAATATATTTATATATAATTTCCACGGTGAAACATTTTTTTTTTTTAACAGTAAAGGGTTAAGAAAAAGCCCAATCCGTTATTTAATGAAAATATATATATTTTTTTCAATTTTATTAATGCAAATTCTATTGCTATCAAAGGCTATTGTGAATTTTTTCTGAATTAATAAAAATTAGGGAATGTTCGGACAATGTTCGTCTTTTTTTCATAACATTTGTGGCCGATCATGGTCGAAGCTTAAGTCCAAGTTCGGTAGCTCTCTTTTTTTTCTCTCCTTGTTTACTACTCTCGGGAGCATAGGGCCTCGACAAGACTCTTCCATCGTACACGGTTCTGTGCTGTTGTTTTTGCACCGTCCCCTGAGATGTCGGTATCTGCTAGTTCGCGCAACATCGACCTTCTCCAAGTGACTTCTGCTCCCTTGCGGGTTCCAGGCCAGTGCCATTTATTGACAAAAGATTGCACCTTCTGTGTGATGGTGTTAGAGACCAGCCATGTTTCGCTTCCGTACAACAATATTGACTGCATGCATGAGCCGAACACGTAGTTTAGGGCGCCTGGATATTTGCAAACTCCCCAATACTGTATGCATTCGCCCGAATGCCGCCCTTACTTTGTTTAGCCTGCAGTTGGCATCTTCATCTGCCGTGATGATGCGGCCGAGATAGCAGAAGCTTTCGACAAATTCCAATGGGCATATCTGCTTTGCGTGATTGTGTTAACTCTTATAGCCTTGCTTTTGGCGATGTTGAACTTCATTCCGACAGTGCGTGCTAGCGCGACTAGTATGCCCGCCTTCGCTTGCATGTCAGACAGTTTGTGAGAGAGGAGGCAGATGTTATCGGCGAAGTCAAGGTACTCAAGATATCTGGTGAAACTCCATACGATGCCTTTTTTGTGCAAGGTCATTTGGCTCATGATGTCATCAAGGCGAAGAAAAGGGGCGACAGGGAACAACCTTGCCCTACGCCTTCGTTAATAGTGGAATGGATCGCTGATATCGCCTTTGTGAAGCACTGCCAGTTCGGAGTTCTCGTAGAAGGCTTTGATGAGACGGATTATCTTGGCGGTAACTCCCTTTCCACTCAATGCCCCTCATATTGCGTCTCGTTTGATATTGTCGAACGCCTTCCTAAAGTCTACGAACAGCATGTAGAGCGGGGAGCGCCACTCAACTGATTGTTCTACTACAATTCGAAGTGTGTTGGCCTGGTCAACACAGCTTCGGTGAGGGCGAAAACCAGCTTGCTCGTCTCTTAAGGAGCGTTCGTGAATATCTTTCACAAAATAACGAGAAAAAAAAGTTGATTTATTCATGACAAACAATAAGAAGATATGAAGCCATTTATTGTAATCACGCACTTCTAACAGGCAAACTGTCATGAAGCAAATATTTAAATAGACTGCAGATATTCAGACTTCAGCCGCCACAGCTTGAGTTCCTCATAATTTATTAGCGCTTCTTATTCGATCATTTTTCCGCTACGATAAGCAAATTAAAAAGACAATGTTTGCAGCGTCACATTTATTTGGCTAAGATGTACATACGTACATACATACATACATACTTACATACATAGATGTGTGTGTGGGCATTTGCACTTGATGCCTGGCATATCGCTGACAAAATTTGTTGTAAAACATTTACTTTAGTTGTTTACTCAGCCACTTAGTACGTATTTGCTACTAACAAAACATTATATTTTACAATTTAATTTAAAACTGTTTTTACGGTCTGTTACTTCATTTCAATTACGCTTGTCTTGCTGCTCGTGTGCCCTTTGTGCTCGCCACATTTCGCAGATCCAAAAACAACGCTGGAAGTTGAGGAAATCCTGGCGCTTTTGTCACATCTTGACAAGCATATGATTGCGTCATATCCTCAAGCTCTCACTGGCGCTCATGCACACATCCATACTCACATATACATACACATAGCAAAAAAAAAAAAAAAAAAAAAAAAAAAAAAAAAAAAAAAACACATAGCTTGAGAGAAACTAAAAACCTTTGGAAAAAGTAGACGTAATTAATTTAACTGTCAGCATGCTGGAGCTGTGCAAAGTAAGTACGTGTGTATTTGTGTGTGTATAGGTGTGACGAATCTCGGTAAGTTGGTACTTACACACATATATGTATGTGTACTGTAGATACATATGTGTGTACTATATAATTACAAGGCATCGCCATTGTACTCTGAGGTTCGGTAGCAGGTATTAATTTTCTTCTACACCCAAATACAGTGAGTCAAACTAGTTTTGGCACAGTGAGTTGCTTTTACAATATTCGCAATGTTTTTCAAGCCAACTTTTTTTTTTGCTAAGTGTGCGCAGACTACAATAAAAGCAACATGTTTTGCAGTCTCACACTTAATACAACATAAAACAAAAATTCTGAAAGGTTTAACGAAATTTTGATTTTTTTGTTCGGAATTCTTTTTTGTTTTCTGGTATGTAGCTTCATAGCTCATTAAATCAAGTCCAACAAAAAAGAAAACCGAGTTTCCGTTAGAATTACAATTCATTCGACTATGGCGTTAGCTCGCCAGGATGATATACCATCTTGATCAAAAGGTTCCCGGAATATATTTATATATATTTAATTGGCGTGTACACCCTTTTTGGGTGTTTGGCCGAGCTCCTACTCCTATTTGTGGTGGTGTCCGTCTTGATGTCGTACCACAACCTACAGTTTCAAACCGACTCCGAATGGCAGATGTTTTTTTATTTATGTATTTATTTTTATAAGGAGCTTTTTATGGCAGAAATACACTCAGAGGTTTGCCATTACCTGCCGATGGGAGACCGCTATTAGAAAAAACTGTTTCTTAATTTTGGGGTTTCACCGATATTCGAACTTAGGTACGTTCTCTCATGCTTCCGAATGATAGTCACGCACCAACCCATTCAGCTACGGTGGCCGCCGGCATATATTTAGAAAATTCAAAATAAAATTTATTCCTCAAAAGTGTTAATATGGCTTTCAACGTACTCCCCATCAACTGCAACGCACTTACGACTGCGTTTGATCCAGCTCCCGAAACATTTCTGGAAGTCTATTTTCGATATAGCCAAACGTCTGCTATTTACTTGCTTTCACCTCTCTCGGCTGTTAAAAGGCGTTCTTTGTAGTGGTTTTTTGACTCGATCAAACCGCAAAAAATCCCAGGGAGCCAAATCAGATGAATTTGATGACTGTCGTTGGTATTCGCTTCGTTCTGGGTCAAAAGTTCACGAATATTGATGGCACTGTACAACGGTGCGTTTTCATGGTGCAAAATCCACGACTTGTTTTCCCACAAATCCTTTCGTTTTCAGCGAATTGCCTAACGTTAACGTCTCATAATGCCCAAAAAATAGTTCCTATTAACTGTCTGCCCTTCTGGCGAAATTTCGTGTTGTACAATACCGTTGTAATCCACAAAAACCTGGTGTTCCGCTTTCAGTTTTGATTGAAAACTACGTGGTTTTTCGGTCGTGGTTCATTCGGGGTTCGCCACTCACCCGCCTGATGTCTGGATTGCATGTCGTACTCATAAACTCACAACTCGTCTCCAGTACTGATGGATTCAGCCTTGGAAATCGTGTCTTTGACGACATCAACGCGTTCCCTTTTTTGCATGAAATTCGTTTACTTTGGGACCAACACGGCGCAAACATAAATCATTGATTAGAATGTCTTGAACGGGCCCATTAGTAATATTCAAGTCTTCTGTCAGCTCTTTGGTGCTTAATTTGCGGTTATTGATCAACTTTTCTTTCCCTTTATTGCTGTTTTTATCGGTTCTTGGTGTTGACGGTGTGCCGCTACGTTCATAATCCTCGATGGACTCACGATCTCTTTTGAAGGGTTTTGTGTTGTTTAGAGTGTCTTTGTCGAAACAGATTTCTATCATTTCTTAGGTTTTCGCACCATCGTGCGATCCAGTTTTTTCGTAAACAAACCGCTGTCATGACCCCGATTACGTCAGCCAATCAGCTGTGTCTTTCAAATTTGCTGAGAGCCCGTTGACGGTCTGATCTTGGACACACCTTTAAAAGTCTTATCAGCATTAAAATTGCATACCAGAAAAAAATTCAAAAGTTCGGAGCAAAATGTACGAATTTGTGATGAGAGTTTCATGAATTTTCTTAATGCTGTGTTCTATGAAGCTTCAAACTTTAAAAGGATTTGATACCAAATTCGCGAAAAAATGTGGCATTAGAAACTTTGCAAATATTGTAAAAAAACTCACGGTGCCACAACTTTTTTCACTCACTGTATCTCTAACCATTTATGTATGCATGAGTGCCTTCGTTTTATACCCCAAAAAGTACAGATTTTTATTATTACCGAGCAGTCTATAAAATAAATGAAGTATCTATAACAAAATACGTCGCATGAGGAGCAAAACAGCAGCTCAACATAAATTACGTCTGACAAGTGGGAAGGTGAAGGGCATTCGTTGGCTGCACTGTGGCTAGTTTCGTAGATGGGACGTTGCTTATTGTCGCTGTTTGGATCTTGATTCCTCCGTTGTAGTTTATTCCTCGTTTTCGGGTGGTTACTACGAATTGGGGGCGCGAACAGAGGCTGCTATTACTGGCAGCGAATGACAGAGAAATTAAATAGCCTTTTTGTTTTTTTGTTTGTTAGCTTTTTGGGCTTCGCTCACTCACACCGCCCTTGTCATTTGTTCTCCTGTTCTTTCTGTGGGCACGTGAATAGCTCGAGACATGAAGACAAGCGTTTAATGAAGCACACAGCACAAAGGACGTACTACATTTGGCCTGGACAATGGGGAAACTGCTTTTTGTCTTTTACGTTATCTGCTGCTACCAGCTCTTATAAACTAAGCTATTTAATATTTATAAGAAGATTTTTGTATAGAAAAATCTGCGAAATTGTTTGCTCTAATGTTACGCTGAAAGGGGATGTAGCGTGCCGTGATGGCGGAAGCATTTAGTAGTTACGGTGTGGCGAATTTATTTCGGCAAGTTTATTGATGCGGCTAATTGTAAAGAATGTAGTTCTTTTCGGAAAACTCAAGGTATTTAAAGCTATTGTGCTCCCTGTTTATTGTCTGTACAGTCTGTTAAATAACTTAAATATCTCATGCACGTTTTTAATTTCATACACGGATCGTTGTAGTGCGACGGTGCCACTTTTTACCTTGCCAGTTAAGGCAGCGCTGGCTGTGATGTTTGGAATTAGTTTCCTCCTGCCAGATACAGCTCTCGTTTTTTGTTATGAATTGACCCTTGACTGTGGGTAAAAAAGTTGAGTCATATATTTTGATCATTTTGCTTTCAGGTTGTTGATAAAAAGGTGAAACACGTCAAAGGTACACTTCGATATGAGGCAAGGAACGCAAGGTCACCATACGCCGTAGAACCACAAATAGTAGGGATGCACATTTTTTTTTTGATTTTTACAATCCCGGAGTTTCCGGGATCGCGGTACTAAACTCCCTTTATTTAAATCTTCATTATTTTGCAACAACTCAATTCGACATAAGAAGCGCTCCTAATTTAAGTGGTTATATATATCAGGTCGGTCCATAAGTTCGTGCGTCATTGTTTATTATGAACTTCGGGAACCAAACCAGACGATAACTGCTGATTATTATTTCCATCAGCTATCAAACCTGAATGAGGCACTTAACAAAAATCGACAGTCTTTAGTGAATAGACGCAAAGTTTTGTTTCACCACGACAACGCAAGACCTCATAGCACAAGGCAAACATTAGGCAAGCTGAACGAGCTCGGATGGGAGCTAATGGCGCATCCACCTTACTCTCCGAAAATTGCACCTTGTGATTATCACCTTTTCTGTGGACTTCAATCCCATATGAGCAACCAGAACTACTCCTCAAAAGAAGCTATAAAAAGGGATATCAAAGCGTATTTTGGCTCCAAGGACAAACAATTTTTTGAGCAGGGAATTAAAAATTTGCCTAAACGTTGGGAAGACATTATGAATAATGAAGGAAAATATATTATTGATTAACAAATACCTTAATCATCTTTTTTATTAATTTTAAAACCACGTTTAAAAAACGCATGAACTTATGGACTGATCTGATAGTTAAAAGGCCGAAAAAGAGCAAAGAGCAAAACAGATGTTTTGCGGTGACCACTCAATCTCTGAACTAGATCCTCTGAAACTAAAAAACCAAACAGATTTCGTTAAGGTAATGTTAAATCTAGTAATTAATCGAAGGAAGAAGCAAAATAATTTTTTTTGACAAAATAGCGGTTTATCAAAAAAAAAATCGATTTTTGACCAAAATTTCGGTCTTAAATTGTTTATAAACAAAAACAAAAAAAGATTTATCGGTGAGAAAAAATCTTCGATTCATTACTAAAAACTATATTTAAGAAGCTCGTGTTAAAATTTGAGACTAATCGGTTTAGCCGTCTTGAGAAAAACGCGCTGCCGCTCCGGACTTGTACTTTCAAGCACTCTAAACGCCTTTTCAAATTTGCGTGTAACTTCGAAAATATTCACTGGAACGATATTAACTTTTCTGTGTGTATTCTTAAACATATTTACATCAAGAAAAAAATTAAAAAAAAAAATCGATTTGTTGAAAATTCTAACTATATGGTATATAACCCCGTAAGGTATGACGAAAAAGGAACTTTGCAAAAAAAAAACTGCAAAAGTAAGCAAATTTATTGTACGTATTTAGACATATTCCTGTTTCAAACGGAAGGTCAGAGTACGTAAATTTACAAGTTAAATCTGGGAAAAAGCCAAGCGTCATTATACGGCAAAACGGATGGCAGAAATGTCTAGAATCCACTTTTTTTTCACTCCACTCGGGATCATAGGGCCTCGACAAGACTCAGTCTTACGTTGGTTTCGTTCATCTATTTTGCTTTCTGGCAGGGTAAACCCATTATCCTGTCGCTAGAATGCACATACCATTCATATAATTTCTTTACAGATGGCTTCAAAATGGCGGCAGGAGTAGGAGCGGCTGTCTTGTGTCCGCAATTTGATCTCCAAAAGTCTTTCGGACTTCCTAATTACTGTTGTATATTTCAAGCTGCAACAAAAACAGCTGAATTGGCTCTGGAATTAACCCCTCTTAATACCCGAACAAACGTTTTAATTGCTAGCCAAGCGGCTATTAAAGCAATTATGGCTCCTTGGACCAACAAAGCAGATCACAAATGGATGAACTCTGCGGAAATGGGCAGGTCACGGGTTTATTGGATACCAAGGCTCATAGCAATATAAAATAATGAGAGAGTCGATAAGCTCGTTAAGGCAGGTATTGAGTATGTAACTCTGCTTTCTGAAAACAGAACTGAATGCGGAACTAGCTCTGGAAACGCAGTCGATATGGGAACACTCAATCTCGTTCAAAAACCGTCAAAATTATGCTAAGGACTTGGAATACTTTATTTTATCACTCTCTGGAAAAAACTGCAAAATATTGCTTGGAATACTGACGGGACACTGTCTCGCCCCACATCACGCGACCAAAATGGGATTGGTCCAGAGCGAATGCTTTGAAACACCTACTTTGCCACTGCCCGGCTCTTTGTGCCTAGAACCAACATATTTTTCATCCTTGAAGGATATTGCTGACAAATGGGTGAACGCTTTGGTAAAACTCAGGAAGACATGCATTTGGAATTACATTAAATAATATATTCGACTCCCGTGTACTGGCTGCTCGCTTCTGTAATTACAGTAAAGGAGGTAAATATCTACTCCGACAGCCAGACGGCAATAAGAGCCTTGGGCTCGCTGTTTGTGCGTTCGAAATTAGTCGGGGAATGCCTGACTTTCCTCTGGATTGCATCGGAATACTTCATTTTGGTTCTCGGTCACAGCGGCTTAGAGGGAAACTCCTGGGTCGATGAGTGGCCAGACAAGGGAACCCTAGAGACGGCTTCATCGCAAAATGAGAGGAGTGGAGTTCCCATAAGAACCTGTGGTCTGCTACTAGAAAGATGGGCCTCGCGTCAACTCAGCGTGCGATGGGCTACTGCGCAAACGTGCAAAGTCGCGAGGTCCTTCTGGTCGCGAGTAGTTCGGGGGCTATCGAAAGAACTTCTATGGCTAACAAAGGCACAGCTATCGAATTCGGTAGGTATCCTCATCGGTGAGGCTTGAAATTGCGTCCAGCCCTTTCTGCAGAAGCTGTCTGGAGGACGATGTGGAATTATCTCAGCACCTTCTTCTCAGTGCCCTGCTCTCGGGCCAAGGTTTAAACATCTGGGTGCTTGCCAGCGAATATTGTGGGCTTAAATATCACACATCTGGTGAAATTCATCAGCAGTTTGAAGCGGTTAACACAAACGTAAATCGCCACTCGTTGGTTTGGTTCGTCACCCTTTCCTGTTCCCCTCCTCTCCTTCTGTACGGTATCACAATGGACAAATTTTTTTTTTTTGTCCAAGTGGGCCCCACGTAAGTTCAGCCATTTAACCTAACCTATCTTCGACTCCAAATACATAGCACTGGCAACACAACGAACCTTAGAGCTCTAAGTGAGATCTTTTTACAGATCACCCAGCACTGCATAACCTACGTAGTTTGTGGTTGAAAGGAGTTCATATGAGCGGCCGCCGCAGCCGAATAAGTTGGTGCGTGACTACCATTCGGAAGTGCAAGTGTTCGAAACCTCGGGCACAAAATACCAAACGATAGAAGTTTTTTCTAATACAGGGTTTGATTGAAAAGTAATGAGCCTTCCCGCGCGGAGCGTCTGCCAAGCGATCAACCGAATCGGCTGGTGGGGGAAAATTATCGTTGGACCTTCCCCTTCCACTAGTAACCGTTCCCAGTTCGCTGGCAACAGTGGTGCAGTCATCATCGCTCCGCGCGTGAAAGCTGTTTTAAAAGTGTGTTAGGATTTTGCAGTGGCGAAAATGCAGCGATCGTTGGAGCAACGTTATTCGATCAAATTTTGCGTAAAGTTAAACAGTTTGTACCTCCAGGAAGCACTGTAAACGCGGCATTTTACAAAAAAGTGCTCTTTCGGCTGAAAAACCGCGTCGCCCGAGGTTGGCCCGACCTCGTCAACAATTGGACCCTTCATGACGACAATGGCCGGCGCACACCGCCTTCCTCTGCACCTCTGCATTGGCCAAGATGGGGGTTCCGGTGCTTCCCCACCCTCCCTACAGCCCAGACCTGTCCCCTCCGGACTTCTTCTTGTTCCCACGCATGAAAAGAAAGCTGAAGGGGAGGCGTTTCGACTCCATCCAGGCGATCCAAAAAACTGTGACAGCCGAATTGAATGCGATTCCGGCGGATGAGTTTAAAAAATGTTTCCTGCAGTGAAAGGACCGCTACCAGTGGTGTATTGACGCTCAAGGGTCCTATTTTGAAGAATATTAGTTGTATAAGCGAAAAGGTTTAATAAAACTGCTTAAAAAAATAAGGCTCATTACTTTTCAATCAAACCCTGTAGTAGTCGCCAGGCAATGGCAAACCTCCGAGTGCATTTGTGTCTCGAAAAAGCTGGTCCCTCACAAATAATCCAGGAATTTATGGGATTTAAAAATATTCCGTGAGCCTGGAAGATTTAAGCTATACGTTAGCTATGAAAAAACTACTGAAGATGTTCCCGTAAGGTCCATTTCATATCAGAGGGTGGCTGGTATGCATTCTAGCTCTGTCTAATTCATTTGTGGCTACTCCCGAAATTTTCCGAATAATTTTTGTGTCAACGAAATTTTTGGCCTCTTAACACAATTGTACCTCTTATAGCGATTTCTACAAATTTAGCATCTAGCTTTCTTTCGCGCCTCATTTCTATGCATCTCGACTCTCGGTTCTCCAGTTTCTAACACCCAGTGTCCTCAGGTCAATTAGAACGTGTTCAAACCATGTTAGTCTTGGAGGTTGACGAGTTTTATGCCCTATGGGGTTGTATGACGCGTTTTATTTCGGGGGGCGGTCATCTCTCATGACTCAACCGTCGGAGTCTTTGATACTTGATGTATTTCACGATGTCCTCAGCTGCAACAATTCTTCATTGTAGCGTATCCGATAGGTACCAACTTGCAGTCGTAGCGTACCAAACACCCTTCGCAGCACTTTTCGCTCTAATATTTTTTAGAAGTCATTGTCCATTGATTTCCATATACGCACAAAAACAGTTTTCAATTTCCTCTCATTTTTGTTGAGCACTTCCGGTGTTTTCTACACTAAAACTTTTATTCAAAAAAGCATTTTCAAGTTTCATCGTATATTTATTTATATACATATATATATTTTCAAGCACAAGTAGCTATAGTTCATTTTTCGTATTCAGTGAGTCTAGATGCGGAAAATATTTAATTCTACCACTTAAAAGCACATACACATCACTAAGCCTTTTCCTACACCTTTAGCGCTATTCCATTTCACTCTTTTTGTTGACGCAATCAAGTTGAATTTTTTCCTTTCATTTGCCATTGTGTACGCCACTGAATCCCTGCTAACAATGTACCGTAATTGTTTCCGTAATTGGACGGCCTGTCTGAAACATGTCTCATCACAAAAAACACTACAGGCGTACATACCTTTGCTCGCATATAATTTCAATTTATTGGAACAAAGTTAGAATACGGTCCGAAGCAATTTTCTACTCACCACCGCAAGCATTTTGTTTTTGCATGCTCAGGTGTGTGCGCTACAGAACCTCTGCAGGGAAATTCACTAGTACTGAGGTGGTAAGCTTATAGAAATTTTAGAAATTGTAGAATAGTATTTTTTATTCTCCTTATTTGTGGTGTGCGTCTTGATATTGTTCCACACAGTTTTTGTAATAGTATTGGTGAATTTGATGCAGCTGCCAGCTACAGATGTCAGCTCTAACTTATAACCTATAACCCGTCTATTATCGTAAACAGGGGAAATCACAGTAATCGGGAAAATTGCGCTGCCGCCTTCATCGTTATAATTGATAGTTATAATTATTTTCATGTAAATAAACAAATACTTTGAAGTCATACTTATTAACTTTCTATTGCAACACTCAATATATGTATCTACCATGATGCAAAGAATAATGAGATGGCGCCCATCGTGGTCCCGTTACTTTGCGCTCAGCGAATTTGACAACTAGTTACGTGATTTTAGCTCCAGTATGGCCAGATTACCATTTTCGTAACTTGATTTAGCATTTTTTTTTTATTATTTTTTATTATTTTTTGTCTCGGAGTTTTAGTTCTTTCTTCATGACATTTTTCTAGCCGTTCTAATTAAAATGTCATGTTTATAATTTTGTAAAATATACATTTTTTAATAATTTTTTAAATAATTCACTCAGTTTTATTTAGCTTTACTTTTTTTTAACATCTGGTGGCATTGCCCGCGATTGCCGGTGTTGTTGGTGTTCTTCTGCTTTCGGCAGTCAAATCTTTCTCTCGCTACTGCAGAGTTGCCTAGCTTTGGATATAAAAACGCACTAAATGCCCATTTAAAGAAAATAAAACACGAAATTTTTATTGTGTTAAGTAAGAACTTTGTATGCGTGACAAATTGTCTGTAGAATGTGCGTTTTTTTTAAATAAATGTGTTATGCTTATGTACAATTTAATTTATGAGTTTTTTTTGTTAAGAACGACTTTACTCTTATTAAGGGAACAACTTTTTTGCTATATTTGAAGTTATGTAACTAAATAGATAAGGTACTCTTTTTGTAAAAATGTCAGTATGGTTTCTTTAGTATTTTCTGGTATTTTGTTGCTTATTTTTACTATGAATACACCTCTTGATGCTCTATGTCTCACTAAGGATTGATGACCGGAAGAAACGATTACACCTCTATGGTTTCGATTCGCATTCAATAAATTCAAAGGCTTTTTAAAATGTGTAAAAAGGTTTTCACTCTTAAGAAGAGTTGAGAGAGGGGCATTTAATATTTTTGCATAGCCTTAAATGGAGCCAAAAATTAAATTTGCACTTTCAAATTATCAAATTTTATAAGAGTAAAAAAATTTTCATTAGCACTAAAATCTTCTCAGAGTGGCCTTTTTTTAACTTCTTTTGTATAATAATACAGTTTTTTTTTTCAACCTAAAGTCTCGGTAGCCTTAAATTAAAAACAAAAAGAAACAAACACCAAACTTAAAAATTGTCGCATTTTCGGTATAAAAAAGCACTAAATTTATTGCGAAGAGCAAATGGTTGGCAATACTGCACAACTCTGCAAACGTGACGTCACGTACGCTCTGATGGGCGCAATCTTCTTTCTATCATTCTTGTGTATCTACGTGCATTACTCTCTATTCTCATTTATTCCTATTAGCAGTGCTCTCTCTCTCTCTCTCTCTCGCTCATTTATTCTCATTGGCAGTGCTGTAGCATAGATAATAAGATGGGAAACTTTTTCATTTTCATAGAGAGCGCGCTCATGAGGACGTTTCAAAACTTGGCAGCACTCACACATTATGGGATTTTGAACAGCTGATAGGCGAAATGGCAGGCTGCCAGAAGAAACGCGCCAAAAATAACTGACGAAAACAGTTCGTTTTTGCTTCATGGAGAAATAACGTGTTGAAATGTTTATAATTATTTGTCTTAAAATTAATTCAATTGGTAATCTGCTCTCACTTATTCTGTTCGTTGTTTGAGAATTTTTTTTTTTGTTATCCACTTTCTGTGTTATATTAAAAAATCGCAATATGTTATGCATTTATTTATAAGTTACGTTTTTCGTGTTCATTACTTTGTTATTATTAAATTTTTTTTCTATCTCAGTTTTAAATAATCTCATTTATGTATCAATTTGTGCTTATTTGTAGTATATGTAGGTGTATATGAGTGATATAAGGCTATTGGGCAACTGCACACTAAATACTAACCTCAATGGTGGTGTGGAGACTAAAAATTCCCAATTTTTGTTTAAAAAATACCCAATTCATGTTTCTACCGGTGTGGCAATATTGGTAAATGTTATAAAAAATGCACATTTTTCAATGCTCTCACGAGAAAAAGAGTTTCCCATTTAGTCATCTATGGCTGTAGTCTTCTTCCATCTCTCTTTCCGTTAGAATGCTTGCCGCTTGCGCTCTCGTAACTTCAACGGACTTAAACCTTTTTCTTTTTACTGCATATTTAATCTTATGAAACAGATAGAACTCACGCTTCGGCATGTTTCATTTAATGTAATTTATTTATTTAAGTCTATAATTACAAGGACCGTACAGACTACTTACATATATTTACTTGAAAGTAATTCTTATATGCTAGAGAAAAACAAAAAGCTATTATGAATAGTGGGAGGCAATTTTTGAATGGAAAAGAAATCTTGTCATAGCAATCCTAGGTCGAGTAGTCTGTATATACTATTTAGCTCAGTAAGCGCTCTCGTACTACGGACTAGGGTCAAAGTTGTCGTAGTTTGATTCGATTGTTTTGGCATTAAATGCGTAGTAAAATCTTCTTGTGAGGAACATTGAAGCCAGCCCACGTTCAAGAACGTCGGGACAATCAACAGAACTACAAATAACATCAAAAACAAACATCAAGTACTGAAGAGAGCATTCCAGAGTTGCAAAGGATGCCAGATTTATTAGCCTGCACCGAGCACTAGTAGAGGGGTATTTGAGCAGAGAAATCAAGAGCTGGTAGAGTGAATCGAATGAAATGTCGTTCTACCCTTTCAGTTCTAATTGAATGAGAAGCACAAATTGGATTCCAAATTAAAGATGCATATTCGAGCTTAGAATGCACTAGGGAATTATACGAGGGGTACCTTTTATATGTCGGGATTTGGTAACCCTGGTGTTGCAATCTGGCAACTGACAGCTGTATCGCAAAGTTTGACACTTTTTGGCTTTTACGTACTCAGAACGTTTTGAAATACCAGCGCTATTTGTGTTGTTTACAGTAACTTAAAATATTCATCTCGGTCCAAAAATGGAACATTTTCGTGCGATTATTTTTTACAACTTTCGACGTGGATTAACTCAGCAACATTGCATGGATGAACTTAATTCATTTTTTGGCGATGAAGCTCCATCAAGGACCAGTGTTTATCGATGGTATGGTGAATTCAATCGTGGTCGTAGTTCACTCCAAGACGAATTTCGTGAAGGTCGTCCCAAATCAGTTGTTGTTCCGAAAACCATTGATGCTGTACGCGAACTGATATTGCAAGATCCTCATGTGACCTATCGTGAGATTGAGACAATCTTAGGCATTAGTGGGACCAGCATACATTCAATATTACATAAACATTTGACTGTCAAAAAAGTTTGTTCGCGTTGGATCCCACACAATTTGTCAATCGCTCAAAAAAAGGCTCGTGTCGATTGGTCGAAGGAAATGCTCAAAAAATACTATCGTGGGGCTTCGAAACACGTTTATGACATCGTGACAGGTGATAAATCATGGATTTATGCGTATGAGCCCGAAAGTACACAGCAGTCGACCGTATGGGTGTTTCAAGATGAGCCAAATTCAACAAAAGTTGTTCGTGCACGAAGCACTTCCAAGCAAATGGTCGCCTGTTTTTTCGGAAAAACTGGACATGTCGCAACCGTACCACTAGAACAACGCAGAACAGTAAATTCTGAGTGGTACACAAACATTTGTTTGCCAGTTGTCTTCCAATAAATTAGGAAAACCAATCGCCAGAGACGGATCACTCTTCACCAGGACAATGCGAGCTCTCACACATCGGCTCAAACAACTGCATTTTTGAGCACCCAAAACGTCGAATTAATGGGTCATCCGCCGTATAGTCCTGACTTGGCACCGAATGACTTCTTTTTATTTCCGTATGTAAAAAACAAACTGAGAGGTCAACGTTTTTCGACACCTGAAGAAACGGTTGCGGCATTCAGAATGCATGTTTTGGAGGTACCTCATTCAGAGTGGCAAAAATGCTTCGACAATTGGTTCAAACGCATGCAAAAGTGTATAGATCTTCATGGAGAACATTTTGAAAATCAATAAAGTGATTTTCGATGATTAAAATTTGTTTCTGTTCTCTAATCCCGACATATAAAAGGAACCCCTCGTATAAAATTTTTCTAGTAAAGGGGTCTTTAAAATCCATCACAAAATACCTCCACTGGTATGCTGCACTTGAGTTGCAGAACTTGTGACTTGCCCTTTCGCTATTTGGGCTGTTCGATTTCCTTGTTCTTTCACGGAGGTCAACGAGAAGGTTGCTAATGTTGACTAGCAGTTTGAATCTCAAAAAACGATATGAAAAAAGTCTACATACATCCATCTGCCTTGGTTCACTCAAGCTAAGCAAGCATTGAAAAAGTAAGGATAAAGTACTGTTATTCGAAAATTTCAGTTGATAAATCGTCGTTGCTATTGCATTCATACCTTCTTCTTCTTAACTGGCGCGATAACCGCTTACGCGATTTTGGCCGAGTTTAAAAAAGCGCGCCAGTCGTTTCTCTCTCGTGCTAACCGGCGCCAATTGGACACACCAAGAGAAGCCAAGTCCTTCTCCACCTGATCTTTCCAACGTAGAGGAGGTCTTCCTCTTCCTCTACTACCGCCAGCTGGTACCGCATCGAATACTTTCTGAGCCGGAGCGTTTATATCCATTCGGACGACATGACCCAGCCAACGTAGCCGCTGGATCTTTATTCGCTGCGCTATGTCTATGTCGTCGTAAACCTCATACAGCTCATCGTTCCATCACCTGCGATATCCGCCGTTGCCAACGTGCAAAAGTCCAAAAATCTTACGCAAAATCTTTCTCTCAAATTAGTCCCACATATCGCAGAGACAGCCGGAAAAAGTGTTTATCCAAGAACTATTAAGAGATATTTTTATGATAGCGGATCTTACAGCAGTACATCACGTAAAAAGTCTCTGATTTCAGAAAAACCGTCGCCTTCGGCTTGAGTACGCACGGGCACATTTTGGCAAAAAAATGGATTCCTGGTCTAAGGTTTCGTTTACTGACGAATCGTAGTTCAATATATTAGGAAATGATGGCCTGGCTAAAATACTCGTATAGAGGAGAAGAATGCCAATATGAAAATTAAAAATTTGATACCTGCCGTCAAGAGCGACGGTGGTAGCGTAATGGTTTCGGGAGCTGTAGCTGCCACTGGAGTTGGAAAGATGGCCTTTGCTGAAGGTACTATGGAACTATGTATAAGTAAAGGGGATTCCAATAAGAGGTGTTATTTTGATATTCAAAGAAAAATGCTATTTTTTAATATAAATGATCGGATGTTTATTACACTATAAAAAGGAAGGTATGCCGTTAATAGTGGAAAATAACATCAGGCAAATTACCACCACGACCACGCTTACAGCACAATATCCTGGTCATAAAAATGTCCATAACTGAATTGCAAAGTGGCTGCCCTATGTCCTGGATATCCTCACGAATTCCATCATTGAGGCCTTGAATCGACTCTGGGCTGTTGGCGTAGACCTTTTCTTTCACGTGGCCCCAAGAAAAAAGTCACAAAGTGTTAAATTACAAGATCTCGGTGGTCAATTGTGAACACCTCTTCCAGAGCTAACACGGTCGGGAAAGTTTTCCCGTAAAAGATCAATGATTCCGTTGCTTGTGTGGCACGTAGGGCCGTCTTGTTGAAAATAAAAGTTGTCCAGATCGATACCATCCAATTACGGCCATAAAAAATCATTAATCATCTCTCGATAGCGCAATCCATTCTCCGCCGGACCATAAACCGTACCAAACAGTCACACGCTGAGGAGAGAGAGGCTTTTCAACAGTAACTCTTGGATACAAGGATAAGGTACAATGACTCCGCCTTACAATAAACCGCACCAAACACTCACACGTTGAGGATAGAGAAGCTTTTCGACAGTAAGTCTTGGATTTTCTGAGCCCCAGATGCGACAATTTTGCTTGTTGACGAAGCCACCGAGGTGGGAATGGACTTCATTACTCAAGATGACTTTTCGATGGAATTCCGGATCATTTTCGTACATTTCATCGACCCAATCAGCAAAGACAGTTCTTGTGGTAACTGGACTTTATAAGCCTTAAGACCCAAATCTTTATGCAAAATACGGATTTGTGGAATGCCTAATTCCAAAGAACGACGAGGAATGGACAAACTTGGTGTTGAAACTTTCTGCTCTAACAGCAACATTTTCGGCTGTTCTTGAGCGACGTGCACGAGTTTTATTCCTCGCATCACTAACTTGTCCCAACAACTCGAATTTGTTCACCAATTTCTGTATTGCGGTCCGACAAGGTGTTTCACGATGACCCAAAAATGTTCGAGTTTTACGAACCGTCTCTGCCGAATTTTCACCATTTTTATAGTGAATTTTAATAATTTCAATGCGTTGTTTAATTGTTTATTTTGGCGTACTTTCCACTTGTCCAATATCAAAAAATGACAGCTTCAAAAGTGACATTCCATATTCAAAATAACACCTGTTATTGGAAGACCCTTTATATGAACGATGGCTATGGATATACTGGTTTATTTGCAGAAGCCATAGGTACTGCATCCACAGAAAAAGTCGGGGTTTGACGCATGCGCACTTCTTTTATAGCAGCGTCAATCGTATTATTTACACCCTGCGACAAAATGGCAGCATATCAACATTTTCACCAAGTTTGACTAGTTTTTTTTTGTTTTTGCATAAAAGTATAAATCCATATAAACTCCATTGTAAAATTTTATGCAAAAATTAGAGATATTCTACAAATAAATATTACACATTTTCTTCAAAAAAAAAAAAAAAAAACAAAAAGTGCATTCGTCATATAGAGAAAATGATAGGAAATAAATTATAAAGAATTAATGAAATTTTTCAGCAACTTTAAATTTGCACTTTATTATACAATACTAAGTACTTAATTAAAATTAGACTAAAATTTAATAAACTCTTTCTCGAAATTATAATTAAAATCGATTAAATTTTTGAAATTTTTTATAATTTTTGCAAATGCTTCGAAATCGTACTGAAATTATTTTGAGTGAAAAAGGTTTTCCTGCCGGGAAAGCACTGTGCACTTGAGCGCTGTGTATCTGAATGTGTGTGCATGTCTGTGTGTGCGTGCGTAGCGTGGCTTGGGTTATCTGATAACTGCTGAGCTGCTGCCCATCACATTCGTATATGAAATAGGCTGCTGCTGCTGCTCACTGTTTGTGCACTGTGCACAGAAGTCATACCGTTACATTCCATTGCGGAGCACATGCCATCGGACAGACCGAAAGCCTGGTCTCCTGTTTGTGCGACACTTTGCGAAACTTTTTTATATTCCACACGCCCGGTATGACAGACACGCACGTAGCAAGACCTCACCTGCCAAATGTCTAATGTCAGCCTGGAGTGCTCTTTGTTTTTGGATTTTTTCTATACATAAATATGTGTATGTTCGCTTGTATTCATGCGTTTACTGTTTGCGTGCTGAAGAGACGCCACACTTTTGACAAAGTGTTCTTTCCTGCACCAATGCCTCAACCACAATCATATAGGCCTCCGGGTATGGCATGCAGGTTTTGGATTTATGTTGTTGCCATTTTTCTTGGGCTCTAAGCTGGAGGTTGTCAACAGGAGTGCTGTCCTGTGTAATTGTTATTTTTAACGCTACTGCTGCTATTTGACTTTATTTTGCACTTTGTACTTTTGCTCTCTGGATGATGCGCGAGAAATGTTTATGAAAATACACTTTGCACTTTATTAAGTTGTGCTTGAAAGGTTTAAGTACAGGAGTAATCGTACGAAAGGTTATTGTTTGTGTGCTTCTTATCCTGCACTGTTAATTGGAATATTTGCATTTCTCTATTTTCATTTGGCTTCTAACTTTTCCTTATAGTTCATCAAGCATTTCGCGTCAACTACTGAAACCTTTACGGCCTGCATGAGATAAGCACCCGCAATCAGTAATAAGCCACTGTGAGCCCAATAACACAAGCAGGCGTCTTGCCTGCTATTTACTAGCATTTGTTATTGTTATGCTTACCGCTGTGGGGCGCTTCAACTGTCAGTGCCGCCAGCAAGATGACATTTAAGCAAACAAGATTGTCTCCACTTCCCCTTTCCCAACAACATAGCTAGCTACCCTTTTCATTTCAGTTGCTCAAGCGCTTACCGTCGAATACCTTTTTTCCAATCCTTTCCTCTCCTTCAAGTGTTTCTTAAATGCTAACCTCTTGTTGTTCGTGTTGTCCGGGCAATTTGATTAATGATGCTTACATGTCGTGCTTGCGTTTGGCTGATTCCATCTTTCTGCATTCTAACTTGCTTTTGTTTTTTTTTTTAATTTGTCTTATTCCCCTCTTGTTTGCGCTCGGCATATTCGAAAGGTTATTTAACAAAACGCGCCTTCGCCGCTCTTCAAGTGAAGCCACTTTCTGCTACTCTTTTGAGCGCTTTACTGTTTTTAACTGGCTGCCTGTCTCGCACGCATAACAATTTCATGTGTTTTTGTTGTTGTTGATTTTGTTTTGTGAGTTTGTGAAGTGCTGGTGCTACATATTTGCTTAATGAGAGTGAACTTTAGTATCATTTCGAAAGTTGCCGGGCATTTCTATCCTGTTGGGTCTATAAATTAGCAGTTGTACAAGTAATAGTAGGAGATGTAAAAGATATAGCAGTTTGTGCTTGACTTGTGGACAAACAAATAAATTCATATGTACATTAATTGTACTATACCCGGCTAACGTTCCATTTGCTCATATGGATATGCACAAATGTGTGTAGATTGTGGCTTCTTGTAGGAGCAACTGGCGGTCTGAGGATTAAAAGAGCTAAGGTGCTGTTGACTTTTGGGTTTTCAAGAGTGTCAACACGTTTTAATTAAGCTCGGCGATTAATTAGCAATGTATACTTACGACTTCTCTCTTTCTCTCTCTATCTCTCACTCACTGTTTGTGACAACGGTATTGAGACCTTTGGTTAAATGTCCCTCTAATGCTCAGTTATTTATAATGCCCTGGGGCATAGCTAAGGCGTTGCTCTTCACAAATGGCACAAATGGGTATTTCTAGAGTTTGTTTGCGTTATTTGAGGAAATGAGATTAAATTATTGTTTTGAAATTTTATTTTTGACTGCAATCTGATTAATAAAATCCAATATTAAGGAATTATTAATTAGGAAAATGTTGTTTAGGTATGACTTTTAACTTAATTGTATTGTGTTTTATGTATTGTGCTTTTTATATCCGCGTGCGCCAGTGTAGATTTGCTCACATAAGGGTTCCTTGTAAAAAATCCAATGAAAATGGAAAATATATAGAAATGTGGTTATGCCAAAGAAGAAATAATTTGAGAAGATTTCTGATTCCCACGGCACTGAGATCTTCCAATTCATTAAAGAATTGTCTACCTAAACTGGTAAATCGACATACATACATACGTCTGGATAGAGCAGGAAAATGGCACAGAATATGCGAGATCAGCTCTTCCTCTTCCTCATCTAGACAGCTCTTAAATGTGCTAAGCTTACGTTTATTTTCGCTTAGCAGAGATTCTGTGCGTTTTGCATTGAGTGTCGGCCACAATTGTCGGCCGATGCTGCAGATGGTTTCATTACGTCATCTTTCATTCGCTGCTCTTACAACTTCCGCAAAGGTAAGTAGCTTACATGTCAGAAAGGGTATGCCTGCGCCATTGTTTGTGTACTCCTTAGTCAACTGAGTGCCGTGTCTCTCGCTAGCTCATCGATGCTACTGTTATCCTCAATGCCACAATGGTCTGGTAGCCATGTTAGCTCTATTTAGTTGAAATGACTTAGCCATCTCGTTAAGAGAAGTGCGGCATTTCATGGCTACCTTGAAGGTTGTAGACTGTTTTGTGAGAGATTCGTATAAGGATAATGAGAACTTTCTACCTCTTCTAATACATAAAGTAGATTTCGAGCAATATGAGAATTAGAAATTACGATTCTTATGATGCCATAGTCATAGTCTGCACCATAAATTTCCATTTAGCGCGTACTTAGACATTTCTTTATTAGTAGATCATTAATTCAAACCAATTCAAAGCTTTTTATACCAGATACATACATACAAAAATACATAAAAATGTCTCTTCAATGAAATCATTGTATATGGGCAGTAAGAATTTATACATTTATACTACGGCTATGACATTTATAGCTGAATAAACAAAAACACTTTATAAAAAACACACTCAATTCATTTATTTACATGTAGCGGCGCTTGAAGGCTTCGCTCCAGATAATAGTGACTCAAAAAGAGGAATGCAAATTTTCTAAATTTCACTGATCCCGGTATATTCCGGACCTTATACCGTTATCAGGGTATACCAAGCATGTTTCGAAATTATACGAGTAGAGTTTTTTGTATATAAAATATTTTAACGATTTTTTTTAAATTAAATTAATATTTCGCTGTTTCGCGGAAAGTGCGGTCTTGAAAATATAAAGCATTATGAATCATCAATCTCATCTTCAATGTGTTATTCTGCAAACGTGGCCTAAATTTGTGCCATACAAAGGCAACAGATGAGAAACACTTTTATGCTTCAACACTTCTTTTCTGGATTGTTGGTAGAAGTTGAAATACTTTTTGCAGTTAATAGTCTCTATCACCGCCATAGGAAGAAATATCATCAGCGGTCTGGATGAGTAGACTTCCTCTCTTGGGAATCATGAGGACCTTATCGAGACTACAACGCATTGTGGCCATCTGTTGCACCGGAGCTTTTCCGACCACTTCAAGCCTGGCATTAGATGCTCCGATTGGTCTACCACCACTTGATGCTTTCATCCTCAGTTGTGGTCAAACTCTGAAAATGAGCCAGACTAACACTGTTTTTGCAATTTCACGGATGGCTTCAAGACCGAGCACGGCTTCGGGGCCTACGTAGAATCCAGCAGGACAAAACTGCACTTTGCTCTTGGGATGCATGCATCTGTGTCTCAAGCGGAGATGTATGCTGTTCAAGAAATGATGAACTTTGCTGTGGAAAACAGACGAAAATTTGCATTCCTCTTTTTGAGTCACTATTATCTGGAGCGAAGCCTTGAAGCGCCGCCAAATGTAAATAAATGCAATTGAGTGTATTTTTTATGAAGTGTTTTTGTTTATTCAGCTATAAATGTCATAGCCGTAGTAGAAATGTATAAATTTTTACTGCCCATATACAATGATTTCATTGAAGAGACATTTTTATGTATTTACGTATGTATGTACATATATATGTGTCTACAGCGACAGCCAAGCTGCGCTTATGGTCTTAAACAGCCCCCAACCACATCAGGGGTAGTCGAATCATGCAAATCCAGGCTGAACTATGTCGGTAGACATAATAGCCTGATGCTAACTTGGGTGGGTATCGTGGTTAACGAGACATCTGACTCCTTAGCTAGGATGGGCTCTGAGGCCAACTTCTGCAGCCATCAAAGCCACGGTTAGTAAATGGGTTACTACAACTCACAAGCGACCTTGGCACGCTGAGAGAGGCTGCAAATGGACTAAACTGATGTTATCTGTCATGTCCGATCGACTGTCGCAAATCTTCCTGTCATTAAGTAGAAGGGACTGCAGACAGCTGGTTGGACTGATGGGACGCTGGTTCTGTGGGCGAAGCACATGGAAAACTTGGGCATCTCAGACAGTGTACTCTGCCCAGCTTGTGAAGAGGGGGATGAGACGGCGGACCTTTTCCTGTGCGTCTGCCACACCTTCGCTCGAATCAGGTTTGAGGTCTTTGGCTTTGATGTGTAGCGACCATCTTGGCTCCTTGGCACCACAAGATCTACTCAGATTTCTTCGGAGATCGGGTAGATTTAAAGAAAATTAAAAGGGAATCCGAGTGAAGTTCAATGGACTTAATTGTGTCTAATTAATAAAAACAAAAATAGTACATGACAGAAGGACATCGTCCCGACGGTAATATTCTATAGGAATTTCGCTACTCTCTTTCCATCTCGGTAGGAATGTAGTAAGGCTGTTTTATAAAAAAAGATGTTGAAAATGCTTAAAACTCTCGACTAATAGCGTCTGTTGAAAAAGAATTGTATTCAATTGGACCTGAATCGTAATATTCTCCGCTTAAGCTGTTAGTCGGTCTCTTCCTATTTGCGGTGTGCGTTTTGATGTTGTTCCGCAAATGGAGGGACGTACAGTTTTAAGCTGACTTCGAGCGCCCGACGGTTTTTATGAGGAGACAGAAATACACTCTGTAGTTTGCCTTACCTGCCGAGGGCGATCGTTATTACAAAATATTTCACTATGATTTGGTGTTTCATGCGCGAAGATTGGAATTCATGCACCTTCGAACGGTAGCGACGCGCCCAACCCATTCGACTACGGCGGCCGCAGCTCTATACTCTATTCTAAATCTCTTACTTGTGGAACTTGCGAGGTAACTGAAGACAGCTGGAAGGAAACATCTCAGTGAAATCCTGTAATCCTAAAACACTCGTACATACTAAAAAGCTTATATATTTTTCGTGCAAGGTAGACCACTAGGTAGGTTCTGATTATGCAATTTTAACACTTAAATTCTAAGCAGCGAAAAATGGAGGAGCAACTAGAATACTCCACCTGCTAATGCAGTTATTTATGCTGCTGATTCTAAGTTTGCGTACAACGTAAAAGTTTATGTCTTCTCGGGAAGCTCATCAATGCGTTTTTCTTCTCGGTTATCCGATAATGCAGCATCTCTCAGACTGAAGGTTTAGCTATCATGGGTACTTTGGAGTAGCGCAAAACAGAAACTCTTAGAAGAGATGCCTTCCTATTTAGTGGTAGCCAGACTGCAAAGCTTTTACTGCTTCACGTTCATTTCTAAGCTTGCATTGGACACTTCAATGTACTTTATGAGCCTGCAAAACAATGTACTTTTAAATCGGGCACTTAGTGAAAAATATTGTACTATATAACAAAGCCATAGTTTGTTGGATCTTAAGCAATCCGGAAACGCCTAAAAGTGCCCGGTGTGTCTTTTCGAAGATGTGGCAGAGCTACTAGAACGATTATTTTTCGACCCTATGTAAAAGCAGACTTCGGGGTCTCGGGACAGCATTTTTGTATGTGTAACTAACATCAGGTGGCTGACATTGATGTAATGGGCGTAATGAAATTCAAACCCATCTTTATTTTAGGCAGGTTCGCCGTTGGTGCCCATGGTGGAGAGAATTCAGAGAGTGTGACCAACATTAGACCATTAACAGGTCGTCAGTAATTTTGAAGGAATCAACTGATTTGCTGATGTAACAGTGGATGTGACGGTGGTCGGCAAAAACTGAGATTGTGTTGAGGAAAACATCAACCCAACATCCACTAAGGTTACTTTGTTGTCTTCTGTCGACTGATTGGGCGAGTGTGTGAATATGTGTGAAATGAGCGGACAGAACTCTGCTGCAGAATCCCCAAAGACGTGATAGCCGAAGTTACTCTCATAGTTTTGCTTCGTATGGCATAAAATGGTAATCTGTCATTCTTGTGTGTTGACTTCAGAAGAAAATAAAATTTGCCTTACTGAACTGCGACCCGAGCTTCTGCACTCCTTTCGACAAAAAATTTAACCGTATAAATAAAAAGTTAGCCAACTAAGAATCCTCTTTGCACGCCAAGGATGACCGAATTCGCTGTGTCGTCAGCGCCTATGAATAAACACCGAAACGAATCATGAACTTTAAGGAAACTGTTTTGGGAAGACGCCACCCACGTTGCTCAATTCGCCTTGCTTGCACACTTTCTTTGCTGCGACAAATGTCAAAAAAAATAAAATACCGTACATTTCTATGAAAGTTGGCGAAATGGCCGTCTTGTTTCACTCGCTTAAAGCGCTTTACAGTTTCAAATAGCGCAATGTTCTGTTTGGTAGCGCTTTTTCGGCCTTTGACATTTTAATTTCATTCGTCGCATCGTTTTTGTCCTATTATTCTGACTTTGGCCATACAAGTTTCTGAGCTAAAGCAAAGCAACAAGAGGCAAGAAAGACAAGCAAAGCGAGCCAGCAACTTTTGGTTTTTTTTTGTCTGTCGGCAATCACTTCCACCTTAACCTTTTTTCGCTGTCAGAAAGTTGAAGCTTGATCCAATTGACAGAAAGACATAAACTTTTACCGTAATCAATATTTAAAACTTTCAAGCATCCTGCGAATGGCTCATTTCCTCTGTGTAGCCCCCGAATAGCGTAAAAATAGCTGAGGAATTTGTACTGCAACGAAAAACACAAACGCGCACTTCAATTTATTGACATTTACGTATAGATTTATCAATGAACACAAACGCATTTTACAGTTTCATTGAGTTACATACATACATACATTCATACATACAAATGTTCCACACTAAATAGGTTTTCTTTTTATTTCTTTCTACTTTCAGGTATGTAACCGAATCATCTGTTAGTAAACATTGTTTATCGATTGGATAATATTTTTTTAGTTGCTGGAGTGGAAAAAAGAAGGTAAAAAGGCGAGTTTATTTACTTTTATGTGACGTAAAGAATTGCGCCATTTATAAAAATATGCAGTAAACTAACTCCACTGCATTTTTATTGTTTTCTCAATTGCTGTGAAGTTGAAAGAAAAAACACCAGAAGTTTGAGGTTAAATCAGTTTTGTTTTGTATACAGGGTGAACGATATGAAGTGTTACTTATTCAAAACACCATACCTTTTTTGTGTGAAATTAGTTTTTATTGATTGACAATATTGTTCAAAAATTATTAAAATTTTAACATATATTCACTTTAGCTCGATATGACCACCTTTTGCCTTGACTATAGCCTTCAAACGGTCAAAAAATGAGTTGAATGCTGCACGAATGTGATCTTGAGGAATTTTGGCCCATTCTCGTATAATCGCTTTTTTCAGCGCATCCATACTGGCATATTTTTTAGTCCTCACCTTGCTCTCCAAAACGGACCAGATGGAATAGTCCATCGGATTTGCGTCTGGCGAATTCGAAAGCCATAGTGTGGACGAAATAGAGTGTGGAACATGATTTTTTAACCATTCTTGGTTCACACGAGCTTTATGAGACGGTGCCGAGTCCTGTTGGAACGTCCATGATCTACGACCGAAATGTTTGCGTGTCCACGGCTCTAAAGCAACTTCTGAAACATTTTCCCGATATTAAGTCACATTCACTTTGACACCAGGCTCGATAAAAACCATTGGAGAGCGTCCATCAGCGGTCACTGCGGCCCAAATTGGGATGGGAAATTGCTTCGAGTGGCCACACGTAGGCTCAAATTCTCTTATGAGCGCTCGGTCAAGTAAACACGATCGTTTTGAGTGTTTATGAACTGCTCAATTGGGACATTTTTTTCATCAGAAAGCACAATGTTAGGAAATTCGCCACGCCATGGCTCATTGATTGGTTTGCGGCTTGGTTTAGGGTAAAAAAAGATCGATTTTGGTTTATTTGAGAAAATGAATGTACATAATCTCAAGAATGTGGTGTTCAAATTTTAAGTCAATCGGTGCAAAACTCATAAAGTTAGAGCATTATAACCGTTGGCCGCTCCGACTCGGCTACCTGCAATGGTCGAGCTTTAAATCGATTTTCTGGAAAACGACGTTTTTCAAGTCGGTGGACACTTTTTTTTTGAATCTACTCGACCGATCTTCAGGAAATTTTGTACACACTTTCTCTACATAATTACCGAGGTAACCCTGGGAGGTTTTTTTTCAATTTTTATTTATTTTACAATAAACAATATTATGCGATTTATCGTCTAAAAATCGCACTTCTACTTCAAATGTTAAAAAAAATTGAAAAAAAAAATTTTAATAAAAACTCGACAGGGTTACCTCGGACAATTGATTACCTAATGAAAAATCTTTGATTTTTTGATTTCAGATGATCCAATGCTGAGAAAAACTGTCCACGGGAAATTGCCTTTTTTTCGAGACGTCTGCGTAGATCTGCTGTCAACGGCTCCATTTTGTATATTTTCTTGTGAAAATTTTTGAAATATGAGTTTACAGTATTCTAATTGGATAAATAAATTTACATGAATCATCTTTCCAAAAAAAATTCATAAATAAGTGCATATTTTTAGTGGAATTAATCAGCAGGCGCAGAAAAAAAGTGAGAACCGAGATGCTTAAATCTTAGTCCCGCGAGAGCTGGCCAGCTAAGGAGCAGGTGCTGAGATGATTCCACCTCATCGGTTTCGAAGTAATTCTGAGTCTCACGGCATGTGTACCCCGCGGGCAGTGCCCCGTGAGGATGCCCACGAAACTTGAGAGATGAGATTTTGTCAACCTCAGAATATCCTCTAGCGCCTCCAAACGTGGCCAGAAGGACTTCGCGACTTTACACGTTCGTGTACTTACCCAGCGCTCCTTCCAGGAGTAGAGCGTAGGTTGTCAAGGGGATCCCGATCCTCTCCTTTCGTGGGCAAACCGCCTCATAGGTCCCTTGTCTCGCCAGCTCGTCGGCTTCTCAGTTTCCATCAATGTGACTGTGACCAGGTACCCAAATTATCTTTATATCGAAGAATTCTGATGCAATCGAGAGATAGACCAGGCATTCCCTGACCAGTTTCGAATGCACCATAATAGAGCCTAGGGCCCTAATTGCCGCTTGGCTATCGGAGTAAATATTTACCTTCTTAACAGTTCCTACGCAAGTAAGTAGCCAGTCAGCTGCTTCTTTAATTGCGGCCACCTCTGCTTGGAATACATTGCAGTGATTCGGTAACCCGAATTTGAGTTTGATGGGGAGCTCTTTGCAGAATACTCCTCCTCCAACCCTACCGTCCAACTTCGAGCCATCCATGAACAGGTTATCCAGGCCCTGTCCCCAAGTGTTGCCCCCGGTTCACTCCTCCCTTGATGGAATATGGGTGGAGAAAGTTCCTCTTGGACACCATAGAGCAATATTGGCTTTACTACAGCTGAGTAGCACCAATACATTATTGAAGGAGATTGACCCCATGTAACGCCCAGCATCTTTTTACATCTTCCTCTCCAATATACTGTGCTTCCATTTTAGTTTGCTATCCAAAATTACTCCAAGGTACTGTGCGTGGTCTTTCAGAGTCAGTTCTACACCGTTTAGCTTCGGAGGGTGCCAATTCGGGATCTTGTAGCTTCTAAGGCGTTTTTCAATAGGTGCGCTTCAACTTTTTTCCGATAGGGAGGGCGAACGACGCAATATTTTTTATTTTTCGCTTGTCATTTGTAAACTTCATTAGTATACATTTCATCATGGAACGCTACACACTTGAGCAATGATTGCAAATCGTGCAAATTTTTTATGAAAATTTATAAATTTTCCAAAAAATCATCTTCAGTGATGAAGCTCACTTTTGGCTCAATGGCTTTGTCAACAAGCAAAATATGCGTTACTGGGCAGAAAGCAATACACACGTGATTCATGAGGCACCGTTGCATCCCGAAAAAATCACTGTTTGGTGCGGTTTACATGCCGGCGGCGTAATTGGCCCATATTTTTTCGTTGACGAGAACGATCGCCACGTTACTGTGAATGGAAATCGATACCGCGACATGATAAACGATTATTTTTGGTCGCAATTGAATGGTATGGACTTAGACGACATGTGGATTCAACAGGACGGGGCCACAAGCCACACAGCACACGCTACAATTGAAGCACCGCAAGCCTGTCTGAGTTGCCAATTGATGCACTGTTGCTAATGTATTATTCATTATGTATTTAAGCTTTAAAGGAAAATTTGAAAAAAAAACACTTTCGAGAAGCGAGTATTTAAAAAAAAATTATCGATATTCATTTTGTATGCCTCTTTCGTTCGCATCTTCCGCTATTTTAACATTTATTTATTGCGCCATTTTAATTATCATTATTAAATTGGTTGTGCAAGATTAAATTTTCTCACTCATTCAAGGAATTTCATTTGATTTTGGTAATGAAATCTGTGACTTATGCACGCAAGCGAAATTAATAAATGGAAAATAAAAAATCATTACGAATTCAATCTACCATCAATTCGGCATTTCAGCGCACCAATACACAGGCACCCATACATTGTACATAATTTACATACACACATGCGGGCTTATGCACATATATGCATGTACATATACATAGGTATATAGTAATTCCCCATTAAATCAAATTTTAAGTTATGGTGGGACTTTATGAAGCCTTGGCAGGCAACCAACCGGTGTTATTAACGCTAGGAAATGAGCATTCGCGCTTTAATGCTGGCCACCGAGTGAAAATGGCTTAAAAATTAATTACAGTAATAACAGCAGTAACTGCGTGATTTTTATCATATTTTCGCGTTTTTGTTTTATTTTTTATTTTTTTGTGCTTGCTTACTTTTCCAAATGAGGTTGATTGTCACGCGATAGAGTGCAATTATATAAATACTTTACAAAAACAAAAAAAAAAATACTAAAATGAGAATACAAATATATGTATATGTAAATAGCGGGTGTTTTTTAAGAGCTTGAGCACTTGAAATGATAATACAAAACAGATATACCTATTGTTTGAATGAATTTTTTGTATTATAGTCTGGTAGATAATTTTATGGCATTTATTTTTTGAAGGCCCGAATGTTCCACAAAGGAATGAAAGAATCATGTATATATAAATATTTTTTGAAAATGATATCCGGCATATGTACGCCACAGCTACGAGTTACATGGTCCATTCGACCAGTCCAATCTTCGGCTACTTTTTCCAATAAATTTGAATATTAAATCTAAATGAGCGCAAACAGCAAAAATGCGACCCAAACAATGCGCATTTGGCTTCAATTCTTGCAGGAGCTGAGGAATTATTTTATACGCACGTAAGCCAAAATCTCCTGCGTTAAATTGTTCATGTAGTCGAGGTACAAAAGCCAATAATTTGAGAACGACGATGAGTCGACATTTCGGCATTCTCTTCAACTTTGCGTTCGAGATCTATTTTTTTTTTTCAAAGTAAGTTCCTGTCACTTTTTGTATTAGGTGCGCGACTAAGTTCCAGCTGTTTGTCAATAGATGCCGCCAGCAGTGTGTGCTAGTCGATTCTAACATAACCTAAACGTCATAAACCAAGCTTAGACAAACGGCAAATAAACTGCTTCGACACAATAGTGTTTTGGTTTTGGTATCATAAACTTTTGGTTTTGTGAAAATGTCTGATCTTGTGCCGAATAATCGTCATTTCCTCTTTCATTCGAAAAAAACGGCGGCTGAAGCGCATCGAGAGCTAAAAACAGTTTATGGAGATGCTGCTTTAAGTGAAACAACGTGCCGAGATTGGTTCCGTCGTTTCAAAGATGGTGATTTTAACGTTGACGACGTTCCTCCGCGTGAAGGAAGGCGAAAAACCTTCGAAGACGCTTAATTGGAGGCATGGAGGCATGGCTTAACGAGGATCCGTGTCAAATGCAAGAAGAGCTTGCTTCAGTATTAGGAGTTACCCGCCAATCCATTTTCAAGCGGTTTGCATGCTTTTGGAATGATTCAGAAACAGGGGACTTGGGTTCCTTATGAGTTAAAACCAAGGGATGTTGAACGTGGTTTTTTCGCCTGTGAACAACTGCTCCAGCGGCAAAAAAGGAAGGGGTTTCTTCATCGTGACGGGTGGTGAAAAATGGATTCATTACAGCAATCCAAAGAAAAGAAAGTCATGGGGACTGCCCGGTCATGCTTCTACGTCGTCGTCTTGGGCGAATATTCACGCTGCGAAAGTTATGCTATGTATTTGGTGGGGCCAAGTTGGTGTTATTTATTATGAACTGTTAAAACCAAGCGAAACCATCACTGGGGATCCGAGCACTGCGCGAGAAGCGGCCGCAATACCCGAAGAGGCATGAAAAAGTGTTTCTACAGCATTACAACGCTCGGTTTCATGTTGCCAAACCCGTTAAACCCTACCTGGAAACACTGAAATGGCAAATCCTACCCTACCCGCCATATTCTCCAGATATTGCGCCGTCCGATTTTCACCTGTCCCGATCGATGGCACATGGTTTAGCTGACCAGCAGTTCCATTCATATGAAGACATCAAAAAATGGCTTAATCCGTTGATACGGCGACGGTATACGAGATCTATCAGAAAGATGGGGAAAAGTAGTAGCCAACGATGGGCAATACTTTCAATGATTCACTTGTTTCAGAATAAAGTTGCATTTTCATGAAAAAAACAGCGAGAACTTAGTTGCGCACCTAATATAAAAAAGTTGATTAAAAAACAAAAATTGAATGATTCATTTTGCGCCACTTTGTACATAGCATAAAAAACGCCCACATCGTACAGTAGGGAATGTAGAAGAAAAATGAAAGCTGCGTGGAAAATTGCGAGTATTTTCTACGGAATATAATTACACATAGGCTCGGAACAGAATTGCAGCGGGACAGCGGGTAATGGGTCGCGAGCAGCTAATCCACTTCCGTGGGAAAATTCGGTCTATTAAGTAAGGTGTTAGGGGTAGTCAGAGGGCCGAAAAAATGATGATTCTCAATAGTTTTTTTGCTAGTCAATTGCAAAAATTTATTTATTGTACAAAAACAAAAACATAGCATTAATAAATCATGTTTCGACTTGACTTTTGCAAAATTAAAAAAAAATTAAAAATTAATAATTGTAAATGTTATCGCTGTTTGTGTGGAGCCCATTTCTCAAGAAGTCCCTTGCGGTGATCATCGCAAATCCTTGGAGATTCATCTAAAATCAGTCGGACAAGGGAAATAAGTTTTATTAATAGATAATCTTGTGCTTGATCGAAGCTTTTTTTCAATATTAACAATATGGCGGCCTCAGGAAATATTTTTCAGATTTTCGAAAAATAAACCGAGAATTAATTGTTAAAAAAAAACGAAATTTTTGACAAAAAAAAAATCCTTCGATCAGGCACGAGTTTTTTATGTTTCTCAAAAGCAGTATACATTTTATAGAAATCTACCAAGCGGCTCTTAAGTTACAGTGATCACCAGTTCAAAAAACATAGTTTTGAGAAAAACGCATTTAAAGTTTTGCTATTGAACTCCGGAGCGCCCGAGTGCCCTTTGTTAATTCTTGAATAACTCGAAAAGTATTTGTCGGATTCACTTCAAATTTTCACACAATATTTTAAAGATATTATACTTTAAGAAAATGCCAACAAAATCCAATTTTTTTGAAAATTCTGACTACCCCTAACCCCTTAAACATAATCGCGACGGGTACGGAAAACAATATTGCAAAACATTTGTGGGCTTTCTCGAGCGAATCGAATATTATTTGCCAGCTGTTGCTTGTAAACAAATAAATTGTCATCAAGTGATCAGAAAAGCAATCCTGAGTCTGCAACCCGTCGGAGAAAATAAAAATGAGTCTAATTATTTTGCCGCCGTAAAAATAGCCGACGTCCCCGCCGCAATTCTGAGCAATTTCGTGCTATTAACAGCAGTAAATGTGTTCTAATTTTAACAGCGGATACCCGTCAACCCGTTACCCGCTATCCGTTAGTGTTCTGTTCCAGCGGATAGTGCCGAAAACTTATGTAAATAAAAAATTGCACAAATTGATAAGCACGAAAGTTGTGCAGTCTACATCCAAACATACAAATATACGCAGGTGTACAAATGTGATAATTCCGTTTTTCTCTTCTTGTCATTTTATTTTTTAAATTTCCTTTTGCTTGGCTTCTTCCTAAAGATTTTGACGCTGGTAATTATTTATTTTTACTTGCTTTGTTTGTGTTTTTTTTTTCTTTCGCTCTACTTTTGACGCTAATTATTGTCAGTTGTTTGGGCTGCAGCTGCTGATTGGTCCAGTTGCGAATGCAAACGCCGGATTGACTGACTACTCGTCAACATTGCGGACAAACAGATTAGCCGATGATTTAATGCACTTCAATGTCATAAAACACGCCATTATTAATTAAAGCACTGTTATGCGAAAACACGAATTGACAATAATAAATACCCGGTTGCGCTGGCGATGGATAACGGTTGATAAGAATCGCAAGCAGCGAGTGCAGCGGCGGTGGAAAAGTGAACTAATTGCCGTTAGTGTTCATAATTGGTATCTAGTAAATTAGTAAATTTATTTTCCAGCCTTTGACTGCCTACATGTACATACATATGTATGGGTTTCAACGGATGTGTTTACAGTGGCTCCAACGCTTATTCGTGCCTACTCAGCGTTGAAATTTTAAAGAAGTTTTCGAAAAGATAGATCAATTTTATGTCCAAAGGCACATTTTTCATTTATTTATTTATTTTAAGGGGACAGATACCTGTAAAATTTCGAAAAAAAAATTGTTTTTTTTTATAAAATGTTAATCTAATCCTTTAAGAATATGTCAAAAAATTTTTAGAACGTAAATTTAAGTATTTCTTATATTATAGCTCGTCAACCGTGACGACTATATTCTTTGCGTTCGAGCGCTGGGAGGGGTATACATAGTTACGTTGTATTCAAACTTAAGACGCGTTTTTCTCAAAACTTTATTTTTCGAATTGGCGTACACGATAACTCGAAAAATTATTGACCGATCTCCCTGAAATTTTGCACACATCTTTTTTATGATATTATTTTCTATGTAAATTTACAATTTTTCAAAAAATTTTCGGAAAAATAATTTTTTTGAAGAAAAAATAGTAGGAGAATTCGCCCCAAAATTCATTTTTTTAAGCATTTTATTCCGCGATTTTTTTCCATTTTTGTTTGATTCATATAGAAGTTATGACAAAAATAAATAAAAAACATTTTTAGTTTCTTGTATTCTGGTCACTGACGCCGATGCTATGATACAATGCCCGCCGATTGAAAAGCCCCGCTGCGACTTTCCTGGAAGAATTTAGTGTACATCCGCCATTTTAAGTGATTAAAATTAAAAAAACTATTTATATTGTTTTAATGTATAAATAAACTGTATGCCAATTTTGAAAAAAATATATTGACTTCTTCATTTTAAATAATTTTAATGAAATCAGGGAAAATATGGCCGTTTATAGGCCACTCTGCCGCACGTAAGTAGCTTATCAGAAATTCCTCTGACTGACGTTAGGTTTGTCACTGACCGATATAATTTTGTCAGTGCTCGGCGAATTTATCCTCCTCCCGCTTTCTAATAAATTCGTTATTGGAACCTTTTGTAAGTTCACAGAAAAGCTCAGCACCATTTAGAGATATGTTTACCCCTCCTTTAGCCATTTCATATCCCTCATGTCCAGGGACCGAACCTAATAATATTTTATTGAAATTCCTTAACGTGTTAAGAAGGTTCGGGCAGTCATATACCATTTTTGAAGTGATTACAGTTGATAGAGAGGCTTCCAAAGCCGCCTGAATATCTGAAAGTAGTTAAATGTGGGCTCCTCTCATTTATATAGAGTAGAATGGGGTAAGATAGGTATGGGGGCACAGTAGGTAGGTGGGGTTTTCGTCGCACTGTTTTTGCAGAGGTAACTCGGAACAACGTTCGCGACTGTCATTTCGGCCGTCACCATTGATTAGTTATCCTAGTTCTGCCGTCGTTTAGTTTTTTGTGAGCTTTTCTCCGACATAGCATTTTTTTTTATTCTACGGTGCAGTGCATTTAATGTATGTAAATATTTGTCAGGTGAGTTTTATTTTACGTATAAAATAATGCTGAACACGAATAATGTGTTAGTTTTTTGATATTTTTGTTTTTAAAAAAAATATCGACACTAACATAAAACATGTGCTTGGGGGCACTATAGATCAGCCGTCTGGGGGCATTATAGGTCACTACTTTTAATTGAATAAAATAAATTTTAATTGTTTTTGCCGCAAAATGGTGCGTAATTATGTGCAAAAAACGCCGAAACGAAGTGAAGAGGACGTAAAAAACGCAATCGCGGCAGTCCGAGATGGCGCTAGTGTTCGATCAGCCTCTAAACAATTTAAAATTCCGTTCGAAACATTACGTGCTCGCGTGATGAATTAAAGAAAAATTCCTAACTTTTATAACATGTGCAGTGTTCATACTCTATAAATAAAAGTTAAAACGTTAATTTCCAAGCCATGTACATTGTTCTTTTCCCCTCACATATAGTGACCTATCGTGCCCCCCGATTTTGAAAATATCAAAATCTTGCTTATTTTTCAAAATCAATGCAAAAACACCGTAGCAAGAGCTCTCCAAAAAAAAAATGACCTATCTTACCCCATTCTACTCTACGGCGACATTCTCTCAGCAAACGACCGAAATTCTGTTTCATGTCGAATGTGAGTATGTAGGATTAGCGTGTGAGACACTGTACGATATATGTATGTATATATATACATATATACTTATGTACCTGTAAGTACGTATTTATGCATTTCTCTGCTGACATCACAATTTTACATTTCAATTAAATTTGCTGCTACTGGTACTTCTCATCTTAGTACGACACAAATTTTTCTGTAGCTGCTGTCACAAACACACAGTTGCTCTTTCAGCTTCAGTTGCAGAGCGATGCCATTATTTTTGCAACAGTTACTGCTACTGTTTATATTTACCCCAGCTACTCTTGTTGTTATCACTGCTTATATGTATTTATATAACTGTGTATGTATATATTTGTAACGATTGTTGCTCCTCTAACTTTGTCAACGACTAAGTGCGGAAATTAATTAAAATTCCGTCAAGGTTCTTTATAAATTAGCTAACAAACGTTTTTCTTTCGTTCGGCATGCGAAGTATACAGATGTGTATATGTGTGTATGTGTATATGTGTATGCTGATACGATGTTGCTATCCGCGCATTCGGTTACTCAGTGTGAGGCTGGTGTTCGTGCTCTTAAGGAAGATGAGTGAGCGTTAGAGTGCTGGAGATTAGGCTGTTAAATTTGGGATATTTTTGTGTTGTGCTATTTGGTGTTGTTTTTGCTTTTGGCAGATGAGTTTTATGCTATGGCTTCGTTTTGTTATCGCATTTGTTTTTAGTTTTTTTTATCAAGTAAATGATAAAAAATGCGCCACATTACAGAAACATTTTAAAATAAATACCTGCCGCTATATGCCCATCTGGCAGACCTGCTGTAGTACTGGCATGCTGTAGTATTCATTGTTTGCTTGCCAGTGTATTTGTAGTTATTTTTATTTCATGTAAAACTCATCATCAATGCTAATGAGAGGATGAATGCAAGTGTTTTCCTTTCTGATTTGCTTTAATGCTGCTCATTTTTTCTTCCCCTGCACATCGTTCTCCCCTACCTTGTTGGATATTTGCAACCTGACATATTTAATTAATGTTACTCTATTTAATTTAATGTCGGCTACAACGTGAGACACTCGAACTACGTGCAGACCAGAATTAATGAAATTACAGTGCACTCGCGGTAACTCGAATAGCCGCTAAGTCGAACGACGTGCTAACTCGAACACATTTTTTTCCCTATTGACTAGTTTGTAACTCGAACAATATTAAAGCGCTATAACTCGAACAAAAAAACAAATTTATTTGTACACACATTCTTTTCAAACATGTACATTTTGTACATACATACATATGTAATAGTATATGTATATAAATTATATGTATACTAGTGTATTGTCCATATGAATATTTCGACGTTAATATCCCGTTAGTTTTCTGGGAACAACATCTTGCATTGACCAAATTGCTTTAAATTTGTCATTTGTAGTGTATCAGTGCATGTGAGTAATGGATCGTAAAAGGTTGAAGTGTTTAACATTAAAAGAGAGGGCTGAAGTCCTTAACAAAATTAAACGTGGATGTAGTGTTACTTCTCTAGCGAAGGAATATGGGGTAGCCAAGTCCACCATAAGTCTTATAAAAAAGAAAGACAAGGTCATTTTAAAAGCAGTAAACAACACGTTTTTGGGTCCTGGGAAGAGGAGAACTTTAAAAGCTTCTGAGTTTCCTAAAATGAAAGCCGCTTTATACAAATGGTTTCTGTGCCAAAGAAAAAAGAATTACCCAATAAGTGGACTCATCTTGAAAGAACATAACATGAAAAACATAATTTACAGGTCGAATTTACGCTTTATGATGTTAACAAATGGAATGATGGTGCCGAATTTACCGACACAGAAGTAATAATTGAAACTAGTGATTCTGAGTCTGAGTTTAACAACACAACTGAGACATGTGAGCGGATATCATCTGAGGAGGCAGTTAGCTCTATCAATAAGGTAATTCAGTGGGCCACAACTGAACAAGTAAGCCCCGCAAAGGTTAACACTCTTCAATTGCTGCGTGAAAAAGTCATATTCAACATTGCTGCAGGCAAGAAAAGACAAACACACATTACAACTTTCTTTTCGGCCTAACTTTTCTGTTAAAGCTGACTTTTTTTGTGTAATTGACACAAAGACTGCCAAATATTTGATGAAAAATATTGAAACGAATTAATTATTTTAAACATATTCATGTTCATATCCATATGTAAACAAATAAATAAATTTAATTGAAAAAAATCGATATCGATGACTGTTTTTTTAACATAGCACACTCAATTGATAAGTCGAACAAATTCGATAAATCGAACAGCGCCTGTTTTAATTAGTTCGAGTTATCGCGAGTGCACTGTACTTTAAAATTTCAAATATCACTTGTAGTATAGAAAAGGATGATTAAAGTGAAATTATTTTGAAATACGTAAAAAATATATAAAAGAAAACATCAGAAAACTCATGCGTCATCGACCATTGCTCAGTGGCAACCGGAAGCAGCAATGCCTGGACCAGGCGCGCACCCGGAAGTTTTTGTACAAAATCCTCTCAATGCTTTAAAAACAAAAACAACAAAAAAAAAAAAAAACAATAAAGAACCTGTTTTTTTTTTGGTAATAAACAATTTAAATCCAAATGCACAGCAGAAAAAATGCGGCATTTAGTGGCATAAAAATAAAAAATAATTGTAATAATAAAAATAAAAGAAGAACAAATATAAAAAGAACTAAAATAATTTGATTTTGCCTCTTGGCTTGATTTCAGCAAACTTTTCTAACATTTTTTTCATCGTAGGAAGTTAGGTTAGATTGAAACGGTTGCCGCCCACTATGCGACACACTCAGCCTCATTGCCCATTGTGATGCCGCGTAAGGGACTTGCCCTTATCTCTCTTAAAACCTGTGTGCACTTTTCAAAAAGGGCCGGTTAAGTCTCTATAGATATAAAGATGTGTCGCGGAAGGCACTCAAATTGATTTGGTACTATAAGGTGGTGCAAAACTAATCACCCATGATGGACAGAAGAATAAGATGGCGCCTATCGTGGTACCGTTACTTTGCGCTCAGCGAATTTGACAATGAGTTACATCGTTTTAGCACCAGTATGGCCAGATTACCATTCTCGTAACTTGATTTCGCATTTTTGTTTTTTTGTTATTTAGTCTTGGAGTTTTAGTTCTTTCTTCATGACATTTTTCTAGCCTGCTCTAATTAAAAGTAATGTTTGTAATTTTGTAAAATATACATTTTTTTAAATTATTTCAATAATTCACTCAGTTTTATTTAGCTTTACTTTTTTTAACATCTGGTCGCATTGCCCGCGATTGCAGTGGTTGTTGGTGTTCTTCTGCTGTCAGTAGTCAAATCTCTCTCTCGCTGCTGCAGTGTTGCCTAGCTTTGGATATATAGAAACGCGCTAAAAAGCCCATTTAAAGAAAATAAAATACCAAATTTTTATTGAATTACTTAAAGAACTTTGTATGCGTGACAAATTGTCTTTAAAATGTAAGTTTTTTAAATAAATGGTGTATGGATATGTACAATTTAATTTATGAGTTTTTTGTTAAGAGAAACTCTTTTGTCAAGAGAACGACTTTTTTGCTATATTTGAGGTTATGTAACAAAATAAGGTACTCTTTTTGAAAACTGTCGTCATGGTTTCTTCAATATTTTCTGGTATTTTTACTGTGAATACACCTCTTGATGCCCTATGTCCGACTAAGGATTGAGGGCCGCACGAAACGATTACACCTCTATAGTTTCAAATCGCATTCAGTAAATTCAAAGGCCTTTTAAAATGTGTAAAATGGTTTTCAATCTTAAGAAGAGTTGAGAGAAGATTTAAAACTCTTCCTAACCTTAAATGGACCCAAAAATTAAATTTGCACTTTCAAAATATCAAATTTTATAAGAACCAACAAATTTTCATTAGCACTTAAATCTTCTCAGAGTGAGCTTTTTTAACCTTCTTTTGTTTAATAATACAGTTTTTTTAAACTTACAGTTTCGGTAGCTTTGAATTAAAAAAAAAAGAAACAAACACCAAACTTAAAAATGTTCGCACTTTATGTATAAAAAGTACTAAATTTATTTCGAAGAGCAAATGGTTGGCAACACTGCACAACTCGGCAAACGTGCCGTCACGCACTCTCTAACGGGCGCAATCTTGTTTCTATTATTCTTGCTAATCACCCCATCGGAAGATTTATAATTTTCGCAAATTTCGTTGAACGTCAATAAGATTTTACAAACAAGCAATGGAGCGCGTAAAGGTTAGAATACTCCAAATAATGTTTTTACTGAGTAATACAGTTATTAAAAAAAAATAAAAAAAAAAATAAAAATGGATGACTAATTTTGCGCGACCGCGAATTTGGAACCAAAATTTGTAAAGTTTCATAGATTTTTAGTCGTACAAAAAAAATCTACGTTTACTTACCTATACAATAATTTACAATTTATCAATAAAGGGTCTTTCAAAAGTGATGCCTAGGTATCAGTAGCGAATAATTCCTTGAGAATACCTTTTTTTATTATCTTTTGGAAACGCTTCTTCCTTCAAGTCTGTTAACGCCAAGCTTCTGCTATTACTTCCAATTACTTATGCCATTCGATTAATTATGATTTGAATGGATTTGCGTTCACTTTACTCTCGATCCCACAGTTATCGCATTTTGCATAAATTGCGACCTCTCTGTTTGTCTTAAAATTATTTTTCTTTACCTCGTTTTGAATTAAATAGATTCTACTTTCTAAATCAATGCTAATTGATAATCCACTAATTTAATTTTTAGCCTCAACTTTGTAGTGGGTGACCTATTAGGATCGCTTATTTTTCATTTAGCCATAAAACATTGTCGTTTAACAGCTTAGCGGGACACAGAAGCTTTCTTGTGAAGAACTACGACAACGCATAGCGGTAAGAAATTGCGAAAATCGATTACGAACTGCTGAGAGGGGTCGAAAAATTTCAATGTCTCTAACCGCTGAATTGTAAATTGGCCACTAAGAGTATACGAATAGGTGCTTTTGGGTTTTCTTCTTCGGGGTTTTGTGTGAGAAAATGTGTGTCGCCAGTGGATTGAAATAATCAATCAATCAATAGTCTTAAACATAACTCCCATATCTATACACTTTATTGGGACCTACGAGCGACTCCTAATGGCAGATATTTTTTATGAGGAGCTTTTTCATGACAGAAATACACTCGGAGGTTTGCCATTGCCTGCTGAGGGGCGACCGCTATTGGAAACAACTTTTCTTTCATTTTGGTCTTTCACCGAGATTCGAACCTACGTTGTCTCTGAATTCCGTATGGTGGTCATGTACCAACCATTCGGCTATGACGACCGATTTTAGACCTTTAAAAATACAATATTTTTTTCATTTAGTTTGCAAAATGAAACATTTTAATGGACACCCTTTACACTATTTGCGACAAATGCGCGCATAACCGGCTTCTCCCAATACAAATTCATTAATACTTAAACATCTGCTATTTATCAAAACGAGTCCATTAATGTCACTTAATGTCGAAACTGTTTTTTTCCCCACTCTTGTGAATGCTTTTAAAAGTAGTTTTGATTCTGTCATACAATACTTCAGGCAGCAACACCTGTTTTTTTATTTGCATATTTCTAGAATTTTACCTTTCACCTTTTTTACTTAAGTGTATTTTTCGGTATATACAGTGGATGCCACTGAAATTCGTACAGCTTGTTTTGCAATGCTTTCAGTGTGCACTTTTTTGTGAATTTATTATCAAAATATATTTGCTTAAATGATAGTCCTTAAGGTTTCAAAAAATTCTAGAAAGATTCATTCAAATATCAACAAAAAAACAATGTTTTTTGGTACAAACACCAAAAGTTCTTTCAATTTTAGAACACTTAGAAGTTATGAAGCTCTTCGCCATATCAGATTTTTATGTCGAATAAACGAAAAATACTTTTAGGCATTCTATGAAGAAGATGTTCAGCGAAAAGCCTGATATTTGCTGAACCATTAAATGTAGCCATTCTAACTAAAACGGAACAAGCGACAAAAACTGCTCGGCAGAAATAAGTTTGACTGAGGAGAAAGGACTGGCCATGAAAGGAGAATTGACACACACCATCTTTTCGTCGACTTCAAAGCTGCATTCGACAGTACGAAAAGGAGTTATCTGTATGCTGCGATGTCTGAATTTAGTATCCCCGCAAAACTAATGCGGCTATGCAAGATGACGTTGCTCAACACCAGCAGCGCCGTCAGAATTGGGAAGGACCTCTCCGAGCCGTTTGATACGAAACGAGGTTTCAGACAGGATGACTCGTTGTCGTGTGACTTCTTTAACCTGATGTTGGAGAGCATCGTACGATCCGCAACCGCGCTGTTAGTTCTGCCTACTCCAAACTGGGTCTAGTGGTGAACGAGGACAAAACGAAGTACCTCTTGCCATCAAACAAACAGTCGGCGCACTCGCGTATCGGCACCCACGTCACTGTTGACAGTTATGGTTTCGAGGTTGTAAAAGACTTCGTTTATTTAGGAACCAGCATTTACACCGATAACAATTTTAGCCTGGAAATCCAACGAAGAATCTCTCTTGCCAGCAAGTGCTACTTTGGACTAAGTAGGCAACTGAGCAGTAAAGTCTTCTCGACGAACCAAACTAACACTAAAGGCTCTCATCGTGCCCGTCCTAACGTATGGCGCAGAAGCGTGGACGATGACAACATCCGATGAAGCGACGCTTGGAGTGTTCGAGAGAAAGATTCTGCGTAAGATTTTTAGAGCTTTGCACCTTGGCAATGGCGAATATCGCAGTCGATGGAACGATGAGCTGTATGAGCTTTACGACGACATAGACATAGCGCAGCGAATAAAGATCCAGCGGCTACGTTGGCTGGGTCATGTCGTCCGAATGGATACAAACGCTCCGGCTTTGAAAGTATTCGATGCGGTACCAGCTGGTGGTAGTAGAGGAAGAGGGCGGCCTCCTCTGCGTTGGAAAGATCAGGTGGAGAAGGACTTGGCTTTACTTGGTGTGTCCAGCTGGCGCTGGTTAGCACGAGAAAGAAAAGACTGGCGCGCTTTGTTAAACTCGGCCAAAATCGTGTAAGCGGTTATCGCTCCAATTAAGAAGAAGGAGAGTTTTGTCGACTTTTTCCAAGTTTTGTTTTTCAGTTCTGAAACTTTGATATACACAGGGTGCGCCATCTTTTATGCCATTGACTAACTTAAAAAAACAACTAATTTTTATAAGTGAGGTATTTTTATTTGGTTTGGTTATTTACAATTTATTTAAACTATTTTTTGAATATTTACATTATCCATCAAATGGTCACTTTTATTAGAAAACACAAACTGCGATCTTTTTTCTGCGTTTGCCTTCACCTTGTCAAGCATTTCGGATCGATTTCGGCACGAATGTTTGCCTTAAGCGGGTCAATAGTCTGCGGTTTGTTGGCGTGAACCTTACTTTTTAGAGAACCCCACAAAAGAAGTCCGCGTGGGTTAAGTCAGGTGATCTGGGTGGCCAGTCGATGTCGCCTCTTTTTGACACTAGACGTCGCGGGAATTTTCGTTGCAGAAATTCAATTGTTGCATTCGCAGTGTGGCATGGCGCACCGTCTGGTTGAAACCAGTAACCGTCCAAACCTTTCTCATGCATTTGCGGGCAGACATAATGAGCCAACATCCAGCGATCGTTTCGTTTTCTCGGTAAAAATATGGCCCAATGATTGTTTTGGCGCAAATGCCGGCCCAAACAGTTACGCTCTGGTCATGCAATGGCGTTTCAGGGATCTCGTGTGGATTCTCAGTTCCCAAAATGCGGCAATTTCGTTTATTCACGCTGCCAGAGAGGTTAAAATGTGTCTCGTCAGTCATTAAAATTTGCTTCCGAAAATTGGGTTCAGTGTCAACCATTCGAGCGACTATTTGGCCGTATTCCAAGCGACGTGAATGGTCTGTCAGCAATATTCTTTGTGTCAATTGCACTTTATACGAAAACAAATTTATATCATTCACTAACGCCAAAATGCTGAGCGCGACGACGATACGACACTGTTGGCTCCTGGGCAACGCTCTCCCACACTGCTTCAACAAGTTCATTGGAACTTCTTTGTCGTTGATGAACGGCATGTTGACGATCTCCTACTGTCCCGTGCTCGACGAAAAATTCGACACCGAACGACGAATAGTATTGTCAGTCGGTGCCTGTTTGCCATTAAGTATTAAGTGTTTGAAAACTTAAAATGATACAGATAACAGATATTTTGTTGGAATGAATTTTTTTTTATTATAATCTGGTAGATAATTTCTTGGGATTTATTTTGTGAATATGATAACCGACACATGTTCGCCGCGGCTACGAGTTACCGTTCATTCGTTCAGCCCAATTTTTCCCTAGTTTTTCCAATATATCTGAATAATAAATGTAAATGAGCCCACACAGCAGAAATACACCCAATGGATCGTCATTGGGCTTAAATTCTCGCACGAGCTGTGGAATTCTTTTATATGCACGTAAGCCAAGATCTCCTGCGTAAAATTTTCCACGAGTCGAAGGACAAAGGCCAACAAGTTGAGAACGACAGTGAAAAGACATTTCGGCGTTTTCTGCAACACTTCGCGAACAGATTTTTAATTTTTTTTAAGTCTCTATCTAAGTCTAGCTTTCCAGGGTCAAATTCCACCTCATCGAGCCACCTCTTTCGTAATTCAATTGCCTTTCGAGTTGTTCTCTCCATGGGCATTCTAAGCACATGACCGTGTCATTTTATCCTCTGAGATTTCATAAATCGTATCACAGTTTCGTTTTTTGCTAATAGCTTCAGCTCATGGACTGCTCATAGTCGACTGTTATGTGAGCGAGATTTAGTTTTTGCGTCATTCACTGCCCTCCTTTTGTTTTTATTTTTTTATTTTCCGTTATTTTTCTTACATCAATCGATTTTCCCTTTCCCTTCTTCCATTTTCTTTATTTCTTCATTTCATTGCAAACTCTCTGCCAAATGTACCTGTTTTTTCTATCTTCATCTTAAAATTAGTTCCTTTTTCTTTTCGCATGCCTTCAAATCAAAATGTTTCCTTTTTCTATTTAATTAACATTTTATGCTCCATCGTTTTTATGTACGCCACCATTTTGCGCTCCTTCCCACTCAGAATGCACCCCAATTAGCTATGCGAGTTTTTTCGCCGGGTTCGCATTTCGCCGCTCATCACTCGTTTCATTAAGTTTCGCCTTTTAAGATCCGAGCATAATGGCGGACGTGCGCAATTTGCCGGCTGAATGACGATAGCGGTTGACGCATTTCCGCATCCGTATCCGCGCGTCTGTCGTCTAGCCGCTGATGACAACAATTCACAAGTTTTTATTACTCTCATTATTGATGGCATTGCGATTGTCCGCGTTAGCCTCAGTGTTTTTTTTGCTTTTGTTTTTTATGCAACCCCAGGCTGTTTATTTAATTTTGTTGCATATCATATTTTTTCTGCGTGTCATTTTTATAGCGCTGGCGTAAGCCTATGATACTACGAACAGAGAGGAATAAAAAAGTATAAATTGTTAGCCAGGAGAAATTTATTGGCGGGCTTGTCGTTGGGAAGGCGGTAAATTTATAACAGCGCGCACATAAAAGGTGAAAGAAGTGTGCGAAATAATTACGCTGGGGTGGTATGAAAGTAGGTAGCGTCATTTCGGTAATTTGTTCTATGAGGGATATTGAAACATCGCTCAAAAGACAAAGTCAAAGGAAAGAAGTGGGCAATAATAGCACAGCAGGCGCAGCGTTAAAGCTTCATCAAGCTTAGTGAAAGCTCAGTCCTGGGAATAAGATAGCCCAACTTTCATCCATTTTAAATTCTTTAAGAACTTTTGAGCCGCTAAAAATGATTTGCAAAGTTCCGGCGATATTTCTAATGTTAAATCTGTGTTATGTTCAAAGTACCCGAACGTAGTTAGACTAGTCTACTTATAGAGTTTGTTCTGACTAATAGGTTGCTAAAAACAGGCGCCGAAAATAACTGTTATTGAAAAAACTTTACACGAAGAAGTAATTATGAGAAGTAGAAATCCGGATCCGTTCAGGTAAATTGGAGGCGGTCCGTGCATGAACATAGCCAAAATCGGATTCGGAGGGTTTTGCGAAGAATGCCTTTCGAATATTATATATATATATTCAAGCGTACATTTCTCTTTATTATTGCCTGTCATAAGTATAGGAATAAGAGTTACTTAGTATTTAGGGCTTGCTCCAACTTAGGTTAGTTGTTGGGATTAGGCTAGGTAGGTGAAATGGTTGAATTGCCGGACTAAAGCGCCGTTTTGGTACCATTATGAGATCTCCAACAGGCAGATATCTACAGCCAGCCAGAGCTGTTGATGGGATTTAGGTTGGCGCACTGTCCCAGGTTGTCGAAGAAAGGAGCACCCAGTGACCTTAGTCGTCTAGCAGCCAAACCCGGACATTTACAGAGAAAGTGCTCAACAGTCTCCTTCTCTGAAAGGTCCCCACAGCTTCTGCAATGGAGATTAAATGGTAAACCTAGTTTTTCCGCATGTGTGCCGATTGTCCAATGACCGGTAAACACAACTACGAGTTTGCCAATTGAATGGCGTGGAGTTCAAAGGACTTTTTGAGTCCACCGTCTATTGTACTGGGGGCCTAAGGGTTTTCGAAATAGCGCATGAATAAATGGAGCTCCATCTTTTCTGCGCTTTTCTGAGAAATAATTTGTGCAGTTCCCCTTTAAAAACTGTCAGGGGGCTGCCAATGACCGGATAGGAGGCTCTGAGGCCAATTCAGTGCCCTTCCTGTCAAGCTCATCAGCGATTTCATTTACATCTATGTTCCTATGTCCTGGAACCCAGATCAGTGAAATGTTACCTGCACACCCAAAAGATTTGGTCTCCTCCTTACTGATTTCGTTCTGCACCATGGCGTCGTCAGAGCCTTGCTCGCGGCTTGACTATCGAGACTATCTAACCTAAGCATTTTGCATGCCTGCAGTATGGCAAAGACTTCTGTTTAAAAACTCTAGCAGTATTCCGCAGTTTAAAGGAGATAGATAAATTGGCTGATTTAGAGCAAACCCCTGCTCCGACTCCCGATTTCATCTTGGACCCGTGAGTGAGGGCAGAAGTGCAGGCTTCGTTGCAGATTTTCCCCACGATCCAGTCCTGCCTATTTGGAAAATTGCCCTAGCACGATCCTCAAACTCTAGTCTGCGGATAGAGAGATCTGTTCGAAGTTCGGAGAAATACGGTGTTAAATGCTCGAAAATGCTACCATATCTTTTGAGAGGTTGCCTCCAGAGGCCAACCTCCTTTAACCTGATTGTACTTTGAGCTGCGATGGAGATAACGTAAAATTCGATAGGAAGTAAGTGTAAAACGACATTCAGGGCAACACTGGGAAAAATTTTACATGCTCCGGTGATGCCAACGCATGTGGCACTTTCCTCAGGTTAGTGATATTATAGCCCTTCCGAAGAGCCTCCCACCAAACCAGGCATCCATACGTTAAAATTGGTAAAACCACTGAGTTGTACATTCACAGCACGACCTGTGGCTTGAGCCCCCATTTTTCACCGAGCATAGCTTTGCAGGAGCAGAAGGCTATACTGGCCTTCTTTACCCGATTTTCAATGTGCGAGCGGGAGAACGTGGTTGTTTAATTTAGGAAGTCGAAAGGGTGGAGGTTTATATTTTCTGGTAAATAGCATCATCTCCGTTTTGTCAGAGTTGACTCGGAGGCCGCCAGTGGCAGCCCAGCGACTGAGTGACCTTTCCAAAATCTCAGCCAGGACTGAAGGAAACGGCCCCGATACCACTAGGACCAAGTCAACGGCATATGCTACTACCTTAACCCCTCTCTTATTTAGCATTATCAGAACTTCGTTAATAGCAACTAGCCAAAGTAGGGGCGATAGGACATCACCCTGCGGCGTCCCCCTGTGAACAAATCTAGTGACTTGAGCCCCTCTTGCTACCGCATTAACGTGCGTGGACAGGTGTGAATAGCTTTTTGTTGAAGCATTTCATGATTCCGGCAGTTTGGTCTGTGGTTTTCCCTTCATTCCATAAGTATTTGATCGATATGCAGCGTTGGACTCGGCATTTTACAGCAAAGGCGACTTTTATTGAACGATAAGTTAAAAAATATTTACACGTAAGCGTAGCAAATCGCTGTTATTTCTATTATTTTGTCCACCAGTGAATATTGAAAAAATCTGGGGTTAGCAACTAAGTAATTGAGGATTTTTTTTTAGAAAATCAAAGACAATTTTTTCATGGAAATAAATAACTTTATTCTGTAATGTATTGCCCATTTTGATCAGGTACGATTTGACACCATCATAATCATTGAAATTTTTACCATTCAAGGAGTTTAGTAAAAGTAATCAGATGGTGCAAGGTCAGGACTATATGGTGGATGTGGCAAAACATCCTAAGCTCCAATAATTTTTGCCGAGTGTCCAAAGATGTGAGTGGCCTGGCATTGTCATGATGGAATACAATATTTTTTCGATTTGTCGATTCGGGGTACATTTGCTCAACTGCATTGTTTAATTTCGTTAGTTGTTCAATGTAGACATCAGATTGATCGCTCGGTGGGGTGGTAAGAGTTCAGAGTAGACAATTCCTTTATAATCCCACCAAACTGATATCAAAAGCTTCTTTTGATGAATATCAGCTTTTGATGTTGTTTGAGTTGGTTCACCTGGCCTGCTCCACGATCCTTTCGGCTTGATATTGTTGTAAACAACCCATTTTTCATCGCCAGTTATCAGTCGTTTTAAAAATGGATAATTTTCATTAAGTTCCTTTAGCAAATCGCAGCTGTTAATGCCTTGCGTTAATTGCGTTTCTTTCAGTTTGTGAGGAGCCCATGTATCGAGTTTTTGAACATAGCCAAGTTGTTTTAAGTGGTTTTTAATGCAGTTTGGTTTGATACATGCAGCTTCTCTGCTACCTCACGTGTTGTACTGTGATGATCCGAATCGATTATTGCTTTAATTAGGGCGTCATCAACTTCAACTGGACGACCAGAGCGTTTTTCACCTTTGAGTGAAAAATCACCAGACCGAAATTTGGCAAACCAATTTTGACACTGCCGTTCTTTTAAGGCTTCGTCACCATAAACAGTACATAACTTTCTATGAGCTTGCGATGTGGTTTTCCCTTTGCGGAAATAAAAAAGCAAAATATGTTGAAAATGTTTTTTTTTTTGATTTCCCATTTTTCAACGAACGCCAAATGAAAACTACGAAACCGATCAAAAAACTTTTTTTTACGTTTGCAAACCTAAAAATTTAAATGAAGCCATCTATGAGTGAAATCCGCAATTAATTAGTTACCAACCCAATATAATGGTCACCTACGTCTTTGGGGATCGATCATCCTGCTATTATTCAAAAGGCAACGTAGCTCAGCTAAATTGAGTCTCCGCGGCTGTGCTAAGAATAGCGGTCTAGTTTCCTTGTGCTGCATTTTTTCTTAACGACCATCCAATATTCATTTATTTGAGGACTTGATCTTCTATTTTTACCTCCACCTACATTAAAACGTTCATCTATCACTTATATGCAAATTATTGCCCCTTAACGTAACAACATTAAAATTAACTACTGCTAAATCATCTGATAAGGTTCCGTTCAACTATGAAAATTGTAGCGAATCAAGTCTTAACCTAGTACTTTAAGTCTCAACTAAATCTCTTCAAATCTTTTCTAAATTTCATAAATGCGACAAAGAGCAACGGCAAGGCGCAAACAATACCCCCCTTCAACACTCTTCAAGCAACTCCAAAGTGACTTTGTCACCCTCAACTTTTGTTGCCAGTCTTACGCTGTCTAATCCAAACTGCCCTCAGTCGAGACGAGATCTTCCTCTTATCCACCCATCTCCTTTCGACCACTTCACGCTTACAAGTCAATCTCGAGAACATTTTATTGGCCTGTAAATCACGTGCATTCATCTAATCGTTCGCTTTGCATTTTTAATCTTTCGCCACTTGGACACACGTCTGCCCTAGACACGCCGCCACCCGCACCACCTCTCAATCGACTAAACAAAGCCGCCCTCAAGTTCTTCGTTGCCTGCTTCTTGGTCGCTGGGTTTTTGTGCGCTCACTTGATTTTATGCGGTGTTATCAAAGTGTCAGCGAGTTATTCACCAAAATGTACTCCAACTGCAAAGCTTTGTTGTTGCACGTGAAGCAACAGCAGCACTAAATAAGTTAAGAAGTGGCTAAATTCGTACGAAACTGAAATTATTACGAGCACACCTGGCGTATGTTTTTAGTGAAATGTTATGGGTGACCATAATTTTGTTATGTAGATAGGGATTTACTCCGATTCATTCGGGTTAACGCACGTGCGAATATAGACGAATATACGGAGGCACGTAAACCAAAATTTGTTCGGTGTGGGAGGGAGGCATGGTTAGGTTAGATGGTCGTGGAGACTGCTCGCAGAAAAAGTAACTAGGTGTCGTATTGCGACCATAGTTGCCGGATGACTGTATCCAAACTAACCAGCACAGTTGTTATGGGTAAGCATGTTGTGGAGTATGTGACGGGCAGGAAGTGTATGCTAACTGTCTATAAGCAGAGACCTACTTAGACAGACATATTCGCAAATTGCCAATTGCCATTCAGAGCGACAGTCAAGCAGCATTCAAGGCGTTGTCATTCTTTGAGGTTAAGTCCACATTAATCCTTTAGTGCATTGAGAAATTTAACTCGCTAGAAATGCACAATCGCATCCGCTTCATATAGGTCTGAGAACGCAGGGGTGTAACTGAGAATCAAGCAGCAGATGCATTAGTCTCCTTATTAATAGCACCCGAGTCCTTCCTTGCTATGGAATAATGCACCATTAAGGAGAAGCTCGGAGATGAAGAGTTAAGGCTAAGAAATGTGAGCTGGCACCAAATTATAGAGCTACGCCAGGCGTCCAGTCCTTAGGTTAGGTTAGGTTATGGTGTTAATCGGTCTGCACGACCAACTCACTTAGACCCTACAGATCCGTTGTGATACCACTGTGCTACACGGGAACCTAACTTATCTGCCTGCGTGTAACCATTTTGTGGCTCTTAGCGTCCAGTCCTTACTGGGTGGATACAATCAAGAGCAACGCTCCTTAAGGACAAGTTGAGAATGCTCACGGCCATCCCCACAGGACACTGCACAGGCTTAAAATATGGTCCACAAACTCCTGTCGTCCCCGGAAACTCCAACACACCTTCTTCTCGAATGTGAAGCTATAACGCGAATAAAGTTCAGACAACTCAACGGATGAGGTCGGAAAGAAGGCACATACGCTCAGCCCAACCCAGCTCTATCTTAGGTTTATTAAGAGAACTGGGTTTGGATGACCTACTGTGATGAGTAGCGGGCGCAAAAGGACATGAGGCCGATGTGCAAACCTCTTATCCAATCATTTATTTATGTGGCGCAGAGAATCACAATATCAGACCCGGGCTTCGTTAACTGGTCGGCTGCTCTGTTAAGATTATTTTCGGGTCATATTAGTTTAGTAATGCTGTCTGTCGTGTGTCATCTATGATCCGATTGCTGAAGCTGGTGGAGGTAGTGGCTCGTGTTACTACGCGCCAAAGTCGCACCCTTCGGCAAAAGCAAATACTTCATGCAAAATACAAAATCAGCCAGGTATTCCACATAAAAGATCCCAGCGCCTACTCTACAGTTCATCTTAGAGTCTCCGGCGTATAAATGCTCTGTTCTCGATGGAAGAAGAACTTCAAATGGTGTAGGGAATTCTGTTTCAGGCTGTGCAAATCAGAGTCCTGTCTGATAGACACGAGAAGAAGAGAGAAAATTGTATCACATCTCCTTGCCTTTTCCTTTCATAAGCTCATTTTTTTGTTTCTTGAGGCGCCGTAGCCTAATGGATGGATACGTGGCCACCATTCAGGAGTGAGTAGGTACGAATATCCTTGCATGAACATCAAATAATAGAAAAGTTGTATCTAATAGCCTGCCGGTAGGCAATAGCAAATGAAAAATATCCCCATAAAAAATCATTTGCCATTCGGAGTCGGCTTAAAACTGTAGGTCCCTCCATTTGTGGAACAACATCAAAACGCTCGCCACAAATAAGAGCAGGAGCTCATCCAAACACCTAGCGGGAGCGTACGCGTCAAATATTTTTTTGTTTAAATCGATTCCAGTTACTACATCTATCTCCTCCATTCCGTGAGGCTGTCATTAAGAATGCTTACGTGAGCAAAGTTTTAATACCCTGTTGTGCTAGCGTGCGCCGGTTTAAAATACTCAATGGCCCCCAGCTTACCGTGGCAGGAGAAGTAAATGCTAGCTGAAGCACAACAGTTATAAACATAGCGACATTGTTGTTGCTAGTGTTGGGCAACCCACAATATTGCCAGCTACTATGTCAATACTTGCATTTAAAAATGACGGGCAGTGAGTGCACTTAAAAAAAATCGTTGGGTTGGTGACAATATTTTACTCTTATGTCTGAAGAATAGTTTATTTTTTGTCATGATCTCTGGCTTCATGTCATAATCGCAACACTCGTGCAGTGGTTGTCGACCCATTTCAAGTCCTTTGCGCTGTTGGCTGTGCTGCCGTATTTTATATATTTTTTTTTGGCGCAACGGGCTTTCACCACACACGTCATTCATATAAAAAGCATCTATATTTTATGTCCTTGGAAAGTATCATACTTCCCTCTCTAGCTCCTTCTCTCTCTCTCGCTCTCTATCTCGTTGGGAGCTTAGCCTTTTGCACTGATTGCTGTGATAAATATGAAAACTTTTTTATATGCTCGCTTATTGTCATGGCGCCATTTAGTTATAGCTTTTATTGTTGTTTGTATGTACAGATAGTGTGCATTGTCATTGGCACTTGCGTATTTGATGTCATTGTTACGGCTCGTGTTAGTGGTGTTAGTGTCGTCCCGTTATCGTTTTTTGCTTTGTGCTGCTGCCGTTCACTCAGTTGTGTGGTCTTGATTGATTCCTTCGCTACTCTGATGCTGTTGTGACCAAGCGTCCCCTACACACCCCATTTATTGTTTTCGTGCTTATGCTAACGCCATCTATGTTGCCTATCTGTGATGATGTTGCTAACAGTTCTCCGGACGCTGCGCTCTTCTCACTGTTGCTGCTCACATAGTTAATGTTAATAGTAAAAGTTTATATGAAATTTTTAATGATTCTGTTATAAATGTGCGCTCTAGCACACGGGCGGTCTGGTTGGTTTGGTTTTCAGTCCCGCCTTCAACTGGCACCCACAAAGAAAGTAACAGACGCCAAGTGCTGGTGTACGGGTGGGTTTATGCGCTGGCCTGGTACATCTGACGCCTGACATGTCTGACTGGCGCGTTTGCTATGCACTCATGGCGCGCAGAGTACGGCTTTATTGGCTGCGCTCTGTTTGGCTACAAGCAACTGGATTGGATGCAACAGCATCGAAATTAAAGTTAAATTTCATTTAAAAGCTGACGGCATGCGGTGTGCATTCTTTAGTCGAGAAGCAGAATGAAAGTATTAAAATAATTATAATTGAATCGTAATATAAAAGGCGCACTGCAACTTAAAAAATACTTGTTTATTTCCATATTACCTCGCTTCATCGTTTACATTTTTTTTTTAAAGAAAATCAATCTATGGTAAATTCCTACTAAATGTGTGCTCCTCCAGATATAATCGGCATTCTGTGCATCGGCAGACAGATTCAGCCGGCGCTCATGCGAACTCAATCCTTTATTGGCGGACAGGTAACCTACGAGCAACCTTAAGTGGGCCCCATCGACAATCGTATTTGCTTGCTTTAGGCTCCCGAAAACGCCCTAGTATTTATTCCGCTTTTGGGGTAGCCACTCATTTAATATCCTTTTAGGCGTCTAACAGCTAAGAGCACAAGACAGTGTCTTGACAGCCGCTTTCACTTCGTCTATCAGATAATTCATGCGACTCTTAGTCTTTTTGCAAGATTTCTGCTGGCTTAGGTTGTGATTGCGAGAACTTCAGTCTCAAAGGGAATAGGAAAATGGCTCATTTTGAATACTTCTGTTTACATGTCAAGAATCAAGAGTTCCAAGAGTGGAATCCCATCTCCAAACTTCTTAATTTGGACAGCTTCCCGTTAGTAAATATGCATGTATGCGGTAGAAAATTTGGTTCAAGTTAGTCAAAAATAATGACTAGAATGACGCAGTAACCACCAAAGTGGTTTTAGTCGATTAACTACAGACTAGTTTGAATCTTTTCATGGCAGAAAAGCTTTAGTAGGTGCTTTGATGGCCTCAAGAATGATAGATTACAAGGTTCTGCCAGTCGAAGTAAAATTGTCAAAGTAACTTCGGCTGCCATCCCATTGGTGATCCAGCAGCAGACGGCATTCATTCTTTAGACGGCAACGAACCAGCATGGGCCGAGGCTGCGTTCCTTTTTTTTGTATACCACCAACACAAATGCAGTGTTTTTGTAAGAAAACTGCTGTCATAACCCCGGTTAAGACAGAAAATCAGCTGATTCCTTCAAAATCTCTGATAGCCGGTTAACAGTCTGTTGTTGGGCACATCTCTGTATTCTGTACATCGTGGGGAGTTTGCCATTACTGAAAAGAAAATGCCATTGCTATTAGAAAAAACTACGAAAACTTCAAAAAATTAACGCCTCGTGACGGTGGTTCTTTTCAGTGGACATTTCGTTGTAGAATCGGATAAATTTCATCAATTGCGCATCGAGTTTCGTTTTCCAGATTCAAACAAACAAACAAAAATAAAACGAAAAAAGAAACAATCAAAAAATTACTCTATAGATTTCCCTCTCTCTATCTCTCCTTTTCTGTCTCCTCTCTCTATTTCTCCCTTTCCCTCTCTCGTTCTCCCCCGTCTCTCTTTCTCCCTCTCTCTCTCTCTCGTCCTCCCCTCTCTCTCTTTGATAGGAACAAAGAAAGAAAACGGCGTGATACAAGGCGCATTCATTAAAGGTGATAGTACTAGACCAACAACAACGCTTCGTACATTGGAATGTCAGGGCGGGGGAAAATACAAAGGGAAAAGAAAAGGACGAACTGCATTGAACAGCCGACATCCATTTGAAGCTAGAAGCCTACGATGATGGTGCGAATGGAACGGCTTTTCTGTTTTTTCATATCGTGCAGGCATCCGATTGTACATTGAGAAAAAAAAAAAAAACAAATCATCCGATCTACTAATATCACCTTTAATAGATTCGCCTTGGCGGGGTATACTAAATTCGCCCGCTTATAACAAAACAAATAAAAAATCATACAACAACAAAATGAAAACAAACTTCCAATTATTATGTCACCTAATCAGCTGATTCTATCAAATTCACTGAGAGCGGCATAGCGGCTCGTATTTTGTACTAAAGTCCTCTCATAAATAATATATTAATAAAATAAAATAAATAAATAATTGGCGCGTACGCACTTCTGTTAAGTGCTTTTTATTCTACTTGTGATGTGCTTGGGATGAACGGAGGGATGACAGTTTTCCGCCGCCTCCGCACGGCAGATAGTTTTTTATGATGAGCTTTTTCATGGCAAAAGTACACGCGGAGGTTTGCCATTGCCTGCCGAGGGGCGACCGCTATTAGAAAAAATCCTTTTTCTATCAATTGGCGTTTCGTGCTCGCAGTTTCGAATCTGGGTATTTCCGATTCATTCGACTACGGCAGCCGCCCTTTGGCCTCTTGGTTTCAGCAAATTTCTCTAAAACTCTTTCCACCGTGGCAGTTAAGTCTGCAGGTATGCAGGTGCGCTGTCCCATTCACCCGCTCTTGTGACATCGTACTTTTTAAAAGTGTTTAGAGTCAACGAAGTAATGAAAATTATTTTTCAATTCTCACAAGTTGTTGAAGTGAAACATCTTAGGCGTCGATGGATGAGCGAGAATGGAGAGCAAAATTTCAAGGCCATGCAACGTTTTGGGCATTTTCGTTCCGCGAGAGAGAAAACAGATATAACGTAGAGGAAAAGGAGAGAGAGAAAGCTATACCTTATATATATCTTAGATACACTTTAGGCTATTCACGTCTCCCTTTTGTACGGTGCTTCGTCTTTTCTCCCACTCCTATGCTAAGGTTCTAGTCTAAGTCATACGACGTTACTCGTATTGTAGGAGCAAGAGAGAACCACGTATACATTATATACAAGGCATTAGAATATAACAGAGAGAAAGAAAGTGACGCGTAAACGTACAGCACTAACCCCATATTACTACAGTAGAGCGAAAGAGAGCAACATATTGTTAGAATGGGATAGATAGTATTGCGCATACACGTGCCTTGTCTATGCGCGTTATAGTTTCTTTTTATTTTTTTATTCGAAGGGGGAATCTTACATAGATACCGTCAATAAAGACGGCATGCACGATCGCATACTGATCACTAAAGGTGCACCTCATTCGGGACCACGCACAGTCAGTATTACTACTAAACTGGACTTGCGAAACAGTACACCTACGTACCAAACCTGGTACCTGGTACTAAACCTTAACTCCAACCTCTGAAGCGTTAGTTTGTCCTGCGGTACCGCCGTTTAAGCATTGCATCGCAGGGCCAAGCTAGCCAGTATGGCTCTTCATTTATATTTCTATCTCTGTCTACCCTGCATTAATTCTTTGTCTTCTTTGTTTACTGCGTTACCATTACTTTTTCCGCAGTTCCTGTAACGCATTTGCGGACCATTCTCTCATCTTGGTCCACACCAACTTCGATTGCAGCATGTGATTTACAATGTTGCCCGGGGTTATTTTTTCTTTTATGATTTCTTCATTGGACATTCTTTCAGATGCGTATCTCGGGCAGGAGAAGAAGATATGTTCCACGTTCTCACTATCGTTGCCTCAGAACGAGCAGTCTGCTGCGTCTAAGTGGCCGAGTCTTTGAAGATACTCTCTTCTAGCATCCATGTCCCGTCAGGAACTGTGTCAGGTAGTATTCTGTGTCACCATGTCCTCTTTCAATCCAAGCCTGCACGCTTCTGATAAGTTTATGCGCCCACCTCCCTTTTGTCGCTAGGTCCCAGCGATTTTGCCACTCAATTATGCTTCCCCGTCTTTCTTCCTTACGCTCTTCCGCCGTTAGTCGCCTGTTTAGGCTTTTGGCTTTGTCGTAGACTCTACCCAGTTCAGAGGCCATTATGCACTGGTCATGCACGTTTATAGTGTTAGACGCTATACATATGTGAGCATGGCTCTAACTCCACGCTAGCACAGCGGAGAGAGAGAGAGCAACGTGTAGTTGGGATACGACAGATCGTATTTTTGTAAATTTTGTCTATTTGTATTCTCTGCAAATGTTGTGAATTTATTTAGATATATATTCTTTCTCTCTCTCTCATTCTCTCTCGGGTCTCTTCCTCTTTCTTTGTCTGCCTCGAAAGTTTCACTTCTCTTATGTGTACTACACTACACGCACTTTTTTATGGAAATAATTGCTAGATTAGTTAGTAGATTTTGTATAATTGGCGAGAGCAGTTTTTTTGGGAAAATTGGATGGCGTTGAAAACTATTTTTGGCCTTGGACTTTATACTGCAAATGGTCTTATACCAAAGATTTAATTTCATCTGAAATTCCTTAAAAGTTCTTTCTGGGCCATCGCTTTAAAAAGGTTGAATTTTTTACATTTAGTGTGGTATTAGCGTCAGGACTACTAAGTTTGTAATCAAGTGCCGAAAAGTGCCACCCAGTATTGGCATCAAAATTTTAACTCTTAAGCGAAATATTAAAAAAACGAATGAATCAAATATTAACTCTAGCCACTTACTGCACTCGTTGTCAGCTCATCATTTGATATTTGCCCTCAAAATTTGTGGAAAGCCATACTTCATGACCGGCAAAAAACTCGCACCCAATTTCGTGTGGAAATCAAATATGCCGAGTATCGCAGTTTGAGTTCTCCTAAATTTTTTTAGGGTCTCATATTTCAAACAACTGAAAATGACGCTACTAATTGGTATGCAATAAAAAAAGAAATCAAATAAAATAAAATGCAATAGAAACAAAAATATTTGCTAAAGGTAAATACAAGTTTGAAATTTCGTGCGATATTTGGGCAATTCTAGACATTTCAATTCAGAGCAAATGAATTGTTTTTTTACGCTACCTACCAATAGGCAGTATGTCAAAATGGAATATTTTTGCTTGCATTTCGTCGCTTACATTCCCATTGTTTACATTTTGATTTGAAGTGAGAATTTTTGGCTCTATTTGTAAAATGATTCTGTTTGTTTTTTTACTAAAAATAAAAATTGAATTTCTGTAATAGGTGTAAAAATGGATAAGTGTGGAAAGTGTAATAAGGGGTTACGGGTAGTCACAGGCCCGAAAAAATGATGATTTTCAATATTTTTTTTGCTGGTCCATTGCTTTATTTTACAAAAATAAAAACATACCATTAATACATCATGCTCCGATTTTCGAGAAAGAAACCGAAAATTAATTGTTAAAAACATTGAAATTTTTGAAAAAACAAACAATCTTCGATCAGGCACGAGTATTTTATGTGTAAAATATCTACATTCTTTAAGAAGTAGAATCTTAAATATCGATTTCTGCTTCTGGCTAGAGCCGGGCATGTGCAAAAAAGCCTGCGTGTGAACGCCTAATCTCCTTGCTTGATTTCCTATGAGACAATGTCCTGTGAGGGCCCCTACTACGGGGTTTGATTGAAAAGTAATGAGCCTTATTTTTTCAAAGCAGTTTTATTAAACCTCTTCGCTTATACAACTAATATTCTTCAAAATAGGACCCTTGAGCGTCAATACTCCGCTGGTAGCGGTCCTTCCACTGCAGGAAACAATTTTTAAACTCATCCGCCGGAATCGCATTCAATTCGGCTGTCACAGTTTTTTGGATCGCCGCGATGGAGTCGAAACGCCTCCCCTCCAGCTTTCTTTTCAGGCGCGGGAACAAGAAGAAGTCCGGAGGGGACAGGTCTGGGCTGTAGGGAGGGTGGGAAAGCACCGGAACCCCAGAGGTGTAGAGGAAGGCGGTGTGCGCCGGTGCATTGTTGTGATGAAGGGTCCAATTGTTGACGAGGTCGGGCCGAACCCGGGCGACGCGGTTTTTCAGCCTAAGGAGCACTTCTTTGTAAAATGTCGCGTTTACAGTGCTTCCTGGAGGTACAAACTCCCTGTGGACGATGCCTCGAGAATCGAAAAAGATGATCACGTAAAGATGATGAGTAACGTTGCTCCAACGATCGCTGCATTTTCGCCACTGCACCGCTGTTGCCAGCGAACTGGGACCGGTTTTTAGGGGAAGGGGAAGGTCCAACGATCATTTTCCCCCACCAGCCGATTCGGTTGATCGCTTGGCAGACGCTCCGCGCGGGAAGGCTCATTACTTTTCAATCAAACCCTGTAAGATCCTAATTTTTAGTCTGCTCAATTTTATAATACTCTTGGATAGACGTAGATTTAGTCTTGGCCATGTTTGCCTAGAAATTTTACAGGTATTGGCACCAATCCATCTTTGATTTACAGAACTGTGCGTCCTTAATAAGAAGCTTACAAGTTGCGAGAGGTACCCCCATAAAATTACTTAAGTTTGGCATACAGGTACCTTCTCTTCCAAGTTAGTCAGCCCTACAGTTCTCTGGTATGTCTCTGTAGCCTGGAACCCAGCATAAGACGATACGATATTATTTGGCCATCTTATTAAGAGATTCGGGACAATGTAAGACACTCCTTGATGTTAAATCGCATGCATTCAGAACTCGTAGTGCAGCTTGGCTGTCTGATAGAATGCAGATACCAGTTGGTGATATTCAGTTAGCTCTAACCATTTTAAGGCTTCATGAATAGCGTTTATTTCCGCTTGAAAAACACTATAGTGATCCGGTAGTTTAAAGGACTCACTGATAGAAAGCTGTTTGCAATATAACCCTGATCCTACACCGGTGTCCATTTTAGATCCGTGTGTGTAGATCTTAACGGGTGCGTTGGGTGATGGATCTTCTTCAAGCCATTTCAGTCTAGCAGGGATTTTCATTAAGAAATTCCTTTCGAAGCAGAGAATGGGAGGGTGATAATCACAAGCACTGGGTATATCCGTGTAGGAGTCTAAGACGGTTGAATGTCCAAGCGTGACAGTCTTCCATTGTGAGCTCGCTCTGAGCCTTAAAGCGGAACAGGCCGCTGAGTATTTGCAGAAGAGATCTAGGGCTGGCAGATGTAATATGATATCCAAAACCATGGATGGCGTCACATGTGGCTAATTCCGCTGATCTCTGCACCTTATTCAATGAGTTAGAATAGGTTTTTTTTCTGCAAAGCACACCACCAGACAACATTTCCATATAGAAGAATGGGTCTGACGACAGCAGTCCAAAGCCAATGAGCAACCTTAGGTTTAATTCCCCCAGGTCTTACCTAAAGCTCTCTTACAGGCATGAAAAGTTAGGTTCGCTTTCCTAACTCTTTCTAAGATGTTTGACCTCGAAGTCAATTTCCTATCTATGTTTAGTCCCAAGTACTTGGTTTCTTCCGAAATCACATGAACTTCCCCTTTAAGCATAACTGGACTTAGCAGTATAAATTTTATTCAAATCTACCAAGAGGTTTTTAAGTTACAGCGATCACCAGTTCAAAAAATATGGTTTTGAGAAAAACGCATTTAAAGTTTTGCTCTCGAGCGCTCTTTGTTAAGTGTTGAATAACTCGAAAAGTATTTGTCGGATTCACTTCAAACTTTCACACAATATTTTTAAGATATTATACTTTAACAAAATGCAAAAAAAAAAAATAAAATTTTTTGAAAAATCTGACTACCCCTAAACCCATAACGTTGTAACCATAACCGTAGCCGTTTCCATCTATTTAATTTTGATTCTTCGCCGTAACCGTAAGCAGCTGTGAAATATTTGGCATTTGTGTAGATATTTGCGATAAAAATTTGAATATTTGAAATTAATGACAAAAAATTTATTGACTTAGTGGAAAATTATCCGTGTTTTTATGACAAATGGCAAATGTTGTCATTAATTATACTTAATATCAGCTGTTTATGGTTACGGCATGACTAATCGACAAATGCTGTAATGTTGCGGCTATGTTGATGGCTACGGCTATGACGTTATGGCTACGGCACGACTAATTGCAGCTTACTTACTTTGCTCTCAGCATGATTGACAATGAGTGACGTCGTATTAGCACGAGTATGGTGCTGGTATATTTTTTTTTTTATTTAGTCTCGGAGTTTTAGTTCTTTCTTCATGAGATTTTTCTAGTCTAATGTTTATAATTTTGTAAAATATAAATTTTTTTTAAACTAGTTCAATAATTCACTCAGTTTTATTTAGCTTTACTTTTTTTTAACATCTGGTCACATTGCCCGCGAATGCGTTTATTGTTGATGTTATTCTCCTTTCAGCAGTCAAATTTCTCTCTCGCTACTGCAGTGTTGTCTAGCTTTGGATATAAAAACGCACTAAAAGGCCCATTCAAAGAAAATAAAATACCAAATTTTTATGGAATTACTTAAAGCACTTTGTATGCGTGACAAATTGTCTTTAAATGTGCGTTTTTTTAAATAAATGTGTTATGGTTTTGTAATTTATGAGTTATTTGATAAGAGAACGACTTCTTTGCTATATTTGAGGTTATGTAACAAAATAAGGTACTCTTTTTGCAAAAGTGTCGTGATGGTTTCTTCAGTACTTTCTGGTATTTTGTTGCTTATTTTTACTATGAATACACCTATTGATGCCCTATGTCCCACTAAGGATTGAGGACCAGACGAAACGATTACACCTCTATGGTTTTAATTCGCATTCAGTAAATTCAAACGCTTTTTAAAATGTGTGGAAGAGTTGAGAGAAGAAGATTTAATATTCTTGCATAACCTTAAAAGGAGCAAAAAATTAAATTTATACTTTCAAAATATCAAGAATCAACAAATTTGCATTAGCACTAAAATCTTCTCAGAGTGACCTTTTTTAACCTTCTTTTGTTTAATAATACAGTTTTTTTAACTTACATTTTCGATAGCTTTGAATTAAAAAAGAAACAAACTTAAAAATTTTCTAATTTTGGGTATAAAAAAGCACTAAATTTGTTGTGAAAAGCAAATGGTTTGCAACACTCACAACTTGGCAAAAGTGACGTCACGCACTCTCTGATGGGCGCAATTTTGTTTCTATAATTTTTGCTGTGTACATATATGGGACCACGATGGGGAGAGAATAATAAGTTGGCGTCGTTCGTGGTACCGCTACTTTGCTCAGGGAATCGCGAAAAGCTATTCCACTTCCTCTGCCGTTGCGTGCTCCGACTACAAGGTGGCGCAAAATTAGTCATCCAGTATTCTTTTTGAATAACTTTTTTACTAAATAATAGATAGATGTGATAGAAATATTTGTTTTGACCTTTACGCCAACCACTGCTTGCCTGTTTGTATACTACAGCTGTCCAGTTCGAAACTGCCTAGTTTGTCATTTACAAAAATTGTGAATTCTCTGACAGGGTGATTCATTTTGCCTCACTTTCTGGCTTCATTTGGCATTTATTGCAATTAAGTCACAAATTTTTGAGAAACTAACGCTAGACCTTTGCAACTAATTTAAACGGAAGGCAATCCTTTTAATTTATAGATGGCAGCCCTATTCACAAATATGTTTGAATTCAAATTTCCGCAAACACTTTTCGTTTGGTATCAATTTTGTAATATTTTATGCAGCTTTTTACATCTGATGGTTTCTTTCCGCAAGTAATTTGCCTAAGCAAGTAAGCAGCTGACTTTGTCAAATTAGCCAGGAAAAGCAAAATTCTTGCTTGTAGAAAAGACTGCTGAGAGAAACAGATTCTCTGATTTATGGCATTTAATTAAAGAGTTATGGTAGTAACCCCGAAATCTTCAGAAGTTAATTTAACAATTCAGTCGCTACTTAAAAATTTGAGTGAGTAATTAGCAAAGGCTGTGAACTGAGCATCTACTTTGTGCATCCATAGGCACATACAAGTGGCTTTAAATGCCGCAACACAAAGTTAATATGCAAGCAGACCGTATGAACTATTCAACACCTGCGCTGTCAGCCCACCTACCAACCGACCGACCTAATTTGCTGCATAATATTAATATGCATTAACCCATTTACGTAAATGTCTGTGTATAGGTAAATAACTATCTCAGCATATGGCACTGAATCAGCTGGCATGCTGTTACACACACACACACACACACCAAGTTTGTCACTTTCACAGTGATATATGCAGTGCTTGTGCAACTCTGCCTAACAGGTGATGATGAATAGTGTGTACTTGGTACTTGTGGTACTTAGGCGTGTGGAGTGACGGATTGGTTTGTGGGTTGTATGTGCTGCAACACTTTGGCAAGGTGCACAGTGTGACAATATTGAACAAAAATCAAAAAAATCAGGGTAAAGAACTCGAAAATATTTTTGAAGGCAGAATTTCTGGAAACAAATAAGTTTGGGGCCGTTAACAAAAAAAAAAAAACAACAAGAAAAAAAAAATAAAAACAAATAAAAAATAAATAAGTAAGAAAAAAATAAAAAAATCAATAAAAAAGAACACGAAAACAAAAATGAAAAAAGAACGAAAACAGCAGTCCAACAAATTTCGATTTTTTTATAAGTAGTAACAGAGTAAACATTAGGCCGGGTCGATTTGTGGGGAGGCAAAAAAATCGCCCATTGCTCTGTGAAAATCATATTCTAGGGATCAAAATAAGAAACTTTGCCGAAGGAACCATACCTCTGAAACGAATTCTGATGTCCCCCAATTTGGGTCGAACTTTTTAGTTTCTTTTCTATAACTCACTTAAATTAATTTTTTCATTTAAATATGTTCTGACTACATAAATTTCTTAAGAGAAAAAATAGATATTATTATAAATAAATAATAAATATTATTATAAATAAATAAAAATAAAGAAAAAACATAGCCATTTAGCTGATTTTTTCATGTAAAGGTCAAAAATGGTGATATTTTGAAATTGGGGGACATCAGAATTCGTTTTAGAGGTATGGTTCCTTCCGCAAAGTTTTTTATTTTGATCTCTAGAATACGATTTTCACAGAGCAATGAGCGATTTTTAAATCGATCCGCCCTAGTAAACGTAGTATATTTTTGTAGGTTTTAAAATATTTTAGAAAATGTCGACCAGGGTTCCTGAAGTTGGCTTCTAATTGAGCTCGAAACATCGAAAAATAAACAAAAGCAATAATTTTATTTATTGCTTTATTGCTAAACCACTCTTGAGCTCATAGAATCTAAATACGAAAATAGGGAAGGAATAATTAAAACTCTTTTATTTTAAAATGTTATGCATAATATTCTTCCTTTTTAGTCGTTATTATAGGTTTGCACACAATTTACAGATAAACATTTAACATTACAAAGTTTGAGTTATTGTGCATCGTTGATATTGACACCCAGCTTTCGCGCCATATATTTGGTGGACGACCCGGCCTGCGTCTTTCGGATGGTATACAATTTTTCGCTGCTCTAATAATCCTGTCACTTCCAGCCCTTTGTAAATAATTGTTCCAAGCTCGATGTCTTGTTATGGTGAACTTTACGATGTCGTTTTTTCCAGTTTCGGTTCAGATTACACTTCTAATGCAGTCTAAGCATGTTTGTCCGACGATTGATCGGAGCACTTGCATTTTAGTTGTACGAAGCAGTTGTTTTTGTTTTTGTGTTTTCTGTTCACGCCGTAGCTCCTTAAATCAGTATAGTTTTATATTGTATACACGCAATTTGCTTTCATTTGTCATGTATTTATTTCTCCATATTACATCTCTGAAGTATGCTGCAACACGTGTATCTTCCAAACATCTTTCTCTAACCCCTTTAATAATGCCGCGTTCACTCGATATCATCATTCTTTCTACTTCAAGTTTACATCTTAATGGATGAAACTATTTTGCTTTTTCTCTGGATATTTCCATATTGAACTGTTTTGCTGTCACAACAAACTTATGTATGTAGTAGTCTTTGAGGATTGTCGGCAGATTCTGTAAATAAATAAAAAATAAATAATTGGTGCGTAGGGCTCTGTCAGATGTTTGGTCGAGCTTCTCCTACTATTTGTGGCGTACGTTCCAAATATGGAGAGACCTACAGTTTTATACCGCTTCCGAATGGCAAATGGTTTTTTTATGAGGAGCTTTTTCGTGACAGAAATACACTCAGAGGTCTGCTACTGCCTGTCTGCATAGCATAAAATTGTTACGCTCGCATTATTGAGTTTGTATTCGTCCAATGTTTTGTATTATTTTGTCCATTAGTGTATGGAAAGGCATTGGACTCAGCGAATCGTCTAGCTGTATTTGGCTTAAGCATGGAACTTCTTTAATTTACATTTATTCTTATTTTTGTTTTAAATATCGGTTTTTAATGACACTAAGTACCATATATCACCTGTAGGTATTGTTGCGCTAAGCTATTCAAAACTTTCTGTAGCTTGATTTGGTCAAATCAAATAATATTCGCTCTGGAAGAAATTTAGATTTTTTATTATTGTGAAAATTAAAGAATTTTCCTGAAACTAACCAAGGACTATTTGCAAATCGTACCATTTCCCATGGCCCATTGTACAATTTTGTAAAACTTCGGGTTTTTTGTTAATACTTGGCGGCAATTTTGTTTAAATTTCGCGAGTATTGATACCATAAATATTTCGGTAATGCAATATTTAGTTTATTTTTAGAAAATGTGCGTATTACTGCCAGGCACAGATAAACCCGATCAATAGCTATGACAATTTCCATGCAATAATCTATTTGAAAATCCCCAAAAAATTTTATATTCATGTAACGAATAAGAAATAATCGCTCAAATCTGATAAATAGGGTATTAGATAAAAAAAAATTGAATACACACAATATTTTGTTTTTGCAATAGTTTTTATTACGTAGTGAGTAAATGTATGTTTATGTAACTCTTCTTCACGAGATTTTAGTTTTGTTTTAAAAATGCTCTAAAATTACGATCCCATTCTTCTTCACAAGATTTCAATATCCTTATGAAAAGTCTCTCACCTGGCATTTTCAGTAACATTTTCAAAGAAATGCTTTAAAGACCTCACCACTGTGAAATCGACACCCCAATTGAATATTTTGAAATATTGGTTTAGAGCGATCCACTTTGTACTACTTAGAAATTATACTAAGTTTGTGCCACTATTTTTAACTCCAGAAGCCCAGGCCAAGCCCAGACTTTAAAGCTCAGCTCGCTAAATTTCAATAGCGATAATCTTTTTTTTTATAGTATTTCTTTAGTTCTTCTTCAAGAAATAAAAAAAAATATTTCATTTCTTTATTTTGGATACATTTGTATATTTATTTAAAGTAAACTATTGAGTTGATTCGGCAGGCTGCGGAGACTCGAGTGTGCGTGCGAGAGAGATAGCGCATTTTTTTCGGAGTGTTCGTCAAAGCTAGCGTTAGTTAACAAAGTTTATCAAATTTTGCCCGCTCATCTAGTTTTTGCATTTCACGGAACATTTGTATGGTGACGGCACACTGTGTGGCGCTGTAGTGATATGCCGAGTAGTGTGTTGAGTATTGAGTGCCTAGTGTTGAGTGTTGAGTGCTGAGTATGGTGTGTGCTCAATCTGACCGCAAGAAAATCAGTTTACCACTCTTCCAGCATTAATGTTGCATGTTTAATTAAAAGTTGAAAAGTATGTTAAAGGCACATGCGGCAGATTCTGTATATTTGCATACATATAAACGAATAAGTGATAATGTGGCAAAAGTATGCGTGCACTCCCGCATATAGAAATTCGTCCACCTCCTCAAAAGTGAAGCCAATCGATAAGTGCTGACGAAGTGTACTGAATGAAAGGCACTACCATAAAAGGGTCGAAGATTTGAACCTAAGCGCCTGTAGATGTGTGTGGGTGGGAGGAGTTGTGATGGTGATGTTGAAGTAGTACTGCGTTGAGCGATTCGTCTCTATTTACCATTCAAACCATCAGAGTCAAGTGAATAATCAAACTGCGCTCAGCTCTGTGATGGACGTCTGTACATAGAAATAGGTGTGTATGTATATGTGAATCTGGCTAATTTGGCTCCAGATTGCGCTGCTACGAAAATCAATTAGATCGCAAAAGCACTATTGCCATCGCCAACTGCACTACTTCTCGTGCATTCTGGCAACAACATTAAATGAGTTAAATTAGTAGGCGAGTGTGACTACTGTTGTTGATGCTACAACAACAACAACTGCTGTGGATGCCTTGCCGGGGTCTACTTGCTGCTGCGCTGACTAACTGAAGAATAGGCGGCAAATGAAATACCAGCTGAAACGAAGTAACCGCAACCGAAACCAATGTCGTCAGCAGCGAGCAAAGAGCAATAATAAAGTGACTAACGGTAAGCGTACGGTGTTGAAGTGACTGCTATTGCAGCTGTTGTTGTTGTTATTACGTCGGATTACAAGCGACAAAGCCACAACAAAAGTGCAGAAACTGTAAAGCGCGGTGGCAAGGTGGCTGTTGTGGCAGAATATCGTGGCATTGCACTTTGGCATACACTTACAATGCTGCCATCAACAACTGGCAGTCACAACAACAACAACAGCGAGCTACACCGCGGGAACACTCTATTTCACTGCAACAATGGCGGCAGCAAAGAAACCAACTATATTTGTTGTTGTAATAAAGTTGTTGTTAAAAGCGCAATGGCAAGTTGTGAAAGTGCAGCAGCAGCAGCAGTGGAGTGCAGCGCTAAATGTTGCTTGGCTACGCAATAACACTGCCGCACGGTAAGGTGATCAAATTCGCTTTGAAAGCAAAATTTTTTTCTTAGCCTCGCTCAAATTAATTTAGCGTTGTTGGTGGCAGCAGCAGCAGCAGCAGCAGCAGCAACAAAGTTTCGTGGAATGTGTGTGTTACGTGTGGCAAGGCGCAGAATAGTTGAACTGTAGGGCAGCAGCCATATTTCGTAGAAATGCAACTCAAATTGAGAGCTCACGACTTTTTGCTTGTATAAGACAACTCCTCGGTGGCCCTAAGGCTTATTGTGATACCTGCATTTGATTCCCATCCTCCAACTAAGTTGCTTGAACCACTTAGATCTTTTTAAGAAGGCAATTAGTCCCTCTGAGAGACTTTTGTAAATTTCACAGGACATCAAAGAAATAATCGTCCAGATATTTGGCACGACTTCTTTGAAGTGCAGGACATTCACAGAGGAGGTCTTGTACGGTCTAAATTTTTTTGTAATTTTCACAGCTCCTGCATCAGTCCTTGTGAGGTACGCCTATTCTACCGGCTAGGGTGCCAATAGAGCAGTGACCTGTTGTAACACCTGTGAGGACGCTGGTAGTTGATCTGCTGAATCCAAGCAGTCATTTTGTCCTTTTAAGATTCTGTTTTGCGCGTTTTGGCCAGCACGTCTTGGAGACGCTGCAGTTAGTAATCAGAGCCCACCTTCTATTGGTTTCTGCGATTGCGTTCAAGTCAATCGCAGTGTACAGTTCGTTGAGAGGAATGCTTATGTCCTCCACCTCCACTCGCTGAAGGTCAAGCTCAGAGCCTTTCTTTGACTTTCATCCGTTCTTTCATTTCCCTCCACTCCACATTAGCCGGGAACCCATCAATGTGTGGTGTTTTGTTGTTGGATAATCGAGAGGGGCCTTCTGCATTTTTTAACGCATCTTGAGTTGATGCGCGCTGAGGCCAGTGTCTCGATCGCTGCTTGACTATCAACAAAAACGGTAAGGTTTGCCGGCGGTAAGTCCATTAGTCTTATCGTTTTTGCTGCTTTGTCTAAGCATATAAGTAGATATCAGCTTTGAAGACGCTACACCGGTTTGGGAGTCTAAACGAGCACCTTAACCCTTTCGCGATATTGTTGCCATATGGCAACAGTAAACTTTAAAAGGCCGTCAACACTCTCTTGTAAAAAATATCAACTTTTTTGTTACATATTTTCAAAAATTGAAGTTTAATGGTTAAACAGAAATAAAATAAATAATAACCGCCCATTATATATCGGTAATACAACATTTTTAAAGAAAGCCTTCTGGCATATAGCACTTCACTCTGAAATTTGTATTTTGCATTTTTAGATTTTTGAGGCATTTTGGGCAAATGTTTTCAACAATTTTTGAATAAAGTATATAGAAAAATGTTCAATCTGTCATTTGGCATATAAATATTTTTTCGCTCGCAGCTTTAAAAGCTGTGCTAATTTTTAAAACTAAGCTTGTTGCCATATGGCAACAAATTTCTCGTAAGATGTTAACTTGCATTAGATTGCAGAAGAAGTTTATTTGCGATTGAAACTGGTAGCAGAGAGACGTGTTGTTGTTTGCGGAATATTATTTTCAAATATGGCAAGAAAAATTAGCGACAGTGTTATAGAAAAGATTTTGGAGAATTTCGAGGACTCAGATCTCTCAGACTTTGAGAATTCGGAATCGGAAGAAATATTAGAGGATTTATTTGAGGCATTTGACAATAATGAAACTTTTATGATGGAGGAGCTTAGTCGTCCATGTCCGTATGATATAAGCATTACAAATATCTACGGGGAATGTAATGACGAACTAGTTTTGGATGAAAATGGATATAGCTCAGAAGCTGGTACTTCGAACTATCAACCAAAACAAGATAATGAATTTCGATGGAAAAAGACTTCGTGGGCTCCTCCTCAAGCTGAGTGTTATTCAAGTAACGCTGTAAAACTTCCAGTACAGTACTTTTTGGAGTATTTTACTGTAGAATTTTTTGAAGAAGTAGTGCAGGCGACAAACCAAGCCTCTCTTTTAAAAGATGGTCGCCCATTTAACTTAACGAAACAAGATTTTTTTAAGTTTCTTGCTTTGGAGGTTATGATTGGGACAATTGGTTATCCCAGATTGTCTATGTACTGAACAGCGCCCACTGATATTCCGGCATTTCGTCAAAATATGACAAAGAATAGATTTCATTCCTTGCGAAACAACTTCAAGTTCACAGAAAGTGATCCAGGCAATGACAAACTTTTCAGGATTCGTCCATTAATAAATATCTTTACTAAAAAGTTGTATACTATCCCCAAAGAAGAGAATCTTTTTGTGGATGAAATGATGCTACCTTTCAAAGGAGACTGTCCTTAGATAATACATGCCTAAAAAGCCAATAAAATGGGGAATTAAATTATTTTGTCTATGTAGTTCAAATGGCAAGTTGTATGACTTTGAAATATATCAAGGAAAAAATACCGTTATTTCTGGACCAAAACTAAGGTTTTGCTCCGATATTGTAGTTCATCTCACAAGAACTATCCCCGAAAACAAAAACTTGAAGCTATTTTTTGACAACTATTTTTCTACACTTAATTTGATACTGTACTTACAGAAAAAAGGTATTTGGAAATACCTAAATTGTGGCTGTGTACAACAAGAATATGGGAGGAGTTGATAAAATAGACTTCCTTCTTTCATTGTATAGAATATCGATACGGTCAAGAAAGTATACACTTAAAATATTTGACCACTTTATTGACCTGGCCATATGCAACTCATGGTTGGAGTACAGGAAGGATCATGAGGGTAATAATAAAGGCCAAAAGCAGAAACACATGGATCTGCTTGAGTTCCGCAACGACATTGCTGATGGTCTGCTAGCGCAAGCAAATAAGGACGCATTTTCTCGCAAACGTGGACGGCCAAAAGTCTCTTTGAATGAAAACATCGACAGCCCATCAACTTCTCGAAAGAGATATGAAACAGCACCATCAGTTTCTGTCCGATATGATGGAAATCAACATTGGATGGAGACACTGAGAAAAAAAAACAGATGCAAATTAAAAGGATGTTCAGGATTTTCCAGATACAAATGTTCAAAGTGTTCGGTTCACTTGTGTCTACCCAACGGAGATCGCGATTGCTTTAAGGATTATCACTGCAGCGACTAAATTCTTGGTAAGATACTTCTTTCCTTTGTATTATTTTAAGTAATTTTTATAGCTATAGTTTTCTATAATACTTTTTATGCTAATATTTTATGTTTTTAGTTTATATCCTTGTTCACTTTTTAATATGTATGTACGTGTATATTTATAGTATTGAATGAATTTTTTTATTTTAAATATTTTGTTATTGTTGGAACTTTAGTTAAGAAATCTTAAATTATAAATAAATTGAAGTTTTAATGTCAAACCAAATTTTAATAAATGTACGAACCTTTATGCAAAAACCAAAAATAAACTGTTTTTCTTTACCATACAAAACATTTGTTGCCATATGGCAACATTAAAAAAAAGCACTTAACAAAAAAAAATTAAAAAAAAATTTATTTGTATTGTTATTGGTCCTAAAATAAATACTCAGACAAAAATTTGGATTTTTTGGATGGCGCAATAAAAAGATGTAGCGAAAGGGTTAAGGATCTTTGAGCTGTCAGTATAAATATGGTCACTCTATCATCTGATTTGACGCTGGTCTGCCTTTCTGTCAGGTATTCATGTTTTGTAGTCTTTGCTCAGATCTATCTTGGGAAAGAGATAGTCAGTGATCGAGTGCTCCACAGATAGTAGAACTGATGCATGACCGTGCGTGTTTTCTTTTAGCATGCCTGCTGCTTTGATCCTGGAGAGAGAGAGAGAGCAGATTTGGCCGATATCCCTTTAACATATATATCAACGGATGGAATATGTAGGATCACTTCCAGCGTCGCCTGAAGCGTCGAACGGAGCGTACCTGTTATTCGTACACAGGCTAACTTATGGACTTTTATGAGATTCTTTAGGTAAGGTTCTGTCTGCACCGCCTCCTACCACACAAAGGCTCCATAAGTTAAATAGGGTCTGATGATCACAATACCAGCATACACCAAGGTGTGAGAGAAAAAAACAGCCGATCACTCTTGCTGGGGGTAACATTTATTCGACTACTACGGCATATGATAACCCCTTTTTATCCAGATTTCTTTTTATCTACGTGCACTGGTGTACCGCCAACGTCTTATTCATATCTTCACTGAATTAATCTATAGCTTGTGGACGTGGCAAATGTTCGGAAGGCTTTAATATGGGTTGGTGCGTGACTATTATTCGGTAGTGTCCGGTTTCGAGACTCCGGCTATGAAAAACCAAATTTAAAAAAAACGTTTATTTTTCTTATTACAGTCACCACTCGCCAGGCAATGGCAAACTTAAGAGAGTATTTCCGCTATTAAAAAGATTCACATAAAAAACCATCTGCCGCACAGTAGGGACTTTTCGAAAAATTTGTTAAAAATTGGATACAGAACCAATCTTAATAATTTTTGTATAATAATTATTTCGAGATAATCATTTACGAGATTTTGGAAAAGATTGTTGAGGCTTGAATTGGAATTTTTCTTATTATGTTATTATTATTAAACGCACCCTTAAATAAGGAATTTTTATGAAAAATTCTGAAAACTTTAGAAACAAAAATATTTATATTTACTCAGATTTGTTTTGGCATTTTTTGTCTTAGTTCTAATCAACGCTAATACGACATCACGGCAAGTAAGCAGTTTTCTAATACCCTGAAATACTACACAGATGGTTCCAAAACGCTTCAAGGAGTAGGAGCAGCAATAGTGGGGCATAGAGCATACAAATCCGTAACACTAAGTACAGATACCACAATTTTCCATGCGGAGCTCTTCGCCATAATGGAAGCAGTGGAAATCATATCCAAAAGTAAAAATTAAAATACTTTCGGACAGCCAATCGGTTCTCAAAGACTTGAATAGCTCCACATTCAAGTCAAAAGGCCTAATAGTGTGCAGTGAACAAACTGGCCACTCATAATCAGGTCTCACTGATTTGGGTACCGGGACATGAGGGACACGAAGGAAACGAGAAGGCAGACTTTTATGCCAAAAAAGGGGTAGAAGGGCTATTTATTGGACCAACCTCAGTTTTCGGCAATAATATAAAACAGAAAACCAAAAAATGGATCCAAACTAAAATCCAAGAACTCTGGAACTGGAACGGCATAAGCGGCCTTAATCACTCCAAAAAGTTGTTGAACTTCAATGCCAACAGAGCTAAATCTGTTCTAACCTTAAACAAAAAGGGTCTCAGTTTACTCTGTGGGCCACTTACAGGTCACTTTGCTTGTACTAAATACTTAAACACAGTTGGGTTATCTAGTACAAGATTATGAAGGTTCTGCTGTGATGAAGACGAGTCTATGGAACACTTAATCACCAGCTGTGAGGCATTAGGCCACCTGAGACACAAAATCCTGGGCTCGTACCTACTGGAGGTGAAATACCTACAATTGCTACCTCCTGGTTCGGTTCCTCGGTATATTAAATAATTATAATTAAGTAATTAGGGGCGCACGATAGATCAATAGATGTTGTGATCGTACGTTTCGGTCTTAAGTAACAGCGCGTCAAAGATGGAGTCCACCAAGCAAGAAATTCGTCATATTTTACGTTTTTACTACCTTAGAGGTAAAAATGCAACGAAGGCGGGGGCTTAAATTTGTGAAGTTTATGGGCCTGATACTGTAACGATTCGCACAGCACAGCGTTGGTTCGATCGATTTCGTTCTGGTGTAGTAGATGTCGAAGATGCACCCCGTACTGGTAGGCCAATCGCCGTAGATATTGATAAAATCGTTTAAATTATCCAAAGAGACCGGCATGTGAGCATTCGCTCGATTAGTCAGGAACTAGGTGTAGACCACAAAACCGTTTGGAACCATTTGCAGAAGATTGGATTCCAAAACAAGCTGGATGTTTGGGTGCCACACGTGTTGCCGCAAAAAAATCTCTTGGATCGAATCAACGCTTGCGATTCTCTGCTAAAACGGAACGAACTTGACCCATTTTTGAAGCGGATAGTGACTGGTGATGAAAAGTGGATCACGTACGACAACGCCAAGCGAAAAAGATCGTGGTCGAGAAGCGGCGAGCCGGCCCAAACCATCGCCTAGCCCGGATTGACCGCCAGGAAGGTTTTGCTGTGTGTTTGTGTTTATAAAGGGGGGATAATGAAGTTGCCTTCTAAATGGCAACAAGTTTGCGAACAAAACGGGGCATATTTCACTTGAATCGGAAAATTCTAAGTACGTTAAATAAAGCGTCAAATTTCGATCACAAATACGACATTTCTTTTTCCCCAACCCAATATGAGTAGATGTTTTTGGGGCTGCTGAGTCCGAATTTGTTGCCCATTTGCCGTTGCGGAATCAAAAATATACGTTTATACATTTCCGCTTAAGAGAGTGCACTGTATATGCATTTACATTAAAAAATATAAAAATATAATAAATATAAATCTATACCTGTAACCCTTCTTTGAAGATGACTTAATCTTACTTTGATTTTCTTATTTTCTTTATAGGTAAGTCCGTTTCCGAAAAATGGTCCTGAATCAACTCGTCGTGTTGCGCATGGCGCTGATTACAATTAAACACCTTGTACTCTTTGGCAATTTGGTCAACATTCTGGTCTTTGTATCGTAAATATTTAATGACATTTTATTTGCCATGCAAACTCTGGCACAGAAGTCAGATGGCATACAATAAAAAAAAAGACAAAAAAAAAACAAAAAACAAAACATACAAAAGTCGACTACTCGTATTCGAACATTGTTTACTTAAACCAAAAAACAAATGAAAATATTAATAAAGCAATGAAAATAAGAGCGCGCCATATTTATGTTGACTTAAAAAGCAAAATAAATAGCGCAAATACAAAAAAATATTGAAAAAAAAAATTTAAAAATATATAAAAAAGTATACAAAAAATTAAAAAAATATATAAAAAAAGTAATATATAAAAAAAATATTGAAAAAAAAACTAAAAAAATTTAATAATAATTCATGTGAGTCAATTTTGGGTTTGGCAAAAAATTTGGAAATTTGAAATCTGACATTTGTGAAGTCTTAATTTGAATTTTAAATGCCGCTATTGTTTTTCGGCAACAAATGCTATGCTTGTGTTTGTGTTGATTTTTGTTCTGTTTTGCTTTTAATGTGTGCACAACTGTGCGTTTTTAAACTTAGCAAAATATCAAAAAAAGATGTTTCAACAAATTTTTTTTTTACCATTTCAAAAGGCAAAACTAGTAAAATAATATTTTTGGAATAATTAATTTTTTCAAATTTATTAATTTTTTCAAATTTATCTATTTTTAGAAATTTCTGAAAAATTTATTAATTTTTAACTAAGTAAATTAATATTTTTTTTAGTAAAATAATATTTTTGGAAAAATTCATTTTTTCAAATTTATTAATTTTTAGAAATTTCTGAAAAATTTATTAATTTTTAACTCAGTAAATTAATATTCTTTAGTAAAATAATATTTTTGGAATAATTCATTTTTTCAAATTTATCTATTTTTAGAAATTTCTGAAAAAATGATTAATTTTTAACTGAGTAAATTTATATTCTTTTAGTAAAATAATATTTTTGGAATAATTCATTTTTTCAAATATATTAATTTTTTCAAATTTATCTACTTTTATTTTTTTAATATTTTTTTTTAGTAAAATAATATTTTTGGAATAATTCATTTTTTCAAATTTATTAATTTTTAGATACTTCTGAAAAATTTATTAATTTTTAACTCAGTAAATAAAAATTTTTTTGGAATAATTCATTTTTTCAAATTTATTAATTTTTTCAAATTTATTAAGTTTTTCAAATTTATTAATTTTTTCAAATTTAGTAATTTTTAGAAATTTCTGAAAAATTTATTAATTTTTAATTAAGTTTATAAAAGAAAATGTATGTGCCCTTTGCCTTTATGCCATATTTTAGTGGTAACTCGTTGGAGCAGACATTTGTGAGGCGATGGGAGTCTAAATAATTGGGTTAAAATGATTTAGTTCCAGTTAACATCCTTTGAGCAGTCCGAGCAAGAGCTTGAAGTACAAATAAAAATACTTTCATAATTTTCACCAGAAAATGTCTTATGTCACATTTTATTTCATCCGATCCCTTTCCAAATCTAAATAATAGGTTTTTCAATAAGTTTTGGGGTTCGATAAGAAAAACACAATTTTATGGTTTGAAATATACTTTATTTATTATTCAATATCGTCTCCCTGAACATCAATACAACGAGAGTCCAATTTAAGAATTCCATCCCTGAAGTGAGCATCTGAATTTCATAGACTACAAAATACGTTTCCACAGCTGTTATGACCTCATCATTTGATGAAAAATGCTTTCCATGCATGAATTTTTTTAGGTCTCGAAACAGATGGAATTCGTTAGGGGCCAAATCTGGCGAATACTCTACTCTGGTGGGTGCTCCAATGATTTGAACTTTAACTCATAAATTTGAGCCATTATGAAAATGCATTATCCTGATGAAAAATATTTTTTTTCTTTTGCAAACTGTGTCTTTTTTCAAGAATTTTTCCCAGCTGGTCTAAAAGGTTACAATAATATTCAGAATTTATTTTTTTACCAGTTTGCAGTTTGCAATCCACAAACGAAGTTCCTTTCCCATTACAAAAAACTGATGCTTACACAGTTCTCGGCCGATTTCTGGACCCGTACTCGTTTCGGAGTCCTAGAACCAGGTTCACACCACTTTTTAGCTTTTATTTAGGATCTTGGTGATAGACCCAAGTCTCATCCATAGTGACGAATCGCTGTATAAAATCCACTTTATCCTTTCGAAAATGCTTTAAAAGCTGCTAAGAAAGTCGCATTCGGGTGTGTTTTGGATCCATTGTTAGCGAATGCGGCACCCACTGCGCGCACAGCTTTCTGAAACCCAATATTTCAGTCGAAATATTGCTTACATTGCCAAGGGGGCTGCCTAGGGTTTCTGTCAAATCTCTTTCAGCCACTCGACGATTTTCCAATACGATATCCTGTATTTTTTCTATGGTTTCTGGTGTTGTTGCTATTGCTGTTTTTAGAGGCCTTTGACGTGGATCGTCTTCAAGGCTTATACGACCACGTTTAAATTCAGCAACTCATCTTTCTGCTGTATTAATTGATGGTGAAAAGTCCCTATACACTTTCAACATTCGTTCATAAATTTCCTTTGCCTTCCAACCTTTCAAAAATAAAAATTCAAACACTGCATTGTAGAAAATACTGTAACACGTCGATACTAAATGGCTAAGGCGCATTCATTTAAGGCGGGGGCACTAGACCAACAACAATGTCTCTGTACGTTTGATTGTCAAAGCAAAGTATTGGAAAACTAGAAAACAAAGAATGAATTCGCCTTGCTTCATTCTGAGCTGACAGCCACATGGACACGGTGAAAGAGAATAAACAAATCAGCTGATTTACCAACACCAACTTTAATAGATTCGCCTTGTAAATGGCATTGTAAATGAATTGTCACATTGAAATGAAACTTCACATATCGCACCCTAAATACAAAAGGGTCACAACTCAAAATTTTCCACACTCGAGCTTGACTTGTTTACAGTAGCACAGAAAACAAACTATGTGACATATCACCCTGAAATTTGGCATGTAAGCTTATAACAGTCCTACCAAAAAACAAAAAATTTATTTTTGCCATATGTCATCCGCGGACCGTTTTATTGATAACGTCTCGTTCATATTTGAGCAGAAGGTACGTTTTGAGTTGTGACCCTTTTGTATTTAGGGTGCGATATGTTCATATGAAGAGAGTGACAACAGACCAAACAAAACAAAACAAAAAAATTATAAAAAGTCTAGTAGCAACGCAATTTCTTATATTTGAATTTCGTTCATTTGTTTCAAATAAAATTGGAAGTAATAAGTATATAATATATAATCAAATAAAAAACAGGAGACAATTATTATAACACGAATTCCAATAGAGAGCGCCATTGTTGCTGCAGATAAAAATTTCATCAAATACTTGCAAGTTGCGGCTGCGTTCGTCGATAACTGCACTATTACACAAATTCATCGACGCGTAAAGTTTTACATTTGAAAGGGCTCGTAAAATGATTGTCTGTTTCACGGTCTTTTAAGCGCATTGTTGGTAATTTTGTAAATGAAGTGCACACCTTTTTATGCATGCTTGCGTAATATGCCTTATCTGGAATTCCACAGTAGAGTACCGCACAAATAAATATTTTCTTTTTAAAGTTTCACAATTTTTAAATAATGTTAAGTGGGGAATAAATGGACTTAAAAGATAATATTGAAGTATTTAAAGGACAGTGTTTCGATTAAATTACATATATTAAATTAAATTTGACCGATAAGTACATTTCGTTAAATTTAATTTAATTTTATTCATTTTAATTTAATTTATTGTAATTTAATTTAATTTAATTTAATTTACTTTAATTTAATTTAATTCAATCTAATTTAATTTTAATGTAATTTAATTTACAGGTAGGCTGCATTAAATATTAATTTATTTTGTTTTAGCTTATTTATTTATTTTTAATTTACTTAATTTCATTTAATTTTCTATTAAATTAAAATTGAAATTAAAATTTCGTTAAGTAACATTCGTTAGCCCCTGTATGGTTAATTGTAGTTGTCTGTCAGTGGTCGCAATGCTAAATATACGCTCGTCTACAAAAATACACGCATACAATGCGCGTATTGTTTTCGTTGTTGTTACGTTTCGTACACGTCTCGACTTTTAAATTGGAGCACTGTTTACCTACAATTGATAGGAAGCAAGTGTGGCTCACACACATCAGCCTACTAACATATCAAGTACACATGCAGGCACTCGTCTATGCATGTAAATATGTATGAGCAAGTACATGTGCAAATGCAAATGCATATATGTATATGTATGTATGTATGTATATACGTAGCTACCGCAACAACATTAATATTACCTTTCTATGCCAACACTCCACCGCTCTCCGAGTTTGCTTTTGTTAGAGACGATCGATCATCTCAGTTTACAAGGTGTGTGTGTTGTTGCTTTTGTATTTACTTTTAATTTTTGATTGTGGTTGTTTTGTATTGCCATTCACGTTAAATGTCGGCATTGTTATCATAGTTCTTGTTCTTGTTATTGTTATAGTGTAGTGTTGCTGCATTTATTGTTGTTTTTACCATCGGTATGTTGTGCACACAACCCCGTATACTCGCAGGTATGTAATTTGAATTGCATTATTCATAAGACTACAGGAATGTAATGCAAATGAGAGGCATTCCAACAACATCTATTAAAAAAAAAAAAAAAAAAAAAAAAAAAAAAAAACATTAAAAAGCAAGAGAGAAATGAACATAAAAATGGTTTTTGTTATTGTTGCTACTGCCGATCACCAGCCATGCAATGGAGCTGCAAACGCACTTTTTCAGTGTCTGTCTATTGCCTTCATTTTCAGATTTTGTGTGTAATTTTTGTATTTTTTGTGTTTTTGTTTACTCTTGTATTTTGTCTTGTGCATCATTTGACTCATGATTTGTTATTGTTATTATTGGAGCTTTGTTTACAAATGTTGTGGTGTTCGTTAGCTCTTTTGTTGTTGTTGTTGCTGCGGTTGTGTCACGCTTGATTTCTTTGCATTTTTACTACTCTAATTGACACTGTTTTATGATCTGGCAATGTCTGTCACTTCAAACGAAAACAACATGAATGCGGATACCGCAATCAGTGTTGCCATGTTTGGGCTTTTCCTAACAAAATTAGTGTGTTTCTTGCCTCTCATTGTAGTGGAACGTTTTATTATTGGTAATTTTTAGCATAATTTTTTCTTTAATAGGCAAATTTTTTGTCACAGTTTTATGCAACTACTTTTTTAGAGGAAATCGTTTCTGTTGCATTGGGTGAAATTGATAATGATTTACTTTCTAAGGTTATCTAAATAGGTGTTATTCCTGAGAATATCTGTAAGAAGCTGCAACTGAGAGAGAGGTATTTTACACAGCTTTAATCGATATAATTTTTGAATAGGATTGAGTTAAAATTTTTAATATAAATTTTTTTGATTTTTCAAATGACAACTATGCAAAAAAAAAACCAGAAAACCAAAAAAAAAACGAAGAAAACGAGTGTCGTAGCAATGCAAAACACATCTTTCAACAGCTTCCGTTCTTAGCAGGAAAAATGGAATAAGGAAAATAAGTCATATTGGCTTTATTCGAGAATCGAGAATAATCCTTCCGAGACTGTCAAAATTACCACAAATTACCACCTCCTCTATACTGATGACATTTTATTTAAATGCCCCCTCCAATTTATTTGTAACTCAGTAATGTGGAAACGTCATTCAATATTTCGGTTTTTAGCTCGGTGAAGTTTATGAACAACCAACGTGTGGAACTTATTAAAAATTATTACTAAAATTCTGAGCCGGAGATCCCAACTTTATATTGGTATTCGTAATCTTTCTACCATGGTAGGCTGTGCGTGGATGAATTCGAGTTAATATATAAGATTAACTAAAGGAATTCTTTTTAAATGCCAAATTTCTCCGATCAGATTCTACAAAGGTTGGAAGAACATTTTTGAGTTTCAATAATTTTCAGAGAAGAATCTCAGTTTTGGTCTCTGCCAAAAGTAAAATATACCTTATTGGAACGCAAGAAACTCCGATGTGCTTTTATCCTTTGCGGTCAAATGTCTACTCTCAGTCACCAAAGCTTTTTTACCATTCCGGTAGCATGTCTACCCTCAGCCCACAAGCATGGCTCCTTACTAATTTTATACTTTATTTATTTATAGAATTTATAAATCTAGTTTGTTCTTCATAATCTTTCGTGTTATGTATTACGTTCTTTCAACGGAAAATAATTCCGACCAGTACGACACCAAATTTAACACTACCGCGAGGTTCATTGCATCCACTAAAAGTAGGCCTTACAGTATAGTTATTATAATGTCGGAAATGTGACTGAATAATATTTTACTTCTCTTGTATATAAAAAATAGACGCAATAAAAAGTACGTGGGTTCCTGGTCATGCTGGAATCAAAGGCAACGAAGTCGCTGATAAACGTGCAAATAAAGCACGGATGCAGCCATTACATTTCTTTAACTACCTACCCCTAAAAACCTACGGATGTATGCGTCAAATTATTTAGCCGAAAAACTCACGCATGATGGGGCCACATATCAACACTACTACAAATTAAATAATCCCCGTGGAACTAAACCGATTTTCCCATCTGATTCTTGCAGAGGTATCAGAACTTTTGTGCGTCTACGAATTGGACATTCAATTCCCACTCATAGTCATTGACTAAATGAAGCCGTCATGCTCATACTGCAATAGACCAGTTTTATCAGTACAACATCTCCTGGATGAATGCCCTGGCCTACGTCAGATCCGAACAACAGTTTTTGACAGCAGCAAACCCTCTGACCATTTGAAATTAGCAAACTCAGATGATATTAACGCTTTCCTTAAATTTCAAATCTTAGCTAAACTAAATATATAAAATTATTGTTACTTTCAAGTTTTTGTTTTTTAATACTTAATGTAAAATATCTCTAAATTATCTAAAATAGTCTTATAAGTATAAATCTCAAGCCGAAGGCCTTAGTAGCGAGAGTTCTTGTTAAATTTTAGTGTATTGGTTATTTATAACTATTATTACGAGTACTGTTGCATATAAATAAATAAAATAAAAAAAATAAATATTTTTCTTCTATGAAATTATAGTCATTTTACGGCCAAAGGGGTTTGCTGTAGTGCTTTGTGGGAATACTATTTCCGACGAGTTGGATTTGGATTTCGAGAAATGGTCCGGTCGCTTGCCTACTGCGCTCACGCAGCTTAGCACCGTTAGATTCCTTTTATGGGGTTACGTTAAGTCGTCGATTTACGCTAGGCCAACAACATCTCAGCTCGGTAGCTTCAAGGCAACAACGAGCTTGAAACTTTACTGTTCGGTTCGTATAAATTGGAATTGAATAAAGAACACTCCCCAAAAATTTCATAAGGACTGCTCGAAAGCTTTTTGAGGTAGAGTGCCCACCAGTTAAAAAAAGTCGTTTCGAGAAAAACGCCGTTCTAACTACCGCGCGCTACGGTGCCTAACCGACGGGCGGTCATTTAAGTGCTCATAGAATTGTGAATAATGCGAATTTCTTTTTAAAATTTTTACTACCTATTATTGAACAGTTATACTTACAATTTGTGCAATAAAAAAGTTTCGATTTTTTAATCAGTCTAAACTGGTTTCCCGCCTTAAAAAAAACAAAAAAATACTTCACACATTTTTTTCCTAGTAATCGATTGTTAGTCAAAAACCGTGAGCACTACGTAACTTTGTTCATTTTTTGTAAATTTTGAAATGTTTTAGTAGGAAGTAAAACTTTTGGAGTGGCAACATCAATCGTAATTTATGCAGACGCGTGAGCGGGAGCGCGCATGAGAGTGAACGTGCGCCTTCGCGCATACAATATTTTAAGACGATTGCCGTAAATAATTTGAAGGTTAATTGAGTGCTTTTCAGTGCATATTTCGTGTGAAAAAAAAACAAAAGTAAAAATGATGTTATACCCATGAAAATATATATATATATTTTTTTTTATTGTACAGTGGTGCTTTGGTTTTTTATTCATACATTTATAGGCAATTAGTTTACTTTCGAACACTGCGGAAACCGGCGCAAAAACAAAAGAGCAACAATAGAAATCAAACGGTGCACTGTTACAATGTGCAAGTTTAAAATTTTGTCAAAGATTTTGGTAGTTGAGCTAACCTAATTGGGATCTTCTTAATACAAAGGCGCCGCTGATTGGTTACAGTTTGCGAGGTAAAGGTGTTTTAAAATTTCTCTCGCGCCATTAATAGGTGCATAAACCTCCGTCAAAAAGTTTCCGGAATATATTAGGAAAATTCAAAATACAAGTTTATTCCTCAAAAGTGATATTATCGCCTTCAAAGTACTCCCCATGAACTGCAATGCACTTCTGCCAGCGTTTGATCCAGCTTTCGAAACATTTCTGGAATTCTATTGGGTTGTTCGGAAGGTAATTTCGTTTTTTTGTGGATATATCGAGCTTTGAGATTAAATCCAGGCTTTTCATGTGGTCATAAACAGTTGAATTCGATAAATTTAACATCTCACCGCCCTCACGTGTAGTTAATCGCCGGTTTGCATCAACTAATGCCTTTCTTTATCGCGTCTTTTTTAGCTTTAATCGGCCTTCGAGAACGTAAGGGCATCTTCAACATCAAAATTGCCGGATCGAAATTTTGCAAACCAGTTCTAGCACTGACGTATTATCAACACATCTTCTCCATATACATCGGCTAATTTCTTTCTGGCTTGAACAGCATTTTTACCTTTTCTATAGTAAAAAAAGTAAAATATGACGAAAATGCTGCTTATTGCTCTGCATATTTAAAAGTGCACCGACCAAAAACTACTGCGTAAAATCAATTGAAGTTATTCACGCACAAGCCTTGCTATATCAGCTGTCAAAACATATAATGACAATGCGTCTTAAGTGTGAAGTTAGCTGTGAAAAAATACAATTAAGTCCTCTTTTGGGAAAAAACGAAATTACTTTCCGAACAGCCCAAAATTTTTGGCATAGCCAACAGAGCCGTCTTAAATTTTTCCATTACTTCTTTTCGTCTATAGGAAAGCTTCCCCATATTGGTTTTTGACCCGATCAAATAGAAAAAAATAACAGGTAGCCATATGGCTCATACCTCAGGTAGTTCGATGGCTGTTGGATGGCATTCGTTTCGTTCTTGGGCAAAAATTGAGGGATAATTCTTTGCAAATTGCTTCACGTAAACGTCTGATAACGCCCAAATGCTAGTCATTATTAACTGTCTGACCTTCTGGCAAAAAATAGTGTTGGAAAATGCCTTTGAAAACCATAAAAATCATGCGAATTGCTCCCTTTTTTGACTGAAAACGACGTATTTTTTCGGTCTTGGTTCATCCGGAGTTCTCCATTCACTTGACTGATGTCTGGATTGTGTGTCGTACCCATAAGCCCACGTTCGGTTCCAGTAATGATGCGTTTGATTAAGTGGATTGGATTCAGCCTGAGCTCTCAGCGTTAAAACAGTAAACCTTTCAATTGCTGTTATCTTGAAAACTGACACCAATTCTGACAAAACGGGGGATGCCATTGAATAAAGAAGACTCCAGTCATGTGAAATTAGCTATTAAAATGTTTGCCTGAAAAAAATTGAAAATTCGAACACAGTGTAATTGCTGCGACGCGTGAAATCAACACCTACTTGGTTTTCTTATTTTCAATGCCTTATTCTAGACCTTAATTGCAGCCAATAAAAACTATAATTAATATAATTAGAAAAGAAAAATACTACTACAACAAACTTTTATTTTACGATTTGCACGTCAAATGATGCATACGTACATATAAAAGGTGGCGCAAAATTAGTCATCCATTTTTTTCTTTGTATAGCTCTTTTACTAAATAAAAAAAATGCTTCCGAGTGATGGAAATTTGTATTATGAGCTTAAAGCGCTTCATTGTTTATCTGTTTGTATACTGCAGCTGTCTGGTTCCCAAGTGCCAAAAATTATAAATCTTCTTCAAACTCGCATTTGTTTGTATGTACAGCATTCTCCCTGAAATTTTTAAGTATTAAAACCGAATTTTATTCTCAAAAGTCTTAGTGTTTTTCAAACGTCATTTATTAGATAAAGACCAAAACGAATTTCATGGTTTGAAATATAACAACGCAATTAAATGAAACCAAAAGATTGCAAAATAAAGAAAGCAATAAAGCCACACTTTCAAAGTCGTGGAAAGCTATGAATAACCCAAAGAGTTTAATTGGCATTCATGTATTTTTTAGTACTTTCGTATTTTGTTTTTGTTTTGCTCTAAATTTCGGCAATCGTATGGAGGTTTCGTTCATTTGGGCTCACCTTAAGGCTATACCTTTTATTTTCTACGCTAAGCCTAAACTCCTCCCACAAATGAGGTGGGCCTACGTTGAGGTCGGTGCTTTGCATGGTGAAATGAATTTAGAAGGTGTGGTCAATAAAAGACCATTAATTGGCTGTCAGCGAATTTGAAAGAATCAGCTGATGGGCTGACGTAATCGGGGTCACGACAACGGTTTGTTAAGAAACAAAAAAAACCTGGATGATACGAAAAAATCACTGTAATCCTTGCCCATCTTACTTCGTTTGCCGTGTGAACAACGACTGATTGGACGAGTGTATGAATACGCGTAAACGAGCGGGCAGAATTCTGCTTCCTAGTCCGCGGTGACATGGCAGCCAAAGTTATTCGCTCAATTTCGTTATTCACGTTATTGCTCGTTAGGTATGGTGAAAAAAAGTTTAGAGGGGAAATTTGGATTATGCGTCATTCGTTTTGTGTTTCACAAAATTTAGCTTTAGCTTAGTGAAAGACAAAACGAAGCTAAAGCTAAATTTTGTGAATCACAAAACGAATGTCGTCGGCTCATCTGTCAAATTCGCTTAGAGTCGAATAACGGTCTGCTAGGTAGTACACCTCTAAAAATCTTTTCACCATGCTGAAAGCCAAACCTGGTAATCTGTCGTCCTTGGGCGCTTTGGGCTTGGGAAATGTTCACTGTAATCAGCCCAAATCTTTCTCACTTTAATCGACTTCAATATGTTAGGATATCTATTTTACCTATGATTTACGAAAATTGTAATTGTAAAAGAGCCAGTGAGAAAAATTAATTCAATGCTGACCAACTTCGATGTGAGCCATTATTTCTTCTTCAGCGGACATCCATCTAAATTAGCACAATGATGTGACCTGAATTTGCGCTAGTTTCTGCGTGAACTAAAATACTCGTAGTCTAATTTAGCCAGCGTTTATTAGCATTTATAACGGATTTCCACAACTCGCGTCTTTTGTTAGGTAGTTGAGGTTGTCTTTATTTTGTGACTACAAAAGATTTGAGCGTTCAAATGTGCGCATTCCAAACCTAAAGTTTTCATTCATAAATATAGTCAATAGTTTTAGCTTTTATTTAAAAGTATTTTTACGATGCATTATTAGTAAATTTTATGATAATTTTATGCTAAAAAAGTCTGAACCTCGCTTTCATATTTCACTTTAATAAAAAAAGTAAAAAGTGAAAAGTTCCAAATGAATGTAAATCTGTTTTGTCGCTCAGCAGTTGCACTTTTAAATGGCAGCGAATGTGACCTTCTTTTCGCTATACAAAGCTCGAGGTTTCCGGTAGCGAGTTTCTTTTATCCTAAGCGAACGAAGCTGAAACTCTATCAAACAATAATTAGGCCTTGCGTTACTTGTGCTTCTGAAACCCGGGAGATGAGTAAGACGCCAAGGGACTTTTGCTTCTTAGCAGCTGGGCTTTAGTTTTTCCTGCTTTCTTAGGTCTGTCGTTCTTTTTTAGGTCTGTCGGAGAACAGGCAGCCAAAATGGGCATCCCTCACAACACATACTGTCACAGTTGCAAACAACCGGAGAAAAAGGAAACAATCTTCCATTTCCTCTGTGAATGCCCTGCCCTATGGAAGGACAGAATGTTAACCCTGGGCAAACCGCTGTTCGAGGAGCTCGAACAACTGTCTGGCTTAGATGTCAACAACCTAATAAGGTTACTGAACCGCACAGACTGGGTATAGTCATGCCGTAAATAACAAGTTGGTAAAGAGGATGTGGCAACAAAATGGTGCGGAAGCGCTAGTTGGATTCAGGATGAATCACCACTCTAACCAACCAACCAACCAGGGCTAGATTTTGTCCTGACTCTCTTAGCGGATTGGGTGATCTCCACTAGTCCTTCTACAAGGGGAGCCTTCATCTCTTGGGTTGGAGTATTCTTTTGAGGAGGGCTGCCTTTCCTCTTTGTCCATCTCCAGCATGACTTCAGTATGAAGTCGTTTGATGATGCTACACCGCCTATGCCGCACCGGTGCAACGGTCAACTATCACGTCACTCTCGCCTATGTTACAAGGAAAATTCCTAGCCAAGCTAAACAACTTCCGCATCGCTGACTACATCAGTCTCCAGCGTCTCATGTGGGATGGCATATTTTGAGCATGAACCCAATGCAAGAAAGTTACAAGAAAGATCTACAACAGTAGGCCTTATAAAAGGAGGCGTCCAGATTGACAACGCCAGGGTCTTTGAATTGAAAAAACTAGAGGATGTCTGCGAAGCTATTGACGGGGGCTAAGGTTCAAGCCGGACTGTTGTGCCGAGAATGATGATGATCATAAAAAGCGAATAAAAATATATGGCCTGCGACAAATGATGGCACAGCAATATTTTGTGAAGGTTGACTATTTTTGGTTTTTTGTTTGCGTAGGTTCGAGTCTCCGTACATGAAACACCAAAAATGATCGAAAAAGTTTATTCTAATAGCGGCAGGCAATGGCCAACCTCCGAATGTATTTCTGCCATGAAAAAGCTTCTCATGAAGAACCAATTTGCCGTTCGGACTCAGCTTCAAACTGTAGGTTCCCCCATTTGTGGAACAACATCAAGACGCACGCGACAAATAGGAGGAGGAGCCAAACAACTAACAGAAGTGTACGCGCCAATTATTTATGTGCTCATTTATATAGTTTTTTTTATAAAAGTAAAGTTTTTTGTCTAACAAAATTCATATAAATCCAAGTTTCAAACTATACTCCGAAATTAGAAAATCACCACAAATTTTGTATCCCAATTCCACGATTTTTAATTACAATTTCTAGAAAATCACAGCGTTCAGCGAGGTCTGGAATAAATGGTTTATGAAGAAATTTTTGAAAATCCCGTATCATTTAAGGTCTGCCCTTCAATCCGAACGCTGTGAACTAGAGCATTGTCTTCTAAAACCAAAAGAGATATGAGAACTCTTCCGGAAGTTCGCCACTCGTGCATATCCTGTTCTATTCAGTGTAGTCCCCTTTGGTGCCCGAAAAATGGTTGCTATAGGACACCTTTTTTAAATCCTTCGGCAGGGCAACCGGGTCTGACCGTTTTTTTCGTTCTGTTTGAGGGTCCTTTTTGAAAGGTTATATCCGTAAATCGATAGAAAATTAAATTTTAGGAAGCTACCTGGAAGCTCAAGTCGTTAGCTATAAAACACAAATTTTAAATTCTCGTCCAAAGTCGAAAAAGGCAGTCTGCCCAGGCCTGAGTGCCTAACAGCGGCTTAAGTTATGCTTCGGTTTTTCAACATTGAGTTCCTTTAGCGGTGCTGGATAAAAGTTGGACTGATGCATGCTTGAACTTCTGATGGTATTGACGCAACCATTCTTCATCTACAACCAGTCTCTCATTAAAAAATGTTTCTAAATTGGCTTTGGCAAACTCTGAAAACTCTTTACAGTTAATGAATCTTCACTGCTTGTCGAGCGGTGTGAGTATCGTGGTGCCGAACCCTTCAATTAGTCCGGTCCCGAAATCACTGTGGACATTATAAAATTTTTTTTTTTGCCAACAAAAGCCACTTTGGACTAAGTAGGACATTGAGTAGTAAAGTCCTTTCTCGACGAACAAAACTTACACTTTCGAAGGCCCTTATCATGCCTGTCTTAACGTATGGTGCAGAAGTTTGGACGATGACAACACCCAATGAGGCGTCACTTGGAGTATTTGAGAGAAAGATTCTACGCAAGATCTTTGGACCTTTTCACGTTAGCGAAGGCGAGTATCGCAGGCGATGGGCTGTATGAGCTTTACGACGACATAGACATAGCGCAGCGAATAAAGATCCAGCGGCTTCGTGGCCGGGTCATGCCATCCGATGGATACAAACGCTCCGGCTCTGAAAGAATTCGATGCAGTACCAGCTGGTAGTGGTAGAGGAAGAGGTAATGGCTCCTTTGCATTGAAAAGATCGGGTGGAGAAAGACTTGGCTTCACTTGGTGTTTCCAGTCACCGGTTAGCAAAGCGGCTGAGAAACGAATGGCGCGCTTTGTTAAAATCGCGTAAGCGGTTATCGCGTCAATCAAGAGGAATAACTACCTACTATTCGGAGGTCGCATAAAATCTTGCGACCAACTGTGGTTGGTCAGTTTTAATTTCTCAAGCTTGTGGACATTTTCTATAGAGTTCACGTCTAGCGGTCTCTCCTCGCTGTTGAAATATACGAACTAACTGGAAAGTGCGGTAGTGGAAGGTTGTGGAAGGCTGGAAATGTCCAAGCGCTAAGGCAATTGAACACCTCAGGGCCAGGGCACCCACATGAGTTCAAGCTCATTCCACTTTGCAGCGAAGTTCAGTTTTAACTTACATTTCCAAACTACTTGTAAAGAGGTACATCATCTCTTAAGGCCATTAGAACTACTTTGCTGTCACCGCAGACCCAGATCTTAATTCCTCGCTACAATAAGTGAGAGCAGAACCCTCAATCTGTTGGCATTTCTTCTGACGTGCCTCGCTTCTGTGGTGCTTGTGACTTAAATACGACACCATGTTTCAAATTGTGGTAGTTTTCGGCTCCGGTTAAAATGAAAATGTTTATTGTTCAAAGATTGAATTGCTTTTAGAAAAGGCTGGAAGAAAAAATCATAGGCCGCGAACTTTTCAGGCGCCACTCTTATTTCCTTCAAACATAGTTTACATTCCTCCTTCCTTATACTTGAGTAATTTCCTCAGCATTGGGGAGCGTCTTCCAATACTGCTCAAATAGCATTTTCGTCCACACTACGCGCTACAGTTTGCGGCACTTTTATTATTGTTGTTTTGTTGTCGTTTAACCATGGAGAAAATTGAATAAATTTTCGCCAGAAAGCGCGAAAGTCTTCAACAAAATTATGATAAAAAACAAGTTAAGAAAAATAGTTGCAGTCATGAGAGAGCACCAACTGACTGACTCAGTCAGCAAAGGATAAGGAAAAATAATAAAATCTCAGGCAGAATAACAAAAATGAGAAAAGGGATTTCAAAGGAGAAAGAAATCATGCTGGGTGTGCACACTTTACTGCTGCCTCCATTTGTTGCGTCTTGTCAAGACAGAAATCAGCATTTGGATGTGTTTTCAATTCCTAAAAAAATAAATAAGAATATTTTTAACTTTTATTTAAGTCTTTTGCTACTCAGCTGCGGAAATACCTGTTGTTCTACTATCAACACTTAATGTTTCCATTTCGAAAGACTTGAATTCGTTTACAGTTAGGCTGTGAGCTTCTCTCTGATTGATGCCAAAAAATGGAAATGTCAGCACAAAAAAGGATGCCTAAGGACAGTAAAATTCTTACTAAGAAACTGTGCGAGGTATATGCCTAGATGGCAGATGTCTAAAAGTATTTTAATTTAATCGATGCCTGGCAAATATCACTTAGTTCTTACCCGCACAGCTGAAAAGTTGAGAATTTCGGTGAAGGATAAACTGCAGCTGTAATCGATACCAAATCTGGCCACACGCGCGTTTAATTTTGAGGGGTTACCTCTTCTTTTTAATAAGAAACTTATTTTTTCATCAGTTATATGGACAACTTTTTCAAGCTTTGTCTATTTCATTTGTAAGTATTCCTACAGCACTTAACTTTAGTTGAAGCGATTCCATCTTGTCGAAGGGGCAAAAGCGCACTCCAGCTCTTCGAAAAACAATCACCGAGTTGCAAAACGCCGGATTATCCTACAGTACTGTTTCAACGGATCGGAGAGTCTTGGTCAATAAGTGAAAAAGACGAAAAAAAGTCCAAGTATTCGAGGGGAAAATTTCGAGGCTAATATTCGGTTCAGTCAAAAACAAACGGTGAGTGACGTATAAGAAGAGACCATGTGAAGGCAGCCCGCATGACACTAACCACCTTTTCACATGCCCCAACAAACCCACTCAGCGAACACCCCTCTCCCTCTGGACCCAACCCTTCGAAACAGCTAGTTTCCTGGGCCTACCGTTAGATGAGCTAGACGAAGACGACCGGAGATTACACTACACTGACAGGGCAAAGTTACTGATACAACAACAATATGAATCCATGAACTGGACCAACTTATAAGATGGCTAGGCCATACCATGAGAATGGACTCCACGAGAGTTCAACGAAAAATAATAACTAACTCATCTACTTGTATTACTATTAGACTTAATAGGACTATGAATAAGTTCGTGCGGTTTTTTTTCGAAATTTGAAACTTTATTGACGTAAAATGGTTACAAATTTAATATTCAAAATATTGTCCATCGCTTACTACTACTTTTTCCCATCTTTCTGGCAATTCACGGATTCCCTTTGTGAAAAATTCGGTCGGTTTTGCCGCAATCCACGAATCGATCCATTTTTTGACTTCATCGTAATTACGGAAGTGCTGGTCAGCCAGGCCATGTTGCATCGATCGGAAGAGATAGTAATCGGATGGCGCAAGGTCTGGACTATACGGCGGGTGGGGTAGGACATCCCATTTGAGCGTTTCTAAGTATGTTTTGACCACTTGTGCAACATGTGGCCGAGCATTGTCATGTTGCAAAATAACTTTGTCGTGTCTATCGGCGTATTGCGGCCGTTTTTCTCGCAGTGCTCGGCTCAAACGCATCAATTGTCGTCGGTAGACATCCCCCGTAATCGTTTCATTCGGTTTCAGTAGCTCATAATACACAACACCCAGCTGGTCCCACCAGATACACAGCATAACCTTCAGGCCATGAATATTCTGCGCCGACGTCGATGTTGAAGCATGGCCAGGGTTTCCATACGTTGCCCGACGTTTTGGATTGTCGTAATGGACCCACTTTTCATCGCCAGTCACAATTCGATGCAAAAAACCCTTTCTTTTGTGCCGTTGAAGCAGTTGTTCGCATGCCATAAAACGACGTTCAACGTCTCTTGGCTTCAATTCATACGGCACCCAATGGCCTACCTTTCGGATCATTCCCATGGCTTTTAAACGTTTGGAAATGGTTGATTGATCAACTCCCAAAGTTTTTGCAACCTCTTCTTGCGTTTGAGCCGGATCTTGATCGAGCAATTCCTCCAATTCGGTATCCATGAACTTTGGCGGCGCACCCTCGCGTTCTTCGTCTTCCAAGCCAAAATCACCACTTTTAAAGCGTGCAAACCACTTCTGGCACGTTCGCTCAGATAGAGCATGCTCACCATAAACTTCCACCAAGATACGATGACTTTCGGCTGCTTTTTTCTTCATATTAAAATAATGAAGAAGAATTCCCCGCAAAAACACATTATTTGGCACGAAATTCGACATTTTCAAGTGTGGTAAAAATATTGTTGTTTACGCTTCAAATAAAAAGCTTATACTGACGTTTGTGCCTTACGACAGTAGCTCTCCAATGAATGTTTGGAAATGTGGATCGATGGAATAATAATCAAGTTACGCCATCTGTTGTAAAACCGCACGAACTTATTCATAGTCCTATTACATATAAAAACAATCGCTACTTGCAGCGCGGTGTGGCTCAGAGACATTGCACGCTGGACAACAAGATCGTACGATCACAGCAAGTTCATCCTACAGGTACCCTCGCTGCTCAAAAATGGATCAGACTACACAGTCGCCGACCTTGACTTCAAGAAAGACTTTACGGTACGTTTTCCACCGAGAGCCGAATGGGGCAAAGGGAAGGTGATTGGAAGATACGATATTGAAATCTAAACGGACGGTTCTAAGATGAACTGTGGTGTGGGAGCTGGCTTCCATTCGGAACCGCTCAACCTACGTCAGTCAATTCGACTTCCTGACTATGCCTGCGTGTTCCAAGCAGAACCATTAGCGATCAGAGAGAGATGTAAATCACTAAAATTCTACAAGGAATTTGGTGAAGGAGTAGCTATCTTTTCAGTCAGTCAAGCAGCTATCAATGGCTAAGACTCCAACTACATTTCATCCAAACTAGTCACAGTGTAGAGAGGAACAAGAATCGCTTAGTCGGTGGCTTGGAATTACTCTGATATGGGTTCCCGGTCATAGGAACATATGAGGTATTGAGATCGCGGATGAGCCAGCAAGAAAAGGTTCGACACTAAACATAACAGAGGCGGTGGTAGTCGCCACCCCAATCAACACAATAAAAGCATCCATTGCTGCACACTATCAGGCTTTAGACGAAAGCAGGTGGAAGCAATTAACTTCATGTGTTACAACAAAAAACACATGGCCGTCGTACAAAATCCAAAGGACGAATTACTGTTAGAATGATCTCGACCTAACATTTCACGCATCACTGCAGCCCTCACAGGTCATTGAAAGCAGATTATGCAACCAGACTAAACCTCCCGTTCAATCTCATCTGCAGGAGTTGTAAAGCGGATGTGGTGAAGGAAAGTCTTTTCTACTACTTATGTGAATGTCCAGGGCTAGCTAGGGCACGACTTCGCTCTTTCGGTAAGCCTTTCTTACAGCAGAAATCTGAGATCGAAATAAAGAATTTGCTGCTACACTTGGATTTCACAAAATGGGGTGGGAAAAAACATCATCGCACGACACCAGTGGTAGTAAAACGGTGCTGGTCACTAATTAGGATTATTTCAGTAGAAACACTCAACCACTTCAACAACAACAACAACAAGATGCAGACAAAGATCAAGTTGGATTGATGAACTAGAAGACGACATGGGGAAACTCAAGGTCAACAACTGGAAGAAATCAACCAAGGATCGGGGCAAATGGAGACATTTTGTGCAGCAGGCCAAAGATCGCACAGACCTGTAGCGCCAAATTATGATGATGATGACTATTTCTAAACAATTAAACGCTTTAAAAACGATGGTTTTTAATGCTTTGAAATATTTCTCTGAGTATAAAACAGCAGGAAACGTTCCCAGAAAAAAAAGCAAGCGCGAAAGACCAGATTAGTTTGTAAGTTAGTTAGGTAGTTTGTCAAAACATGATCCCAGGAAGAGTGCTGCTGACATCCATTGAGGAATTTTTATTCACCTGGAAAAGCCAATAACGAAAAGAACAGCTGCGATTGCCAGAGGCAGACCTTCACCGTCGACTGGCATGGAAGGAACCAGCGGTAACAGCATCGCCACTACGAGGTCGAACTATGTTTGCTCGAGAGCACAGATCCTGGACTTAAAATCAGAGGCGTGCATTTATTAGATCACTGATAGTGAATGGAGGAGTTGCCTGATCTTCCATCGGGCGCGTCCCAGATGGTGGATAGGAAAGTTCCAGCATCACACGAGTGGCCTTCCCTGAGGTTCAACACTTGTGTGATGACTCAAAGTTGGCATAGAATCAGGGTGCCATCCGCGAACCAAACTGCCTAGGGAGTAGTCCCGAATAAAAACCTTCCTCGGTAATGGTCAACAGAACGAATAATACTCCAGGTGTAACCCACTAAAGTGGCAATTCACCCGCTTCGGCGGCAGGGCCATGGACTCTGGAGGCCCCAACCATTACTCAAGTCTCTCAGCTGTATTAGCGAGAGCGCATCCTGTAGAAGCCGGGAGTTGCTCAATCTCATCTTCTTCAGAGACTGAAAAACGTTTCCTAGTTTCGGAGGGCCTGAGTTGTGAGGTCACTTCGGTGGCAGCACAACCTCCGAAAAAAGCCGGGAAATCGAAGAGCGAGGCAAGAAGGGAAAGAAGAAAGCGGCGCTTGTGCGTCTATGTCTTCCAAAAGACCTCGGTCGGTGGAAGTGACACCCACGGAAGCTACCTCGCTGGGCACGGGCGCTCCCAAATTATCTCACTCTCGAGGTAAGCGAGAAGGACGGTGGCTGTATACCTCCCTGCCCTGCAGCTGCCGCTAATGGCCGAGCCACGACCCCCCAAAGTACGAGCGTGGTCTTAGCGCCAGTCAATGTGGCGGGAAAGGTTCTGCTAAGCCACGTCCTTATCGGCATCCCGACAAAAAGTCCAACACAGCTGTCTCTCCGGCGAAATTTTCGACAGTGGAGGATGGTGAGCTGGACCTTCGCCCGAGCACAACCAAGGGTGCGGCCAAGCCATCCTATAGCGAGAAGGCTGCTGGCCCACGACCTGTGGCTGTGATTGGAAAACTGGGGCCTGACCATCAGCTGACGGATGCAGAAATTAAATACTGCAAAAGTCGATTGATGTGGCAGGTTATTGCCTCCGGTCCTGAAGCCAACGCAAAGGGATATGCGAGAAAGGACGGCACCATAAGGACCACCAACTTGGAGTGGATCAGGACCGTGGCCAATAACGTGCCTCTCCATGAGGACCACTCGCTTCGTGGTCTATAGCGAGGAGAGCGTACCCTCCAGGAAGACCATCTGCTGGATTCTGGATCCAGACCTGTCTGCGGTGGATGTGCTGTCCTGCCTACGTGCCCAGAATCCGGGCATTAGCACGAGGCTTTGGCGAGTCCTTTCGCACAGCAAGAGTAGCAACCGGGAAGGAAAGAAAGGGGCTGCTCTTATGGTGCGAGTAGATGAGAGCAGTGCTGATGACATGGGCTCACGGTATGGCAACCGTTGAAGTCTCTTCTTTGGGACGGTCAGTTTCCACGTCTTTCCCAGATGATTGGCTCGGACTGTTCCTTTACCTACCATCTCTTGACACAGTTTAACTTGCAGCATTCGAAAGCCGCTACCGCACTACTAAGTAGAAGGCAAGATCTACTCAGATTTCTTCGGAGGTCGAGTAGATTTAGAGAAAGTTAAAAAGGGAATTCGAATGCAGTACACTGGTACACTGGACTTAATAATGCCTGAGTGCTGTACTTGCTAGTCTGTCCCGACAAACAAAAAAAAAAAAAGAAGATAGTAAATGCAGCAATGGGCCAAAACGGGCAGTTTTCGACCCCAAATGTAATGCCACCTCATGCGGAGCAGAATTTACCGCTGATTTGAAAGTTTCAACTAGACAATGATCCGAAGCACACTTCCCGTGTGGCAAAAAAGTTTTTCGAAGATAATTTGGATCATTTATTTGCAAAGATCAAGGCAGCTTGGGACACCATCTCTGCAAAAAGTATTTTCAATAAAATACTGATTTATACTTCTCCTTTACGGCCGTGTTTTTTATGATTTGACTATTATTTTGCTGCGTTTTTAAGTATTTTTCTTGGAGTATTTTCGAATTGTATTAACTTTTGTACATGAAATAAAAACAATTTATGTTTTTCTTAGATGAAAAGACTGATACAGATCGAAAACATTTTAAATTTATAAAATAAAACCTAATATGCAAAACATTTAATTGATTTTAGTGAAAAAAGTCTCAAATGGAGTCTCTCACTCTTAAGTATTTTTCAACGGCTGCACATTCTTTTCCAATTATCTTTAATACAAATTTCTTATTTTGCTCGCACCATTTACTCTCAAAAATGTCATAGAATTTATAAATTTCGATTTTGTTAAATGTTGTATTTGGATGTTATTGTGCAGTTCATGTCAGCTACCTTTTGACTGTTATTCAACATGTGAAATTCGCAATAAGTCAACAAATGTTGTTGTAGCAGGTCATTTGCCCTTAAAATTCATTGAACTGCATTACTGGTATATGAGCGTACACACACAGGCACACACTCCCTTCAACGCAACCTTGCGTTTCACAAGTGCTCATAGCAGTAAAGGGCAACGGCTGAGCGAACGACTAATGTTGCCTTTCACAATTTCCTTGCACTCACTAGCGAACATATGTACATACGTACATAAGTATGTATATGTATGTATCTGCGTACGCACATTTGTGCGATTTATTAATGTCACAACAGTCGCTCCGACAGCAATACCAACAATAACACAACAACAAGTTACCATTTCAGCTGCACCAACCATTTCAGCTGTGCTCACAGCTGCTACTCACAGTGCTCTGTCGATTTTGGCGACGCAACGGCAAACAGTACTCCAGCCGAACGTCAACAATGCTTAGCGTACAGGGCGAATAACAGCTGATGAAGGAGCAATGGCTGGCAAAAAACGGCAACAACATCATCCGAGCTCAAGTAACAAGCAACGGCTTGAGTGACGACAACAATAACAAAAACAAAACGATGACAAAAATACTAGCAAACCTAATATTGCAGCAATGAGTGCGCGTGCATGTGTTTGTAGGTATGTGTTCATTGAACATGTTGCCGATGTCAGCTTCCGAATGGATGTTGCTGTTGTGGTGGGGTAAACTGCTGTAAACCAAGGCAATTGCAATTTTAAATAACGCTTCAGATGTTGGTAAACAGCTGGGAGATTGGTTGGCAGTGTGTGATTGGAGAGGCAGAAGATAAAATTTCATTTTAAGTCATTAAACTCAACATTTGCCTAACATTTGTCAAATTTTCCCCATTTCGAATCAATTCGGTACTTGACATGAGATGATTTAGTGTAAATGGGGTTATGAAAAATACTAGTAATAAGTTTTTAGTCCCTTGTTTTACTTTTCTAATCACTTTTTCTACTTTTATTACAGGTAAGCAGCTGAACCCCGGCGCTCTTCATAAAATATAACTTTATGGGTAAGCATAGCACACAAATTCGATTTTTGAAATTCGGTTTTGAGCAAAACTGATTACGGCTCGCAATCCTTGGAACAGACTGCTACGAGAGTTAGCTGAGCCGGTATACCGTTTGCTAGTGATATTTTAAATCAAAAGGGCTAATCACACTGATTTTTGAGAATTTAATTCGCTCGCTGTCTTGTGCATTTTCTCTATTGCACGCCTACTTCAATTTTTTTTTTTTATGAAAGAAAACACTTAACATCGTCAGCAGAAAAAAATGCCAAAAATCAAGGCGACGTTAGAACCACTTGTACTTCCATTAAATTTAAATTCAATGTTCTATATAATTGAATACCCGAAAATTTTCGAAAAATTCTGAATAAAAAGTTCAAAGTTTTGATGAAAATTTGCTGAATTTCTACAAAGTTTTAAACTTTGTTTTATATGGTTTTTGTTGTAGTATAAACTATATTTTTATAAAAAACTATATATATATATATTTATAAAAAAATAGCTTAAATTACAAAATAAAATAATAAAAATAAGTTACAAAACAAAAATGGTGTACACTTTCTCTTGACGCTGACGGTATTTTTTATCCCAAGAAATTAAAAAAAAACATTGCGAAAATGTTAAAAAGAACCCAGGATATTTCCCTTTAAAAAACTATAGCAAAATTTTCAATTTCAAATAAATCTCAAAATTATGAATTATTGAAGTGAAACCTCTTAGGCGTCAATAGACGAGCAAAAATGGAGAGTCAAATTTCAAGGCCATGCAACGTTTTGTGCATTTTCGTTCCGCGAGAGAGAAAAAAGATGTAACGTAGAGGAAAAGGAGAGAGAGAGGCTATTTGTCCTAAGTTTTTCCTTGTGGTTGCTAATTTCTAGTGCAAAATAACAGTGCCTACTTTTTGCTTGCTAATTTCTAGTGCAAAATAACAGTGCCTACTTTTTGGCGCTTGATTGTTGGTGCAAACTTGTAGGAAATATATTTTTTGTCCCTACTTTTTGGCGTTACATTTCCTTGGTGCCTACTCTTTGGAGTGTTTTTGGTCCGCATTTTTTGTCGTTTTTTGTTTTGTGCCTACTTTTGCCGCTTATTTCCGTTTCCTGGCTAGTGCTTGTGCGTACTATAAAGTGCTATCCATTCCGGCGTCAGATTTATTGGTATTGCCTTGCGGTAATTTGTGCCGTTGCTGCGGTCTTCGAATCTTTGCGTTTGTGCGGGTGATAAACGCTTGGAGTAGTGCGCGTTGTTGCCACGGTTTGTGTCCGGCGTTTACCTACACCGGTCGACCCTTCTCCGTTTGTTGTAAATTTTGTCTATTTGTATTCTCTGCAAATGCTGTGAATTTATTTAGATATATATTCTTTCTCTCTCTCTCTCTTATTCTTTCTCGGGTCTCTCCCTCTTTTTTTATCTGCCTTGAAAGTTTCACTTCTGTTATGTGTGCTACGCTACATGCACTTTTTTGTAAAGTCTTTCAATTTACTGCTTTTTATACAAAAACCTACAAGTGAATAAATCTTTTAGAGAATTCGACATGGAATCACTCGTTGACCAATAAGACTACCAGAAAGTACAGTTTATCTTTATTTATATGCGTCTAACTCTCGTTTGCCTCTTAAAATTTGCTTGTAAATCACTAAATGCTCAAGGTTTGCGCTTAAAAAATTTGGCGAATTCAGATAACTTGAAAATTCGAATATAATTTTTTTGTGTATTTCCGAAATTTGGTTTTCATGTTGTCGCCGCAGCTTAGTAAGAACGAGTTCACACAGGGAAACTTTCTTTCTCTTTTGGTGTCGTCCGCGTCGTTCACGCAGCGGAACTCCGTTGCTTGCAGTTCCTTTCGTTTTTAGTCTAGAGCCAACAACAACATTGAGAAGAATCAAAACACAAATCGAGCTGTCTGTCACGAGTAAGCCATTGCCCCTCTCCTTTCCTCATTTCCCCCCTTTTTCACAAGTAACCATGATGAACAATTTTGTAACGGTGTGGCCAATAGCAGACAGCGAATTTAAAAGAATCCGCCGATGGGCTGACGTAGCAGGGGTAATGAATCGGTTTGTTTACGAAAAAAACTAAGAGTGTGTTAGTGATATACAGTTGCCAGGACGTACAAGGTCCCGACGTGGAACCTCCCGGAGCTAGGCAACAACGAACTACTTCTCAAAGATCATGCAAGGTATCTCGGAGTAATACTAGACAGTAAATTGCTGTGGAAGCGCAATGTTGAGGAAAGGGGGAAAAAGGCCAGTAACGCGTTGTACGTATGTAAAAGAACGCTGGGCGTTACTTGGGGTCTATCACCCTATCTGATGCATTGGTGCTACACGGCAGTAGTTATACCCATATTGCCAGCTGCTCTGTGCATAACAGGAGCGATGAAAACCACTCCAACGGCGGCGCTAGAAATGATACTCAACATTCCACCTCTTGACCTTATGACGGAAAATCTGGCAGCGAAATCCGCGAGAAGGTTAGTTGCTGCTGGGGTATTCACCTGCACAACCTTCGGACACAGCTCAATAGGAAAGTGGAGCTCCGGTTGCACAGACTACAGCACTCCGTACTTTAATTGGGCGAGAAGCTCTCGCACCACAATTGAAGAGGAGGGATGGCACAAAGGCATGAAGCCTGGCCGGCTCTAAAACTTCAGATGGAGTGGGAGCGGGTATTTACTGCTCAAAACTAGAGATAAGGTAACCTATAAAGTTGCCGGGCCACAGCAGTATTTTCCAAGCGGAAGTTTTTGCTGTGGGGAAAGCCGCGGAGCTAGCCTACACTAGAACAAGAAAGAACTCAATAGTTATAATATACGTGGACAGTCAAGCAGCAGTAAAAGCAATAAGCTCATATTGTATTAAGTCCAAAAATGTCCAACGGAGCAGGGAGGATATAGAAAGGCTAGCCGCAAACAGTAGGCTGCATATCTATTGGGTACCTGGTCACAAAGGCATTATGGGTAACGAAATAGAAGATGAGATAGTAAAAAGTGTTGTTAGACTACCTTTTGAACAAGAGATCGACACACCAAAACCGCTAAATAGTATATACAGCGAAATGGGCGACTACATGAAAAGGTGAGTGGAAGCAAGGTGGATTAATCTGACCACATGCCAAACAGCAAAAGTTATGTGTAGAATTACCGACAAAAAAGTGACTCAACTCGTACTTACGCGCTCGCGAAAGGACTGCAGAACTACTATAGCTTACGTGGACAAATGCAGGAAATGCAGAGAGGATGTTGAGGAAACTTTAGAACACCTTCTGTGCGTTTGTCCGGCATTATCAAAAACGCGTTTAAAATCCTTGGGAGCCCAATTGTTTGAGGGTCTGGCATGATATCTACTTTAGTTATTCATAGAGGTCGGTCTCCATCTGGTATGGCTAGGGACCAAAAGGTCTATGCGTGGCTTGTTGCCAACCAGGCTAATCTAACCTAACTTCACATCGTTGCCGTCTGAACAACGAATGATTGGACGAGTGTGTGAATGCATGTGGAATGATCGTGCAGAAGGCGGTACAACCGAAATTCCCCCCACAATTTAGTTTTTCACCAAAGTTATTGGTCAAAACTGGTCATATGTATATAAAAGAAATATAATATAAAATAAATTGTCCTGCAAATTAATTTGTGCTTCGGGGAACTCTGATTATTTTATGCCTGTTTTCGTAAATATTTTTTGAAAAATAATAAAGTAATCATTAGTTGCACACACAGCTTGAATCGCAAACTAATAATTATTTTATTTTATTTTATTTTTAAAGTTAATTTTTACTTTTTTTTCCACTTACAATGAAATAGCAAGATAATTTAATAGCAACTTACTAATGGATAGCAACTTAAAACTAAATATTCAATCTCTATGACTTTTACTTACGAAAACATTTCTACTCAGGTGTTTTGCTCACAGCTAATAACTTTTTTGCCAATAGCACGCTTTTGTATAGTCCTTCGGTAAGTGACTTACAAAGAGCAGTTCACTACCATCAACAATCTGCCTCTTGAAAATACATAAGTCGGTACCTACGTGCGATCTCTCCTTGGTGTTTATGCCGCCAACTGATTTAAGAATTTAAAGAATTAATTTAATAAAGAATTTTCAAATTTAAGAATACTCAAAAAAAAACGCTTACAATTCACTAGAAACAATTAATATGTCATAATAGGGTGGCTCGAAATATTTATATTGGCGTGTCTTCTAAAATGCAATATTGTGGATCAGAAACACCAGGTTCGAAAATCAGCTACACATTTAGACCCAATCTAAAAGGTACGCGAAAGGCTATTATTTCACTCGTAAAATACACAGCAGAAATGGGTATTCAACATCTGATCTATTATGAATTTTATAAGGGAAAGAGAAACCGCCATTATGAGGGCTCATGGAATTGATACAAAAAGTCAGTCATAAGTAGTGAGAGTTTCCGGTCACCCTAACGTGTATATGTATGCATGTATGTTTCATGTACATATGTATGTACATGTACTTGGTTGACCCCACCTTCTCACAAGCGCTTACAATCTTCAATCGCACACATGGGGCATTTAAGAATCAATTGTTCACTTTTGAACACAAATAAAAATACCCCAGGGAAGTAAGTGGAATAAAGTGGATGCAAAAACAGAAAAAAAACCTTTAATTGAGATAAATTTAAAAACTTCCCCGTAGATGTAGACAACTACAGCAACAGCCATGATGCACGGTTTTGAGATGCTCCCCTCCAGCAGGCACGTGCCACGTCGCTCATTCCCTCAACACCTCATAGAATTTCCATTAGATTTCACCAATATCCGGCAGAGCGTATCCCATATGCCACACTCGGATGCGCTTCAATGTACGCACACACATCGACAGAGAGGACACTCCTGTAGCAAATCGAAAGAGAACAAAAAACAAAAAAAAACGTAAAATTGAAAACAAATGCACTGAGAGTAACAACAACAGTAGCAGCCGCAGCGGTAGCGGTAGTGTCAGTTTTAGCAGCAATGCACGCGTGATTAAGTGATTTCGATAATTCATTCATACGCACCGATGTGCTTGGGTGCGCCTGCGCCAAATGTACGTGAATGATCCGGCGGGTGACTGAGTGAATGGCTGCGCGGAGGCTAGATAACAGACATACAGAGAGTTTGCGTGTTTTTATGTGACGCAGCTAAACAAAAATAGTATGACGAGCAGAGGAAATTGTGTTGGTGCGAAGGTGTGAAAAAATGCCGTTACCCCGGCAGAGGCAATAGCAACGAAAAGAAAGTCGATTACTGCAGACCGACACTATCTCAGTCAGCCTGCCAGCCTGTCAGCCTGTCCGCTTGCAGGCGACAAGGAAGACACTTCAGGAAAATGCAATCCACACGATTGAATGCGCTGTCGACGAGGCGAATCGAAAGCAAAAAAAAAACAATAAACCAACACCAACAACAAATAAAAAGTAAAAATTACAATGTGAATGGCGAAGCATGCAATTGAAAAATGTTAGGAGTGGAGGCGCGCTGTGATATATTCACAGGGCGCAGCTTAGTTATTTCTATAGCTCATCTACCCATCACTCGCGTCTCCCGCGTCACCAAAACCAAAACAACCCAGAAAACGAAAATATCACTGCGCACCCATATTTAATGCTCTATTCCCTATTTTTTCCATTTTGGTTGCTGTTGAAATTGCTTTTGCTTTTCTGCTTGTTTTTGTTTTTGTTTTCATGTACACATTGCGTTTGTTGTTGTTGCTGTTGTTTGGTGCTGCTATGTTGTCGATTAGTGTGGCGTTAGAATTTATGGCGCCCCTTCGCATATGACATGTGGTGAATGCAAAGGGATTTCTATGCATGCGACGAGGCATTTGCATGTGTGTGACTGTGTGTGTGTGTGAGTTAGTCGAGTCAGTGCACTGAATTTTCCTGCTGTAGCATAAGTTTTTATGAGCACATTTTCCCCTCATTTGTTTGTTATGTTCGCTGCATTAAAAGTTGGAGAGATTGGTTTTGTTGTTATTGCTGCTGGTGAAGCTTTTGTTTTTGCCTGCAGTCTGTTTAGTAGTAAATAAAACAAAATGTGTGCGCTCCAAATCACAGCGTTTAATCGCTAAATGAGTTTAGAGCGGATCATTTTGAAACAAAAACAGAACAAAAAAACAAAAATTCAATTCAATTTTGTATCAAAACGTTTTGAAGTAATTTATGGTAAGTGAAAATTTTGCAATACATAAAATTATTAAAATTAAATTATAGTTTGGGCTAAGCCTCATAAACCTTAGATATATTGAAGACATATAAAACCAGTTTTTATTTTGTGGCTAGCGGCTATCATTTTCTGTTAAAATTAGTCTGTAAAGAATACTGCGCCGATGCCTGGAAAAGTTATATTATTGCCAAATGTTACAAATAAATTTAAAAACTTCAAATTTACATTGGCTACTGAACCGGAAATCTTAATTAAAATAGGACTACAAAGCTTTATTATACAATTCCAATATGGTTGGATGTTGTACAGCTGTCGGACATTACTAACATCGATAACATATAATACAAAGAGTGCAAGGATGATATATTACCAGGTTTGCTATTTAGCTATGTGAGGGAGGGGAAAAAAATGTGAGGGGAACTTTAGCTGCTACGTCTCTTCGGAGATACTGGAGCCGAATTCTGCGCGATCATACGCAGTCGTTGATCAGATAGCAACGAAGCAACATGAGTCTGCATTAAGTAGCATTAAGTCTGTGTTCATTTTTTTCGTACATCACTAACACAATCTTATCGCCAGCCGTAATTCGCACGATAATTTCACACATATTCACACACTCGTCCAATCAGTCGTTGTTCAGATGGCAGCGAAGTGTTGTCATTGGTGATTTTTTTCGTATATCACTAAACAATCTGAGTTTTTGGAACTCGATGTACCAGCGTTTCACAGTGGCTAAATTTGCTGTTTCAGCACCAAAAGTCGAAGTAAGTTAAAGCCGCCGTAGCCGAATGGGTTGGTGCATGACTACCATTCGGGATTCAGAGAGAACGTATCTATGTTCGAATCTCGGTAAAACACCAAAATGAAGAAAAATTATTTTCTAATATCTGTCGCCTCTCGGCAGGCAATGGCAAACCTCGGAGTGTTTTTCTGCCATCAAAAAGCTCCTCAAGTAAATAAATAAATAAAAAATATCTGCCATTTAGAGTCGGCTTGAAACTGTAGGCCCCTCCATTTGTGGAACAACATCAAGACGCACACCACAAATAGAAGAGGAGCTGGGTCAAACACCCAAAACCCGAAACGGTTGTGCGCCAATTATGTAGAATAAGTTAATCAATGCACTGCCGTCTCGATAATCCACGTCTTGGGCGAGATGAATTTTTCAACTCAACGAAAACAAAACAAATAAATTTCGTAAGTGAAAACGTTATATGTAAATTTGTGCTCAAAAAAATCAAAGTTTTCGTTAAAAATTACGAATTACAGCTCATGATGATGGGAGGTGTTGCAAATACGCAAAATATAAAAGGCAACCCTCGTATGAGTTCACATGTTTCATTTTATTTCACTTTCAGCTCAATTCCACTAAATTGCATGTTATCACAGCATTAATTTATAGTTTAGATTTTATATTTCATTACTTTTTAACTTAATTTTCATTATTTTCCAAGACGTGTTAGTTGTCGCGCGCCCTTTCATTTCTTTTTCTACTCGCTTTAGGTGCATTATAATGCCTTACAATTTATTTTCCCCCATATCTCTTGAAACTTCAACTAGTTCCAGTTGCTACATTTCTTGTATTGCTTTTCAAGTCTTGGCGATTGCCCTAAACTTTTCGCTTTCCGTTTACTTTACTCAATTCTTCATTTCCTATGCCACCTCCTGTGTCATGCATTTTCTTTTATTCTTTGTCGGCTCATTCCATTGTCAGCTAAAATACTTTAGTGTGACATTTTTCTAATTCGTCCCTTTTCGTGATACATTATGACCATTTTACTCACAATTTCTATGCAAATTAGTTTGTCCTTTTTTGGTTAGTTCGACCTATGCATGATTTTATGCACCTACAATACACTTAGTAGCAAAAATATACATACAGTGTGGCTCTATATTTGGTTTTGAAATGGGAACATTGAATTTATTCGATAAACCTAAAACGAAATGTTTTCATTTTTTTTATTAATTTAAACCATCGTATTTTACGGAATGTTTTATTTAGAAGTTATCACATTTTGACGAATGCCGGACTAAAATCCAAGGATTGCGCTCCACGCTAATCAGTGTTTTTCGGGTTATTATTCATTTGATGCCAGTAATCGGCCCTCATTCCATGATTCTCCATTCTTAGCTCCAGATTTTATTTCAAGATCAAGTGACTTTGAACTAATTGTGTAATATCGTCTGTAAGATTTTTTAATCATACACTGAAATAAAATTGAAATGTAATGAAATGAAATACGCTCTCTAGAACATATGGCCTACATAAATAGATAACGAACTATTTGCATTTGGTGGTCTTTGGAGGTGTGCGGTGTGAGGCCATTTGACCGATATTTTGTTCCACACGTAATTGAGCCATACCAATATTATCATAATAAAGAGAAATGACAATAATTTCCTAAAAAAACTGTATTTTATTTAAAATCAACACCGGCCCTTGAAACTTAACCACCCTTTATGTTAGCATAAACGTTAAGTGTTTTAATTCTCCAATACACACGCGCTCTTATGCCATCACTACTCTGGCTCTCCGCATTTATTCTACACGTCTCTATTAAAATTTGAGCATCGAGAGTTGCATGAGCACTACCACTCATGGCAGAACTCTTTTGAAAGGCAATGATCTCCTATTGATTTCTGAGTAACAATAATGGCTTCGGCTATATAACGTTGGTATACAACGCACCTTGTACAGAGTGCAAAGCTGTGGTGAACATCAGACCGTTAATCGGCTCTGAAAGAAGTTGGAGGAAAGAGCTGATCTGCTTGCGTAATAAGGAATATGATAGCAGCTTTCTTTACAACAGAAACTTTGTTTGCCGCAGAAACTGCAATTGTTTGGTGATGTGCCAAAATGTCAATACAGCCTCTGCCCATGCTACTTCGCTGCTGTCTGAACAACGACTAATTACAAGAGCATAAGAGTACGAGAGAAATGAGCGGGCAGAATTCTGCTGTCAAGTTTCCCAAGCCATAGCAGCTAAAGTTACGCGCACAATTTTACTTCGGGTGGGAAAGTCCTGTAATCTATCACTCTTTTATATATCTTTGCTATTTATTTGGAAAGTTATAGTCGCTGTTGCTGTAACATTTTTTAACATTCCCCTTAACAGGGAATTCTCGGGAAGTGACAGCTTCTGGCTCTCTAACATTTGTAGCCATGTAACTGTGGAATTACAATAACACTTTGAATTGAGAACGATGGTTGCTCCTAATAACACTTTATGCAAAATATCAAACTCATCTCTCAAGCGATTTATCGATTTTTGGTTGAAGAGAAGTGACTCTATGCTTTGAGGCTTCTGTTGATCTATTGTAACCGAAAAATGAAAAAAAAAATAAAATGATTTTCCAACGCAACTAATTGAAACATTGTGTTAAGTCCCTAAAACAACTACAAAATAAAAATAATAAAATAATTCATAAAAAATTTCTTAGATGTGGATTAGGTCGCAAAATGGTCAAAATTGAAAAAATGTATTGCAATCTACTGAAAATAAACAGCCTTCCATGGTAGTGCAAAGCAGTGAAATATTCATACATTGACTTTTTTCATTAAAACATAATCGATAAATCGGAAACGAATGACCTGGTCCAAAATAACGGAACTCAAAACCGTCAACTATGAGCCAAAATGAAGTTTACATGTCGTGGATTTTCTATGTGTAATTTTAGCATCTCGATAGGGTAATTTAATTCTGATTTTTCATTCGCAAATTCCTCTTAAGGGGTTATATATACATAGTTAGAAGTCCGAAAAAAGCGAATTTTCCAGAATTTTTTCTGAGAAAACTTTTTAATTGATTAATCTAATAATTTTGTATGTTATATTTTGTTATGCTATCTTTTAACTATATTTTAAGACTTAGTATTAGTAAAATATTATTTTGGAAAGGAGCTACAGCTGATCTCCGGGAGCTCCTTTCAAAAAGACGTTTTGCGGTGACTACTACTGGGTTGCCCATATTCGACAGACCACGTGTTCTTTTTTAAATCAAAGAAAAACACAATTTTTTTAATGTTGACGATAGATAATAGTCGTTTTATTTGGTACAAGTAGATTTGTTCACTTCACTTTTTGAATATGATATCTCTCAAATGGCCGCCTTGAGCCTGTACGGTGTATTGTGCCCATTTTGCAGCATTTTCCATAGTTTTAGCTAACGTTTCGGCTGGAATAGCGGCTATTTCCTCACTGATGTTGTTCTTGAGCTCTTCTATGGTCTTTGGTTTATTAATATAAACCTTTGATTTTAAATATCCCCACAAGAAGAAGTCAGGTGGCGTTAAATCGGGCGAACGCGGTGGCCAGTCAAAATCGCCATTTTTCGACATCAAACGACGAGGAAACAATTTCTTCAAAAAATCGATTGTGGTGCGAGCTGTGTGTGGTGGAGCGCCGTCTTGTTGAAACCAGAGCTGCCTCATACGGTTTCGACGAATAATTGGCATCACAAAAGTGGTTATCATATCGCGATAACGCTCCTGATTGACAGTAACAGCTTGACTATCTTCATCTTCGAAGAAAAACGGCCCAATAATCGTTTTCGCATTAACGCCGCACCAAACAGTGACTTTTTCGTCATAAAGAGGTACCTCTTCAATTTCGTGAGGATTTTCAGTGGCGTTAATACGGTAATTCCGTCCCATTCAATAAGAAATGAGCTTCATTGTTCTTCTTCTTATTCCTTTGACTTCTTTTGTTGAATGTAAATTTCAACAATTTGGGAGCGCTTGCGTGGCGTGTACTATTCCATGGTAAAAATCTGCTTGGACTGACGCTTCCAACGCGGTATGTCATTAAGCGATCTGACGTGCCTGTCAAAAGATACAAGGTTGCCAGATGGGTCCGTCGAATATGTATATCTCTGAACTGGATCCTCTGAAATTAAAAAACCAAACAGATTTCATTAAGGTAATGTTAAATCTAGTAACTAATCGAAGGAATAAGCAAAATAAATTTTTTTGACGAAATGGCGGTTTCTCAAAAAAACAAAAAAAAAGTTCGGCCTTAAATTGTTTATAAAAAAATATTTATCGGTGAGAAAAAATCTGCGATTCATTACTAAAATATATATTTAAGAAGCTCGTGTTAAAATTTGAGACTAATCGGTTAGCGGTCTTCGAGTAATATTGGTCACCGACTTTGAAAACAACATTTTGCGAAAAACGCGTTAAAGTTTGAAAATCACTTTACGTGCACTCTGAAACGCCTTTTCAAATTTGCGTGTAACTTAGAAAATATCCACTGGAACGATATTAAATTTTCCTGTGTGTATTCTTAAATATGTGAACATTAAAAAAATAAAATAAAAAAAAAATCCATTTTTTGAAAATTATAACTGTATATAACCGCTTAAGACTGCTTTTCAAATTTTAGCTTTCCAGGCGCTCTGCTGCACTGAATGGCACTATTGATCTATAAATTTCGATAAATCGTAACCTAAAAGCGCAATACATTTCATACTGGAATAAACAATTTTTTTAATTAATTAAAAGTTTTACACAATGGAACCGCTTTTGCATTACCTTAGCAATACTTGAAAGTAAGTTGTGCGCAGAGTTTTGCTGCATAGTGTATGCATACTTGTAGTATGTATGTATGTATATTTTATATTCAATTCTTTCGACCTCAGTCACTCCACATTCGTAGATTTCCTATTTGTTGCTTTGCTTTGCGATTTTTTTTTTTGTTTAGTTGCTTGGATCCCGCTCAGCAAAGAATTTCTGGTATTTTGGCAATTTGTTTTCATGTATCCGGCTACAGACAGTCACCTGCAATCGCCGTATTTGTTGGTTTTTGTGGGGCATTTACATTCGAATTTGTAATTTTCTTTTCATTTCCTAATTTTTTTGTTGTCACACACTCGTATGCAAATGACATGTGTGTCGACCCTTTGACATCCACTTAACCGCTGTTTTGTGGTGTGTTCTTGTGGCATTCGGCCGAGCTAACCTCGCACATACATTTGTGTTATTGCAGTGTTGTTGGTCCATATATGAGCGCAATGATCTCTTGCTCTGCTAAATTTCTATCTGGACTTCCAATATCTTTTTATTTGTGGCTTAACCACAAAACCTATTGGCATTCCTGATGTTTGCGCTTGACTTTCCCCGCCCGTATGGGTGCGCCTTTTCTTTACTGCTGTTCTCTGGCTGTAGTTGCGGTGGCTTAGGGAATATTTAATTTGTATTTCCTTTCTTTTTATTTAACTGTTACATTGGCTTGCGTTCAGCGAATTGTAATTAATGACATTTTTTTTGATTGATAAGCAAACATTTTTTATATTTGCTTAAAAGGTTTGCTCATGTTTGGCTACCAGCCCCCGGTTTTGCTGAGACGCGTATTTTTTTGTTCTATTACACGCATGAAGGTGGGCTGAGTACTAAATTTTTCCAGAACGTTTTTTTCAATTTATTTTTCTTTCACCTTAGCCATTATTAATATCCCGGTTCTATGGTTTGGTTTCGATCACACTTGGCTTCATCGTTTTGATGTGCTGGCATTTGTCTAAGTCACAGTCGATCAACCTCTGCCGCTAGCGGAGGTTTGAACAAAAACGCAAATTTTATGCGCTTTCCTTATTTTCTATTCATTTCAGCAGCGGGATGATTTACTGGCAGCCTGAGGCTGTTTTGTTTACATTTCAGTGCAGCCTCGTATTCAATGTGTTTTTTATTTTCATAAGAAAATTTAAATATCGCTTTGTGCGTCTCTTAACGTCCGAATTTGCACACTTCTGTGCACATTTTTTCTTTCCTTCACTCAATCAGCTTTTTATAAAGGGTGGTTAAGTTTCAAGGGCCGGTGTTGATTTTGAATAAAATACAATTTTTTTAGGAAATTATTGTCATTTGTCTTTACTATGATAATATTGGTGTGGCTCAATTACGTACGGAACAAAATATCGGCCAAATGGCCGCCGCGGCTTCGGCGGCACACCTCCATCCGATGGTGAAATTTTCGAGGACGCTGGGGCATAATTGAGGTTCTATGCCGTTAATGTGCCGAATTATTTCATCCTTTAGCTCTTGAATTGTTGCTGGTTTATCGATGTACACCTTTTCTTTGAAATAACCCTAAAGAAAGAAGTCCAACGATGTCAAATCACATGATCTTGGCGGCCAATTGACATCGCCGCGACGTGAGATTATTCAGCCATCAAAGTTTTCGCGCAAAAGAGCCATTGTTTCGTTAGCTGTGTGACAAGTGGCACCGCCCTGTTGAAACCCCATAAAAGTTCGTTATCATCTCACGATAACGAACACTATCCACAGTAACTGCTTGACCGGCTTCATTTTGGAAAAAATACGGCCCAATGATGCCACCGGCCCATAAACCGCACCAAACAGTCACTCTTTGTGGGTGCATTGGTTTTTCGGCAATCATTCTTGGATTATCATTCGCCCAAATGCGGCAATTCTGCTTATGGACGAATCCACTGAGGTGAAAATGTGTCTCATCACTGAAGATGATTTTCTTCACGAAGTGCGTTAGTCTGAAATTGAAAAATGTCAAATGAAATGCAGAAAAAAACTTGACGTTTAGATGTGGTTCACATTCAACATCGGCCCTTGAAATGTAAACACCCTTTATACAAAATAAAAAAAATATAAAAAAAACAATGTGTCATAAATTCAGCCGCCAGTTGTTTTCTTTACGAGTATTATTATGCACATTTTTTCTCGCATTTTTTCCCACAGCAAAAAAAAAACAAAAAAAAAAAATATATACTCTCAAAGGTCATTTTATTTCGTATGCTTGGCTGCTAAATGGAAAAGTCACCACGAATAGTGCCGTTATCGGTGTTATTTTTATTGTGATAACTGCCACTGCTGTCGTCGTTCAGTCTCTGCTGCATTGCCCCAAGACGCCTACGCAGCCTTTTGTGTTCATTTTGTTATTTCTTTGTGTTGTTCGTGTGGTCATGGGAGTGTTACAGACGCCAAATTGAAATATTTCAATTCAAATTGTTCCTTTTATCTCCATGCAGCTATGTGTGTGTGTGCATGTATGATATTTTTGGTCCCCTCATTTTTTTGTTTCACATTTTTCCACGCTCTTTGATTTTTCGGTGCGAGTAATAGAATTGTTTTATCTCATTGTTGTTCATTTGCGACGCCCTCGCTGGAAAAATGCAAATTGGCATGTCGTGACTTGATGTGATGTGATGTGATGCGAATGCGGTGAGTGTATGGGTCAAGGTTTCGAAAATCTCATTATAATACGCTTTGTTATTTGAAATATTTGAGATATTTATACATCGAGGGAATCATGGGAAAATGCGAGGAAGAGAATTTCTACAATTTTATAGAATTTTTACAATTTTAAGTTTTTGAGTTAGTGAGATATATTTTTATTTTTGCTTTAGATAGAGATTTAAAAGGGAGGCGACATTGACACAATTTTCAACACTTTCTTTCTATTATTACAAAAACAAAAAGTTTTAATTGGCGCATACATTTCTGTTGGGTGTTCGGTCGAGCTCTCTCTCCTTTCTTTATTGCTTTCAAGTTCTTCTTTCTGTTATTCTATTCTTTTCTGTTCTTCTTTTCTGTTTTGGAAATCCTGAGAAGTGGGTGGGTGGGTGGATTTAGGCCACAAAAAAAAGTTCCATTGTGGTACTGCAATTAAGGTTTAACTCTGATTTAGATCAACCGGAAAAAGGACCACAGCAGTCTGTAGAACAGTTTGTTACAGGGAAACCGCTTCCTCCTCTTAAAAGCTCTTGTAGCTTCTGCATTATCTTTGGATAGGCGCACAATGCTCTGTTAGAGCTCTAATAGCTGTAGATAAATCCTACCTTTTCAGGGAGTACACGCTACGATCTCTAAGTTTTCTATCGAATTATTTGGATTGAGCGAAAATGGGACAAGTCATAGTTTCACTCCCCATCGACATATCAATGCATTATTTTCTAAGAAAAATCGCTTTACAGAATGCAATGAAGGTAACTCTTTAGTCTCTGATTTTTTTCCTTGTCCATACCGCTAGCTAGCCGCGGGTGCCTCGACAAGACTCTTCCATCGTACACATTTTTGCGCCGTCCCATGTGTTGGCGACATCTGCAAGATCGCGCAGCATCGACTTTCTTCAAGTATTCTTTGGCCGACTGCGCGCTCTGCTCCCTTGCGGCTTTCAGTTCAGTGCCATTCTCGTGATGCTATCCCGTTGTTTTCTCCACTTGTAACCTATCCATCGCCACTTTCTGCGTTTGATTTGCCATGGGATGGGATCTTCATTAGTTGATCTCCTCCGCAGCGCGTCGTTGCTTATGGTGTTCGGCCAGAATATTCTCCAGATGAGGCGGGGGTATTTGTTGACGAAAGATTGTAGCCTCTGTGTGATGGTGTTAGAGACCAGTCATGTTTCGCTTCTGTACATCAAAATTGACTTCACACATGAGCTGATTATTCGCAGTTTAGAGCGCCTGGAGATTTGTGATATTGTATGCATTCGTCCGAACTGCGCCCTTGCTTTGTTTAGCCTGTAGTTGACAACTACATCTGCTCCGCCATCTGCCGTGTTAGTGCAGCCGGGGTAGCAGAAGCTTTCGACAAATTCCACCACCCGTCAACTATTATATGTTTGCACAGGGAGTGGCCCACAAGGTACCTCAACGGTAAGGAGCTCCCACGAGCAACACAACTCTCTCTCTGACCCATAACCCTCCTGCTCCTACCCCAGTGCGGGGGCAAACCAGCAGCTCTTGGTCCCCCGCACAGTCTGCTCCGTGTGTCAGACCGTAGTTACTCGGAACTTGACAACTGTCCAATGCAATTATTCCAGCGGCTGGTGCCATTTTCGGAGGTGCTCCGGCCTGCACACCACCCGTGAGTGGACACGCGACTACGTTGCCCCCTGCTGCAGAGTTCTGCACCCGCAACCGCCCCCAGTGGCGCGGCCGCCAGTCAACATCAGGCCCCAACCAACCGAGTTACGACCATACCCCCGCGAAGCTTCACGCTATTGCAACTGAACTGCAATGGACTCACGAGTAAGATTGACGAAATAGTCGACTTCATGAGCCGGTATGGTATCAAGATAGCTGCGGTCCAGGAGACAAAACTACACGCTAGCTCCCCCCTGATTACCAGGGACGGATACAACGTGCATGGAAAGGACCGCGAGCGGGACAACGGTGGTGGCCTAGCGTTCATAGGCCACCATTCAGTGCAGTATCGTCTCATCGATGAAGGCATCGACCGCAGGGACAGCACCTTAGAATGTCCAGGTATAGCTGTCCGGTCAGGCGATTCCGAGCTCGAAATATATAATATCTATATACGCCCTGTCACCTGCTGCCCGGCAGGATATCTCCCTGATATTGGTGCGCTCATCAGGGGAGAAAACCGATTGGTAGTAGGTGACTTTAACGCGCATCACGATCTTTGGCATTCAAGCCTTCCAAATGATCGTAGGGGACAGCTATTGGCAAAGCAGATAGGCGATTCGACATTCAGCACTGTAAACGACGACGCCCTCACTAGGGTAGTGGGCAATTGCAGCAGCTCGCCTGACATCACAATTGCTAACGCAGGTCTGATAAATAGCATAACCTGGCGACCTATGCTATCGCTTGCATCAGACCACTTGCCCATTATCATCTCGATCGAGAAACCTGCCGATTTTGTTTTCTCGGTCACCGGTCATATACCAACTTTAACAAAGCTTATTGGACCAGATTCGCGGAATTTACTGAGGACATCTTCGCAGCCCTACCCATTCCCACCGATGTGCGCGCAGGCGAACTCGCATTCCGCAAGGTGATCAGAGCCGCCGCGGCTCGCTTCATACCCGCTGGACGGATCCAGGACATACGTTCCAATTTCCCAGCTGAAGCAGCTGTTCTGGCGAACGAGCGTGATCGCCTACGCCAGGCCGATTCCGGGGATCCTCGAATAAAGGACCTCAATTCGGAGATCCGGCAACTGGTAACCCAACACAAGCAGACCAAATGACCTCTGGTGTGAGCAAGCTCTGGTCCACCGTAAGGTCCCTGTCGAACCCGACGAAGCACAACGACAAGGTGGATATCACCTTCAACGGTCGTACTTCGTCGGATCCGAAGATATGCGCGAGCTACTTTAGCCGGAATTAAGGACGCACTAATCAGTTCTGTAAATCAAAGATGGACTGGTGCCAATACCTGTGAAATTGCTAGGCAAACATGGCCAAGGCTAAATTTACGTCTATCCAAGAATATTATAAAGCAGACTCCAAATTAGTACCTTAGTAGGGGCCCTCACAGGACATGGTCGCATAGGAAATCATGCAAGGAGATTAGTCGTTTACATGCATGATTTCTGTCGTAACTGCAGGAACGAGGAGGAGTTGTAAACAATTCAACACCTTTTTTGGCACATGCCCGGCTCTTGCCACAAGCAGAAATCGATATTTAAGATCCTACTTCGTAAGGAATATAACTAATTTACACACTTTAGGTATCAACAACCTTTTACGCTCGTCAAAAGCTCAGAATGGTTTAATATGGAAGGGAAATGTAGTCCAGCACTTGCGGCTCACAACGCACACATATCGTGGACTAAGTGGCATCGCTGTCTCTATGTGCGATGCGGCTGCCAAACCTACCTACCTACCTAACGCTATCGCATCCTGGTATAGAAACTTCTGCATCCGTTTATAATTTTGATTTTTCACTTTGGCCAACCAACGCTCCACAACCAAGTCCCGTTCCACGGGATCGTAATCTAGGTGCTGCTTCAACCGATTTAGGGAGTACTTAAAACTTTTTTCGTTTATCATGTTGAACTATCGATTGCAGTGAATGCATCCAACTCCTTAATGACGACCTTCTTTAGAAGGCTGTGTCAGACGCTCTTTCCCTTAACGTGGCGCACCTTACGGAGCAGTTGATCGTCTTAGCTGTATTACGGTATATCCTTTTAGCCAGTGTTTACGTTGCGCACTGAAGAAGTCTTTGTCGTTATGTAGGTGGGTACGACCGAGGCACCATTCGACGCCATTCTCCACAACTCGGTTTCTATCCGACATCTACGGGAAAAATTTTCTAAACAAAAAGGATCTTAAGCTGCGCTCCTAGAAGACTTAAAACCGTATCCCTTCTAGACGCCCATTATATCCTTAAACGCCTCTCTTTACTGTTTTATATCAGAATAAATTTCTACCAGATCAAGTTACACATTTTTGACACTTGGCGCTTACGCCTTTTATAGCGTGTTTGGCCGAGCTCTTGCTTCGATTTGTGGTGAGCGCCTTGATGTTGTTCCACAAATGGAGGGACCTACAGTTTGACGCCGCCTTCGAACTGCAGATATTTTTTATGAGTAGCTTTTTGCATGCCAAAAATACACTTGGATGCTTGTCATTGCCTGCCGAGGAGCGACCGGTATTAGATATGTCCTTTACACTACGATGATTAATAGCTTAGAAGCCCATATTCGAAGCGACCTTAACGAGATATGATAGATAATACCACCAAAAACGTTTCGCGTAACTCAAAATTCAAAATTTTCACTTAATCTTGTGACTTGTTTATACTTCTCACTCATACAGGCTATGTAATTCTCAACTACTTTAATAAGTGCTCGCACAAGTTTATTCCGTAATTGTCTTGAGTTTCACTTTCTAATAATTTAAATTATATTTGCGCTCCGCTTACCCCAACTTCTTAATATTCCAGACCACAAGTGCTCTTTACACTGTTTAACTCACCAATTACTTTCTGCCCATTTTCCGGTAGAAATTATTTTTGATTGTGAAGATTGACAATCTGCTGCAGTGGCTCACGGCCGCATAAAGTTTTAAGTTGGGCAGTAAAATAAAACAAGCGAATTTTGCAACACTTTTACGCTCCATCAACGAGGATGGTTGAGTAATTACCGCCGACGAGTTTCTCTGGCTGCAGCAGCTGCGTCCTTTCTTGGCGTTGGTGCATCTCATCTGTTTCGTTTATTGTCGCCCACGAATTCGAGATGCTCGAGAACTCTTTGGCTTTGCCTACTTTTTTGCTTTTTCTCTCAAGCGAGAGTGGCGATTGCTTTTAGTTTTTAATTGCAAAACTTTGCGCATTCATTTGGCCATTCACGCACTTCTGTTGAGTTCAACGCGCGCTCAGCTGGGAACTTTTCTGCAACGATAATTTGGGGAGTAGCATAAATTTGGGATAGCTGCTGTTTGCGTTGAAATTATGCTTGCATCCTTGATGAGTTTTTGCTTTTGAAGTGCTGCTGCTGCTGCTGTTCATATTTCGACCACTTGCTGCGTACTGCTCGGCATGCTTTTGCTGCTCTTCATTAGCTTTCACTACTCAACGACGCGTTTTCCAAATACTTTTTTCTTGCTTGAATGAGTACAAAAAATTGTTTTGGGCGGCCGCAAATTCTTCTTAGAAAGTCAACATTTTGTAGCGCACATCAAAGTGTCATTAGTGTTGTTGTCCGACAAATTTATGTGAAGTCAACAGTCAGATCGCCAAGTCAATTTCAGTTGAGGCAGCTGCAGTTGGGCCGTTTAAAAGTGGTGATTTGGTTGAATTGCGGCATGGCAATGGTTCGTCACGCTTTTTGCTTTACTTTCTTTTTCCTCTTTACTGTTATTTGCCGTGGTGGTTTATGTTTTGTGGCGTTATCTGCTTTTAAAGAAACAAATGTAATGAAGCATGAAGTCGCCAAGGCCATTTTACCCTATTCACTTTACGTTTTTGCTTTCTGCATAGCCGAACGACTTACTGTCGAAAATAATAGAGGGGAAAGCGACATTTTCTGAAGTGAGTATTTGCCAATGTTTTACTGAAAAGCTGCCAAAAATACATTGGTGATGTTTTGTCTACGCCTGCTGAAAGACGACCGCTGTTAGAGAAAAGTTTCTATATTTCGATATATCAACCAAAGTGGCCATGGAATCGGAACAAACCGAATGGTGGTCGTGCACGAACAGAATAGGTTACGGCAGTCGCCAAGCTTTTCTCAATCAGACGCCTTTTGCATTTTGATCCCCTTGAGGAAAACGAAATTATACAGTTCGAAACGATGTTTTCGTTTCGACGTACTAAAATCTTGTTATTTATCGAAAGGAGCTCCATTTATTCATGTGCTATTTCGAAAACCCTTTGGCCCCAGCACAATATATGGAGGACTCAGAAAGTCCTTTGGAGGACTACTCGTCATTCAATTTCCAATCTTGTAGCTGTGTTTGCCGGTCACTGGATGATTGGCACAAAAGCGGGGAAAATAGGGTCACCATTTAACCCCCATTGCAGAAGCTGTGGACACCTTTCAAAGAAGGAGACTGTAGAGCACTTTCTCTGCAAATATCTGGGTTTGACAGCTAGACGTCTAACGTCACTGGGTGCTCCTTTCTTCGCCAACTTGTGGCAGTACGCCAACCTAAATCGCATCAATCTGCTCCATTACCTCAACAGCTCTGGCTGGTTGTAGATATCCGCCTGTTGGAGGTCTCATAATGGGAACAAAATGGCGCTTCAGTGCTACTTGAGGAGTGCCAGACCGGCACTTCAACCATTTCACCTACCTATCAGAATCTCATCAGACTGAGGTAAGTAGGAAATAGCATTCAGCCTACACTCCAGTCGTTGTACTGCTTTCGTTTTTCTTTTAATCTACAAATTTTAAGCTCATTTGTTGTGCAGGACAGACGCACAAAAATGTCTCATCTTCCTCATCCGAGTAATATTCGGATGTTTGTACTACGAAAAGTCGTCAGTACTTTCTGCGATTGACTCGCTCCTTTACTCCCAGTAACCAATTTGCGCACGGAGGCTTGGATAAACGAAGGTGGGAGCATTAAAAGTGGTTGCTTGTCACAGAAGCTAAGTTTTCCTGATCAAAATATTAAATGTCCCTTTCTCAGGTAGTACAGACGATGCCGTACGTAGGTAGTGGCAGGTCGTCGACATCAAAAACTGATGAAAACATCAACAAAGTGAAAGAAAAGTTGTTCAAAATCATCAGAAAGCAGGCAAAGAACTTGAACATTGCTTATGGAGCCGTTCAGGATAGAGTAGTTAATGACTTGGGCTTGAGCCGTGTTGCTACAAAAACCCAAAGGACCTGAATTTCATGCAAATAGAAACCGAGTTCATGCCACCAAAGATTTTCAAGGCTGAATTCGACCCAACATTCATTAAAAGCATCATTACTGGGCTTATGAGTACGCAACGCAATCCAGACATTAGGCGAGTGAGTGGAGAGCTCCGAATGAACTAAATCAAAAAACCACTTCGTTTTCAGACAAAAAAACTAGGGTCTGTCAGACTCACGCACGGTAGAAGTGAAACTTCTAAGTTGGTTGTTCCATGCATGGGAGCCCCGGTTTAGATCTCTCCCCCCTCTCTCGTGTTAAATTCAGGTTTTCATATTTTTTTTTCTATATCACTCCACATAAATTTGTACTATTTATTTTTGTCCTTATTAGCTTCAAATTTGACACTTGGGTGCAGTGTTGCACTTGACGCTGACATTTCTTTGCACTTCCAATGGTATTTTTTGCCTACTTTTGGCGCGTTAATCAATTTGCTTTGATCACCGAAACGGTTGAAATGTCATTTTACAACCTTCTATTTCAACTATCGTCACTCGTTTGGCAAACGCACTCATTGTATCGCTTCGTCTCCTCCATACCTACCATCTATTTACTTCACAGCAGTTTCTTATTGCTTTCCCGCTTACACACATTCAATCGGCGCTTTATCTGATACTCACACACAGCACTCATTTGCACGGGCTATGGCTATCTATAATAGCCGTTGTCGGTTGTCGATTGTCGGTTGCCTGCATGTCGCCAGTCTACTTCAATGCTTACTTGTGTGCTATATACATTTCGTTCAGCGCTTGCGATGCGAGAGAGCGACAGAGAGAGCGAATAGGCGAGAGTGGGAAGGAGCAGCTGCTCCTTGGCCCCGCCCATTTGACGGATTTCGGTAACGCTCCGAACTTACCGTTTCACTCGCCTATTTTCAATCTGCCTTGGGGCCCCCGACGCGCCTAAAGAAGTTTCACTTCAAAAAGAAAGCGATGCTCACGGTTTTTATGGATTACATCGGCATTCTACCAAGATCGAAAAGTTGGGCGGTAGGGTTGGAGGAGGAGTATTCTGCAAAGAGCTCCCCTTTAAACTCAAATTCAGGTTATGGGGTCACTGCAGCGTGCTCCAAGGAGAGGTGGTCGCTATCAAAGAAGCAGCTGATTGGCTACTTACTTACGTAATAACTGTTAAGATAGTAATCTGGGTACCTGGACATAAGCATAATTTGGGTACCTGATCACAGTGACATTGCTGGAACTTGCGAAGCCGACGAGCTCGCTAGACAAGATACGTGTGAGGTAGTGTGCTCGCAAAAGTAGAGAATCGGTATCTTCTTGAGAACCTGCGCTCTACTCCTGGAAGGATGGGCTTTGCACCAACTCAGCGAGCGCTGGGAAAGTTCACGAACGTGTAAGATCGCGAAAACCTTCTGGTCACATTTGGATCAGAGGCGCTCGAGAGATATTTTGAGGATGATAAAATCTCAGCTATCAAATTTTGTGGGCATCCTCACGGCGCATAAATGCCGTGAGACTCGGAATTACTTTTAGTGATTTTTGCGGCAGCTGTATGTAGGATTAAGTGGAATCATCTCAGCACCTGCTCCTTAACTGCAAATTAGTCGCCGTTCATAGTCCACAAATACTCAACCTCCCACCCCTCTCCTATTGTTTTCCTTCACCTCTTTTTTCCCCCTTAAATTGGTATCACAAAGGATGAACCAAACTTCTTTTGTCCAAGGGGGGCCACTTTCTGGGCAACCATTACAACCTAACCTAACCTAACAAGATCAAAGCGAATACCATCCAACAGCCAAAGAATTCAACTGATAAAGGGTGTTTTTTTAGAGGTTAGGTTTTCAAGATGAAATAAAACGTATATAATTTAATGTTATGGCCAAGAATTTAGCTTTATTATAAAGATAAGGGTTTGCCATTATGTTTTAAAAATGATTTCGGGCAAGTGGCCGCCGCGGCTGGCTCGAATAAATTCCAGCCGAGAGGCCCAATTTTCGACCACTTTTTGCAGCAATTGGGGCCATATGTCAGCAATAACGCGCGAATATTCTCTTCCAAGACATCAATCGTCTCGGGCTTATCTGCGTAGACAAGCGACTTCACATAGCCCCACAAGAAATAGTCCAGCGGTGTTATATCGCACGATCTTGGAGGCCACGCCACAGGTCCACGGCGCGAGATAATGCGCTCACCAAAAGTTTCCATCAATAAATCGATTGTTGCGTTGGCTGTATGGCATGTAGCGCCGTCTTGTTGGAACCAAAGGTCGTCCACATCAACATCGTCCAATTCAGGCACGAAAAAGTCATTAATCATGGCTCTATAGCGCTCTCCATTGACTGTAACATTATGGCCGGCTTCATTTTTAAAGAAATATGGACCAATGATTCCCTCTGCTCATAGAGCACACCAAACAGTGACTTTTTGAGGATGTAACGGCGTCTCAGCAATGGCTTGTGGATTATGTTCACTCCAAATGCGACAATTCTTATTGACATATCCATTCAACCAAGAGTGAGCTTCATCGCTGAACAAAATTTTCTTGTGAAAATCGGGATCGGTGGCCATCTAGTTTTGGGCCCAAATTTTCACGATTTGCAAACGTTGTTCAGGTGTAAGTCTATTCATTATGAAATGGCAAACCAAACTGAGCATAAATCAAATGACAGCTGTCAAAAAGACCATCTACGAAAAAAGTAGTGCCAACTTGAAAACCTAACCTCTAAAAAAAACACGCTTTATAACTCCTTGCGTTTTTTTTTCTGTTTGATTCAGTCGAAAAACCATTACGGGGAACGCGTTTTAACAGGCGAGACAGCCGAAAAGAAGTAATGGAAAAATCGAAAATCCAAATCCCAATACTGAAAATAGGGTTCCAGAAATGTTGTACGAGAGCTGGATCAGACGCTGGCGCAAGTGCGTTGCAGTTGATGGTAATTACTTTAAAGACTTATCATCTTTTGAGGAAGTTTGAATTTTCTGAATATATTCCGAGAACTTTTTGATCAAGGTGATGCCGGGAATGTCTTCAGTGGAAAATATTTGCAATGAGATAAGACGTCAACATAGACATTAGGTTGTTAGGTATAAACAGTACCTGGTTTGTGTATAAGGAAGCTTGCGCATTACAAAATGAAAGGGTTCCCTGTCTGGCCACCTCATTGGCCCAGCAGTTTCCCTCTATGCCGCTGTGACCGGGAACCCAAATTAGCCTAATATTTAAGTATTCCAATGCAATCGAGAGGGAAGTCAGGCATTCCCTAACTAATTTCGAACGCACAAACAGCGAGCCCAAGGCCCTAATTGCCCTTTGGCTGACGGAGTAGATGTTTACCTCCTCTACTGGAATTACAGAAGCGAGCAGCCAATCCACAGCTTCCCTTAATACGGCCCTTCTGCTTGGACAACACTACAGTGATCGGGAAGCCTAAATTTGAGCTTAATGGGGAGCTCCTTGCAGAACACTCCCTCGCTAGGCGCGAGCGGAACTTTTTCCATTCATATTCCTTGAAGGTAAGAGTGGACGGGGTGCAATATTTGGAAATAGGGCATGGCAAAAATGTTTACGGATGGCTCGAAGTTGGACGGAGGAGTTGGTAGGGGAGTATTTTACAAGGAGCTCCCCATCAAGCTCAAATTTAGGCTTTTGCCGCATCGCACAATACTTTTGCATGCTTTTGTGCGCAAATATTTAATGATTGTTTTTTTCCATAAAAAAAAAAAATAGATCCAAATTTACGTACTTCATTTGCGTGCTATTTGCCTACTCAAATCTGATGACTCATTTTCACACTGTCTCGCAATCCACTATCTTACATTTACTTCCAAACTCTATTGCTATTGCTTTCCTTATTCTTGTTTTTTCTTCCGCCAATCAAACTTGATTTTTGCATCCACGTCCACTTTCCCTATTTCATCAAAAAGGTTTTTCCTCCAATCAATACGCATCAACGACATTTTAGCCTCAATTAGGCAATTATTCTTCTCACACATTCTTTGAAGCAGCAAGCCTCATTATTTTTTTATTTATTTTTTCTGGCCTCCCCTGCCTACGGTTTACTGCTTCCTTCTTTTTCTTCTTGACTCTCATTCATGACTTTCTTGATTGCTGTTTATGCATTTACGGACTTTTGCGCCTACATACATACATACATACATACATACATACATACACACAAATTCTTCTGAAGACTAGTTGGCAATATTTTTTGTTGTTGTTTGTTGGTTTTCACAATTAAGTTCATCTCTTTCCGTTCATGGTGACCATAGGAAGTGGTCAAGCGGAATACTTTTTGTTATCATTTTCCGAAAAAATAAATAAATAAATAAATTTAGAAAACCGCCTTAAAAGTTTTCATTTTACTATTCCGCACTCAGACGAATTTTGCTTCTAAGGAGATACGTTTGTACTATGAATTTGCTGGCGAGGTGGGGAAGAAAGGAATCGCCACCAAGTGACAATGCGATTTGACCCCATCAGATTTCTTGCAATATTTCCTGAAGTCGTAGCTCTATGAAATTCTAACTATAAAATTATAGTAGGTCGCAAACGACCGATGCCCCAAAGTGCACATAAGCCAAGTCATCGCTTAAATGCGGAAGTTGGTCGGAGTTAGCGAAAATTTTACCTCACGGATCTGTGGTCTGGTGGACATTTGAACGATGTTATATTCCATACATCATTGGAACTTATTAAAAAGAAAAAATATCGGACATTCTTTGTTGCAAGAAAATGCATTAGACCGCCAGCAAAAAACTTGTCAAAAATCAATGCACTTTTCGAGCCACCTGAAGCTTACACTTTATTGTATCAAGTTTAAAGGGCGCTAAAACTGCATACTCGAAATTACAAAAAAAAAAAAATCAAGTTAAAATGTGTGAAGTTGTGATGACAATTTCTTAAATTTTTTTTCACTTTGCACTACATTTGGACTTGGATTTATAGGAATTTTGTAGGAGAAGGAACAGTGTTTTAGTAAAAAAAATATTTAAATTAAGTGAAATACAAATAAATTGTCCAAACCTTTCAGTAAGTCCTTGTGCTATAGTTGATTAACGCATGGGACTACCGGAGAAGAAAAGGTTACTTCAGAGATTTCAATAATCGATGTTGGTTCTGACGCAAATACCTAAATCAAGGCGAATTTATTAGAGGTGGTATCAGTAAATCAGCTGATTTGTTTTTTTTCTTTCGCCGTGTCCATGTGGCTGTCAACACAGAATGAAACAAGGCGAATTCATTCTTTGCTTTCCACTTTTCCAATACTTTGACGTGACAATCAAACGTACAAAACAATTTTGCGGGTCTAATAGCATCACCTTTAATGAATGCGCCTTAACGCAGAAGATCCAATGCCTCTGGACGTTGAGGAGCCTCTCTTAACATCTCAGCCAGAGGAGAATACCACTAGAGCTAAGAAACTGCGGAAACTGGAAAAGAAGAGGCATACGTTCTGTCGCTCTAGAGGTGCAGGTGATGCTAAATGGCTAGTTTTACTTTCGATTAGCTAAAAACTAAGAAAAAGAAGGTGGAATTCGGAACCAACTGATTAAAAAGGCCATACTGGATCAATAGGATAAGAGGCCAAAACAATTTTTGCTGAAATCCGCCAGTCTTGTGTGCTGTATCTCGAATAAGTCGTGAGAATACGCCTAGTTCTTGCAGACTACCACGCCGTGACCCTTGTGGCAACTGTGTGCTCGACAGCTTACAGAGATGATTCAGTACCGAGCTCACTGTAGCTCAGTGGAGGCTCTTAGTAGGCGGAAGCACTCCATAAGCCAGATTCTTCAAAGATCTACTGTAGTTTGGAAAGTCTTAATCTGTATATAATTGGCGCTTGCACCCTTTTTTGGTGCTATGCCGGGTTCCTCCTGCTGTTTGTGCTATTAAGCTACATTTTCTACTACGTTTTGGTTAGATAAAGATAATGTTGTAAACAAAAAGCTTCAACTCCTGGTCTTTGCTAAAATTTGTGACAGGAAATTGAGCCTAAAAGCAAATGGTTAAAATAGGAGTAATGATTTCTCGTGCGATAGCTGTACTTTGCACATTTCAGTGAAAGAAAAAGTTAGGAGTGCGGATTCTCTGTTGTTGTTGTTGTAGCAGCTTACTAAGCCCTATCTGCGCGATGTAGTCACCTGTCGTCTTCGTCTAACTCATCTGACGGTAGACCCAGGGAGCATGATGTTTCGACAGGTTGGGTCCAAAGAGAGAGGGGTGTTAGGTGAGTGGGTTTGATGGGGCATGGGAGTAGGTGGTTTTTGTTTTTGTCGGGACAGACTAGCAAGTATACCACTCAGACACAATTAAGTCCATTGTACTGCACTCCCTTTTTAATTTTCTTTAAATCTACTCGACCTCCGAAGAAATCTGAATAGATCTTGTGGTGCCAAGGAGCCAAAGTGGTCGTTTTTTAGCACATCAATGCCAAAGACCTCAAGCCTGATTCGAGCGAAGGCCGGGTAGACGCACAAAGTGGTCAAGTGGTCAAGTGGTCCACCGTCTCATCCTCCTCTCCACATGCTGGGCAGAGGACATTGTCTAGGAGGCTCATCTTTTCCATGTGCTTTGCCCATAGAAAGTGGCCCCTCATCACTTCAACCAGCCTCCTACAATCCCCTCTGCTTAATGACAGAAGGATTTGCGACAGTCGGACGGATATGACAGGCAACATCAGTTAAGTCAATCTGCAGCCTCTCTCCGACTGCCAAGCTCGCTTAGGGTTGTAGTAACCCATTTAGTAACCGTGGCTTTGATGGCTGCAGAAGGGAGTGCCAGAACGGGCTCTGAGCCAAAGAAGTTGGCCTCAGAGCCCATCCCAGCTAAGGAGTCAGAGGTCTCGTTAGCCAAAGACTCTAGATAGTTAGTGTCGTGCGGTGTGCCTTCACTTGTTGGGCCAATTGGCCCAAAGTTATGCGGGTCTCGCGAGGCAGCTGAAGCTCTTCGACTACTATAGGTGATGGTTGGACTCCGATAACGGAATTCACCGGATGGGAGTTTAGGAAGGTGGTAAAGGTCTCCCGACGAATGTCGTTTAATGTGTGTCTGTATTTTGTCCGGTTCAGTAGTTGTAATTGTATTTTGTCCTAGATCGCGTCAGTGTAGTTAAAGGGATATCTCGTGACGTGCCTAGGAGGTGGCTCAGGCTCAAGCAAGTGTTTGTAGGGGTGATACCTACGGTAGCAGCTTCTCTGTCTATTACATAGATTTTTGTTGGGTATTTAGCCGAGCTCCTCCTCCTTTTTGTGGTGTGCGTCTTGGATGTTGTTCCACATATAAATGAAGCTACAGTTTCAAGGCTCCTTCGAACGGCAGACTTTATTTTTATGAAGAGATTTTCATGGTAGAAATACACCCGTAGGTTTTTGCCATTGCCTGTTGATGCGTGACGGCTATTAGAAACAACTTTTTCTATCAAGTGATGTTTCGCGCGTGGAATTTGGAACTCATTACACTACCGAATGGTAGTCATACACCAACCCATTCGGCTACAGCGGCCACTTGTCGGTTCTACGTAATCGGAACGACCCGTATTTACATATATCCGGTCAAGGACTGTCACTTCAGCAGCATTGCCCGTATATGTATGGGGAATCTGTATGCAGCTACAACAATAACAACACAAACGTGGTCTAATTAGCCTAAAAATCTCACTCGGCCGGCTTCGATCCACCGCTGGCTAAAAAAAAGCTTTCGTTACGTATTTATTTTTTTAACAAGTCTTCAATTAACGTAAAATCTCAATGTTTTATTTTAAGGTCAATTTTCTCTTGCGTCTCTGAAACATTAAAAATAAATATTCCTTTATTATGTCTCTGTTTCTCATTACCCTCTTGCCGCCGCATCAGCTCTCATCCTTGGGTCTTTGCGTCACAAAATTTTAATTGAAACCACTTTTGATTGAAATACATTGTAAATTCATGCATTACTTGGATTCATTAAACTCCATACCGAAAGACCATTTGCTACTAAATATATTTATACACCAACAACAAAAGGTACTTTGCTTCTTCCATTTTCCTCGAAATAAGCTGCCAATCTCTGCATTGAAGTCAATATTCACTTGAACCGTAGCGAACGTACACAGCCACAGCATCAGCCTTATCGCTGCTTGCCTCATCCACGTCCTCGTCCTCATCACTACAAATGGCAGAGTCATGGCTCTGCTAGCATTCGTTATCGGTCGTTTGGAACCGCGAAAATTTTATTTAGCCGCCAATCAATTATTTTAATTACCATCACCAATAATGATTACACACAATTTGCTGTCGCCTTCGGTCATAAGCGCCGCAGTTACCCACTTCGCTGCTCATCCTGCGCGCTGCTTTCCCGGCTTGCCATCGGCCTGCTTGCTTTGCTTTGCTTCTTCATGCTCATTGCGCTGGAACAACAACGAATTTGCAATGTAAATGCAAAATAGCGTAGCAAATGAGAAATGGGAAAAGTAGCAAAATCCTGCGATTTTATCGATGTAGGGCGGCAAGCAAAAGAATGATTGAAAAAATTATGCGCTCCCCCGTTTGATGCTGTCTACAATTTGCTGCTTCTTTTGAATTTGTCTGCAATTAACCTCCGTCTTATCTCTTTTGCTTTTGGGAAAGTAAATAAGTGAAATCAAGTGATGACTTAAACATGTTGATGACCCCACCCCACTAAAGTTAGATTCAGTGCAAAATCGGAATTATCATTCGCAGCGATCTAATTTTGTTTTTTTTTACATGTGGAAGCCCAAAATATAGATTTCACTGTGGATTGACCAACTTTGAAGTGACTCTGAAGTAACTCTGAAGTTTCAAATTATCCAATCAAGTATCAATTTCTTAAAAGTCCAACTGATGCCTTATTTTGTTTTAGCTTTAAAGTGCCATCAGCTGTTCCATGGCCCAAGTACTTCTTCTTCTTCTTAATTGGCGCGTTAACCGCTCACGCGATTTTAGCCGAGTTTCATAAAGCGCACCAGTCGTTTCTTTCTCGTGCTAACCTGCGCCAGTTGGAGCCAAGCCCTTCTCCACCTGATCTTTCCAACGCAGAGGAGGTCTTCCTCTTCCTCTACTACCACCAGCTGGTATCGCATCGAATACTTGCTCAAGTACTGGAATAGTTTAAGGAATTTGTCATAGAAAATATATGACCAGTTATTCCATTTTTTGAGGACTCAATTCATATAGAAAATTTACAAATATTCTGCTCTTACACAGGCCTGTTGATTCGCATCGAAAAACACCAAATTATCCATTCTTAAGTTTTAAAGACTGCTTTTGCTGCGTCGATTTGGAGTTTAATACAAGAAAGTCCATAGAAACATAAGAAAATTACTAAAGAAATACTTTAACATTTTTATGCTATTATTATAAATTTTTGGGTTATAGGGTTATAAAAAATCAGTCATTGCCTTTAAAAAATGCGCAAAATTCCTTTGGTTTCTTTAAAAGTAAGCTTTGATCAAAAAACTTATATTTTTCGCTACAGCAATGCAAAAAAGCCAACACTTAACAATCAGAAAAATTTGACAATCCGAAAAATTTTGGCATTTACTTTACTGATAGAGGAAAAAAAAGGTTTTTTGATCAAAGTTTGTTTTTATAGAAACCAAAGGAGTTTTTCGATTTTTTAAGAGAAATTACTGATTTTTTAGACCCAAAAATCATGCTGACCGAACCCACGACAGCTAGCTCTAAGTTTCCGGAACGAACCCGGTTTATATCTGGCCAGGAACTGTCACTCCAGCGGGATTCTCCGTAGACGTATGATGGATGTTTATGCTGCTACAACAACAGCTAGTGTTATTGGTCCGTCTTGGAGTCGATTGATATGTGAGCAATTCCATGCCAGCAATCCAAGTATTTTGGCCTTCAATGGTTTTGAAAATTGCTTTATTTGTAGACAGGAGTATAATTTTGAAAAAAAAAAAAAAAAAAATTATTTTGAAAAAAAAAATTTGAAAAAAAATTATTTTGAAAAAAACAAAAAACAATTATTATTTTGAAAAACCAAAAAAAATTGAAAAAAAAAAAATTATTTTGAAAAAAAAAAATTTTTAAAAATTATTTTGAAAAAAAAATTAAAAAAAATTATTTTGAAAAAAAAAAAATTAAAAAAAATTATTTTGAAAAAAAAAAAAAAATTATTATTTTGAAAAACAAAAAAAAAAAAATTATTTTGAAAAAAAAAAATTAATAATTATAAAAAAAGTTTTATAAGTTTGATATAAATTCAATGTTGAAAATTTTCATCTTGAGTTTTTTAAAGTTTTCCAGGGTTTATTTTTTTAACATTTTAATTTTTTATTTTTAGGATAAAATATAGTAATATTTAGGTAGGTAGGTAGGTGGGGTGGTTGTCGCAATGACATACTTACACCTTTCATAGGCCCATTGTGATACCACTGGAACTTATCCTTACCCTATGGGTTCCTTTTCAAACCATCCCGTAGCTTTAATAAACGAGCAAAGCTTCGTTAGTTTTAGATGCGCTATGTCCGCTACATCGGTTAAAAATGGCGTATCAGCAGCAGCAGCCTCCTCATAGCTAAGCTTTCACACTCACATAAAAGGTGTCTGTCTGACTGTTTCCTCTTCTTTTGTATTTATATAGCTTCTACAGAAATCGAAGTACGGGAGTCGTAAACTTCTAGCGTGGCTGCCTATCAAACAGTGACCAGTTAATAACCCTATCATTTTTCTTAAAGTTTCTCTGTTAAATCTTAAAGCTTTTTGATCGACCGCTGTTCCATTTCGGCCATGCCTGCCTGCTTAGTTCATATGTTGAGAGGTTTTGCCAATTTTATTTATTTATTTATTTATTTATTGTCTTTGAATGGATACATTCTTGCAGACTATATTAAGCTAATGTACAATAGTTTAGTAGTATACTAAGAAAAGAACGATTTAAGATGATTGACTAAGATGCCATACGGCCATGTAAAATCAGCACCAGAAGAATTGAAAAACATATTTAAATCTGCACATGTCCTAGGAATCGGAGCATTCACCCCATAGTTGGTTCTCGAGAAGCCAATTTTAAAGGTTTCATACTGTCGGAGCCTCATACTGGGTATATTAAATTGAATTTTACTTAAAAGGGAAGGACAATCAATAGATCCAGAAATGATGCGAATAATAAATGAGCACGATAGAATAGATCGTCTGCTATCAAGTGGTTTTAAGTCAATTAATAAACATCGAGAGCGGTACGATGGAACAGGTTCAGAAAAGTTTAAAGATCGGAGCGCAAAACGAAGAAAGACTTTCTGAACTCTCTCAATCCGATTAGACAGACCTATTTGGTACGGTCTCCAAATAATAGCGGCATACTCTAATCTTGATCTAACAAAAGCACAATACAATGTTTTGAGAGTGTGTGGGTTGGTAAATGCAGAACAATTACGGCGAACGAATGCTAGCATCGCATATGATCGTCTTATGACGTGGTTAACATGGCTGGTGAAATTCAGCTTAGAGTCGAAAATAACGCCTAAGTCTTTAATTTCCTCAACGGATTGCAAAGGTAAGCCAGCAATATTATACGAAGTATGCAAAGTATTGTTTGATTTAGCATATTTTACGTGAAAGCATTTGCTAATATTTAGTGACAAACGGTTTAAATAGCACCAGTTCCGAACATTGTGCAAGTCGGTTTGCAACTTTTCAGAGTCCCTAACACTGTTAATCACCGCAAATATTTTAAGATCATCAGCATACAACAAGTGGTCTGCAAACGAAAAGCAAGAACCAATATCGTTAATAAAAAGTATAAAGAGGAGGGGTCCTAGAATACTTCCCTGTGGGACACCAGAGGATGCAATAAATGCACGGGATGTCGTATTATCAACGGCTACAACGCAGTGCCTGTTGGACAAATATGATTTGATCCATGACAAAAACGTGGAGTGTATACCCAATGATGCAAGCTTCGACAAGAGTATCCGGTGCGATACTTTGTCAAACGCTTTAGAGAAGTCTGTGTAAATTGCATCAACTTGAGATCTGTTCTGGAAGGCTGAAATGCAGTAATCATTGAAAATAGACAAGTTAGTGACAGTGGAGCGACTTGCAACGAAACCATGCTGGTTGGTAGATATTAGGCCTTTGACAGCAAAATATAACTTTTCATTCACTGTTATCTCAAAAAGTTTTGAGACAGACGAAAGCTTCGAAATCGGTCTGTAGTTGCTAACATCGTTTTTATTTCCACTCTTAAATATAGGCGTAACGGAAGTAAATTTCCAGTCGTCAACAAAGATACCAGAGGACAACGATTTATTGAATATAATTGTGAGAGGCTCAGCAAGACACAAGCAATTCTTCAGCAAAATGCCCGAAAGGCCATCCGAGTCAGTTTTCGTTGTAGACTTAAGCTTCATAATACCCTTGACGACATCAGTAACAGATAGGCACAAAGTCCCAAAATTGAGAGGTGAAAAACTATTAGAGGGTAAACTAGAATCGGAGTCTAAGTCGGGTTCAAAATTAGAGCAGAAAAAGTCAGCAAATAAATTGGCAGATTCTATGGCAGAATTTGCATATTTACCATTATAAAAAACATTGTTTGGCACCATTGAGCAAGACTTTTTTGATTTGATGAATTGCCAAAAGGCCTTCGAATCCGAAATAATAGTGTTTTCGAAATTCAAGATGTAATTTCTATATAAGAACTTGTTCAAACAGTTAAACTCTTTTAAATGGCATTGAAATTTTGAGAAGTGCATTGGGTCTCCAGACCTTTTATACAGTTTAGAAAATTTGTTTTTTAGATTCTTTAGATGCCTAAGCCGTTTGGTATGCCAAGGTGACTTATATACTTTCTTACGATAAACAGGAATGTGCTTCAGACACAGCTCAGAAACCTTAGTCTTAAAAAAATGAAAACAAGAGGTAACATCATTGTCGTGGAAGGCATTATCCCAGTCAATACTTAATAAAATTTCGTTTAAAATTGAGAAGTCACATAAGTTGTAGTTGAATTTGATGTTAGGCTCATCGGATACCTCAGAAAACTCATAAAATTCCAACTCAAGAGAGAGAGGAACATGATGTTTATCAGTTAAAGATATGGGAGCAATGCCTTCCGACAACGTGTAGTTGATGTTATTTGAAATGAACACTAGATCTAGGATTCTATTAAGGCTGTTATAAAAACCATTAATTTGTGATAAATCAATGCTTAAAAAGCTATCAATGACATGAATTTCGGCTGAAGAATTTACATTAGAAGCCATAAAAGCAGCCGAGTTTCTAAGTGGGGACCAACTCAGACGACATAAATTAAAATCACCAAGGACACAAAGATGACTGACACCAGCTATGCTTGATGCTAATGACACAACATTATCAGCATGTGCAAAATATAAACAATCCGGACTATTCGGCGGAATGTAGGATGCACACACATAAACTGATCCAGATGAGCCATAAACACGTACACAAAGCTGATCGATGAGTGTGTCAGAATTGGTAAGTGTAACCAATGATGCCCGAAATTTTCTCCGAACAGCAATGAGAACACCACCTCCTCTGGAACATCCAGATTTGACAGGGTCACGGTCTTTACGGAAAACATCGTACAAATTGAGGTCAAAAATTTCACAATCGAAGAAATTTTCATTCAGCCAAGATTCAACGAATACAAAAATATCAAAATCTAAGAAAGAACTTTTCATATATACCGTGGAGCATTTAGTCCGTATTTACCTTTTTGATGGCTTCCCTATCTATGGCTATAGGCATAGGTATCAACGTCTTATCCACTTGGAGGTCGAGCGTTGTACCGACCTTGCAGTTCCCTGCTATATTCCCGTGGCCTGGCATCCAAAAAAGGTGTACTTTGTAGTATTTTGATACGTCATTTAGAAGTTTAAAACAACTTATGACTGTTTTTGACGAGTGTGTTATAGATTCTAGCGCTTTTATTGCTGCTTGACCGTCCGAGTATATGAAGACTTTATTTGTGGACAATACTTTCGTTTTTATTACTGTAAGCCCCTCTTTTATGGCAGTGACTTCCGCCTGAAATACACTGCAATGATCAGGTAAGCGAAATGATTGGAATACTCCGAGTTTATCGGAGTAAACCCCTCCATCTATTCTAGTTTTGAGCCATCTGTATTGATGTTTATATCATTTTCCCTAACAATAATCCCATTATCCCAATCCTCTTTGGAAGGAAATGCTGTAACAAAGGATGTATCTAATTTCATATACTTCGTCTTACAGAAATCCGTTGTACCAGGAATGCAGAGGAATTTTTCTAAACCTGAAGAATGTCCTCTCTGGTTTATTTTGAGTAGACCGATTTCTCTTAATCTGAGAACCGTCTTGGCAGCTGTTTCCTTGCCGAAATACTCTATTGGTAATAGGTTAAGCATAAGGTTTAGTGCCTCTGTGGATGTGCTCCTCAGAGCCCCGCAGATGCATATACTCCCCATTCTTTGTACATGTACCATGGTCTTTTGGATATATAACTGATCTAAAGCCGGCCACCATACTACATAGTATACCGTATGTTAGGATTGGTCTTACAATTGCTGTGTGTAGCCAATATATGAGAGTAATATTTAAAAAAATGTTTTTAGCTCAAAATATAATTTTTGCAAAAAAAATATAATTTTTTTTTTTTTTTTCATTAATAGCTGATACTATGCTCAATAATCCTTGCAAGTTTCAGAGTCAAATTCCATCTCCATTCCAACTTTTCCGAGTTATATCCAAATACGATCAGCGAGCCCAAGAACAAAACCAAGTATCTGTTTTCTTATGATCTTAGCGACATTTAGGTCGATTTGCAAATGGATTTACTAAACGCCTAAGTATTCTAGCGGCCCCAGAAGGCCAGAGGGTGGGCGACAAAACATTGAGTGCCGACTTGGGACGTTAGGCAGACGACTTCCATGGTATGAGCAGCTTACATTTGCTTAAACGTGGAAAATACAAGTTTTGGAAACACCTCATCGAGTTACTACAAAATTTTTAGCTGGCTAGCTGTTCAAGTGAACACAAGTTTTTGACATTTTCGCTCAGTATTGGATGTTGGGCTGAGCTCCTCCTATTTGTGATGTTCGTCTTGACCTACAGTAAAGTTTTCAGCCGACTTCGACCGGCAAATGTTTTTAGTTTGTTTTGTTTTTTTTTTTATGAGGAGCTTTTCCATGGCAGAAATACACTCAGAGGTTTGCTCGGCTATTAGAAAAATAAACTACTTTATCATCTGGGGTTGCATGCACGGACTTTCGAACCTGCGCACTTCCGACTAGTAGTAATGTACGGAGATTCGAATCTGCACCCTTCCGTATAGTAGTAACGTACCAAGCCATTCCGCTGTGGCTGCCGCCTTCCCACCTATTGGACCCAAAATGTATGTGTTCTAAGGGAATATTTAGAGTAAGTATTAATCATTTATAGCCTTAGTTTAGGAAACACCTTTAATCAAGTTTCAGTGAAAACATTAAAGTTGCCAGCACAAATGGTGGCAAATATTTTAAGGTGGCGCAAAATTAATCATCCAATTTTGTTTTTGAATAACTTGTTTACTAAATACAAACCAAAAACGATTTTGAGTGGTGGAAATTTTTATTTTGATCTTTACGCGTGCCATTGCTTCCGATAGGATGATTAATTTTGCGCCACCTTAAAATATTTTGAGGATCCGACAAATACTCGATAACTTTTACAGTTAGTAATATTTCGGCCGCCGTAGCCGAATGGGTTGGTGCGTGATTCCCATTCGGAATTCATATAGAGGTCGTTAGTTCGAATCTCGGTGAAAGCAAAATTAATAAAAACATTTTTCTAATAGCGGTCGCCCCTCGGCAGGCAATGGCAAACCTCGGAGTGTATTTCTGCCATGAAAAAGCTCCTCATAAAAAATATCTGCCGTTCGGAGTCGGCTTGAAACTGTAGGTCCCTCCATTTGTGGAACAACATCAAGACGCACACCACAAATAGGAGGAGGAGCTCGGCCAAACACCTAACAGAAGTGTACGCGCCAATTATTTATTTGTTTTTTTTTAATATATTTGTTTGAAATTTTGCTAAGTCAAGTGGAAACATGATTTATTAATGCTATGTTTTTATATTTGTAAAATAAAAGAATTGACTAGCAAAAAAAAATTATTGAAAATCATATTTTTTCGGGTCTCTGACTACCCCTTACCCCTTAAAATCTTATCTGTTTGAAAGTCCCGTTTTGTTTTTGGGTATTCATTCCAGACCACATCAGTTTGTGGGTCAGGTACGAAGAGCTGGAATGTTGGCCCGTTATATGACTTCAAAGTAAAGAATTTTTCAATAACAGGTGTTATTTTGAACAACGCATTGAAATTATTAAAATTCACTATAAAAGTGGTGAAAATTTGGCAGCGACGGTTCGTAAAACTCGAACATTTTTGGGTCATCGTGAAGCACCTTATCGGACCGCAATACAGAAATTCGTGAAAAAATTCGAGCTGTTGGGACAAGTTAGTGATGCGAAGAATAAAACCCGTGCACGCCGCTCAAGAACAGCCGAAAATATTGCTGTTGTAGCCGAAAGTGTTGAAGAAAACCCAGGTTTGTACATTCCTCGTCGTTCTTTGGAATTGGACATTCCACAAACGTCATTACACCGTATTTTGCATAAAGATTTGGGTCTTAAGGCTTATAAAGTCCAGTTAACACAAGAACTGAAGCCGGCCGATCATCAACGACGTCGTGTCTTTGCTGATTTGTTGAAATGCATGAAAATTATCCGGAATTCCATCGAAAAATCATCTTAAGTGAGGAGGCGCATTTCCACCTCGGATCTGGGGCTCAGAAATTCCAAGAGTTATTGTTGAACAACCTCTCTATCCTCAATGTGTGACTGTTTGGTGGTGCGGTTTACGGTCCGGCGGAATCAATGGTCCTTACTTTTTCGAAAATGAAGCTGGAGCAGCAGTTACGGTGAATGGATTGCGCTATCGAGAGATGATTAACAATTTTTTATGGCCGGAATTGGATGGTATTGATCTGGGCAACGTTTATTTTCAACAAGACGGCACTACGTGCCACACAAGCAACGAAACCATTGATCTTTTACGGGAATAACACCTCTTATTTACACACCCTTTAGTTCTTCGCTTTATGTTTTAGTAGCTGCTGTGACTGTATGCTTTTTTTTTTGGTTTTTTGTTTTAGTGGCAGTAATTTTCCTGCGCCAATAACTGTAACTATTCTTCTTGGCTCATTTATTTCTTTAGCACCACTTTCTTGTTTATTAGTTTCGCAATGTTTCACGCGCGCAATATTCCAAGCGCCACTGAAAATGAGTAAAATAATTGAATGGCAACCCTTCGCCGCTTCTCTGGCAGCTACTGCCACCATCACCCTAAAACAAGACTTTGTTGCTGCCACCACTGGATTTTTATTGCTTGGCGCTTGATTGCTGCTGTTGTGGTTTTCGGCGCGCGCCATTTTATCGACGATTGAATTTTAATTGTGCTTAAGTTGTTGTTGTTTGTCGAAAATTACAATAATAAATTTTATAAATTTTCGCAACTTCCTTTTTGTTCACCGCTCATTTCCTTTCGGTTGGCACAGTCACACTTAATTGATCTGGTGGTCCCATTAGGGTCTGTTATAGCTCGGCATTTCTTTGTTTCTTTTGCACGCAATTTCTTTTAGCGCGCACGGTTGCGGTCACAATTTAAAACATTTTCCATGCTTGCTTTTTTTTTTGTAAATTATATGAAAAATTATGAGCGTGCACAATTTCAATTATTTTTAATTACAAACTTTTAATTTGTTTCTTGTGCGAAATTTAGAATAATGAAGAAGAAAAGCAGCAAGAAGAATTGTCAGACTTTATTATTATTGTTGTGTTTGCTTGTTAACGTTTGTTTTATGTACATTTCCACTTCCTCCCTCGCGCTCTCATCGGTGGGTTATCCTTGGTGTGTGCGGTTAGTTAGCAACTTTATTTCGGTCTTGGCTCACGGCGAAATCTTCACGGTGTTCATTCTTCTTCTGGTACTTATGTATGTACGCGTGTATGTGTGTATGTATGCAGCGCATTCTTAATGTTGAGTTGCGCGAACACTCATTTGACATTTAATAATCAAAATTTGTTTAAAACATTTTCGCTTAATTTTGCCCCACGAGTCACGTTTGTTCGTTGCTTATGAAATATGAAAATTTGATTAGCCACATTTGAAATGAACCCTTCACCTTGAGCTCGCATATGTGAGTACTTGAAAGGCCATATGTATTTACCTATGTATGTGCACACAGTGGCACGTGTGACTTACCACTCACACCTTTGAAATTTGCTGATCCCAGTCTCCACTACTTTTCCCTTTCTTGCTAGCGGCATTACATGCGTCTTACTTGCATCTCTCCGCCTCCCCGATTATGTTTACAACAAATTGCCTTTTTAGAAATTCAAATCAAATAACTTCTAAGGTACTTATTTTACAGTCGTCTGACGTCTTACCCTCGTCTTCTATGCGTTAAGAGTTTGCATTCAAACGACACTCAACATTTTTAATTAGAAAATCCTGCCACCCCTAACCGACTGTCATCGCAATTTCGGGCGCGCTACTTGCCATTTTACGCGTAAACTCGTATTTTGACAAAATTTGTTGACATTTAGAATTTATTTAACCTCACAATAATTGCCACCGGCAGTAGAGCAGCAGCGGTGACGGCAGTGGTGTTAGTGTTGGTGGTCGCCAACAGCAGCCGCAACATAATCATTTGCCGGTTTACAGGCGGCGGATACATTGTGCTGTGAAGAGTGTGTACCCAGTAGGAAAATGAGAGAGTAAGAGCAGAGTTTGAAAACACGCAGTCATTGTGCATTCCGATTACAACTGAAGTAGCTTATATTCATATACCATTAGTTACAAAAGATTAGATTGCATTAGATTGGAATGGTGGAATGGCTACGAACGCGTCGGCTCTGAAAGTATTCGATGCGGTACCAGCTGGTGTTAGCAGAAGAAGAGGAAGGCCTCCTCTGCGCTGGAAAGATCCGGTGGAGAAAGATTTGACTTCACTTGGTGTGTCCAACTGGCGCCGGTTAGCACGAGAAAGAAACGACTGGTGCGCTTGTTAAACTCGGCCAAAATCGCGTGAGTGGTTAACGCACCAATTAAGAAGAATAGCTGGTAGAGGAACTACAAACTGCTCTTTGATTGGCTTTGACTTTCTTCCGTCTACCTCCTTATGGTCGACACACTGTGCATCGTATGAAATTGCGTGTCAGATACCAGAACGATTGGGCTCTGAACTTTTTTCTCTTCAATAGTAACTTGGTTTAGAGTTTCGTGCTTATGCGGCTCGTCACCATCACAGCCAAGGTATAAAAATAAAAATAATTTAGAAAGTGTGGCCAAAATCAGATCGTTAACCGGCTCTCAGCAAATTTGAAGCAACCAGCTGATTTGCTGACGTTTGAGGGAATTTGATAGCAGTTTTTTTACGACAAAACTGAGATTACATTGGCGATGTACGAAAAATGTAACAGCAGCTCTTGCTCATGTTACTTTATTGTCGTCTGAACAAAGAGTGATTGTATTCAAATAACCTCATTTTAAACATTTGGTTTTCATTGCATTCGACTCGCTCTCTCCTTCGGGGTAACAGTCAAAGTGTGTACTTCGGTAGTCCCAACCTCGTAATATACCAACCCTGGCCACTGCTACCCGCTGTTTCTCTTACCAAGTTGCTGCTTTGGTCTCTCTCTCTCTCTCTCCCTCTCTGTTCTTCTTACCGTTACGATAATCAGAATACAAAGGTGGCGTTCGTCTTATACCGCTACTCCGCTCTCACCATTTAAGCCAATGAGAAGTCACACGTACAGCAATTTATTTGTGAAATTTCTTCTTCTCCTTGCATTCTTCCTCGCGTTTTCACATTTCTGCACCAGTGTAACGCCACGCAACAAATAATTCGTCTCTGATGGTAGCAATAGGGTACGATAACATTCTTGTTTGACCGGCGTGGTTTTCGTTTGCTGCTTTTATTGGTTTGGTTATACTGGTTGGTCGAAGTCACGCAGAGGCCATTTTGGTTCATAGCGATACCAGATTCAGAGTCTTATAGAGAAAATACGCATCGCTCAAGATTCGGAAAGATATAGAAAGTGGCAGTATTTTGCGGTATACAAATCTGAGATGTTTCGTTAACGTAGATTCGTTTGTCCTGGATATATATTTCCGACAATCGCTCAAATCTTTCTAACTAGCCGTATCTGTATTTTTGCGAGTACGTTGAACGAAATTAAATGGGAGGTCTTCGATCTGAAGCCCTTGTATAGCTTCTACTCATCACAGTACCTCAACCATCATATTACCAAACCCAGCTCTCTCAATAAACCTATGATGAAACATAGACTGAGCGTGTGTGCCTTTCTTCTGACCGTATCCAGTCGAGATGTCTACTCCTCCTTTTCTCTATGTTATTACATTCAATATAAAACCAACCCTGTAAGTTCAATTTCCTTTTAAAATGCGTTTGAGTACCCTTTCTAAGCTAATTCACTCCACCATAGCTTTTTCCCTTTCATATGTAAAGGACTCGCTGCAGTCCATGACTAGTCAAGTGTCAAAATTATTTAGCCCTATGACTCCAGGGACTCTTGGAATGCATTGCTCTTATTGGGAAGAGTTTAATGCGATGCTGTTGCGCCAATACTCCAACGATGGCAGATACGCGTACTACTTTTGCCTAGAGGAACTGCTAAGCTCAAAGAAGATAAATATTTACAGTCTGTGTCAGAAAAAAGGATCCGCGATTATTCGTGAAGTATAAAAGGTATATAGTATATGTATTTAAAATTTCATGAAAGTATGTACAAAACTATGAGCCGTTGTCGAGTATAGCCTGGCATCTTCTTGCCATGCTTTGAACCAGCTTTTCTGCGTAGCTCGTCGACAAACAGCACTAGATTTTGCGAACTCTATGCACGACTTGCTTTAAATCATGGACTGGCCTTCCGTCAAGATGCGTTTTAATAGTTCATCACACATTTTCAATGGAGTTGTGGTCTGGGGACTGGGAAGGTCTGTCCTATACTGTGACGCCATTTTCTTCTTCTGTTGTTTCTTAATGTGTTTTCCTGAGAGCAGGGTTTTGATAATATGGGACGGTAGGATAAGTTCGCTCCCTTCAGTCGTCGTTCCATGGCGTTGATACTCCCATCGATTCCCGTTTTAGCAAGAACTTATCGTATTTGGCGTAGTCACAAAGAAGGGTGCCGCTTAAAAAGTTGGACGATGACTTTATCCTGCTTTTTTGTCGTCACTCGCTTCAAGCCGCGCTCGGAAAAGTCATCAACAGTGTTGTACATATTATACCGCTGATTCCGCATCACAACAAACTTTTTTGATTTTTTAATTACTTTTGCAGCCGCGGCGTTAGATAATTTCGGCCCTTTCGAATGCGTGTATAAAAACACCGTCTCAAAACGCTTCGCGTACTTCTCACTCATTTTTGTTTGGTTGCGTTTACGGAAAAGTTTCGAACGGCACTAACCTGAGTTAGCGTCTGGCGTCGCAGCCCTTGAGTGGGACTATTATGCAGCAGAAAGCAGAACGAAATATATCTTGAAGTTACAAGAAAAAAACCGATTATTTTCTTCTGACACATACTGTATATGTAACTTCTTCCTTTCCGAGTGGGCTCATGTTCTCGTATGTGACACACGATCTTCCTACACACACATACATACATGCAACAAATTTTTGTGTGTCTGAGCTAAACTAAGTGCGGCAATTAGCATTCGCAGCGCAGCATGCTAAGTAGAGCGTCGGAAGGCAATTCGAATAGAGAAGAGGATGGGGGCAGCTGGCGTCTGTTAGTGCGCTGGTACTGAAACGCGTACAGCGGCACCGCCGTTTGTCGACATTTCATTACTCGCTTTGTTAGCGTTATTGTGCTTGTATGCGTGCATGTATATGTATGCTCACACAAACATATGCGTGTAGGTGTGATGGGTGCTGGTTGGTCCGCTCAGCCGTGTGCCGTAAGAGTTGATACGATAAGCTACATAAAATTTAATAACAACAACAAATGTACAACATTGCTGCTGTGTGGGCTTCAAAGTTCTTATTGTTGCTGGTTTTGTTTTTGTTGGTGCTGATGCTGCTGCTGCTGGTGCTGCTGTTGCTTTTATGTTGCAAATGAGTTTACATTCAGCGACGTCGCCGTGTGCGTGAATACGCGGGCGTGCGTCGGTAATTGTATTGTGTGATGTATATATGTATGGGTATGGAAGTCGCCCAGCGCATTTACATACATACGTACATACATACACGAAATAAATACATATATGTACATTAAAACCCATTATCCATGTGTTTGCTTGTTTGCAAGCCTATTAGCACAGAAATCACGTTTCATTTGCTTTGATACAATTTTTACAGTAAATTACTTGCTTGCCACATAAACTCACACACCCACACACACATACATACATACATTTACTCTGGGAGATGCAGCAAAGTAGCCGTATATGTTAATAAAGTGACACAGTGGAAAACATTATGACAACAAGTGGCATAGAAATGCACTCATAGTACATACAGACATACAAAAGTTTCAATAAAAATCTGAAATACGAGGGCTGCTACTTATGTTTTAAAACTACGAAATCACTTGAAATGTGCGATTGATTGCCACTTAAAAGTTTACATTTTTGATGTCAACGCATAGAGAACTTGTTTTCTTAGGGGTAAAAGAGTTGCGAAGGTGTGCCCGTTACTCGGCTCGCAGTGAATTTGACAGAATCAGATGATGAGCTGACGTAGCAGGAGTTATGAATTAGTTTCTTTACTAAAAAATGATTATGAAAAAAACAAAAACAAAATCAACACAGCATCCGCCCATGTTGCCATGTTGCCGTCTGCACAACGACTGAGACGAGAGTGTGAATACGTGCGAAATGATTGTGCAAAATTCCCCAGTGACGCGGCAGCCGAAGTGGCGCGCAAAATTTTGTATTTCACTATAGTTACAGGGTTCGGCACTCGAAGTGTAATGAACTTCAGACCGCTCGCGCAGCTGACTGACGGACATCAGCTGTCTGTTAGTTGGCTAAATGACAGTCCAGTGTTTTATTTACAAGCGCGCGGAAGCATTTTACCGAGAGAAAACGCGAAAAAAGAAAATCAGTAATGGATTTCAAACGTAATTGTGTCTTGCAATATATTTGGCTGGAAAACCACAATTCGTGAGTTCGAGCCCCTTAAAGTAAACAAAGTTTTTGCTTATCGCACCATTACTCGTTACAACGATACTAGGAGCACCGCGAAACGTCATGGAGGTGGTCATCAAAAGACTGCAGCGTCACGTGAAATGGTGCAAAAAGTGAAGAAGCGACTTCAGCGAAGTCCCCGACGAAGTGCCAAACAAATAGCGAAAGAACTGAAAATATCTGACCGTAGCATCCACTGCATACTGAAAAATGATATCAAAGTCAAGCCTTACAAGATCCAAAAGACGCATGATCTCACAGCAAAGCAGCAACAAGTCAGACTTGAGAGAGCGAAGTAGTTACTTCGCTTCGACGAAAGCGGTCAATTTCCGGAACATTGTATTTTCTGACAAGAACATTTTTCAAATTAAACAATTCATAAACTCCCAAAAACGGTAGGTTTTATTTGACCGAACGTTCATACGAGAATTTGAGTCATCGATAAGCCACCAGGAGGCAGCACTCGCCACGGGTAATGGCTTTGGCTTGCTTTGGTTTTGTTGTAACCACAGATGAGCGCTCTCCAATCGTTTTCATCGAGGCTGGCGTCAAGGAAAATGCGAAATATTATCGGAAAACTATTCTGGGGGTTGCTTTAAGGCCGTGGGCAAACAAACATTTCGGTGGCAGACCATGGACGTTTCAACAGCACTCGGCACCGTCTCACAAAGCCCGAGTGAACCAAGAATGGCTAAAAAATAACGTTTCGAACTTCATCACGTCCACACAATGGCTCTCAAGTTCACCCGAAGCGAATCCGATGGATTATTCTCTTTGGTCCATTTAGGAGAGCAAGTTCCGAACTAAAAGATTCACCAGTCTCGAGGCGCTGAAAACAGCCATTGTCTGGTAGTGGGCAAAAATACCTGCAAGTCACATTCGGACAGCTTGCGATTCGTTTCTGAACTGTCTCAACGCCATAGTCAAGACAAAAGCTGGTCATATCGAGCAAAAGTAAATTGATTCTTATTTTTTTAGTTTTTTCACACATTTTTTACTTTGAATTGAATAAAAGTCATTTTCCAAGCTTAATTTATGGGCTTCTTTTTGATTGGTTACACTTCGAGTGCATTAGCATGCATTAGCTAATGGCATTAAGAAAATGCTTGGCTAAGTTAGATAACTCTGTTCCAGGTGCTACTATCCTAAAAATGAAGAAAGTTTAGAGTAGCGCCGAAACTTGTGTGTGAATATGTGCGGTGTGGCACGTAAGTAAGTGCCGACAACAAAGGAACAAAACCAAATCAAAGCTGAGAAAACTCACACGAAGTGGTTACTTTTGTACTAGTTGGAGACTAGTCCTCTCATTACACTGTCCCAGCTTTTTACTGCATTACACCAGAGAACTGCAGCGGTGTACTGCTACTGCTTGCACACCGCTTCAATACTCTGTTTTTCTGTAACTGAAACGCAAAAATTCCACAAATAAAATTTCAAGACCACTACTCATACTTAAACGGCAAGTGATTTGAGCTGAAGCATTCATTTCCATGACGGTCAAATGCAAAAACTGCTCTCTTTTTGTTCGATCTTCACAGTACATTTTCAGAAAAACTTCACGCATTTGAGCGGAAAGCAAAAGAGCGGTGTGTGTGCTGATCAATACCGCTATTACCGCGATTGCTGAGTGTATGAATATCTCGTATACTCGGGTGTTAGATTTGAAAGCAATCGTATATTCAACTTCGGCTAAGCGGTGTGACGTGTGAACTCTGTCAAATGAGGAAAACACCGCAAACACCGCGTCGTCATCCCTTGCAAATAGTGAGATTGTCTGCAGTATAATTCATAGCAGCGCACGGAAAAAAAGGATTTTTATAAATACATATGTAGCAGTATTTTTAAATGAAAAGTTTTTTCTTTATTGAAGCAGTGATATTATTTTATTATATTATTGTATATTACTATTAATTATGACAGAAAATAAAATGAACTTTAAAATAAAAATTGAAAACCAAATTCATTCTTTTACAAATTACTTATCGTACGAAAACAAATAATAATTTTTCTTTTAACTTACTTCTAAAGATACTTATATATAAAGATATAAAGAAATTTTCTCAGCAATAAAATTTGAATTCTCCGCCATTATAAATCTTTTAAAAATAAACATATAATCACATGCACATTTATATATACATACATATCTGCAAGTAGACTGATAATGCACTGCCGACGAAAACAAAGATAAAAAAACATAAATAAGAAAGTGGACTCTTTCGAGTGCTAATCATTTATGTATTGGGTGAACGCGCGATGGCATAGATATTTTTTAGCGGTACTCTTTTGCTTGTGTGTTATGATCTATTTGTGCAGGCGGTGTTTTCAGTACTTTTGTCATTCGGTAGCGGTCATATGCAGCACCGCATAGCCGAAGTGATCACACAAGCGGTAGTTATAAACGAAGCAAAGACTGAACAAAGAAAGACTCGGATGTACAAACGATATATATAGAACATTTACTGCTCTGTTGCGGTTCTGCTCAGCGCAAACACCGCTTAGTTTGCGTTGGTCGTACATATTGATACCGCTTTTTTTGTGAGTGGATCGCAAGTCAGAAAAATACCACCGCTTGCAGTTCTCTGCATTACACCCAGTTATTTACATATAACAGAGTTTAAATGTTTAACACATTCCGTTGTCGCGATCCGGGAGCAGTGCGCTATGCTGATTGTGGTATGTTTTGAAAAAGTATACATAAATCCATATATGTATGTATGCATGTGTGCATGTATGTACATATATATGCATGTATGTATGTAAGTATGTGTATATGCGTGCTGTAAAAATACACTTCTACATGAAATACTGATAAATTTGTGCTTAATAATATTTATGAACTCTGCTATGTACAATTTAATGTTGCCAGTCACATTTTCGGCTTGACATTTTTGTTGTGCCAGCTAATTTACGCATTTCCAGTTTGAGTTCATTTTTACGCTAATCACTTTGTTGACTCAACTCATAATTAACAAACTTCGAAATTCGTGTTTAACTAATTTTTGTGCTTATTTTGTTGTTTGGGATTTTGTCGCTTTGTCAGCTGGCTACTAAATTCTGTGCGTGTGTGTGTATTATCTTTTGCTTTATATAGAAATAAAATGATGATGAAAATGCTAAAGAGGTCTTTCCCCCTATCTTTTTTTGCTTAATTTGCCAATATATTAGGAAATATGTTCATACATCTGCATGCCTTACGTCCTACGAGGGATTGAGGAGAGGAAGAGAGATATGAAAGCAGCTACTTTGGGTCTTACTATATATGAATTGCTTTAATGAAAATTTAAGGATATACATATACATCCTAGAGATACCAATGCCGGGATTTTGCTATTTTTCAAGTCCCGAAAATCCTGAAAATTTGTATAAATCCCGGAACCGGAAAAAACTAGGCATACCTATGCCGGGATTCTGTTATTTTTTGTGTCCCGAAAATTCCGAAATTTTTTATAAATTAAGGAAATGTACATCCTAGGGATACCAATGCCAGGATGCTGCTATTTTTCAGGTCCCAAAAATCCCGAATCCCGAAAGGTTTTATAAATCTCTGGATACCGATAAAACTTAAGGATACGAAAACCAAGTTCTGAAAATCTCGAATCCCGAAAATATTAGTAAATCCCGGGATCCCGAAAAACCTTAAGGATATGTACATCCTAAGGAAACTAATGCCAGGATGCCGCTAATTTTTAAGTTCCGAATATCCGGAATCCCGAAAATTTTTAATGATCCCGGGATGGAAAAAAATTTTTAAATATCGAATTGAAAAAAGTAAAACTTGTTTATCACAAAATTTAAATACAATAAAATAAACTTGTTTTAATCTAATTATAGAGCATGATGTGAATTGAGCTGAATTGAAAATTGAATAGTATCGCTGAAAAAATGCGCTAATTTTATGCAGCTCTTGCTTTTTTGTGTGCATTGCAAATTACATTGGGATAATACAGGATTATTTTTTTTTGTAGCGTAACGTACAATTTTGATTTTCGCTATACAGCTGAATATCAGCAAATAAATAATTTTCATTAAGTTTCACATTGAAATGGAAAACAGCTGAAAAAATTGACCTTAGCCTCTTTAGGGACGAATTTTTTAAAGTGAAAAAAAAAAAACGTTAATTTTATTTTTCATTTTATTACGAGTTATCCAGCTTACTTTTATAACAATTCAGTAAAATAAAAAAAATAAAAAATAATGCCCACATATGTGGTTATTTAGCGTCATCTATGAATGGAAAGAATGGCACTATATATACAAAATATATTTTTGAAATATTCGTATAGAGTTTCACCGGTAATTTTAATTAAAAAGGGACTCACAAAAGGTGGTGGCGTACTAGAAAATTCATTATCCTTCTCAGTGTACCAAATCGGACACCGTTGGTGTTGTTTAATATCTAATATGTCTTCCTCGTCACTAGTCTCACTTTCTAAAATACGTCTATGTTTTCTGGAGTTGCGAAAATAAATACTTCCATCGGAATCGGTATAGTCTTCCTCATTCATAAAAGGTCTTTCTGTGTTCTAGGGCTCAATTGTCGAATCTTCTTTTTACTCTTCAACATCTGAGCTAACATTATCTTGTCTTCCTGCAATGATTTGCTCCTTATTGTATCCTCTTTTTACCTTCATTGTAACCTGGGTATAAAGTAGAATCCGTCAGAACAAAAAATTATTGTTTATAATAGACTTTCTAATCACGTTTCTGAGAGAAATGTTACTCGAAACGATTTTCACAAAAAATATATTACTATTTCAACTGATAACTGTACACATACCTATGTGTACGTTTATAATTGGCTATAAAATGCGACTTATAATACAAATTACGATTTTTAAACTTATAGAATCATTGAAAGCGATTATATTTTACTTACCTGATATTTTATTTGGGAAGTAATAGGGATAGTTTTTGAATAAACACCATGAATAAAGCAGAATATTCCGTTATCCGTTCCGTTATACTTAACGATTTTTTTTCTTTAGTTGCGGGATTCTATAGTGAAATATTCTTTAATAAAATTTTACTTCATTTATCTTGAAATCACTAAAATAAAAAAAACCCAAACGTACATATATGTGCCGATGTCCCTGAAGAGGTTAAATATGAGATTGGGAAATTTTGCGTATTTTTAGGAATTAAAAAAAAAAAAATGAAAATCAATATTTAAATTTTTAGGCTTTTTATTTAACTTCTTTTAATTACAAAAATGAAAAAAAAACTTAATTTTTTTAATTTTAGTAATTTAAAAAATGGATATTTAAATTTTGTAGACTTTTTATTTAACTTCTTTTACATACTAAAATGAAAATTTTTTTTTTTTTTTTTTTTAAGTTAATAATTTCCCTTAATGTCCCTAAAGGTGACCCTTCCAAAAAATTTGACCTGGACGGTGTTGTCCAATTTGGCTCTTCTATTTATCTGAAACAGAAAAACCAGAAAAATTATCAATCAGTATTACTGTAGCTATGTCGCGCTACTATAACAAAAAAAAAAAATTGACAAAATAGTGCGGTTTTGAACTGGACACTCTAAAAATCAAAAAAATCGAAATAATTGAAATACAGTGCACTCGCGGTAACTCGAATAGCCGCTAAGTCGAACGACGTGCTAACTCGAACACATTTTTTCCCCTATTGACTTCTTTGTAACTCGAACAATAAAAAAGCGCTATAACTCGAACAAAAAAACAAATTTATTTGTACACACATTCTTTTCAAACATGTACATTTTGTACATAGATACAAATGTAATAGTATATGTATATAAATTATATGTATACTAGTGTATTGTCCATATGAATATTTCGGGGTTAATATCCCGTTAGTTTTCTGGGAACAACATCTTGCATTGACCAAATTGCTTTAAATTTGTCATTTGTAGTGTATCAGTGCACGTGAGTAATGGATCGTAAAAGGTTGAAGTGTTTAACATTAAAAGAGAGGGCTGAAGTCCTTAACAAAATTAAACGTGGACGTAGTGTTACTTCTCTAGCGAAGGAATATGGGGTAGCCAAGTCCACCATAAGTCTTATAAAAAAGAAAGATAAGGCAATTTATGGCTTGCACTAACGCTACCGGCAACCATAAGCTTAAACTTCTCGTTATTGACAAAGCAAGAAATCCTCGTGTTTTCAAAAATTTTAACTGTCCGGTGGAGTACAAAAATTCCAAATCAGCCTGGATGACTTCGGCGATTTTCAAAGACTGGTTTCATAATTCGTTCGTGCCTCAGGTAAAATCCAGATTTGAAAGATGGGGACTACCTGAGAAGGCTCTTCTTCTAATTGATAATGCCCCATCACATCCCAACGAAATCGAATTAAAGTCCGAGGATGGTTTAATTTTAACTATGTTTATGCCGCCGAATGTGACACCATTGATCCAGCCAATGGACCAAAATGTAATTCGTATAACGAAACTATACTACAGAAATTTTCTACTGGCTTCCATTTTCAACAATCGATCGAAAAATCGATATCGATGACTGTTTTTTTAACATAGCACACTCAATTGATAAGTCGAACAAATTCGATAAATCGAACAGCGCCTGTTTTAATTAGTTCGAGTTATCGCGAGTGCACTGTAATAATATAATTATAGTACAGGCGATAATCATTGATGTTGTAAACAACATATTAAAATTTCCGACGATACGGTTGAATAGTGCTTTGTTTTTTGTTTTGACAACACCGAGCCGAAAAAAGTCAAATCGAGATAAATGAGTTTAAAGTTTGAGGTACAGGAGCGCGCGCGCCGCTCTCTACCTAGTCAATGGGCTGTAGAAGCTGTAATATTGGGAATTTTCGCATGAAAATTTTATAGTATTTTCTTAAGATACTCTACTTTCGAAATATGGAAACAACAAAAAATTGATTTTTTGAAATTTCTAGACCACCGGGCCCGCTTAAGCTAAGTACATTTATCAGGTACATGTCTCATCTGTTCAACAGTAGAAGCAAGGAAAGAAAAAAAATATTTAATTTACGGGATTAAGAAAAAAAAAAAACATTAAAAGAGCCATTAAGTTCCACAAAAAGAAGCATTTTAACCATCTACAGCACTTTGCAGAAGAATTCGTTAAACTTAGGACACCGATCAGGGAGGGAGGAACCTCGCTGAGATTGGCAGAATAAACGTTAGTGAGGAAACTGTGCGAAAAACGCTTAGAGCTGCTCGATATAATGGGCGAACTCCACGTATTAAGCTGCTTAATCTACGTAAAATGGCATATCCATTACTCACAACTTATTTGTATGGGCAGAAGAGCGCAACATAGAATTAAGAACAAAGCCTAAATTGTTTAACTTGTCATTAAACGTCTGGATTATCATCCACATGCACTAAACTGTTACTACTGGTCATACATAGATATGTATGACTTGGCAACGTTTAGGCAAAGACAATTATCGTGGGCTCATTGTGAAATTGCAGACAGGTCACTATTAATTTTAAAACATACATAAATCCTCAATGAGACCAATTCGACGCGACAAATAGAACTGAATGTCGTCAGCTTAAGTATGGGCATTGTCATACTGACACGCAGAGCATACATACATTACTCACAAAAAAAATTCTAAACAAGAGAGAAGCAAGAGCAGAACCTTACGGCACTTCGGCGCCAACAAAACTAACTAGAAGTCAAATAAAAGAACTCCGCAAAATTTAAGCAGCTTATAATTTGTTATTGTTCAAGAGTCTTACGAGAAGTAGAGTTATTATATTACGATAACATAACTAAATGTCAAGTCATATGATATATAAGTATGTATGTATGTATGTAGATTGACGTGCCTAACAAGTCACTGAGAGAAGCATTGATATGCCGTTGGAAAAGCCAGCGGCAGAGCATTGACGATTAAACGAATTGCCTGACGACACCTGTTGGATTCCAACCGGGCTGTACCTGAGCACTGCTAACAATAGTGATTTCTGTTATTGCATTCATAACATACCCCTACAGGCAATAGATATGTTCGTATGAGTGCAAATTTCAGTAGAGCGTACCTGGCTCCCATCGCTCTCTGACGCTCTTTAATTACTTTCATCATCAAGGGGTTAGCAAAATATTTACGCAGTGCATGCAAATATTATTACGATTACTTCGGCTTGGTTATTTGTTATTCCGCAGTAGTCCTATAAAAAATCTTTGCATTGACTTTATGTGCAAATGACTACCGTTTAACAGTGTAAGTTTTCTTACAGCAAATATTTTGATAGTTCTGAGATGAAATATACTTTTAATTCTGCACAACCTATTTGCAGAAAAAGGAGAAAAAGATGCGTAGACAAAGTGCAAAAAAAAAAAAAAAAAAAAATCTCAATAATAACGGAAAAATCAACATTAAAGGCAATGAAATGAAAAGATGTGGAATAAATTAACTGATTACCACAAAAAAAAAGAAAATAATAATTGCGAAATTCTTTGTGACGTCGTGTTGTCTCACGAAGGCCGCTTAGTTTGAATTTAATGCCGCTTACTTGTAACGTTCGCAAAGAGTTGATGTTTGGCAGTTGTCACATGTGAATATTGAGGGGAAGTTATTTGTATTTGAATTTTGATATATGAAGCTACCATTTCGGCCTTCAGTGGTACGATTCAACAAGGCGATGGAGTCACTTGAAGCCCAGCAGAAGCAAGGATGATAGATTTACAAGGTTTGCTCTTTAACTATGATGAAAAAGGAAATTGTGAGGAGAACTTAAGCTGCCATGTTACCTCGGAGAATCGGCAGCCGAATTCTGTACGATCATTTCACACATACTCACACACTCGTTAAAACACATATTCACACACTCGGCCAATCAGAAGTTGTTCAGACAGCAACGAAGTGTCATTGGTTGAGTTTTTTCGTATTTCAGTAATACAATCTCAGTTTTCTTTTAAACACTTCCCAAGCGACGTCAGTCCATCAGGTGATTCTGCCAAATGGGCTCAGAGCCGAATAACGGTCTGTTAAGGAGCACACCTTCAAAAATCTTTTCACTGTGCATCAGTGGAGCATCAACCTTTCCGATGTGTGGTTAGATGGTCTCCGCAACATCAAAAAGCAAATTTATTTCCTAAAAACTCCTACTTTAGAAATTACCTGGTACTTATACCCATACAGCTGTGTTAAACAGAGAAGAGCGCAACGGATTACCAAGTTATAAATAAAGGGTGGTTAAGTTTCAAGGGCCGGTGTTGATTTTGAATAAAATACAATTTTTTAGGAAATTATTGCCATTTCTCTTTATTATGATAATATTGGTATGGCTCAATTTTCGATGACGCTGAGTCATAATTGAGGTTCTATGCCGTTAAGGGGGTGGTAGGGTTTAGCGCTAAAAAAAAACACTTTTTTTTTGAAATTTTTACAGAAATATGGCTTAAGATACTTTAATAAAATCAGTTGCATGTTATTGTACATCTTTTCAATAAGTTTTTAAAAAATATTAATAATAAAATATTGACAAATAAGCCCATGACAGAGTTTTTTTGGAGATATGTTTTTCGAGAGGTGCTCTGCGGTGCCAATCGGCATTCGTCGTAGAATCATCTGAAACTAAAAAAGTCGAATTTTTCAGTTAAAGTATGACGTAATGCTCCCCCCCCCCCCCCATTCATACAATTTTTTTTTTTTTCATTTTTGTAGTTTTGGTGGCAAAAAAACGTAAAACGAGCATTTTTGGCGAAAAATTTCGCCATATTTGTAAGTGAAAAACAACCTTAAAAAAAAAAAAATAAAAAAAGACAGTGTGAGGGGGAGGTATTTTTGATTTAGAAAACGTGTGCCAAATTTGAAAAGAATCGGTTGAATAGTTTCGGAGTTGTGATTGGCACCGACTTTTAAGAAGTCGTTTCGGGAAAAACGCGTTTGAAAAAATGACTCTGAAAAATGATCTATGCTCCGCATTCGAGGTAGAGTGCCTACAAAGGCTATAACTTTGAGAGTTCTGCTCCGATCCACTTAAAATTTTGACACAACATTCTTGAAATGATTTACTATAATATGAGTGAAGAAAAAAAATTTCGATTTTGTGACCCTACCCCCCCCTTAAGGAGCCGAATTATCTCATCCTTTAGCTCTTGAATTGTTGCTGGCTTATCGACGTACACCTTTTCTTTCAAATAACCCCAAAGAAAGAAGTCCATCGGTGTCAAATTACATGATCTTGGCACTTAATTGGCATCGCCCGACGTGAGATTATTCGGCCATCAAATTTTTCGCGCAAAAGAGCCATTGTTTCGTTAGCAGTGTGACAAGTGGTACCGTCCTGTTGAAACCACATATCGTCCACATCCATATCTTCCAATTCGGGCCATAAAAAGTTCTTGGATTATCATTCGCTCAAATGCGTCAATTCTGCTTATTGACCAATCCACTGAGGTGAAAATGTGCCTCATCACTGAAGATGATCACGAAGTGCGCGATTTGCATTTTGATTTGAACGCCCGTTTTCATAATAAGTCTGAATAACTTTAACGCGTTGCTCGATTGTGTATCTTTCCATGCTTCAAATTGAGTTAGTCTGAAATTGAAAAATGTCAAATGAAATGCAGAAAAAAACTTAATGTTTAGGTGTGGTTCACATCCAACATTGGCCCTTGAAAGTTAACCACCCTTATATATATATATTTTTTTGGTATTTAATGTTCACTGAACTCGCACGCCTGTATGCCATCAAATTTTTATTGAACAGATATTTTATGCATGGAATTTCGGTCTAAAATTTAATTAATTTGCAGCTTTAAAATTTCGAAACCTACTAAGACTAAACAATGACGCACTGCATAACATGTCATCGAGAAGGTCAGCAATTTGTATGCCTATTCAAACTTTTAGGAAACCAACGATAACTTCTTGCCTGAGATGTCATCAGGGAAGTCAAATTGAAATTTTGGTATTTTTTTAAACTACTTTTAAGGAATGTGGCAGACTTTAAAGCCAAATCAATCTTAAAGTAAGTTTTTCCAACACTGATATTATTTCTCTTGAAAAATAAATTTATTAAATTGCACAAATCTGTTAAATTGCAAGCTTAAAATTACCATTCCTGAATATGTACACAAATATTTTTCTCTTTTTTGTGCTAAATAAATTTCCATCAATATCGATTAGCTCTTTATTAGTTTTAATAAAATGTAGCAAATTATTAACTAGTTTATTAAAATGGAAAATGCTGCGTATTTTACGGCACCTATGCAAATACATACATATAGCGCATACACACACACATGCACGCCACATATGTACTTACTTATCTGCCGTATTTCAATTATTTATGAACACAAATATGCAAAACATTTGCAAATAACTTCGAGGAAATGTGTGCGGGTGTGCGTGAAATGTAAAAATATACTGATTTTTTATACAAAATTATTACCAAATTAATTCACGATTTATTCTAAATATTTTGTTTTGATGCAGCGTGTTGAATACGAGTACTATATAAGTAGTGCCCCGTTTTATCAGGTTTTTGCATTTCTGCAGCAGCATTTCTCTATAATCGCATTTGCATTTAAAATTGTGCTGACAGGTGTGCGAGCGATAACTCCTTTCATACCCGCACATTTCGCACTCTGCTGCTTAGAATACACATACAAATGTGTGCATGTACAGTACGGGCTAAAACTGAAGCGCCACCATTGGAGCATTTTATTCCGTAGCGTAAATTGTGGGTGAAAATGATGTTAGAGAACTGTGTTTTGAATTGTTTTTTATGTATGTAGGTAAAATAGGCTAAAGTTAATTAAAAGCCATATTAAAAAAAAATTTTAAAAATTATAAAGAAATTTTTTTTTGTTTTTTTTTTTATTCCCCATTTATTTTATACATCTGTCCTTTGACATTAAGTATGTTGTTTAACAATTTGGTCAGGATTTATATATATCGCTTAATGGCCAGTGTCAAAAGCGATAAAATTTAAATAAACGAAATAATAGCAATTAAATAATATACAATAATACAATACAAGTTTCACTTTACATGATTACATTTTACAACTATTTTTAATTATTTTTTTTTACATATTTATGGTTTTTTAGCATTTATCATACTAGGTCGCTTGGTCGGGTTCTCTTTAAACGCCTTTTCCCGTTTCTTTCCCTTTCAAGAAGTTTGTTAATTTCTGCATTACTGTGTGTGCGTATTTTTTCAAATGCCTTGTTATCTTTTTGATTTCTTCGTCTACTCTTGCTATATTAAAAGTCCTGTGGATGTCATCATTTTTCGTGTACCTGTCAGACATGGTCAAAATTCGAAGAATCTTTGATTGCTGTCGTTGGATTTTTTCTATATGAGTTTTTTTAGCCGTTCCCCACATCTGTAATCCATATAGCCAGATTGGTTTAATCATAGTTTTGTACACTAACAGTTTGTTCTGTATAGTGAGTCTGGATTTGGAGCAGACTAACCAATGAAGTTGTCGAAGTTTTTCTTTTATTTGTTTGACCTTTTGCTTTATGTGGTGATTCCAATTTAGTTTGGAGTCCAAGTGAATTCCCAGATATTTAGTAGTTGATTCTATTGTAATTGCTTTATCATTTATTTTAATTGGAACTGCGGTAAATTTTGTTTTGTTAGTACATATAACCTGTACGGTTTTGTCTTCATTTATTTTTAGGCACCAGTTATCAAACCATTCCTTAACTGCGTTTGTGTATCGCTGCAGTTTTTCAGTAGCGATAATTAAGCTTTTGTCTGACGCTAATAGTATTGTATCGTCTGCGAACGTAGCAATTGAAGAATTAGTTTCGTCAGGAGGTGGTATATCTGCGGTGAATAAAACATATAGTAGAGGGCAAAGAACGCTTCCTTGCGGAACTCCAGCAGTTATTTGATGAATACCTGAACATTGATTGTCATATTTAATATAGAAGCTTCGGTCGGTTAGATAGCTTTTTATGATGAGATAGTAGTCAAAAGGTAGCATTCTTTTTATTTTGTGGAGTAAGCCTTCATGCCACACTTTGTCAAACGCTTTAGCTACGTCCAAAAATAAATAAATTAATTAATTAATAAATTAAAATAAAGAAATTAAAATTAAAAAAAAAAATAAACAAAAAAAAAAATAATTTCATTTATAAAAATTACTAAAGAATAAAAAATTGACAAAAATTGCAAAAAAAAAAATTAAATTAAAATTGGAAATTAAAAACAATTAAGGCTGAAATTAGTTAAAAAACAAAATTAAAAACAAATAGTTAAGCAAAAATAAGAGAAAGTATATAGAAACTAAACTATAAAAAATTACTACAAAATAAAAACAATAGCGGGTTAAAATTAATTCAAAGACAAAGATTAACAAAAATAAAAGAAAAATTGAAAAATTAAAAACAACTAATTCAAAATAAATATTAAGAAAAAATAAACGAAATATATATATTAGTAAAAAAAAATTAAAAAAAATCGATTAAAAAATTAAAATTAAAATAAAAAAAGTTAAAAAAAGCATTTAAAGTTAAAATTAATTAAACCACGTAATTAAAAATAAATTTTTAAAAATAAAAAGTAAACAAAGTAACAAAAAAAATAAAAATGTAAACAACATTGTTTTACCTCTTATTAAAAAATTATTACAACAAACAAAAATGGAAATAAAAAAATTAGTAAAAAACAAAAACAATTACGTTTAAAATTTAATAGGACTATGAATAAGTTCGTGCGGTTTTTTTTTCGAAATTTGAAACTTTATTGACGTAAAATGGTTACAAATTTAATATTCAAAATATTGTCCATCGCTTACTACTACTTTTTCCCATCTTTCTGGCAATTCACGGATTCCCTTTGTGAAAAATTCGGTCGGTTTTGCCGCAATCCACGAATCGATCCATTTTTTGACTTCATCGTAATTACGGAAGTGCTGGTCAGCCAGGCCATGTTGCATCGATCGGAAGAGATAGCAATCGGATGGCGCAAGGTCTGGACTATACGGCGGGTGGGGTAGGACATCCCATTTGAGCGTTTCTAAGTATGTTTTGACCACTTGTGCAACATGTGGCCGAGCATTGTCATGTTGCAAAATAACTTTGTCGTGTCTATCGGCGTATTGCGGCCGTTTTTCTCGCAGTGCTCGGCTCAAACGCATCAATTGTCGTCGGTAGACATCCCCCGTAATCGTTTCATTCGGTTTCAGTAGCTCATAATACACAACACCCAGCTGGTCCCACCAGATACACAGCATAACCCTCAGGCCATGAATATTCTGCGCCGACGTCGATGTTGAAGCATGGCCAGGGTATCCATACGTTGCCCGACGTTTTGGATTGTCGTAATGGACCCACTTTTCATCGCCAGTCACAATTCGATGCAAAAAACCCTTTCTTTTGTGCCGTTGAAGCAGTTGTTCGCATGCCATAAAACGGCGTTCAACGTCTCTTGGCTTCAATTCATACGGCACCCAATGGCCTACCTTTCGGATCATTCCCATGGCTTTTAAACGTTTGGAAATGGTTGATTGATCAACTCCCAAAGTTTTTGCAACCTCTTCTTGCGTTTGAGCCGGATCTTGATCGAGCAATTCCTCCAATTCGGTATCCATGAACTTTGGCGGCGCACCCTCGCGTTCTTCGTCTTCCAAGCCAAAATCACCCCTTTTAAAGCGTGCAAACCACTTCTGGCACGTTCGCTCAGATAGAGCATGCTCACCATAAACTTCCACCAAGATACGATGACTTTCGGCTGCTTTTTTCTTCATATTAAAATAATGAAGAAGAATTCCCCGCAAAAACACATTATTTGGCACGAAATTCGACATTTTCAAGTGTGGTAGAAATATTGTTGTTTACGCTTCAAATAAAAAACTTATACTGACGTTTGTGCCTTACGACAGTAGCTCTCCAATGAATGTTTGGAAATGTGGATCGATGGAATAATAATCAAGTTACGCCATCTGTTGTAAAACCGCACGAACTTATTCATAGCTATTTGGGTTCAGTAGGCAGTTGAGAAGTAGATCTCTCTCTCTCTCCAAGGACCGTACTGACACTCTACAAAACGCCAATAATTCCCGTCTTGTTTTATGGCGCAGAAGCACGGACGATGTCAAAAGTAGATGAGTAAGTTTTGGGAGCCTTCGAAAGAAAAATGCTGTGTAGGATCTGTGGTACCCTCCGCGTTGGTGTGGTGAGGAGTAAAGTGTACAGTGGACTAGCGCGCTATATAGGGACATGGACATAGGTAATCGCGCAAAACTACAGCGGCTACGCTGGCTTGGTCATGTCGCTCGTATAAACGAAGACGTTCCAGCAAGGCAAATCTATGAATCCATATTATCAGAGGTTAGATTAGATTAGATCAGATTTGTAGGGGGTTGAACAAGTACAAGCACTCAGTCAGGAGACCATTGCATTACACCCGGATAGATTTTAGAAGAAAGAATGGAGAGACAGGAAAGATAAAATGTGGGTGGTAAGACGGATAAATTAGTTTGAGGTCACTCTTCCACAAATCTCTTGGACTCATTGATGAATCTTAAGAGATCCGGAAGAGGAAGAGTATGAGCTTTATCCTAAGTCTGATTCTGCAAAACGCCGGTCAGCTACAGAGAAAATGCTCTACAGTGTCGTCATCCTCAAGACAGGATAGGCATATCGGGCTGTTGACGACCCCCATGACAGAGAACGCGGAGTATTCCCCCATCATGCCCTCTAGGGTAACTCCTCAAAAGAGTTCGGCCACCATACCGGAATTGGATGCCTGCAGGACTTTTTAGCTCTTAAATTTCTAACTGGCACTAGCGAGCCCAGGACAAAAATAGCTGGCGCGCTATTTTGGATTCGGTCACATAAGAAGCAGAAGGAGAGGCTAACCTAACTGCTGCATTTAGTTTCTTTCAATAAAGTAAGACATTTGCGGAAATTTCATAAAATAAATAGCCCGAGTCTGTATTATTCAGTTGGCCACAATCTTTTGCACTAATCGCATAAGTAGAAGAGATAAAAAAGCACAGCATTTTTGACTTGCTCAAGTAGGAAAAATATATAACTTGGATATCTTCAAATGTGCACAACTTGTGCGTGTCACGTGAATGGTGACAGTAGTAAAAATAGGCATTGGACAAACTGCGGCAAACGTCTGACTGTTTAATTCATTTTTGTTTAAGGCAGCCGTCAACGAACTGTTGCACGTTGTGCTAAATTATGCTAAGTGCACTACAAAGCCACGCTGCACACACACACACACACATACACGCATGCATTTATATTTATATACCTTTATGTATGTATGTATGTATACGATTTGTTGTTGGCTGAAATCGTGACAAATGCCAATGATAATGTTAATCATATGAAATGTGTGCAATTTCGTCAGAGTGGACAGAGCACGCGTTGTGTTGTGCATGGAGTTGGTGTTGTTGTTGGTCACACCCGCTAAGCACTTGAGAGTGGCATGCAACCAGCGGATAGATGGAATACCAGCAGACTTTCATGCAGCCACGCAGCTCAAGTATGCCACCGTCAGTCATAAGTAGCCACATCACTTTTTATTGCTGCTAGGGTAATAAAATTCCGCTTGATGTACTGTACGTAAGTAGTGCCTATGCATGCGTGTATGTGTGTGTGTTTGTATGTATTCATGTAGTACTAAGCGTTTGTTTACGGCTGATTGCATGAAATGTTGTCTATCTATGCACGGCTGTGTGTAGTTTGCGCCACAAAAAGTTACAACAATAGCCGTTGCTTATCGGCGAGCAAGTAACCGTTTAAACGTTATTAGCAAAGGCACCTGCGCACCAACACACACACACACACACACGCATGTATTCCCAGCTGGAAATATTGGCACGCAGTGACTGGGGCATAAACATTTTAATAGACTATCTGTTTTGAGGCGATTGAGGGCCATAAAAATATTACGTTGGCATTTTGCTACCAAACTTTTTTTATGATTATGAACAGGGGTCTTACGTTTCGAATCGAATCAAGGGAGTTGCGCAAGAGTTTTAATTGAAAAAATGCTAAATTGTAGAAACAATTAACAGAAAGTGATAAACTAAAAATTCCAATACAACTATCAGACAAAATCTTTCAGTTTGAGAAACATCGGCAGCAGTGTTGAGCTTAGTGGGTATGCAGGAGGTAAATTTAAATGCTCACTCAACTCAACTCAACTCAACTCAACTCAACTCAACTCAAATCAACTCAACGTAAAAGTACGAAAAAACATTGCTCGAGACGATCGTTTGCTAAAACTATAGGGCGCCTATAGTAATTGAGGATGAAAATAAGCCACTTCTATGCTTGCTAAATGGGAGTTTAAGTCTAAACTCATCACGAGCTCGTACTAAAGTTGGTTTTAAAACCAAATGAAATTTACGAATGTCTGTGCACCTACAGACCGCTTGCGCAGCTGATGCACGGACATCAGCTGTCTGTTAGTTGGCTAAATGACAGTCCAGTGTTTTATTTACAAGCGCGCGGAAGCATTTTGCCGAGAGTAAACGCGAAAAAAGAAAATCAGTAATGGATTTCAATCGTAATTGTGTGATTGCATTATATTTGGCTGGAAAATCACAACCAGCGATTGTTCGAAGAGCCTTAGAGTAAATAAAGTTTTTGTTTATCGCACCATTACTCGTTACAATGATACTGGTAGCATCGCGAAACGTCATGGAGGTGGTCATCAAAAGACTAAAACGTCACGTGAAATGGTTCAAAAAGTGAAGCAGCAACTTGAGCGAAATCCCCGACGACGTAGCATCCACCGCATACTGAAAAATGATATCAAAGTCAATCCTTACAAGATGCAAAAGGGGCATGAACTCACACCAAATCAGCAACCAGTCATACTTGAGAGAGTTTCTTCGCTAAGTCGAAACCGAACATTGCGTTTTCTGAGGAGAAAATTTTTCAAATTAAGCAATTCGTAAACTCCCAAAACGGTAGGGTTTATTTGACCGACTGTTCATACGAGATTTTGAGTCATCGATTGGCTACCAGAAGGCAGCACCCGCCACAGGTAATAGTTTGGGCCGCTGTAACCACAGATGAGCGCTCTCCAATCGTTTTCAACGAGCCTGGCGTCAAGGTAAATGCGAAATATTAACAGAAAGTATTCTATACCTTGAAGCCGTTGGCAAATAAACAGTTCAGTGGCAGACCATGGAAGTTTCAACAGGACTCGGCACCGTCTCACAAAGCTCGAGTGAACCAAGAATGGCTAAAAAACAACGTTCCGAACTTCATAACGTCCACACAATGGCTCTCAAGTTCACCAGACGCGAGAGCAACATCCGAATTAAAAGATTCACCAGTCTCGAGGCGCTGAAAAAAAACCATTGTCTGCGAGTGGGCCAAAATACCAGCAAGTCACATTCGGGTACCTTGCGATTCGTTTCTAGACCATGTCAAGGCCATAGTCAAGACAAAAGTTGGTCATAACGAGCAAAATTAAATTGATTCTTAATTTTGTATTATTTTCAGAGATTTTTTGCTTTGAATTGAATAAAAGTAGTTTTCCATACTAAATTTATACACTGCCGGACACTGTAATAAGAATGTTAAATTTCAAGATATTGATGTAATTAAGATATTTTGATAAAATAAATAAAGAGAAAATTAATAAGGACACTCGACATCTATTTGAGTTAATATAGATGAAATTGTGTTAAAGAAAAAAATAAAAAAAATTATCAAAAATCAACACGAATTTTGAGCTACTCTAAACTGGCTTTGTATTATACCTAAATGCAGGGCTACAGAAATGCATGCCGTAAATTTCCCTAAAAACTATGATTCAAAAGTTTGAATTTTTTAAATTTAAATAATATTAATATTAAAATTTTTCATTTAATATTAAACTTTTGTTTAAAACGTTAAACTTTAAGTTACATGTTTTTAATGTAGTATGAACTTGCTTTTTATAAAAACATAGAAAGTAATTAAATAAATAGTTTCAATTTTGTAATATGCCACGCTGCTATTATTGTGAACAGAGGTGTACACATGACTTTATGCGAAATTGCTCTTCTGCCATTTTTAATTTTTAAAATTAACAGAAAAACAAAAATAAAGGGTAGTTCGAAAGTGACGCCTAGCTGTCAGTAGTCAATAATTCCTAGACGGTACCGTTTTTTATGTCAGCTTTGACATTTGTCAAGTAGACCAATCTACAGTTTTACACGTTTTACACATTTTATGAAAATGGTCCATCATATAGCAACAAAATATCGCAAATTACTTGTTGCTATCAAGAACAAAGTGTGGCCAGAGCAACGTAGTTTTTTTGCTCAACAGTGTCTAATTTAGCTGTCTTTTCGGTTGATTGTATCGCTTCCTTCCAATCAGAGTACAGTAGGTTCTGTTTTTATGCGGCTTTTTTTTATGCGGTTTTGAAATAGTGCGGTTTTTTTTTAAATTACAAAATGCATGTCGACCTATCGGGAATTGTACATATAAACAAGATTCTAAACCAGCTAAGCAAAAACTCATCACAGATTGCATCAGAAATGCTAACCCTACAAGTATGGAACCGCCTGCATAACTATCTAGATCAGACGTGTACATTTCCTCAAGTGACGAAAGTGATTTTACGCCAAATCCTAAACGAACGCGCAACATGTGGGTATTGTCTGATTCTATTTCTGACTTAAATTTATTTTTCGATTCTGACGTTTCTTAAATAAAGATATAATTTTCAAAAATACAATATTTTGTTTATGCGATTTTATTACATTATTTCAGATTTATGCGGTTTTAGCATTTGAAACGTATCTATAGTTTTACTATAGAACTAGTAGCTTTTTTTATGATGTTTTTTTTATGCTGTTTCTTGCGGAACGTATCTACCGCATAAAAACAGAACCTACTGTACCAGGTTGACAGCATTTATAGGGAATTATCTATGGGTTTTGATTGGGTTTCCCTTGCAATATAATTAATAATTGAAACTTAGTCTGCATTCACCTCCACTCAGCCTTTTTGAGTTGGATCACATCTTAGTTACTCAATCGCCATTGCTCGGTGTGCCGTAGACAATGTTAGGTCTCTTCCTTTCGTTGCTTGCTCTGGAGCTCCGCAAGGTACTATTCTTGGCCTGCTGTTTGTTGGCTATGTTTATCAGTGATATTTGTTTTGGCTGCTCCTCAGCAAAATTCCTGCTTTATGCAGATGATTTTGAGATGTATGCGGTGATCACTGGGTCTCTTGATTCTGAATTGCAAATTGATTCAGATAATTTTAGTTAGTAACTGGTGTATCAATAATCTTTTGATCCTTTGATAATCCTTGAACATAAAGAAGAGTTTCCTAATTACCTTTTCCCAGTGTTCCACTATTATCGACACCTGGCACATGTTGAACATGCCCCTGTCACGGGTAAGTGAAATTAAAGACTTGGGTTTAATATTTCATTCGAAGCTTACTTTCGTTAGTCTCATAAATTTCATTGTTACCAAATCTTAGGTCATTCTTGCTTTTGTTATGCGCCACACATCCGATCCTTATACACTGAAGGTTTTATATACGGCGTTTGTACGTTCCAATCTTGAGTATGCGCCCTTCATTTGGGTCCGTATTATACGTGCTATGGTGCTAGAATTGAGCGAAGCCAGAAAGTATTCTTACATTTTACGCTTCTCGGATGCTATTTTTATCTATGAAGCGCGATGATCTGCAGAGCAGAGAGTAATCATATCTTTGCCTTTCATTTTTGATTTGATCCGTGGTGCTGTTGACTGTCCGGTGCTTCATGAGAGGATTTTCTTTAATATTCCGGCCTGAGCTCTTCGTAGTGCGGAGTTTTTCTAGGTCGCTCGGGAGCCCTCATTGAGTTTAATAAGATCTCGAAATTTATTGAGATAGATTTTTCATGATTAAAATATTTGAATATTTATTATAAATAGTTTATTTGTACCTTTTTGTTTTTGTGTTTAATGCCTATTAACCTTAAATATAACTACTTAGTCTATAAGAATTTACTATATTTATTGGCTTAATAATTAAATAAATAAATTCGTGATGTTTTTGCTGGAAGTAATCGTCCGAATGCGTCGACAATTCAGAGGTTGGTTAAAAAAATATCAAGAAACTGACTCCGTCGAGTATAGAAAATGGACAGGCAGAAAAAAAAGCTGGATGTTCTTTTGCGAATATTGCTGCTCGAGCGCAAAGTGTTGCTGAAGAGTCGTAAGAGCGTCAAGAGCCGTTTTTTGAATAAATATAGTGGAACCTGAAAGAATCTAAATTTGTACATGGTACAAGTAAGGTAATGCGTCTTTAACTGCCTTCATTCTAGAGGGCATTGGATGTATTTATTTATTCAGTCTACAGGACAACTTACAGATAGTTGAATTAAAATCTATATGGAGAGAATAATTATCACATAGATGGAATGTTGGTTGCTTGTAGCCTTAATTGGTTCTATGTGGCGTTTCGACAAGCTAATGATTATGCCTATCCACGCGCTGAGGATTGCGATCCATTTTGTGCATTCACTGGCTCCTTTCTAGTAACTTCTGAAGGTAACTTTTGAAGGTTTTCGCTTGGCTTTTTTAGCCAATACAAAAAAATAAAATTTTGGCCTACTAAAAATAAAAATTCTCTAACCAAAAATTCGCAAACAGTTGAAACTTGAACGAAGTTTTTATATAAATGCCCACTGTAATTCATGTGCATGAATTCTCTCAGATATAGGAATTCGATTGTACTGATAGCTTAAGAAGGTTACCTCTTAATATACCGGTTGGCGACTTGCGTTATTTTGATATATTTTATGGAAAAATTCAATTACGCTATGAATGCACCCATTGTGTGAATGTCGAAGATATAGACCTGCAATCTACTGGAACGACATTGAAAAACTTAGCCCTAAGTCAAATACTGATTCATAGATCCTACGGACGATAGCTTAAGCTCCGGCCATTCAAACCATGTATAAGTTTCGAAAACAACAACAGAATCGAAGGAGCAAAAGCGCTCTTTAATTTGAAGTTGCTCTGAATATCCTATCCCTCGTCCATGCGAATTACGCTGTCACCCATTTCCTATTGGCTACTTAAATTTACATTGTGTACGAGTATTTGTGCCTTAGGAATTCAGTATTCGCAAACAATCAACCTCGTCTTGCTCTGTCTCATTCAATGAACAGTTTTACATGCAAAACGTTCCGGCAGTTAAATAAACTTCTGGGTGGTTATACTGAGTTATTATTATTGGGGCGTCTAAAAAGTTCGTTTACGGAACTGGGGGAAATTATAATTTTTATTTTTATTTTAAATTAGCGTTATTGAATCCCCAAACTTGTGCTATTTGGATTGATGCATTATTAGTATGTCCCGTTCAGAGTCACTTTTCCAATAGTTGAGAATTTTTGGATATTCTGAGCGAAAAATTGATTCAAGTTCGTATTGCAAACTTTTATTCACAAAAAAAAAAAACAAAAAAGAACAATTAATTCAACAATCCATTGCGCCTGGAGCGAATTTAATATGCGGGTTCTCGGAATAGAAGAGGTTGGAAGCTCCGAAAATAAGAGCTTGAGAACTTGAAATGTAATACAAAATAGAAATAGTTTTGGCATGCATTTTTTTATTATAATCTGGGAGATAATTTCATGGAATTTATTTTTCGAAATAAATAAATTAATAATAAATAAATAAAAAAAATGATATCCGGCATACGTTCGTCGCGGCTACGAGTTATATGGCCGATTCGATCAGTCCGATTTTTTACTACCTTTGGCCAATAAATCTGGTCATCAAGGGTGGCTCGAATATCGCAATAAATCGATTGTTAAACCCAATCTGTGGCAAGCTACGCCGATATATGCAGCCAGCCAAAATTATTGACATAATGGTGAAGATTGATGGAGTTGAGGTTGGCGCACTGCCACAGGCTGTCGAAGAAAGAAGCACCCGGTGACCTTCTCTGAAAGGTCCGCAAAGCTTTTGCAATGGAGTTTAAATGGTAAACCGAGTTTTTCCGCGTGTTTGCCGATCGTCCAATGACCGGTAAACATAGCTACAAGTTTGGAAATTGAATGACGTGGAGTTCCCAGAACTACTGAGTACTCCGTCTATTGAAGTGAGGCCAAAGGGTTTGTGAAATAGCTCATGAAGAAATGGAGCTCCATCTTGTCCTGAGAATTAAGTTGTGCCTTTTCCCCTTTAAAAACAGTCAGGGAGTGCCGATGACCGGGTAGGAGTTCTCTGAGACCAATTTAGTCCCGTTCCTGGGTGACTTATCAGCAATTTCATTTCATATGCCCTGGAATCCGGATCAGAGAAATGTTACTTGTAGATTTGATCACCTCCTTACAGGCTTGCAGGAGTTGACTAGTTTGGACCTGCACCAATGTGTCGTCGGAGCCTTGATTGCGGCTTGACTATCGGAAAAAATGTTTATGTAATGTATTATCTTCCTCGATCTTGCATTCCATAAGCATTTTTCATGCCTGATTTAGAGAATACACCTGCTTCGACTCTCGATTCCAACTTAGAGCCGTCAGGGAAGACAGAGCTACCAGCTTCGATGCAGATTTTCTCCTCGTTCCAGTCCTTCCAACTTGGAAAGATTGTTGTGGCACGACCCTCAAACTCTAGTTTGCGGATAGAGAGATCTGTGAGCACAGAAAAATACGGTGTTAACTGCCCGAAAATGCTACCCTGTCCCTTAAGAGATTGCCTCCTGAGACCAACCTCCTTTAACTTGATTGCACTTTGAGCAGCCATGGAAATAACGTAAAAGTCAGTAAACGTAAAAGTGAGTGCGTTATTCAGGACATCATTGGGGCAAGCTCTACATGCTTCGGTAATGCCAATACATACAATACAGTCCTTTGCACCCTCCTCGGTTTGGTCATATTGTAGCCCCTCCGAAGAGCTCGCTACCAAACCAGCAATCAAAAGTGTTTGCTGATGGATTTTTAGTACCCAAGAAATGTTTTGATTTTTCATGCGTCGTTATATCCAAAGTTTTTTTTGCTTCATTGACCTTTTTACTTTTTCATTGACTTTCACTGATCGAGCAGACTTTCATCCTTAACGTAAGGTAACTTTCAGCTCCAAACGAGATTTTTGGACACCCCGAAATTTGTGAGTGAATTAGTGACGTGCACAGATAATGAAAATATGAAATACCGTTACTATTAAATTCAAATGTAAACTGAACAAAGGACACTGTTAGTCGCTGAAAAGCTAATATTTGTATTCGTTTCCGAAATTCCGGTTGTGCACCCCTTACTTCAATGAATATTTCGAGCTTCAGAATCTGAAATTTTGCATAGAACAATGCAAACATCCATCTCCAGCAACCAAACACATTCACTGACCCGCCAATTAGCCAATTAGCCCATAACGGCTTAGCTATTAAACCCACAGACTGCATTCGGAATCAGTTATTGTCGTTGTCCAATCACTCACCAAAGTTGTTATTGACTCATTCGTCTTCGTCGTAAATATTTGCTGACTTGCTGCATTGCGCCGCCACAGGGCAGAGCAAAGTTCATTACGACTGCCTGCCATTGCATCCTCACCACCCAGTTGCTATGCATTTGTTTTTTCATTTGCTATTTAGTTATTCGTCTGTTAACCAGCTCATCAGTTTAGGGCTATTTCGTTTGACATGTCAGACGGCAATTTGTTATTACAAAGAATTTGCAGGAAGGAGGAGAGTTTGTTGTGACGAATTGCGCGTGACGGCTGGTTTGTGAAAAGTGAGAGAGACAAATGCCAGTCTAAATATAACAAGGTGACGCAAAATTAGTCATCCACTCTTCTGTTTGAATAACTTTTTTCTAAATACGAGGGTCGTGTGAAAAGTTTGATTTAAAATAAAAACTTTTCATAAGTAATGTGTTAGTCTAGTATGTTCTAGTTTACCGATCCCTTCCGAATGATAGAATTTGTTCAAATTTGAAGAGCCATTCGTTTCTGCAATCACCTCCTCGTTTGAATAAAATATCTTTTACGCCAACCATTTCTTCAAATTGGGGAACAAATCGTAGTCTGAGTAATCCCAGTCTGGAGAATAGGGGGATGTGAAATGAGTTGGGACCCTTGGTTGGTTGGTTAGAGTGGTCATTCGTCCAGAATCCAACTAGTGCTGGGACCCTATTTTCATTAATTTTGCGAACTGACGAGGCGTGAGCTGGTGTGTTGTCGTGATGGAAAAGGAGAATCACTCGACTTCCTCGATTCAAACGAATGTCAAACCCAAAGAAATAGACCGGCCTGGCAGAAACTTGGGGTGTGTTCTTGCTACTAACTAAACCTAAACTCGGTATGTGGCAGTAGTGCCATATATCTGACTTTGCAGGCCTCGTAAAATACAAATATTTTGTTAGATGGACATCTTTTTTTAGTTTTTTTTTTATTATTTCAATTTTTTATTTTTTTTTGTTTGGTTGCCTGTTTGTATACTTCAGCTGTTTTGTTTACAAGTGTCAAAAATGATTGACGTTCAACGCCATTTGCAAAATTATAAATCTTCCGAAAGGGTGATTAATTTTGCGCCACCTTGTACTATATGCTAGAATGTGAGAAATGCATAAACTTGTTTTTATACACTTTTCTTTCTACGTGTTATAATTTTTTTTTAATAAACTTCACTTTTTTCTTTACTTTCAGGTATGCCTGAGATGTGTCAAGTCAATAAAGTATTTCCAGTTAGTCGCGTACACAGGTAGGAAGATGTGTAGCCGCGGACATATAAAACGATAAAGGATGGATAAAAAATTATTAATAAATGAAATTAGGAAATTCGATTTGTTTCATTTAAATTGCACTTTCTATAGAGATCCGAACGGTATTCTCTTCGTTAATGGGAAACAAAATGGCTTCTTCGTCCTGCACCTTAACAGATATTCACATTTTCTCCGATAATCAAGCCGCAATCAAGGCTGTGACGACGCCACGGTGCAGAACGAAAACTAGTAAACTCCTGTAAGGAGGAGATCAAATCTGCCAGTAATATTTCTCTGCTCTGGGTTCAGGACATAGGGGCATAGAGGTAACTGAAATTGTTGATGAGCTTGCCAGGAAGGGGACTGAATTGGCCTCAGAGACCTTCTCCCCGGTCATCGGCATCCACCTGACAGTTGTTAAAGGGGAACTGCACAAATTATTTCTTAGGAAAGCGCAGAAAAGATGGAGCTCCATTTATTCATATGCTATTTCGAAAACCCTTTGGCCCCAATACAATATACGAAGAACTCAGAAGGTCCTTTAGACTCCTCGCCATTCAATTTCCAAACTCATAGCTGTGTTTACCGGTCACTGGACGATCGGTACATACGCGGAAAAGCTAGCGTTGCCATTTAACCACTATTACAGACTCTGGGGACCTCTCAGAGAAGGAGACCGTTGAACACTTTCTCTGTAAATGTGCGGGTTTGGCAGCTAGATGGTTAAAGTCACTGAGTGATCCTTTTTTCGACAGCCTGTGGCAGTGCGCCAACCTAAATCCCATCAGTCTTCTCCATTATATCAACAGCTCTTGCTGGGTGTAGATATCTGCCTGTTGGATGTCTCATAATGGCTTAAAAACGGCGCTTCAGTGCTACTTGAGGAGTGCTAGACTGGCACTTCAACCATTTCACCTAGGGGGCGTCCATAAATTACGTGAGATGTTTAAGGGGGGAAGGGGGTCGAGTCAAATCTCATCTAATCTTACGTTGGAGAGAGGGGGGGTCTCGGCAAATATCACGCAATTTTTTTCTGATTGAAACAAAAAAATTGTACATGCTTAAGATTTAATCTCAAGCGTAATCGTAGTATGATTAAGATCATTCACTAATTCGTTCGAAAGAAAATAATTTCATTCACACTTCCACGTTATACATTACTACTGCCAAACCACCATATTTGTTTTATACTAAATAGCTCAATTTAATCTGAATTTGCGGTACAGTGTAGCCCGTCGGTTGTTTTCGCGCCACTATGAGCCGAACGCCCTATCACTCAGGTTGACGTTTGACAATTCCGGACTTTAAAGAACATGACGGAAAATCATTTGCTCCATTTCTAATACGCGTACCGATTCAACCGCTGAATGCCTTCATCAGCACGCCTATTGATCTCTATTGCCCAAGTATACGTGATGATTTAGAGAAAATATGCTGCAGTACATGCGGTATTTACTTCGCATGTATCACAAGAGCTGCAGAGCACAGGCGAGCAGCTCACATTGCACCAGCTAAGCAAGCGCGTATGTTCCGCAAAGTGCGACCCTCACGGATTGTCACAAGACGAGCTAATGAGTTACTGTGCGCAAGCGTCAACGGCTTAGAGTGGCTAGATTAGAACGAAGTTGAAGGAGCACATGATTTTACTGAAAATCATATGGACATGTTGGTCCCAATAGTCTCTCTTGAAATCGCGCATGATTCTCCATCGACTGAATTAGAGTAGAAATCCTTTTTTAATCGCAGTAGTTATGATTTAAGTCTTCTATTGTTAAATTTTTATTACATTTATAACTCTCAGCAATATTGATTACTAATCTTAACTAGTCGTAAATAAAAGCACGAAGCAAATTTTTTTTTCTTTTTACAATAACAATCCAACACGTTTACATAAGAAACCCACATTTTGAAAAATCTCACGTGAGATTGGGGGATGGGGGAGGGGGTTGAATAAAATCTCACGACATCTCACCAGGGGGGGAGGGAGGGTCAGAAAATTGAAAAAAACACCTCACGTAATTTATGGGCGCCCCCCTACCTATCTACCTGCACCTTCAAAGTTTATACTTTCTCTTGTATCGAGATTGATTTGATTTTTTTATCCAAGCCAATAAATTTGACGATTCGGTAGTAAAAGGAGTTTCAGATAGGTAGGTTTGCTAGCCCGCTCACCCTAGCTTGGTAATAAGATGTCTATTTGCGCCTCCAAGCAGCTGTGTGCTTCTTTTGCTCCACCGGCGGTACTTTATTTCCTAGCTGCCGCGCATATACGAGTATGCAAGACATTTCTCGATCCACCGTCTGGGAACGCGTTCGATGGGAGGCCAGCAACTCCTCACGGAAACGCCCTGTGACCCTTGACGCCCTCTGCTCCGAGAGGAGTTAAAGGGAGAATATCAATAATAATAATATATTGAGATTAATTTCAAGAAAGAAATAAATGCATATGGATTTTCGGACTCGCCGCGGCGTCTGATTTTACGTGAGAATTTGATGCTTTGTATCTTAGGGAAAAATCCTTCATTTCATTTGTTTTGTGCATTGCATTTCACGATTTTATTAATTCCTTATTTACATATTATTTCATTTCTTCTTTACAATTTGTGATACGAAAGAGAAGCCTCCAAATCATACCCCACGTTATATTTAATTACTCATTTTCTAGTCAGCAACATTTCTGATTTCAACCCTCTTTCACTTTGCTGTTTTTGCAGCTAGAACCACTTTTCTTTTCCGATCCCCACTCTGAGATTTTAGTACCGTCTGATTAATAAAATTTCAACTCGTTTGCATTTCAAATACGATAATCGTAAATTCTATCAAACAATTAATGTTTCGCTTGCTTAAACAAATGGTTGCAAAACAAAGAATAAGCAATGGCGCACCACCGCCAACCAAGTACGCAGAACTTATAAACAAAATGAGAAGCGCGAAATTTACTAAACAGGGGGTAAAAGTAAACAAAAAATCGAAGGGTTTTGTTTTTGCATTCGCGCGAATTTTCAACTATTAGAAAACTGTCTTGCGCGCAGTGCATACACATAGAGGCACTCACATCAATGCGCTGTGGCGTTCATTTGCATTTTAATTTGATTTCAATTTGCCGACAAGCGATTTACAACACACACGCGAGTGCCGCTTGGATATGTAGATCTCTTAAGCGAGCTTATAAAATCTAGATTTATGGCCTTGCACGCACACATGCCCGCGCTCTATGTATGGAAGTTGGGTGTTTGGCCGTCACTGGTAGTAATTTTTTGTGGGTGTGCCTGTTGTGTGGCTGTCAGTTGATTCATTTGGTGGCGGGCTTTTATTGTTGATGAATCATAGGAATTCCCGCTACTCGTAAGAAATCTTAAAGTCGCATTATTTGTCTAGCCAAAAGGGCTTACATTACTTGTTCAATTGAATTAGTTGGTTTTATGTTAACTACTTGTGGTATATCCACCAGGCAAACGCAAGAAATGTGTAAGGAAATATAGTGCACTCTTCTCTTAAGCGCACAGCCAAGGGACTGAAAAAAGTGTGCGCTTATGAGAAAAGTGTAAAAGACGAAGTTAATAATATGTTATGAGAGGGTTGTTCGCTCAAGAGAAAAAAGTTTTTAAAAATTCTTAAGGATTTGTGGTATGTACTGCAAAAAGTGTCCGCTTATGGGAGTAGTCTGCTTAAGAGAGGTGATCGTTAGGAGAGAGTACACTGTATATGAAACCTCTGAATAAAGTATTACTGAATAAGTCACTTTATATATTTAAAATGTTCTTCTATATAAATTTCAAATTCGGAAGTCTTTCATGTGGAAGAAAATGCTCAACTTAGTATACAAAAGAAAAAAAAAATATGTCAAAAATTAACGCGATTTTTAGGCGACTTCAAACTTATACTTTATTGTACTAAAATTGAGTGCGCTATAAAACTGCATGCCTAGAAGTTTTCTAAAAATTCCGATTAAGAAATTTAATGACCAAGTTTTGAAATTGATGACCAGTTCTTTGATATTTGAAGACCAATGTTTTGAAATTTATGAATTTTTGATAAATTGTGTACAAAATTTGGCACTTTGATTCATAAGGATTTTGTTACACAATTGACTATATTTTTATAAAATTAAATTATTAATTAAATTAATTAAAATTTTATTCAAAATTTATTTAGCATGAAAAATATTGTGACTACCGTAAAAAAATTAACTAACTTAGTTAAGTGAGCAAAACTGTATGTGCGAGGGGACTAAGAAAAGTTCACTGCATTGACTTTCTTGTGGTCTAAAGAAGGTAAAAGCAATTTTAATTTCATCACTTTAATTTTCAATGTTTTTGCCTTCAACTTTCGCCTTAATTCGCAATACCTTCTATTTATTTTTGAAGCCTCTAACATCGGCCAAAATCGCTTAAGCGGTTATCGCGTCAATCGAACAGAGAAGAGGAAGATAAACTGTGAAGCAAAGTCTTCAAAATTACAGTAAATGATGGTAACTGCATCTGATTACCTCTTCATTACTGGCGAAAACCGATGCTCAAAAATGTTTTTTCTGAATAAATCAGTCTGCTAACAATGAGGCTGAGGAAATGTTTCCTGGGTAGACATCTGATGTTCGCTCCCTTTGGACTTTACCAGCACCACACTTAAGTCAGTGTTGTTGTAGTTGTTGTAAGGTTCTCCATAATCGTTTGCGGAATGCTGCTGAAGTGACTTATGCCATCAATTGAACATTTTGGTAAATCTTGAGCAGACTTAGCCTGCACTGAAAAACAACCACTCTGGAGTTTCGAGACGGTGGCAAAATATACTATTGTATTTGACGGTTATTAAATATCTATATTTGTCTACATCTGCAATGCGGAAGTTGCAAGCAAACCGATGTCTAAGAACCTTTCTCCATATCTGGTAGCCCCACAACTGGATTTCGCACGAACAACTTTTTGATTAAAGTGGACAAAACCCAATAAACATTGAAATGTGATAGCGAAACTGTAAATGGATTGGCGGTACACTGTGCAAACCAGCGACCGACGTAAGTCGAATGGCGTAGGAATGCAACCCACAAAGATCGCTACGCAGGGGATACCCTAAGGGATATTGGTGACGTAGCCTTAATGAGGAATTTTTAGAAATTGACGAATCTTTGATTTAATAAATAAGTGGCAACGGCGTTAAAAACAAACTTTTTAATTGGAACGCTCTAAACCATATTTTCTGCGTTACCCACACCCTAATATTTAATGGAACTATACTAATGCTTACTATGTTGGCTTAAGAGATAGGTGGCAACGCCATAAGAAATAGTTTTAATATTATTAATCCGATTTCTGTATTATCGCGAATTTTTTTATCATTTATTAATTCATAACCATAACTCAACCTCTATTGAAAATGTTTTTTTGTTTTTAAATAAGATGGCAACGTCATTAAAAAAATACTATTGGATAAAAACTATATTCACTTTTGCATTGATATATGTTGTGTAGTGTTTTACAATTATTATAGTTTTCGGATTTGCAAAAAAAAAAAATATATAGATTAGGTGGCAAGACCTGCTAAAAACATATTTTATTCAACGATTTTGTTTATTAATACTTCATCTGATATCCCGATTTTGGCGTCTATTCAAATATAATGCGTTTTAAGTTCGCATTTTGCACAAAAACCACGTGGCAACACCAACTAAAAGCATTTTTTATTACATCTTCTTTAGCACCCTTCATCTGATGTTCATATTTTAATATCAATTCTTCTAAATTTGCTATTTTTGTTTGTTAATATTCCATCTGATATCCCGATGTCTATGCAGATAAAATGCGTTTAAAGTTCACATTTTGCACAAAAAACAAGTGGCAACAGCAAACCAAAAGTATTTTTTATTAAACCTTCTTAAGCGCCCTTTATCGATATTAGTGCCTATTCACATAAAATGCATCAGAAGTCGCTAGTTTTGCAATAAAAACAACGTGGCAACACCAGATAAAAATAGTTTTTGTTCAGCCATATTTTTTAACATTTTCTCTGATATTCACATTTTGGTACCTATTTAAATGAAAGGCGTCTTAAGTTGCTATTTTTGCAATAAAAATCACGTGGCAACACCAACTAAAAGTATTTTTTAGTAAACCTTCTTTAGCACCCTTCATCTGATATTCCGATTTTAGTGCCTATTCAAATAAAGTCGCTAGTTTTGCAATGAAAATCACGTGGCAACACCAGTTAAAAATAGTTTTTATTGGGCCATATTTTTTTTAACATTTCCTCTGATATCCATATTTTGGTACCTATTTAAATGAAATGACCCATAGTAAGTAGAAATTCGTGAAAAAAATTACGTGGCAACACAAGATAAAAATATTTTTTAACAACCTTTTGTTTTAACATCCTTATTCTGCTATCTGTATTTTAATACCTATTTAAATTAAATGCATCATTACTTACTCTATTTGCATTTAAAAAAAGTGGCAACACAGCTAAAAATATTTTTATTAAACCTTTATTTTAACACGCTTCATCTGATATCCACATTTTAGTACCTATTTCAATGAAATGCGCCATAAGCAGCAATTCTTGAAAAAACAAAAAAATAATTACGTGGCAACACCAGATAAGTTTTTTTTTAATTAAACCATTTTTTATAGTACATCACATCTGATATTCATGTTTTAGTAATTATTCAACTGAAATGCGTCCTAAGTTAATATATTTGCAATAAAAATCACGTGGCAACACCAGCTAAAATTATTTTTTTTTGAGATTTTTTTTTAATTTTAGCTGATATTTTAGTAAATATTTATATGAAATGCGCATGAAGTTGCTTTGCCGCAATAAAAACCACGTGGCAACACCAGCTAAAATTATTTTCTTTTAAGATTTTGTTTTTAATTTCAGCTGATATTTTAGTAAATATTTATATGAAATGCGCCTGAAGTTGCTTTGCCGCAATAAAAACCACGTGGCAACACCAGACAAAAATATTTTTTTACATGCTTTTTGTTTTGTAGTAATAAAATTCAGGTGGCAACGTTGCGGCACATATATGTATCTATTTTGGGCACTTTTTTTTAATACAAACAGGTGGCAACACACAAAAATGTCACGAATCTGTCGGAATTTTGGTCTACTACAGGGTGGGCCAAATAAGACCTACTAATGTTAAGCACAAATCACTTTTTTATTTTTTGACATATTTATTTTTCTCGTTTTGTAAGTTATAACTCAATTGTTGGAAATTTATTAGGGAACCCTAGAGTATAACACAAAGCGTTAAAATTATCGATTTTTTCTATTCTTGTCAACGATCAATTATTTTAACGCACTGTAAATATTGGCATGTGTCGGATGAAGCGCATTCCATTTAAATGGTTCTGTCAACAAACAAAACTGTAGATTGTGGGGCTCTGAAAATCCAAGGGCAACACACCAACATCAGTTGCACCCATCTAAATGTACTGTCTGGTGCAGTGTTATGGCCACTAGAGTTGTCGGTCCATTAACCAAAATAAATGATTATTACTACAAGTTATTTGTGTTTAACATTAGTAGGTCTTATTTGGCCCACCCTGTACTTGGGTACTTTTGTTATAAAACGGCTTGAAAAGTATCATAATTGAAAGAAATGCCACATTGCTCACACTGGACTAAAGCCCAGCGCTAAGCAAATATCGTTCGATAACTCAATGTTGTAAATAAACTTAGGAAGTTTACCAGATAGATGGGTTTATTGAGGTAACGAAAGTCTCTGCTAATCAACAAAAAAAAAGGAAAACTTAATTTTCAAGTACCTTATTTGTGTTGCTGTGGCTTATCAACACTTCTGTTGCATTTTCTAATTAATTAGCAGTGCAAATATTTACAAAATCACTTAAAACCCCCTCATTACACAGCTATAGATATACCTACCCCGTATATTTTTTATTGGCTTCAAAGCAGGCTAGTCAAATACAAACCTGCGAGCGAGTTGAGTGCCTTCAATTGGGTTGAGTGCCTTGTTGAGTCATTGCAATTGGATGCACGCGCTTTCTAAGTTATCAGCGTTTTTTGTTTTTGTTCAAGCTCTAAAATTTAAATAAATAAAAAGCAATAAATAAAAAATAAAAAATTGACACAATTAATTAAGCTGAGATAAAGAACGGCATTAAAAATTTCGCATACATATTTGCTTTTCGCAAATAAAAGGTGAATGCTTAGTATCGAGCTGCGTTGCTGCTTATGGCTGTTGTTTGCGCCAAAAGAAGGGAGGGAGCAGGTTGAAACACAGCAGCAGTCACTTCATTATTATACCGGTAAAACCGCTGAAAAACCCGCAAATTAACAAAAAAAAAAAACACAATGAATATTAACAATTCGCATCCAACAACAAATTCTGCGCACAAATGAAATTTTAATTAATATTTCCTATACAAAAGTGAAATAGACAACACAATACTTCTGTACGTATGTACGTCTGTATGTCTGCATTAAGCTCGTAAACAACAAATGAAATGTGCTATACGCAAAAAGTATTAAAAACAAATTCGTTGTATTAAAAGCGAGTGCACTGCTTTGCGGGGATTCAATGGATTTTCTCGCCCCTTAGTCGCTTTAAAAATATTTATGACACTTGAAAACTTTTCCTTTGTTTCCATTTTTAAAATTCGTGAAAAATTCAACAATGAAAAGGTGTAAAATCTATAGAGACAATATGAAGTGTAAAAATGTGTGTGCATAAGTGCAAAAATACACCGAACAGCTGTCAGCTGTAGAGGTTGATGAACTTCGGCTATATGCGAATTAATTGTGGGCTGCATTGTAAAATGTCCGATCTCCATTGTACAATTTGCTGTTATTTAAGATGTATTTACTAAAACTATATTATAAAGCAATATTTAGTTCGCTTTATTTTGTTTTTTTAGTTCTACATTTATTTCTTTTCATTGTCTTTCATTTATTTCTTGGCATTGTCATTCTGACTTATTTAAAGTGATCTACTTTGTATGGATTTATCAACTCACCTATTGAGGTGAAATTTTCGCGTGCCGAAAGCCAAATTAGCCACAGAATGTTTATGATACCAACTGTATGCCGAAAATTAGTCACAAAAACACACAAGAAAAAACGGCAAAAAACAAAAAATACAAAAAACAAACAAAAATGAATCAAAAACCCACGTCAAATATTTTTATTCATATCAGTCGCTGGCAAAATGCCTTTTTTGTTTTCTCTTTCCAGCAGCAGCAATTTTTTCATTGCAATTTCCGAAGGCTTTGTAATCCAAATCGTTTAATAGGATTACAACAGACAATTGCTTTATTTGAAGTTATGTAATATGGCATTCCAGGCACAATTATTTATATGTGTAGGGTGTGTTTTTAACTGCATGGGAATTATCAATATCAATAACTATCGTTTGACCGCTGAGAATGGCAAACTGTGTTGACATTTCTGTTCAGTAAGCTTTGAAAGGAAAGCGCAGAAAAGATGGAGCTCCATTTCTTCATGTACTCTTTCGAAAACCCTTTGGCCCCAGTACAATGTACGAAGGACTCAGAAAGTCCTTTGGACTCCTCGTCATTCAATTTCCAAACTCGTAGCTCGACTCGTACCGGTCACTGGACGATCGGCACACACGCGGAAAAGCTAGAGTTACCTAGCAGAAGCTGTGGGGATCTTTCAGAGAAGGAGACTGTTGCGCACTTTCTCTGTAAATGCCCGGGTTTGGCAGCTAGACAATTAAGATCACTGGGAGCTCCTTTCTTCGACAGCCTGGGGCAGTGCGCCAACCTAAATCCCATCAATCTGCTCCATTACACCAAGAGCTCTAGCTACTGGCTAATGCTACTTGAGGAGTGCTACTTGAGACTGGCACTTCCACCATTTCTACCCACCTAAGCTTCGACAAGTCATCATGACTCGTTTAACGCCAGGACAACGCTGACAAATTATGCAAATTTACTTTGGAAAAAAAAAAATCTATGCGGGAAGTTCATAGAGCATTTCGTCCATTTTACGAGCGGCTTGCACGCTGGCGCCATCATCGGCCTTTATTTTTTTTTTGAAATGAGAAATAAGCTGCCGTTACGATGACTGGCGAGTGCCATTGAGCCATACTGACTGAATTCTTATATCCAAAAGTGAATCAGCTAAATATCCACGACATTGGTTCCAACAAAACGGGACAACTTGCCTTATAGCGCGCTAAGAATCGATTTATTGCAATATTCGCGCCACAATTGACGCCATCCGGTCAGATTTATTGGAAAAATTAGTCAAAAAATAGACTGATCTAATGAACCATGTAACTCGTAGCCGGGGTGGATATCATATTCAAATAACTCCTCATGCCTTCTTTCGCACCGACGCACACACGGCAAAATGAGGAGTTTAGGAGGTCAAAAACTACAAATTTGAAAAAAATTATTCATTTGCACTTTTTAGGGTTCCTAACCAATACGTTATGAAAAATAATGATAAACAAGAATGAATGGGTACTCGGGAAGCCTGTACCTATTACCCAAAGCACTTTTATTATGTTGTTTTTGCACGTTGTTGGTGTGTGTGTCGTATTATTTATGTACATTAACTACTACATTTTCTTAATTGTGTTTGAACTTAAAAATACTTGTAAGTACCTAACTTCTAACCTATACAAACTTACCTACATAACTAAAAAGGAAAAGTGAGAGGAGTAAAACAGTTAACAGAAATAAAAAATATTTATTTAGGAAAGGAAAAAAAGTAAGTATATTTCAATACCTATACATGATACAATACTATATAGGTTGGGTCCTTATTTAGGTATATCTATAGTTTATAATGATTAATAATCAGGATGCTTCATCAACATCTTCATGTTCTTGGCCATCATCTTCGTTTTCGTCATCATCATCTTTATTGATGACGTTTTCTATTGAAGGATTTTCCAACATTTCTAAAACCTCCTTAGCAAATGGTTTCCTTCTTTTATAGTGGCTCCTCCTCTTCGATGCAATTATAGGATCGGAAGCTATAAGCATCCAGTGCGCAATGTCGGTATTGGTGTCGATCCTGGAGGTCTTTCTAGTATGGAAAAGCCGTACGCTTTTAAATTCCTTTTGGCTGGTCTCCAATACATCTTCGGAGAATAAACCTACAGGTAGTGGCAGCTCCTTAATAATATCTGCTCCATGTATCAGGAGTTTGTGGACAGAAGCACTCATTTTGTACCAGCCATACCTATCAATGCAAAGTTTTGCAGTTTCAATACTGTAATTTTTGAATTTTTCGTGATTTACGTTGAATCCGCATGATAATACGCTTAGGGTGTTGGCGAATCTTTTGATGATTTCCGTATCTATACCTGTTATATTAGACGATTTGGTAGGCTCAGCAAAAAATTTCCTGGCCGTATTTCCGTCATTGGAATTCCCCCCTCCTTGTTTCGGCTGATCCACCACCAATCCCATTTCTTTGTAGAACTTTTCAGTTATCTCGTTTTTTCTTTTTTTAATATTCTCTTTGGCTGCTGTGCCCCTGGCTTGCCATTGCTGCAACTCTATTTTATACGAGATGTGGAGTAGATACTCGTAACACCTTAAGTACGAATGGAGCACAGATATACCAAACTTGAACGGAACCTTGGAATATTGTTTTCTGAAAAGCAAATCTATGTTGTTTAGCTCATTGGGTGATGCTTTACATACATATGTTGCAAGCTTGCGTTGATGATGTGTCAGTTAACACGTTGCAAGTCTTGCCATCCATCATTGTACATACAGGATAATGTTTGAAAGTATATGTTTTGTCGTTAAAAGTTACTTTCGTAACCTTTAACCTCGATATTTGCTCTTCAATTTCGTCGTAATGCAGCTTCACAGATTCTTTTGTCTCTTTCTCAATTTGCAATCGAATAATGCGGCTATATCTTGAAGAGGAAGGACTAGGGTTTTGCCATATAATCTGTTTTCCATTCCTTGTTGTGTTCTCTGACATTTGTAATGGCATAATAGTACACAAAATAATGTTAGTGTCACCATATAATGAGTTGTTTACAAAACATTGTTTGTATATGGAATGACCGCCACTCCCGTCAAGACCCCATTTGTACACCACTTTAATGGGTGCGTTCTCTTCGTGATCGTGGTGTGTAAGAAGTACATCCTGCTGTACATCTGCAAGTCTGCGTACCGTGTGGTCAAGAACATCTTGGACGGGGATTTGGACTTCTGTTTCTGATATTTTTATATTGTCAGGGTAGCACTGTTTCTTTGTCTGCGCTATAACATTGTATGCAGGATATATATTGGCACCCCGAGATTTCGCCCCTCTTTGCATGTGAATGTAATCTTCTTTACCCATATCAGAGTCAATGATGAACGCTAAAGCCTCCTCAGGGGAATAGGGTGTGATACCAGAAGTCTTTGGTGTATCATGAATTTGTTTTATGCGTTTGTATCTGCGTGGGCTGGTGGTCAATGCCAGGTTCACCATTCGTGCAGCTGTTCTTTTCCCAGATTTTGTTAGACTAGCTTCAGCGGCAGCACACAATACCTCTGGAGTTATTTTAGCAACAATTGGTTGAACACGTCTTCTTTTTGTTCGTACATAGCCCTCTTCGAAAGATTTTGATAGTCTGCCTTTAACACTTTTTATGTTTGAAACGTTGCTCACAGTTTTCACTGCTGGTAACTCCAAGTCGTTTTTAACCATGCTGAATTGTACTTGGTGAATCTCTCAATCTTCCAATTCGAGTTCTTCCATTTTTTCAAAAGTTTCGAAACAAACACTTTGAGAACACATTTTATTCGTAACGCACTGTCTTCTGATTGTTTATAAATACTATGATTGTCCAATATGTAACTAGTTAATCGTTCCACACACTTAGACGATGATAATTTATAAAAGTTTTCATTTTGTAGCACTAAAATCAGATCCATTTTTCTAACATGTATTTTCGAGTGACTTTGATCACTCCGACTACCTGTAAATAAAAGAGGATAGTGTCACAATGAGTTCGTTTGAGTTCTCAAAATTCACAATAATAACGGCCAACTAACTGTTAACTGCAAATATCGAAGACAGAAAACGGTACTTAGCGGAACTTTTTTTGTAAGTCTAAGTAAACATGAATTATAAAAGGAAATTTAACTAGACATGCAATATAATATTTAAATACTTACGATTACATTATTTTTAATTTTACTGTATTAATAAAATGTACATACCTGTAGATTCCATGTTATTGACTACTGTTGATATTTAAACTCGAGGCGAAGGAAACAATTCGTATTGTTCATTCGACGGTAGAAAGCAAATTAAACGTACAATCATTTCGCTTATCTGCCGGGCCCTCCCACTCCTTTATTGTAAACATATTAAAGGTGAATTATTCGCTTTGTGATGGAACGACTATCAGACTCGAAAAATATAAACTAATTTAGACTTTATCTTCAAGTTGATAAATCGCTTTTTGACCTCCTAAAGTCCTCATTTTGCCGTGTGTGCGACGACAGTGGAATAGAACATGCTTCGCGTCTTCGAGCTCTTCAGGGCACGTGGGACAATATGGTGAAGCAGCCAGACCAGATCTGTGTACATAATGTTGAAGACATCGATGTCCAGTCGGCAACTGAGTCAACCTCTCAAAATCTACGTTGAAACCATGTCCCGACGTTTGGGATGAGCTCGTGTGTCCAGCGACCGGTGAGAAATCTTTGTTACCATTCATTAAGCGTTGAGCTTCGTAGCTGTCATTTCTGCTCCTTTGAAGGTCTTGCGCCTGGTCTGTTAAAGAGGTGATGTCCACGAGTCGCTCATGACCTCCAGATACTTTATCGCTAGTTTGACTGAATGTATAGTCCCACAATGTTGATGGTTGAGCTGCTTTGTAAATCCAGCGCTCCAAATCAAAGAGCTCTCTCTCTCTCTCTGTTATAAAAAGCGCAATATCGTCTGCATATTCTACCAGCATTGCTTTTACAGGAAGCTCTTATCTTAGGATGCCATCATAGGTCGCGTTTCATAGCGTAGGACCAAGGACAGAACCTAGAGGTACCCCTTCCAGTCACAACGTACTTTTGAGGCCCATTATCTGTGTCGTACTCTAGGACCCTGCCGTTAAAATAACGCCGGATGATTCGAAGTATGCACGTGAGGACTATAAAACCCTTCAACGACGAAAGAATCATTGCCCAATTTGCCTGGGCCTCTTATAGCCTTGTTTGCTGTGTTAAATACCAGCCGGATGGCAGTCACTGTTACACCTCTCTCATTTTAGATTTGAAATATATTGTAATATACTTCACACTTTTCGGAAATTTTTGATATTATGACGTAGTCGACTGAACAGCTGCTTGTCGAAATCGTGAAGGAAAAGTAATGAACTGCTTCAATTTTCCAATTTATGGCGTTGAAAAAACAAAAGAAAAATTAACTGATGATATAACTGGCAAAACTGGGCATCTCAGGAGAGAAGCCTTTGCGCATTAAGTCCATTGACAACTAAAGGTAATTTCAGAGTAAAAGTGAAAATTTGAAATGGAAAGATACTCGATCTTGTAGGTATACAAACATAGTATTTACAAAAAATTTGACGACTGGCGTATTTTCAGTCATACTCTGTGGGCAAAAAGTAAGGTGAATCTGAAGGAGTGAACTATTTGGCAGTGCTCAAAAATCGTCGGTTGACTGTTAAAGACCTTACTGATATGATCGGAATATCAGAAGGATCTGTGAAAACCATTTGCGCCTACGAAAAGTCAAATCCCGTTTGGTACCGAAAACTCTCAATTTCTTGGAAAAAAGTCGTGGCGTTGATGTGTGTGAAACAATGCTTTCAGACTATCAGGACAAGCTCAAATGCATCATTACGGGAGATGAGACTTGGATTTATGCTTACGACCCTGAAACAACCGACCAATCAAGCGAATATCGTGCTAAATGCGAGGCCAGACCGAAAAGAGCACGTCAAATTCGTTCAAATATAAAGGTCATGATGACAGTTTTTTTCGATTTTCGTGGTGTGGTGCACTATGAATTCCTTCCACCTGGCCAAACTGTTAATAAGGAATATGATTTGAGCGTTATGCGTCGTTTACGTGAAGCAATTCGTCTAAAAAGACCAGAATTATGGGCCAACAACTCTTGGTTTTTGCATCACGATAGTGCACCGTCTCACACTGCACTCGTTCTTCGTGCCCATTTCGCCAAAAATTCCACGCATATCGTTCCGCAACCACCGTATTCGCCTGATTTGGCTCCGTGTGACTCCTGGCTATTCCCAAAACTCAAGAGACCACTCCGGGGAACGCGTTTCGAGTCGATTGAGGAGATAAAAGCTGAATCGAAGAAGGTGCTGATGGCTATACCGGAAATGGACTATTTGGCATGTTTCGGGGATTGGGAAAATCGTTGGCATAAGTGTATTTCATCGAGAGGAGATTATTTTGAAGGGGATGAAATTGATTTACAAGAATAAATAAAGATTTTTCTTTTTACAACCAAATTCACCTTACTTTTTGCCCACAGTCCTACATAGTTCTTATATTGAAATGTACTATGTAATTCTAGTCACAGAGTTGAGTTCAACGACTCCATAAATTTGAGAGCACGCGGAATCAAACAAAACTGTTAATTCTAAAAAAACACATCCAGTTAGTAACACCAAACTCATCAGCTTTTTCAGTGGCAAAAGGGATCTCAGCCGCATTCAACATTTTATATATGGCAACCAGTATTCAGAGAAGAACTTTTAGCACCTCCAGGTCGTGATTGTGCAGAATTATGTGCCTACTTCCCCTGCTGTTACTTACTTATTACTTGTACTGGCGTGCATTAGTATTTCGTTCGTGTTATGCGTACAGTTCTTGGAATTCATATTTTTGTTTTTGTTTATCACTTCAGGGACCTTTAATGTTTATTGCTCTAGAAGTTTTGCTAATCGATTACGGTACATAAATTGTAATCGTATTGCTGTCGAATTAATTTGCATATTCAAGTTAATTACTTAACATAAGCAACTCATACGTTTACATAATCTTCTCTAATCATGTCGTAACACTTCCAAATTCTTTGCCTACACTATGAATATATCCTCCGAACGCTTAAGTCATCTAATAAACTGTTAGCACAACATAACAATTACAACAATCAGTTATGTCTACATTTACTCTAGCGAACCGTTAAACTTAAGCAATTCCTAAGTGTGTACACTAAAAAAGAAAAGAGACAAATGTAGGCCAACTTTATTAGCAGCAGATAAAACTGCCAACAGTGCAAACAGGCAGCACCTCATCCATCCACGTCATCTCACAGCATTCCATTTTTTTTTCATATTTGAGACATTGCTACAGCGTTTAAAAAAGCAATGAACTTAAATTATACTAACATGTGCGTATGTATGTATGTGTGTATGTGTGTATGTATGATGTTGATGAGAGTAAAGTAACAACAATACTTGAGGTAAACATTGTTGCCGGTCACGTTGTTTGCTCTGAGTGATAATGAAGCATAAGTTTTTAAAGAAGCAGAAGAAGACGTGGCTGCTGCTGCTGCCAAAGGCGCCGACAAACAGTGCAACAACTGTGGTGAAAAAATGCAAATAATGGAAAAAATGAGGTTTGGTGTATTTATTAGTATTTCAAAGCGAGTCTATAAAAAAATACTCATATTGAAATAGAAGAAATGAGATTTTTGACAGTTTCCTTTATATAACAACAAAAGTGCTTTTTAAGGGGGGAAACCGGTTTAGATCGACCAAAAAATCGATTTTCTTTATTGCATAAATCGTTAGTATAACTACCCAAGAATATGTGGTAAAAATTTTAAAGCGAAATTCGCTTTATTCCCGATTCTATGAGCACTTAAGTGACTGCCCGTCGGTTCCGCACCGTAGTGCGAGTTAGTTAGAACGACGGTTTTCTCGAAACTACTTTTTTTCAACTGGTGGGCATTCTAGCTTAAAAAGTTATCGACCAATCGTTCTAAAATTTTTCGTGCTTTTTTCTTTATTCAATCCTAATCTATATGAACCTATAGGACTATGAATAAGTTCGTGCGGTTTTACAACAGATGGCGTAACTTGATTATTATTCCATCGATCCACATTTCCAAACATTCATTGGAGAGCTACTGTCGTAAGGCACAAACGTCAGTATAAGTTTTTTATTTGAAGCGTAAACAACAATATTTTTACCACACTTGAAAATGTCGAATTTCGTGCCAAATAATGTGTTTTTGCGGGGAATTCTTCTTCATTATTTTAATATGAAGAAAAAAGCAGCCGAAAGTCATCGTATCTTGGTGGAAGTTTATGGTGAGCATGCTCTATCTGAGCGAACGTGCCAGAAGTGGTTTGCACGCTTTAAAAGTGGTGATTTTGGCTTGGAAGACGAAGAACGCGAGGGTGCGCCGCCAAAGTTCATGGATACCGAATTGCAGGAATTGCTCGATCAAGATCCGGCTCAAACGCAAGAAGAGGTTGCAAAAACTTTGGGAGTTGATCAATCAACCATTTCCAAACGTTTAAAAGCCATGGGAATGATCCGAAAGGTAGGCCATTGGGTGCCGTATGAATTGAAGCCAAGAGACGTTGAACGCCGTTTTATGGCATGCGAACAACTGCTTCAACGGCACAAAAGAAAGGGTTTTTTGCATCGAATTGTGACTGGCGATGAAAAGTGGGTCCATTACGACAATCCAAAACGTCGGGCAACGTATGGATACCCTGGCCATGCTTCAACATCGACGTCGGCGCAGAATATTCATGGCCTGAAGGTTATGCTGTGTATCTGGTGGGACCAGCTGGGTGTTGTGTATTATGAGCTACTGAAACCGAATGAAACGATTACGGGGGATGTCTACCGACGACAATTGATGCGTTTGAGCCGAGCACTGCGAGAAAAACGGCCGCAATACGCCGATAGACACGACAAATTTATTTTGCAACATGACAATGCTCGGCCACATGTTGCACAAGTGGTCAAAACATACTTAGAAACGCTCAAATGGGATGTCCTACCCCACCCGCCGTATAGTCCAGACCTTGCGCCATCCGATTACTATCTCTTCCGATCGATGCAACATGGCCTGGCTGACCAGCACTTCCGTAAATAATATCAAAAGCAGCAGGTCGCACAAAGAGGCAAAGTAGCAAAAAAAAAACCAAAAACCCAAAAAATTGGTAAAATGAGTTTTGGTAAATTTTTAGTATCCTAAATCGCTTCTCTATATAGAAATTTCTTAAATTGAGAGGAAAAAAATAAAAAATGTTCACAATTTTCTTTTTATAATATCAAAAGCGCTGCTTAAAGCAGGAGGTTTCACAAAGTGGCTAAGTGGTTTTATGAGGCTGCAATTACTCTTTGTTAAACTTTGTTTGTTCAACTATTTTTTGTTAACTTTAATTTTTCAATAATTTTTTGTAGAGAAATGCGGTTCTGAGCCAGCTTTTTATTGATTATTTTCTGGTTGCTACAATTCTGCGACTGGTGTGTTCTCGCACTCTCGCATATTTCAGTGTAGGATTTTTGCATTTCATGCTATGCAGTATATTTATAATATTTTTGTAAATAGTGGTGTTTAATTACTTTTCGATAGGACAAATATAGGCTTTTTTATAGTTACTTTTGCCTACAGTTTTTTCATTGAAGGGAAGTTCAACTATTTTTTATGTAGAAGATCAGCGTTTTTTCACGTAGAAGTTCAACATTTTTTCACGCAGAAATTGAACTTTTTTATCAGAAAAAGAATGAAGTTGAAAAGTAAAAACATTTTTTTCTTAATAGCTCGATATATTTTCCTTCGTTTGATATGGGTATTATTTATTGATATATTGAATTAAATTTATAATAAGCTATAAAATATAAATAGTTAGGTTACAGCGCTAGCTAGCAGGGTTATTAGTGGCTGGCATATTAATATCATAAGTGCTTAAGGCCATTTATCGAAAATTTATATTTTTGAATCTTCAACGTCCCTTAAAAAAATACTATATACAATTTATAGTTTCATATAAAAATTAGTCTGGATAACAAAATAAGTGGATTTTCAGATATTTTTCAGAGGTCTTTTATCTACTACCATCGTGGGTTTGTGCATGCCTACAACTCGGTGAGTCCGGGCTTGAAGCCTACTATGGATATGAAACAAGTTTTTTAATAGCGAGGAGTTTATCGAAAATTTTGCGTATAAACCGACTTGCAATATAACTTCTGCCTTAGACTTTTATAGTAGAATTTAACGAGGAATGTTTTTGTGGTACATTTAACCCACATAAATTAACATTTTTGAGTCCTTCTCAAAATGAGTATAAAAAAGTTCATGAAAAAGGTAGTTAGAGGTCTAAATTGTGTTGTACACATTTTAAGCACGCAATTTTATTGGGGGTCACACAAGACTAAAACCGCGTACGGGTTAAGGAGAGTGCGCAAAAAAAGCTTTGTCCAAGCAAATGTTTACTTAGCTGGTATAAAATTGAAATTTGAAAAGGGCGAGCCCAGAAGCACCGAGAGAATAGTAACTTAAAAAAAAAAACAGGCTAAAAATCCCATTGTATTCGATGCTCTGGAAAGTAAAAGAGTAGATATTTAAGGTGAAAAGGAGAGAAGTAAAAGGCAGAAAGAGATCGGATAGAATAGAGAGACAGCGGCAGAGATAGCTAGTGCTGTGAGAATTTCGCAGATTCTATGGCAAATCTGAAAATATGCTCCAGTTTGAGAGAATGAATATAACTCATTCTCATGACGTCGGAACCGAAATTTCGGAGCATTACTTCAGCAATGCTCTGAAAATGCTCAGTGCTATCCGCCTCCTCTAAACAAGACAGGCAGTTCGGTAAGGATACATTACGAACGATACAACTATGAGTATTAGGGAGGATGGATTTGTTTTTTTTTGACTTACTGTATGGCATAGGAGGAAATAAAAGTGAATTTGAGGTTTTTTTGTGAAAAATAACTTGGAGTCTTTGGACAATGCAGTTGAAGCTCGATTCTCTTTCTCTCTCTCTCATTTTTCATAATTATTTGTCTTTGTTCGTGTTGAGTTTCAGTTTTGTAAAATTGTTGGACTATAAAGTACACAAATTTGTTCAAAATCACAAGCTTGTAACGGAAATAATAATTTTTTGAAGAAATATAAGTTTTTTTTAGACTCAACTCTTTCTTTGCTGGACACAGGAAGTGAATAATATTAATTTGGGGGGAAAGAATTTCATTATTTTTGCGTGACATTTTTGCGCAAACGGTTTAGAATTACTTTATGATCGATCTTTCGCTCCTGGGCGATGCGACGACTACTAACAGCCAGTCAACTTCGATAATTTCTGTAATTTTACTGATATTTTCAACATTATCGACATTTTTTTAACATCAAAAATGCCTGAACGAAATCCACGAAACCAATAGCTGTTACAGAATCGCTACCATAAACACCATTCACAGCAGCCTTTCAGCGGCCTGGCGTGCATTTTCGCCTTTATCAAAGAAAAACTGTAAGATGTATCGAATTTTCTCTTTGTTGACTTCAATTGCTAACACCCTGTAACTCACAACCGAATGGAACAAAAAAAAAAACAGCAAAATAATTTTTTTAGTGTGAAATGTCACCTTGACAACGAGGATGAATTTTAAATTTTTTGTTGAATACTCTACGAGATATCCATCACTACAGGCATCTACCGCGAAAATAATGGATTTCTTTTCCACAAAGTATGTCGTATTTGCATTACATAGGATTTCTTGCTCTAAACTGATCTTCTTATTCTAATCTAATCTTCTTATTCTCTGATTTTATTCTAAAAGTTGGTTATATAGAAAAATATTAAAAATGTGATAGTGATAATAGCTCATTTATAGTAAATAGAATAGGAAATAGAAGTAAGCTGAAATAAAGAAAAATTAAATTTCATCAAAATCGAATGCTGCATAAGACGAGTAGGCATTTAATAATGACAATCTTTACTATCTGTCATATTTTTTTTTAGCAGTTGATAGCGGAGCGTGTGTGATTACATATGCAATAAATTTTAAGCGCAATGCGTTCATGTTTACTATTTTTAGTCATAGTATTGAGGCACGTTACACTGTGCGTCACAGCAACACACTTTGTTGCTAGTAACAAACAACAATGTTGATAACGATTAGAGCGCATTAAAAATGTGATAATGAAGATGAAGTGAGTTTTAAGTTCGTTACGTAAGTTTTTACTACTTATTTTCTTACTTTGTAGTTATTGTTTACTGAGAATTGTTGTCGTTCGTATTGTGGTTTTACACTAAAAAAAATTACCTTAATCAAACTTCGAAAAATCTTGAGCGCTTTGAGAAATTTGCGGTACATGCAAGTATGTGGAATAAGGGGTATTTCTGCGCTGTTGTTGTTGTAAACGCATGAGAAAGTTTTGGTGTATGCTTACCGGTATGCTATTTTTGTCATTGGGCGGCTTTCTGCTGACTTCGTGATTCTTAGCTTCGAGCTTTTTGAGTGAAGTATTGAAAAGTAATGAGCCTTCCCGCGCGGAGCGTCTGCCAAGCGATCAACCGAATCGGCTGGTGGGAGAAAATAATCGTTGGACCTTCCCCTTCCTCTAGAAACCGGACCCAGTTCGCTGGCAACAGCAGTGCAGTCAACATCGCTCCGCGCGTGAAAGCTGTTTTAAAAGTGTGTTAGGATTTTGCAGTGGAGAAGATGCAGCGATCGTTGGATCAACGTTACTCGATCAAATTTTGCGTAAAGCTAAACAGTTTCTACCTCCAGGAAGCACTGTAAACGCGGCATTTTACAAAGAAGTGCTCCTTCGCCCGGGTTCGGCCCGACCTCGTCAACAATTGGACGCTTCATCACGACAATGCTCCGGCGCACACCACCGTCCTCTGAACCTCTGCATTGGCCAAGGTGTATAACGCTCAAGGGTCCTATTTTGAAGAATATTAGTTGTATAAGCCAAAAGGTTGAATAAAACTGCTTAAAAAAAATACGGCTCATTACTTTCCAATCAAACTGTGTATTGACTAAGATTTAATAAGCCTGGAGGCTACTGCTAGAGAGTTCCACACAAAAATCTTTGCCTCAGAGTCAAAGTTATTCGTTGCCCACGGCATTAAGCTGGCCGCTAGCACCTATTGCTGAGAGATATGCAATATTTCAATATTTGCGTTGCTCTTATTTTTTTTACAAAAATCACACTGCGTTTGCATTATAATTTAAAAAATACCTGCAAGGTGGCACAAAATTAATCACCTCATCGGAAGATTTATATTTTTTCATAAGACACATGATATTTGACACTCGTGAATTAGACAGCTGCGACACGCAATGGAGCGCGCAAAGGTCAAAATAAACATTTCCATCACTCAAAATCATTTTGTTTTTTATTTAGTAAAAAAAAGTGGATGTTTTATTTTGTGCGTACTTTTTACCCGGTACTTGTGAGCGATTTTATGTCAGATGATCCAAGTATTTTGGACATTGTCATCGATTTTGCTGAAAATTAGTCTATATTTTATTTTTGTTTTAATAGAAAGATAATTAATTGTTTTTTTTTCAATTTAAATAAAATATTATTTATATAAAATATAATTAAATAATTTTGAGATTTGTTCATTTGTGAAAATTTTGGTATAGTTTTTTAAAGTGAAATATTCTATTTTTATTTTAATAAATTTTTATATATTATTTTATTTTTAGTTTAATAAAAAGTAAATTAAAAAATTTTATAAAAATTAACGTTAAATATTATTTATATAAAAATTACATAAAATAACTTGGGATTTATTCAGTTGTGCAAATCTATACCAAACTTTTTTAAGTGAAATATTCTATTTGTATTTTATTTTATTATATTTTTATATTTTGTTTTTATAATATAATAAAAAATACACCACAAACATTTTCAAAAATTATAAAATATAATTAAATAATTTTGAGATTTGTTCAGTTGTGAAAATTTTGGTATAGTTTCTTAAAGTGAAATATTTTATTTTTATTTTAATAAACTTTAGTTTAATAAAAGTAAACTAAAAATTTTAATTAAAAATTATGTATCTAAAATATATTATAATTAAATAATTTTGAGGTTTGTTCATTTGTGAACATTTTTATATAGCTTTTTAAAGCGAAATATTTTATTTTTATTTTAATAAATTTTTATATTTTATTTTTAGTTTAATAGAATGTTATGTATATAAAATATATTTAAATAAATAATTTTGAGGTTTATTCAGTTTCGAAAATTTTGGTATAGTTGTTTTTAGTGAAATATCTTCGTGTTTTTTTTGGTATTTAAATTTTTCTTAATTTTTCTATAACATTAAAAACAAATTTTTTTTTAAACGTTTTTGGAGATCTTTTTTTATTATTTTTAAATAGATTTGTTTTCCTTATTGTTGTTTTTGCCATTAATAGCTGCCACAATGCGCACCAATCTTTGAAAGTTTCATAATGGGACTCCCATTACTTTTTGAGATATATTCAAATACATATCGCACCCTAAATACAAAAGGGGCACAACTCAAAATTTTCCACACTCGAGCTTGACTTGTTTACAGTAGTACAGAAAACAAACTATGTGACATATCACGCTGAAATTTGCCATGTAAGCTTATAACAGTCCTAACAAAAAACAAAAAATTTATTTTTTCCACATGTCATCCGCGGACCGTTTTATTGATAACGTCTCGCTCATATTTGAGCAAAAGGTACATTTTGAGTTGTGACCCTTTTGTATTTAGGGTGCGATATGTATGTACCGTACTAGCACTGTACTAAAATTTTGAACATTGAATAAGTATTAAATTAATATTTTTTTCTAAATTGTTTTTTTTTTAATTGTAAAAAAAAATATTTTTAATTTTCAAAAATTGTGTTTTTTGTTTTCTTTTTTGATTTTAATAAAAATTTTTTTATTAATTTCAATTTTTAATTTTTCCAATTTACTTCCATACACCAGCCTACAAATACACCGATTTTCAGAAAAATCTACAACAATATCCAAAGTGCTCCATTTGAAATTTGAATAGATTCGAAAAGAAACTTTGGCCTCGACCTACTATTGGTTGACCTAAATATGGTTTCAATTCACATGACGCACCCGGTTTGCATATATACATACATACATATGTGATATGTGGGTGAACGATTGGCAATTCACTCACTCTTCCTCTTTATGCCGTTCAATTATCAACAGAGTTACGAAAAGTGTGATACACACAGCCTCAACACAAGCAAAGCAACCAACAGTTTTTTATACAGGGCGGCAACAGAGCAAAGCAAACGCATGGCAATGCAGATAATTTTCTCTGTGCTTGATTGACATTCATTAGATCAAGGGAACGCAATTTTCAGTTGGATGGTGGAGAACCGATCAACAGTTTTTTTTAGCTTCAAAAAGGAGTTAGAGAACCAACCATATTTCCTTCGATGTCAAGTACAATAAGCCTCATGGTGAAACGATTTTTAATGTTGTCGCCAATATCACACCGTTAGCCAGCTCTTAGCGAATTTAACAGAATCAGACGATGAGCTGACATACAGTGGGGGCCTTATAATTAGAAACGATGTGCTAAGAAAAATAAAATCACTGTGCATATTTTTGGAAGACGTGCATTGTGCATTATGAGCACCGTTATTCTTAGAATAGGCGATGAACATTGTAGTTACAAAAACACGTTGATATTTGATGGTTGATTCCTGAACAAATTCACATTGTTTCTCTGATTGTGTTTCTTGGCTGGCCACAAAATTAGCAACGCGCAGTTTTTTCTTAAATTTTCTATATTTATCTTGGAGTTAGTGTTAAAGTAAGTATACTGAAAAAATCCATAGATTAGCTTTTCTAATTTTAGTTCGTTTCAAGTGTTAGAATGGGTAAGAAAAAGTCATGCTCCCCAAAATTGAGGGAGCTAATTGTACAGTGTTACAAAAAGGAAAAAATTTCAGTGTCGGCTATCGCACAAAGGTTTGGCTGCTCCAAAAAAATGGTATTCAGAGCAATTCATTTGTACAAAAAAACGAGGAACTTTGAAACCCCAGCCAGGAAGCCTAGACCTCGAAAAACAACTCCAGCGGATGATAGGCATATTTGTAGGACCAGCAAGAGCAACCCTTTTATGTCTTCGCATGATATAAAAGCCGAAGTTGCAGCGCAATTAAACGTAGAAGTCTCCGCTCGGACCATAAGAAGGCGCTTACAAGAGGCGGGACTACGTGGGTGCATCGCACAAAAATAACCGCATGTGTAAAAAAAAATATTATGAAGCGGTTACGATTTGCTAAGGAAATGCTCAAAAAAGATTCAAGATTCTGGAAGAGAGTTCTCTGGAGTGACGAATCGAAATTCAATTTATTCCAATCTGATGGAAAACCATATATGAGGCGTCCTCCAGGCAAAGGTTTGGACCCCAGGTATACTGTGAAAACAGTGGAACACTGTGGCGGATCTATTATGGTCTGGGGAGTATTTTCTTGGCGTGGCGTGGGCCCAATTGTGCGCATTGAGGGAATCATGGACCAACATCAATATAAAATCATTCTGGAAAATGTAATGGAACCATATTCCTTTGAGAACATGCCGGTTCATTACATTTTCCAGCATGACAATGATCCAAAGCACACTTCACGGTTAGTAATGCGTTGGCTTTTGGATCAAAATATTGATGTTTTGGACTGGCCACCGCAAAGTCCTGATCTCAACCCAATTGAGAACTTATGGGCAATTGTGAAACGCGACCTCAAGGACAAAAGTCCGAGAAATAATAATGAAATTGTTTCAATTGGTGCAGCGAAGCTGGGAGAAGAGCATATCTGTTGAAAGATGCCAAAATTTAATACAAAGCTTGCCGAGAAGACTGTAAAATGTTATAAAAAATAAGGGTTATCCCACAAAATATTAAAATTATGCTAATTTTGTTGAACTTTTTGAAGATATTTTTAAGTTTTCCTTGTCGTTTCTAATTATTTGACCAAGATGAATTTGTGTTTAGTATTAAGTTTATTTTTTTTTTAGGATTGTAGTGATGGTGAACATTTTTTATGTTAAACTGAAGGACTACTTGTTTTTGTATTATTTCTAATAAAAAAAAAAATGATGTGGCGAAATAAATTTTAAAATTGTATTAGTAAAATCAAATGCTGCTATCTCGTTTCTAATTATAAGGCCACCACTGTAGCAGGGGTGAAATCAATCGGTTTGTTTACGAAACAACTAAGAATACGATTAGTGATGTACGAAAGAAATTAACACAGTGCCAGTTCGTTGCCGAATCGACTGATTGGACGAGTGAATGAAAACATGTGAAATGATCGTGCAGAATTCATATCCTCGTGACGTAGCAGCCGAAGTTCCCCTAGTTCCCGTAGTTACAAAATCTATCATCCTTTGGTGTGCTTCAAGGGTGATTGATACCAGGTTTGCTTGTTGTTGTTGTAGCAGCATTAACATTCCCCATACATATATGGGAATGCTGCTGAAGTGGCAGTCCTTGGCTGGATATAAATCCGGGTAGTTCCGGTAACTTAGAACCGACTGTCGTGGGAACGACCAGGTTTGCTCGTTAGGTGTGGTGAAAAAAAGTTTTAGGGGAACTTTGGATTCTACGTCATTCATTTCTTGTTTCACAAAATTTAGCTTTAGCTTAGTGAAACACAAACGAATGATGTCGGCATATCCGCCAATTTCGCTCAGAGCCGAATAACGGTCTGTTAGGTAGTACACCTCTAAGAATCTTTTCACCATGGGTTTGCCTGAATTTTTCATATCTCACTATCTCAATTTCGCTCTCTTAAGACTCTCTTGAACAGTCTAATAGGTCAATCAGTTACTCCGCAACTCTTCTTCTGAATCCAATAATAACTAAACGAGCATATCATGCAAAACTGAGCAAAGTAAAAGAAAACGAGAATTCGTATGAAAAAAGCCGCTTTGAAAAGTAAATTTTTTTGTATTTAATTTTCATCTTCATTGAGAAATCTGCATTTGACGCCAAATCACCTTCATATCTTATTATTTAACAGAAGTTTTCTCATGAATAAAACAAGTTTTTTTCTCTGAGTGTAAACGCCATCGAGAAGAATTCTTACTTTGGTGCAACTCACGAAAGTATTGCGCTAATTATATTAATAAATGAAAAGCTTGGCGGCTTAAAAACTAATATTAACTAAGTTGAAGTCAATGTAAAAATGAAGTAAGTAATATCATCTTGGCAACTCATGTCGGAGATTCATCGTCTTTTGACGGCGTCAATTTGGTATTTGACTTCCTTCCATTTTTATGATAGAGAAGTGATTTGCTCATTATCGGCAACACTACACTTCGAGTGTTAGCGGCCACTCAACAATGCCTTTTGTTGCCTTCTTTGGTGAGCTTTGATTTTCCATTGAGCCAAGCACCTGACTAACTGACTGACAGTTTGAGTGATGGCCATGTTGGGCGCGTTTGGCTTGGCAGTAGCTGTAGTCACTGCGTTTGCTCATTAGTTTTTGTTATCTTTTTTTGTTTTTCTAGTTTTTTTTTGTTTGTTAATTAGCAACCGCAGTCGGAGTGGTTTCTAGCTTTGTTGGAATTTTTACAGTAATGGATTAATTGCTGTTATCTGAATTTTTATCGATATTAAAATTAAATTCTATGCTGGAATGAAAATTGAATTTTCGTGACCGCCTGCGGAAAATAGGGGACGTTTTTTTAGGAAATTTTCTGCTGTTTTTAATTTTGCTTAATTTATTTCAAATGCTACAAAATACGGCGGATATTTGCCAATGATTATTTTTAATGCACTTTATGATTTATTTTACATGCAATTTTAAGTGGCTTTCAATTACCTGTGTAATTGCCAGCGGTAAGTGCCTGCCGAGAGATTTCTGATCTGCAGTATCTGAAGTAGCTGGAATGAATAGTGGAAAAGTACGAAACAATTGTAAATTATTGAATTTATTTGTTTTCTATTCCAATATCAAGTTTATGATTAGCTTTTTAGTGCTAAAGGTTTGCAGGTTAATGGAATTTTCGAATGAAATCATTGACAAGATTGCAAAGTTAAAAGCAAATGGAAATGCGGATATTTCTCTGGTTACACTCGTGCGCAGTACAGAGAGTGCAACTTATAGCTACAGCCATGGACAGATTAATAGCACAAATGTGAACCTTACATTTATGCGAGGAATTTACCGTTTTTTTGTAATGGAATTTTTTGCGTCCTATTTTATTTGAAGTGGATACAAAAATAGCACATTTTAACTTGTGCAGCGGAGAGTAAAACCTTAATACTGTTTCAGCGATTTTTAGCATAATTTTTTGTTTCTTAAATAAAATTTTAAAGTAATTATTAAAAATGGGACGTGGAAAACAATGCACGCCGGAGAAAAAAGCTCTTATATACCGTATGAGTCAAAACGGAAAAAGCTTTGCAGAAATAGCTGAAATGATGATGTGCTCTCGGAAAGTGGTTTATAATGCTCTTATTTTAGTTAAGAAAGATTCATCTTATCTAAGCAAAAAAACGAAAACCAACAAAAAAGAAAACCAGAACCGCGAAAAACTGATATTAATGTGGATAGAGTTATAATACGCAACAGCAAAGCAGATCCTTTTAAGTCAGCACGGCAAATAATGCTTGAAATAAACCAAGAATCTGGTCTACAGGTGTCCAGAATGCTTTTAGGAAGGCGACTTAACGAGGCTCAGCTGTTTGGCCGCATAAGTAGAAAAAAAGCACTCCTCTCATATCAAACACCGACTTGCCTTTGCAAAAGCCCACAAAGACAAATCTATTCAGTTTTGGAAAAACGAACTTTGGACCGACGAAACCAATACAAATAGGATGGGACCAGATGGGACAACTATTGTACGTGGTCCAAAAAATCAAGCCCTAAACCCTAGGTTCACAAAAAAGACGATTAAACACGGCGGCGGAAGCATCATGGTTTGGGGAGCTTCCTCCTGGCATGGTGTTGGCCCGATTGTTCGCGTGGTTGGTAAAATGGACAGATTTCAGTATTTGGATACACTCCAGAATGGAGCCATTCGTGTTTGAGTTTATGCCATTAAACTGGACATTTATGCTGGACAATGATCCAAAGCATACTGCAAAGACAGCGAAGCAATGGCTCAGAAGTGAAAAAATTAATGTACTGGATTGGCCGCCGCACAGCCCTGATCTCAATCCAATAGAAAATTTGTGGAATGACGTTAAGGTCAAAATCGCTAACAAAAATTTGAAAAATTTTGATGATTTATGGGCCGCAGTTGAGGAGGCTTGGTACTCGATTCCAAAGGCAAGGTGCCACAAGCTTGTAGAAAGCATGGAGCGACGGCTTGAAGAAGTATTCAAAAACGGTGGATAAAGTACAAAATATTAATCTGACAAAACAATATTATTACTTAACTAACTGATTTGTTTACTATTTGTGCTTTTATTTAGAATTTTTTAGGGTGTGCTATTTATGTGTCCAGCAGGTTTCGTGAGTTAGTGGAAGTTAAGTGGAAGTAAATAAAAAATAATTATTTAAAAACATATTCAACTCTTTGCTTTCAAAGTCTAAATGTGCTATTTATATGACCATGGCTGCATGTGTACATAACGATTATCGAAGTACAAGGTGGCGCAAAATTAGTCACCCCATCGGAAGGTTTATAACAAACATCACATCTTACTCTCGTGAACCGCGCAGCTGCGACAAGCAATGGAGCGCGCCAAGATCAGAATAAAGATTTTCATCACTCAAAATAATTTTTTTTTATTAGTAAAAGCGTTATTCCAAAACAAACTTGGATGAGTAATTTTGCGCCACCTTATGGATATAGGCAGAATCATGAGGGAAATCGATTTAGCGTCATCTCGTCCATACGCCAGTGTATAGACACTTTGATTTAAAAACTATGCGCCTTAGGGTGTCACACCCAAAAAAGAAATGTCCGCCGGAATTATTAGGTGCGCAACTAAGTTCTCGCTGTTTGTTTTGATGAAAATACAACTTTATTCTGAAAAAATGGTTAGAAGTGAATCATTGAAAGTATTGCCCATCGTTGGCTACTACTTTTTCCCATCTTTCTGGAAGATCTCACATACCGTTGCGGTAAAACTGTTCATCTTTTGAAGCTATCCACGGATCAAGCCATTTTTTGATATCTTCATATGAATGGAACTGCTGGGCAGCTAGACCATGTGCCATCGATCGGAACAGGTGATAATCGGACGGCGCAACATCTAGAGAATATGGCGGGTGGTGTAGGATTTTCCATTTCAGTGTTTCTAGGTAGGTTTTAACGGGTTTGGCAACGTGAGGCCGAGCGTTGTCATGCTGTAGAATCACTTTTTTATGTCTCTACGCCGCTTCTCGCGCAGTGATCGGCTCAATCGCTTCAATTGAAGTCAGTGCCGATTCCCAGTCCTGGTTTCGCTTGATTTTAACAGTTCACCAACTGGGTCCCACTAAATACATAGCACAACCTTCGCAGCGTGAATATTCGGCCGAGGCGATGACGTAGACTTTCGTTTTTATGGATTGCTGTGATGAATCCGTTTTTCATCACCCGTCACGATGTGATGAAGAAAACCCTTCCTCTCTTCCTATTTTGCCGCTGGATCAGTTGTCCACAGGCTAAAAAACAACGTTCAACATTCCTTGGTTTTAACTCAAAAGTAACCCAAGTCCCCTGTTTCTGAATCATTCCCGAAGCATGCAATCGCTTGGAAATGGCCTGGCGGGTAACTTCTAATACTGAAGCAAGCTCTTCTTGCGTTTGACACGGATCCTCATTGAACAATGCCTCCAATTCAGCGTCTTCGAAGGCTTTTGGCCTTCCTTCACGCGGACGGTCGTCAACATTAAAATCACCGTCTTTGAAGCGATGGGACCAATCTGGGCACGGTATTTCACTTAAAACAGCATCTCCATAAACTTTTTGTAGCTCTCGATGCGCTTCACGTTCAGTTACGCCCCATACGTTGTAATCCAGAGAATTACGCTCTGGGAAGTTAGTCGGCCATAAGTTCGGTGTTGTGTGGCCGTGGAAATTTTCAGCTATCCAATCTTGTGTCGCCATCGCTTTGCGTGAAGGAGCAGAGTTTGCTGAAAGGTGTATCAACTGTCATCGCGTACGCTATCAGTCCAGGGTTTTACTATTGTCTCTAGAACCTCGATATATGCAGCAGAATCCACTCGAAATTCTTGAGCAAAGAAGTGTGGGGGCATGACATGTCCTTTGTTGCTCACAACTCCTTAAACTAAAACAGTGGGTGGAAGTTTCGTGTGGATGACAACAGAAACCTCTGTGAGATTGGTCTTTGCTCAAAATGTTTGATCAGAAAAAACCACAACTTCTCAGACGCTTCAGGCATCTTAATTTTGTTTAACTCGCTGCTCTCGTGTTTTAATCTCATAGGTTTTATACCAGAGGTCTTCACTGACAACTCAACGAATAAAACCCCCAGCAACATTAAGCTCCCTCGCAAGAGGCCTCATTGATTTTGAATGGTCCTCGTCAATGATCGCCTGAACTTTTTGAATAAATTTTGCAGATCGTAGAGTCTCAGAACATTACTCGTGTTTTTTGCGTTTTGCAATAGATTCTGCATTCCAATTCACGGCCAACCTTGTGGACGAATGAACGGGCGCATTTAAGAAAATTAGAGATTTATAAAACCGTGGGATTTGACCATAAAGCGACGATAACGGCCTCTCTCTTCAGTTCTTTAGTTAAGTTGTCCTCCATGTCCTATTGTGAAAAAGGGCAAAAAGGAAAATATTGGTTTCGGGAAGTTATGGCTATAATTATACTCTGTATCATCCTGTAGTTTAAAGTATTTATTTCGGAAGTATATTAAGAATCATACGAACGGGACCGATTTGGAAGTACTTGCGAAAATTGATTTTTTGAAGTGAAACTTCTTAGGCGTCGATGGACGAGCGAGAATGGAGAGTAAAATTTCAAGGCCATGCTACGTTTTGGGCATTTTCGTTCCACGAGAGAGAAAAGAGATATAACGTAGGGGAAAAGGAGAGAGAGAGAGAGAGCTATACCTTATATATATCTTAGATACACTTCAGGCTATTTTTCCTGAGTTTTTCCTTGTGGTTGCTAATTTCTAGTGAGAAATAACACGCGTCTATTTTTCGGCGCTTGTTTGCTGGTGCAAACTTGTGGGAAATATATTATTGGTGACTACTTTTTGGCGTTATATTTACTTGGTGTCTAGTGTTTGGGGCGTTTTTTGGTCCCAATTTTTTTGGCGTGTTTTTTTATGCTTATTTCCGTTTCCTGGCTAGTGCTTCTGCGTACTATAAAGTGCTATCCATTCCGGCGTCGGAATTGTCTATTCTCTGAAAATATTGTGAATTTATTTAGATATATATTCTCTCTCTTGCTCTCTTATTCTCTCTCTCTCTCTCTCTCTCTCTCTCTCTCGGGTCTCTCCCTCTTTCTTTGTCTGCCTTGAAAGTTTCACTTCTGTTATGTGTACTACGCTACACGCACTTTTTTGTTTTGGTAAAGAAATTAGACTTAACAAATTTTTTTTTTCAAGAAAATCATAGAGTTTGTCAACGGAAGCTAAATAATGAGATTTGTGATGCTATTTTGGATGCCATTACTGACTTTAAACTGTAATAAGCCAAAGAAAACTGAATCGATGTAGACTTTTAAGATAAAGGGTGGTTAAATTTCAAGGGCCGATGTTGAATGCGAACCACACCACCGTCAACGACACCGTTGGACTTCTTTTTTTGGAGTTATTTGAAAGAAAAGGTGTACGTCGATAAGCCAGCAACAATTCAAGAGCTAAAGGATGAGATAATTCGGCACTTTAATGCTATAGAACCTCAATTATGCCTCAGCGTCATCGGACATTTGGCCGATATTTTGTTCCATACATAATTGAGCCATACCAATATTATCATAATAAAGAGAAATAACAATAATTTCCTAAAAAAATTGAATTTTATTCAAAATCAACACCGGCCCTTGAAACTTAACCACCCTTTATCATTGAAAACGTAGTTTCTCACAATTTTCATTCAATTAAAAAATTAATCAACTAATTTTGATTCCGATAGTACAAATTTTCAACATTGTTATGCCTTTTAACCTTAAGCTCTTTTAGAGGGGATTTAAAAAAAAAATATTTTTAAGAACTACTTTTATTTATAAAAATCGTTTACCTTCCAGTCCGTACAACTCACGTAAATCTTAATATTTTTTCGCATAATTTAACAAAAGTTTTAAAGTATAATAAATTTTATAATTCTAGTGGAATATTTTACATTGTCGATAATTTTTTTTCTTACGGAGAGCGATGCACCCTAATGTTCATATATATGTATGTATGTCGCGCTTGCTCCAAGTTAAATTGTTATTAAAAATTAGAAAAATCACGCATTAGCCACGTTCACTTTCCATCTAACGGAAATGGAAAAAATTCAAAAAACATCGCAAAAAAATTGCAAAATTTTTTATATTTAATAAAAAAAGAGAAAAGAGAACACGCCCACTTTAAAAAATGGGAAAATATGCTTGGAAGCCCTATTTTAGAATAAACAACCGCAGTGGTTTCCGCTCAATTGATTTCCCTGCTTATTTGAATTTGTATACAAAATACATACCTACATACATGCGAATTTCCCCACATAATTGAATACGGTTAATTGATTTCCCCGCGTTTACCCATTCACACCTGTTACATTTGTGTGCTTAGGTTTAATACTCTTTGCAAATGATATGTTGTTGCTTACAATGGGTGAGATATGCTAATAGCCATTTGCTTATTTTTTGATTTTATGCATTTTTAATGGCGGCGGTGTACACACGAAGATTATCACTCCGAAATGGAATGAACATTTCCCATATTGAATAAATTCAACTAAAAGCCATTAAATATGAATACAAATGTTGAAAATGCAGTACTTGGCGCGCTTTTTATAAAGAACATACAAATTATATGAATGCAATTTGAAATAATTATTTTATTATTGTATGCTCTAGTGAGTTTAATATTTGCATGCCATTTCCAGTCCTGTCTGCAACTATTATTTTATTTCCTCTCATTTGTTGTGCAGCTATAATTGCTAAGTTTTTTTATTGAGTTTTGTTGCATGCGAAAGTATTGGTGAGTTTTGTGTTTATAGGTATTTTTAGAGATAAAAATATATTATCTGTAATTTATCGCTGCTAAAACAAAAGCACACAGGAAAAACTGAAAAAAGGAAGGAAAAAATACAAAAAAAAAAAAAAAAATTGTGATAAAGCAATCAATTGCAGGCCATTACAACAATGTGTGCAAATTGAAAAAAAAAAAAAAAAAAAATTGCACACATTGTTGTAAAGGCCTGCAATTGATTGCTTTATCACAATTTTTTTTTTTTTTTTTATGTTTTCCTTCCTTTTTTCAGTTTTTCCTGTGTGCTTTTCTTTTCGCAGCGATAAATTACAGATAATATATTTTTATCTCTAAAAATACCTATAAACACAAAACTCACCATTACTTTCGCATGCAATAAAACTCAATAAAAAAAAACATAGCAATTATAGCTGCACAACAAATGAGAGGAAATAAAATAGTAGTTGCAGACAGAACTGGAAAAAAAAAATTTTTTTTTTTTTTTTGTTTTTTTTTTTCTTTTTTTGTTTTGAAGATTGAAACGTTATAAATATTTAAATACATTTCATTCTACACCTACTTCACAACTATCAAGTAATATTATTTTATTAAATTCGACAGTATTTACAGGAAATACGTACATATATAACTGGAAGACAGCTGACAGAAATTTACATATACAGGGTCCGCCATATAAATTTACGGAATTAAAAATGCAATAAAAAGAAACTACTCAATATTTTTCCAAACTGTTTTCTTTATTTTGAAGTACAATCCTTCCGGTTAAAGATGGAACACAACTTCATTCATATGGCTGCCTCGGCTAGCCATGCACCATCCCATACGATCGGTCCAATTTTTCAACACATTTTCGATTGTATGCGTCTGTATTTCAGCTATGACATCGCGTATGTTGGTCTTCAGTGCATGAATTGTTGCTGGTTTGTTGGCATAACACTGGTCTTTGACGGCACCCCAAAGATAATAATCCAACGGCGTCAAATCGCAGCTCCGAGGCGGCCAAACGATATCAGAATTTCGGCTGATAATGCGATCTTCGAAGATAGTGCGCAAAAGATTGATCGTAGCATTCGCTGTGTGGCAAGTAGCGCCATCTTGTTGGAACCAAATGCCACCAATATCCTCCTCTTCAATTTCTCGGAACAAATATTCGTTCAACATGGCCCGTTAACGCTCTGCATTGACGGTTACGGCCACTCCTCGCTCATTTTCGAAGAAAAATGGACCAATGATGCCTCTCAACCAAAATCCGCACCAAACAGTGACTCTTTGTGAATGCATCGGCTTTTCTTCGAGTGCGTGCGGGTTTTCTGAGCCCCAAATGCGGCAATTTTGCCTGTTAACATACCCGCTTGATACGCTACATTCGGTGCTTTTCTTCTTCCCATTGCCGTACGTAATTTTCGTACACATTCTGCAACATTACCATGATTTTCAAAGGAATGTCGCAATATTTCCCAGCGTTGTTTGAGCGTATACACAACCATTTTCGTTCAGCGGAAGAATAAAACTAATTTTCAGTCAAATCAGATGACAACTAAGTGTTACCATTCTTCAAATAATACCTAGTTCAAATCCGTAACGATAGATGGCGGGCCCTGTATAACTGGAAGACAGCTGACAGAAATTTACATATATTTGTCAGTCATCAAAATTTCTGGAACAAGATCATTTGGTTTTTTTCGTTTAAGTCTCCGACATTGGTCATCTAAATTGGCAAGTTGCCGAGCCTCCGGGTTAGTATGTTTTTCGAGCCTTTCGTCATGAGCTACAGCGTAGTGTTTGACAACTTCTGATACTAATGACATCTTTAGGTCACGATGTAAATCAGTGTTCCTCACATACCATGGTGCGTTTACTGCGTTCTTTAGGAACTTGTTTTGAAATTGTTGTATTTTTTCGATATGAGTTTGTTTGGCACAGCCTCATAGCTGTATACCATAAGCCCACACAGGTTTAAATACTTGTTTATAAATTAAAAGTTTGTTTTGTATGGAAAGAGGAGCCCTTCTTCCAGTAAGCCAGTTTAATTTTTGCATTTTGGGGTTTAATTCCACGTGTTTTATTTTAACGTGCTCTTTCCAGCATAGTTTGGCATCAAGCGTCATCCCTAAGTACTTCGCCGTATTGGAGTAAGGAATTTTCGTGCCAGAAATATATACAGGATGATATTGAATTTTTTTGTTTGTAAAATCCACATGAAGTGACTTGGCTTCATTAAGTTTTATACGCCACTTTGTAGTCCATTCGGTGATTTTGTTAACATCTTCGTCTCCAATTGCTAAAATGCACGTATCGTCAGCAAAGGTAGCATAGTGCTAGTCTCAGAGACCGTTAGGTCAGATGTGAAAAGCACGTAAAGTACAGGGCCAAGGATACTGCCTTGTGGAACCCCGGCTTTAATTCGCTTTAGGCTTGAATAAGAGCTATAGTACTTGATCCTGAAATATCTGTTATTTAGATACGAAGTATCTGGAGGGGTCTACTCCGACAAACTCGGAGTATGCCAATCATTTCGCTTACCTGATCATTGAAGTGTATTTCAGGCGGAAGTCACTGCCATAAAAGAGGGGGGTTAAAGAAATAAAAACGAAAGTATTATCCACAAATGAAGTCTTCATTTACTCGGACAGTCAAGCAGCAATAAAAGCGCTGGAATCAAAAACGCACTCGTCAAAAACAGTTCTAGAATGTTTTAAACTACTAGATGACGTATCTAAGTGCTACAAGGTGCACCTTATCTGGGTACCAGGCCACAGGGACATTCCAGGAAATTGTAAGGCGGATGAACTTGTAAGAGCCGGTACAACGCTCGATCTCGAACCGGATAAGGCGCTGATACCCATGCCTATAGCCACTTGTAAATTACTTATAGACAGGGAAACCATCAAAAAGGTAAATACAATCTGGCAAAACCTCACAACATGCGAACTAAGCAGACAGACATGGCCGAACTGGAACAGCGGTCGATTGAAGATCTTGCTAAGATTCAACAGGGAATCTATAAGAAAAATGATAGGTGTATTAACAGGTCATTGTTTAATAGGCAGCCACGCTAGAAGGTTAGGACTACCTTACTTCGATTTCTGTAGAAGCTGTCTAAATACAGAAGAAGAAGAGGAAACAGTCAGACACCTTTTATGTGAGTGTGAAAGCCTAGCTAGGAGAAGGCTGCGCACCCTCGATACAGCATTTCTAACCGATGTAGCGGATATAGCCCATCTAAAACTAACGAAGCTCTGCTCGTTTATTAAAACAACCGGATGGTTTGAAAGGGAACACGTAGAGTAAGGATACGCTCCAGTGGTATCACAATGGGCCTGCCGAAGGTCTAAGTGTGTCTTACGACAACCACCCTACCTACCTACCTACCTAGATACGAAGTAAATATGTAGGCCCGAAAACTCCCTTGGAAGCAAGATTTTAATTTTATGGAGTAGTCCGTCATGCCATACTTTGTCGAAGGCCTGAGCAACATCGAGAAATATGGAAGTGTGCTCTTTTTTTCTTTTCGATTGCTTCTTCTATCACATTTGTGATGCTATGCACTTGTTCGATTGTTGAGTGCTTTGCTCGAAATCCGAACTGGTGCGTGGGAATAAGGCGTTTGTTTTCAATCGAAGGCTTTAACCGCTGCAGAATTATTTTTTCGAGTAGTTTGGATATTATATAGTAGGTAGCAAGGAGATCGGACGGTATGATGACACTTCGTGAGGACTTTTGCCAGGTTTTGGTATCATTATTACCTCTGAAATTTTCCAGTACGTTGGCACATATTTTAGCTTAAGGCATGCATTTATAATTTTTGTTAGCCTAATCAATGTTTTTTGAGGAATATTATTTAAGGTTTCAGCGGTGATAAGATCGAAGCCGGGTGCTTTTTTAGATTTCAGGAGATTTATTTCACGCTTTATCTCTGCAGGCGAAGACAAACAGAACTGGTTTTCAGCTTGATGAATATCTGTAAGCAATGGTGCATGATGTGCTTCATGAGGCTTAAATGTTTTTTCTAAGTGATCAGCAAAGACTTCCGTTTTTTCAATATCGCTCTTAGCCCACAAGCCATTGGCGTTTTTAATTGGAGGGTTTTGTATAGTTGGTCTTTTCAGGTATTTTGTAGATTTCCATAGATTGTAGATTTTCATTTCTTCTCTTTAGTGTTGAGTCATTTTATTTAACAAAGTTTTTAGCGATGTTTGACGGATTCGTTGCCACTTTTTTCTTAACTTTCTTTTTTCGGCGATAAGGAAAAATATTTCATTTGGATAACGAAGTCCAGCTTGTTTTGCTGTTTGAGTTGGTGTGCTATACCATGCGGCATTTTGGATTTGTTGGGTAAGCAATAATACTTCTTCATCAATTTCATTATGTGACGAGAGTGTATTTTGTTTTTCAATCGTGTATTTGAAATACTCCCAATCAGTAAACTTGTTGGTCAGAGGAGGCGCTTGTTGTTTAAGTTCAATGCCTTCACTTAGTTTTAAATATACGGGTGAATGATCTGAATTAAGGTCTGTTCCTTCATATACTAGCAAGGATTTTTTACAAATTTTTCTTACAATTAAGAAGTCAATTAGATCTGGAGTTTTATTTTGGTCTGTTGGCCAATAAGTAGGTTTTCCGGTGGAGATAAATTCACAGCCAGTTTCTCTTGCAGCTTTATAGAGTTCACGACCTTTAGTTGTTGTGAGTCTCGAGTCCCAATGAACGTGTTTTGCATTGAAGTCTCCTCCTATTATGAGTCTCCCCATATGCTTTTGAAGTAGTTCTTTATACGGCTCTAATTTGATATTATGTCGTGGAGGACTATATACCGCAGTTCGTTTCGACATTTATTGCTATGCTGGTGGATTGAAAAATAATAATTGACGGTGCGTGTTTTCTTTCCATCGACTTTAATGTTATTTCCAACGCTGCTCGAACTGCAATTAGGTTAGATTGGAGGTAGGCCTCTGTAGGCAGTCTCTCAAGAGACATGACAGCATTTTTGGGCAGTTAACAGCGTATTTCTCTGAATTTCGTACAGATCTCTCTATCCGCAAACTGGAGTTTGAGGGTCGTGCTAGAACAATCTTTCTAAGTAGGTAGGGGAAAGTCTGTACCGATGCTGTTAACTCTGTCTTCACCGATGGTTCTAAGATGGAATCGAGAATCGGAGCAGGGGGTTCTCCTTAAATCAGCCAATTTATATATTTCCTTAATATTTGCCGAATACTGCTAGTGTTTTTTAGGCCAAGGTCTTTGCGATCCTGCAGGCATGCAAAATGCTTAAGTAACGTGGGGGCGAGAGAGATATCAACAGTTTTTCTGACAGTTGAGCCTTGATAATGACGACGTCATGGCACAGATCCAAATTAGTCAACTCCTGTATTCAAAGTTTCTGGGTGTGCAGGTAACATTTCTCTGTTATGGATGCTAGGACATGGTGAAAAAATTTTTAGAGGTGTACTACTTAGCATACCGCTATTCGGCTCTGAGCGAATTTGACAGATATGCCAAAGTTCCTCTCAAACATTCTTTTTCACCATACCTAACGAGCAAACCTGGTATGCATCATCCTTGGTGCTAGGACATAGGAACATAGAGGGAAATGTAATTGCTGATGAGCTCGCCAGGAAGGGCTCGACTGAATTGGTCTCAGATGCGTCCTACCTAGTCGTCCAGTATTGTTAAAGGGAATTACATAACTCATTTACCAGGAAAGCGCAGGAGAGTTGGAACTTCATTTCTTCGTGTGCTATTTCGAAAACTCTTTGGCCCCCAGTACAATAAACGCAGGACACAGGAAGTTCACGTTATCAAATTTGCAAACACGTAGCTGTGTTTACCGGTCATTGGACGATCGACACCTACACCGGAGAAGCTGTGGGAACTTTCAGAGAAGGAGAATGTGGAGCACTTTCTTTGTGAATGTCAGCCAGACGATTAAGTACACTGGGCTCTCCTTTCTGGCGCAGTGCTCCAATCTAAATCCCATCAACCTTCTCTCTTACATCTACAGCTTTGGCTGGCTGTATATATCTGCCTTTTGGAGGTCTCAAACTGGTACAAAAACGGCACTTTAATCCTACTTGGGGAGTGCTAGAGGGGCACTTTAACAATTTCGCCTCTCTACGGACTTCGATTTCGACTTAATATTGATTTTTAAGGGGGGGATGCCCATGTAGAAGCCTCAAAATCGGTAATTTTTAAACATATTTTAAAGGTGATCAAATAATTATATTAATTTGAAGCTTTAACATAACTTTATTTAACCTTTCGAGAGTACAAACAAATTTTTTTTTCATTTTTTTTCAAAATGGCGGCTCAGGATCATTTCTTGCCTATCGATCTGAAACAAAAAAATGAAATTGGTTTTTTTTTTATAACATATTAACGGAAGGGATGAACCTATAAAATTAAAAAACAAGTATAAAATTAATTATAAAATAAGCCTTTGAAAAAAAGTCGGCATTTAGGACCATTTTATTGACATTTTTAACCCCCCAAGAAGTAATTTATCAACGCGATATATCTGAAATTTTAGATTTATCTTTCCGATAGTAATGTACAGAAAAGCCTTACCAAACTTTAAGCAAACTTTTTGAATTACAACACGAGTAGTGTAAAAAAAATCAGTTTCGTGATAGAAGAGTTAAAAGTTTGAGGTACAGAAGCGCGCGGACCGCTCTCTACGTAATTAATGGCCTATAGAAGCTATAATATTAGGAATTTCCGCATGAAAATTTCACGGTATATTCTTAAGATACCATACTTTCGAAATATTGAAAAAAAAATCGATTTATTGAAAGTTTTACATGGGCTTCCCCCCTTAAACGATATTACCAATGACAACTTTTTTAAAGTGTTTCCGCATCGGAGCAGCTCAGGTTGCCTAATTTGTGCAGTCTTTGCCTACGGTAGGTGCATCTACATAAACCGAAAAACTAAATTAAGTAAACCTCATTTCGCTTATGAAGAGCAGTCGAAGAATAGATAAGTAAAAGGCAAGCGAACACAATCCCAACATCAGCAATTGACTCGCGACTCAAGGCGCTTAGATACATCAATAGGAATTTTTACTATTTGTTGGTAAGCCTATTGTATTGATTGAAGAAAAGGTATAAACAATTTGTAAAAATGTATGTACACATTTGCGACATTGAAGTTGCTTAAGTATTTCAATGCGAAATATAAGTGGTTATAAAATATTAAAAAACAAAACAAAAAAAAAAAAATTCATATTGAAAAATGATGATTAGGCAGAAAAGTGAATGAAGTACAATAAAATGGCAAGCGAAGTTGCAAGATATTTTAACAAATAAAAAATGGCAAAATATAATAGCAAAACTTATGTGAAAATTATACTGGAACGAATACATTTTACTACACTCGAATACAATAAATTGCGTGTCCTATTGTCAAATAAGCTAGTCAGTGCATGCAATTTTCGAGGCCAAGGGCCACCTATGAGATAATTGAATGCCTTTTGAAAGTTGAGACAAAATTATAATATAATAAAAATAAAAATATGCTGTCATATTTGACATGCCCGCTTATACCGTCTTTTTCCGAAAATAAGTCACTGCCTTACTTTCTTTTTTAGTTCAAAATACGCGTAGGGCTTATTTTGGGGGGAGGGCAAAAATAAAAGTATTTTTAAATATTTTTATTTAATATTTACTTTACACAGAATACAGAAATTTAAATGTTTTCAATTACAGTCATGTCATCTTCTTCTGGAACATCGTCATCAATAAAATTCTGAATTATATTCTGATTTTCTGCCAAATCCATTTCCTGTTGAATCAGTGGTGCGAATCTCTCATGCCTTGCGATATAGCTATCGTTAAATGAATACTTCTTGTCTAAGTAGCCTCTTCGTAGAGCATTGGAAACATATTCTTCTTCTTAATTGGCGCGATAACCGCTTACGCGATTTTGGCCGAGCTTAACAAAGCGCGCCAGTCGTTTCACTAAGTGAAGTCAAGTCCTTCTCCACCTGATCTTTCCAACGCAGAGGAGGCCTTCTTCTTACCCTGCTACCACCATCGAATACTTTCAAAGCCGGAGCGTTTGTATCCATTCGGACGACAAGACCCAGCCAATGTAGCCGCTGGATTTTTATTCGCTGCGCTATGTCTATGTCGTCGTAAAGCTCATACAGCTCATCGTTCCATCGCCTGCCCATAAAAATTAGTCGAAATCCATTTGTTGAGTGCAGCGTCATTGAGTTGTGCTAATGACCTTGAATAATTTAAACTTCTTTTCTTCACGTGCTTTGAATTGGTTTTTACCCCGCAAACGCGCTTCAATATATTTTTAAACCCCCAGTGTAGTTTGCAATTAAGTCAACAACAACAAATTACTCTCAAGCACCATGGCGACGCCGATCTGCGCGCTCCAAGTACGTACCCAAGCACTTGTTGAGCTTCAAGTGCGCGGTATTTGCCATTGATGTATTGAAAGTCAATGGCAAGCCATGTCTGCTGCCGCCGTTGCTACTTTACTAACTTGGTGCTGCATGCAGACGTCAAACGTCACTGATTGACAGCGACAGCGCAGACGCTGAGAATGGGAAAAGTGCGTCTTGGGGAGTTGAAACCAGTTTTGAGTGCGCAAGTGCTGGCAGTGCTGGATGTGCGAGAGAATTGTGAATCACGCATTACGTTTTAATTATTTCAATTATTTATTTTTTATGTGTATTTGAGACGCGGTAGTGTTGCCTTATCTACTTTTGTGCTTCTTTTTATCTCCTTTTACTTATTTTTTATTTTGATGCCGTTTTATTTTTATTCCATTTTATTTTTATTCCATTTCATTTTTATTCCATTTTATTTTTACCCAATTCTCACAATTGTAACTTTGTTTGCTTTGCTTGATCACTCATTGTTTTGTGTGCTTCACCGTCGATTGCGCGCGTCCCGCGTTCCGCCTTTTGAGGTTTGCCTTTGCATTTGCTGATTCACATTCGCTTGTTTGTTTGTGGTGTTCACAATTTGAAACGCGTCGTCGCGCCGTGCAGTTCGTTGCAAATTCTAATCTGTTGTAAGTGCTTAGTTTTTTATTTGAAATTATTAATTACGACCTTTTTGCAGTAACTGCTTTCCAAGTAAACCTCTGACCCCGCATTATGGCGCAGTAATGCTTCGTACATTTTTTGTGGTTGGATTTTTAGTTTAGTTTGCTTGGTAGTTGTCAATTCGTAGCTGTGTGTGTGTAGATTTTTATAATAAAAAAGTGCAACAATTGAATAGAAGTTTTGTAAATTCGTCAAGCTTAAGGCTGAATTTGTGAAAATTTTGGCCGCTCATCTGGACCAGTGATGCCCAGCACCAATCCGCGCAATTTCTGCGAATTTATTGAATACGCGTAAAAGCTTTTATCGAGGGTGAAAATCGGAGAACTTAAAATGATAATAAAAATAAAATAAATAATTGACGCGTACACTTCTGTTAGGTGTTTGGCCGAGCTCCTCCTCCTATTTGTGGCGTGCGTCTGTATGTTATTTCATAAATGGCGAGACCTACAGTTTTAAGCCGACTCCGAACGGCAAATGGTTTTTTGTGAGGAGCTTTTTGAAATGATAATACAAAACAGAAATATTGTTGGAATGCATTTTTTTGTGTTATAACCTGGCCGATAATTTCATGGCATTTATTTTTTGAATATGACATCCGGCATATGTCCGCCCCGGCTCGAGTTACATAATCCATTCAAACAGACCAATTTTTGACTGCTTTTTCCAATAAATGTAAATGAGTCCAATCAACAAAAACTCGACACAAACGATTGTCATTTGGCTTCAATTCTTCCAGGAGCTGCACAAATTTTTGCCTTTAATAGACACATAAGCCAAGATCGAAGCACTGCAATCCAGGCACTGGGTTCGGCTACAACAACTTCTAAACCGGTGGAACAATGCAGAAATAGCCTTACCACCTTGAGTGTAAACCATAAAGTTACCTTAATCTGGGTCCCGAGACATCAGAACATTGAAGGAATGAAAAAGCAGGTGCAATGAATATTTTTTTTTGCAGATTGGGTATTCACTCCACTTTAAGCGATCAAGAAAGCAATTTCTTTAAAGTATCCACAAATCGCGGAATACAGATGGAGAGACCGAACAACAAGCAAAGATACCAGAACTTACCACCACAAATAAATGTCAGCACTGACAAATATGCAACGACCGGATGCCTGCCGACTCACGGCGGTGATAACTGGCTGCTGGTCTATTGGGGACAAGCAGCTGAAATGGGCACTGCCACAGTTGTAAACAACCGGAGGAAAAAGGAAACGGTTTTCCATTTCCTCTGTGAATGTCCTGCTTTAAGGAAGAAGTGCATTTCAAACTCTGGGCAAATCATTGTTCGAGAGTCACGAAATACTGTCTTGCTTGAGCCGCAGAGACTGGATATAGTCATGCAGAAAGAAATCATTAAAAAAATGGTAGCGATGATGTGGCAACAAAATAGTGCGGAAGCGTTAGTTGAATTCTGGATGAATCACCACTTTAGCCAAGCAACCAACTAAGCCAAGATCCTTGCGTAAAATTTGCCGGGTAGTCGAAGCACAAAGCACATTAAGTGTACCTGTGGTACTCTTGTCATCTAACCTACCTACCTACGAGGCACAAAGACCAAAAAGTTGAAAATGATGACGAATAGAAATTTTGTCGTCTTCTTCAACACTTAGCGAATAAATTTGTTTATTTTTCTCGAAGTAAATCTTCAGAATTTGGAAGCATTTTTCTGACATGAAACGATTCATGATGACTTCTCAAAGCTTACTGAACACAAATGTCAACACAGTTTGCCATCCTCAGCCGTTAAACCATAGTTATCGGTATCGATAGTTCTTATGCAGCTAAAAAACTCACCCTATATATTGATACTGCGGCAAACAGTACATTGAAAAAGTAATTTTACACATTTTATGAGGCAAGCATTCATTTGTGAGAGCAAAGAAGAGTAGTGAGCGCAAAAAGGCAGCTTTGGTGCGCGAGCATAGCTGTAGCCTGTTTTTGTAAGAAATTTATATGAAACAATTTTCGTTTACGGAGACTCCACTAAAGTGCTCGATTGGTCGAGAAAAAGTGTTTCCGTAAGCATTAATGGACAAAATACGAGTGAGAAAATACCAGTGAGAGAAGTTGTATGCCAATCGGCAAAGAATGTGTGAAATCGCATCACCAATTTCTTGTAGCAACATTCAGGAAAGTAAGCATGAAAACCAAAATGTGTATACCGAAATTTTTAAACAGATAAATAAATATTTATACTTCCCCAAAAATGTCCAAACATTTTGTGTAGTGCTAAATAGGGGGAAGTACACCCGACGTATGCATTTGGGAAAGCAGCGTTTTAAAATCCCCTATGCTAAATTAACACACTGCCAATAGCTCTACAGGGTGATTGCTTGGCGGTATGGTTGAGAGAATACAGAAGGTGTGACTAACATCAGGCCGTTAACTGGCTGTCAGCGATTTTGAAGGAGTCAGCTGATTTGCTGACGTCATGAAGAATATGACAGCGGTTTCTGTGCAACAGATGTCGGTAAAACTGAGATTGTGTTGGTGATAATACAGAAAAGCAATCCAGCGACCCCCATGTTACTTGGCTTTCGTCTGAACAACTACTGATTGTATTCAACTAAGCTCAATTTATGCATTTTGTTTTCATTTCATTCGCCTCTTCCCTTGGCGAATCCCCTACAACCTGTGGTCAAACGATTTTTAGAGGTGTGCTGCGTGGCAGACCGTTATTCAGCGGAGATCAAATTTGACAGAATCAGTCGATGAGCTGACATAGCAGGGGTAGTCAATCGGTTTGTTTACGAAACAACTAAGAATGTGTTAGTGACATACGAAAAAAAATTAACACAGTGCCAGTTCGTTGCCGAATCGACTGATTGGACGAGTGAGTGAAAACATGTGAAATAATCGTGCAGAATTTGACTAGCGAATCTCTCCGTGACGTGGCAGCCGAAGTTCCCCTAGTTCCCGAAGTTACTAAATCTATCATCTTTTGGTTTGCTTCAAGGGTGATTCATGCCAGGTTTGCTCGTTAGGTGTGGTGAAAAAAAAGTTTTAGGGGAACTTTGGATTCTACGTCATTCATTTTGTGTTTCACTAAGCTAAAGCTAAATTTCGTTCAGAGCCGAGTAACGGTCTGCTAGGTAGTACACCTCTAAAAATCTTTTCGCCATGGGTTTGCTTATGTGCCTGAAGTTTTCATATCTCACCATTTCAATTTCGCTCTCTTAATACTCTCTTGAACGGTCTAATAGGTCAATCAGTTACTCCGCAACTCTTCTTCTAAATCCAAGGTCTGTCGTTCGGGGAGGAGGAGCTTGGCTAAACACAGCATAAGCTTTAAATGCAAGCTTTTCAGCCTTTTTTTAAATATACATTTTTTTTAATTTCCAGTTTTGGTATTTTTAAATGAAAAAAAAAGAAACAAACTCTAAAATTTTCACATTTTTAGTATATAAAAAAGCACTAAATTTATTGCGCAGAGCAAAGGATTGGTAACACTGCACAACTTGGCAAAAGTGACGTCACGCACTCTCTGATGGGCGCAATCTTGTTTCTCTCATTCTTGGTTTGAACGACTATATTTTATTTTCCGTGCGTGCCGTTTCTGTTTAAATAGCCACGTTTTCTACCGCATTCTTTCAGCACATCGCACATTTTGCAGCATCAGCTTTCTCGGAAAAACCATTTCAAGTTCAAATATTATTATTGAATACCTTTTTTGTTTAATTTCAAACCGGATCACGGGTTCGTGCGCGTATTAATATAAACTTACACATTCGCTGCGTATCTTTCGTTTCGCGATCGTAAATTATGTTTTTATTTACGAGTACCTACCGGCTACACACTTAAGGCGAGTGCTTGTTATCTCTTCAGCAACGGCAAACGCCAGCCAGACCAGATTTCCACTAACTGCATACCCCCTCTACGTTACCTCGGTTTCCGACGTAAAGTCATAGGCCAAAAAACACAATATGCTGAACAGAAAACAATCTACTTACGCATTTAGCTGCATAATTGCATAATTAAGTACACAAATATGCACCAACAAAGCGTACATTTGGCCACCTCTACACTTCCTGCTCGTCTGCTGCCTCATTGCTTATTCAATGCATTACGTATACGCCGTGTTGGGCAAGATGATAAGCGACGTAAGCGCGCTCGAAACTTTTCGCTGAATGCCACAGAAACGCGCTTGCACACATTTCTGTAAAAGCTGATATTACATGTGCGGCAGCAGCTATTTTGCCTGTGCGCTGCGCCTGCAGTTGAGCTGAGTTGAGTTGAGTGGGCGTCTGGCAAAGTTATGAGCTCATTGTATGTTATCTTTGGCGCTGTCACTACTATATCACACTCTTTACGTCTGCACACTCACTCCACTCGCCTCCACTATGTACACTCATGCTGCCAGTGCATTCTTCAGCGATTTATGGCCCCATTCCAACCGGCATATCATACATACATACAAGCAATGCAATCATTCCCTGCGCCTAAGTCTCTTGCCGTTTCTCCACACTCTACACTCTGCGGCATATCGCTCGCTTTGAAGGCATGCTTGGGAAATTATGTAATATCGACATAAATTCTTGTCGCAACCACCATGCTCCTACCACCCTCCCCCGCTGGTTGTATTCGTATCGTTGAAGTGCGTCTACATTTAGTGTTGAGTGCGTCAGCTCAGTTCGACTTGACTTGCCTGCACATTCGAGTTCATGGGCAAATTTGCTGATATGACGCTTTAGCAATAACAATAGCAACAGTTGCAGTAACAGCAACAGCAGCAAAAACAACAACAACAAAAGCTATTTTCAATTTTCTTTTTGCGTTTGTTTGCATGCGTAGCGCCTTAATTTCGCTTGGTTGCTATTTTGGTTGCATGTTTGCTTGGCTTGTCGCGGCTTGGCTTGGCTTGGCTCACTGGCTGGTTTGCTGCTTTGTTTGTTGGCATGCAGCTTGCTTTGGCATTGGGTTTGGCAAGTGCGCCTGGCGGCATCGCCCCTTACGTTTCCGTCAGTACTTTCTTTGTACTCGTATTAGAAGCCAGAAGCAAACGGCGGCATTCGGTTTTTTGGGAAAAATAAATTTGCTTATTAAGTGTGCTGTGTTATCGACATTTTCGTAGAGTGCGCTGGCTCAGCATAAAGTGCTGCAGTTACTTAAAAATGCTGTTGGTGCTATGAAGAGATCAGCACGAAGTACTAATAAATCTGAAGAGAGTGGCAAACGGCTTCAGTGGACCTTGCAGTTTTTCGGAAGACTATTGAGAATAGTCTGCTCAGGTGAGGTATAGTGAGCTTGCATATTCTGTCAAGTCCATATTTTGTGCTAGTGCATTCAATAATAAATTTAGTTAATCTTGCTGGCTATAATACTGGTCCGCCTATCCTTATCCATCTAACATGAAAAGGTTTGTTGGAAATGCTCTCCAACCGCAATGAGCTCGAGCACCGACTGACTGGAACCATAACTCTACTATACTACAGTCGCGGAATTATGTCCGTTGATTTTGAGTATTGTTTACTGTAAGTACAGTCAAACTTCCATAACTCGAACTTGTTTGTTATTGTTTTTTGATTTTTTTTTATTCCTACATTAATCATACATCTGTCATACTGACATCTAGTACATTTTGTAACAATTAGTTAGGAAAATTATTAAATATATTTCATCATGGCCAGTGCCAAGACGAATACAGCGATTACATTTTAGGGAAACAATTACATTTTATGTAGAACAGTTATTTTAGCATACGAGAATTAATATTTAATTTAATAGGTCAATTGGTCGGTTTCTCTTCAGACGTCGTAAAGTTCTTCCTTCAAGTTGTCAGAGTGTATTGACTTCTCTATTTTTATGCTGGTTTATTTCATTAAAATACGAGTACCTTGTTAATATCGCTTTTATTTCTTCGTCGATTAATGGTATATTGAACGTAGTATGTCATCATTTTTTGTGTACCTGTCAGACATTGTAATTATACGTAAGATTTTTGATTGTGGTCGCTGTACTTTGTTTATGTGAGTTCTTTTTGCAGTTCCCCGCACTTGAAGTCCGTAGGTCCAGATTGGTTTAATGACCGCTTTGTATACTAAAAGTTTGTTGGAAATATTGAGCTTAGACTTTCTGCCTATTAGCCAGTGCAATTGTCGAAATTTTTCCTTTATTTGTTTTATTTTTGAAGTGAAACTTCTTTAGGCGCGTCGGGGGCCCCAAGCCAGATTGAAAATAGGCGCGTGAAACGGTAAGTTCGGAGCGTTACCGAAATCCGTCAAAGGGGCGGGGCCAAGGAGCAGCTGCTCCTTCCCACTCTCGCCTATTCGCTCTCTCTGTCGCTCTCTCGCATCGCAAGCGCTGAACGATGTGAGGGAGCCACCGAGACACGCCGTCTCTCCCCTTCTCTCTCGAATGCCTTTCTTTCTCTCCCGTTTGCTCTATAGCAAACTACCCACGCCGTGCATCAGCCGTTCAGTAAGTGTGAAGCGAGGTTAGGATATTGCGTTGACCTGTGATTCGCACTGAACGAAGCGATATTCTTAAATTCAGTGTGTGTTGGTGAACAATTAAGTTACGGGCAAAATGAGTCAGAGTGAGACTGATGTGACGCAAACTTGCGCATCAGATGCGACTCATCAACAGATAGTTGTCTCCAATATGCCTGATGAAATACATGGCAATCCAAGGTAAATATATATTAAGTAAATATATCAAATAAATATATCAAAAAATATATCACATAAATGTACGATGAAATACATCACGAATGAGGGATTTTGAATACATAACCTCGTTAACGTGTGGGTTTGAATAGAAAATTCACTAAACTCGTAATTAATACACATCCCCGGTAAATTGGTTTATCGCGTTCTTTCTGTTGGGCTCCCATGCATGGAACAACCAACTTAGAAGTTTCACTTCTACCGTGCGTGAGTCTGACAGACTCTAGATTTTTTTTATATGATCTTTCCAAGTTAATTTTGAGTCCAGATGGATTCCAAGATATTTTGCAGATGTTTCAATTTGTATATTTTTATTGTTGAGCTTAATCGGCATAGCAGCAATCTCTGTTCTTGTCGTAAATATTACTTGCACAGATTTGTCCTCGTTTACTTTTAAACTCCATTTGTCAAACCACTACATTGTTGGTGTACATCTGTAATTTTGTTGTTGCGGTTGAGAGGGTTTTGTCAGATGACAATAAAATTGTGTCGTCTGCAAATTATATAGTTTATATAGTTTGTTATAGTGTTTGCTTTATTTTTGACGTTTCTTCTTTGTGTAACGTTTGCAAACCAGTTTTAATAGTAGGTTTCCCACAGATGACGAAATTATTAAGCTAAGTAGACTTGGATTTGAGCGAAATGGAAAGTGAGGATGCGGTTTCAGTTGAGGAAATTTAATGACACTACCACTGATGGTCCCTATAAGGCTAGAAACTAATTAGAACCTCTTTTTAATGAAAATTTTAAAAGGAAATTAGGTTTTCAGTCGTTAATTTTTGATTATTTTAATGCATTGTAACTTTTACTTCTGTTTGTAGTTTCTTTAAAAAAAACGTAATAATATTCTATGACTCAAAATCCTCATAAGTCGCAAATTTTCATTGAATAATGGCGATTCGTCTTATCGAAGTTTGACTGTATTTATCTTCAGCACAGTAAAAACTCGACTCTTGTACAAAATGAAAACTGGGCGCGGTACATGTGTCGAGGTCGTCGCAAGTACTGAGGTTTTTTTTCCATATAAATTAAAATACTTTGTTTTACTGATGGCAATGCAAATTTATTTGTTTTTGTTATACTAAATTAAATACGCTTTAAAGCGATAAGATCCATTTAAAAGTAAAAATATTTTCGATTTTGGTTTCTTTCGTACACATCTGTATTTACCTTAGCTAATGCTTCGGCTTTCTTCGCCTTCTGTCTTCTTCGATTGATCTGCCTTGCGGATAGACCAGCACCTGCGTTCGAATCTCCAATAATTTCAGTCTTTTTACCGGTACTTACCTAATTCGCACCAGGTTTGACCGTTGTCAAAGACTTACTCGGTACCAGAGATCCAACTGAGTGTACTGAGAGATTGTCCGCCATCTCCACATCCTCCACAACTTGTTCAGTTGCTTCGAATCGTTTCGACGACGGTATATCGCTCACACTCACTCGGCTCTGAATTGGCATAGCCAATGTGCCATGTTTCACCACTAGTAGTGGGTTTCCTCCGGAACCCTGGGTGTCAGGGGGTGTGGGGTTCAGGCCTGCACATCCGATGCCCGAGCCGTCGATTGCTCGACGGGAGAATTTCCCGAAAGTGGATTACCTTGTGCAGAGAGATCCATGATTAACCTCCACATTGTAGGAAATGCATTTTATACCTCCTACCAGGTTGTCGGTACGGTACTCTCCACATAGTACTTGGGTGGCCAACAATTCCGCTGTTTCGCGGATGGGTGGATACCCAATTCCTATATGGAGCTGCCCCTTAGTTCGAGGTAAGTTAGTCTCCTTAACATGGGGTTAAATCACCACTTAAGCCTCATCCCCGCGGCAAGGAGACCGACATTACAAGTTGTAGTTGTAGTAGTTCGATGTAGTTTTAGTTCCTTCATCGACTGTTTCATCGTCTTTCTATTCTTCACTTAATGCTGTGAGTTCCGGTCCAACAATCCATTGCTCAATTTCATATGGGGATACCTGCTGGAATAGCAAGCAGCAAAGTTGTAATGAATTAAATATTGGATGCATCATCAGCTATATGTCATCGTAACTCCAAAAAAGGAATGATAGCATCACAATCCTAGTCAGATGCCTTTCCACACAGTTTTGAAACGATGACTGAATTCAAGTTGCAGTAAGAGCCTTCCATGCACCAACTAAAAAGCTTATTGGTGTTTTCAGGTCGATATTGCGTAGTGACTAATCGAAGGTTTCTCCACGCGCAACAATGTGACTTTAGAAGGATTTTTTGTAGTTTAATTTGAAAAGCCTTATACCGTTTTGATTCATGGGCTGTACTGGAGCCGTATAGTTTGGATGCCGTCGTAGATCTTTAACTCGCCTTGTTTGGGAGAAATGCTTTTCTCGGAAGATTTTGCGCTCGAAGGAACTTGTGTACCCGTTTATTTAAGCAAGTTTTGATTAAAACAGGATTTTTTGTTTTGGCAAAAAATGTATATGCCTCTGGAACAAATGTTCCGTGAAACGATTCTCCAAATAAAGTTAAGGTCCAAGTACGTTTATTTCCTTTGTAGGCAACTGACATATAAGTACACTTTTTTAATGAGCTCGGATTCGCCGATTTCCCAATAACCATTGTTTTTTTTTTGCTTTATGATTTCCAGCAGCATTTGTGCAAGCAAGACCCGTAATTATCTCCTTACTGATCTTATGCCTCAGAGCCGAGGTTTTTTTTGAGCGCACAAGATAAGAACTTCCAAAATAAGCCAGACTCATCGGCATTGTGTATCTGCTTTTTTGTCAAACTTAAATCCATAATTGTTGTGTTAAATTGGTCCAAAAATGGGTGGACGGAGTCACTTTTATTTGATAATTTGTCTTCGCAAATTTTTAGCCATCGGTTTCCATGTCTCTTTTTAAAGTTTGCAACGCAGCCATTGCTAGCGTGAAGGCCTCCATGCTTTTACTGAATTTTGACATGTAAGAACTTGACTTTCTCTTTAGCATATCGCTTGTAATTGGTATGTTGTTGGCCCGTTGATCCGCCTACCAATTGATTACGCCTTTGCCATTTTTGAAAACTCAGAAATCTTAAGAGTTTTCCTTTTATCTGGACTGGATTCAGATCGCTTAACAAACTCGTTTATGGACTGTTAATTTTTTTTAATACGAGTTATTGTTGCTCTGTGAATGTGAACGTCTTTAGTTAATGCATTAATGGCTATTCCTGCATTTAATTTGTTCAGAACGTCAGCTTTTTGTCGCAAGTATTGAGCTCTGCAAGCCGAATTTCTATTGAAATTGTTCAAAAAATGCTAATCAAAATCACTCAACAATTTTCAGCAGAAAGTGCCAGTGGCGTGAATTTAGTTAGATATGTACATTCTAATCTAAAGGCAATGACCCAAGATTTATTCGTTGTGATTGTTTCTTGCGCAAAATCTTTTATTGCCCTACATAAATGAAAACCTGGCAGCGAAATCCGCGAGGAGGTTAGTGGCTGCTGGAGTATTCACCTGTAGAAGCTTCGGACACAGCTCAATAGGAAAGTGGAGCTCAGGTTGCACAGACTACAGGACTCCGTACTTTAATTGGGAGAGAAGGTTTCGTATTACAATTGAAGAGGAGGGATGGCACAAAGGCATGAAGCCTGGCCATAGAACTGTTCACATCTACACAGATGGCTCTAAAACTTTAGACAGAGTGGGAGCGGACATTTACTGCTCAAACCTAGGGATAAGGCAGCCTATCAAGCTGCCAGACCACAGCAATATTTTCCAAGCGGAAGTTTTTGCAGTGGGGAAAGCCGCAGAGCTAGCCTACATTAAAACAAGAAAGAACGCAATAATTAATATATACGTGGACAGTCAAGCAGCAATAAAAGCAATAAGCTCATATTTTATTAAGTCCAAAAATGTTCAACGGAGCAGGGAGGACATAGAAAGGCTAGGCGCAAACAGTAGGCTGCATATCTATTGGGTACCTGGTCACAAAGGCATTATGGGGAACGAAATAGAAGATGAGATAGCAAAAAGTGCTGTTAGACTACCATTTGAACAAGCGATCGACTTACTAAAACCGTTAAATACTATACACAACGAAATGGACGACCACATGAAAAGGCGAGTGGGAGCTAGGTGGACTAATCTAAACACATGCAAAACAGCAAAAGTTGTGTGTAGATCTAACGACAAAAACTGACTCACTTCGTACTTACGCGCTCGCGAAAGGACTGCAGAACTATCATGGGTATGCTAACAGGTCATCATAATCTATTGGCTGCACATGCGTACAAGATAGGGATTGCTAGCAACGACAAATGCAGGAAATGCAGAGAGGATGTTGAGGAAACTTTAGAACACCTTCTATGCGTTTGTTCGGCATTATTAAAAACGCGTTTAAAATGCCTGCGAGCCCCATTGTTTGAGGGTGTGGAGGACGTCTCAAAAGCGGATTCGCCAGAAGCGTTGACATCCTACGTGATGTCTACTTTCAGTATTCATAGAGGTCGGTATCCATCTGGTATCGCTAGGAACCAAAAGGTCTATGCGTGGCTTGTTGCCAACCAGGCTAACCTAACCTAACATACCTAAATTATATCGAGATTCCAAAGTAAGTGAAAAAAAAGTAAATAAAGAAAAAAAAACTGGAAAACAAAAAAAAATAATAATAAAAAAAAAAAAGTTGAAAAAAAATTAAATTCTGCATTATACGCCGTAAGTTAAAAAAAATTATTATACATTATCTAGAAATTGACGTTTAGAGCAATTCCTCATACAAAAAGTACAAATGCTTCGCTGAAGTAACATTTCCAATTTGTTTCCCTTCAGTATCAGCATCAGTGTTCAGTTGTGGAGTCTAAATATCTAAATATGCAATTAGCCGCTTTAATTAAAGATTCTCAGATAACCGTGCGCATGCTGCCATAGTACCGCATTACTGGCTGCCACTTCGTTCCTCGCTGCAACATGCATTTTCATGCAGCCTCTAATAATTCCGCTCTACCTCTAATTCACCTTCAGTGGCGAGGCATCTATAATACAAAATCGACTGTGTCAGATGATAGTGGTTCATGTACATACATAAGTATGTATGTATGTGTGTGCGCATATTGCAGGAAAACTATAACAACAAACGACACAGAAAACAAAAACCGCAACGATCTGATTTTTATGAGCATCGCCTTTGCTTGTAGTGGTGCTGGTTGGTGGTTGTGCGCTACTCACTGCATCGCCATTCCCCCTCGCCACTCTCTCATTTACGTACATCAGCTGTTGTGCATGCGAGTGTTTTCTTCTTGCTTGTTTGTGACATTGAGTGTATTTGTCGCTACGGAGTTCATTGACAAATTGACAGCGCATTTAATTGTGAATTACCAACCGCAGAGAACTCATTTCACGTAAATAAGAAGTGTAAAGGTATGTGTGTGCGCGCATGTTAGGGTGGGTGTGTGGGTGTGTGTCTGTGTTGAAAACGTTTGTGGCGTATTAACCCGCCAGCGAATTACACTTATTTTTCCCACAAAAGTACACGTAAATGATACACCACCGAAGGAGTGAAGGCAAAGGCAAGCATTCTCAATAACGCCACGCTTGTACGAGGTGTGGCAATGAAGTAACGGGGATTTATTAATGAAATAGAAGTGAAAAAAAATTACAAGCAAAGTTTGATTACCGACACAATGATTCCAACATTGCTTGCATGGTAGGAAGCACCCTCGATATTTCGATGATATCCAGGATTTGAGGTGCGTGCGACGATTTTGAAATGTCATTTTTTCTTCAAGAAACTCTTCCACAATTTTTTTTTTTTTTTTACCCTTTATTATTGTTTCTATTTCAACTTAAAATATTTAAAATTTTTCTTTCTTTTTGGGTTTCAACAGTATTTAGAAGCCAATACCACTATATACATTTATCTAAGAAAAAAACAAAAATTAACTCTATATTTAATTAATTTAATTATTTAATGAATAAATATATTCATAAAATTGTGACACCATTTACATCTGCAGGTCAGTTGGTCGTTTACGCTTAAGTCTCCTCGTCTCGGTTTCCTCTTTTAATGGAAGTTGCCGAATTTCCCTGTTAGAATGTTCTAGTAGTCGGTTTGTGTGTCTTAAGCTGTTGTTGCGTATTTCTTCATGGACTGTTTTTACTTTAAGTTCTCGATGGATATTATCATTTAGTATATACCACTCTGCTTTTGATATTATACGGAGTATCTTATTTTGCGTTTGTTGTATAATTTTTATATTTGTTCTGCTGGCAGTTCCCCAAAGCTCTGAGCCATATTTCCATATTGGTGTTATAATTACTTTGTATATTAGTATCTTATTTTCTAGTGAGAGCGTTGAATTCTTTCCCAAAAGCCAATGAAGTTGTTTAAACCTAGTCTTGATTTCGCGTCGTTTTTGTCCAATGTGTAACTTCCAGTTAAGTTTATTGTCTATAATCATACCCAAGTATTTTGCCCTTGTGTCGTGGTGGATTTGTTTATTCTTTATGAATATTGGAAGGAGGAATGGAGTCGGCGTATTATCGTGGTGCAAAATCAAGCCGTTCTGGGTGAGTTGTGGTCACACACGAAAATAACGCGCCTTCAGGTACAACGCTATCTCGTCGCTAGATTTCACTCAAACTTGGCTTAAGTTAGGTTAGGTTTTTGTGGCAGTCGGTTTGGAATAGTCCACTCACCAAGACCATGTCGGTCCGTTGTAGTACCATCGTGTAACACGGGAACCTTAGTGTTTATTCATCATGAAACCATTTAGACGCTCTTAGCGAACGTGGGATAGGTTTTACCCCAGCACCAGATACTTCCGTAAGAGAGTCAAAGGAGTGTTTCCCCAACAACCTTGCTCCACTCCTAGCATAGGCTGGACAATTACGGATTAAGTGTTCTACTGTTTCTTCCTCCTCCTCGTCTCTACAACTTCTGTAGTATTCATGAGAAAATACTCCTAGCCTAGATGTGTGCCTACCTAACAGCCAATGATCGGTGACACGAGCCACGACCTTCGAGATGTTCTCTCTTAAGAGGTTGAGCAACTCTCCTGACCTTTTCTTATCTATTTTCGGCCAAATTAGCTTGATTGTAAACAGATTAGAGTTTTCAGTGACAGTCAGGTTGCACTGAGGACCCTTGAGAACGCGAAGAAAACCTCAAAGATTGTTTAAGAATGTAAGAAGTTTTGTGGATTCCAGGATCCTCCCGTGTTCAAGTAAGCGAAATTGTCGATGAATTGGCCAACCGTGGATCAGCGGTTCCCCCACAAGGGCCAGAGCCAATAATCAGAATCTGTTCTGCAGGAATCATGAATTGGATCAGCGATTATGTAGGCAATCTATATAAAGAGCGATGGTCCGAACAGTTCTACTAAAACTTGGAAGGAAAAACGTGCGGTTGAAGGTCGGTATTATTACAGGACACAATCTATGTCGTTAGCATATGACCACCATTGAAATCATTTGAGCACCCATTGTGCCTGTCTCCCTTAGAGGAGACGGATAGCTCTGAGCACTTTCTGTGCGAGTGTCCTACCTTTGCTAGAGCAAGGCTTCGAGTTTTGGGTTCCGATGTCGTGAGAATGAGTAATATTCGCTCTCTAGAACTGGAGGATATTTACAGATTTATAAAGAATCTGGACAATTCTCACAGGACCCCTTTATCTTTGTCTCTATTCTTTTATATCTCTTTCTCTGATACTTGTCTCCTTCCCTCCTTGACTCTCTACCCTCTTTCCAGCGCTCTAAATACAATGGGCTTTTTAGCCTGAGTGTTTTAAGAGCCACCAAATATCTTGGTGCTCCTTGGCTCGACCTATTCAAATTTCAATTTGAATTTCAACACAAGCATTTTCTTTTCTCCATGACCTATTGTCCCCCTGGAGAACAATATTTTTGATCATTAATTTGCAAGTTGCCAAAGGAGTTCCAATATTGCTTCTGTTTTCATATTGTGGAAGATTAGTACCCTTTCTGGGCAGCTCATCGGCCTTCCAATTTCCCGCAATATCTCTATGCCCTGGAGCTCATATAAGACTGACCTTGAAGACTGTGCTAATATCATTTAGAGCTGTCAGGCATTCCTGAGTAACTTTTGATTTTCGTATAACTGTCTCCATTGATTTGATGGGGGCCTTCACTTATGGTAGTTTTTGTTTCGGCATTTGTGTTAAGGTACACAGTTACCTGATTTAAGGCTAAGGTAGACGCACACCACAAATAGGAGGAGGAGCTCGGCCAAACACCTAACAGAAGTGTACGCGCCAATTATTTATTTTTATTTATTTAGATGCTTCTGCTTGGTAGACGCTACAGTAGTCCGGTAGTCTGGCAGATAATTCTTGGCCTCATTCGTTTGGAAAAACTCCACAGCCTACCTTATTTTCCAGCTTGGATCCATTCGTGTAAACATTTATTTTCACTCCTCTCCATGGCCATTGAGTTTGCCACTCTCTTCTTGACGGGGTGTTAGCTTCGATGAGCCTGCCAAAGGTGGGCTTAGGGAAAGAGTAGTCGATTTCTTCCATATAACTACTCATACTATGATAGTATAGAAGCTTGACCGAACCGCCGGGTCTTCCATAGCGCCATACTATTAAGTCCGAGCGCAGAGTGCGGCTATGTGTTTTTCAACCAGATTTAGGGCAGGAAAGTTGACTAACACCTCGTGCGCTTTATTTGGGGTAGTCCTGAGAGCGCCGGGGATGCATAGAAACGCAGTCCTCAGGACTTTGATAAGCTGTTTCATATAACTTGCTTTTTGAGTTGATGACCACCACACAAGTATTCCATATAGCAAAAGAGGCCAAGCTATCGAAGTGTAAAGTCGATGTGTAATACGAGGTGTTAATCCCCATTTAATTCCGACCGCTTTTTTTTTGCATGTGTTCAATGCCATGTTGGTCCTTTGAACCCTATTCTCAGTATTAGGTTTCCACGTACGTTTCCTCAAACTTGGATTATTACAAATTTTTTGAGAGTGACTCTTAAAGAAAGACACTAAAGAAGTTATGTGCGAAAATCACGCATAAACACCTAATTATAAGCGAGTCCCCTTTGCTTAATTGGCGCACCTCGCATTTGGTTCAATATAACGCGAGGTGGTAACGGAGCAAAATGTGACTTTGTTCCATAGACGCGACTTCCAACAATGCTACGCCTCTTGGCACTTCACTCGCTCTCCCGGCTTCGGTCGCTTATGACGCAAATCATCCCATACGGTCATATGTGGTCCAATGCAGGTTCATTACCCGTTGTTCAAACCCCCTACATTAGCTAATTCACAATCCATTATTGCTCCCTTTAGCACTTACACCTCTCGTCGACGTGACCAACTATCGACATTTCAACTCAATTAAAGCGCTTCACTGTTGGTTTGAGGTGAAAATGGGTAAAATTGAGTACTTGTTTGTTTGTGCGTGTGTGTGTGTGTTAGTGAATGACCGCTGCATTTCTAAGCACTCGTAGTAAATGTGTTGAAGGGTGGACGGTGGGAGTGAATGAAGAGCAGCGTATTTGAAATTCGTCACTGCGAAATTATCTGCAAACAATTTGACATTTGCATTTGCATTTGGCGGATTACATTGGCAATGACAGTATGGCTCTCGGTAGAGCCAGTTTTGCATGTGAAGTGTGCCAAAAATCATTAATTACAACAGATGAATGCATGTGGCATGTGGCGTGCAATAATCAGGCATCTGGCGGAAGTTGAGTGCTTGCGGAGGCGTAGAATTGTGTGGTAGTAGCGTAAAATTCAACAATTGACTGAATGAGCGCGCAAGCTGAGTATCATCGGTGGGTGAATGGCGCCGTAGACCGAAAAATAGACCCTGGGAAAGGTTAGGTGGCAACAATTTGCAATTTCGTTGTGACACTGTGCTTGCCGCATGGTAGAACTTTCGTGTAGGTGTACGTGTGAGTGTGTGCTTTTGTTTGTTTTTATGGTGAGTGTTGCAGTTTCAGGTCATTTTCAACGCAAATAAGCAGCAGCGCAATGGCAGGCGGATTACAGTGCCTTGGTGATTGGCAAAGGGAGCAGAAAAAACTGAAATTTTTATTTGCTTGATTGATTTTTTATTGCAAATGCAAGGCAGTTTTGTAAAAAGCATTTGGATGACAGACACATTTTCGTCGGATTTGCCATTGTGGGTCGAAAGATGATCGCCAAAATTTGCGGATCCCAACCAGATGTTTACCTTTGGATTGCGCATTTGCTTTCTTCTCATCAGTTCTCTTTTTTTCATCGTCTCAGATAGGGTTGCCGAACTACCGTTGTGTCAGGTAACCACTTTATGTATAGCGCAGAGCTATGAGGCTGACGCTGCCGCAGAAAAAGTATGCACCTACCAATCACCGCTCCAATGCACAGTGCGGATTTTTTGACACATGAAAAATGACTACAGGTTTCAATTTTTGAGCAATTTTAATATTTTTTTTGAACCCCAGGCCCGAGTTCCAATTGTTTTTTTTATTATTTCAAAACGCACCTTCATAAAAATACCCCTATTTTTTATGAAAAATTCAGAAAAACTTTGAAAGGAAAAAAATTGCATGTATTCGAATTCGATTTGACATTTTTTTATTGTAGTTATAATCAACAGTAATACATCCCGACAAGCGCGGACATAGAAGTGAAAGCAGCCCTAAACTGCCTGAAAACTTAAGGCCGGCGGGCCAATTAAAAGGTCAAACAAATCGATTTTTTTTTTCCTGAAATCAATAGCTTAGATATTCAAGAACATGAGACACAAATTTTCAGAGTTAATTTCCAAGTATTTGCAGAGCTACAGAGCCGAGCGTAGTGCGGCGTCGAGCAACCGTGCGCTTATTGTTGTAGTGCTCCGCCCATTGACCATTGACTTTGAAGCGCGTTTTCTCGGCTTTTCATTTTCACGATTTTACCTAATTTATGTACACGATTGCAAAAAAACTAAACGAGCTATCCATTTCATTCAAAATGCGTTAGCTTCAGTATTGTTTTCTCTTCTATGTGAACTAAAAAAAACATCCAAAAACTTTTTTTAAGCGACTTTTTTACCCAGTTGAAGAGTTTTTTTTTTCCTTGAAAAACCACTTTTTTTTTTCTACCTTCCCCAAAAATTCGAATTTTACGTGTTTCTCCCAATTTTCTTAGTTCACATCGAAGATAATTACATCAAAATTAATAATCTTTTTTTTTTGTTTTCAGATGAAAATTGCAAGTTGTATCTTGTACAGAAGTTGGATACAGGCGCTCTGGGAATCTATTGATAACTCGGCTTACAATATATTTTGTTTTTGTACACATTTTTTTTTTTTTAGTTCAAATATATATTAAACTATCCCCAAAACTTCATTTGGCTAATTGTTTTTTTTCTCATCCTACAACGCTTCGCGAAAACTACTGAATTTAGGGCATCTAATTGGCCCGCCGGCCTTAAAAACTAATTTTTTTCAAAGACAAATCTAGAATATTCACCAGAAAAATTTCCAAATATTAGTATACACTTTTTTGGATTGCTGAGTCCAAATTCCTTATCCATTTGTCCTTGCGCGGCCAAATTGAAGGTCAGTTGAAGGTCAAACATAGAATATTTGCCGGAAAAATTAAAAAAAAAATTGGTATTTATTTTTTGAGATTATTGAGTTGAAATTTCTGAAGTGAATTTGTTGCCAGTTCGTCCTTGCGGGGTCAAATTGAAGATCAGTTCAAGGTCAAACTTAGAATATTTGCCGGAAAAATTAAAAAAAAAATAATGTATATGTTTTTGGGGCTGCTGAATCAGAAGTCGTTGTCCATTTGCCCTTGCGACGTCAATCCTATCTCTTTATCCATCTGGCTTTCTTCCAATCAATAGCCTTAACATCGGGGAAACTATTCCTGAATTAGGGTGTGACTTCCTTGTGGGCACCAGCTTAAGGGTGCTTTTGGAATATCTCTATGAGGTTCCTGAAATGTATGCCCAACCCTTTTCCATTTTCGTCGCCGAATTTCGAGATGAGCTGAAGCCTGTTTCGTCGTAATCCAGATATTGGAGTTGGAGATGGTTTTTGGCCAGAAAATGCTTATAATCCTGCTGAGACAGCAATCGATGAATGTTTGCAGAGTTATTTAGCGTTTGAGTATACTTTTGTTGCTCACGATATAATCCCTCTGCTTATTTTGATGCATGGCCGTAGGCTCACTGTGCGTGCTTTTGAAACTACGGCCATGTACGAGTATCTCGCATGCCAGCCTTGCTGTGGCTCGAATTTTGTGAAAACGTGCATAATTGTGTTGCTGACATTTGATCACAGTTGTTGGCTCGTTCTCTGCTTTCGTTTCGTTGTTGTTGTATTGCAATTGCTATTGCCACTGTAACTGGCTACTGCAGTTCTTATGGCAGCTTAATTGGACAGTTGGCTGATTTTGCGGTTTTTAACCTCTTTCAGGCAAATATAACAACTGCGAGCTACTAAAGCATAGTCTTGTTGTTGTAGTTGTATGTAGGCTGTGGTGAGCGGCATTTGCGGCGCTGACAGTGCGGTATAAATGGGCATATTAGTATTCTCTTACAGCAGATTGTAGCTATTGGTTGTTGTTGTTTGCTGCTCATGAGACCCTCATCAGTGAGTCTTTTACTGCGTTTGTGCGTTTGTGTGCATGTGTGGGTGTGTATTGTACGCTTCCTTCACTTTGTGTTCGCTACACGCCTTTTGCTATGGTCATGTCTCGCCATTAATCAGGGCTCACACATCCTTAGCCAACAACAAAAGGAAGGGGCGAAGTAGTTTGTTTGCAACCGCTTTGCTTCTGGATCGGCGTCCTACTGATAATTGGTTTCATATTAATTTTCACAGGCTAATTTACCACGCGGTTGTACGTGTCCTTGCGGCTGAGTTCCACGCCAGTTGCCACTCGTTGGTTATTTTATCTCTTGAAATCCTTTGTGTAAGTTGTAATTCAATTCACTTTGCTTGGGATTTCACTTGCAGCTTTTTTCGAATTAAATATTAAGTTGCGCGTAGAAAAATTCAACACTCAAATTTAAGTCTGAAATTTAAAAAAATTCTAGATTCAAAGTTCGTACTCAAGTTTCAAATAAAAAAAAAAGTTCAAAATTCTAAATTCAGAATTTAAGTTTTAAAGCCAAATACTCAAAACTCAAATCTTGAAAACTAAAACTCATTATTCGAAATTCAAAATCCAAAATTTAAACTGTATAACTCAAAATACAAGGAAATGAAAGGAAATATTCAAAATTTAAGAAACAGAACTAAAAATTCCAAATTCAAATTCAAAATTCAGCATTCTCAACTAAAATATTTGAATTTTTAAACTATAAAACTCAAAACTAAAACTTCAAAATTAAATTTTTAAAATAAGAAATTTAAGGTTGAAAATTGTAATTTCAAAAATGCAAAATTCCAGATTCAAAACTAAATTTTAAAATTGGAGACTCGAAAATAAAAATTCAGAAACCAAAACTCAAAATTCAAAATTCAAGGAACTAACAGTAAATATTCAAAATTCAAGAATCAAAACTAAAAACTTGAAATTAAATTTTTAAAATTAAAAACTTAAGTTTGAAAAATGTAATTCTAAAAATTCTAATTTCAGATTTAAGACTAAACTTGAAAATTCGAGTCTCAGAACAAAGAATTCAAAATCCACAACCCAAAATACAAAATTCAGAGTTCAAAACTATAAATTCGACAATCATAATTAAAATATTCAAGTTCTGAAACTATAGGCTCAATACTCAAAAGTCAAAATTCCAAAAATTCAATTTTCAATATTCAAAACCAAATTTCAAATATTCAAAACTCAAAACAAAAGTTTAAAATGCAAAATTTTAAATTCAAAACTAAAAATTCAAAATTCGAAACTCAAAACTCCAAACACAAAACTCAAAGTTCAAAACTCAAAAATTAGTATTCAGAATTAAAACATTTAACTTTTGAGACTAGAACTAGAAACTTTAGACCTAGCATTCGAAGCGAAACTTAAAAATTTTAAAACTAAAAATTGTAAATTCCAAGTCCAAAAATTTAAGATTTAAGACTTAACTTCAAAATGTGAAACTCAAAACTAAAAATTCTAAACTCGAAATACAAAATTTGAAACAAAAATTCAAACTTCTCAATTCAAGATTCGAAAATAAATAGTCAAAATTCAAAACAAAACTTTAAGATGCAAAATTTTAGATTCAAAACTAGAAATTCAAAATTCGGAACACAAAACGCAAAACTTAAAATACAAAACTCAGAGTTCAAAACTCAAAAATTAGTATTCTGAATTAATACATTTAATTTTTGGAACTAGAAACTGAAAACCTAACATTCAAAGCGAAACTTAGAAATTTTAAAATTAAAATCTCAAAATTGTAAATTCCAATTCCAAAAATTCAAGATTCAAAACTTAACTTCAAAATGTGAGACTCAAAGCTAAAAATTCTAAACTCAAAATGCAAAATTCGAAACAAAAATTCAAACTTCACAACAGAAAATGAAAAACTCAAGATTCGAAAATAAATGTTCCAAATTCAACATTCAATACAAAAATTCACGTTTGAAAATTTTAAGGTTCAAAACTACAGGGTGACAAAAAAAAAACTGTATACAAAATTCTCTGTGCAATTAGATGAATGTAAATTGTTTTTAGCGAATGCTCTTCTTTTGTGATTGTTGTGTATGTTCTTAAATATATTACAAAAAAAGTATTCTTTTCTGTTCCAACTCTTTTTAAATACTTTGTGTAACGATGTCAAGTAGTCGCTCAGCTATTATAGCCCTGCATCAGCTAGGAGCACGCAACTGCGAGATAGCACGGAAGCTTGGATTTGCACTGCATTGGTTTCTCGTGCAATCAAACGATTTGAGGAGCTTGGTAATGAAGGTGACCGTCCTGGAAGAGGAAGAAAACGTACTGTTAACACTTCCAACAACCGAAAAATCATCAAAAAAAGTGTTCAACGAAATTCTATGGACTCGATGAGGAAAATTGCTCGTAAGACAGGCATCAATCGTTAATCAGTTCGCCTTATAGCAAAAAAAGAACTTGGACTTATGCCTTATACACTACAAAAATGCCAGCTGCTCAAGGATGAAAACAAGAAAGTTAGACTCGAAAGATGTCGCTCGCTCCAACGTCGGGCCGCAGGTACGGACTGGGAAAAAATCGTTTTTACGGATGAGAAGCTGTTGACCGTTGAAAAAGCTCACAATCATCAAAACGGCAGAAATTGGTCTACAGAAGCCCCTGGACCTTCGAAAGCAAGGGCTTGTGCCAAACGCCACAAAACTTTGGAGTCCCTGAAGCAAGCGTTCCGTCGAGAGTGGGATCGCATAACGGTAGACGAACTATGGCCTATAGCCCAACAGTTTTTGGAACGTTTGAGTTTGTGTATTCGTGCTAAAGATGGCCACTTCGAAACTGGCGGAATATAATGTTACTCAAACCTTGTCTATTAAAATTTCACAATTTGTTTTGAGCTACTATCAATGATACATTTTTTTTCATTAAAAAGTGTTGTATACACTTATTTTTTGTCATCCTGTAGAAATTGAAAGTTCAAAACTGCAAAATCCAAACTCAAATGTCACAACCGCAATTAAAAATTAAATTTCTGAATCACGAAATGTAAAAATTTAAATTCAAAATGCAGCGTTCAAAACTGAAAACTCACATACAGAATTAAAAATTAAGTTTAAGAATTTAAGTTCAATAAGCCAAAAATTCAAAACTCAAGGTTTAACACTAAAAGTCGAAAATTCAGAATTTAAAAGCTCAACTACAGAAAATAAAATTTAAAAATTACTATTCAAAATTCGAAATTTAAAATTTAACATTCAAAATTCTGATATAAAAACTCACTATTCAAAATTCGAAATCGAAGATAAAAAGCTGAAAACTAAAATTTGGGGAATCAGGACAGCAAATTAAAATCTAAAAGTGCGAAATTCAGAATTCAGAATTCATAAGTCAAAATTCAGCGTTAAAAACCTAAAATTCAACATTCCCATTAAAAAAATAAATACACAAAAAACTTAAAAAAATTTAAAAATAACGATTCCAAACAATAATTTTAAACTCAAAACCTAAACTGTTTCAAAAATGTTAGTTTTTGGCTAAGCCAGTTTTGTTTGAAAATAAATAACCATTCAAAATTAGAAATCAACGGTCCAAAGCTAGAAACTAAAATTTTAGGAATCAGAACTGCAAATTAAAAATTCGAAATTCAGAATTCATATGTCAAAATTCAGAGTTCAAAACCTAAAATTCAACATTCCCATTAAGTAAGTAGTCCGGTGTAACGGTGAAATTTCGACGTTTTTTTTTTTACATGTTTTTATTGGTGTTTGGAAGTATATAACAAATTTTTTTTTTTAAAGTTAATTTTATATTAATATGTTTAAAATTTTTGACGTCATAGTGGAGTCCTTAAAAAAAGATGAGTTGGTTCGGGGAAACACACAGCCTTCCAAAGTCATCTGAAATAAAAAAATCAAAGAGATTATTATTCTGTAGACTTTATTTTAGGTCCCGAACCTAAAATATACATAAAAATAAAAAAACAAAAACAAAATGGCGGACTTGTGGAAAAGTTCTCAAAATCTAATTTTTGTTCTTCATAAATTGTTTAAATTAAATAGTTTATTATTAAAAAATTAAATGTTTTAAAGGTGCAAGATCTAGATATGTGTGTCCAAAATAACGGGTTAAATTTTTAGCTAAATCGGTTGAATAGTTTTGAGTCAGTGATTCCCCGAAATTTCGAAAACATGGTTTTGAGAAAAACGCCTTTAAAGTTTCGACAACAGCTGGTGCTGCCGTGTCACACGCTTTCATACACACTACGGCGCGCTCTCTTATTTTAGCTATAACTTTAAAAATAATTAAAATTTCTGTCTGAAATTCTTATAGTATATAATATTTTTAAGATGTTTTTCTTCCGAAAAATGTAAAAAAAAATCGATTTTTTGAACCCGTCACACCGGGCTACTAACTTAAAAAAATTTAAAAATAACGATTCAAGAATAGACTTTTAAGACCTCAAAGTTCAGAGATACAAATCAACATCCAAATTTTGAAATTCTCTAATTCAATATTCGCAACTAAAATTTTAAACACAAAACTTGAAAATATTTCAAAAACTTTGTTGGTTTTGGCTAAACAAAATTTTCCAGTTTTGTTTGAAAATAAATAAACTTTACGCTATCAAATATGTTTGTTATTGTTCTTGTTGTTGTCAGCAGATTATTCTCAGAATGAGTTCTTCAAATGCTTTTCTACAGACACATTTTTCCTGCTAAAATTTTACGAAGTGCTTTCACAAAAGATTTGCACAAGCACGGGAGATACATATTTGCAAAATATATTCCAGGAATTCGCTTTGTTTGTTTTTCCAATTTATTTTGAAATTAACCTACGTACGCATTCGGAAATTTGTTCACAATAAATTGTTTACCGATCTCGAGTGGGTAAGAAAACAAAAGGCTCTGTAGCGAACCCAATGTGAGCCACGTGTATGTGAATTCCAAGTGAATTCCAGCAAAATTGAAATAAAATTTGTTAAATGTAAAGAAGCCGCAACAACATAAACAAAGGCAGACCACAAATGAAAATTAAATTAACATTTGACTGCACTTTACTTTTGGCTATGGCACAGGTGGGGAATACCAGTAATTAGTAGTCAAAGCAAAGTGTTCAAAGAAAAAGGAGCAGGCGGTGAAATATGTAAAGAAGCAGTACTTTGGAAAAATGGAAAATTCGAAGGGCTGTTGCGAACAGCGAGACGTAAAAACAAATTTCGATATATAAAAAATGATTAGATATGAAAAATTCTGAATTTGGTTTTAGCAACACTGCCAAAGTGTTTAAGGGTAAAAGCCATACGATAACTGAAAGTCAAAACCTAGAAAGTGAGGGAGTCGTGTGTAGAAGTGTTGGAAGCCATACTTAAGTGATGTGTTGCAGTTTGAGCAAAGCAAATGTGTACTCGGCACCCTTTAGCTGAGTGCCAAATGCAAAGCACTTGGAATTGGGAAGTTATGTTCATTTCTTTTTCGCCTTTCATCTTCTCTTTGGCTTCACTTCCTCCTCTAATGAAAGTGGCAGCTAGAAAAAAATGGACTCGAAATTTGGAGGATGCAACTTTGAGAATGTCAGCAGCAGCTTCAGAAATGTGAATACTGTGCTCGAATAATCAGAGTAAGAGTCACAAAATGCATGCTAACTATGAGCCATAAGTATATAAAGCTATCATAGCTACCACAGGGTGGCTCATCTAACCTTTGGAATTTAATTTTGGAAAATAAAAAAGGCGAATCTTTATTATTCAATAATTTTTCAGTATCGCCACCAATCTTGCTATACAGAGTCCTTGTAGAAACTCGCTAGAAAGGATGGTATCAGTTAAGAAGCTGGAGAGGGTACAAAGGTCTGCCCTCATTGGAACTCACATTCCCTCAAGGGATGAGTGGGCGGGAAGCAACATTTGGCAGCAAGGCATGGCAAACATGTTCACGGATGGCTCGAAATTGGACGGAAGGGTTGGGGGAGTATTCTGTAAGTAGCCTCCCATCAAACTTAAATTTAGGCTCCCGGACCACTGTAGTGTTTTCCAAGCGGAGGTATCCGCAATTAAGGAAGCGGTGGACTGGCTGCTTAATTCGGTAATTACCGTTAAGGAAGTAAATATTTACTCCGATAGCCAATCGGCAATTAGGGCCTTGGGCTCGCTGTTTGTGCGTTCGAGATTGGTCGTGGAATGTTTGGCTTCTGTCTCGATTGCATCCGAATACTTCGTCATCAGGCTCATTTGGGTTCCCGGGCACAGCGGCATAGAGGGAAACTGCTGGGCTGATGAGCTGGCTAGACAGGAAACTTTGGAGACGGTTTCGTCGCGAAATGAGAGAATTGGGGTTCCCCTGAGAACCTGTGGTATGCTCCTGGAAAGATGGGCCTCGAGTCAACTCAGCGAGCGCTGGGCTAGTGCGCAAACGTGCAAGGTCGCGAGATCCTTCTGGCCACGGGTAGATCGGGGACGCTCAAGGGAGCTCCTAAGGCTAACAAAGCCCCAGCTCTCGAATTTGGTGGGCATTCTTACCGGACATTGTCCGTTAGGTGTTCATGCCGTGAGACTTGGGATTGCCTCAAGTCCGTTCTGCAGAAACTGTCTGGAGGACGAGGTGGAATCATCTAAACACCTTCTTCTCAGCTGCCCTGCTCTCGTCTGGCACAGACTTAGACATCTGGGCTCTCACTTTTTCGCTACGCCTGCGGATATAGCCGGTGTAAATATCATAAATTTGGTGAAGTTCATCAGTAGCTTGTTACGGCTAACTACGAACGCAAATCAGCCACCGTCGGCGTCGTCGTAAAATGTATGGTCATCATCGTCTCTAATCCCAAGGCTCCTTCTTCCTTCCCTTCTTCTTTCTCCTCTCCCATGTATGGCTCCACAACGGACGAATTTTTTAAATATTTGTCCAAGTAAGCCCTTAGCTAGGGCAGCCATTTAACCTAACCTAACCTATCGCCACTAAATATGGAACATAATTTCATGCCAAGGTTGGGCATTTTGCAATACCATTAAATTGCACTACAACAAATTAGTGGTAGTGGTAGTTAAAATAAGGGTTTCATTATCACTAAATCTTCAGGTGTTTAGTGTTTTAACTATCCGCTTAACGCTTAGTGCCCAAGCCAGTATGCCCAATGCTGTTTCATAAAAATGACTTCTGACTCAGTCGACTGGATTCTCAGTAAATTTTCGGGAGCTTCGTAAATTTCGGTGAGTTTCAGCAACAAACTTTGATTTCAAATTTCAACTCTTGAATCATCATTGAATGGTTGGCTTAACATTCATCCTTAACGTCTTATGAATGATTCGAGGATGAATTTAAATGTGGCCTGCTAAGTGGCCAATTGACATCATCGTTTCTGCTGATTATTCGAAATTCGATTTTCGACTAAATTCGTAGTTTCTAATTGATTAAATTTCTAACGCACCACGGCTGCTATTTGGGCTGTGAATGTCAATAGAATGCAAAGTTCAAATTCCAAACGTTAGATGGGCCACCCTGTGCTTGCATACTGACCCGTCATCAAATAGGCAAAAAGCTATAGAAAGAATAGCACGCAAGTGCCTGTTGCTGATAGTAAATATGGAAATGTAGTTTTACCCACACTTAAGTCCGCAAGAAGCCGTAATCTAATCGGCTGTCAAGAACGATGCGATACAACAATCAATGGTCTTCACCACCGATAGGCTCATTTAATTAATTAGAATGATCATAGAGCGCTGGACTGTAAATCACTCGGTTACTAAGTGGTAACGGCTTCCTTAAATACCCACAAAATACAAATGAGAATGCCTGTGTGGTGCGACTACTTGTGACAAGGAAAAGTTGCTCTAGTGAAAAATGTTTGAATTCGATTTGGAACGAGAAGAAACTGGCTAGTAACGTTCGCTGGCGATGTCAATTTTTTCGTTTTTATGATCCCATGACTTTCGGGACCCCGTCATCACAATCAATCTTAGTCACAGATATAGGCCTGGGACTTAGATCTTCATTGGTTTTAAACAATTTCGCTAGAAAAGAATGCCATCAATATATTTTGATGCCCTATCATAGACTTTTATTTAAAGTTAAAAGTATTTCATTAGTAACAAAACAGATATTATTTTACTAGCAACTCATCAGATTTTACTACCGCTAACCCATATTTTAGAATAGAATCTAAAGTAAAGTTCTCCATGCGAAAGGGATTTCAATTCAGAAGTCAAAGAGAATACAACTGCGCTTTACACTGACAAATCCAAGATGGGTAGTGGCATATTTTGAAAAGGCCTCCAAGCTTCCAAGTCTCTCCAACTGAGGAATGGGAATAGCATCTTTCACGCAGAGCGTCTCGGGATAAGCGAAGATAATCAGCAAGATAATCAGAAATCATCCGCAACAACTATTGGACGCACGAATTTTTTCAGAGAGGCAAGCAGCCATCCTAGCTTTAAAGTCACCTACAACCAATTGAAAAATCGGCAGACAAAGCAAAGAAGAACTTAATCCTTTAGCGCGTACGACAGACATCACTCTCATCTGGGTACCTGTCCATAGGAATAGAGAAGGAAATGAGAAAGCTGATGAACTGGCAAGACAGGGGGCATCCTATAACGAATTCGAGGCGGTAGAAATAAGCTGCCCCCAAGGGCGTGCTCAAAAGGGAGATCTTCTCGCTATTCCAGAAGCAGGCGGTTGACAGATGGACTAACGCGGATATCTGCAAAATAACTAAACAAACTTGGCCCAATTTCAACAAATCTAGAACTGACTAGTTGTTAAGAAAGCCACGAATAGACATATTCAGAATTACGTGAACCGGCCCTTGGGAGACCGTGCTAGGAAGATGGGATGGCCGTAACCCGATAAATGTATCAGGCCAGTCCATAAGTTCGTGCGTATTTTACCCATTCAAAGTGGTAAAAATGCAACAACTGCTGCTGCAGAAACAAACGCTGTTCACGCAGAGGATACCGTGAGTGTAAGGAGTGGGTAAAAGTGGTCTTCAAAATTCCGAAGTGGTAACTGCGACGTGGAGGATGCCCCGCGCGCTGGTCGTCCTGTAGCCTTTAACTCCGATGCTTTGCTCGAACTCGTGGAAGCTGAGCCAAATTTGACAGTCGATATGATAGCTCAGAGGTCAAATTCATCGCATGGAAGAGTTCACAGGCACCTGGTTCAGTTGGGAAAGGTTTCAAAGCTGCGAAAATCGGTTTCGCACAGACTTTCGCAGATGTCGCCAACCTTCAGCAGAAAGTGAATGTGTGTTCTCAGCTGCTGCAACGGCTTGGAAATGAAAGTTTTATGAACCGTATCGTTACTGGTTATGAAAAATGGGTCCTTTACAATAATCCTGTTCGCAAACGCCAATGGTTGGATAAAGATGAAACACCAGAACCGACCCCTAGAGAGGGCCTTCACCCCAAGAAGATTCTCGTGTCCTATATATTTGGTGGGATATGGCCGGTATTGTTTATTATGAACTTCTGGAACCAAACCAGACGATAACTGCTGATTATTATTCCCATCAGCTATCAAACCTGAATGAGGCACTTAAAAAAATCGACCGTCTTTAGTGAATAGACGCAAAGTTTTGTTCCACCACGAGAACGCAAGATCTCATACCGCAAGGCAAATACTAGGCAAGCTGAACGAGCTCGGATGGCAGCTAATGGCGTATCCACCATACTCTCCGGATATTGCACCTTGTGATTATCACCTTTTCCGTGGACTTCAATCCCATATGAGTAAGAAGAACTACCCCTCAAAAGAAGCTATAAAAAGGGATATCGAAGCGTATTTTGACTCCAGGGACAAATAATATTTTGAGCAGTAAATTAAAAATTTGCCTAAACGTTGGGAAGACATAGTAAATAATGAGGGAGAATATATTATTGATTAATAAATACTTTAGACATCTTTTTTATTAATTTTAAAACAACCTTTAAAAATCGCACGAACTTATGGACTGACTTGATACATAGTTTTATAGGAAGAAAGAGGGAATGAAACTAATGCTTACAGAATGCAACTGGCTATATTTTATAAATTTATTTGCTATTAATTATTCGTTTTAATTACTTTTGTCTTTCTGTTTTTCACAAAAAAAAAAAATCTGCCTTCTAAATTTTTTTCACAGAGCTTCATAGCATAAATGTGAACTCGGGCTTAATTACAAAACCAGCGTGACCAAGTAAGGTGTGATTAATAGCACCAGCCCGTCCCTGATAACAAACCAAAAATAGTAGTGCATGGTAGGCAACCTCCTTTTCATCTAATTTTATCTGAGCCACTTTCTGGATCCCAACCTCTATAAATACATAATAAAACACTCACACACACACACACACACGAATGGTTGGCTGAAAATTCGCATATTTGCGATCCATAATGCATTCGAATTGTTTATTTGGCGGTGAAGGGCGGCAGTTGAACGCTAAATCATATGCAGCATATTTACACGTTTGTCATTGCGATGAATAAGTGAATAAATGAGTGAATACAAAAAACATACACAAAAAAGTTGACATACTTACATACGGTTAAATATGTTTGTCCAAGTGTAAGTGAGTGCATGAGTGTGCGAAGTAGCATAAAAAGCTATTTCATTGCACGCACACAAGTGCAGCAATTGCGAGAAAATATGCAGCAAGAAGTTTTTCACATGCACACACACACACACACCCGCAATTGTTTGTGAGAAAAACTCATGCAGCAAATGCAGTGGAAGTGTTCGAATGCATAATAGCAGTGGATTAACAGCATGCAAGTATGTGTGTATGTGTGTGTGTATGCGTGTAGTTATGCATGAGGGTGTATTGTGGGGAAGTACAGAGGGGTGGTGGGAAATTTTAAAAAATATTGTAAATTGCAGCTGAGCAGTACGTGAGTGTATTAGTGACTCAGCCAAGTGTAAGTGCACAAGTGCTTAAGTGCTTGAGTGTGCATACACTACCTTGATCAAAAAGCTCCCGGAATATACCTATGAAATGAGACTTTCAGCTATTAGTCGCTAGGAGTATTTTTAAACCTTCCCAAAGGTCTTGTTTTTTCGTCTGTCATCTGTCAACGATATACAGTTCATTGTTTGTTACGTTTCATACAACAATGCATTTTTTCGCTCCTAAAAATGTCGAATTTCGTGCCTTCAAACTACGATTTGCGGACATCGAAAAACCACTTGTGAAATGCTGCTCTCCCGGTTCGAAAGGAAATCTTTTTTGCATCGAATCCTACGGCTGATGAAAAATGGGTGTATTTCTTCAATCCCATGCGTAAACGATAGTATGGTCCGCCCGGCCACAAGCCAAAAACGACGACCAAACTAAATCACTTCGGCCGCAAGGCAAAGCTGTGTGTTTTCTGGGATCAGCGTGGTATGATTTGGTACGAGCTATTAAAACCAAGTGAAACAGTTGACGGTGCACGCTACCAACGACAATTGGCCGATTTGAACGGCACTATACACCGAAAACGCCCAGAATATGCCGATCGGCGTCACAAAGTAATTTTTCTTGATGACAATGCACCGCCACATCGAACAAGAGCGATCCGGTAAATTGGTAGAGACGTACGATTGGGAACCGCTGGTGCATGCGGCTTACTCACCAGACTTGGCGCCTTCCGATTATCATTTGTTTGCATCGATGGGCCACGCACTTTCCGAGCAGCGCTTCAATTCTCACGAAGAAGCCAAAAAATGACTCGATGATTGGTTTGCGGCAAAAGACGACCAAGATTTTTGGCGTGACATCCACAAATTGCCTGAGAGATGGGAAAAAATGTGTCGTTAGCGATGGCTATTATTTTTAAGATTAAATTTGGAACCATTTTTTGTTAATAAACGTCTGAAATTGAAAAGAGTCTCATTTTATAGGTATACGCCTGCATTAGTTTGCGGCAAATTTTATAAAGAAAATGTCGATAATGTCGGTAAAATCACAGAAATAATCGGAGTTGACCGGAATGTTAGTAGTCATAGCATCGCTCAGTAGCTAAAGATCGATCCCAAAACAGTTTCAACATATTGTCGCGAAAGATTAACCAAAAGGTAATGTTTCTCTTTTACCCCAAACTAATATTCAGAAAATTCAAGATATAAACCGATATTATTCTTCAAAAGTGATATTGTCGCCTTCAAAGTACTCCCCATCAACTCCAATGCATTAATGCCAACATTTCATCCAGCTCTCGAAACATTTCTGAAACTTCATTTTCGGTAAAGCCATCAGTGCCGTCTTCGTCTTCGATTTTTCCATTATTTCCTTTCATCTATTAGAAAGCTTTCCCCGTTGGCGATTTTTTTACTCGTTCCAACAGCAAAAAATTGCAGGAAATCGATAACAGTTGAATTCGATGGCTGTTGGTTGGTATTCGTTTCGTTTTTGATCAAAAATTCACGGATTATTGCGGAGGATGACTCTGTGCGACAGTGCTTTATCATGTTGCAAAATTTATGATTTGTTTTCCCACAAATCCTTTCTTTGGCGAATTGCTTCACATAAACGTTACATAACGCCCAAATAATGGACCTTATGAACTGCCTTAGATTCTGTCAAAAATTCGTGGTGTACTATGCCGTTGTATTGCATAAAAATCGTGAGCATCGTCTTACTTAAAACGACGAGGTTTGTTTGGGCTTTGTTCATTCGGAGCTCTCCACTCACTCGCCTAATGTTTGGATTGCGTGCCATACTCATAATTCCACGTCTCGTCTCCTGTAATTATGTGTTTGATGAATGTTGGCTCGAATTCAGCCTTGGAAATTATGTCTTTAGCGATATCAAAGTGGTCTCTTTTGGCATTAAATTCAGGCACTTTGGGACCAACTTTGCAGTAACCCAAATTTGCCCAAATCATTTACTACAATTCCCTGAATGGATCCATTAGCAATGTTTAAGTCATCTGCCAGTTCTCTGACGGTTGGTTCACGATTATTAGCGTAAAAGCTTAGACGATGACAATATCCGATGAGTCATCCCTTGGAGTGTTTGAGAGAAAGATTCTGCGAAAGTTTTTCGGACCTTTGCACGTTGGCAACGGCGAGTATCGCAGGCGATGGAACAGTGAGCTATATGAGCTTTACATAGCGCAGCGAATAAAGATCCAGCGGCTCCGTTGGCTGGGTCATGTCGCCTGAATGGACACAAACGCTTCGGCTCTGCTTTGGTAATTTAAGGTAGAGAAGGACTTGGTGCCACTTGGTTTGTCGCCGGTTAGCTGATGAAAAAATGACTGGGGCGCTTTGCTAAATTCGGCCAAAACCGGGTAAGCAGTCAATCAAAAGAAAGAACAATACCGTTGCAATCCATAAAAACCGTGAGTATCGCTTTCTTTTTTGAGTGAAAACGACGTGGTTTTTTGGCATTGGTTTATTCGGAGCTCTTCGCTTACTCGTCTAATGTCCAGATTGCATGTCGTGCCCACAAATTTAAGACTCGACCAATGATGCGTTTCATGAATGTTAAGGCCGATTCAGCCTTGGAAATCATGTCTTTGGTGATACATACGATTGTACGTTGTTTTTATCAGTTTTTTTTGGTCCACGTCGATGGAGTCACGATTTCTTCTGAAGTGTTCGTGTCACTCGTAAACGGTTGTCGGGTGTTTTCTTTAGAGTATCATTACCGAAACCGTTTCCCAATAGTTTTTAGGTTTTCGCCTCATTGAATCCATTTTTAAGACAAGGTTTCAAAATTGAATACAACCTCGTTGTTGCAAATTCAAATCCATTTTTAGAACTGGAAAAAATCGAAAACATGCAGAAAGGTAGATTTACTTAGGCCAGCGTAACTTTTCCAAATGCAAAGCAGTGGCGTTAAATGGCGATTTTGATAGGAACAAAAAAGAAAAAGGGAACTCACAACACTTGGCGTTTGGCGTCACCTCTCACTTGTGCCGCAGACTTTTTAATCCAGGTATACAAACCGAGACTATATACGAATGTGCGTGCATGTGAGTATGCGTGGAGGTATAGGTACGTTGACTGCTGCTGCTTTGTCAGCACTTTTTTCCACTCTTTGTGCCTTACTTGCTTTCCATTTTCTTGCGTTTTGGCCCATACTTTATTTCAATATTTTCTCTATGCAAAAATATTTTTCATAAAAGTGCATTTATTGCCATACGTTTAATGTGCACCGTATATTGTTGTTATTGTTGTTGCTGGCTCGGCAATTATTTTTATTATTGTGCCTGCATATGCAAATCGTACACACTTTACATTGCCTCCTTGCCTTTCCCTTTCACCAACTTTTTCATTTCTGCCTTTCATGGAAAGAGGTTTAATTCACTTGTTATTGCTGTTGTTGTTGTTGCAATTGCATTAGTACACACAAATAATAATAGAAATATTTATAAATTGCAGCTATATTTGCTGCTGCAATGCCGCAATGCGTTCGTACTCGAAAGGCAAGTTGTCAATGAACAATGCGAGATGCTAAGAATTATGGATATGTGGCAGGCATTCAAACACGCAGACATGAGATGTGCGGCATGCCAGGGCGTAGTGTGTGTGTGTTAGCTTGAACATGCATCCATCTGAACATTTGTATAATGGCGTTTGTGGAAATAATTAGATCAAGGTGCGCATAAGAGTGGAGAATTGAAAGAATTAAAAATGTGAAATGTTGAAAAAAACAAAAAAAAAAATATTGCGAAGAGAAAAATGAATTGCTGCGCACTGTAGTCATATTTGCAATCACTCGTAAATGAGTGAAATACACGAAGTCAGATGTGTTTCGAAAGCTACTCGATATGATTCGCTTCTAGATTTCAGATCTCATATCGCCTTATCAACACGGCTTTGTTAAGGGTAGATCCACTGTTGCGAATGTAGGTTTATTTGCAAATTTTGTCTTAAACCAAGCATTCGATGGAGTCAGCCATAGTATCCTACTTAAAAAGCTGGGTGCAATTGGTCTTCACCTTGACTTACTTAAGTGGTTTGCCTCGTTTGAAAGCGTTCGCATAAATAATATAAAATCTGATGCCAACCAAATTAACTCAAGTGTACCACCAGGTTTTAATCGCGGTAGGAAGTGTAACGCGGTTTATAAAGTCCCAAAGATTAAGGTGATATGGACACGTTTTAAGAATGTGCAGCGAAAGAACGACCAAAAAAGTATTTGAAGCAAACCCCGAAGGAGCAAGAAGGAGAGGCCGGCCAAGGAGGCGATGGTTACAAGGCGTCGAAGATGATATACGAAAGATGAAAATCTCACAACATAGAGCGAAAACGGACTGTCGAGAAGAATGGAGGCGTATTGTAGAGGAGGCAATGGTTCACCCCGGACTGTAACGCAAAGATGATGATGTTGTACCTCCAGGTAGCCAACTCTGCCACTATTGTTCTTAATCTTTTTTAATGACGTTTTTTTGACATCGGGTTGTCTGATGTATGCAGATGATTTGAAAATTTACAGCCGTATAGAGGACGTAGCTGATGGTGTGAAACTTCAAGATGACTTAACAAGATTGGAAGATTGGTGTGATGATCACTGCTTTCCTCTTAATGCTGGTAAATGCCAGCCTTGGTGGTCTAGCGGAAGTGCACTAGTCTGTCATCCCAGAGATTTTGCGTTCGAATCCCACGTAAAGCACGGTTCTAGCACTTTTCCAAATTTACCTACTTTCACTCTTTCAAAAAAAAAAAAAAAAAAAAAAATATTCAATTCCATTCCTCAACCCCAAAAACTTAGACTTTCATTGACTTTTGCATTGTGGCTGCTAAAACAAGCAAAACCAAAGAAAACACACACAGTTACACAAGAGGAAGCGGATGACCGCAGTAATAGCGCAGACACACGAGATTTAGCGAAGTCCCTAACCACCTGTGCGATCCTTCTGCCGGAAAAATGTGAAACACAGATGGCGCTTCAAGCAGTAAGAAGACAGATTAACGAAACCAACGCAAGACTGAGTCTTGTCGATGCCATATGCTTCTTATAGGAGTGAACAAGGAAAAAAAATGCCTGTACTTGTCCTTCGGTAGACGTAAAGTTGCGATTGATTTCGATGACAAGTTGGGCACTACCACCCTACCACTAAAATGCATGAAAAGAAAGTCTTGTTGGTGGTCATCGAAATAGTCGCTTTCTAAACACATAGACTTTATGATTGCCAAGTATAGATCTATGCTCGGCTTTGTAGTAAGGAATTCAAAGGAGTTCCAGGAACCTTCTACGCTGAAGAATTTCTCTTATAACTTTTTTAATTGTGACTAATGTATCTCTCCATATATTCTATTTATGCTTTAGTATTACTAATCCATTTGAGTTGTACTTTAATTGATGAATGAATGGATAAATAAATAAATTCGAGTTATAAGACAGAGAAGAAGAAAGCTGTTTTGGCGTTGTTCATTGCATCTATGGTGTAAAATCGCATGCTATTGGTGTGGACTGTCCTAGCCTACGCTTTGTAAAATTGATTCTTCTTTTCGCTCTTCCCTCACTGACACATATCATCAATTTTGCCTTCTCTTCGTCTCTTTCGACTTTTCCAAACCAATGGAAAGTAGTAAATGTTATTCGGAGCCTTAAAGGCAACCATTATGATTCTTCCTTGAATTATAGGCCCACCAGATTTTACCAGCAGTATCACAAGTTTTTGAAAAAAAATATTTTTAATCAAATGATACCGCATTTCGATAGGCATAAACTTTTGAGTGATTTGATCTGGATTTAGATTTAGATTTAGATCTGGTTACAGTTGTTCGACAGCCGTGCTAAAAGTAATGAACGACATACGATTAAAAATTTCTAACCACCTTGGTACTCTTAGATATTTCTAAAGCTTTGGATACTGTCGATCATTATATCTTACTTTTAAAATTACAACATTTCTTTAGTTTTGAATGGATGTTTCAGCCATTAAATTAATGAAAAGCTACCCTTCCAATAGACTGCAACAAGTCGAATGTGGGAATGTGTTTTTAAATAATAGGGGAAAAACCAAATTACCTCAACCTTTCAAGGCCTTAAGTATTATTATTTTATATTATACATATGAAGTATTTTTTTTTTATAAATAAAGTACTTATGCACTTACTCAATATAAAAAAGTCAAATCTTTAAAGAGAAATTATATAACGATTTGCAAAAAAGGTTGATTGTTAATATACGAATATTTTTAAATTTTGTATCTCTTTGTACGATAAACAAAATAATTCAAGCATTTTTTTCTATTTCAGGTAACTATATTCCAAAATAAGCTTCTTAACAGTGTGGATGGTAAATACTCGTATTTTATATGAAATATTTAGAAATCGTTGATCTATGACTATTTTTTGCGCTGTTTTATAATTATTTTAATTTTTATTTAATATTTATTATAATTTTTAATCAAATTACTTATATAATTACACCTTTTTGGGGTTTTTGGCCGAGCTCCCGCTGCAATGTGTGAAGCGTCAAAAGGAGCGGCCCATAATTTTATGTCGTCTGTTATGCCGAACGGCAGATGGTTTTTTATGCGGAGCTTTGTCATGTTAGAAATACACTCGGAGGTTTGTCATCGCCTAATCATACATAAATAAATGTTTGTTTTTGTCTGTTTGTACTCTGGGGTTTAAATACTTCAAAAATACATCCGATTTATTTCATATTTAGTATTCATTTTACCTAAAAAAGAAAACAAAAACCAAAACAAAAAAAATTTACCCACTTGTGGGCATGGGTCGAGATATTTAAAAAAAATTACTGAGGAACTTAGTGCGTGCCTCAAACGATTCATATATTCTATGCAAAATGGAGTCCCAGGTGGCAATGTAAATGTAAATTAATCGACACTATAATAAATCAACAGGAAGTTACCTGCTAACTGACCGAGTGTTTGAATCCTGTTAATCAGACTGACGGCCGCAAATTTTAACATAAAAAGTTGTAGTGGTTCAACAGCCTCTTCCATAAAATAGAAGTCTACCACGACCTAGTTTTTGATATCAGAGTTTCTGTGAAAAATATACGAGTAATGAGCAAATGAGGAAAGCCAAGCATGCTTTAGTAAATAATAACAAATTCAAATTCTTTCTGAAAGCAGCATTGCAATGCCTGTAATATTGATTATCATCTTTGATTATAAAACGGGGCTCAGAGGCTAAGTGTGCAGACATATGACTTCTGCAGATCTGTTTAAACGGAGAATAGGAGAAGGCGATTTAGCACCTTCTGTGCCACTATCCTGCTCTATTAAGGCGTATATACTTTTTAATGAGTTGGAATTTCTCAGCATTGAGGAAATCAGGGATCTTCTTAAATTCTCCACAAGTTCACATTGGCTTTAAGGAGATCTGTGCAAGTTTCCCGTGCGGTATCACCATAGGATACGAGCCTGAGTGTTTCTCATAGCGGAGAGCCACCTAACCTATACATTTATGAACCAAAACCATTTGTATTCACAACATGGAAAGATCTGGCGCCAAAAAAAGGAGGTGAAATAATAGTTCATGCCGTTGTCGACAACTTTATTTATGAACTAAAACGATTAATATGAACGATTGAATTTAAATGCTTGATGTCAACAAGAGACATAAAAGACATAATTCGTTCTGATAGGGTTGAATGCACCAAGTCTTATGAGAAACAATTCCCACGACAGTCGGTTCTACGTTACCGGAACGACCCGGATTTATATCCGGCCAAGAACTGTTAGGATAGGTTGGTCGAAAAAAGTTTGGTTCATCCTTTGTGATACCATTACAAGGGGGAAAAAGAGGTGAAGGAAAAACGCCAAGGGCTGTCACTCCATCAGTATTCGCCGTACATATATTTGGAGGCCCTATTTCCATACAGTAATAAACGTTTTTTTGTTGCTACAACAACAACAAGAAATCGTTTGAATTAATACTTGTATTGTACTCTTGAAAATTTGCGATCAAATACACACCAACTCGATGGTGTTTTTATTTTATCAGTTGGTGACTCTTGACAAACTCTTCCAACACCAGTTGAGAAGCTAAATGCTTGTCTCAAAGCATCGTATCTTATTATTGTACGCTGTTTATTCTTTCGATTTTCTTCGTTTTCCGAAGCAATGCCGCTTTTGTACCTCCAAGCCCCAACAAATCATTGTGAAGTATATTTAATTTTTCGGAGTGATTCGTTAGTTATTAAGTAAAACTCTGGAAGATAGGAGTCATATGTTCCGCTACGGACTCAAGGAAACAATGATGACTTTGGAAGAGAGGAGCTCCGAATTCGACAAGTTTGCTTAAGCACAAAACCATTCAGCCAACACTTATATTCAGCAGTGAAGGCAACCGTTTGGGCGCAACACTTTGAAGGCATTTTTTGTGAACACTGCTTTGCAAATATAGTAAATATTAACATAACTGCCAAATTGGACTTGAAGTTACTGCCCATAATATAATAGATTTTCCAGTTGTTTCTCATATAATCTCACTCCAGTTCCGACAAGTGAAGCAAAATGTTGACCAGTTTACAAGCTCACCCAACAATTTGCATACATTTCAGTCAAATCGCTCTACAGTGCCTTTGGTAGTGAAACACAAAGTAAGTGGCAAAGAATTTATGCACTTTCATCTTTCGAGAGAGAAAAATGATAAAATACAGAATTGCTTTAAAAACAAATTAGCTAAAAGTGAAGAGAGAAGTAAGATTAAGATGTTAAAGGTATGGAAAATAATGCGGTATAAAACGGAAAATAAATTTCCATATGACCTGCTTTACTTCTGACAAGCACACAAATGCAAAAAGTGCTTCAAGCTGTTTGCCCTACACCTACGCAACCGGCAAATAACAACAGAGCAGCAGAGAGAAAGAGGAACGAAAATGAAAATCCACAGCACAACAATCGAACAAATATTTCATTATGCGAATAAAAAATGCTGCTTTGCATTTTCCTTGCATTTTTATTTCTTTTAATTCACATCGTTTTGGTTTGCAGTTTAATTGTTTTTATTGCATTTACTGCAGCGGTTGGCGGCAGTCAATGCAGAAAACTAAATGAAAAGAAAAGAATGGAGAAATCATTGCAAAACGGAAAATGCAAATAAAAATAGCAGAAATGCCGATTAAGAGGCGCCAACGACCGTGGAACTGAGAGGAGCGAGAAGAGAAGACGGAACGAAGGTGAAAATGAATAGTTGAAAGGGCGAAAAGAGTGCATACATGTGTATGTGTGTGTGTGTGTGTGTGAGTGAGTGCGAAGTGATGTGGCGGTAAATGGAGCGGCTGCAGTGGTTGTGCAGTGGCAGCGGGTGTCAATGGGTCTAGTACTTGCAGCGCCAGCCGCAGCAACTAAAAGTGTTGAAATAGTACAGAGCGGCGAAGAGCGCGCATGCGACAGACAAGCGGCCTGACACCACTTGATATATACATATTGTACAATATATTGCACTGTATTTACTTATTTTGTTTTTGTGTTTTATGCTTTTAGCTAGCTTTTTATTTTCATTTTCCACACTTTGCCTAGCAGACCGCAGCACGCAACTTTTGAGCGAATTTGTGGCGCTTTGGCACACAAATATGTACGCAAATGCCTTTGATCTAGCCGTCCGTACATACCGATAGATATTCTGCTACATCCCTGCTGAGCGAACTGTGCAAAGTTCTATGTAGGTATTACACTTGGCAAATGCGAACCAATCTTTTATGGACTAGTTGGTCACCAGTTCAAGGAGGTTCAGTTGCATTATAAAACTGAAGTTGTCGGCGACTTAAAAAAGGTGGCGCAAAATGAATCATCTAATTTTGGTTTTCAATAACATTTTTACTAAGAAGAAAAAAACATTGTATTAAAAGAGATTATTATTATTATTATTAAAAAGGTTTCCAATGATGGAAACCTTTATTCGTACCCTTACATTGCCTGTTTCTTTACTTGTTATACTACGAAGTTTCGTCAAATCTATAGGTTGGTTCAGAGAAGACTCACAAGTGTAACGGACGAGCTCCAGTGGTATGACAATGTGACTATTTGGGCCTAAGTGTGTCGGATGATAGCCAAACCTAACCTAGACTGCAGCGGTCAAGTTCTCAAATGCCCTTTATAATTGTCGTACGACGCCATTTGCAAAAATTGTAAATCCTCTGATAAGGTTATTAATTTTGAGCCAGAAGTTTTTTACTCAGTAAATGGGAACCCATCTTTTATGGACTAGATGGCCACCAGTTGCAAGAGGTTTAGTTGAATTTAGAATTCTGAAGTTATCTCTAACTTATTGTTACTAAATAATTTAGCTAGTGAGTTACTGTTTTTTTTTTTAAATAAAGGGTTCATTTTTTTGTTTTAAAGAAAGCCACCCACTATTTTTTAATAATATTTGCTTTAGTAGAGCGGAATTATCTGTGGTTAAAAATGGGCTCAAATGGCTGCAGCGCCGTTTGGTGTAGAAGTTTTTTTCTTTAAAAGATAGTCATAACTTTTAGAATTTTAAAAGCTGTTTTTCAGTTGTTGCTTTGCGATTGAAAACCACGAAAAATCTATAATATTTCACATTGTTTTAAAAAATTAAAATAAAAATAAAAAATGTGCTTCGAAATCCGAGAATATTGCGTAATTCTGCAAATTTGGATGACGTAATCAGGGGCGGAAAAATATAATATATTTTCTTAAATGCGGTACGAGCCCTTTAGAGCTGTAATTCGAGGAGTATAAATGCCAGATACCGCTCCGATAACGCAACAACCGTTATCTAATAGAACTTCTTAAGACTGATGAACGTAGTAATAAAAGGGAATTTCTGATTCGAGTCCGCCTCTTTTATAGTAAAATACAGATAAGTTTGGTTTTTACTTAGGCTGGTGGGTGAAATTTGTTGAAGTAACACTCTGGCTCTCCCCAAGTAGCACTAAAGCGCCATTTTGACACCATTATGAGACCTCCAACAGGCAGATATCTATAACCACCAAGAGCTCTTGATGTAATAGAGAAGATTCATGGGCTCCACAGCTCTCTGAAAGGTCCCCACAGCTTCTGCAATGCGAGTTAAATCGTAAACCTAGCTTTTCCGCGTGTGTGCTGATCGGCCAATGACCGGTAATAATAGCTACGAATTTGGAAACTGACTGGCGAGTTCCCAGGACTTTCGGTATCCTTCATCTACTGTACTGAGGCCAAAGGGTTTTCGAAATAGTAAGGGAGAATGGGGAGTTGTGAGATGGGTTTTGTTTTTGGACCCGTATTACTCAAAATCTTAATATTCTGCATATGTCAACGATGGAATCTTTAGTCAATGAATACTGGAAGCTATTGGTATGGCCTATTTAACAAAACTACAATTTTCCTTAAAATTAAAATTGTATATAATAATATAAAATATAATACAAAATACAAAAATGTGGGGAGTTGTGAGACACCATGGTTTAAATCAATAAAAATGACATATTTTAGTTGTTAGTTCTTTATTAAGAAGAAAAATAAAAAAGAAAAGACAATTGTTATAAAAAAGTGTATAAAAAATGCAATGCCATCAATCTGATGATTCGCAGTGAGAACATGTATAATAACCAGTTCGTAAATTGGCACACTTTAGGTGCACAGCTCGATCGCATACATTGCAATGAATGGAGTTTTTTCTGCTTAACTTTAAAAGCGGAAAAACAATAAAAGCTCAAATTTAACCAAAATGCATGAATATTGCGAGGTACTTATGAAAGATGCGTTAAAACGTCGAAAAAAACGGTGTCTCACAACTCCCCACATTTGTTGTCTTACAACTCCCCAAATCGTTTTTTTTATAAATGGCCGCGTAGTCATAAACACATCGAACGTTCATGCCCAAGTGAATGTGTAAATTCAAAGCTAATAGGACAATTAATAACTTCTATATATTAACATTTGCAATTTGCTTCAACAACTGATCGAATGTATCGCAAAACAAATGATGAAAAAAACTTACCGAGAAATTCCAAAACACAGTAACTGGAGAGGCGCGTCGAATGCGTGTAAATATGACCAATGCTAGCTGAAAAGTGAGATCGCATCGAGAACACTTGTTGACACTTAAAATCGAATGTAAACAAATGAATAATGCCGAACGGTAACAATGTCTCACAACTCCCTATGTCTCACAACTCCCCATTCTCCCCTACATGAAGAAATGGAGTTGCTGAGAAATAAGCTGTAGAATTCCCCTTTAACAATAATCAAGAGACTTGATTTTCTTCTTACAAGAGTTAACTGGTTGGGGTCTGCAACCTGGCGTCCTTGGTCGCGGCTTGACTATCGGAAACAATCTCCCTCGATCACATGTTCCCTAAGCAATTTAGGTTAGATATGAGAAGAAAATAGTTGTTGACTAATTTTTACTTCAATAACTTTTGCTCCCAACCGAGCATGATAACGAATGTACTAGATGGTCTGCCATTGGAAACTAGTGGATTTTCCAGCAGGGGCACTTTATTCCTTCTTGTATTCGGTGACAACCAACAAAATTTTTGTTGACTACCGGCAATGAGAACGACAAGTGACTGCCACATGTGGCCGCCTCTTTCGGGTATCGTTGTCGTATTTGCTGCCAGCGCCTGTCTAACTGCTTCACTGCTTGGCTGACAGCGATGTCATAAGGTCAATAAAGTCAAAATGCTGCTAAAGAAAGGTGAAGTGCTCAGGCAAACGAAAATGCGCAGCAAGAAAAAAAACAAAAAAAAAACATACAAAAACATGAAAGTAATACAATTGCAAAATAAAATGGAATGTCAACCGAGAGCTGCAAAAAAGGTGGTTGTATAAGTAGAAAATATAAAAGGTGAAGAAATGAAAATCAAATACATTGAGGCAAAATTACGGTCCCGAGATTGTTCTGATTTGGATTATTTCTTCAGAGTGCGTAATTTCTTAGAATTTCCCGTACAATTTAGAGCTTTTTTTTGATAGTTTTCCAAAAGCAACGTGGAAATTCCAAAAATCATAACCAACAGAAGAAAAGATGACAAGTAAAATAATTTTGTACGCAAAGTATTTTACTTTTTATAAGAAATAATTTTGTCTCAGGCAGAAAACCCCTAGCGCTTACACTTCTTTAGTGGAAATTCGGTTATCGGCTGGTCCTGATATTTGTGGCGTGCGTCTTCACAGAATTGACTGGCTTAATGTTTTATGCCGCCTCCGCACGGAAATTTTTTTTTATGAGAAGCTTTTTATAAAAGAAATACACTCGGATGTTGGCCATTGCCTGCCGCATGGCGATGGCTATTAGAAACAACTTTTTCTTCCTTTCGGTGTTTCGTGCCCGAGATTTCGAGCGCGTGCACTTCCGTCACGCACCAACCCATTCGGCTACGGCGACCGCCATCAAAGCTCTGGCTCTTTGGAAATTTACATGTAATGCAGGCAATGTTAAAGGTTCCCTGGGTTATCCACTAAGTCACGCCTAGCATTTTGCATATCTTGACGCAGGCGAAGAAGCGAGACTCAGTGTCTCCTGCCAACACCTAGGACCAGTTCTGGTGCATGTGAGATCAGATGCTTGACGAGCCAAGCCAATTCGCGTGCGTAGCTGCTTTTGGTAGCATTCTAATAGTGATTGAAATGATTATCGAAATAATTGGAATCTGCGAAATTCCTACAATTGCAACAACTCCATTCTTTCACATTCTTTACAAATTTCCTTACATAATTAAAAAATTATTCAATTCTATCTCTTTTTTTGGCTATATAAATATGTGTTTTGCCTTTGCAAGTTTAATTGAAGTCGCACTTATTTTTAGTTTTATATTACATAAACACAAACCGGTTGAGGTTAGTGTGTCGCTACATACTGATATCTCTATGTATGTATATGTATATGCATGTGTATGTGTATGTTTATGTGTATGTGTATGCATTCTCGTATTATTCGCTTTTCTTGTTTGCTTTCTCTGTTTTCTTTTTTTGCTTTCTCTGTTTTGTAGTGTTTGGCTTTTGTTGGTATTTTGTAGGATTTATTTTCATGCTGAAACTCGAATGGAATTTCTTCGAATTTGCGAAGTTCGAAACCGGGTCAGATAAACATTTGTGAACCTCTTAAGGCCGCAAAAATATATTCTAATTTATTTGTTTGACAAGCTCCAAGATTTTGCTGCTCAAAATGGATATTAATGTTAAGCCATGTGGTAATGATACAAAGTGTGTCTGGTGGTAATGGCATTCATTTTCAAGACGCAGACTTGGCAGGGAATAATAATTTTTTATGGTTTTTTTTCTGTATTTTTCTACTATGCGTTGAGCCATATTTGAGTGATTTTCACAGAATTATACCTTGAACTATATAGTACAGAGTGCGCCATATTTTATGTCAATATGTAAACGCTGAATAACTTTGTCATTTACCAACCGATCGACTTCAACATACATGCATGTTTTCGATACGTCAATTCAGTACAATTCCGTGGATCGCTTTACACCGAAATAACGCGCTGAAATATGAACCCTATACATCGAAAATAGTAGTTCTATTGTTCTAACTCAACGCGCATATCGCAAAAAGTATCGCGGCAAACAGGCACCGACTGACAATACTATTCGTCGTTTGGTGTCGAATTGTTTTGAGCATGGGACATTAGGAGATCGCCAACATGCCGTTCATCAACGACAAAGAAGTTCCAATGAACTTGTTGAAGCAGTGAGGGAGAGCGTTGCCCAGGAACCAACAGTGTCGTATCGTCGTCGCGCTCAGCATTTTGGCGTCAGTGAATGATTTAAATTTGTTTCCGTAGAAAGTGCAATTGACACAAAGAATATTGCCGACAGACCATTCACGTCGCTTGGAATACGGCCAAACAGTCGCTTGAATGGTTGACTCTGAACCCAATTTTCGGGCACACATTTTAATGATTGACGAGGCACATTTTAACCTCTCTAACAGCATGAATAAACAAAATTGCCGCATTTGGGGAACTAAGAATCCACACGAGATCCATGAAACGCCATTGCGTGACCGAGAAGTAACTGTTTGGGCCGGCATTTGCGCCAAAACCATCATTGGGCCATATTTTTACCGATAAAACGAAACGGTGGATGGATGTTGGCTCATTATGTCTGCTCGGAAATGCATCAGAAAGATTTGGACGGTTACTGGTTTCAACAGGACGGTGCGCCATGCTACACTGCGAATGCAACAATTGAATTTCTGCAACGAAAATTCCCGGGACGTCTAGTGTCAAAAAGAGGCGACATCGACTGGCCACCCAGATCACCCGACTTAACCCACGCGCTCTTCTTTTTGTGGGGCTCTCTGAAAAGTAAGGTTTACGCCAACAAATCGCAGTCTATTGACCAGCTTAAAGCAAACATTCGTGCCGAAATCGACCCGAAATGCTTGACAAGGTGATGGCAAACGCAGAAAAAAGATCGCAGTTTGCGATTGCTAATAAAAATGGCCTCTTGATTGATATTGTATTCAAAACATAGTTTTAATAAAATAGAAACACAAAGAAATACTAAAAAACAAAAAAAAAAACAAAATGTGTAAGAAAATAATAAATTAGAAAATAATAAAAAAAATATTAACAAAATTGCTATAAAGAAATTAAATTAATTAATTAAATTAAATTAATTAAATAAAAAAACAAAAAAAAAAAAAATATGCATTCAAACAAAAAAATAAAAACAAAAAAATTTCAAACAAACATAGAAACAAAAAACAATAATTAAATAAAAATAAAAAAATTGAAGTCAAGCAAAAAAATAAAAACAAAAACAATATGAAAGAATATAAAAAAAAATTATAAAAAAGTTTGCAAAAAAGAAACTAAATTGTTAAATTAAAATAAATTAAGTTAATTAATTAAATTAAATCAATTAAATAAAATAAAAGCAAAAAAAAAAAAAATATGAAAGAAAATAATAAATTAGAAAATAAAAAAACGAAACGAAAATCATACGACTTTCTACTAGCCCCCAAGTTAGCGAACTATTAGTTAAAGCCCTATGCGCTTTATGCTTCAAGCTAACTGCTGTGTGTGTCGGCCATTTTTGGCCCGAATTTTTTTAACAACTTAACGTGAATCTACGCCAAATATAAAACTTTTTCGCCAGTTGAGGTGTCCGGTAGTTGGATAGTTGGTAGAGGTATTTTTTGATGAAAAAAATCAGTTAAGGCAGAATGTTATGATTATGGCAATCGTTTTTGCGTCGTTTAAGTGTGGACACGCAATAACCCACTAATCCCACAATTAATAGCGCTGAATAAAAATTAAGGGTACTAAGTGAAAAATTCATATCCCATCTCACTAACGCCATTCGTCCTGTTGCTCTCGCACGCAATCAACATAAAATTATTGCTCTTTAAATTAATAAGCACTTTTATCCATCCTTTACTGTACTTGATAAGTACTAATAATAATAATAATCATAAAACGCATGCGTGGAATTTCCATCACGAATCTATAAACGCTTTACGATCATTTCGTCGGCGGTGAAATAAAATTCTGCATTTTACGATTGTTACACATTGAAATGCAAACTAATTTTCGCGAGCAAATAAAGAGAGCGGGAGGCTTTGGGTTGGCGAATAATTTGTGTATTGTATGCGTGGCGTTAGAAACCAACCTTGCAAAGGTTGGGAAGGATTATGCGTAAGAAGAATAAATATAATATTAAAATTTATGTGGGTGTAACTCAAAGTGATATATGAACATGAGAATGCATAAATTTTAGGAGTAATTTAAAAAATATTTGCTCATAAATTGGAGTAGCGTTTGAAAGGATAAAAGAGATGTGAAAGCGGCGAAAGTATTCCGTTTGCCTGTGCTGCAGTGCACTCAAATAAATGCCATCAAATGAATATTGAGAATTTTGTGAATTTTGCGCTATCAATCGACTATGACTGAACACAGATTATATTCTTATATTATATAAGGTGGGTCAAAATTAATCGTTCAATTTTGTTTTTGAATAACATTAACTAAAAAACAATAATTTGAGTGATGGAAATCTTCATTTTGACGCGCTTCATTGCTTGTCTGTTATTCTAGTGCAGCTGTCTGATTTTGAAGTGTCAAATATATTGACATTTGAAAAATTATAAATCTTCCAATAGGGTGATTAATTTTGCACCCCCTTGTGTAACGAAAAAATATTGTGTGTGCATAAAGCTGGGCTCTCCGTGCATGAAACAGCAAAATGAAAAGTTTTTTTCTAATAGCGGTCGCCCCTCGGCAGGCAATGGCAAGTGCCGAGTGCTTTTCTGAATTGAAAAAGCTCCTCATAAAAAACCAATTGCCCTTCTTAATCGGTTTAATACTGTAGGTCCCTCTATTTTTTGAACAAAATCAAGAAGCGCACCACAAATAGGAAGAGGAGCTCGGTCAAACACCTAACAGAAGTGTACAACTATTTATTTGTTTTTTTTTTTATAAAGCTGGTTCAGCCGTTATCTGCATTTTGGTTGTCGAAATTTTAATCCAAAAACTAACAAGATTTGTGTTTAACCCTTTCGCTACTGCTGGGACACTGATATCCCACAGCATTTTCACTTCACCCTGAAACTTGCAATTTTCATAGGAAACTCAACCAAAATGTCCTAATCACTAGCTGCGAACAATACCTTCAATTTACCGTTATCCACATTCGACACTGTTTCAATCGTGTTTAGTTTTGATCAGTTGTTTGTGAGCAGTCGCTAATATTGCATCAAATTTACGCGTAATTTTGGTGAAATAATACGTATTTTTATAAGAAGTGTTAATTTTTCTAAAGAAAAATATTGCCCTTTTACTGGTAAGTACAAATATATATTTTAATAAGAGTTTTGAGAAAAATATTCAGCGAAAATTAATTTTGGGATGCATGTGTCCCAGCAGGGCTTTATATAGGGACATATATGTTCCAGCAGTACGTTGTACATAATGTATCACACAGCTAATTTTTTTATTTTTGCAACTTCGTAGACAGCAAAAATGTCGAAATTAAATCGCGCTCAAATTAGTGCATTACTTTAAGAAGATGATGATGAATCCATGGAATCAGGAACTGATTTTAGTGTCGAAAGTGATGATATTTATAGTCCTGAGTTAAATAAAACCACTGGCAATGACGATTCTTCCAGCGATTCGGAGGAGACCGGATTGAGTGACGAGAATGGTGGCATAGACGATCAACCTGCACGAGGTGAGAAAGCCTCAGGCACGGTTATTTGGAGCACACCGAATGAGTCGTTTGTTTCAAGAAAATCGGTTAGTAACCACCGCGAATGCAAAATTGCAGTAAATATTGGGCGCCACTCTACCCCCTACGAAATTTTTCGCAAATTGTTTCCAAGAAGTATATCTTTGTACATTGCCCAAGCAATATATGCCACTCAAGCCAGAGAAACGGGGCATCAAAATGTGGCTTCGCTGCGATTCTTTGACTGGAGACACCTATGACATGAGTATCTATTGTGGAAAAGAAGAATCTGTCCTTGAAAGGACACTCGGCGAACGAGTTGTGAATGATCTTGCAGCACCGATTTCTAACCCTGACGTGACACTTTGCTTTGATCGTTTTTTCACCACTGTTAATCTTATTAACAACATACAATATCCAGCTTTGGGAACATTCATGTCCAACCGGAAGAATGTTCCGAAAATACCAGAAAAATTGCAGCGAGGCGAAGCTATTTTCAAAGTTAATTCGGCGGGAACGAAGTCAAACTAAAACCCTTTAATCAATTTTTTAAGTAACTTTCTTGATTACAGGTACCATAGCGGTAAAGTGGCAGGACTTCAAAGAGGTAATGCTGCTCAGTAACTGCCACACTCTGAAATGAGCACTGTTAGACGCAAAATGAAAGATGGAACTGAGGCAGAGTTTCAATGCCCTGACATCGTAAAGACGTACCGCGCAATAATGGGCGGTGTGGACTTGGCAGATCAAATGTCGGGATTGTATGATATAAACAGAAAATCAAATAAATGGTGGAAAAAAGTATTTTATCGTGGCATGATGATGGCTGCTGTAAACACTTGGGTTATATATTCGGAGCTGAATAGGAAGAAACCTGCCTTCTTACCAGTGCTGGTCGAGATTGCTGAGTCGCTAATTGAAAAAGGAAAGGAATCTGCCGTATATAAACGATCCCGTCGGTCTGGAAGATCATCGAATAGGTACAAATCAATGACAAATGTGGAGGATCATTTACTCATAGAGCAGTCTAAAAGACGTCGGTGCGTAGCATGCGCCAATCGAAAAGTCGAGAAAAGAACAAAAATTGTTTGCCGGGCTTTTAATTTGCCATTCTGTGTACAATGTTTCGCTTCATCACATTCATAAAATAAATAAAAGTACAAATCATATGTTATTACCAAAAAAATGTTTCTACTTTCTAGGTGTAGTTTGTACCCTGTTGGGACAAATATATCCCATTTTTAAATACTGTTGGGACACATATGTCCCACCTCAAAATACCGTTATCTACATAAGTTACAAGCATCATCTAGTTTCTATGCACATAAAGTACCAATGGGTATCCAAACTCAAAAATAAAGTTTGAGCAAATCCCCTGGAAAAGTCGGAGCGAAAGGGTTAAATGAGAAAATAGTTATATTTCGTGAGGTGGTCAAAGGTTTAAATTATTAAAAAAAACTTTTTTAAGCCAAAATCAAGTCGTTGTCCATTAAATCTAGCTTTAATCCACTAATATTTTTAAATGGCGTTGCCACCTAAGTTTAAAGAGAACGTTTAAATTATAAACACTATTTAATTCAAACAAAGCTTAATGCAAAATTATTTGTGTGTGGCGTTGCCACCTAATTTTTGCGGAAAAAGTGGTAAATAACAGTGCAGATGAGCTAAAATGTGGAATCATTTTAAATCAAGATTAAGAATATTTTAATTGAAAAGTATTTTGTGAATGGCGCTGCCACATATTTGGTTGGTTGGTTGGTTTAAGGGTGACCCCGCATCGGAGTACCACATAGACCGCAAGTTGGGTCCGTTGTGTTGCCCTAGAGCTCATTATTTTGAATGATTTCCCCACCTAACCGAGATTTTTATTGTAGATTTTGATCAAAGATATTAATTCGTTTCGAAAATTTGATGAGAGATTCGATTTCCAGGTCCGAGAGTACTGAAAGATTGTCAATTGTTGGAGAGCCTAGAAGAGCGAGTCGACTTCTGGCTAGACCGGGACAACTGCACAGCAAATGTCTGCTCGATACTTCCTCATCTTCGTCCTCGCAGTATCTGCACAGGTCGTTCTGAGGAACCCCGAGCCGACGTGCGTGAGTGCCCAAAAGGCAGTGGCCGGTGATAAGAGATGTTATATGCCTTAGTTCGTGTTTCGAAAGACTTATAAGGGTTTTTGTCTGTTTCAGATTGTAGGATGGCCAGATTTGTCTGGTCGTAACGCAAGTAGTTTCCACTCGCCACCTCCGATCAGCAGTGCTGTGAAATTCTCGATCGATGAGCATTTTACATGTTGAGAGCGGAATGTGGATTGTGGGTAAGTCACTAACATTTGATTGCGCAGCTCCAGCTCTTGCGAGCTCATCAGCTTTGCAGTTACCTTCGAATCCACTGTGACCCGGTATCCAGATAACTTGGACAGAATTCTGAACACTTATCTCGTTAAGAGATAAGAGACAGGATCGAACCACATCTGAGTGGGTATAAGAGGAGCTGAGTGCTCGAACGGCCGCTTGACTGTCGGTGAAAAAGCGGATATCCTCTAGTGATATTCTATTTTCTAAGAGAGTTTTCGCAGCATACCAGATAGCGCATACTTCCGCTTGGAATACGCTACAGTAGTCGGGTAATCTAAATGATAGATTGATGTGAGGGGATTTGGAAAAGATTCCAAATCCCACTTTGCCGTCTTGTTTTGAACCATCTGTATATATAATCAGCGGGCCATCGATTTCGGTTAGATTTGTCTTCCATTCTTCCCTAGTTGGGAGTGAACAGGAGAATAGCAAGGGTGGTGATGGAAGACTTACATGATAGTCTATGTCGGGAGAGATAACAGTGTTCCTGTTCAGTATGGCTGAATGGCCAAGATACTTATTCCATTTTGATATAGCATTCATGCGTGTCGCTGCTTTCGCTGCAATCGCTTTGCCAGCCAGATCGATAGGGAACAAGTGAAGCAACCTATTTAGAGCCTTAGTAGGTGTTGTACTTAAGCATCCTGTTATCAGGAGGCAGGCTGTTCTTTGGACTCGATCAATTGTGGCTACTCTGCATCGTTTTTCGAGTGCTGTCCACCATACAACCACACCGTAGAAGAGTATCGGTTTGATGATCGAGGTGTATATCCAATAAATGATCCGAGGTGAAAACCCCCAGGTTTTGCCTATAGCTTTCTTACAAGTATAGAGAGCTATGAAAGCTTTTTTACATCTGTTTTCGATGTTCAATTTCCAACTCAACTTCCTATCTAGAATAACTCCTAGATATTTAGCTGAATCAGATAGGAGTAATGATTCCCCTTTTAAGGTTATTGTTTGCAGTGGAGGAGATTGTTGTTTCCTATTGAAGAGAACAAGATCTGTCTTTGCTGGATTCGCATTTAGTCCGCATTCGGTGCACCATTTTGACAGAATATTGATTGAGCGTTGCATGAGCTCAGTGAGGGTATTCAGGTGTTTGCCTGACACGCAGAGTGCAATATCATCTGCATAGGCTACAACCTTGCAGCCTGCTTTTTCGAGATTTCGAAGCAAACTGTTTACAGCGAGATTCCAGAGAAGGGGTGAAAGTACTCCGCCTTGAGGAGTGCCTTTGACGGCGTGCATTCTCATGCGGCTTAACCCAAGCTCTGAAGTGATTATTCTATTTTGGAGCATTTGTTCGATCATCTTTCGGATGGAGTAATTAATACCCAATTTGGCAATTTCAGACAAAATAGCGTTGGGTTCAATATTATTGAAAGCACCTTCTATGTCCATAAATGCGACAAGAGAGTACTCCTTATTGTGAAGGGAAGTTTCCACTGTTTGCACCAGTGAATGAAGTGCCGTTTCAGTCGATTTCCCTTTAGTGTAGGCATGTTGTGCCTCAGAGATCAACTTAGTATCAAGTTGGGTTTTGATTTGCTCATCTAAGACTTTTTCAAAAGCCTTTAAGCAAAAAGAGGTTAGGCTAATGGGCCTGAAGTCGTTTGGTTTGCAGTGTGAAGGCTTCCCCGTTTTCGGAATGAATACTACCTTCGATTTCTTCCAAATTGTCGGGAGGTAAGAGAGATTTAAACACTTGTTAAAGATCCTTGTTAACCAAGGCAGTAGAACTTCCAGTCCTTCTTGAAGTTCTGCTGGAATGATGTTGTCAGGACCTGGTGATTTAAATTTTTTAAAGCTTAGTATTGCTGTAGAGATGCTATTAGAGCTGATTAGATCTGATCTATTCCCATAATTACTCTGAAGAGTACTGGGAAGGGCAGGTAAGTTGGCAACACAGCCTGGAAAGTGAGATTCTAGAAGTATTCTAAGAGTGTGGTCAGTTGAAGTAGTTCAAGTTCCATCTTGAGTCATGATAAAACTGGGAGAGACTGGGTTTGATGCAAGAATCTTGCGAAGCCTGCTTACTTCTGAAGTGTTCTCTAATTCTTGAGTGTATGATCGCCAGGATGTGCGTTTTGCACTTCTGACGGCTTTCTTAAAGTCTTTGAGACATTGTCGATATTCTTCCCATTCGTCTGTTATTTTAGATTGGTTAAAGAGTTTCCGAGTTCGATTGCGAAGTTCTGAGATTTCTGGAGTCCACCGAAAAGGTTTAATTGGAAAAGACATTTATTTTTAATTGGAAAAATATTTTTAAGGACGTTGCTACGTATTTTTTAATGGCGTTGCCACCTATTTTCTAAATCAAAAGTGTTTTTTAAATAAAAAAATGTTTTTTAAATTCGGAAAGTATTTGTTTATTTTAAATTTTTTTATTTAGAAACTAGTTTTTAGCGGCGTTGCCACCTATTTTCTAAATATAAAAGTATTTTTTAAATCAAAAAATATTTTTTACCTCAAAATCAAATCAAAAATATATTTTAAATCTAAAAATATTTTTAAATCAAATCAAAAAATATTTTTTAAATCAAATGTTTTATTTTTAAATCAAAAAATAGTTATTAAATTCGAAAGGTATTTTTCAAATTCAAAAAGTATTTTTTGAATGGCGTTGCCACTTATTTTTAAATCAAAAAGTGTTTTTAAAATCAAAAAGATATTTTTTAAATTCAGAAAATATTTTTTTATTTTATTTTTGATTTAGAAACTTTTTTTTAGCGGCGATGCCACCTATTTTCAAAAAGTATTTTTTAAATAAAAAAATGTTTTTTAAATCAAATTTTTTAATTTTAAATCAAAAAATATTTTTTAAATTCAAATGGTATTTTTTCAATTCAAAAAGTATTTTTTTAATGGCGTTGCCACTTATTTTTTAAATCAAAAAATATTTTTTAAATCAAATTTTTTATTTTTAAATCAAAATATTTTTTTAATCAAATTTTTTATTTTTAAATCAAAACATATTTTTCAAATTCAAAAAATATTTTTTAGTTTCAAAAAGTATTTTTTTGATGGCGTTGCGACTTATTTTTTTAATCAAAAAATATTTTTTAAATCAATTTTTTTATTTTTGTATCAAAAAATATTTTTTAAATTCAAAATGTATTTTTTAAATTCAAAAAGTATTTTTTTTTCATTAAAAAATATCGTAGTTGGCTTATAATATAAAGTATGTACACATCCATTTGGTAACTGTAATAGGAGAAATCCAATTTTTGATTTTACAAATTTATTGCATTCGGCCTCCTGCTTAATCACTACTTATGTATGTATGTGCGTATGGAAGAAATGCGTTGTTTTTTAAATCACATTGGATGAAGACTTTCGTGCATTTTCTCTAAGTTGATTTGTTACGTCGTGTGTACAATGGCGACGTACGTCAATCCAATTTGACACTTGTGAACCAGACAGCTGTAGTATGAAAACATACAAAGAATGGAGTGCGTGAAGAACAAAATAAAGATTTCCATCACTGAAAATAGTTTTTTTAGTGTTTTTTTATTTATTTTTATTTAGTAAATAAAAAAGGTATTCAAAATTGGATGATTAATTGGGCGCCTACTTTTTAGCCATATTTATGAGCGATTCCATGTCAGATGATCCAAGTTCTTTGGGCATCAAAATCACTTATTTATTTATTTCGCAAAAAAGTTATTCAAAAACAAAATTGAAGTTTTATTTTGCGCCACTTTGTATATAAAAAATTTTGCAAATTTTTAGAGGGTGTTAGACAAAAAAGGAGGTCAAATGAAGACTACATAAAAATGAATTTATATATATATATATAATTGGCGCGTACACCCTTTTTGTGTGTTTGGCCGAAGCTCCTCCTCCTATTTGTGGTGTGCGTCTTGATGTTGTTCCACAAATGGAGGGACCTACAGTTTCAAGCCGATTCCGAACGGCAGATATTTTTATGAGGAGCTTTTTCATGGCAGAAATACACTCGGAGGTTTGCCATTGCCTGCCGAGGGGCGACTGCTATTAGAAAAAAAATTTTCCGGCATTTTGAAAAATGCAGCATAAAAATGAATAGCTCAGTTATTTGTACAAAAATCTTGCCCGGTTTCAGTTATCCCCCTCTCAGACATCGGTGTCCCCTTGACCGTTGTTAAAGGGAAACTACGCAATTTGTTTCTAAAAAAAGCGCAAGTTAGATGGAGGTCTGTCTCATCGCGTGCTATTTCGAAAACACTATGGCCTCAATACGATAGAAACAGATCGCTTAAGGTGATGGGAATCTCCCGCCAATCAATTTCCAAACTCATTGCGGTGTTCACTGGTCACTGGGTGATCGGTACTCATGCGGGGAAGCTTGGAATTCCGTACAGCCCCTATTGCAGAAGCTGTGGGGATCCTGCAGAGAAAGAGACTGTTGAGCACTTTCTCCGCAAATGTCCGGCTCTGGCGGCTGGGCGCTAGAGATTCCTTAGCGTGCCCTTTAGGGATGGCTTGAAGAAATTCTTCAGCCTAGATCCCTTTTCTCTCCCCCGCTAAATCAACAGCACTGGATGGCTGTAGACGGTTTTCTCTAAATTTTTTCGCAAGTTGTGTTCCACGTTATGGTATCAAAACGGCACGTAAGTGCTACTTGTAGTATACCTGCGGTACTCTTCCCATCTAACCAACCTACCTACTTAATTTCAATTATGTTTTTATAAAAATATAGTTCATACTACAACTGGTTCTTGTTGTGTAGAGTTTCTTGTGAAGTAAAGCTTCGAACTTTTTATAAAATTTGCAAAAATTCGGCACATTTTCACCAAGATTTCAAAGTCTTACTTAGAATTTTTATACAAATTTCGGGTATGTTATTTTATAGACCAGTGAATTTTGGGATAATAAAGTGCAAGTTTCAATTAGCTCAGAAATCGCGCTGATTTTTGACAATTTTTTCTGTTGATGGTGTTGTGTGTTTTCTTCCAGACAAAAAAAAAGTGAGTAGGCGTTAAATGGGGAAAATGCACAAGCCTGTGACCGCAAAAAAATCGCAAAAATCAGCACGATTTTTGATTTACTTGAAACTTTTATTCTGACTAGAAAGTTTGAAATATTGATGAAAATTAGCTGAATTGTAAAAATTTTGTATTGTACAAAGTTCGAAACTTTGCTTTATATGGTTCTTGTTGTCGTAGGAATTATATTTTTATACAAAAATAATTGAAATTGCAAAATAAATACTCAAAACTTATGAATACATTTTGTACACTTTCTTTTGACGTCGATGGCTTAAAATGCGAAAATTTTTTGTTAACCGCAAATTTCACACTGTAAAGTGGTTGAGATAGTAAAAAACAAATTAAAAAAAAAACAAATATTACGTATGAGTGAAAAAGTATATTTTTCGTGTCTTATTAGCAGTAAATTTGTTATATAATTTTTTTTTTCAATTCATTTCTGTTAAGTACGCTTTACGTTTGTTGAAATCAAAATGTTGGCTATCCAGAAAGCAGCCAGTCAAATTTTTTTACTTACGATAATTTCTTGCCTTTCGAGACACACTATACGCATCTTGTCTATACATTTTTGTTTTGCTGAACTGGCACACATTTTACGACTCTATTGGCTACATAAATTCATATACATAAATCATATATTATTTCTTATGCTCTTGCTCTCGTTGCTCCTTTTCCCCCACGCACCTTTCCTCATTTCGAATGTAGCGTACAAAATCCACATAATTTGTTAGCTCAAAAATGTTGAGCCCGTGTGCCGTTGTGACAGCTGCACTCCATCACCTTTAAATTATTTGACTTGGCTTTAGAGGCATTTGTTGTAAGCTGAGTTAGCACTAGAAAAAGCTTTTAACATCTCTAACATCTCTGTGACCTGTAATACCTCCAAGGCTGCCACTAATGCCATCAAGGCCTTTATCGTTGAATTTTACTTGAAATTGCATCGCATGTCTGACATTGATGCCAGATTGTGGGAAATTTCTCTATTTTAGAGATATTTTTTAGCCAAAATTATTAAAAGAGAAAATTTTACATTTAAATGGATTTTCCTGTAACGCAATTATCGATTATAAAAAACATTGAGGCGGCGCAAAATAAATCATCCAATTTTTGTTTTTGAATAACTTTTTTGGTAAATAAAAAAAACAACAAAAGTGATTTTTAGTGATGGAAATCTTACTTTTAAGAGTGTAAGCGCCAATTACACACGGCGGCGCAAAATTAATCATCCATTTTTTTAATAACTTTTTTGCTAAATAAAAAATGAACAAAAGTGATTTTGAGTGATGGAAATCTTTATTTTAAGAGTGTAAGCGCCAATTACACAAGGTGGCGCTAAATTAATCATCCATTTTTTGAATAACTTTTTTGCAAAAAAAAAAAATAAAAAAAAAAAATTATTTAGAGGTGGCGCAAAATTAATCATCCAATATTTTTTTAAACCTTTTTGCTTAAAAAAAATTATTTGCCTTTCTCGAAATCTTAATTTTGACCTTTACTGACTCTATTACGTGTCTGTTTGTATACTGCAGCTGTCTAGCTCACAAGTGTCATACATGATTTACGTAGCAATTTGCAAAAATTATAAATTTTCCGAAAGGGTGATTAATTTGGCGCCACCTTACATAATGATCCGTTCATTGTGTTCACTCGTACTGTACTACCTATCAATATTTTCATTCGTGATGTACTGTGATAACAGTTATTCATGCAAGAAAAAATTGTATTCGAGAAATTTCGAAATTTGCCATGCCATGGAACTCCGATTAAAAATATTAGAATACTCAGATTTCGTATTTATTTGACGCTTATAATAACAAAAAAAAAATTATGTACAAAAACTATAAAATGCCACGTTTGACTTTTGATGGGATTTTCGAGGACCTACAGTTTTTAGATTCAAATGTTGCTTTGGATTTCAGTAAAAGCAAAAGCGTAGAGCTTCGTACAATAAGAAAAGCATATATGAATACCACTTTTGAAGGCCGAAAAATGGTTTTTAACTCTTTGCGAATTTGTGAGATTTTTGTACGATGTGTTTACAATAGTTGGAAGATTTTTCCTGACTCCTGGGGAAAATTCCACCGAGAATGTCTGGCATCACTGACATCTGCATCTTCTAGGCCCCTAAAATTATTTGCTGTTTTATTTTTTGTTCCCTTTATTTCTTACTCGTATCTTATCTTTTCCTTTTCTCCATTCGCTTTGCATTCGATTTGTGATGTTCGCTATTTCTTGCCACTTAGTCATTCCTTTTTTGCCCACCTCACCTTTGGCATCTACGCTACTCCTCAGTAAGTGGAAATTAAAATGAGTCCTAATGTTCATACCCCGACATTTTTTATCTTTGTTTTGCAAAGTCATTTTTGGAGTTCATAAAAAATGCAACGCCTTCCGGCGGCAGGTGAAAGGGCGTCATCATCAGCGTCAATGTCAAACTAAGCCGCTTGCACATATTTTTTGCTTCTCCACCTCTGTTTAGCTATTAGATATTTCCATCTGATACTCTTTCCCCATTGCTTTTTTGCTACATTGATTTATTCCTTGAGCTGCTCCACCTTTTCGGTTTTTTATTTAAATTCGGCTAAAACCAAATTCTTGTTGCCTTTTAGCGCTAACTCTGCTGTTTTTGTTGTGCTGGAATATGAAGTACATGAAAAGTGCGTTATCGATGGTTGTTATGAGCTACTCGCAACTGTTAATTTATGCTTGTGTTAGTGTGTATCGCTTACAACTGCATGTTTATTTTTATTCGTATAGCTGATATTTGGTTGTGGAATCTTACTGATAGCACTCGTCCACATTATTTTTGTGTAATAATAATTTCTCTAAAGCTTCTAAAAACAAACCATCTATAGATGGCTTTAAACTCCAAATAAATCACTTCTGGTGGCTTTCCAAATAAAGTGAAATAGATAATAAAATAAAATCTTTAAATGGAATATTGACATCAGATATGGTTAGAGTTCGCCAATCCAACTGAAATTAGTGTTGTTCTCTTCAATAGAAGATGAGTATTAAACGGGTTAGTTCTCATAGAGAGGATGAATACTTTGGAGAAGTCAACGCGGAGATATATTGGTTTCAACATTTTGGTCTTTATGTCAAATGCCACGCCCCCTATAAATCTGGGCCAATTTTTCTACGCCAAAGGAAGTTATTTGCTTCAAATCGTTGCGTGTTTAATTGAAATCGAGCGAGCATTACACTATACATATTTTAGTGTGGCGTATTTATAAAGGGTCTTTCAAAACACGCGCTTAGATGTTGCTTTAAAATAAAATATGTTAACATTTCGTCTTTTAAGGCTCATTATTTGTATGCAAAATATGGCTCTTAACAATTATATGTGAAAAATGACACCAATTTTAAGTTGTCCATCACGACAGGGAAAATCCGTCAAACAATCGATTCATGAAAGCCAAACTGTTGAGGACGTCGACGGATATCAATATTGAAGGTTGTTCAGCCATGATTTGCGCTACAGCCGCAATCTTTTAACAGAACGTCTATGTTTTAGCCTACCTGTCCCTTTTCTATCCTCCTTGGAACCAGTTTCTTGAAATCTTGTCACCAACCTTTGAGTTGTCGACTCATGCGGACGATTATTTCCACCAAAAGAATCACGAATTTAGCGATATGTTGTTCTCAAATGTCTACTATTTGCTTGATAAGTTTGAATAATTGTAATATTTTAATAATTTAAATAATTTAAAATAATAATAATAATTTAAAATAATAATGCCAAAGATGACACTAAAAAAAAGTTGCCGTCTATTATTCACTACTGACAGCTAGGCGTCACTTTGAAATACTCTTTATAATGATTGGATTTTATTTCCCTCAATTTCATTACAAATAATCGCATACATTTAATTTCACTGCATTTTTTCACTTCTTTTGACTGTATTTTAATTGTATTAATATGTATTAATTTCCAAAATACTTTCTCCATTCCATTATTTTTTATATCGATTTTTCGAATACGACAGCTGCTAATTTAAACAGTTCCTTTTCATTTCACTTTATCCCATTTCATTTCGTTTCGTCTCACTATCAATCTTACATCACTACCATCCTATTCATAATAAACACCTTACAATTCTGTTCCATTATTTTTATATTCATTGCTGTAGTTTCACTTCATTTCATCGACTTTTATCCGTTTCACTTTATTCCATTTCATCTTATCTCACTTCATTTAATCTCATTTCCGTTCGTCTCATTTCATTTCCATTCATTTCATATCCTCTCATTTCATTTCATCTCATTCCATTTCCTCTTATTTCATTTCATTTCATTTCCTCTTATTTCATTTCATCTCATTTAATTTCATTTCCTAACAATTCATTCCATTTCCTCTCATTTCATTTCATTTCATCTCTTTTAATTTCATCTAATTTCATTTCCTCACATTTCACCCCTTTCATTTCATTTCCTCTTATTGTATTTCCTCTTATTTGATTTCATCTCATTTAATGTAATTTCCTTATATTTCATCTCATTTCATTTCCTCTTTCTTCTCATTTTATTTCATCTTTTTCCATTTCCTCTTTTTTCATTTCCTCTTCTTTCATTTCATCTCATTTAATTTCAGTTCCTCACATTTTATTTCTTTTCATCTCATTTAATTTCATCTAATTTCATTTCCTCACATTTCATTCCATTTCCTATCATATCATTTTATTTCCTCACATGCCATTCCATTTCCTCGCATTTCATTTCATCTCTTTTAATTTCATTTCCTCACATTTCATTCCATTTCATTTCATTTCATCTCATTTCATATCCTCTCATTTCATTTAATTGTATCTAATTTCATTTCCTCTCGCTTCGTTTCTTCTCATTTAATTTCTTCTCATCTCATTTCATCTCATCCTTCACTTACTGTCATTCTCACTATCACTATCATCTTATCCACTATTTCATTCTTTACTGTATTAATTCCAGTGGATGCCACCTTTTAATCGACTGCATTTTATTTCATTTTGTAATATGATTTCATAAAATTTTGTTTTATTTCATACAATACCATTCAAGTAATTCGTATTCTGCTCATTAAAAAAAGAAAAAGTTCTGATCAGTGTCCTGAAAATTCACCCACTTTCTTTTATTTTTCTTTTGTATCGCTGGAAATTCTGAAATCTCTTATATGTGTCTCTATTTGCATATTTGTGCTTGCATTAAAGTTGCATATAGTAAAGTTGCTTGTCAAAATTTGTTGTTTCCTTACAGAACTTTGTCTTCCCTTTTTCATTGCTAAGTTTACGTGTTTTTTTTTTGTTTCGTTGTTGTGTTAGGCAGTCTTGGCTTCTGTGTGGCTGCGAGTTGCCTCCAAGCAAGCGTTAAAAATTACCTGAAAATGTCACGCTTAAACACAGAAGTTAGTAAAACTCAGAACACAGAAAGTTTTAGTGTGCAGAAAAAAAATTATAATAAAACAAAATATAATAAAACAGAAGGAATAAACGTTGTTAGTTGTCAAACAACTTTTACAACTACAAGTAAGTGCATGAGGCGGCATGTCCTTTGTCATAGCTAGCGCACTTTCGACTACATCACAGGTGATATGTTCCGAAAAAAGTTCTTCATCATAAATAAATAGCATACATTCTGTCAAAAAAGTACCGGTATTTGTTCAACAAAGCGAAAATAAATTGTTTAATCATCAAAATTTCTTTTTGTCGCCTTCAAAATAGGCTCCATTTGAAGAAATACACAAATGCCAATGATTAGTTCAGTCATCAAAGCAACTTTTAAACGCGTTTGAAGGGAGTTTCTTCAGGTCCTTCAGCGGACTCTCCTTAATGGCCTCTATCGACTCAAAGCGGCGTCCGTTGAGTGGCAACTTAAGTTTTGGAAAAAGGAAAAAGTCACAGGGGGCTAAATCCGGTGGATACGGTGGTTGTTCGATGATATTTGTCGAGTTTTTCGTCAAAAAAGTGTTCACCATATGAGCTTTGTGAGACGGTGCGTTATCATGGTGCAAGATTCACGAGTTTTCTTTCCACAAATTGTGCCGTTTCCTACGCACATTCTCTCTCAAACGTCCCATAAGTTCCAAATAATATTCTTTATTTACCGCAGAGCCATTTGGAACGACTTCCGAGTGCACAACACCGAGTTAATCAAAGAAAACGAGTAGCACGACTTTCACTTTTGGCCGACTTTCACTTTTGGCCGACTTTCACTTTTGACCGACTTTGACGTAGTTTTTTGGGTTTCGGCTGACGTGGATAGCACCATTCCTCCGCCTGTTTACTGGTTGACTGGTTTGCATGTTAAACTCATATACCCACGTCTCGTCACCGCTTATGATGCACTGGATAAATGTTAGGTACGAACTCACTTGCTCGATCATTTCTATAGCTACCTTCTTCCCATGAATTTTTTGAAAGAAATTCAACTCTCTTGGAACGAGTCGAGCAGCCACGTGTCTTGGCGTCTCATGCCCAATTGATGATGTAAAACGTTACGAATTGATTCGTGATACACGCTTAGATCACGAGCTACCTCGCCCACAAACTTAAATGATGGTTATCCAGCACCATTGCCTTGACTTTGTCGACGTTTTCATCCGTTGAAGACGTTGATGGTCGACCAGATCGGGGCAAATCTTCCACGAGTTCTCGGCCCTCTGCAAAAGCCTTACCCTACTCGAAGACCCGTGTTTTTAATAAAGCACACTCGCCATAGGCTTTTTGCAACATTTTCAACTATTCGGCACATGAAATCCCGTTCTAGGCACAAAATTTAAGACAAATTCTTTGTTCGATATTTTAAATGCCAAACACAATCTAACTGACAGATCAGGCGCAAACTCTGCAACACTATAGAGGATAGTTGTACCAACATTTCAACAAAAAAAAAAAAAAAATAGACATGTGAGTAACGTGCGCTGAACGATTCCCGATATTTTTTTGACAGAATGTATTCCTCTTCATATGCTACTGTGCCATTTCTTCACACGCACAAGGGTACCTTTGTCGTACTCTCCATTAATCGGCGAAGACAAATACTAACTTAGGGAGTGAGGGAGTTAGGAGACTGCAGTTTCTGCCTATAAGATATGTTTATAAGGCAAATGCGGCCTCAGTCGCTGCTTCCTGTCTCAAACAGTTCTATTCAGCCTAATTATTGCTGCTGGGGCGCTCGTGCGATCCACTGCATGGTGACACTCACACAAACGCACTTTACAGGCAAAATATTATTTTTTTAATTTGTGCATTTTTTAGCTAACCTTATTGATACTCTCCGCTTCCTCTTTCTTTACTGTATAATTGTAGTATTAGTTATAATATCAAAAGAAAATTTCAAGTAATCTTTCTGTTATTTTTATTTTTTGTCCGTTTATACGGGGGTTGCCTATTATAGTATAGTTTGCGCCTTTGCAACAATGCGTGTGATGACCTGTAGTTCGACATTTTGATCCACAAGTTTTGCATTTTTTGGCGTAAATTTACAAAGAAGGGTTTCATTTACGAGCCTTGGTTTTTCTTTCTTCAGTGAGTTGAAAAATTCATGTCGCCCAAAAGATTATCGAGACAGGAATGCATCATTCAATTTACTTAGACTTTTGGTGTTGCAGCAACACTGTGAAATGCTGGTGCAACGAGTTCTAATGATCCCTTTGATCCTTTAAAATAGATTTTGGGAAAGCCGTCCAAAAACAGTTGCTGTACTAGAAATAATCGATGCTGTGCGTCAATTGATAAGGCAGGTTGGCCATGTGACATATCGCGAGATAGAGGCATCCTTGGGCATTAGTGGAACCAGCATACTTTAAATGCATGAGCATTTGGCTGTCAAGAGAATTTGTTCTTGTTGAACACCGCATAATTTGGCAACTACCCAAAAAGGGCTCATGTCGATGGGTGTAAAGAAATGTTGAAGAAATTCACCCACGTTGGTTCAAAGCACGTCCGGCATACATAGACAATGTAACAGGTGACAAATCTTGGATCAATGCATATAAGCCGGAAAAAACAGCAATCGACAGTATAGGTGTTCCAAGACGAGCTTAATCCAACAAAAGTATTTCGCGGAAGAAGCACCTCACAGCAAATGGTCGTCTACTCCGGCAGTGTTCGGAAAATCTAGTCACATTGCAAGTGTACCGTTAAAGAAATTTAAAACTCCGAAGATGAATCAATCTCTATCGAGACAATCCGAGTTGTTGTTGTTGTAGCACTATACTTTTTTTTCCTTGTTCACTCCTCTCGGGAGTACAGGGTCTCGTCAAGACTTGTCTTGCGTTGTTTTCGTTAATCTATTTGATTTCTGACAGGATAGATGATTAGCCAGCCGCTATTCACTATAAATACTCTCTATAAATGTGTTTGGAGAATGCTGCTGGAGTGACAGTTCTTGGCCGGATATGAATTCGTATCGTTCCGTTAACGTAAAACTGTGCTGGGAATGTCACAATTCGGGCACTCACACATCGGCTTACACAAGAAAGCTTTTGAGCGCTCGAGAGCTCTAAGATAGTCATAGTCATAGTTCATAACTGAGCATAGCGGCGACCTATGATTTGGTTTAAGTAAAGCTTCGCATTGTGAAGCCAAAAAAAAAAAAAAAATGCATACTTTTGGGCGTTCTGGCGGGATTTAGCAGGATTTAGTAATTTAAGCGCATATTCTACTTTGCATCCGAGTATGTGCATATTGAGTGTTATTCCACCATAGTAAATTCAACAAAATCAAATCCAAAATTGATGTCACGTAATTTATAAATTCAAGTTTAAGTTTAAGTACTTTTTAAAATAGAACATTTTTTAATTTTTTGGAACTACGTAATACACTCGTTGGTGTGAAATGGAGGAATTTTTTAAAATTATTAAAATATTTACCAACATATTTTGAAATTTCATGTAAAGAAGATGTATAATTTCAGGCGCTTTGCCTTCGGATTCCAATTCCACGCTCACTTTTCTGCAAATTTGTGAAATTTTCTTCTACAGTAGAAGCCTGATAAGTGCAATACCGATAACTGCAATTTCGCGGAAAGTACAATTCAATTTTGAGTCCATAGAAAACTCGAAAAGAGCAATAAAAAATTGCAATTTTCGGGCGCAAAAGAATTCTTGTTCGAAGAAATTTTTTACTTGATACGGCAATGTATTTGCGTTCATCACGCGCGAAGACACAGCTTTATAGCTATGCACAGTTATGGTTCTCGGAATTATTGCGACCAAAAACACTGTTCTCACGCTTTGTGATTTTTGATTTTTACAAATAACTGTAAAATTGTAGCGCTGATATCATAAAATATGGCATCGAATCGTTTGTGACATTCAACACGCGTTAGTTTCAAGCTGGTTCTTGAGAGTAAAACAATCGTTCGGAGTTTGAATCATTTTTTTTTTTGCTTTCATCAAATAAAATCATGGGAAAAGTGAAAAAGAATCTACATTTTCTTACATTGAAAGAAAGAGATGAGATTCTCCAAAAAATTGAAAAAGGCGTTAAACAACGAGATCTTGCATTCGAATACAAAGTTGATTGCGCAACGATTTGCCACCAAACAATCCCGTTCATTAAAAGAAAATGCATACAATTCATTTTCATTCATTGATGTATGGTTTTCGCGATTCAAGAAACGCTTCGGACTTCGCTATTTGACTGTGACTGGTGAATCATTATCTTGTGATCCAGAAGCCATTGAGCCATTTAAGGAAAAATTGACGGCGAAAATCGCTGAAAAAGGATATGTAACATCACAAATATATAATGATGAAACGGGGCTCTTTTGGGAACTTTTGCCAAATAAAACCTACGTTTCGAAAGATGAAAAGAGTGCTCCAGACAACAAAGTTTCAAAAGATCGAATCAGTGTTCTTTTGTGTGCAAATGGTGATGGCAGCCACAATATAAAACCATTAACGATCGGCAAATCTATGAATCCGAGTTGTTTTAAAAATTTTCGTCTACCGGTGAATTATGCTAGCAACAAGACTGCTTGGATGTAAAAGATGAAAAAGTGGTTCTTTGATAATTTTGTCGAAGAAGTGAAAAAACTCTCCAAAGAAAATGATGTTCCACCCAAAGCATTACTCTTGCTGGATCAAGCCCCATCTCATCCGCCCGAAGAAGAATTAGTTTGTGGTGAGATCGAAGTGATGTATTTTCCGGCCAATTGCACAGCGATTTTACAGCCAATGCATCAAGGTGTTATTAACTTGACAAAAATTCAATACAAAACATTGCTAATGGAAACCATAATTAGTAAAAAATATTCTTCATTACATGAACTATTGAAGAAAATTGATTTGAAAACCGCCGTGATCATGTTGAGCCAAGCATGGGGGAAATTGCTCCCTGATCGATCGCTAAATGCTGGAAAAGCGTATTGGGTATAAGCCCAACAGTTGACGCGATTATTGAATCTAATCCAGACGATATGCCATTGGATATCGAAATTGACGACCCCCTTCTTGTTGGAGGATTACAACGTTTAAATGAGATGGTCGAAAACTATGTGGGTGAAGCAGACACAGATGAAATCCGCAATTGGGTTTTGGAATTAGGAATAGATGAAGGTGATAGTTAAGCCAATGAACCCGAAGATACTACTCAAGAAGAAACAACCGAAAAAGTCCAGCATGAATCGGTTTTTGGCTGTGTCAATACAATTTTGAAATGGGGTGAACAGAACGATGTACCGTCATTCAATCAGATCGCTTGTTTGCATGATATCCGATCAAAAGCACTTGAAAAGTGTTACGAGAAAACGCAATCGAAAATAACAAAGTTTTTCCAAAAAAAAAAAAAAAATGAATTTTGGAGCATACACTCATATGTCCTTCCGCATTGATCTCTTTGTATTAATTTCAATAAATATGTCTTCATTTTTCTTGAATATCGACCTTTTGAGCTCATTAATTGCATTGAATAGAGTTAAAATATTTTTCCCTAGGTATTCCTCGATCCACAGGAGAAATTCGCAAAAGTGCAATTTTTCGCTAAGTGCAATCATTGCTGAAATTTTCCAATTGTACTTATCGGGCTTCTACTGTATTACTATTGAGGAGCGCCAGACCGGCACTTCAACCATTTCAGCTTTAAGTGAACTTCGAACGTTTTAGCAATTTTTTATAATTCATAATCTATTTTCAGGCACTTGGGCGTAGTGGAAACCGGGCTTCAAATTAAAGATTAAAGATTAAGAATAAGATTAAATTAAGATTATCCCTTTTATTATCAGTCATATTTAGTATTTTTTTGTTCTGCAAAAAATAAAAATTATTCTGAACATTAAAGTTCATGTTTTCCTTTATTTTTTAATTTATAGCCTACTTCTAGGGACTTGCTTAATAAGCTGAACTTGACTAATACACTGAATGAAATATTTATCACCAAATTGCTATTCATATGTGAATAAGTAGGCAAGCGCCAAATATTTCTTTTTTATCTCCACCAAAACTAATCTCCAAAAAGGCGCTGTCCACCCCTTGGGATAATTCACTTCACCTTAAAGGTGCAAAATTGCTGCTGCTTAATGATTAACAACAATTCCGAGTCAAATACTATATAATACCCAAACACGCCTACGTAATGCATTCAAAATATTCCAATTACAAATATTTTGCTGTTGTAAGAATTATGCTTAATCGCCTTTAACTAAATGCTGTCGCCTTTTAGGCGCATTATCACACAATTTCGTGCAACACGCGAGACTACGCTTGCAATTGGCTTTCAAATGTGGCCATTACGGGCGGATAACTACTAATATCCCATTAGTGGAGAGACAGCAAGGAAGTATTTTAGTGTACTTACATTTGAGCGCCTATAAATATGCAATGGAGTATAGTCACCCAGTCACCCAGTCAGCAAGGGAATGAGATTTTACATGGAAGTGTGTTTATTACGCGTTGCATACAAATGTGTTTGGCAAACTATAATTGCTCTTGTCAATGCGCCTGAAAGCAGGCTTCATTAATACGGCTACATGATTTAGGGAGTATTATTGAGACACATTAAGATAGAAATGTACAAAATAGTTCACTAGCTATCGGTACAATCGCTTAATAAGTAATTGTCTTGTATTTCTTTGCAGTGAAATGCGCTGAATTGACGCTGAATTAAGTTGGCTTGCGTGGAATCAACGTTCGAAGGGCCTTGAAGTGTTCTGAATCGGAAAGTATCGGTAACTGTTAAAAGGGTTAAAAAGTTTTTTGAAGTCGCTCTATTTTAAAAAGTGGCTGAATTACTTCGGCATAGCTGCTGAGTGCGCTGAATTGCAATGTTTTGTAGCTGAATAGTGCTGAATTGCGTTGTTTATATATAATCGCCGAAACTTTATAACTGTACAATAGGTAAGTACTATATAATAGTTTCTTCTATTTATTGCGTTCACTGAACAAATTTATATTCTAAATGAGAAGCGTTGAAATAGGACGTGAATATATGAAAATCCATTTTTTTGGAGCATGACTGCGCTTCGGAAGTACATAAAAGAAAAAAAGAGAGAACATGCTCTGCAGTGATCTCGGCAGGATAGGCATATCGAGTCGGCAATGATTCCCATGGTAACCATATGCTGACCACAGGCTTTGCGCCTTGTGATTACACCCACCAGTACTCTCAGATCTTTCTAAGTTTTAGGAGAAAGGTTCCTAGTTTCCTGTTTGGTTCTTTCACAAAGCACTTGGCTACTCTGCAGGAGGTCAACTCAGTCCAACGTTTTCTATGGGTATACTTCATGAAATCGTTGCAGGATTGGCACTTAGAAAAGGTTCAGAGTCTAGGCTTCCGTTAAGAATGCCGTAGCCATCTGTCCCGTAGCGTAGGAGTACATAGTGTTTACGTATTACCAGATCCGCTACCATCACTGGTGCTGGATCCATTGGAGTAGGAATTATGCTGAAATCCCGTTAATAGGTTTTCTAGACTTAACCATTAATCTCTATCTGGGATCAAAACATCATCCCGACTAGAATTACAGTGAGGCATGCCGAAGAATCAGTTAGGCCCGAATTAGGCAGGTCTTACTGAGGCACGCCTCACTATTACCTTACCAGGCCCACGTTAGGAAAGGTAAAGATTGGCATGCCAGAACAATACCAAATTTGGTTGTGGTCACGAAAATCTGTGGCAGTGTCTCACTTAGGCATAATTTGGAATCCCTACTTGATTTGTAGAAGGGCATCCGGAGTATTACCGAAGTTCGGTTTTTCGAACCTGCGCCTAACGAGGCAGATGCGTGGCGATACCTTTCGGGACTTGGGCCTAGTTTGGCTGCCTTATGAGGCGCAAATTTGGAATGCGGTTGCCTTATTTGCGCCTAATCACCACCTTACCAAAATTTCTAGTCGGGATGCTGTCTATCGAAGCTACCGTGCGGCATCTGAGTGTCAGCTGGCATCGAGAACAGTGGGCACGGCTCCAACACTGACGCATATCCGACAGTGACCAGCGTTTCCTTCTGTTTTAGAAGAATTCAGCCGAATTAAGTTGGATGCTGCATCGGAAATTGCTTAGCTAAAATAGTCACAGTTGGTATGGATTTTGTTTTGTAGACGTTGAATAGAGGTGATGCACTTTTGACTAACGCATTCCCAAAATTGTATACCGTAAGTTCAAACCGGTCTTAGTGTTTGTCTGATAATAAGTAATTTGTTGAGGACTGGTAATCTTGAACGCCTACCAATGAGATAATATAGTTTATTTCATTTCTCCATTTCTTAGCGAAGGCACTGAGGAAGCTCATGTTGACAAGACAAGGGGAAATCCTATAACGAATCTGAGGCGTTCCCCAAGGCGTGCGCAAAAGGGAGATATTCTCGCTATTCCAGAAGCAGGCCATTGACAGATGGCCTAGCATGGATACCTGCAAAATAACTAAATAAACTTGGCACAATTTCAACAATTCCAGAACTGACGAGTTGTTAAGAAAGCCACGAAAAATCCAGAACTCACGACTTGTTAAGAAAGCGAAAGCCAAATATTCACAATTAAGTCAACAATTACCGGCCACTGGCCTTTGTGAGACACTGCGAGGAATATGGGAGGTTCTACAACGATAGATGCATTAGCTTCTGAGCTAAGAATGAAGGCGAGTCTAATGAAACGGTTTTTTATGCTGGGGGAATTCTCGTTGGTTAACTTGTAAGAAATTGCAGAAAAGAAAATAGACGAGATTGGCAGATTGGTAGGGAAATCAAGGTGGTTCGACTACTAAAAAGTGGTGTATTAAAATAGGATCTATACGAGTATTCCCTTTATTTTTATCAAATATAACTTCATGTCGCAGATAGAGCACGTAAAGCTATGACCGCAATGTACTCCTGCGGAAGGCTTATTGGGAAGAAATGGGGATTGGAACCCAGAATGATACATTGGCTCTACACAGCAGTGGTTAGGCCAATTCTCTACTACGGTATTGTAATATGGTGGGATGCCCTTCAGAAGGGTGTGAACATCAAGAAACTTGACAAGATGCAAAAACTAGCATCTGTTCTGATAACCAGCGCCATGTCAACCACACCATCGAAAGCATTATATGCGACATTAAACCTCCTTCCGGTAGATCTGCAGGCAATATATAATGCACGTAGTGCGGCAATAAAGCTGAACACTCTAAATAAGTGGTCAAACACGGATTGTGGTCACGGTAAAATCCTGGCTGGCACTTTGGGGCTTCCCGGACTGGTGGACTATGCACTACCGCATATACTTGCCATTACATCGTTTACGACGCTCCTACCCTCAAGGGAAGAGTGGGAACGGGACGATGTAAGACAGGGCGAGTCTATCCATGTATACACAGATGGGCGGAGGTATATATTCCGAACATCTGGGGATCTCCTTCAGTTTTCGGCTCCCCGACTACTGTAGTGTCTTTCAGGCTGAACTGATGGCAATAATAAAAGCCGCGACACTGATACAGTGTGATGCGATATCCGGAAATGATATCTGCATTTTCACTGATAGCCAAGCGGCGATAAAATCCCTCACAAAACAGTCGACAACCTCCAAGGTAGCCATGAAATGCCGCACATCTCTTAACGAGATGGCTGAGGCATTTCACCTAAAGGTAACATGGGTTCCTGGCCATCGTGACATTGAGGGTAATTGTAGAGTCGATGAACTAGCGAGACTCGGCACTAAATTGACTGATGAGTATAGCGTTTTTCAAAAGGGGCGCTTCAACTTTTTTCCGATAGGGAGGGCGAACGACGCAATATTTTTTATTTTTCGCTTGTCATTTGTAAACTTCATTAATATACATTTCATCATGAAACGCTACACCTTTGAGCAACGATTGCAAATCGTGCAAATTTTTTATGAAAATAATCGTTCTGTTGCTGCTACTTTAAATCCAAATAATTCCAAAAAATCATCTTCAGTGATGAAGCTCACTTTTGGCTCAATGGCTTTGTCAACAAGCAAAATATGCGTTACTGGGCAGAAAGCAATCCACACGTCATTCATGAGGCACCGTTGCATCCCGAAAAAATCACTATTTGGTGCGGTTTACATGCCGGCGGCGTAATTGGCCCATATTTTTTCGTTGACGAGAACGATCGCCACGTTACTGTGAATGGAAATCGATACCGCGACATGATAAACGATTATTTTTGGCCGCAATTGAATGGTATGGACTTAGACGACATGTGGATTCAACAGGACGGGGCTACAAGCCACACAGCACACGCTACAATTGATTTGTTGAAGAGTAAGTTCGATGAGCGCATTATTTCCAGAAATGGGCCGGTCGAATGGCCGCCGCGCTCGTGTGATTTGACGCCTCTAGACTATCTTCTTTGGGGTTATGTGAAGTCATTGGTATACAGTAACAAGCAGGCGACGATTTGTGAGCTCAGAGCCAATATTGAACGCGAAATTGCTGGAATTTCGGTCGATTTATGCAAAAGAGTGGTTGAAAATTGGGTTCAACGATTGGACTTCGTAAAACGTGCTCGCGGTGGTCATGCAAAATAAATTGAATTTCATACTTAAATGTATATATTCAAACTCGATAATAAAAAAGTTAAAAAAGTCAAACCGTTTGTGTTTTATTAAAAAAAAAAGTTGAAGCGCTCTTACTGAAAAACGCTTTACATAGATAATGACATAGGGATACCCTTACAAACATGTAAGCTACTCATCCTTGAAGAAATTGTAAAGAAATCAAACGAAAGATGGCATAATGAAGCCACCTGCAAAATCGCCCGTCAACTGTGGCCGACTCTAAATGCTAAACGCACAGAATCTCTGATAAGCCAAACTAACGCAGTCTTAGCACATTGATCTCAGTCATAACGGGGCACTGCCTAATAGGTGGACACGCCCAAAGGATGGGTGTGCAAACACATGACTTCTGTAGAAGTTGTCTAGATGAGGACGAGGAAGAGACAATCTCGCACCTAATGTGCCACTGTCCTGCTCTATCCAGACGCAGGTTTACTATTCTGGGTAGACAATTTTTTAATGAAATCTATAGAAATCAGAGATATTTTAAAATTTTTGAAAAGCACACACTGGTTTTAGGAGATATAGCGACAAGCTCCCCACGCGGCATCACAATGGGCTATGAGCCTGAGTGTGTCCCACAGGACAACCGCTTCAACCTAACCTAACCTGTCGCGCTAGCACCGCAAAGATGCATTCTGTCAACTCAACCTTTTAAACCTTTCTGTAAAAAGTTTCCTAATAATTCCCAGGAATGGCACAAATAACGATATCCAGTAATGGCTGGTGGACGTGCAGACCATCCTTCTAAAATCGAAACTCTTGTATGTCTGGTGTCGGCTACTTCAGCTGAATCACAAAGGCCAATTATAAAATTGATGTGCTAGTGTTTCTGGACTCATCAGCTACATTCTCGTCGTTACGGTGGTCATGCTTTATTTTGGCCAACGCTTCTTCTCAATTAGCAGGGTATTAAAGGCACTAACGATGTGGCAATATTTCTTAAGGGGGGATTCTACTGTAAAAATCAAATTTTCATGGATTTTGTTTTCATACTTGTATTAATTTAATTACAAAAACAGAAAAATGTTGGCATGAGAATCAAGAAGGCTTTGAGTGGCATGTAATGAATGGGTTTTTAATGTAACTACAAATGATAAAAATAATTAATATTTAATAGCTTAAGGTCGTGAATTTTGAACTCGATATTTCATGCATACATACATACACACTTAACTGCATACAAATTTTAAATATTCTTCAATTTTCTACTTGCTCCAGAGCGGAAATGAATTTTTTTACACTTCCTGAAACGTCTGTTCGTTCAATACAGAACAAGCTTGTACATTAGGGTGGATACATTTTTTTTCGACATCGTCCCTAACAGATGCGGATACTACATGAAATTCTAAGAATACAAATTCACCAGAGCATAGCTCCAAAGTCAATTTCAAGCCCCGAAATGAAAAAAGAAGCGATTTATAATTAGTAAGAAGTTAATATGAGGTTCGAGGGCAGAGTGAGCGGAGGTGCATATTCCGAACATCTGAAGATCTCCTTCAGTTTTCGGCTCCCGCACTACTGTAGCGTCTTTCAGGCCGAACTGATGGCAATAATGAAAGTCGCGAACTGGTACAGTGTGATGTGACACCTGGAGATGATATCTACATTTTCACTGACAGCCAGGCGGCGATAAAGCCCTTACAAATCAGTCGACAACCTCCAAGGTAGCCATGAAGTGCCGCACATCTCTTAACGGGATGGTTGAATCATTTCACCTAAAGGTAATATCGATTCCTGGTCATTGCGACATTGAGGGTAACTACAGAGCCGATGAACAAGCGAGACTTGGCACCAAATTGACCGACGACTACATAGACAATGACATAGGCATACCCTTATAAACATGTAAGCTACTTATCTTCAAGGAAATTCTAAGAGCAGCGAATGAAAGATGGCGTAATGAAATCACCTGCGGAGTGGCTCTACAATTGTGGCCGACTTTCAGAAAGATGGGAAAAAGTAGTAGTAAGCGATGGACAATATTTTGAATATTAAATTTGTAACCATTTTACGTCAATAAAGTTTCAAATTTCGAAAAAAACCGCACGAACTTATTCATAGTCCTATTAATTAGTAAAAAAAAGTTTAGGGTTACATAAACACAGGTCTTGAGTGTACAAAAAAATTTTTTAAATTTATTTTCATTTCTAAATGGCAGCTGTACAACCGCTCCCCCGAAACGCCTTTTGAAATCTGCCCACACTGTCGCGCATTTAAAAAAAATCTGAAATGAAAAAAAAACAATTTTTTTTTATTATATATCATTATTTTTAGTTGTTAAGCCTATTACTTGCAAAAAAAAATTTTTTTGTAAAATTTTTGAAGTTTTTTAAAAAATCGACATTTTTTTGTTGTCATTTTGTTATTAAAAAAGGGGTTATAAATAATAAATTTTTTCCCACCATAGCTTTAAAAACTAGTAAATATTGTTAAAAATATACTATCAAAGTTTGAGCTTGATATGTTAATTTTTCACGGAGCTGTGATGTGGGCAATTTTGAAAACGTGGTTTCGAGAAAAACACGCTTAAACAAGCGCATTATCAAGCGCATATGACCGTAAACCGCTCGAGCGCTCAGTTTATACCTGCTTTGCTAAAACTTTTATAACTTGAAAACTATTCAAGATTTGTTTTTAAGATTTTCATGGAACATTCTGGAGTTGTTTCCGAGTATGTTTCAACAAAAAGTAAAAAATCGATTTGTTTTAAGTTTTACAGTAGAGGCCCCCCTTAACATAGTTTCGAATATAATACTAATTTCGCCTTTCACGTAAAATGGCTGTCAAAATCCATACAAATTGCATTGCCGTGAAATATGCGTGAATTTTCATGTGTATCTCACGGCAAAGCAGTACTAAGTTCACGCCATGAAAGCACAGCAACATTTTTCACACCAATGCATATGACATTTTTGAGAATTGAAATTTTTCGTTTTTGCCAAGAAACTATTGAAAAGCAATATTTGTTTCACAAATTGTTGAAAACTAAAGAACAAGTAGAGGTGAAAATCTTTGCAAATAAATCACTTTCCGGCACAAATTCAATGCCTTTTAGCTTTTCCTCACAACATTGCTAGTGGCTTTTTTGAGTTTGTTTTCTTGCGAAATGCAATACATTTGATAAATTCCAGTTGAACTTTCGCTCCATTCTTATGGCTGTCAGTTGAAGCGAATTTTTAAAGCCGTTGTGCTCAACAGCGCTCGACAGTGATTTAAAAAGTGCACACCGCATAGAGTAAACATGCAGACACATTTCTACAGGGTGGTTTTTAAGAGGTGTGCGACTATAAAATGAAGTAAATGAGAAATGAGAAACTGGTAGTGAGTTGCAAATTCTATTCGTTTAACGGTAGTTAGTTTTTATGGCATTTGTGATGAGAAATAAAATCGGCCATATTTGTTTCTACCGCAGTAGCTTCTACGTTATATCGGCATGGAAGACCAGCTCTTGACTACTTTTTTAGTGCTTTAAAAATGTTCGCTTGCATTACTGAAATAGTTAGTTTTTTTTGAATATCAACGATTAGTAAACCAGGAACGAAACGAATATAAACCAGCTGCAGCAAATTATCTCTGTTTTAGTTTTTGTTTTTGTGCGTTAAAACCAGGACAAGCATGCCATTTCGTCTAACTTTGCACCTCATGGGGCCGGCACGAAGCATTACTCCGTTCGAGCTAGGCGATTAATCGTCGCGGCTACAGCACGGACTCTCGCTGCACAGGCTGATATCAGTTTCTCGATACTTTTTAACATATACTCTCCAAAGTGTCCGGGAATATAGGTATGTATAAGTATTTTCCTCCAAGTATGCTGCGAAGCTCTAGTCTTTGATACTCGAAGCTATGCTCAGCCATAAACGTTTTATATTTAAAGCTTTCAACCTCAGTATTCAACAAATTAGCAAAACAGCATTTGCTAGCTCTTAAGTTGCTACTGAGCACAATTCGGCCCTTAATATTGATTGGCTAGAAACTCACGTTTTATCGAAAAACGAGAGGATTGGGGCTCACTTGAGAACCTATAGTCTACTCCTGGAAAGATGGGCCTCCGTCAGCTCAGCGAGCGCAGGGTTAGTGCACAAACATGCAAAGTTGCGAGATCCTTCTGGCAGCTACCTGTGGCCTGTGACTTGTGTGTGGGGGGCGCTTGAAGGAACTTTTGAAGCCAACAAAGCCGGAGCTTTCGAATGTGGTAGGTATCCTTCCGAAAATTGTCCTTTGGGTGTCCATGTGGGGAGACTTGGGATTTCTTCAAGTCATTTCTGCAGAAGCGGTCTGGAGGATGAGATGAAATCACCTCAACAACTTCTTTTCAGTTAGCCTGCTCCCGTCGGGCAAAGATTTAAACATCTGGGCTGTGACTTTTTTGCTACTAATAAAGGGCCCGCCATCTATCGTTACGGATTTGAACTAGGTATTATTTGAAGAATGGTAACACTTAGCTGCCATCTGATTTGACAGAAAATTAGTTTTATTCTTCCGCTGAACGAAAATGGTTGTGTATACGCTCAAAGAACGCTGGGAAATATTGCGACATTACTTTGAAAATCATGGTAATGTTGCAGAATGTGTACCAAAAGCGGGTATGTTAACAAGCAAAATTGCCGCATTTGGGGCTCAGAAAACCCACACGCACTCGAAGGCACTCGAGAGGCATCATTGGTAAATTTTTCTTCGAAAATGAGCGAGGAGTGGCCGTAACTGTCAATGGAGAGCGTTACCGGGCCATGTTGAACGAATTTTTGTTCCGAGAAATTGAAGAGGAGGATATTGGTGGCATTTGGTTCCAACAAGATGGCGCTACTTGCCACACAGCGAATGCTACGATCAATCTTTTGCGCACTATCTTCGAAGATCGCATTATCAGCCGAAATTCTGATATCGTTTGGCCGCCTCGGAGCTGCGATTTGACGCCGTTGGATTATTATCTTTGCGGTGCCGTCAAAGACCAGTGTTATGCCAACAAACCAGCAACAATTGATGCACTGAAGACCAACATACGCGATGTCATAGCTGAAATACAGCCGCATACAATCGAAAATATGTTGAAAAATTGGACCGATCGTATGGGATGGTGCATGGCTAGCCGAGGCAACCATATGAATGAAGTTGTGTTCCATCTTTAACCGGAAGGATTGTACTTCAAAATAAAAAAAAACAGTTTGGAAAAATAGTGAGTAGTTTCTTTTTTATAGCATTTTTAATTCCGTAAAGTTATATGGCGGACCCTGTATATTATAATTTACCCTGTTGGGGTATTTGGCCGAGCTCCTTCTCCTATTTGTAATATAGTTCCACAAAGGAAGGGACCTACAGTATTAAACCGATTAAGAACGGCCATTGATTTTTTATGAGGAGCTGTTTCATGGCAGAAATACACTCGAACGTTTGCCATTGCCTGCCGGGCTTCGACCGCTAGTAGAAAAAACTTTTTCTATAATTTTGGTGTTTCATGCACGGAGATTCGAAGCGGTTATACGAACGTAATTAGCCGCTATTGATCGTCATCTTCTAATACAAAGCGCCCTTTTACCACCTTTCTGTTTCACCTTTTTTGTTCTTTTCCTTCCTCTTGGCTGTTGAAGTACATAAATGTTTACTTCCCTGGCAATTGCGCCACAAGTGAGTAATCAAACAGCAGCTTTCTCTGTGTACGGCTACCTCCACTTCAAGCTCACTACCGTAGTCCGTTAGCTTTAGCTTGGTTATGATGGAGAGTTCCTCGCAGAAAGCTCATTTACCAACTCTTCCATCTAACTTCGAGCCATCTGTGAAAAGATACAACAGGTCCTCTCTCCAGACAACTGATCTTTTGAACGAATATGAGTGCAGAAAGTTCCGCTCGGTCTGATCATTGATCAGTTTCTACGGGAATGAATTCAAAGTTTCTAACAGCAGATCTTTGGGCCCTCTTCAGCTTCTTAGTCGACGCCGTCTTCTTCAACGCGTTCCGTCGGACAAGGACTTTATACAAAAGGAAGAGCTTTATAGTCATATTTTGTAGGCAACACTTTTGCCAATTGCGCCCCTGTAGCCATACAAGGGCACTGTTGCTTTTCTAATCCCATCCTCGGCAAAGCGATAACAAATCACCTCCTTTATTATTGCCTCATAGTTGTAAGTCTTTGAATGCCGAACAATACTGCATAAAAAGGCGATAAGGTTTATGTAAATTTCGTAATGTGAGGTATTTGCGTTACTCAAAGAAAGCAGAGAAAGGTGTAAAAGGAAACACTGTACTCCACATATTTTTCGATATTGTTGCTACTTTGTTTCTTCGTCCTACTTTCTATGGGAGGATTCATGCCCATGTATGTAGGTAAGCAAATTCGCAGACACACACACTTCAGCACAACCCAAACTATTGTGCGCTCACACTTGTGTCGACACGTAATTTATATCCTCTTTAACGCCACTTTAGTGCTTTGCCACTTATGTACGTGCGTACCTGTGAAACTTGCCACATGCACACATATCTGCTGCTACTTTTGTGGTACATTCACAATTCCAATTTTCCAATATCCGCTTAAAACGCTTTTCTCCATCTCGTACTCTCTAATCTACAACCTTCAGCCGGCAGTCCGTTCGCGATGCACGCACCTGTATTGCGGCACGAACATTGTTGCATCGTTGCTGTTTGCTTCCTTGCATCACATAACTTTTTGGCGTAAGTGCGATGTAAAGTATGCGACTTTCGAAACTTATGTTCACCTTGGTAGTAAAATATATTATTCCAGGGCATAAAAAAAATGGGACACTTAAAGGTCTGATGCGAAATGCAAAATAGTAAAGAAGTTGAAGCACAGTTTTCGCGTTTCTTTGTTTATGTCTTGTATTGCATACACTTAAGTGTACTTATGCGGCATCGCGAAAGCGGTTGTTTGCATGTGGAAGTATGCGCTGTATAGTAAGTACAACTTTTTTGGCTTAAATTGACGGAATGCTTATATAAAATCTTCAATGTTGCATGCAAGAAGGTGTGCAAAAAATGGCTTCGTGTGGAGCTTACGATTGTGGCCTTAAGAGAAATTTTGGCGCAGTAATTTGAAGGTCTTGAAGTTTATTGAAGACCGATATCTATTCAAATAAGGAGGGGTGAGATCTCATCTACGCAGAAGGTAAGGCAAGGTAGTACTGGTTGATGTGTAAAAAGATCTCACTTAGACCTTTAGGGCCCCTTGTCGAAGATATCAGTTTATGTAATTCCTAGTGCACGTCTTCGCGAGTTTTACCCAGCCGTTTGGCCTTTTGCCAGCAATATCCTTCAAGGACCCTAGGCACATTTGTCGAGTCCCACAAAGAGCGGGGTAGTGGCAAAGTAGATATGCCAAAGTAGGCTTAGCATTCGCTTCGTTGCGCGTGTTGCATGCATGGCTCTGGGCTAATCCCATTTTGGCTGCGTCGTGTGGGCTGAGACAGTGTGCCGTCAGTACTCCACGCAGTTGCCGTCAGTACTCCAACTAGCGCTTCCGCACCATTTTATTGCCACATCCTCGCCTACTTCACGCAGTATTTTGCAGTTTTTTTTAGAGAGCGATAAAATAAAATTTATAGCTTTCGTATTCCAAGTCCTTAGCATAATTTTGGCTGTTTTGTACTAGGTTAAGTGTTCCCATATCGGATGCGTTTCTATAGATAGTTGCTCTCCTAGCTCTGTTTTCAGAATGGAGAGTGATGAGTATATTTTTGGCGTGCTCAATCTCGACCAGCGAGTACCTGCCTTAGTGAGCTCATCGGCTCTCTCATTTCCCTCTATTCATTTGTGTCTTGATATCTAGTAAATAGTGGCCATGCCCATGTGGGGGCAAAGTTCATTCATTTTGGATCTGCATTGTTGTACACATTCCGAGTTAGTCCAAGAAGCTATAATTTATGTACAAAATGTGCGAAAATGTTAGAAAGAGAGCTGACTAATATTTGCTTAAGTCAAAGACACAAATCTGAACGAGTAAAATATACACAGATTTCCGGGTTGAGCGCAACATCGATCTGTACAGGGTCCGGCACTCGAGGTGTAACCTATTAAAAATGCCATAAATTTAGTTTGGAAAATTACTTTTATTCAATTCAAAGTAAAAAATGTGTGAAAATAATACAAAAATAAGAATCAATTTACTTTTGCTCGATATGACCAGCTTTTGCCTTGACTATGGCCTTGAGACGGTACAGAAACAAATTGCAAGCTGCACGAATGTGACTTGCAGGTATTTTGGCCCACTCACGGACAATGACTTTACTCAGCGCCTCTTGTCTGGTGACTCTTTTAGTTTGGACCATGGTTTCCAAAATGGCTCAAAGAGAATAATCCATCGGATTCGCGCCTGGTGAACTTGAGAGCCATTGTGTGGACGTTATGAAGTTCAATCGAGCAGTTAAGTAAGTAGTCGGTAGGCGATGGAGCGCTAGTCTCTATTTCAGTTACTATTCTCATGCAGTCCGTCGAAAGACATGCACTTTAATCGTCACACAGTTTGTTACGGTTGCGATAGCAGTGCTAGCTTTGCATTCAACATCGCTTAGTTCTTTCTGAGATTTGCGTTGTGTGCCTTGCGGTTTTTCCATAAATGGAGAGAGGTACAGTTTTAAGTTGCCTGGATTTTGGATTGGAACCCAGTGAAAGCAAACAGAAAATTAGCAGTTTCTAGTTTCCCTTGTAGGTCTTCTTCATTTGAAACCCCTTCGAAGAAACAGCAGTTATTTACATGACTCTGAAAACCTCCCACTCATCTCCGAATTTCCTCAAAATTTCTTAATCATTTTTTTGTAGGCCTTTAAAACAGGCAAAAATAATCGATTTCGGTTCATATTTAGCTTTTTTTTTTCGAAGTTATTTTTTTTAATTTCTAAAGGGCCTAAATACGAACTACAAATAGGTCTGCTGTGTTCTTTCAAGACTCTCTTGTGTAGACCAGCCATCGCAAGATGACGCTTGTTGGCGAGCGCCTTTTTGGCCATTTTCATTCTTTCTTTTTTTTCCGTATTCATTCATTTTTTCTTTTTTCCGTAATAGCCACTTTTAATTTTTTCTAGAAGTGTAACCTAGTATTCTTACTTCAAACTCCCGCAAGTAAGGTGCCCTGAATCTTAAAAAAAAGTGACCATCTTCTGGCCGCTTGGTTGTGATCCCTGCGAGCCTGCACCTTTTTTCTGCCTCTTCATGGACTTCTTGGGTTTAGTTTAAGTGATTAAGTCCGTCTCCGCGCTGGTTTTTTTATCTTTGAGCGCATCTTCCAGATCATATTTCTCGATTTTTCTAACAAAGTCTGAGAACGTCGCTCGAATTTTGTGATCTGAGCGCTGTTCGTTTTCGGTTAAATCTCTACTTTGAATTATGAATTCCAAAATTTTCATAATTAAAAAAAAAAATTACATAAGTAAAAAGTGCCTGTAGCGTAGTACACATAACAGAAGTGAAATTTTCAAGGCAGACAAAGAAAGATAGAGAGACCCTAGAGAAAATGAACATTGGCGAGAATACAAATAGACAAAATTTACAAAAACGGAGAAAGCTCGACCGGTGTAGGTAAACGCCGGACAGAAACCGCGGCAACAACGCACACTTCTCCGAGCGTTTATCACCCGCACAAACGCAGCGATTCCCCGACCGCAGCAACGGCACAAATTACCGCAAGGCAATACCAATAAATCCGACGCCGGAATGGAACTTTATTGTACGCACAAGCACTAGCCAGGAAACCGAAATAAGCACCGAAAAGTAGGCACCAAAAAAAAACGCCAAAAAAATTAAGACCAAAAAAATGCCCCAAACAGTAGACACCAAAGAAATATAACGCCAAAAAGTAGGCACCAAAAATATATTTCCTACAAGTTTGCACCAATAAACAAGCGCCAGAAAGTAGGCAGTGTTATTTCGCACTAGAAATTAGCAACCAAAAGGAAAAACTCAGGACAAATAGCCTAAAATGTATCTAAGATATATGTATATAAGGAATAGTTCTCCCTCTCTCTCCTATTTCCTCTACGTTATATCTCTTTTCTCTCTCGCGTAATGAAAATGCCTAAAACGTTGCATGGGCTTGAAATTTTACTCTCCATTCTCGCTCGTCCATCGCCGCTTAAGAAGCTTCTCTTAAAAAAAAATAGATAATTTAGAACATTTAAAAAACAAAATTCATTGCATCACAAATAAAAACAAATCATGATTTCATTATAAATTTTGAAAAAGCGAAGAGTTGTTCCTCGCGCGTTGAGGAACTTAATCGAATTCCATGGTTGGGGATTTCCACCCGCTTGACTCGTTTCTGGAATAGGTTTGGCTGCAACTTAATACTTAAATTTTATTGAATCGAGAAGAACTGAACTAAATAAAAAAAAAGAGTTCGTTCTCCCCTTTTCAACCCCTCCGTTTCGCCAACTTTGAGCCCACCTCTCGCAATGCACGAATTATTCTCGAAAGTAAAAGTGATTTTGTAGCTTCCATATATTTTGCTATTTAATATTAAAAGGCCAAATAAACAAGCTAAGCATTGTATGGGTTGGTGTTGCTATGCAGCGTCGTGTGAGTTGGCTCCGGTGAGGGTTTGGGCGCACTAAGAAGCCTTTAATGTGGCAGCTCTGTTACTACAATTGTTTGCGAAAATAGCTTCCAAACTCTGAGCAACATTTAAGCTGCATTTTGCGCTGCTGAACTGAATGTCAAAAATTCTACGCGCTGGAAATAAAACGTCAATTAAAATACACTAAAAATGTTCTGTAAACATGAACTTTCGTACAAAAAAAGCAACGACAAAAAAGTTGCATTAAATAAATAAAAGTTCCTGTATCAAAACAAAAAAAAAACTATTACTTACATGTCAACGGGCAGTGCGCGTAGAAACGCCCCTTACACCTTCCTGCAGCTTTTAGTCAGGTCACTTGTGACGATAGCAAATGAACTTTTCCCATAAAAAATAAGTAGAAAAGAGAATATTTTTTTTTTTTTTACAAAAATCGCTGGCTTACGAGTTGCTGCAATAACAATACAAATAGTTAAACTAACAAGTAGCTACAAAAACCAAAAAACAAAAACAAAAAAACATTATAGCAAAGCATTGTAAGCTACCTGTTGGCTGAGGTGGAGGCTGCAAAGGGAATGGAATGCGAGCGAAATGCATGCATTAAAAAGTTTGCACTGGAAACACTAATTAACGGCGATGCTTACGAGTATGTACAGGCAACAGGGTCTATGGGAGGGAAGGTGAGATGAAAAAGTGCAAAGTGCGGAAAAGGTGGACAGCGGATGACTGTAGGTATCAAGGACGGAAGTGCCAGTGACAAGGAACGGAATCTGGTGCATGCATATCAGGTAGGGAAAGAGGGGCGGCGGAGGATAGCAAAGCGCGGATGTTGTATGTGGGTGCTCGAACAGGAAGAGAGGGGTGTTCATGCAATGCCTTGATTTACAGAAGTTACAAAAAAGCGAGCAGCAACTGCACTTGTCAGATAGGTAGTCAGTAGCGTTGGAGTAGGAATATGAATGACAAATATGCGTTGATATCCGTATGTATATTATGTACATATGTAACAAATTTCCTACATACAGAGGATTCATACACCCGATGTGTACTAAGTATGCCAGTCCCGAGATTTTCGCGATTTTTAATTTCTTATGAGCCATATGAAATACAGGCAGAAACATCGCCTTTTGTGGCAAACATAGCAACACTGCAAAGAACTCTGAGTTTACAATACTTTTGTGGAGAAATTCAGCTGATTTTTTTATGTTCAATATTCAACTCATAAAATTAGTGAAGTCTTAATATTTGACTAATATTAAAAATGTAAAAGTGAAATGAGTGAACGGTTTTCATTTCAAGAATATATGTATATATAAATGTATAATTGCCCTCGGCAGGCAACGGCAAACCTCCGGGTATATTTGTTCCATGAAAGAGCTCCTCATAAAAAAAAAATATCTGCCGTTCGACGTCGGCTTGAAACTGTAGGAACAACATCAAGACGCACGCCACAAATAGGAAGAAGAGCTCGGCGAAACACCCAGAAAGGCTCTGCGTGCCTATTATATACATATATAATTTCCTAGGTATATATAATTTCCGCTAGGGATCAGGCATGCAAATAAGTACTAGATTAAGTTCTGACTTTTTCCATTTCAAGTTCGAAATTACACAGGTTTTGTCCTACACAAAATGAAGTCAGAAGACTCCTCCTCGGTTTTTAAGTGTTTTGCAGCGGGTGTGTCGACTTAATTGATATACATACTTTTAAAGGGTGATCAATTTAGACGTATCGGATGTTAAATTGAAATTGGACAATCTTTTTTATTTTTGTATAGAATCATTCATGCCATTTATTGAAGTGAAACTTCTTAGGCGTCGATGGACGAGCGCGAATGGAGAGTAAAATTTCAAGGCCATGCAACGTTTTAGGCATTTTCATTCCGCGAGTGAGAAAAAAGATATAACGTAGAGGAAAAGGAGAGAGAGAGCTATACCTTATATATATCTTAGATACAGTTTCCTATTTTTCCTGAGATTTTCCTTGTGGTTGCTAATTTCTAGTGAGAAACAACACGGCCTACTTTTTGGTGCAAACTTGTAGGAAATATATTTTTGGTGCCTACTTCTTGGCGTTATATTTCCTTGGTGTCTACTGTTTGGAGTGTTTTTTGGTCCCAAGTTTTTTGGCGTGTTTTGTTTTGTGCCTACTTTTGGCGCTTATTTCCGTTTCCTGGCTAGTGCTTCTGCGTACTATAAAGTGCTATCCATTTCGGCGTCGGATTTATTGGTATTGCCTTGCGGTAATTTGTGCCGTTGCTGCTGTCGGGGAATCGCTGCGTTTGTGCGGGTGATAAACGTTCGGAGCCGTGCGCGTTGTTGCCACGGTTTGTGTCCGCCGTTTACCTACACCAGTCGACCCTTCTCCGTGTTTTGTAAATTTTGTCTATTTGTATTCTCTGCAAATGTTGTGAATTTATTTAGATATAAACTCTTTCCCTCTCTCTCTCTCACTCTCATTCTCTCTCGGGTCTCTCCCACTTTCTTTGTGTGCCTTGAAAGTTTCACTTCTGATATGTGTACTAGGCTACACGCACTTTTTTGTTTAAAAATAACTCCTTTCAAATGTTGGCCGCAAGTGCGCCGTGACTTGGCCATCCATAAACACCAATTTTGAGTGACTGGCTGGAGGACTTCGATCGGTATCTCGTGAATAACTTTAGCAATGTTGGCTTCCAGTGCCTCAATCGAAACTGGCTTATCCACAAAGCATTTAGACTTTACATAGTCTCGCAAATAAAGTTCCATAGGTGTGATATCACATGATCTAGGTGGTCAATCCACGAGAGATAAACGAAACAATGACGCATATTGATCATTGATTCATTGATCCTCTTTTAATAGATCACTTAAACTTGGGCTTAAACAGAAAGAAGTCCATGAAGTGCCACAAAAAAGGTGCAACCTCGCAAGAAAAATTCAAAGGGAGTACAACCGTCTGCCGAGAAGATGACCACTTTTGTTAGGATTCAGAAGGCATCTTATTTGTGTCAATTTGAAGTAAGAATACTAGGTTACACTTCTAGAAAAATTAATAGTTGCAATTATGGAAAAAAGCAAAAATTTGCAATTCATGCCCATTATTTCACAGATTGTATGGCAAGCAGCGCCGTGTTTTTGAAACCAATTCTTGTGGAGATCTTGGATTTCAATTTGCAGGATCAAAAAGTCGGTTATCAGAGGGCGACAGCTTCGCAATTCACTGTTACACTGGCGCCAGCCTAACATAGTCTTTGCAAAAGTATGAGCCGATGATTCATCCAGCCCATAGGCCGCACCAAACGGTTGTTTTCAATGGATGTAATAGCTTTCCTGGAATGGCTTCGGATTGCTCTTCAGGCCAAATACGCAATTTTTCTTATTGAGGTAGCCATTAACCCTAAAATGAGTCTCGTATGTCTGGGCCATAATTTGGCCTGAGCGCGCGATAAACACTTTTCACAGCGCGGCGATTTTCGTAATACAATTTACGATTTGTAAACCTTGCTGAAACGTATAGTAAGTCTTTTCATGATGAAATGTCTCTGAATACTGGAAAAAGTATTTCCTTTCATAGTAGTTACATTTGATCTGTCAAAAACTCTCTTGGAAAAAGTATCTTCAATCTGATCACCTTCTACATATTTGTATTTTGGCGCTTGTTCACTTCTTGGGTGTTTGACAGAGCTCCACCTCCTATTTTTGGTATGTACCTTGGATGTTTTTCCACAAATGAAGGGACCTACAGTTTTCTAAGCTTTTTTTCTGCTTTTCTTCTAGTTAAGTTGTTATAACATTTTGAATATCTAATTCCCGCGACTAATCCCGCAACCAATCCCGGCATCACGCGATTTAAAAATCCCTCAAAAAAATGTTCAGCCCTAGTCTGCACTGAATACTGTCGACTCGTCACTCATACGCAACGGTGCACCTCAATGCGTGTAAGTCGTGTGTGAGTATAAAAAATATGCCAATCAATGGGTGGCACCAACATTTTCATTTTATCTCAAAGTTTTACTAGTAAACTGTTCAAATAACTGTAAGTTCGAGATTGTACTTTGTAAAAACTCACGTTAACGAGCTGCCTAACTAGCTGCCATATGAAACAGAAGCAAAATAGTCAGTGCAGTCAGCACAGTCGAATAAATATTAAAGCAAAAACTTCGACATATCGTTCGTTTGAAAGCTACAAAGCGTTGGCGGGAGTATACTTTTTTGCTGAGGAACAATGCATACCGGGAACTTTCACTACAATCCTGACTTACGTTTGCATTTTGTAGCACTTTAAAAGTTTCTGGTCCTTTCAGTCACCTATTTTCTTATTCCTATTCAACGATAATTTACTAAGATGTATAGTTGCTTTATCTCTCTATTTAGCTTGTGTTTTCTAAAAGTTGCGTCACTTTGAAATTTTTTCTAATTTTTAAGCAACAGTTGGTGGATGTAGTTTTCTCTTGTTTGTTTAAATTTTTTTCGAATGCCTTCTGTGACTTTCGAATGTTCGGTATTTATTGTTTCAGTTTGATATTAATAAGCATTATAAATAATTTGGTCTTTCTTTCTTGCAAGATTTTGCATTCCTTAGTAGCTAAAATTATCAAGAAGAAACTGTTTCGTGTGAACAAACTTCATTTAGTTTGAGCTGCACGTCAGTTTTAGTTGTTTTGTTTTTTTTGACGGTGAGGTTAGGTTAAAAATGTCCCCGCACCATATAGTAACCGGCGTTACCACGGGTGTGGAGATTCCATTAAAAACAGCTCTCCTCTGCTCTTGGATTTTTCCCTTTAACCCGGGACTGTTCCCGCATTGCTTTGAGGTAGAAGTCCAAAACGGCGTCCTATGAAGGACATATTCCACTTACTCACCTTGCGTCCTGGAACGCCTGTTTCGCCCCTGCGTTCAGAGTAAATTTTTCAAAAAGCGTTTGCTTAAAGCTCTTCAGCATAAGTTTTCACTTCACATTTCTTTTTTTTGTTTCGTTGTCGGGACAACTAGCAAATTCAGCACTCAGACAATATTAAGTCCATTGTGCAGTACACTGGGATTCTCTTTTTAATTTTCTTTAAATCTACTCGACCTGCGAAAAAATCTGAGTAGATCTTGTAATGGGCAAGGAGCCAACGTAGTCGCTTTTTAGCACATCAGTGCCAAAGACCTCAAACCTGATTCGAGCGAAGGCGGGGCAGACGCACAAGAAGTGGTCCGCCGTCTCATCCTCCTCTTCACAAGCTGGGCAGAGTACACTGTCTGACATGCCCAACCTTTCCATGTGCTCGCCCACAGAAAGTGGCCCGTCATCAGTCCAACCAGCCTCCTACTGCCCCTCTGTTTAGTGGCAGAAGGAACTGCGACAGTCGATCGGACATGACAGTTAACATCAGTTTAGTCCATCTGTAGCCTCTTTCAGCCTACCAAGCTCGCTTGTGCAGAAGGAAGTGGCAAAAGAAGGGGTTCCGGCCAAGGAAGTTGGTCTCAGAGCCTATTCTAGCTAAAGAGTCAGAGATTTCGTTACCCGCGATACCTACGCGTCGCGGGACCCATGTTAGCATCAGGATATTATATCTGCCGACATAGTTTAAACTGGATTTACAGTACTCGGCTACCCTTGAAAGGGTTGAAAGGCTATCTAAAGCCATAAGCGCAGCTTTGCTGGCGCTGCAAACACATACAGATCTGCCTCTTCAGCGCGTTTCCCACAACAAAGTTCATCGCTTCTTGAACTGCATACACCCCTCGCTTGAAACATTGAATTCCACGTAGATTCCAGAGCCGGAGCCGTGCTCGGTCCTGGAGCCATCCGTGAAAATGCGAAAGCAGCTTAATGCCCTTCAGCATAACTTTCATTTCACATCTCTCTTTTCGTTTTCATTTCACAACTCTCTTCTCTTTCTTTCACTACTGATAATTTCCCACGTTTCCTCGCTACTATCTTTTTATTGATTTACTTCACCGAAGTTCGTACTACACCACGTGGCGACATTTTATATTAGCCTAGCCGTTCATATGCCGCATAGTGCGTTTCTCCAGCGGTCTTGCCATAGCCTTAGCGTTTCATCCTTCAGTTCGCGCGCTAAAATTTTGCTTACTCTTTCATTCATCCTCTTTTTCTTTAAGGCCCACAATTTTTCCTCTCGAAAGCTATTGAGCCAATCGGCTTTGAACCGCTTATCACTTGAACAACTGGCGCTGATACAACTCTCAGAGCTGCCGTTCGTTGTTCCGATGCTAGGAGCTCATGCTGGGGATTTGCCTTTAGGGAGTTTGCCCACAGTTCAGCGCCGTCAAGGAGAACGGAGAGCGTGATAGCCATAATTATTTCCCGTTTGCTGTGGGTTGTTCCGCCTATGTTTGCTATCAGTCCACTGAGTAGGGACGCCATCTGAGTGGCTTTTTCGTGCTACGTGTTTTATTTGTTCCCAGAAGGTTAGTCTTGTGTCCAGTCGTATGCCTAGGTACTTTAAAACCTTTTTTGTGGTTAGCGTATTTGAGCAAGTTTACATATCAGCTAACTTCTAACAGGATGTACTGGTGGTTAGAAGTATTAGCTCCGTTTTCTCTGTGGCTAATTTGAGTCCTGTGGCTAATTTGAGGCCACGTTTGTGTCTGTATCAGAACTTGGTTAAGTTTTCTACGAGCTTCTCCAAGGTTTCGTAGTGTGATGACTGCGGCGTTATCGTCTGCGTATCTAATTAGAAAGATCCTATCAGGAATTTCTATATCGAATATTTCGTCATAACTAATGTTCCATAAGTCGGGACCGAGAATTAATTCTTATGCCGCTCCGGATGTGACATCTATATAACGAGAACCAACTTCGGTTTGATAGACGAGTTTGTGATCTCGCAAATAATTCCTCATCATGTACAAAGGGATGCCGGTGAAGGTATGTCGAAATTTTGAACCTTAGCTCTAAGGCGGCTAATATGTACGCCCATTTTATGCTGTCGAAAGCGTTCCTTACATCTAAGGTGGCAAGCAGGCCTATGCTTCTGGATTGAATACTGCCCTGTTGCGCTGCTTATGACAGTTTCAGTTGCCTCTATTGCACACTTTCCGCATCTAAAGCCGTGCTCTCCTGCCGATAATCATCCGGCTTTATCTGTGGCTGCGGCAAGTCGAGGCTTGATCAGTCTTTCAAGGAGTTTGCCTGCTGTGTCGCGCATGCATAATGACCGATATGCTGAGAGAAGGTTCAGGTTGCCTTTCCACAGGTCTATTAGCACAAGCTGCTGCTTTTTCCAGCTTACTGGGAAAATTCCATCACTTAGACAGGCGTTGTTCGTCTAGTATCGGATTTTTGCGATCGGATTGTGATCGGATTTTTGCGATCTCTTTGAGAACCTCTGCGGGTATTGTATCCGGTCTTGGTGCCTTGTTGTTTTGGAGTTTGCTCGCAGCTAGTTGTAGCTCCTCACTAGTGAATAGTGGAGACTCTTTTGACACATTTATTTGACACTCAGTTCCTTCCAGGATTTCGTGACTTGAAATGAGTTCGTTTACGATGTAAACTTAACGTTATTTTACTTTACGTTACTTTAGCTTATTTCACTTTACTCATCTTCTCATTTTCTTAACTTTACTTTACCTGACCTATATTTAGCATAGCATATCTCACCATCTTTACGTTACCTTGATTTCCCTCATTTCCTTCACTTTAGCGTGCATTTGCTTGCCTCGATTTATTATATTTCATCTTTCTACATTTGTAACATTTTAATTTCATGCCATATAGTATACTAAAGTGGTTCACAGGGTGTCACAAGTGTCGTATTGTTTTATGTCACACATTTTTTAATGCGAAAATAAATTTCGAGAACTTAAGATCACAACCAACTATTTTTTAACTGCGTAAAATTCATAGTACGACTTTCACGAACCTCCTAAGTAAATTTTTCGCCGTTTAAAGTTCACAACATACAACAATAAGCCAGTGCTGCCTCCCATGTCAGGAGACACCTATTAAATTACGCCGACGAAATCCAGGACAAAACTAACAGACATTTACTTGACTAGACAGTGTTTAGACAGACAATAAACGACATTCATCGGCAGACCGTTTCCGCCTTTTTAAGCTCCCGACCACCGAATGGCGAATTCGGAGTCCAACCACCACCCACAGCAGATGAAGAATTGACCCCGACATGCCAAACATATGTCCGGTATGTGACGGCATCCCGCACGACACTAACCACCTTTTCACATGCTCCACTAAACCTACTCATCCAACACCCCTCTCCCTCCGGACCCAACCTATCGAAACAGCATGTTTCCTGGGCTTACCTTTAGATGAGCTAGACGAAGACGTCCGCTGATACACCCTACACTGACGGGGCTTGTATTACTGTTACAACAAAAACACTTTCGACACCCTTGCGAATAAAACATTTGTTTAATTTTCTCTAGATAATTCTCACGATTTATGGAAAACAATTAAACTGATTGTAATTAATTTGCACCCCAAACTTAAAGCTTTCATTCGATTCACATGCCATGTATTGCCCTCACACCTATTCAGTCACATCGATTTTAATAGCATACTTTAAGGTGCTTAGTCACACAAAAAACAAAAATAACTGGTATATATTATAGCCTAAAGTATCATTGAGGAGTAACTAACATTTGAAACTGACCGCAAATTTATAATTTAAATATCGCCTTCTCCCTGCTTTCCCTCAACACACAACCATAGAATTTTAAATACGCACACACCTCAATACAATTCAAGCAAAGCAAGCCGCTTACAACTCCTCTAACGAAAACAATTTAATTTGTGTGCGAGTATGTTCGTGTACTTGCGACTATCGCCAGGAGGAAATCACTTAGATATTTAATTAAAAATAGTCCACATCATTAGTGAAATTCCTTGAATGCATGCCAAGAATTTTGCTTTCTGCTTTGAATATGTCTATGGTGGCATGTTGATATTTTGCGAAGAATTCGGGCATTGATTGTGTGTATGTAGGTGTAGGTATTTATGTATGTATGCGTGCATGCAAATATTTGCAGTGTGAGTGTATTGATGACCAGCCACATATTTATGTGCATGGGGCATTTTCATTCGGAAAAGGATTAAATTGAATTTGCATAATTACAAAAGTTCACACTTGTGCAGACACACATTGTACTAGGAGGCGCAAAATTAATCATCCTATTGGCAGATTTATATTTTTTGGAAATGGCGCCGTACGTCAATCATATTCGACATTTGTGAATTAGACAGCTGCTGCATAGGGAAGCAGTGGAGCGCCTAACGGGTAAAAGAAGGATTTCCATCACTCAAAATATTTTTTTTATTTAGTAAAAAAGTTATTCAGAACTGAAATTGGATGATTAGTTTTGCGCCAAATGTACTTAATAACTTACATATACAGCGCACGCTCGATAACGTGAACTAATTCAAACCAAGGCAGTTCATGTTAACAAAAGTGTTCACGTTTTGGAATGTCCAAAAATAAAGGGTCCGCCATATAACTTTACGGAATTAAAAATGCTATAAAAAAGAAACTACTCAATAATTTTCCAAACTGTTTTTTTTATTTTGAAGTACAATCCTTCCGGTTAATGATGGAACACAACTTCATTCATATGGTTGCCTCGGCTAGCCATGCACCATCCCATACGATCGGTCCAATTTTTCAACACATTTTCGATTGTATGCGGCTGTATTTCGGCTATGACATCGCGTATGTTGGTCTTCAGTGCATCAATTGTTGCTGGTTTGTTGGCATAACACTGGTCTTTGACGGCACCGCAAAGATAATAATCCAACGGCGTCAAATCGCAGCTCCGAGGCGGCCAAACGATATCAGAATTTCGGCTGATAATGCGATCTTCGAAGATAGTGCGCAAAAGATTGATCGTAGCATTCGCTGTGTGGCAAGTAGCGTCATTTTGTTGGAACCAAATGCCACCAATATCCTCCTCTTCAATTTCTCGGAACAAAAATTCGTTCAACATGGCCCGGTAACGCTCTCCATTGACAGTTACGGCCACTCCTCGCTCATTTTCGAAGAAAACTGGACCAATAATGCCTCTCGACCAAAATCCGCACCAAACAGTGACTCGTTGTGAATGCATCGGCTTTTCTTCGAGTGCGTGCGGGTTTTCTGAGCCCCAAATGCGGCAAATTTGCTTGTTAACATACCCGCTTGATACGCTTCATTCGCTGCTTTTCTTCTTCCCATTGCCGTACGTAATTTTCGTACACATTCTGCAACATTACCATGATTTTCAAAGGAATGTCGCAATATTTCCCAGCCTTCTTTGAGCGTATACACAACCATTTTCGTTCAGCGGAAGAATAAAACTAATTTTCTGTCAAATCAGATAACAGCTAAGTGTTACCATTCTTCAAATAATACCTAGTTCAAAGCCGTAACGATAGATGGGGGTCCCTGTACTAAATAAATATATTTTTTCACATTTAAGTTCACATTTTGTTCTTGTTTTCGTTACATATTAATTGAAAAATACATCATACGATGGTTTTATTTAAAAAAATCAGTCACCTTTCTTTATCTTCTGTTTTTCTAAAACTTGAAGCCCAGCTTGCTCCCTTAACCGTCTTAGCACACTCATATCAGTTTGATCGACGTCTTCATGACCAGCCCATATTAACGCCTTGTTGAAAATTTCAACTGCTTCAGTCGGCTTAGTTTTCTCCAGTTGCTCTGATACGCTGTCATCATCGGATTCGTCCTCTTGTTGATGTTCGTCATCTGCACTGCCCTCCTCGATATCTTCGTTCCATTCATGAATGGCTGGTAACGTGAATTTTATCTGAATTTTTAATACCAAATTTTTTCAATAACCCACATACATATCTTTGAGCATATCTGCGAACACGAACGAACCTCAGGATTTAAACTACTAAGGAGATGGACGGTGTTGCTCATCGAAGTGCGAAGTTCAGCTTCCCATTTTTCTTTTAAAACCGCCAACTGTACATTATTTTCGGGATCATTATTGCTTACCGCAAAATCTAAAATACTGTCCCAGCACTCAGCTAATGTTGCTTCAGCAACACGAAACCAAGCCGCATCCAAAAGATTTGTAGCTGTTTTTAAGTTAAATTTTTTCAACGACTCGAGCAAATCAGACTTTGTTGCTGCTATTGAAGCTAGAAGGCTGTTTTTGTAATGTGACTTAGGTTGAATGAGGGAGTAATTTTTGGTGGCATAAACATTGCCGAAATTCGCCCATTCTCCGTTTTCAGTTCAGCTTCATTTGGGTGAGAAGAAGCGTTGTCGATTAGGAGGAGAACTTTAATTGGTAAGGCTTTCTCCTTTAAAAACGATGTAACCTAAAAAAACAACCAGTTATCCTTAAAAACCGGACAAAACTTAAAAGGAATATTCACCTGTGGAACAAATGACTCATGAAACCATTGCTTGAAAATAGTCGACGTCATCCAGGCGGATTTCGAGCTCTTATAGTCGATGGAACACTGAAAGTTTTTAAAGCAGCGTGGATTCTTCGGCTTTCCAATTACCAAAAGCTTAAGCTTATGTGATCCAGTGGCGTTTGAACAGCATAAAAACGTGATTCGCTGCTTCTCGGACTTTACCCCTGGGGCTGGCTCTCTTCTCCAAGCTTGACGCGTACGTTTTTCTCTAACCTTTTCACCAGAAAATATAAGACGAAGCGCTCTTTGCAAAACCAAAACCGCGACTGAAATATTTTACTCCTTACATGCAATGACGAATAAAATGCCTGTTTTATAATTAGGGAATTCCCCAATTTCAGAATTACTTGAGATCCATGTAAACAACGTTCAAATAATTGTAACGTTTATTGTTCATGTAAGAAAGCTTTTTGGGTTTGTTCACGTTTTAGAGTAGTCAGTGCACAAAAATGTCTGTTCACGTTTTGGGGTGTTCACGCTTTAGAGTGTGCACGTTATCGAGCGTGCGCTGTATACTTACATATACATGCATGGGGAGATACTTTGGCATATTTTCGCATTAGCTGCTTGCACTCTTGCATTTATTTCTACTCCTCCTTTCGGTGTGAGTAAATGCCGACATATGGCAAATTTTCTAATTCAGATCAAACACAAATGCTTTCTAAAAAGTTAAAAAAAAAAAAAAAATGATGTAGGAAGGAAGTAATTGATGGTAATTAAATGAAATTGTTGCGTGTTAAAATATATGAATTGAAGTATGTCAGGAAATCAGTTTGTGAGAAAGTTAGAACGTAAAGTATTAATAAAAGAATAAAATTTCATTTTCGTGTTTTCTCTCTGTTTATTTTACGAAACTAAAATCAGTGAAGCACAAATTCATTGTTTGCATTTGAAATATTCGTAGATGCTTACCCATGTAACTCTTTGTGTATTTAGTTTAATAGACTTACCAAAATTGCTTTTTAATTAAAACATTCCTTTTATGTTCAGAACTACAGAACAGTTTATCTAAAATACCAAAACTTATATAAAGTGAAACTAAAATAAATACATAACTTGCAAGCTATGTTTAGTTTTTTTTATGCATTGTTTTAGTTTTTGAAATTTAATGCATGTCGCTTGGTGTCATTTCGTTTACAAACTTAAAAAGTATCATGTGAGTTAAAAGTAAACTTTCGGCATTCAAACATTAAAGTGTTAGTTCTAGCAAAGAAAGTAAATGTCGAAGTGAAACTTTTCGCAAAATTTCCGTAGTCAACAACTAAAAGTAAAAGTCCATGTCCACGTCCAAGTCCAAGTCCAAGTTGATGTTGATGTTGAAGTTGAAGTTGAAGTAAAAGGGAATTAAATGTTAGAAACCAGACGAAAGAAAAACTTTTCGCAAACATGCTGAGCTTCCTCAACACGCATACCATATTTCTGCAGGCAAAGAGAGTTGCTATAACTATTGCGAAGGATGTGTGTGCATGTATGTGTCTACTCATGTATGTATATTTAAATAAATTATCGGAAAAAGTGGAGTTAGTCGGCGGAGTAGGATTACGTGTATTGAGAAATCGTCTACAATTTGTAAGCCTGCACAAAGTTCTTACTGTGTGTGTGGTGTTATTTAGGCAAATTAAATGAAAGTATTCAGCTGAAGGAAAAAATTAACAAAAAAATGATAGAGCGATAGGGGGGAAAAATTCAATATTACACTTAATTCAATAAATGTCTAGTCCAACAAAAACTCTTATATCTTGAAATAAATTTTTACCTGGTTTCCTCTAATATATTAGGTGCGCCACTAAGAAGTTCCCTGCTGTTTGTCAATAGATGCCGCCAGCAGTGTGTGCTAGTTGATTCTAACATAACCTAAACGTCATAAACCAAGCTTAGCCATATGGTAAGCAAACTGCTTCGACACATTAGTGATTTTGTTTTGTCATACGAGTATACTTTTGGTTTTATGAAAATGTCTGATTTTGTGCCGAATAATCGTCATTTGGGGGAAGTGTTGATTTTCCTCTTTTATTCGAAAAAAAAACCGGAGGCTAAAGCGCATCGAGAACTACAAAAGGTTTATGGAGATGGTGGTTTAAGTGAAACAACGTGCCGAGATTGGTTCCCTCGCTTCAAAGACGGTGATTTTGATGTTGACGACCGTCCGCGTCAAGGAAGGCCAAAAACCTTCGAAGACGCTGAACTGGAGGCATGGAGGCATTGCTCAATGAGGATCCGTGTCAAACGCAAGAAGAGCTTGCTTCAGTAGTAGGAGCTACCCGCCAATCCATTTGCAAACGATTGCATGCTTTGGGAATGATTCAGAAACCTTATGAGTTAAAACCAAGGGATGTTGAACGTTGTTTTTTCGCTGCAGAAATGGCCCAGCGGCAAAAAAGGAAGGGTTTTATCCATCGCAACGTGACGGGTGATCAAAAATGGATTCATTACAGCAATCCAAAGAAAAAAAAGTTATGGGGACTGCCCGGTCATGCTTCTACATCGTCACTTTGGCCTAATATTCACGCTGCGAAGGTTATGCTATGTATTTGGTGGGACCCAGTTGATGTTATTTATTATGAACTGTTAAAACGAAGCGAAACCATCACTGGGGATCGGTATCGACAATTGCGGATCGGTATCGACTTCAATTGATGCGATTGAGCCGAGCACTGCGCAAGAAGCGGCCGCAATACGCGGAGTGGCATGAAAAAGTGATTCTACAGCATGACAACGCACGGCCTCCCGTTGCCAAACCCGTTAAAACCTACTTGGAAACACTGAAATGGGAAATCCTATCCCACCCGCCATATTCTCCAGATATTGCGCCGTCTGATTATCACCTGTTCCGATCGATGGCACATGGTTTAGCTGACCAGCAGTTCCATTCATATGAATACATCAAAAAATGGCTTGATCCGTGGATAGCCTCAAAAGATGAATAGTTTTACCGCGACGGTATACGAAATCTACCAGAAAGATGGGGGAAAAGTAGTAGCCAGCGATGGGTGATCCTTTCAATGATTCACTTGTAACCATTTTTTCAGAATAAAGTTGTATTTTCCCCATCAAAAAAAAAGCGAGAACTAAATTGCGCACCAATATAAAAACAGACATTTTTGTTTAAGCGATTATATACAGTTAGAAGGCCGAAAAAAGCGAATTTTCTAGAAAAATTTTTTTTGAGGAAACTTTTAAATTTATTGATCTAAAAATTTGTATACATATTATATTATTTTTTGACTATATTTTAAGACCTAGTATTAGTAAAAATATTTATTTGCAAAGGAGCTACAGCTGATCTTCGAGAACTCCTTTCAAAAAAGACGTTTTGCGGTGATCACTATATCTCTGGACTGGATCCTCTGAAATTAAAAAACTAAACAGATTTCGTTAAAGTAATGGTAAATCTAGTAATTAATCGAAGGAATAAGCAAAATAATTTTTTTGACAAAATGGCGGTTTCTCAAAAAACAAAAATCGATTTTTGACCAAAGTTTTAAAGCCGAAATAAAAAAAAATATTTATCAAAAGAAATATTTATCGGTAAGAAAAAATGTTCAATGGGTTAGTAGAAAATATATTTAAGAAGCTCGCGTTAAATTTGAGACTAATCGGTTTAGCCGTTTTCGAGTAATGTTGGGCACCGATGCGTTTAAAGTTTGAAAAGCACTTTCAAGCAGTTTGAAACGCCTTGTCAAATTTGCATATAACTATATAACTTCGAAAATATTCACCGGGACGATATTAAATTTTCTGTGAGAATTCCTAAATATATGTACATTAAGAGCCGAATGGGTTGGTGCGCGACTACCATTCGGAATTCACAGAGAGAACGTCGGTTCGAATCTCGGTGAAAAAAAAACACCAAAATTAAGAAAAACATTTTTCTAATAGCGGTCGCCCCTCGGCAGGCAATGGCAAACCTCCGAGTGTATTTCTGCCATGAAAAAGCTCCTCATAAAACAAATATCTGCCGTTCGGAGTCGGCTTGAAACTGTAGGCCCCTCCATTTGTGGAAAAACATCAAGGCGCACACCACAAATATGAGGAAGAGCTCGGCCAAACACCCAAAAAAGGGTGTACGCGCCAATTATATATATATATATATATATATATATATATATATATGTACATTAAGAAAATAAAATAAAAAAAATCGATTTTTTGAAAATTCTAACTGTATATAACCCCTTAATCCAATACTGCAGAAGGTTTTTTTAGTTTTTAGTTGTGTCTTATTTAAAGTTGAAGGTCTTCAAACTCCATCTATACCATAACAATGTAAGTAAGTACTTCTTATTCTGAGGACCAAGCTTACAAGTTTTCAGATGTATGCAGGATATGAAACTGAATTAGTATTACGAGGGATTCCGCTTATGTAATAATATTTTACGCCCAATATTGAAAACGCATTTATTGCTTTAGAAAAGCTCATCTCTGTCTGTTACTTATACCTGTTTCCTCATGTCTGGATACAAGTAAAATTCGTTATTTTGAGGGAAAGTTATCCCCAAAGATATCTATGGCGAATTCCGCACTGGTTTCAACGCCTTCCCTGTAGAGATTTTAGATCTGCGCATTTAAAAATTCTTGTACTTGTTAATATTCGGTCAATACGCAGAAAACTTGATAACGTCGCTCCACAATTCAACTTTGAAAATAAGCTTTGCGCAAAAATTCTGAAAAGGTTTAATTGGAATAGTATAAAGAATCTTTATCCGCTGCCAGTGGCTATATTCACTGTTGGCTCACCTCTAAATGAAAGGAGGAGGAATACCGTTCATTCAAAAGTGCTGCCTACCGCTACCTCACCACTGCAGTACAGTTGAAGCTGAACTAATAACTATAAAGAAGCTGTTGGGTGGGTCAGCGCTAATTGCCATTAAATCTCTACAGCGGAACAATATTTCCTGCACAATAGCTATTGAATGTAGAACTACTCTGTGTGAGTTGTCAAATCGGGACGAGTGCAGGTGCAGCACAAATGTTGTTCGGAACGAATTTCTTAGAAAGTCCTAGCTGTAATCATGACTAGTAGGGGGGGCTTATATTGAACTAATCAGCTCAGTCTAGTATCTGGGCATCCTTTTATCCTCAACCAAACTCTGGATCAGGTCGGTCTACACAACGCAGGCCAATGGTCTATGGAACTCATTTGTGAGGTAACTACACAGGTTCGGCATAGAATATTTCGTAGTGCATCAGTTAGACATAGGTATAGATTGATTTGGGGTGTGCACTTTGACTCCATGGTCTTTCTGCTCGCTACTCATTACCGTACTTCATTCAGACCCAGTTCTCTTATTAAACTTAAGATGGAGCTGGATTGGATTGAGCATATGATCCCTTCTTCTGGCTGTAATTGACGGAAATATCTCAACCGTTTGGACGAGAGATGGTGCATTAGAGTGTCCTGGGATTGGTCGCAGAAAAGACAATAGTCGATGGCCCATATCCTCATCATGTGCAGATGATTGCGCAGTCTGCAGTGGCCTGCAAGAATGCTCGTGCGCATTCTCAGTTTATTCTTGGGAACAGTTATGAGCTTTCTAACCCTATTTTGGTTGCACTTCTCAGTAAGGATTTCGCCTGGCTTAGCCCCATATGTTGGTGCCAGCTAACGTCTCTTAGCCGTAGCTCTCCTAAGCTTCTCCTTGATGTTGTGTTATCCCATAGCGAGGAAGCGCTCGGGTGCTATTACTAACAACACTGCAACCTCTCTTGTCAATGCGTCCGCTACTTCGTTCCCAGTTGTACGCCTGTGTCCTGGGATGCAAATTAGCGTTCCTAACAAATTCAGTTTCTCAATGCACACAAGTACCAGTGAGAACTTCATCTTAGTGATGGAGCCTTAGTGCCACCTGTCGCTCAAATGGCAATTCGCCTATTCCGGAAAATCCTGCCTAAGTTTACTTCTGCTCACAGACAGATCACATACACCACCGCCTGAAAGATGCTTAAAAAACTATCCATTGGCGCAAAACGCTTGGTTCTAGGGCTAAATATTCGCGGTTAGTATTACAACTGCATTTCATAATGCGAGCAAGGGATGCATGTCGGGTTCCCCTCTAAGGATTTCCATCGCAGCTCTAGAAACGAGGAGGAAGTGGTTGTCTAAACTGGTACTTTTTAGATGTCTGGCAGGCTTAGAATTCGCACTTATATTCAACTTTTATAAGAGTGTCGAAGTGCCTTCACCATTCTGATGGAGCGCTGGACGAGTTCTAGCTCAAGACTCTATTTATTAAAATTATTAGCAAATCTCACACAAAATAAGCATTTTAATCTAAATTAAAAAAAAAGAAAAGAAAAACATAGTCTTTAGAATTTGCTATAAATTAAATGGGTACCAAGTATATACATTTAAGCAAGGAAATGGAAAACAAGTTTCATTTGCACTGAAAATAACTAATAGGACTATGAATAAGTTCGTGCGGTTTTTTTTTCGAAATTTGAAACTTTATTGACGTAAAATGGTTACAAATTTAATATTCAAAATATTGTCCATCGCTTACTACTACTTTTTCCCATCTTTCTGGCAATTCACGGATTCCCTTTGTGAAAAATTCGGTCGGTTTTGCCGCAATCCACGAATCGATCCATTTTTTGACTTCATCGTAATTACGGAAGTGCTGGTCAGCCAGGCCATGTTGCATCGATCGGAAGAGATAGTAATCGGATGGCGCAAGGTCTGGACTATACGGCGGGTGGGGTAGGACATCCCATTTGAGCGTTTCTAAGTATGTTTTGACCACTTGTGCAACATGTGGCCGAGCATTGTCATGTTGCAAAATAACTTTGTCGTGTCTATCGGCGTATTGCGGCCGTTTTTCTCGCAGTGCTCGGCTCAAACGCATCAATTGTCGTCGGTAGACATCCCCCGTAATCGTTTCATTCGGTTTCAGTAGCTCATAATACACAACACCCAGCTGGTCCCACCAGATACACAGCATAACCTTCAGGCCATGAATATTCTGCGCCGACGTCGATGTTGAAGCATGGCCAGGGTATCCATACGTTGCCCGACGTTTTGGATTGTCGTAATGGACCCACTTTTCATCGCCAGTCACAATTCGATGCAAAAAACCCTTTCTTTTGTGCCGTTGAAGCAGTTGTTCGCATGCCATAAAACGGCGTTCAACGTCTCTTGGCTTCAATTCATACGGCACCCAATGGCCTACCTTTCGGATCATTCCCATGGCTTTTAAACGTTTGGAAATGGTTGATTGATCAACTCCCAAAGTTTTTGCAACCTCTTCTTGCGTTTGAGCCGGATCTTGATCGAGCAATTCCTCCAATTCGGTATCCATGAACTTTGGCGGCGCACCCTCGCGTTCTTCGTCTTCCAAGCCAAAATCACCACTTTTAAAGCGTGCAAACCACTTCTGGCACGTTCGCTCAGATAGAGCATGCTCACCATAAACTTCCACCAAGATACGATGACTTTCGGCTGCTTTTTTCTTCATATTAAAATAATGAAGAAGAATTCCCCGCAAAAACACATTATTTGGCACGAAATTCGACATTTTCAAGTGTGGTAAAAATATTGTTGTTTACGCTTCAAATAAAAAACTTATACTGACGTTTGTGCCTTACGACAGTAGCTCTCCAATGAATGTTTGGAAATGTGGATCGATGGAATAATAATCAAGTTACGCCATCTGTTGTAAAACCGCACGAACTTATAAATAGACCTATTATAAACCAAAGCAAAATGTAGTATTAAGTGATAAAAGGCTTATGAAAGTGATGTACGACGTTCGCACATATTCTGGTTGGCGGCTACCACAGCTGTGAGAAGGACAGGCAGCAGAATTCAGCAGTGGCATACCTATCAACGATGAGCGCATGATTTATGTTCATTTTTAAAAAGACCAGACGACGCTGTGAGGAAGTCCTGGAAGAGCATGAAAAGTAAATAAAATATTAAATCTGAGAAATTGCATTGGATTATAAATCATTAAATGATGATAAATTTGAAAGCACGTAAATGAAAGTCCATGTGTTTACATTCTTATGCGAAGATGTTGAGTTATGAAGGAACTATTGCGGATATTGAATTTATAGAATATAATCATGGCTCTGTCTTTGGGAAAAAATTTAGTCATGGATTTAGATTTGTTTTTTGGCTTAACCGCAGTTACCGGCTAAAGACTTCGTGAATCAGATGTCGTGAAATCAGTTTTGCATAAAGAAGTATTTGAATATGAAAAGACCAACTGTAAGCAACGTAGATGTCACGTTTGCTCATAATTCACAACAAAGGTACAAATTTTGCAGCTTTAAAGGAGTGTTTGACGTTGCTCAAACGTAATTCGAACGTTTTTTTCGAACAGTTTTTACGATACACAAGAGACCAGAGAGAGGGGCAGACTAAGAACAAAAACAAATTAACGCCTGCAGTATTTTGGGTCTGCAGTCATTAATATCTATTAGGTTCAAAGAGGTCCAATAATGCGCGGTTTGCACTACCCAGAGCTGTTTAACAGCAAATACTACCGGGTTTGATAGAGAAAGAAAGTTTTTTTCAGCAGTCGCAGTGGCAAAATTTAATGAATTAAATTATGAGTTGTACCCTGAAGCCTATTATTCTCCAGATTTCGATACCTACCACTATTTGTGTGTTTGACCCTTGGAAGCAAACAATCTTCAGAATATCGTTCTCCAGCTCTTCTGCGAACAAAATTTACTGTTTTTGTGACCGCTTCCAATCGGCATTCATCGCTGAAGATGATCTGTAAAAAGAAAAACGAAACCTCAAAAAAGTGTGAATATTCACATCTTCTTACTGCTATTTGACAAAGGAAAACATATTTTTTTTAAACTTACTTTTTTCCAATATTCCGCGTCGAAGTCTCTATGAAGTTGTGCCCGAAGTTTCTGCCGATTTCGCATACAGGGTGTCAGTTTTGGCTTTTTTGCTGGTCGTCTGCAAAAAAGTCCATTTTCGTATAAGCGTCGTCGTAACGTTTTTTCCGAAATAGTTACTCCACATTCCTGAACCTCTCTTAAAATCATCCGACTTGAAGCATTTCTGTTCCTGAGAACTGTTTGGACGATTTTGTGATCCTGCCTGGTTGGGGTGATGCGTTCTCGGCGACAATTTAGGCGATTGTTTGAAGTTGCCGCTAAAACGTTGTTGGTATTTTTCCACTTTTTGGCAACATTTACCACAGGCGCCTTGGATATTCCTACGGTTCTTGCTATGTCTGCATAGTTCAGGTTCTTGGCTTACAAAAAAACTGCAATTTGTTGCTTTTGTCCCGATGTCAAATCGGACTTTCGGCTCATTTTCTAAAAAAACAAACTGGTTACATTTAAAAAAAAGGATAATCCACGTGACAAATTCAAAAGATATGTATATTTTGTACTTACTGTTGTTATATTTTGGATATATGAATATTCACTATTCAATTCTTTCACTTTTCAGACGATCTCAATTAGTTTTTTTATGCTCTTCACACAAAATCGAATTAATTCGCACTGGCACTTGCACACTTAACTTTTCACTTATAAGCAAAAAACTGATCCTTTTCTAATCGTCGCAGGCCAATTGACCGGAAATTCTTAAAAACATCTAAGAACAGGCTAAAAACCCCTTAACACATTTTTTGTTATTTGGAAAAGCCCAAATAAGATTGAAAATTTTACCTGATATTTGATGCTTTCAGAAAAAATGCCATCGGTCATAATTCAATGACCAGGTACTGTATATATATGTATCTAAAAAAGCGGTTCAGTCGTTTCTTTCTCGAGCTAACCGGCGCCTGGTGGACTTCCCAAGTGAAGCCAAGTCCTTCTCCACCTGATCCATTCGGGCGACATGATCCAGCCAACGAAGACGCTGGATCTTTATTCGCTGGGCTATGTCTATGTACTCGTAAAGCTCCGTAACGCTCATACAGCTTATTCTTCCAGCGTCTACAATACTCGTCTGAAAATCGTCCGGAGAATCCCAAACACTCTAAAGAAGAGTTGATCGATGATACAAAAGTCAATTGTGAGAGCCTCGTGAAGTTCTATTATTTTACCTGGATGGTATAGGGAAATTAGAGTACATATATGGAGCTGTATGGAGATTATATTGAAGTGCAAAATAATGGAAACAAAAATGCCAAACGTTGTTTACCCTATAGGGTTATTTCAGTTTTAAGAGACTTATTGACCAACTCACATAGCATACAAAATTTTAATCAAATATGTATATAAAATTTAGAAATTAATAAAATTTTTCAAGTCCCGAAATTTTCGAGACTAATCTTTATAAATCTCGGGATCCCTAAAAATTTCAAAAATTTGTAAAATGTATTGAAAGAAGTAAAAACTTATTTATACAAAATTTGTAGATTAAACAGAGGTTTTTTCTTTAATCAAGATTTGTCGGTATGAAAAAATGTGATAATGAAATGAAAAGGGCGTAAAAAGAAGTGGAACAAAACTAATATTAAATTAAATCTTAAAAAAAAAAATATAGAATTATATTTAGTAGTTCGAATGACCTCTCTTATTTATTGTCGCTGATACTAAATAGTCGTCGTTCCATCGATTTTACGAGTGATTGAAGAACACTAAGGTCGATTTTTACCCATTCCTCTCGAATAGTTATTTTAAGGCGCAATAGATTTATTAAATTAGCGATCGCGTTTCTAAGCTTGCTTATTAAGAATGCTACAGATGTTCGCCTCGGGATTTAGGTTTGAAATAACTGCGGACCACTTCAGCACAGGAATATTTTTCGACGAGAAAAACTTCTTTGAACGCTTAGCGCTTAGTGGATTGGAACATAGTTCGTGTGTCATTTCGTTTATAAACATAAAAAGAGGTTGTCTGTAAAGTCGGTTTACTGACGATAGTTTAACGTGATAACGTCATAAGAAACACTGATTGAAAGGTTGCATTTTTCAAAAGAAAATTTTAATTTTATTTGTTTGATAGATATTTTGTATGGATATAGAGAATGAGTTAACATTAACATAATATAACATAACATAACATAACATAACATAACATAACATAACATAACATAACATAACATAACATAACATAACATAACATAACATATATTAACATAATATAACATAACATAACATAACATAACATAACATAACATAACATAACACAACACAACACAACACAACACAACATAACATAACATAACATAACATAACATAACATAACATAACATAACATAACATAACATAACATAACATAACATAACATAACATAACATAACATAACATAACATAACATAACATAACATAACATAACATAACATAACATAACATAACATAACATAACATAACATAACATAACATAACATAACATAACATAACATAACATAACATAACATAACATAACATAACATAACATAACATAACATAACATAACATAACATAACATACCATAACATAACATAACATAACATAACATAACATAACATAACATAACATAACATAACATAACATAACATAACATAACATAACATAAACATAACATAACATAACATAACATAACATAACATAACATAACATAATATAACATAACATAACATAACATAACATAACATAACATAACATAACATAACATAACATAACATAAACATAACATAACATAACATAACATAACATAACATAACATAACATAAAGCATTCACCAACAGCTTTCATTTGATACCCATATTGTACATACACGTCCGAAGGTTACCCCGGTCCACGTTTTGACCTATATCTCGAGACCCTATCTACCAATAGGTATTCAAACTATACGGAAATCATCTTCAATACCTACTTAACAATGTGTGTAAGTTTGGTTTAATTCGGTTCAAAGACACGGCGGGTCCACGTTTTGGCATATATTTCGAGACCCTAGTCATCAATAGGTATGAAAATTACCCCGTATTAAAGCACTTATCAACAGCTTTCATTTGATATCCATATTGTACAAACACATTCTAGGGTCCGCGTTTTGGTCTCTATCTCGAGACCCTAGTCACGGAGCGGATGGAAATACTCTGAACTAAAGCATTCACCAACAGCTTCCATTTGATACCCATATTGTACATACACATCCGAAGGTTACCCGGGTCCACGTTTTGACCTATATCTCGAGACCCTATCTACCAATAGGTATCCAAACTATACGGAAACCATCTTCAATACCTCCTTAACAATGTGTGTAAGTTTGGTTTAATTCGGTGCAAAGACACGGCGGGTCCACGTTTTGGCATATATTTCCAGACCCTAGTCATCAATAGGTATGAAAATTACCCCGTACTAAAGCACTTATCAACAGCTTTCATTTGATACCCATATTGTACATACAGAACCAAAGCTTACCCGGGTCCACGTTTTGTTCTATATCTCGAGACCCCAGTCACGGAGCGGCATGAAAAATTAATAATTATAACATTAAAACAACAGGTATTATTAACAAACTTGGCTTTATTTTAAATTCTTCAAGTGAATCAAATTAATAATAATCAATAAGAAGGCATATGCAAATACAAATACGTGAATTTATATATGTACATATGCGCATATACCTACATATATACGCTCACTTAAGTAGGAGAGAGCAAGATGTCGAACGTTGCCGTTCGTTTGCTTTGTTTGCTTTGTCGTTCGTTCCGCGCTTTCGCTTGCAGTTCATGCAATGCAATGAGCAAGGTAACACTAATGAGCAAGGTAACACTAATGAGCAAGGTAACACTAAAGAGCAAGGTAACACTAAAGAGCAAGGTAACTACATATGAGCAAGGTAACACTAAAGAGCAAGGTAACACTAATGAGCAAGGTAACGACACATTTTTTCGTGCGTGCAGCCTGTTAAATCGAATTATAAGAAGTTATCACGTCAAAAGTATTATGCGAGTTTAAGTACACTTTTAGGATTCAAACATTAAAGAGTTAGTTATAGTAAAGAAAGTAAATGTCGAAGTAAAACTTTTTCGAAATTTCTGTAGTCAACAACTAAACGAAAAACTCCTTTGAACGCTTAGCGCTGTGGATTGGAACATAGTTCTGTTGATACTTCTAAGACTCTCCGTCTCCGTATTATCCAACATCTCTACGTAATTTTGCCACGTTAACTTGAAGTTCTCCAGGTCATAAGAGAGCGACCGTGGAAGTTTCGGGAGTGTTCCGTTTGTCGTAGCTCCCGAATATTTTTCACGATGAACCTAGATTACATTTCTTTTCATTGCTGAAAATTATCTATTAAGATTTATCATGCCAGAACTTATGATTACGAGCGAATTCGAGTCTAGCTGCTTTGTCACCTCGTGTAAGCTTCTAATGAGCCAGTCAATTTTGATAAAATTTGATAGTTTTAATGCGAATCTTGACTCAAAATTTGCTGTATTCTTCTCTTCGTAACATTGAGAGAAAGTTTGCATTTAAGTTGGTTAGGGCTGCTGTTTTTATTTACAGCACAACCGTCTTGTCTTTCTGCTACACCTTTCGTCAATCTTAGGCTTCGCACCGGTTTTTTCATTTCTCCATATCTACGAGTACTAGTATTTTTCAAAAAGTTGTGGATGGTATTTTAATCAAATATTTAAAGACCATCAAAGATGAAAAGGTCCAAATTGATCAGTTCTACTAGGAGCAAGTCATCAGGTTTTCCCCGTCAGCTTGGGTTCTTCGACCTGTCCTGCATATGCGCCATCAAACGCAGTTGATGCTGCAGTTGCATTTATAATTTTCAGATTCTCAACTCAAAACTCTTGAATGTACTTGAAACTGAAATTCAATATATACGAATTTCTTCTAAAATTATGTATTCAATTCACGCACCTAAATTTATGCTTTTGAAATTCAAGTAAATTGAAAGGAAATATTCGAGGCTCTGTACCACCTCTTGCCTCTTGATTCAAACTTCAAATTTAATTACTTCTCGTATTTTGTATCTTTAATGGGATTAATTTTGCAACCTCAACTCTAGTGCGGCCACTCAATTTGTTGCTCAGGGACGTCTTAGTATTAGTAGGCATACATATATGCAAATATTCTCATATGGCAGCTGCTCTTCTATATTTAATAAGTAGATTGTGGCGCAGTTGTGGTGGCTTACATCTGCATCTGACTTTGCCTTATAATATTTTTGGCTTACTGGTAATAGCAACCAAATTTACCACTTACTTAATTATGTGCCATATAAATACATATGCATGCATTCATAAGTGTGGGGTCTTTCAAGTTCGATTTACTTTTTTTAAATTTAAATTAAACTCAAACTTTTAGAGGAGATATTTTTCATGAGTTGTTCATTGGTGGGTAATTTACGTTTAATGTATGTATGTATGTGTGCTGCAGGTCATACAATTTTAATGCAATGAAGTGCGAGTTTGAATTGGGTTGAAATTCTCGTTGGTTTTTAATAATTTTTGCACCTGACTGCATTTTTTTCATATCACGAATGCCCGACATAGTTTTTATATGGAGAAAATGCGCAAGAACGTCAATGAAAAAATTTTCAAAAATTAACGCGTTGGTTCAGCTATTTCTAACTTACACTTCGTTACACCAAAATTTAGTGGGCTTTAAAATAGCATACATTTTTTTTAATTTTTATTTTTTATTATTTATTAAAAAGTCTGAAATTTTGATGGAAATTTGTCGAATTCTCTTAAACCTTGCACAGAGTTCGAAACTTTGATTTATATGATATTTGTTGTATTTTCATAAAAATTGTTTATAAGAAATTTATGCAATTTCAAAAGCAAAACAAAAAAAAAAAACTAAGGTCTATTTATAAGTTCGTGCGGTTTTACAACAGATGGCGTAACTTGATTATTATTCCATCGATCCACATTTCCAAACATTCATTGGAGAGCTACTGTCGTAAGGCACAAACGTCAGTATAAGTTTTTTATTTGAAGCGTAAACAACAATATTTTTACCACACTTGAAAATGTCGAATTTCGTGCCAAATAATGTGTTTTTGCGGGGAATTCTTCTTCATTATTTTAATATGAAGAAAAAAGCAGCCGAAAGTCATCGTATCTTGGTGGAAGTTTATGGTGAGCATGCTCTATCTGAGCGAACGTGCCAGAAGTGGTTTGCACGCTTTAAAAGTGGTGATTTTGGCTTGGAAGACGAAGAACGCGAGGGTGCGCCGCCAAAGTTCATGGATACCGAATTGGAGGAATTGCTCGATCAAGATCCGGCTCAAACGCAAGAAGAGGTTGCAAAAACTTTGGGAGTTGATCAATCAACCATTTCCAAACGTTTAAAAGCCATGGGAATGATCCGAAAGGTAGGCCATTGGGTGCCGTATGAATTGAAGCCAAGAGACGTTGAACGCCGTTTTATGGCATGCGAACAACTGCTTCAACGGCACAAAAGAAAGGGTTTTTTGCATCGAATTGTGACTGGCGATGAAAAGTGGGTCCATTACGACAATCCAAAACGTCGGGCAACGTATGGATACCCTGGCCATGCTTCAACATCGACGTCGGCGCAGAATATTCATGGCCTGAAGGTTATGCTGTGTATCTGGTGGGACCAGCTGGGTGTTGTGTATTATGAGCTACTGAAACCGAATGAAACGATTACGGGGGATGTCTACCGACGACAATTGATGCGTTTGAGCCGAGCACTGCGAGAAAAACGGCCGCAATACGCCGATAGACACGACAAAGTTATTTTGCAACATGACAATGCTCGGCCACATGTTGCACAAGTGGTCAAAACATACTTGGAAACGCTCAAATGGGATGTCCTACCCCACCCGCCGTATAGTCCAGACCTTGCGCCATCCGATTACTATCTCTTCCGATCGATGCAACATGGCCTGGCTGACCAGCACTTCCGTAATTACGATGAAGTCAAAAAATGGATCGATTCGTGGATTGCGGCAAAACCGACCGAATTTTTCACAAAGGGAATCCGTGAATTGCCAGAAAGATGGGAAAAAGTAGTAGTAAGCGATGGACAATATTTTGAATATTAAATTTGTAACCATTTTACGTCAATAAAGTTTCAAATTTCGAAAAAAAACCGCACGAACTTATTCATAGTCCTATTAAAAAAAGAAAAGCAGTCAAAACAGGTAAAAATATTGCGATTCCATTCATTGAAATGTTGATGGGTCTGTAAAAAGTAAAAAAAATTGTGTAAAATAAAGTTGTAGTTGTAATCTGGATTTTTGAATTTCGAAAAATCTTGCAATTTACGGCATTTAAAAAAAAATGCGTTTTATGCCTTAAGTGTCACACTAAAAATATCAAAAGTCCGGCTCGACAGGCTATAGAGAAAACACTTTCGAATATTTACAAAAAAAACCACATAAAAAATAAAAAAAACTGTATGAGTTATCATGCAGACCGTGCCGGAAAAGTAGTTTCGAGAAAAACGAGTTTAAACGTGCAAACGTTCTAGTGCCTCAAACGAAGGTCAGCTACCTGCATCAAACTCTCGTCGGGCAGTAACATTTTCTACCATATTTTTGTATCTATGGTACCGAAATACGCCTAAAACCATAAAGAATAATATTTGGTAAAAAAAAATCTATTTTTTGCTAAATTTTCAAACGTTTTCGTGGCGACCAGCTAAGCATAAACTCCTCCCCTATAATCTGAAGTAATTTTTTGAAAAAAAAAAAAAATGTTAAAACGAAGTCAAATTTTGCAAGTATTTTCAAATCGATTCAACTCACGTAAAACTAAACATTTTTGCAAAATATTTTGGCGGAAGTCTCAGAACTTAATAAATTTAATAATTTTTTGTGGCAAGACGCCTTAAATATTGCATCTTTGTCCTCTATTTAACGTTTTTTTCGAAAATATGCTTTTTGCAACGAAAGTTGGCGGAAACTTGCTTACACACCCTGTTTGATAGCTGTCATACTTCACTCTCTCACAATGCAGCCTCAAATATGTAGATTTCCCATCATCTACAGGCATCGGTGCACTTGAGCGAGGTGAAGCGCCTTGAGTGCTCATCAGTCAAGAGTCGGCAGGCACCAAAGTGAATAGTTATTGTTTGTGTGTGCAATAATTCTAGGAAAATCTCGCCTAAACCTAGAATAATATTTGGGATTATTAAGCATTTAGTTTCACACATAAATATGCAAATATGGAAGCTAAAGTTTTTGTGCAGATAATAATTTTGTTAGCATAGATTTCGTAAATACGCTTGCCAGCCAAGCTGAGCGTTGCCTGTTGTAACCGGAGGCATTTCGCTCATTTACTGCAAGAGTGTTGAGAAAATCGGCTACAGAGTTTTCAGTTTACTAAGTAAAAGTAAAGTCGTACTCGCACTTAATGCAATACTGTTAACCGATATCGCGCTGATAGAAGAGGAGCTTGTGGCCATTTCTGAATGCTTAACTAAAAAAAATGTTTTTGGAATTCTGACACTTTTGAAGTGAGTAAGTGATGTGCGTTTATGAGGGATAAGCCAAATATTGGCTACAAAAAATAATAAATCGAGTATTTCGAACTGAATTCAGAAAAATATTTCACCATGGTAGGAATGAGGAATAAAACAAAAATACAATAATGGGTATGAAAATAATTAAATAAAGAAAATACTAAAATTAAATGAAGAACTAGAAATAATGGGAAATGTAAAAAAGTAGGAAAAATTAATAACAATACAAAACGCCTTAAAAATTTTGAAAAATAAAAATAGGAATAATAAAAAGAAAAAAACGAATAAAAGCTAAACAACCGAAACTTAAAGAAAATAAACTAAAAATAGAATAGTATACTGAAACTAAAAAAATACTAAAATAAACTTCAAAATTCGCATGAAATTGGTAAAAAAAATAAAAAATAAAAATAAAAAAATAATTAAAAATTGTAAACAAATTCAAACTGCGGAGAAAATAAGTAAAAATAAAAGGTTTTAAAAAATTTGAAAGGTTAAAAAAGAACTAAAAATAGTAAAAATAAAATTAAAAATTCATAAAAATTTAGTAAAAATACAAAGTTAACAAAATTGAAAAACTTAAGAAAAAACTACAAACAGCAAAAATAAAACTCAAAATGCGGTCAAAATTATAAAAATTAAAAGTAAAAAAAAAAAAAAGAATTATATAAAAAAATGGTTAAATAAAATTCAAAATTCGCATAAAAGTAGTAAAAAATTTAAATAATGAAAAAATAATTAAAAGTAGTAAAAAAAATTAAAACTGGAGAGCAAATTAGTAAAAATAAAAGGTTTTAAAAAGTTTTAACGGTTAAAAAAGAACTAAAAATAGTAAAAAAAATTCATAACAATTTAGTAAAAATAAAAGGTTAAAAGCTTGAAAAAAGTTAAAAAAGAACTACAAACAGGCAAAATAAAATTCCAAATGCGGCCAAGATTAGTAGAAATTAAAAGTAAAAAAAAAATATTAAAAAAAAAATCGTAAAATAAAATTCAAAATTCATACAAAATTAGTAAAAATAAAAAGTTAAGAAATTTAAGTTATCAAAAAAGAACTAAAATTAGTAAAAATTAAAAGGAAAAAAATGAAATAATTAAAAACGAACAAAAAAAAAAGAAATACAAATTTAAAATAAATTTAAATAAGTAAAAAAAGTGAAATTAGCGAAGAATAGAACTCAAAATTACAATAGTAAAAATAAAAAGTTTAGAAACATTTAAAGGGTTAAAAAAGAACTTAAAATAGTAAAAAAAAATTGAAAATGTTAATTTCCAATTGGGCAAAATTACTAAAAATTAAAAGTAAAAAAAAAATTAATAATTAAAAAAGAACTAGAAATAAAAATTTAATTAAAAAAGCCCAAATTAGTAAAAATAAAAAGTTAAAAAAATTGAAAAAGTCAAAAAAGAACTACAAGCAGCAAAAATAAAATTCAAAATGGGGTTACAATTAGTAAAAAGTAAAAGTTTTGAAAGATTTAAGTAATAAAAAAGTCAAAATAGTAAAAATGAAAGTCAAAATTTATACAAAATTAATAAAAAAAAAGTTAAAATAAATTTAAATAATTAAAAAAGAAATAAAACTAGTAAAAATGAAGTCATAATGCGAACAAAATGAGTAAAAATTAAAAGTTTAAAACTTTTTTAAAAAGTAATGAAAATAGTAAAAATAAAACTCAAAATGCAGACAAAATTCGTAAAAATGAGATGTTCAAAAAATCGAAAAGGTTGAGGAAGTACTAACAACAGTAAAAATTAAATACAAAATACGGTTTAAGAAGGTGAATTGAAAATTGTAATTTGAAAAAGTGATGAAAAGGCTAAAAGCCCATTGTATGTAAAGCTCTGGAAAGTAAAAGGGTATAAAGTCAAGGTGGAAAGGAGAGAAAGAGATAGAATAAAATAGAGACAGAGACAGATACAGAGGTAGCTAATCTTTTGAGAATTTTCCAGATTGTTTTTGTAAAACTGAAAATATCCTCCAGTTTGAGAGCACACATTTTATTCATTCATTTTCATGGCATCGGAACCCAAAACTCGTAGTTTTGCTCTAGCAAAGGTAGAACACTCACAGAGAAAGTACTCAGATCTATCCGTCTCCTCTAAGGAAGACAGACACATTGGGTGCTCAAATGATTTCAATGGTGGTCATATGCTGACCACATGGATTGTGCCCTGTAATAATACCGAACATCAGCCGAACGTCTTTTCTTTCAAGTTTGAGAAGAAAGTTCCACAGTTTTCTGTTCGTGTTTGTCACAAAACACTTTGCAGTTCCGCAGCTTTCTATGTAGACTGGACCATCGCTCTTTATGCAAATTGTATATATAATCGCTGATTAAATTCATAATTCCTGTAGAACTGATTCCGATTCACCGGCAATTGCATTCCCTTGAACAGCGGAGTGCCCTGGAGCCCATATAAGTACAAGCTGATTCTATCTTGCAACAGAGTTAAGCTTCTGCTTACATTCTCGAACAATCTTTGAGGTTTTCTTTGCCTTTTTCGGGGCCTTCAGTGCAGTCTAACTGTCAGTAAAGACTCCAATCTGTTTCCCGCTTTTTCTCCTCGCAGTTATTCTTTCTGCTACTTTCAGAATGACAAAAAGTTTTGGTTGGGAAACAGTTGCCGTTTCTCTCATAGCGTAACGATACTTTTTGCGTAAAAGATTAAAAACAAAAGTTAAAAAAAAAATAAGATAAAAAATATTTTTGAAAAAAAAAAAAAAAAAAATTTATTCAAAGTGCAAAAAATATTAGGCAAATATAGCAACTATCGAATTATAAAAAATATCAAGTTAAAAAAATGTTTATTTAAAATTCTCCTAATTCCTACTAAAATTTCTCGTATTCGTATCTCAGCTGCCTTAGATGTATGGCACTAGCCCTGGAGTGCTTCAAGGTATAAAAAATACTTCAGGGGTCTATACATCAAGCAGCTGGTTGCTTCGTTACTTGGTAGTTTTACATATATTTTGTTTTTGTAAATCCAAAGAAAGCGCCTCAGCGCCATGGAGCGGAGTGTCGTGGTGGCAAATTGGGCCATTTGATCGGCAGTTGTTTGACATCTGGCATTCAATGGTCAGGCGCAAAGTTGAATTTTGAAATATCAAAAGGTGCAGGAGAAATAGTGAGTAATTGTAATAGTAATTTTTTCAGTCAAACTTCCGTGGGTTTGAATAGAAAATGAACACATGTAGCTGTGTTTTATACAGCCAATTGGGATATAAAATTTCTTTACCTTCAAACGAAGTAGTTGGCTGCGCAGAACTTTTTCTTAATTGATTAATAATTTTTGCTTTCCTGCTATATTTCGGCATTTATAGTTTTTTCTTTGAAATTCTAATTTTTCTGGCGCAAAATTAATCATCCAATTTTGGATTTGAGTATAGTTTTTCCGAAAAAAAAAAAAACAAAATTGTTTTTGAGTGATGAAAATTTTTATTTCCACCCTTAGGCGCCCCATTTCTTGTCTGTTTGTGTAAATCACAAATATGAAATATGAATGCTTCCAAAAATTTTAGATTTCCAACAGGATGATTAATTTTGCGCCACCGTGTATATAATAAAATTGCTGTAAATCAGCTGGTGGGCGAAAGAACATTCTCAAACTAGCAGAAGTAAGTCAAAAAAATTCCGCTCACAGCAACACTCATTTGCCGCCGTGCCAACTATTAAACCGTCAAAGTGACAAAATTGGCGTGAATACCCCTATTTCAATCATCTTCGGCTAAGCATTCTCATAATAGTATTCCCGAGCGCTTTTGTTTTCGGAAAATTTCCGAAATTTATTATAAAATATTTGAGTGCCTCAGATGTCTAATTTATATTTCATGCGCAATCCACTGCTTGCCAGCTGAATACTTGCGCCTCTAGTGCGGCTTAGCGCCATTATGTAATTTGCGGAATGCATTAAAGTAATCGCCCTAATGGCATTTGCTATACATACTGATATTTTTTCTTTACTGCTTTAATTCAATTTCATTTTTACGCTTTTTTGGTTTTTTCTTTTTTCTCATTTTCCATTTTCAATTTCCATATATGCCGAAAGGCGGCCGCATAATTTGTGTAGACTAATGGTAACGCACATCTTTTCGTGTGCCTTGCTTGTTTGTTGAACAAGTCTGGGGCCTTAAAGTAGTCTACAATTTTAAATAACGTCGCTAAACAAAATTATGTGAATTTAAATTTTCATAAATTAAAGGAAAATATCCAGACAAGTGCCCAAATTTTGATTTTATTCATTCGAGTTCTCACTTTCCCCATTGGCACACGCGCTACTTCGCCTGGAGGTATGCTGTGTTCTAGTGAAATGGCTGCTACGCGATTTCTGTTACTCACGAACACACATACATACGTGTCCAGTGCCAGTGCCCTACCGTGATTCGAAGTATTTTCAGATTGGCATGCAGTTCTAGTTCATTTAGGGTTGGTACTAGTTCGCGTCAAAATGGAGGGCCAAATGAAGTAAGCAAAAAATCATATATTTTTATTTCTTAAAGAATGTGTGCTATTTTTATTTTTAATATACAGCTTTTCGTAATTACCAATTAACAATTAAAATAAACTAAAAAGTTTCACGGAACGAAATAATGATGCAGTCGTCATGACATGAAATCAATCAGCTTTCTGACGGTGTTTCGATCATTTCGACTCCACTCAGTTCGGATTACATCTTTGAATTTTTGTGTTTGGAGGGAAAATTCTGCCGTATTTTAAAGAAAATATTTTAATTAATTTATAAAAATATGTGTTTAATATTAATCAATTATATATGTTTCGTTATTTGGTACAACTTATTGCCATCTTTCAGTTAACCTGTGAATTCCTGTTGTGTAGAAGTTCTCGTCCTTGGAGTTAAAACCGGCAGCAACTGCCTTAGAAACACTTGCAAAAGACCTGCATTTTTTCCCCGTTCGATAATTTTTCAGAGATCTGAACAGATAATAGTCAGATGGTGCAATATCAGTTGAATGCAGTGGGTGACTAATGACTTCTCAGCCTAATGCGTTCAGTTTTTGTTGTGTCACCATTGCAGTATGCGGTCGAGCATCATCGTGGTGGAACGCTATTCCATTTCTGGCCGCTAATGCTAGCATTTTTTCTTAGATAGCTGCATCCAATTTATCTAGCTGATTGCAGTACAGATCCGCGTCTCGTTTTAACCTGTTTCAGCAGCTCGCAGAACACTGGACCTTTCCTGTCCCCCACAAAAAAACTAGTACTTTTCGTTGATGGATACTTGGTTATGGAATTGTTGCTGATGATGTTTCTGGTTTGCAGTACAATTTTTTTCTCTTAATATTTTCGTAAAGAATCCACTTTCCTTCTCCAGTAATCAGCCATCGGAACGGGCCAGGGTTGAGGTTAAGAAGGGTTGCCCAAAGGCGGTGACCTCTTTCCTCTACTCTGGTGCTTCGTGGTGGACTCTCTTCTTAATGATCTGCAGGAAATTGGGCACATCCAAGCCTACGCAGACGATGTGTGCGTATTAATCTCAGGACGATCACTTGAAGTTATATGCAATAAAATGCAGGTAGCTCTAAATAAGATTGAGTATTGGTGCGAATTGCATGGTGAATCCTACAAAAAGTACAATACCTTAGTACTTTTCACTAGGAAACGCAATATGCAAGACCTGTTACTACCCGCATTGAAAGGGGTAACACTGCAATTGTCTTCTGAGGTTAAATATTTAGGAGTAATCCTAGATAGTAAGTTTACCTGGAAGAAGCTCGTCGAGCAGAAGGTCTCTCGAACACTAAAAGTCTTCTGGCAGTGTAAGAGAACCTTTGGCAAGACATGGCGATAGTACACTGGCTGTACATCACCCTGATTAGACCCATTATTACATATGCCTCTGTAGAATGGTGGAAAGCCACAATGGTTAATTCCAGAGTAAACCCCCTAAACAGGCTACAGAGAAGAGTGTGCTTGGGTATCACAGGTGCCATGAGTACGACATCTGAACTTGCAACCTCTAGATCTTCAAATTCGAAAGAAAGCAATGAAGGCGGCGTACAGGCTCAAGTTAAACAGAGTCTTGTGAAGTGAAGTAAGCACTGGCCACTGTCAGATATACCCCCAGTTGTCGGAGCGATGCACACTGTTCTCGATGCCGGTGGACAATCGGGTGCTTCTCGTTGGCTTCGGTAGGAAGTATGATGTTTTGATCCCAGATAGAGATCAGTGGTTAAGTCCAGAGAACCTATTAACGGGATATCAACACACTTTCTACACCGACGGATCCAAAACCAGTGGTGGAAGCGGATCTAGATGGTACTTAGACGAAGACACTAAGTACTCCTATGCCACAGGATAGATGGCCACGGTATTTCTTACGGAAGTCTATGCCATCTTGGATGTGGCGTACTGACTAATTGAGCAAAAGTGGCGGGGCAACAGCATTGGAATTTGTAGTGACAGTCAAGCTGCACAGAAAGCCCTTGCTAACCTACGCTGCTCTTCGAAGTTAGTCGGCGAATGTAAGACAAAACTAAACAGTGTTGCAAAACACAACAAAGTTAATCTTATTTGCGTGCCTGGACATTGTGGTATTGCAGGGAACGAGTTAGCTGATAAATTGGCAAATGAAGGCTCTGGAAGTATGCCACTAGGCCCTGAACTATGGATTGAGGACTTCATGAGACCTACCCACAGAGTTCGTTGGTCTGAGTTGAACTCAGAGTAGCCAAGTGCTTTGTGAAAGAACCAAACAGGAAAACAGCGACCGTTCTCCTAAAACTCAGAAGGAAGGACCTGAGAATACTGGTGGGTGTAATCACAGTGCACAACTTCTGTGGTCAGCATATGGCTACCATGGGGATCTTGAGAATGACGACACTGCAGAGCATTTTCTCCGCAGCTGTCCTGCATTTTCCAGAATCAGACTTAAGATATTGGGTTGCGATACACTAAGTATGGACAAAGTTCATACTCTTCCTCTTCCGGATCACATACAATTTTTCAATGAATCCAAGAGATTTGTGGAAGAGTGACCCCAAACTAATTTGTCCGTTTTACCATCCACTTTTTATCTTTCCTATCTCTATTATTTCTACTGATATCTATCCGGGTGTAGTACAATGGTCTACTGACTGAGTGCTTGGACATGTCCAACCCGTGGGGGGTTCTCTATCTAATCTAATCTAAATCAGCCATCGCCAGTAATCCACATTGTGTCTAATCAGATGTGATGAACACGTTCTTGATGATCAGAAAAATTCTTTATATTAACGATCTTGGATGGTCCCCCAGATCGATCACTTTTTGGAAAGCTCACATCCCCGGAAAGAAATTTGCTAAACTATGTTTGTCGAGTACGAACACTTAACTTTTCACTTTAAATATCACAAGTAAATTATGAACGATAAAAAAGGACTCCTTCATATTATACAGTAGGTGAAAAAACAAAAAGAAAAAAATTCCCAATGACTCACTAGCCAAAGGGTTTTTTTTATTATCCGGAAAATTACCTGCAATTTAAAATACGACAGAACTTTTCATCCAACCCAATATTTAATATTGTCAAATTGATTGTTTTGATAGGAGATCCGAGAATTTTCTATCGTGTTGAGGATTGGACAACAAGCGGGCCACTCTAATAATGAATTACCTTAGTTCTTTTCGCGCTGTGAATTGCAGCGTTAACGTATTGAAACATTCATTCGGGATCCATCATTTCGTCTCCGATATCAATAAAGACCTCATTCAACAACTCTATGCATTTTTTGGTATTCATTTTTGTAGTAATAACTCAAATTGGGATCTCACCATGATATTCAATAGCAGTCCAAATCATTACGGCACAGCCGTCGAAGTTTCAAGTTACTCGCATTTCTTTAACTTTTCCCTTCTCGTGTCAATATTTTTTATAATTGTCGGGATCATCAAGCCAAACCTCCTCATCAGGAGCGCCCCAAAAATGGTATATTTAGGCAAAGCTAAACCCCGCTTCTTTATGGCACATTTTCAGCATTGGTCAAGGAGTGTGAATAGCACTCGCGGCGTGATCGTCTGCTTTTAGAATTTGCTGAATACGTCTTATAATTTGTGCTGTGCGTCTTCATGTTTTTCTATAAATGAAGGGACCTGCAGTTTTATGCCGTCTCTGAACGGCAGATGGTTTTTCGTGAGGAGATTTTTTATGGCAAAAATATAGTCTGAGGCTTGCCATTACGTGCCGAGGGTCAACCGCTATTAGGAAAAACTGTTTGGTGTTTCATATCCGAGGTTTCGAACCCGCCGACTTCAGAAAGTAGTCACGTATCAACTCTTTTATTTAATCCGTGCTATGCTGTTGCTTGAAGGTTTCAAATTCCTCAACTATCTTGACAGAGACGAAATTCTGCCACTTTTGGCTTTCACGACTGCAACACCTCTCATAGAGCCTGCTTTATTCCCATTAGAGACGTTTGAGAGGCGAAATGGAACAGTCCGTCCTATTGCTTTCGCGGCTGGGTGCATTAACTGTGAATATGCATACGTAATTTCATTTGTAGCAGCTTGAGAATACTGCATAGACATAAAGAAATATAAAAAGAAAAATGTATAACTTTTGCTTTCGTATTTTTTTTTGTTTGCGCCCCTTCTCTTCGTTGCTTGTTGTTTATGTTGTTTTACATCGCTATTTCGTGATATTTTATTTATATTTCTTATAAGACGCATGTCGCCCACAAAAATATGCCACACAAATTTAGTTAAACAAATACACCTATCAACAGAAGTGTGAACAGTAAATGTAAAAGAGAAAATATTAAGTATGAAGAAACGCAAAAAAGAAAAAGCCCAAAAAAAGCAAAAAAAAAATCCTGTTAAACCAACTTCGATGTGCATGGGCATATGATAGCTCTCGGTTCTGTATTTCTTGATGCTCAACACTTCTTTTTGTTTATTTGCCTGGGGCAGATTGTTGCTGTTTGTTTGTCTTACTTAATTTAATGTCTGTGGCCACGTATGTACGTGCGAAGTGACTTTCCCTCTAGTGGGCACAGCCGAGTGCAGCTGGGCAGGTAGAGACGACTGTGAAAGAATATAGTAACAATACAGACAAATATATTTTATGCCATATCAACAGGTAATCAATAAATTCTAAAATATGTATATTTGCTTTAAGTCTGTCGTGTCTTTGCTTGTAGTCTACTCTTAGGCGTTTATGTTGTAATATTTTCGCTTTAAATTAAAATATGTGGGTTACTGAATTGGAGGCACAGAAGAAATCGCAGTTTTTACAGGTTTGTTTTTGAATATTTGGCCGAAACTTTCTTAATTAAATTTTATGGAAAATAACTTATTGAAATTATATCCCACTTGGATCAAAAAGTTCCTGGAATATATACAGAAATTTCAAAATACAAGTTTATTCCTCAAATGTGTTGATTTCTGAAACTCTATTTTTAGTATAGCCATCAGAGGCATCTTAGATTTTTCCATTACTTCCTTCCCCAAGTAACTCGCCGTGTATAATACCGTTGCAATCCACGTCTCGTCTCCTGTAATGATGCGTTTCATGAATATTGAATCGAGATCAGCCTTGGAAATCTTATCCTTGGCGATGTGAAGGCGGTCTCTTGTTTGCATGAAATTCATATCTTTTGTAACCAATTTTGTAGCAATCCGGCCCAAGCTCAAATTATTGACTAAAATGTCCTAAACGGATCCATAAGCAATCTTCATGTCCCCCCTTCAAGACCCACGAATTAGAATCGACACACACCATCTTTTCGTCGATTTCAAAGCTGCATTTGACATTACGGAAAGGAGTTACTTTTGTGGCATACAAGTCTGAATTTGGTATCCCCACAAAACTAATACGGCTATGCAAGATGACGTTGCTCAACACCAGCAGCGCCGTCAGAATTGGGAAGCACCTCTCCGAGCCGTTTGATACCAAACGAGGATTCAGACAGGGTGACTCGCTGTCGTGTGACTTCTTTAACGTGATGTTGGAGAGCATCGTACGAGCCGCAGAACTTAATCGCTCAGGCACAATATTTTATAAGAGCGTACTATTGCTGGCGTATGCCCATAATATTGACATTATCGGCCTTAACAACCGCGATGTTAGTTCTGCCTTCTCCAAACTGGATAAAGAGGCAAAGCGAATGGGTCTGGTGGTGAACGAGGACAAAACGAAGTACCTCCTGTCATCAAACAAACAGTCGGCGCACTCACGTATCGGCACCCACGTCAGTGTAGACAGTTATAATTTCGAGGTTGTAAAAGACTTCGTTTATTTAGGAACCAGCATTAACACCGATAACAATGTCAGCCTTGAAATCCAACGTAGAATCTCTCTTGCCAACAAGTGCTACTTTGGACTAAGTAGGCAACTGAGTAGTAAAGTCCTCTCTCGGCACACAAAACTAACACTCTCCAAAGCTCTCATCATGCCCATCCTAACGTATGGCGCAGAAACGTGGACGATGACAACATCCAATAAATCGACGCTTGGAGTGTTTGAAAGAAAGATTCTGCGCAAGATTTTTGGACCTTTGCACGTTGGCAACGGCGAATATCGCAGACGATGGAACGATGAGCTGTATGAGCTTTACGACTACATAGACATAGCGTAGCGAATAAAGATTCAGCGGCTACGTTGGCTGGGTCATGTCGTCCGAATGAATACAAACGCTCCGGCCTTGAAAGTATTCGATGCGGTATAAGCTGGTGGTAGCAGAGGAAGAGAAAGACCTCCTCAGCATTGGAAAGATCAGGTGGAGAAGGACTTGGCTTCCTTCACTCGGCGCCAGTTAGCTCAAGAAAGAAATTACTGGCGCACTTGGTAAACTCGCCCAAACTCACTTAAGCGGTTATCGCGCCAATTAAGAAGAAGAATTGCATTCGTTAGAATTTTAGTAGATTAAGAAATAAATTGAATGCCGGAAAATAACTACTTTTTCTAAGACGTTAGCTCAATTTGCAATCAAAGCCATACTCGTACAACAGCTTAGCCCTTCTTTGGATTGGCGCCATCAAACACATATAGGTTGTCATAAAAATATCAGCAAAACTTGTATACGCACAATTTTTTCTATCTATTCAATTCCCTAACTATTCATCTTCATTCGCTGCCATAGAGCAACACATCCATCCATCAACTCAACTTGCGCAAGAAAAAGCAACGCCATTGCCCTTCACTCAGTGTTGTAATTTAATTTAAAATGTTGCATTTTCATACTCCAATTACGTCTAAACTAGCACTTTTCTTGCTTCCGCTACACTTTCTTTGCAAGTCTTCAAATTTCCATTAGCAACTTTGCTCATTTCCTTTTCGATTACTAAGTGTTTGCGTGCACACCCACACCACCAACTTCACGCTACTGCCACTACTTGAGCTCCTCATTTGAGCTGCAACGTTCATAATTTTCAATTAAATCATAACTACAGGAAAAACATAAGCAAAGCGGCGAGTAGCGAACGGATGTTAAAAGCAAAAAATAAAGAAAAAGTTGCAACCTTCGCGCTTGGCCTTCTCAATCAATGCAACGCTTAATCTCAACGCCTAAAACGCCAACTGCGTATAACCAACCCATCAGTGCAAATTTAGCAACGAACTGATGACCAGCTGAGCGCTTATTTTATGCTCCTTTGAGGTTGAGGTCTTGACGGCCTGGGGAGGTGGTAGATAATTTAATCAGCACCTCAGTTGCGCTTTACCGCTACGCAACCTGTGGGGCCAACACTGAGATTTACAATTTATTTTTCGTAGAGCCTGGAAGGTTTTTTTCCCAACTACTTTCCTGCCATTTTTTGCACGCCTTTAAGCTCATGTTTTTCTATTGCGCCCAGCAAAACCCTACCACCCCTCAGAACTGCTCATAACTAATCACAACTTTAATGCCAATAATCAGCGCAAACGGACCAAGCCCTAGCGGCTGGCGGTGATTGACGACTGTGGCTGGCATAATTTTGCATCAACCAACTGACGCGGTTAACTGTTCAACGGTTGGAAAGCTACTTTTTAGCGTTTGTGTATATTTTTTTTAAGCTGCGCAGTGGGCCAAGTAAAAAATCTACACCGGCCGTATTGCTGTGGCTGGATGTGTCCGGTGTGGGGAAACTGTAAAGGAAGTCTAACGAAAGCTGGAAGACTGAAGGCGGCGCACATGAAACTCCACTTACTGCGCAGCAAATCTTGCGCGGACGTAATTTTCACGCTGTGGCTTTATTATTTTGCAATATTTATGGTTTCACCATATCCGTTGTTGTCGTTCATTATTTTTTGTTATCTTTGTTTCCTGTTTCATGCAATATTTAGTTTTTTCTAAATTTATTCTTTCTTTTTTGTTAATGTTTTTTGCTTTCATCTCAGGCTTTCGTTTAGTTTTACGCGTTCTTATCTAATGATGGCAAGCTCAGTTCATTTATCTTGTTCGTGTGGAGCAGGTCCACGTATACATGACATCAGTGCCAACAGGCGAGCAACAGCCGTTACATTTGCGCTTGTTGCGGTGGTGGCAAGCTCATCTTGCCGGTGGCTACCCCTCACCTTGTAAATATCAGTAGCTTCTACTCCCGCTCCTCTCTCTGGTTACTATAATCTTTTTCGTGTTCGTTAGTTCATTGTTGTTTTTACTGTTGTTGTTAGTTCAGCATAGTTACTGCTGTTCCACATACTTTTTTCCTCCAGCTTTCCGCACTCGGATGTTTTTACTTTGTGATATTTTTTTGGTTTTGATTTTTGTTTTTGTTTTATTTCATTTTTTGTAAAATCTCACAAGCTGTAGGTTTTCTATGAAACATCGCTTTTTTGCTGCGTGCTTGTTTGCCGTTGTTGACTGCCAGTCGCCTCCTCGACCGCTGTTTGTGTTGCTTGGCCTGCAGTGCTAAATGTCCTGTGGCTGCGGGTGCTCTTTTAAATAAATCATAACTTTATGTGCACATTTTTTTTGCCGCTCTCCCACTAACTGCTTGTTGTGTATGTCACGTAGACCAACTACCAAAGCCAGGCAGACGAAAAAGTTGAAATTGAAAAAAATAAAAATAAAAAATTCTCGCCCACTGCAGATAAATAAAAAGGTAGGGAGATTTGTAATTGTAAAAAATATATATATATTCAAAACTTGACAGCACTGATTTATGTGGTCGCACAGCTCCTACGGCAGATAATGGCCAACCACAATCACAAATGAAGAGTGAAACGTGCATTCGCCGCCAACCAGTCCTTCAGTCATTCGTACTCGCGTAGCTGCAGCGTTCAACCGCAGTTTAATTATGCCCACATGTTTTATATGGTGTGCACCTTTTTTTAGTCCTGCTTCATACATAAACAGTCCATGTTTGCCAGCAACAATTCCTGCCGTGACAACTTGTCACAAAATCTTACAAATAGGCATAAACGCCTTAAAGTATGCCACTTTAAATATCAAATATGGCTCGCGGCTGTGTTAAAACGCAAAACGCATCTCTCCCGCGGTGTTTTCTTTAAATCAAGTTTAAAAAAGCGTTAGCATAATACAGAGCAAAGCTCTACATACATGTGAAAAGCGCTGACGGCATATCAAAGTATGCAATGAATTTTAAAATACTTTAAGATAGGCAAACTCTAAGTTACTATGAGCTCAAAATTCACTCCAAGTGAAGAGTGAGTGACGCAGTGTGACAATGTGATGAATAAAGAGGAATAAAAAAGTGGTTAACGTACTTTGAGCATAAAGCAGAAAATGAGTAACACTGATTGCATAATAAACTTAAAAAAAGCTGCAAAAATCAGCGGCATTTTGTAGCCACTGGCAACTTACACTTTATTATAATAAACTCAAATAAGCCATACGCTTAAGCGATTTTGGCCGAATTTAACAAAGCGCGTCAACCGTTTCTTTCTCGTGCAAACCGGCGAACAAAGTGAAGCCAAGTCATTCTCCAATTGATCATTCCAACGTAGATCAGGTCCCCTGATCCTCTGGTAATACTTTCAGATCCGAAGCATATTTACCCCTTCGGACGACATGATTTAGCCAATGGAGCCGCTGGATCTTTATTCGCAATATTCGCCGTTGCCAACGTACAAAGGTCCAAAAATCTTGCATAGAATCTTTCTCTCAAACACTCCAAGCGTCGATTTATTGGATGTTGTCATCGTCCACGCTTCTGCGCTATACGTTAAGAAAGGCACGATGAGAGCCTTATAGTGTTAGTTTTGTTCGTCGAGAGAGGACTTTGCTACTCAGTTGCCTACTTAGTCCAAAGTAGCACTTGTTGGCAAGATAGATTCGACGTTGGATTTCAAGGCTGACATTGTTATCGGTGTTAATGCTGGTTCCTAAATAAACGAAGTCTTGTACAACCTTGAAATTATAACTGTCAACAATGACTTGGGTGCCGATACGCGATTGCGCCGACTGTTTGTTTGATGATAGGAGGTAATTCGTTTTGCCCTCGTTTACCACCAGACCCATTCGCTTTGCCTCTTTATCCAGTTTGGAAAAGGAAGAACTAACAGCGCGGTTGTTAAGGCCGATGATATCAATATCATCGGCACACGCCAACAATTGCACTCGGACTTGTGGCAGATCACCGAGCAAGAACTCATCCAAAAGGTGATAAAAAGTCGTCAATGGCGATGGATAGGGCACACACTCAGGAAGCACCCGGCAAGCATATGCAGAACAACATTGGAATGAAACCCTCAAGAAATTACTGAAAGCGTTCTTCCTTCAGAAACGTTCTATCAAAAACAACGATAAAACGATGATTCGATGGTTTGCTGACTTCAAACGTGGTCGTAGAGACACCACTGATTCACAACGCAGTGGACGTCCAAATGAGGCGGTAAGACAAGAAAGCATAAAAATCCACAAAAATCGTTTTGAATGATCGAAAAGTGAAATTGCGCGAGTTAGCTGACATCGTAAAGATATCCAAAGAACGTGTTGGCCGATAAGAAATTTCGCTCGTATGAAGAAGTTATCTCGTTGAAACTGAGACCTAATTTGAGGCAAAAGGTAAATCGTTCTACAAAAGTGGGATTGAAATGTTACAGCGGCGCTGGAATGATTGCGTTGTTCCCGATGAATGTTGAATGTTGATGAATGAATCTGATTTTGAACAACAAAAAAAACGGGTGTCCTTTGTTACGCTCGGAAACGTCCACGAACGGGTAAGGAAGGCAGAAATTGCTTTATATGCCTGTAAACGTATGATTGGAAGAAGATGGGGTCTTCAACCTAAGCATACATTATGGCTGTATAAGGCGGTTATACGACCTATTTTATCGTATGGTTCGGCAGTTTGGTCAACAGCTCTAGGGAGAGAGTACAATACCAAATTACTCGGCAGAATACAAAGATCAGTCTGTGCAATAACGGTCGGTGCCATCAGAACATGTCCTAGGTAGTGCTCGCAATGCACGGACACACGTTATTCCAATAGACCGACATATTAAGAAGAAAGCAATCATGAGTGTATTTAGGTTAAACGAAGCGGGTCGCTGGAAAGAAAAAACGTATGGTAATGCCAGTCTATTATTGCGACAAACTCAGTTAACTTCGGTGAGGACTGACTACATCGTTCAGACTGTAACATTCAATAGGAATTTCCCCACTCTCTTCCCGTCTAAAGAAGAATGGAATAAGGGATTCTCTCTAAACCACTTCGACACTAAAGCTATACAGATGGCAGTAAATGGACTGTGGTGTTGGAGCTGGCATATATTCTCACAGACTTAAAATTGAGAAATCTGTGCGTCTCCCTAATACCAGCAGTGCCTTCCAGGCGGAAGTACTGGCTACTCTCTCTTTTAAGGACAATATCGCTATTCTTTCGGATAGCCAAGCTGCAATCCAGGCACTGGGTTCGGCTACAACAACCGCTAAAGTGGTGGAACAAAGTAGGAATAGCCTCACCACCTGGAGTGAAAACCATAAAGTTACCTTAATCTGGGCCCCGCGACATCGGAACATTGAAGGTTACGAAAAAGTAGATGAACTGGCAAGAGGGGGATCTGCCATGAATAACGCTCTTGCAGAATCGGTATTCACAAAATTAGGTGCAGTCAAGAATTAAATTTCCCTAAAATACCGCCGCATCGCGGATTGTACATGGAAAGACCTGGCGAAATACAAAATAAGCGGAACGTTATGGCCTACCTACGACCTCAAGCAATCATCGACATTAATAAGCATGAAACGACAAGACGCCCGGAAACTAACGGCAGTCATAACTGGCTTTTGGTCTGTGGGAGAACAAGCAGCCACAATGGGTGTCCCTCCCAACATATGGTATATTGTCACAGTTGTAAACAACCGGAGAAAAAGGAAACAATCTATCTTGAGTTTCCTCTATGGATGCCTTGCCCTATGCGAGGACGGAATATTAACCCTGGGCAAACCGCTGTTCGAGAGAGAGTTGGCTTAGATGTCAACAATCTAATAAGGTTCCTGAACCGCACAGACTGGATATTGTCATGCTGTAAATAACCGTTAAACAAGTTGGTAACGAGGATGTGGCAACAAAATGGAGCGGAAGCGCTAGTTGGATTCTGAAAGATTCACCACTTTAAGCAACCAACGCCCGGGAATTTTCAGCCCATGTGGTAAATGCGTTAAAACCCCGGAAAACCTTAAATATTATCAGCAAGGTGTATTCCAAGACCACGGTCCGGGGTTCAACTGACAAGATAATAATGATGGTGTAATATTATACGACATGAGAATCTAAATTGCATCTGCAAGCTTATACGCCTAGTAAAAGTTTAACAGCTGAGCGTTTTGTTCTTGCGGAGCAAAGAGGTTGGTGGCTGAGCAATACATCTTTTTTTTTAGATATGCTGTTTTAAAAAATATGTAAAAAAATTTCGAAAATTGGTTTCTGATGGTAGTAAATTTAAATATTTTTTTAAACTTCGCAAATTAAAAACAAAAAAAAATATTCTTCTAACTCAGCATCGAATTTTAAATAGGAAATGGATCGTTTGGTTGGGTTTGTTTTTGGCTGTAAGCTGGTGTAATTGATATTGTAAACATTTTTATCTTTGACTTCCGGCAAAGTTTTTTAATATCATAAAATGGATATTTGGAAAAGATGCCATTTTCTGATTTCTGACTTCTAAACAAAATTTTATGTAAATTAAAAATACAGGCACAGCATTGACCAAAATTATGGGGCTTCCCATTACGTACTGAATTTTTCGTCGTAAAAAGTAAAGTAATGATCTTTTATTAACAATTCGGCACTAATATTCATTCATATTCATAAAAACATTAATATTTAGTACGCCCACCCTTTGCTTTGATAACAGCAGCAATCCCCAAGGGCACATTCGGTTGTACTTATGGCGCTCCACTCGTGAGTTAAAGCATTTTTCAGAGCTGTTTGCAATGCTATGCTCTGTTCCTTTATCTTACGTTTTAAAATAGCCCACATGCGTTCTATGGGGCTTAGATCTGGAGACTAAGCTGGCCAATACAAGCTGATCGAACGCATCGTAGTTAGTCGCTAATTTGTGACAAGGAACATTTTCTTGTTGGAATTGAACTCCATCTAAATTAGTTTCGTCGAAAATGCGCGCTAACGAGGGCCAGAGTACAGTTTCCAATAAATTTTTGTACTCTTGTTTGGCCATGCGACTAGGGCCAATAAACATTTCGCCGGCACCATCGGCAGCCATACAGTCCTAGATCATAGCGCTGCCTCCTCAATGCTTAACAGTCTTGATGGTTCTCCTCAGAAACCCGTCGTCTCACGAACATCACACGAATAGATGTTCTAAATAACTGTAGGAAAGGAAGAAAAATCGTTTTTTAAGATTTTTGTTATCTCCTCGAAATCGGACTAGGATAAGGAGCTGTGGTTGTTGACGTTTTTAGATGATGTAAACTAAGCCATCCTCGAGTAATCAGGCCACAGAACATGCGATCAATCTTCCTCCGTAAAATGTTGGTATGGGAGAGCCCATTCTCAACGCTTTTTCCAATTTTTCCTGAAAGCCACGGCTTTTTCCAGGAATTGCACCCTTTGAAATCTGCTTCTAGAAGTCTTCTTCTAGCTGTTAAAGTACTAACGGATTTCAAATTTCTTTCGCAGGGCAGCTTCAAGCGTAGAAGAGGATTTCTTACGATAAGTTCTTGGTCTTCCCGTTCACTAGTGACGCGTTTTCTTCCTGTTTTGATTTATTACGATGGGATTTTGTGGAACTCAACTATGCGCCGCGAATATCCCCACAAATTGGCAATCTCAACCTCAGACTTGCCTTTCTCATTTAAAACTAGGTTAAGCACACTAAAGACACATTTGCAAAAAACAGCCACATTTGAAATTACTTGTATTTTAGAGGGCTGTCCTAATACTTTTGGCCAAGACTGTATACTCGTATATATTTCGGAACGAATCTCGCGATCAAGATATCTACAATTTTCTCTAATATCGGTATTCCAAGAGAGTGTTCGCAGCAGCATTCGTTGGAAGATCGAAGCAGAAGGCGAGTATATCACTCAAAAATATTTATGAAACGCTCACTTTTCATTTGAAAAATGATGCATCTCGGCTTCAGGCATTCCTACATACACGTACGCACATTACTTGCTGTTACTAACAGTCTGGCAGCACGGTCAGGATAGATCCAACTGTGGCTCAAAAGCAACACTGAAATACGTGTCGATCGGTGATTGATCGATGAAAAAAGAAAAAACGGGAGAAACATAGGAAATCGAAAGCCGTGTAGGAAAAAAGGCAGTACGTGAACAGACAGCAGGGCAGACAGAGCAACCAAATTTTTTAGTTCATTTTGTACACCTTATTTAAATAAAGTTATTGAATTGCAAAAATTTTTTGCGCACACTTGCTTTCTCACAACTTTAATGGCTCGCCAGTTGGTACTCAACTTCAATTTTGTTGTGGTGAAAAAAAATCATGCAATACTTTCAAGTGCGTCCCACTGGACATGTCACCGCTCAACATACGAGTATTGCAATCAACAACATCAAACTTGAAGTGAAACTCGATGCCATCAAGCACTGATTCGCCATCATCGCTCTTCTCCACTTAAGCACTCAACTCAACTCGACTCACTCAATTCAGCTTTGCGTCTACGATTTCATTCGCCACTTGGTGGCAATTCGCAGTGGCAAAATATTTGCAACCATCAACAATAGTCAATAGTGGCAGCAGTGCGGCTTACCGGTCAATATTTGTGAATGCGCTATTTTGTCTTTCGGGTGGCTCTGTTGTGCTTGGTGGCTGGTTGACTTGGCTGGTCGCTGGCCACCGTTTGATGTTTGCTGTGGCTTGTTGCTCTTTAATAGTTTTATTAGCCTCGATTCTGCTTTTGAATACGTATTTTTATTAAAATTATTCATAGTATTTTTATGTTTGTTTCATGAACTTATGAACCATTGAAAGTTGGCGATGGTGCGAGTGCGGAAATCGAGCGAAATAAACGCAGAGCTACAGAAGTGTGCAGGGAATAAGTTAAAATAACCGAAATTGGTTGTTGAAATATCTTATGTAGTTATGTGGCCGAAATATTGGAGTACTAATTTTACTTAATTTGTAAATTATACAGATGCTTCAAGAATTCCTGAGCCAGAACACTGGATATCTAACACCGAATTGCATCGACGATGCGATCAAAAACTAATTGCAACTGAAATAAGAGAACATAAATAAAGATGGCTTGGCCATACCTTGTGAAATTGACTAAAATCAGCAGACAAGCGCTGGACTGGAACCCCAAGGACAACGCAGAAGAGGCAGACCTAGGGGCTATTGGCGACGCGTCATCGAAGAGGAATAAAAAGCCGTGGACAAAGCAATGACCTGGCAGAAAGTGAAAAATATGTCCAGGAATCGCACAAAATGGAAAAATTTTACTTTGGCCCTATGCTCCGCGGCGAAGGAATGATGATGAATTTTACTTAATAAGTGTTCCAGATATTCCACTTTTTCCCCCTTCTCAAATTTTCTGTGATATTTTTTTACCCGTGCTTTTGTGCTCAAGGATATTATAGTTTTGTTCACATAACGGTTGTATACAATTGGATGAAGGAGTCGATAGATAGATACAATATATGGATACCAGAATGAAGATTACATTTGATTAGATTTGTGGGAGTTGGACTAGTCAAAGCATTCAGTCTGGAAGACCACTGTACTACACCGTGCTGTATCCAGCCTGTCTCACTATTCTTACCGGATAGGTTGCAGTGGTAAAAATAGTGAGACAGGCTGGATACAGCATGAATGATAAGACGGAAGAATTGGTTTGAGGTCCCACCATTAAGTGCCAGGAGAAAGCTCCCTACCTCCCTGTTTGGTTCTTTCACAAAACACTTCGCTACTCTGCAGGAGCCCAACCAGACCAACATCCTCTATGAGTAGACCTCGTGAAACTGTCCATCCACAGTTGAATCGATACAGAATTGACATCTAGAAAGAGTTCAGGACCGAGTGGTATGCTTGCAGAGCCTTCATTAGCCAGCTTGCCAGCCAACTCATTCACTGCATTACCACAATGCCCAATAAGACAAATTTTGTTGTGTTTTGCAACACTGTTTAGTTTTGTCTTACATTCACCGACTAATTTTGAAGAACGGCAAGGGCTCTTAGTGCAGTCAATACAAATTCCAATACTACTATCCTGCCACTTTTTCTCTATTAGCCAGTCTGCTGCATTCAAGATGGCATGGACTTCCATTAAGCATACCGTAGCCTTCAGTCCCGTAGCGTATGAGTACTTCGTGTTTTCATCGAAGTACCCTTCAGACCCGCTACCATCATTGGTTTTAGATCCAATGGAGTAGGAAGTATGTTGAAATCCCGTTAATAAGTTCTCTGGACTTAATCAGTAATCTCTATCTGGGATCAAAACACCATACTTTCTACCGAAGCTAACGTGCGGCACTCGATTTTCAGCAGGCATCGAAATATCTGACAGTGACCAGTATTTTCTTCGTTTCTCCAGACTCCGCTTAGCTTGAGCCTGCACGTCGACTTCATCGCTTCCTTTCGGATTTGAAGATCTAGAGGTTGGAAGTTCAGGATGGTAATTTTCAAATAAATTTAACAAAACTACTCAAATTCGGTACAAACGATGAACCCGGTATGGACTAAATTTAGTCCTCTTTACTTGTTATTAATACAGGTTAAACGCACTAGGGATGAAGAGTCTCATTAATAATAATAATAATTGGATAATTGCCTAAGAGCCTTTTTCAAATTGTGCTGTGCGTCTTAACGTTCTTCTACAAATGGGTTCTACAGTTGTATGCACCATCCGAAAGACGGATGGTTTCTTATCAGAAGCTTTTTTATGACAGAAATACCCTCAGAGGTTTGTCATTGCTTTTTAATTATTGGCACTCACCCCTTTCTTGGGTGTTAGGCCAAGCTCCTCCTCCTATGTGTGGTGTGCTTTTTGTTGTTTTTTTAGTAATAGAGAAACCTACAGCCTTATACTGCCGCCATCCGGCTGACAGTTTGTTATGAGAAGCTTTTTCATGACGGAAATACACTAGTATGTAGGTTTGCCATTACCTGCTGATGAGTGACCGTTGTTAGAAAAAACTTTTTCTATCATTTGGGTGTTTCGTGAATAGAGTAGGTTTCGAAACCGAGCACTACCGAAAAGCAGTTACGCACTGACCTATTCGTCTACGGTGGTAAAAAAAAAATGCCTCCAAAAAAGGGCTTTGTACGAACGAAAATTCTCAAAAATCAGTGCGATATTTTAGCGATATCAGACTTACACGTTATTATAGTAAAATTGTATGGGCTACAAAGCTGCATACCCAGAATTTTTGTACACAATGTGTTGATCTCTTGATGATCATTTTCATTGTGAATGTTTTAAGATTTTGTGAATTTGTGTAAGTTTTCGTGCATTTTCGTGAATATTTGTGAATTCTGTACAAAATTTAATTTTCACTAAAAATTAATAACAAAAAAGAAAAATAAAAACCCATCACCATGAAAAATATTGCGCATATTGAAGAAGTTGAAAGGACCTAATTATGTGACCACAAGTGTATGACTGCTAGAACTGAGTAATTGCAAGCCAACGCGAGCCAGTAGCAAATGAATAGCGGGAGGTTTCTGTCCCCTTTTGCTTTGACTGGATAAATGTGAACCAGTTGGTGCCAAACACAAGCAAATGCGGCTGTGACAAATTTCTGTTGCTGCTCTTTCAATAATTCGGCGTTTGTTTTAAGCGAGCCGAGGCCAGTCTCAGTGATGTTGCTGTGAGCCACAGTGAGCCGTCTGAGGCATGCATCTCGCCGTGCTTACTCAGAGTTAGTTGCAATCAACTTCGATCTGTGATATCAACTGACACACATCCATTGCCTTCGTCCTTATCAAACACAGCTTCCACATAGAATAACGAACGGCTGCAGTGAAATAAATGTTACTGTGCCGTACTTGTCTGAACACAGGTCCATTTGACGTCCTGAGGCAAGGATATTTAACTTTAGTGTGCAAATAGACCTTAAATCATTTAATTATTCCTGTTTATTCTCCAAATCCAAAATCGTATGTTGCACATATTTTGCTAGTATTTCCTTTATGCTTCATTGGCCACCGTTTCGCTATATCCTGTTTTTAACTCCCATTCTCCCGTTTCTCCGGTCTTGCCAAATAGGGTAATCTATTTACTCCCTTTATCTCTCTCGCTCTCTGCTTCATGCTCTCATATCCCACATCCTTCGGCCGCCGCATTTATCTTGCACTCCCCTCTTCTGCTCACTCCCTTTTTTCTCAGCCTTCACCTTTTGCTATCAATACCGACTTCAGCCAAAATTCCCTGGCTAGCATCTGCTGTTGATGCCTGGCGGCGTTTTACTTTTTATTTATGACAGTATGCCTGTCTCATTGCTTATCTATTTGTTTTTTTTTTTTATTACCTTTATCAAATTTTTTTCATTCATATCTCGTGCTTTGTGTTGTTTTTTGTTGGCCTACAATTGGCTCACCAACTGTGCCGCAGCAGCAAAATGCGCGAACAACTTTTTTCTATGCGCTTTGGTTTTGTGTTTTTGTGTTGGCAATCAATTCATCCGCATATCCGCTGGTATCCCATAGCAACATTAACTTATATTCAACCTATGCTAGTGTAGTTGCCACCCATTGCACTTTTTTGCAATTAATTTTTAGTTAAGGTTTTAGTTGGCTTTACAGCCATTTTTTCGTTTGTGGTTTACGGTAATAGTTCGGTTTTCGATTTCAACAATATTTTCTTCAATGGCTTTTTGCGTATATTTTACTGCGGTTTGTGAAAACTGTTGCCTTTTGAAATCACCGCTTTTTGGCATTTCGATTACAAACCAGAAACGATTAGCTTTGTTGCAAAAATTTAAAAGAAAAAAAAAAAATAAATTAAAAAAAGATCAAAATAAAATTGAAATTAAATAAAGGAAAAATGAGTTAAATGTGTGTAGATACCGTAGCTCACTTCGAATGTTCGCGCTTCTATTGGCAGTTACATGTTTTTAGTACTACGCCGCGGTTTCCTCTCAATGGTTTGTAATGCGACTTTGGCAGTAACCTTATTTTCTTTTTTTATACTCATAAAAAGTATGCCACAGTTGAAAGCGCATACCTGGCAGCATACGTTTTGACATATATTTTGCGGCATGTGCGGTGTTTAAATATAAAGAGTGAGCCATCAATTGGGTTCTTTTTGAAAATGCCATAAAATCACCCTTTAATATTTTTCCATAATTTTTGCTTTATTTTAAAGATTGTAAAAAGTTACAATAATTGTGCGATCAGTTATGAAATATATTCTTGAAGTCCAACTTCTTAGGCGTCGCTGGAAGAGCGAGAATGGAGAGTAAAATTTCAAGGCCATGCAACATTTTGGGCATTTTCGTTCCGCGAGAGAGAAAAAAGATTTAACGTAGAGGAAAAGGAGGGAGAGAGGGCTATACCTTATATATGTATATCTTAAACGCACTTTCGGCTATTTTTCCTGAGATTTTCCTTGTGGTTGCTACTTTCTAGTGAGAAATAACACTGTCTACTTTTTGGCGCTTGTTTGTTGGTGCAAACTTGTAGGTGCCTACTTTTTGGCGTTCTATTTCCTTGCTGTCTACTGTTTGGGGTGTTTTTTGGTCCCAATTTTTTTGGCCTTTTTTTTTGCTAGTGCTTGAGCGTACTATATAGTGCTATCCATTCCGGCGTCGGATTTATTGGTATTGTCTTGCGGTAATTTTTGCCGTTGCTATGGTCCTGGAATCGCTGCGTTGGTGCGAGTGATAAACGCTCGGAGTAGTGCGCGTTGTTGTCACCGTTTGTGCCCGGCGTTTACCTACACCGGTCGACCCTTCTCCGTTTTTTGTAAATTTTGGCTATTTGTATTCTCTGCAAATGTTGTGAATTTATTTAGATATATATTATTCTCTCTCTCTCTCTCTCTCTCTCTCTCTCTCTCTCTCTCTCTCTCTCTCACTCTCTCACTCTCATTCTCTATCGGGTCTCTCCCTCTTTCTTTGTCTGCCTTGAAAGTTTCACTTCTGTTATGTGTATAGTACTACGCTACACGCACTGTTTTTTTTACGAGCTTAGCAGCTCTATCTACTACCATTAAATTCCACTTAGTAACTTGGCATTTTAGTCTGTTATGTTATAAATTTCTTATGATATAAATTCTCTACATATAGTTGACTTCCTAGAAAGACAGCCAGTTGTTTTCTAACAGACGAGAAACGGACTAATATGAGCACGCATTTGTATGGCTTCTGCGAGTATGAAGGAACATCATTTAAAGAGGTATTTCCGGAATTTGAAGAGGCAATCCTTAAAACATCCGTGCGCACTAAAAATCTAGGCAATAATAATTTCCGTGTCTTCCACTAGACCACTCGTCGAAATGCGGTAATGCTATGTAATTCTTGTTCTGTTCTTCAGCAGAGGTCTGCCATCGTTGCTGCCACATTAACAGGCTTCGGTTCTTTACTTCTGAGACGTTTTTGGCTTTGACTTGGATTGTCTTCGACTGGTCCGTTTCGAAAAGCACTACCATTAATTAATTTTTTATTTCTATATGATTTTTCATGAAAAAATATTGTAAATTTTCTTAAATTTTATGTAATTTTTTAAAATCTAATTTCATGTTTTTATTTAATTTTCCTTTTTTTATATGATTTTTGATTCAAAAATATTGTTAATTTTCTTAAATTTCATTTAATTTTTTAAAATCTAATTTTATATTTTTATTTAATTTTAATTTTTTATATACAGTATTTAAAGCTTTCAATTATTGTTAACTTCATTTAATTTCTTATCTTTTATTTCCTTTATTTTCGTTTGTACATACATTTTTTTTTTTAAACCATTTAATTCTTTAAAAATATATTTTTTTAGATTCGTTTCTATATTTTTAATTTTTTTTTTATTTTTATATTTTTCTAAATTTACATAATTTTATATAATCTGATTCGTTTTTTACTTTATTTATTTAAAATTTTCTCATAAATAAATTTCCAATTTTTTCTAAATAATTTTTTGTGACATAATTTCTTACTTTCTATTTCATTAATTTTTGATTTCTATATTATTTGCTATCTTTTGAATTGTATATAATTTTTTATAATCTAATTACATATTTTTATTTCGTTTGTTTTCATTTATTTTCGTTTATTGTCGTTTACATTTTTATATATACAAAGTTTTCAATTCTTGTTAACTGTATTTAATTTTTTATAATATAAATTTTTACTTTTTACATTTTTTTATGTTTTTCTAAGATCCAATTAATTTTTTATTATAAAATTTCGGATTTTGTGTTTGTTTTTTATATTTTTGAGTTTTTCAATATTTATTTTTCTTTTTATAATTTAGTTTTTTATTTTTTATTTCATTTATTTCATTTTTTGTAATTTTCGTTTCCACAGTATTTTTCATATTTAAAAATTTTAAAAATAAAAAAATATTATTTAGTTTTTTTAATTTAATTTCGTATTTTTTATTGAAAATATTTTATTATATTGTTAAATTTATCGTATTTTTCATTTAATTTTTAAATTTTTTGTATATTTAAAATTATCAATTCCTGCTAATTTATTTTATTTTTGTATTTCTTAAGTTTTAGTAAATTTTATTTTTTTAGTAATTTAATTTTATCATTTTACCTCATGTTTTATATTTCTCAATTTTTAAAATTTGCTAAGCTTCATTTAGTTTTTATAATTTAATTTGATATAATCTACTTTGCCGTTTGTTTTTTCTGTTTTAAAGTTTTTCTAAATAAACTTATATTTATATATATATATATATTTTTTTTTTGTGCAATTTATTTTTATTTTTTGTAAATTGAAATTATTATAAATTTGATTTAATTTTTTATAGCTTAGTTTAATTTTTTATACTTTATTGCTTATTTGTTTAAATTTTTAGTGTTTTTCTAAACTTAATGTATTTTTTACAAATTAATTTCATATATTTTATTTATTTTTTTATGTTTTTAAGTTTTTCGAATATTTTTTTTTTTGTATTTTATGTCACATTTTTTATCTAATTTGTTTTCAAGTTTTTATTTCTTCTAAATTTTATTTAATTTCGTGAGTGCATTTCGTATGCGCTGCGCTTCCACTCCTGAGCTTTGATCCATAATATTCTCCATTACTCGTGTGAATGTCACTAATGCTGCCGCACAAATAATTAGCCATCGTTTATGAACAGCCTCTTGAAGCGAAGCTTGTAGCTTTATATTTCTCTCAGGTATTTTAGTCGTGGCTAGCTTACGATTTCGGATAGTCCACATCTTAATTTTCCTTGTTCGCGGCTGATGAATTCATTGCAGGTGCGGCGTGAAGATCACACAGATATTTATCGACAAATACTTTATAAGACCATCTAGTTGTAGTTGCTTTAGGGAATATCAATATGACTAACATTGCATGAGACCGAACGATGCAGTGAAATGGGCAATTGAAATAACTAAGTATGATACATACAATGGGGCATATACGATTAGGCTCGATTTCTATGACCTAAAGCGATATTAACGCCTTAACTGCTGCCACTTTTTTAAAGGCAACATATCTGTCATTCGCCAAATACTATAACATATGAAATAAAAAGATACCAGACGATGGCCCACCCTTTAATAAATGTCGGTACTGCTAAGCGCAGAGTTTTGCAAGTAATAATAAAAATTTGCAACCACAATTCGGTTGAAATTTGAGTTTCACTTCCACAATTACCTTAATTGAAAACCTGTTTCTAGGTCACCAGCTTTTGGCTTTCAACATTTGCTCTAAGTAACCTCAAAATCATCGCTGGTATCAAACCGGGTTTCAGTTTCAGTTTAAGTTTTAGGTTATTAAACTTTAGCTCAAATTGAGTAAAAAATATATTTTCCCGATATGAAAATTGCTTAGCTCTCTTACTCTTGATTTGAGCGTGACCTTGGGTGGCAGAGTTTGAACTAAAACAGACAAATGTTTGCGACAAATTTGGAGGACAGAGGCAAACAACTACTGTACAATATACATACTTATATGTATGCACAATAGTTCTGGGTATTACAGATATATGATCTTATCTTCCATTTATCATTTCATTCGAGGCAGCCGCAGATGAGGCTCACAAATACCGAAAGAATATGCATGAAAAATACTTTTATACTATTTTAGTCTTTTTAATACTGCCGCTTTCTAGACCAATTTTCTAATTACTAGAAATAAAAGTCTGGTCGTTCTGGGGTATACACTGACATTTCATATCTTCTCAATGACAGCTGTTTATAATAGAATACTAGTGAGCCAGTGGGCAATCTTGTGCTTCTATATTCTTTCCGCTATAGAGTACTCAATGGCATTCATCCATCTGAGGCACCCTATAACATTGCATTACTAGCTCGGCTCTCCGTTTATTGGTTCATTGATGTACTCTTATGTTAAAACCAGAGAATAGTTCGAGCCCTATTGTTCACAATGTTTCGGAAGCTAGGTAGCCATGAGAAGCTTTTGATGTAAACCTTCTTCAAAAAAAGATAAAAATAAAAAAAAAAAAATATAAAAAAACAGGCCAGTTAGGCAGTAAGCTTGTACTTTTTTTATTTTCAGAAAAGAAAAAGACTGTCATAACATAGCACTCCTTTGCTAGCTTGGAAATCCGCTTAGACAGAGCCTTAGTGGTCACTTGGCCACATTTAAAGATATCCACTAATGCGTTTCAAAACGTTCACAATTTTCTTTTTCTATACTTTTCAGTTTTTCTAGTTGTCCAGCCATACATCTGTCATCTTTCCAACCCATAAAATTTTCCTAGAATATCTGCTTTACATTTTTTTTGGCATGTTAATGTTAGTTTAGCTGTTCGAAAGTGCTCTCCCGAGACTACTGGCCCTCCAATAAATAAGTGAAGAGAATTAAATTAAAATTAATGCGCCCCTGGTTAGCCCTCGTTCAACAAGTCAAGGAAAAAACCTGATAATATGATGGGCAAATCGACTGCAAAATTAAGCTATTAACTTTCAGCTTTGACTCCAAACCCTACCTAAAAGTTACTCCCACCGCTCTTATAGCTACTAGTGGTTAACGGGATGCTATGAGAAATTTTATGGGAAAACCTCCAAGATAATAGCTTATGCGGATGACATTGTCATCAAAAGCTCGGTTCAGCAGCTTAGGCAGGAATAGGCCTAAATGTGGACAAAACGGATACGATCCTGTTTATGGTGGGCGCTCCTAAAACTAAACGGTGCTGCTCTTACTCTCGAACCACACACAAAGTACCTTCGTGTGGAACTAGACAGCCAGCTATTGTGAAACCAAAATGTCGAAGAAAGGGTGAAAAAGGCCAATAAAGTTCTCTTGGCATGTAAATGGATGCTTGTGGCAACCTTGGGTTTCTCGCCCTCTCTGATGCTCTGAACGCAATAAACTTAAGTTTTATATGGACGGTTCTAAAATGCCTTCTCCACTAGAGAGAGCTGGGATATATTGTCCAGAGTTAGACTTAAGCTTAGACTTGTTTAAGCTTCCAGATTACTGTAGTGTATTCTAGGCTAAGGTTTTCACAGTTGGAAAGGCAGCATACCTAATATGCTACTGGGACCAATTCCAAGGCAAACTTTTGCATAGATAGTCACGCTGCCATTACAGCAAGCACATCGTTTAGTATAACGTCCAAGATCTTTCTTCAGAGCAGGGAGGCAATGGAGAGGTAGGCAGCAAATTGTAAGCTTCATCTCGCTTGGGTTTCTGGCCATATAGCGACAAACGGGGCCTGTCTATTCTCGGATCTTGTAGACGAAATACCAAAGTCAAGACGAATACTATACAAAGAACTAGATGAAAACATGAGCAGAATAACCAGGACAGGTTGGGAGTTCTTGTCCACTTGCAAGAGTGCTAAGATCATGTCTGAACTTGACGATCACAGTCGTACACGATTGACGCTATCACCAACATGAAGAAATTGCAGAACTGTGATAGGCGTGCTAAAGGGTATGGGTCAGTAGCTGTCCTCGGACAGCGAGGAATGCAGAAAATGTAGGGAGCAGGGCTCAAGCAAAACTGTAGAGCATCTCCTTTGTGGATGTCCTGTGTTATTCAAAACACGCTTAAAATATTTGGGGACACCACAATTTGACGGATTGGAAGACATCTCAGCAGTGGGTAGCAGTGTATGAGAACCTTTGGCAAGACATGGGGTCTAAGACCGGCGATAATACACTGGCTGTACATCACCCTGATTAGACCCATTATTACATACGCCTCTGTGGTATGGTGGAAAGCCACATTGGTTAATTCCAGAGTGAAACCCCTAAACAGGCTACAGAGAAGTGTGTGCTTGAGTATCACAGGAGCCATGAGTACGACATCTGGTGATGCCCTCAATGCCATTCTGAAATTGCAACCTCTAGATCTTCCAATTCGAAAGGAAGCAATGAAGGCGGCGTACAGGCTCAAGTTAAACGGAGTCTGGAGAAATGAAGTAAGCACTGGCCACTTTCAGATATACCACCAGTTGTCGGAGCGGTGCACACAGTTCTTGATGTCAGCTCACGATCGGGCCTAAGCTAACGTGCGCAGCTTCGGTAAGAATTATGACGTTTTGATCCCAGATAAAGGTCAATGGTTAAGTCCAGAGAACCTATTAACGGGATGGCAGAGTGGCAGGATAATAGTATTGGAATTTATAGTGACTGCATTAAGAGTCCTCGCTTCTCCTCGAAGTTAGTCGGCGAATGTAAGATAAAACTGAACAGTGTTGCAAAACACAACAAAGTCAGTCTTATTTGGGTGCCTGGACATTGTGGTATTGCAGGGAACGAGTTAGCTGATAAATTGGCAAATGAAGGCTCTGCAAGTATGCCACTAAGCCCTGAAGCCTTTCTAGGTGTCAATTCAACTCTAGATTGAGGACTTCATGAGGTCTACCCACAGGAGACGTTGTTCTGAATTCGTGAAGAGTTGCCAAGTGCTTTGTGAAAGAACCAAACAGGAAAACAGCGACGTTTCTCCTAAAACTCAGCAGGAAGGACCTGATAGTACTGGTGGGTGTAATCACAGGGCACAACGTCTGTGCCATATGCATATGGCTACCATGGGAATCATTGGCGACTCGATATGCCTATCCTGCCGAGATCACTGCAGAACATTTTTCTAATCTACTACTTCATGGAAGGAGATTTCAATCGATAGAGGAGATCAAAGAGAATGCGACGAAGGAGCTGAAGGTCATCCCTTCGGTGGCCTACCAGGGGTGCATGGAGGACTGGGTTAAACGTTGGGACATGTGTGTTGCTTCAGATGGGTCATATTTTGAAGGAGATAAAATAAATTTGCCTGAAATTTAACTCTATTTTTTATTTATTTAAACAGTCCCGGTACTTTCTGTTCATAGGGTAATACGCTGAAATATTAGCCTCTTCTCCTTTACCAAATTTGTGTGACGTTGATTACATTACCGGTTTTCCGATTGACTAAATAAATTTAATAAAATATGCAAACCAACTAAATTGCGAATACGGCCTGCCTGCGATTATTTACTAAATGAAAATTCAGAAAACCGCAAAAGTGTTTATAAATATTTATTGGCCCAATTTCGAAGTGATTGTTATAAATTTGCCAGGCACGAACAATCCAAATACCAAATTTATAAGCTCCAATCATGCGGTTATTGAAATTTTAATTGAAATATGGCAAATAATTCCAATAGAAAACAAGAAAAGGGCAAAATCATCAGAAAAAAACAAGTTTCACTAAATTGTTTGGTAGTACTGAATAAACAGAGAAAATGAATAGAAGGCTGCTAAAAACAAAACAAATTGCACATTGCAATGTAGCTGCGCGTAAAGTGTCAAAAATATTACAAATGAATTTTAGTAATTCGAAAATGTTTGCATAAACAAAAACCACGCATTAAAATAGTAACTTGTAATGGTTTTTTGCATAATGCCCATGTAAAATGAGGGCAGCCGTGCCCACATGCGTGCAAAGTTAATGGCAGCAATCAGCTTTGGTTGCTGAAAATGGTTGCATTTTATTTTTGTGGACTGCGGCTGTTGCGCCTTTGTTTCATATTTCAATTGCCAACAACAAATTACGCCACATAAAAACGATATTTAAACAAATAAAAGTTATAAATAAAGCAAGCAATTAGGCAATACAAATGAGCACCAGCTAAGCGGTGAGTGATGGCGTTAGGCGGAAATTTAATTATAATTTTTTAAGCACACACAGGGAAATTTTATGTTAGCTAGCTTACTTTTGTGCGCTGCAGCAATCAGTTGTTGGCAATTTTCCATGCAGAGCGTTTGAAATTAAATTTTAATTAATCATTTACAATTATCCAGCTACCAAAAAACGCAAAAAAAACACTCATACTTTACAATCATCTCTGCTACTGGGCACTGCGCCTTGCTGTGCGCGCATAAAATTTGTTGAATAGTGTAACTAGTGACGGCTTTTTAGGCGTACTCACACAAATGCGTTTATGTCATTTGCTGCATTTTTGTCTGTGTTGGTATTTTATTACGTTGCGCATTAATTTAAATTTGCTATTTTTATTGTATTTGCATAATAAATGCTGAATTGTTGCCTGCTTTTAGGATGCGTACTAATATTTATATTTATTATATGAATGGTTCACTAAGTGTTGAATCATGTCATTTAACAAATGGGTAAACTCCCACATTGTGGTGCCTGTACTAATCGATTGGAGTACTGTTGCTGGGCTGTTGGCTAGCAAGTTTTTGATCAACTTTTCATTATGGGATTATTGTACTTGTTCAAAAAAGCGATTTCTTATGGGATTTCTGCATTTGTTCATAAAATGACATGGGCATAATTTTATTTTTTATTAGTACCTCTACAGGTGATAGCTTTTGTATGTCGAATTAGAAAATAATTTATAATTTTGGGATGGAAATGGAATGAATTGTTCAGCTTGCTTTTGTTACTATAATAAATAAATAATAAAATAATAAATAAATGAAGAAACAGTCCGAGCGTAGGTGCATAGGTATATTAGCAATTTACTTTAGAAAAACTCTTGTTATGAATTTACTCGAAATATGGGCCTTTAAGACGAGGCATTTGTGCATATTCAGTGCAGAGCGCGAATTCTGTTGAAAGAAAAACTCAGTTTATGAGAATGCAAAGGGGTGTTCACAATAGTAACAGCGCTGCGTGCAGCAAATGAACGATTATTTATTTATATTAAAATGTGTTTTTTTATTTAACTTTTTGTATAAATTTTTATATAATTTTTTATTTCATTTTTTAATTTTCATATAATTTTTTTATTTAATTTTCTTATATTTTTTTATTGTTTTCTGTTTAATCTTTTAATGTATGTTTTATTTTTCACTTAGTTTTTTTATAATTTTTTTTAATTTTTAAATTTTTTTAACATTTTTGATTTAATTTTTTAATTTTTTTATTATTAGTTTTTAATTTACTTTTGTGTATAAGATTTTATATAATTTTTAATTTAATTTTTAAATCTGAATATAATATTTGTATAACTTTTTATTTAATTTTTAAATTTTCTTATAATTTTTTAATTTTTATTTAATTTTCTAATATTTTTTATTGCTTTTTGTTTAATTTTTTAATTTTTTTATTATTGTTTTTTAATTTACTTTTGTGTATCAGTTTTTATATAATTTTTTATTTAATATTTAAATTTTTATATATTTTTTTTATAATTTTTTATTTAATTTTTTTTAACTTTTATCTTATTTTCTTACAATATATTTTTTATTGTTTTTTTTTTTTTTAATTTTCTTATGCATGTTCCATTTTTCATTAAATTTTTTATTTAATTTTTAAATTTTCATATGATTTTTTATTTAATTTTTGTAATTTTTATTTTATTTTCTTATACATTTTTATTGTTTTTTTTTAATTTTTTATGCATGTTGCATGTTGCATTTTTCATTAAATTTTAAATTTTAAATTTTTAAATTTTTATGCAATTTTTTTATCATTTTGGATTTAATTTTTTACTTTTCTTGTTATTATTTTTAAATTTACTTTGGTGTATAAGTTTTTATATAATTTTTAGTTTAATTTTTAAGGGGTCCCGGTGGGCTAGAGCTTGAAAATTTGGAGATTTTCTGGAATTTTTTTTACAATAAAAAAAATGAGAAACGATATTTAAATTTTTTAAGATTTTTATTTAAGTTCTTTAACATTTTTTTTTCCTTGTTCACTCCGCTCGGGAGCATAGGGCCTCGGCAAGACTCAGTCTTGCGTTGGTTTCTTTAATCTATTTTGATTTCTGACAGAGTAGGCTATTAGCCTGCTGCTACCAGTCCTAAATAGTGGGAATGCCCACCTGTCGTTGCTTAGGAACAACGCCTTCTTACTGCTTAGAGCGTCATCTGTGTGCCATATATTTCTGAAAGAAGGATAGCACAGATGGTTGAGGCCTTCACTAAATTTGGTGTGTCTGCGCTTCTTTTACATACAAAAATGAAAAAGAAAACATGTGTTTCTTAATTTTAATAATTTAGAAAATGGCGCTGAGGTTGACTCCCCCGAAAAATTGTACCTGGACGGTGATGTCCATATTGGTTCTTCTATTTATCTGAAACACAGAAACCAAAAACAATATTAATTAGTATGACTGTAGCTATTTCCCGTACGAGAATAAAAAAAAGCAAAATATTTGACAAAAATTGAAAAATGGCGCGTTTTTGAATTCGACACTCTAAAAATCGAGATTTTTTCAGTCTTTTAATAAAAAAAATACGAAATAATTGAAATAGTAGTATGATTTGTACGATTCAGTTGAATAGTTTTTTTTTTTTTGACAACCCAGTCACTTCTAGATAAATGAGTTTAAGGTTTAAGTTACAGGAGCTCGCGGACCGCTCTGTACCTAGTTAATGGGCTGTAGAAGCTATAATATTGGGAATTTCCGCATGAAAATTTCACAGTATATTCTTAAGATACTATACTTTCGAAATATCGAAAAAACAAAAAATCGAGTTTTTGAAATATTTAAACCTCTAAAGTTTTCATTTTATTTTTTTTATAATTCTTCCTTTAATTAGTAAATTTTCATAAAATTTTTTTATAATATTTTATTAAACTTTTTTATTATTATTTTTTTTTTTTTTCATATCTTTTGTCTTCTTTTATTTAATTTTTTATAATTTTTTATTTAATTTGTTTATATATTTTGTTAGTTTTTTTTATATAATATATTTTCTTATTTTGTATTTAATTTTTTATAATTTTTTGTGTAATTTTTTATTTAATTGGGTAATATTTTTTTAAATTATTTTTTGTATTTTCTTAGTTTTTTTTTAATTTTTTATAATTATTTATTAAATTTTTAAATTTTTATTTCATTTTTTATCATTTTGGGTTAATTTTTGAGTTTGTTTACTATTATTTTTTAATTTATTTTATTTTTTATATATAGTCTATACAACAAAGCGCAAAAACCTACAGAAATCATAAACCTCAAAGTTTCAAACACAAAAAACTCTTCATCGAAATTCCAAATTTTATCAAAATTTTTAGAAAAATTCTGGGTGTACAGTTTTATTTATATGCCCATTTTATTTTGAGTTCATTGTGCGAGGGTCTCAAATTTGCGTTAATTTTTGATAATTATTTTTGTTGTTGTTGTGTTTTCTTCTGTATGACGGATGCACGAAACTCTTTTTAATGTGGAAGGTACTTTATGGCATTCTAAAAATTCTGTGAAAAATGTGAGATTTTTTTTATTTTTTAAAAGTATGAAACTTTAAAAATGTTTTATAAAAAAATTTCATAAAAAATAAGTAAATAGGCGCGATTGCGTTTTGATATTTTTTTGTTGGCATTTGCTTCCATATATGAATAGAATTGCCTTCAACAACAAAACAAAAAAAAATCGAAAATCAATGCGATTTTTATGCTACTTCGAACTTGCACTTTATTGTATCAAAATTCAGTAGGCTGCATATTCGAAACTGCGTATTAAAATTGTGAGTAAAAAGTAAGAATTTCATTTTTATTTTTTAAGAGTAGTATAAGCTAAAGCTATTTTTAGTTTGTAGTATAAGTATAGTGTTATAAAAAAATAAAATGAAAAATGAATAAATAATCACGGTTTCATTTTTCATCATTTTTTTTGACATTTTCTTCCCTTATGAGGTGGCAGCCAAAGTTACTCTTAACTCAAACTCACTCAAACCTTGTATTCTATCATCCTTGATTTCAACATTCCTCAACGATGCTGTAGCGTTAGCGCGGCAGTTAAGTTCAACCACAATAATGAATTGTATGGCAGCAACATTTGCTTTGTTTACTGCGGAGCCGCTACTATCATCAAACGTGTTCGTGCGAGTGGCATTCTGTTACTTTAACAGCTCTGTTATTTCACTCACAAGTTTTACATTCATTTTGTAATTTTCAACTTAAGATCATTGTTGAATAAAGGACAAGTTTAAGCTTTATTCTCGAGAGATGAAGGGCAAGAGAAACACCACTTGTAATACAGACTGGACTGCACGGCTGTGTGCCCATTTTGCGTAAACACAGTAGCAGAGAATAAGAAAAACATAAAAATAATCGAAACTACGTTGAGTCCTAATAGGTACGCTTCCCTATTATTTTCGCTACTTTTCTATCACCATAAACACATTTTTCTTAATAAGAAACCGGTCATAAAATTAAAATTATTTGCACCTCCTGCAGCTCCTTCTATAATATAGTGCCAGACCGCCTTTAATCATTTGCGCTACCACATATTTCATCACATTCCCTCCCTCCTATTCTGTTGAATTTACACGCGTATAATTTTCTTTCCTCACCTGTATACCATTTAATGCCTTATTTACCGCAACCAAATTTAATTAAAATTCATAACATTTCACTTTTAAAATATGTAAAAAAGTGCTTTTTCAATTAAATAAAGTGCTTTGGGCTATTTAAAAATGTGTGAAAATTTTATTCCAGCGCAACCGCTCCACGCTCCACCTGTTATTTTCTATTAAGTTTTGCGAGCCTTGGCTTTTGGCTAATAAAACTCAATCATAAAATCAGCAGCTGCTGCAATTTGAATTGTGAAAAATCCATACGAAATTGCATTTTAAAATCATTCTGCTAGTTTCCATTTCATTAATTTTTACCTGACAGACTTAAATGGAAATGAATTTTAAAATTGAAATATAAACAACAACAAATAGATTAAGCTATTTAAACCCAGTTTTAAACATTTCTTTTGTTTTTCACATTGGAGTGTCTGTGTATTCATCAAATTTATTACGTGTCATAAATCACTGGAAAACCTTATTGATTTGATATTTATGAGTTGTTTGCTTTTAAGGGAATGCCGATTCGGAATGTGTCAAATAGAAATGCTCGCCACTGAACCCTTCGATTTATCGTGCATTTTGTTCTCTAAGTGAACAAAATCAGAGTGACTGGTGATGGGTGAGGCAGACAGGATAGTAAAGTTTGAATTTTTAATATATTTAGCCGTGTTGATAAATTGAATGATAATGCGATTTTCAATTTTGATTTAAGTTTTGAATAAATATATTGTACTAGAAATTCAATAAAAAACAAAACAAATTTTAATACAAGGTGGCGCAAAATTAATAAACCAATTTTGTTGTCGAATAATACATATTTTTATTAAGGCGCTCGCCTCATTTGAAATGGTGCTTTTTGGGTCTTTCTTTAAAAAGGTGTAAAAGGGAAACGAAAAAAATTTTTAATTTTTGTTTTGAGCATTTTATTTTTTGATCCATTGCTAAAAAATAAAAATTGTGTTTTTGCCATACGAGGTTCGTTGAAAAATTGGTCAGCCTTCAAAACATGGCCTTAGCATGGAAAATGGACGCAGATATAGCCAGTTCTACTGTACCGATTTTGATGAATGATCATTTTAAATGACGTAGAATCGATGACGTTATCGTGCGAACTACGATTATTCGAAGCAAAATTTTCTTTTCGATCTTTATAATATAAATAAAAAAAATTATATAATATTTAAATAATGAAAAAATGAAAAAAAAATTAATTTAAAAATTTTTTGCTTTAATTAAAATAAATTTTTTTAATTAGAAACAAACAAAGAAACAAAAAAATTATAAAATAAGTAAATAATAAAATTATTTATGTTATTTGTCTTATAATTTGTTAAATAAAAATAAAAATAATAATATAAAAAATAGCAAACAAGAATAATTTTTTATTACAATAAATAAAAAAAATTATAAAAACAAATTAATTAAAATTATTTTAATTAAAAAAAGAAGAATAACTTTTTTATAAAAAAAAATATAAAATAAATAATTAATAAAATTATTCTTGTTTTCTAATTTTTTTGTTAAATGAAAAGAATTATAAAAAAAATTAAATAAAAAAACTGTAAAATAATTAAACAAAAAGAAAAAAAATTATAAATGAATAACGATAAAAAAAATAATAACAAAAAAATATGAATATAATAAAATATTGTTTGTTTCATAAAAGAAATTATAAAGAATTAAAACAAGAATAACTTTTTTATAAAATAAAAAGATTATAAAATATATAAATAATAAAATTATTTCTGTTTTGTAGTTTTTTTTTATTAAATAAAAAGAATTATGAAATAAATAAATAATAATAAAAAATTAGAAGACAAGAATAATTTTTTATTTAATAAAAAAAAATTATAAAAAAAATAAATTTAAATATATATTTTTTCAATAAAATAAATTTTTTTTAATTGGAAAAATTATAATACCTTTTTTATAAAAAACAATATAAAATAAATATTTAATAAAATTATTTTTGTTTTCTAATTTGTTTGTTAAATGAAAATAATTATAAAATAAATAAATAATAATAAAAAATTAGAAAACAAGAATAATTTTTTATTAAATGAAAAAAAAATTAAATAAACAAATATTATAAAACAATTAAATAATCAGAAAAAAAAATAAATAACGATAAAAAAATAATAACTAAAATATGAATATAATATAATATTATTTATTTAATCAAAAATATTATTAAAAAAAAAATAAATTAAAATAGTGTTTTTTAAATTAATTAAAACAAGAATAACTTTTTTATTAAATAAAAAAATTGTAAAATAAATAAACAATAAAATTTTGCTGTTTTCTAGTTTTTTTTTAAATAGAAAAATATAAAATAAATAAATAATAATAACAAATTAGAAAACAAGAATAATTTTTTATTAAATAAAAACAAAATTAAATAAAAAAATATTATATTGTAGAATAATTAAATAATAAAAAAAAATTATAAACAAATAATAATAAAAAAATTATAATTAAATAATAATAAAAAAATTATAATTAAAGAATAATAAAAAAAAAGGAACAAAAATATTTTTTTTATTAAATAAAAAAAAAGTAAATAAAAAGATATTATGAAATAATTAAATAATAATCAAAAAAAAAAAAAACTATAAAAGAAGAATAAATTTTTATTAATTAAAAAAAAATTAATTTGAAAGGTACATAAAAATAATTAAATTGTAAGAATCATAGCAAACAATGATTGTAAGAATCATAGTTGGCCATGTACATTTTGGTTCAGCCGTTATTCTTAGTTTTAATATGTACAGTTAGTTGAAATAAAGCAACCGAGCAGTGGAAACGTGCGTTTTCTTTTTCGGTTATATAAAGGTAAAATTACCTTACATAAATAATGCGGCAAAAAATTATAAGTAAAAAAATGTGTTATAAAAAAAAAATAAAATAATTAAATAATTATTTAAAAAAGGAACGTTTTTTATTACATATAATATAATATCTGTATATAAAGTAATTGAATACAAATGAAACAAATTATAAAAAATTATAATGTTTTTATATTAAATAAAAAAAAAAATATTTGGAATCCTAGAAATTTTTCTGTTTACCTTTACTTAACATTTCAACATTAAAATTTTCACGTTTTTTATTTGCAAATTTCAATGCAATTGCCAATCGAGACAGCAAATTCTTTGCAGTTGGCAATTCATGCTATAAAATATTATATTTCATGGTATATATTGCCAACACCTGTGAATAAGTGATCTGTCCTTTTATATGTTTGATATCCACTTGGTATTTTTTTTGACGCTCACTTTAGCAACATTTTTGATAATTTAAGTTTTCCAGGCTGTGCATTTTGATGAGAGGCTCTTTGCAAAAAGGGACTCATCCGGAATCTCGGCGTTCTTCTTTCCGCTTTATGGTATAAATCAAACGATCAGGAGCGCGGGCAGAATGCAGTGACTTGATTGACGTCATTGCAATGCTCACACTTAAAATATTGCCATCGCATTCAATCAAATTTGACAGTTGGTATAAAATGAGCAACTGATTGTCGAGATTTTAAAGTGACGCGCTCCACTGCTTATCTGGCTGTATACTGCAGCTGTCTAATTCGCAAGTGTCAAATATGGCTGACATTAGCAAAAATTATAAATCTTCCGCTAGGGTGATTAATTTTGCGCCACCTTCCACATATGTATACATTTATTTATACCCATAAATTATACTCATAAATGTCGAACTCTCTGATTCCTGAATTCTTGCCCGCTATCCGTTGCCTACCGGTGCTCACTCACATCTACTCCGCTGGGAAATATTCCAGCTCTATGTATGATATAATCCATAATTGGCCCTGAACTCATTGCACTTGCTCACCTTACTCATCGTAAGCTCACCACCCCCTGCACTTGAGTAAATAATTAAGCTGCACTCGTTTTGAAATTTCATTTTCGCAGTTTATTTTCTTCATTTTGCCAACCCACTTTGGTTTTACTCGCGTCGTCCATGCGGACTTTTTAAGTGCACTGCACTTGCACTGCCACCGAGTTGACCTTATTAATTTTAATTACGCTTTTTGATATTTCATCTACATATATGCACACACACACACACACATACAAACATGACAGGCCAGCACACATACATATGCACTTGCATTGGTAAGAGAAATATCAAAAGCTCACCGCCCTGATTGTGGCAGCAGTGCGCACTTTCGTAAATTATATTACTGTTGTTATTGCTCTTTGCGTATTTTTTTCGCGCGCGATCCAGTCTCACTACGCTTCTTCACTTTTGTTGATAATTTGTCACTTTTAATTTTTGTCCGTTCACTGGGCCACACACTCTCGCCCTCTCACAGTTATCTCCTGCGTATTTTTTTTGAATATCACTTCTTTTTTTTTGTTTTTCAAGAAGAGTATGCATTTGCTTGAATGACTAGTTGCATTTTTGTGTTGGTCCTCTGCGCCTTTGCCTCGCCGGAAGTGTGTCTGCAATGGTAGGCTGCGCTGCGCCTGCCTTAGCATTGACAGCCTGATAGCCATCGCGGTCGCTTGCCGGCGCCTCATCGATTTTCTGGGTCGTGTTTGGTCAGTGTTGGTTAGTCGTAGCATCCACCACGATACGCGTTTCTGTCGCCTTGTTGTCATCTTCGTTAATGAATGTGGCACCATGCGTTGCAACAATGGAGGCATCCCCTTGGCAGGCTCAATGGTTGTCATCCGCAACCGCGCTGCAAGCCAACACCAAGCCCTCATCTGCTTGCACTTAATGACATGTCCACATGGCTCCTCTTGACTATTTTCAACAATGCTGTGATACAGCCTGCTTCCTTCTTCATTCATCGCGGGTTGTCAATGTCATTATAGTCATCTCATTTAAGAAAAACAGCCTCATCATCGTAGGCATCATAGTCGAGTTTTACTTTGCTTGGATTATCGTTTCTGTCGTTGGTGTGATACCTTTTGTGGTATTGCCAGCTACAACAGCTCTTCGTTTCAAGTATGTGTTGTTGTTTCTATAGCAAATTCTGTCATTGTGATTGTTCACGCAGCACATGCTGTGAGGGAGAGAATTGGCATGATTCGACTATCTGTGGAAATTGCGATTTTTAAACCCTTTAAATCCATAGGATGGGTCACACAAGTAATTTTCAAGAAACATTTCCGAGGCTTTCCACGAGACTAACAAAGAATTGGATGGCATTACGTGCAAAACGGAAGTGCAGTTCGCATCGCCACCGCGCGCGTAAATAAGAATGTGCACCGCGGCATGTGTTTGTGCCATATGGAGCCACTTTGCTGGAACTATCGTGCACATATATTCGAATGGTCCAGAAGATGCTTGCCAGCGATATGCTAGAACGTTCGCCATTGTCGATTATGAAAGCCTTAGTTTGGCCTTCTGTGCATCGAGGCCGCTACCCGACAGATATCTGAACTAAAAAATAACACTCTGGATATGCAGTTGCAGCTGTAAATACTCTGCATTGGTCAACTTGATTCAGACTGAAGTAAAAAATCTGCCGAAAAATTAAGTTCTTGTGATTGACGAGAAGCTGATTGTCACAGTTTCTACTGTGACTTCGCTGCTACGGATGTGTTCATTTATTATACGACTACAAAAACTTTCCTTGCGTCCTGGGGATCTAACTATGTATGCTGTTTGTTTTTAGATTTGCGGTGTAACTTCAGCACGTCGGAGTTTAGCTATAATTTCAAAAAATACTCAAACTTCCGATAATCTTGAAAACTCTCTATCACTCCTCTAGCCACTGATCAATATTCACCCTTCCTTAGTCGAAGCAAGACATTTTCCACTCACATTTCATGAGTAGGTTTTGGAAACAGCGTCTGGTGAACCTGGTCACAGATGGCTCGAAATTGAATCGAAGGGTAGGCGCGGGAGTATTCTGCGAGGAGGAGCTCCCCATCAAACTCAAGTTCAGGTTACCCGACCACTGCAGTGTGTTCCAAGCAGAGTTAGCCGTAATCAAAGAAGCAGCTGATTGGCTGCTCACTTGTGTAACAACTGCCACGGAAGTAAATATCTATAGCCAAGCGCTTATATGGGCTTTGGATTCGATGATGGTACACTCGAAACTGGTCAGGGAATGCCTGGCTTCACTTTTGCTGGTATCCAAAATCTTTAATATAAATCTTATCTGGGTACTTGGTCACAGCGGCTTAAAAGAAAACTGTAAGGCGAGAGAGATGGTTAGTTAATGAAAAGATTGGGATCCCTTTGGCTACCTGCGGTCTGCTCCTGGAAGGGTAGGCTTTGTGTCAACTCAACGAGCGCTGGGCAGTCGCTCGAGGGATGTCCTAAAGTTAACAAAGTCTCAGCTCTCGAATTTCCTTGGTGCTCTTACACTGTACGCGAAGTATGCATGCTGCGATATTCGGCATTACTGCCAGTCCTTTTTACATGAGCTGTATAGAGGACGAGGTGAAATCATCTCATCACCTTCTCCTTAGCTATCCAGTCTAAGATTTAGACATATTGACACACATTTCTTTGCTATGTCCGCTAATATAGCAGGTCTTAATATTAATAACATGATGAACTTGAACTGTAGCATAAAGCGACTAACACATCAGACATCTTTCGGTCGTCGTGTATGAGACATACAGGGTTGCCCATATTCGATGGACCCATCTGGCAACCCTGTATCTTTTGACAGAGACGCCAGATCGCTTAATAACATACCGCGTTGGAGGCGTCAGTCCAAGCAGATTTTTTCCATGGAACAGTACACGCCTCCCGAGCTCTCCCAAATTGTTGAAATTTACATTTAACGAAAGAAGTCAAAAGAAGAAGAACAAAATCTTCATGTCCGATGAGACTCATTTCTTATTGAATGGGACGGAATTGCCGTATTTACGCCACTGAAAATCCTCACGAAATTGAAGAGGTACTTCTTTACGACGAAAAAGTCACTGTTTGATGCGGCGTTAGTGCGAAAACAATTATTGGGCCGTTTTTCTTCGAAAATGAAGATGGTCAAGCTGTTACAATCAATCAGGAGCGCTTTGGCGATATGATAACCACTTTTGTGATGCCAATTATTCGTCGAAAGCGTATGAGGCAGTTCTGGTTTCAACAAGACGGCGCTCCGCCACACACAGCTCGCACCACAATCGATTTTTTGAAGAAATTGTTTCCTCGTCGTTTGATGTCGAAAAGTTGCTATTTTGACTGGTCACCGCGTTCGCCCGATTTAACGCCACCTGACTTCTTCTTGTGGGGATATTTAAAATCAAAGGTTTACATTAATAAGCCAAAGACCATAGAAGAGCTCAAGAACAACATCCGTGAGGAAATAGCCGCTATTCCAGCCGAAATGTTAGCTAAAACTATGGAAAATGCTGCAAAGCGGGCACAATACGCCGTACAGTCTCAATGCTGCCATTTGAGAGATATCATATTCAAAAGGTGATGTCAACAAATCTACTTGAACCAAATAAAACGACTACTATCTATCGTCAACATTAAGAAAATTGTGTTTTTCTTTGATTAAAAAAAAAAAAAACACATGGGTCCGTCGAATATGGGCAATCCTGTACATACTCGCAAATTTTTTGTAGTAGCCGTTCCAAGACGTATTCAAGGCCGTTTTCGCAATGAATAAGTTACATAAGTCGATAGTTTTTACGTGGAACTTCATGTTTTTTTAAAGTTGGTTTTCCCCACAGTGATTTCCTTACTTTTCTGCGTCTTCAATTTGGTTTTAGATATTTAATATAATACGATAACTATTGTATTTATTGCTAATTTATTCATTAACAATCAGTTATTTAGTTAATTAATATTGTATAAATTTCTTTCTTTTCAGGTAAGTTTTCGGCATTTCTAAAAGTTTAGAAAAGTTAGAGTCCGGTGAGTAAAAACTTTACAGGCAGCTTCTGTAATTCCCCTTCATGTGAATTTTACTGAAAATTTCCGGCAATTCCATTGAAATTCAGTCGGAAGTGAACTACATAACCTGGAGATTACGAGTAAAAAATTTTCTTATACTTCAAAAGTCGAGACCACTGGCGTTAAAAATTTTTTAAAGTGAATTTACAACAATACAGTTAAATGTGTTCCATCACCAAAACTTATTTTGTCGTCTTCAACTCTAACTTACACCCTCTCATGAAAAATAAAATAGGTGTGCGACATTTTGACCAGTTCTGGTGTGTTGTGATGTTTTTCTCAAATGGAGGGATCTACAGTTTTACGACGCCTCTGAACGGCAGACGGTTTTTTATTAGAAGCTTTTTCATGGCACAAATACACGCGGAGATTTACCATTGTCTGCAAGCAGGGACCGCCATTACAAAAATCTTGGTCTATTAGTGGGTATCTCGTGCCCGTGGTTTTGAATCTGTGCACTTCCGAATAGTAGTCATAAACCAACTTATTCGCCTGCTGCGGCCTCATTACCATTAATCTCGCATAAATAATGCCGTAAATGAGGTAACCCCGAAGTTCGGATTTACTGCCCACTAGTCGATATCTGTATTCGTCAATCAATGCTATGAAGATATCGAAGAAAAGTTATCGATACTTGTTGGTCATTGCCAGTCATTCTAAAATTCACACGGAGAGGTCTCTTTGTTATTTTATAAAGCGTTGAAAATAAGCCTTTAAGATCTTTCCATTCTTATGGCAGTTACTCTTTAGGACAGAAGTTGCTGCTTTTGCATATCTCAAAAATTCATTAAGGTCTTGTTTCGCCTTTTCCTGCCTATACGCAAGACCCTCAGTGATGTAGCGTTTCCTCTCAGCTTTTGGATTACTTTTGAGTAAGTAACAGTGTCGCTGAAGTGAAGTAATTTGAATCTATGGTCAAAGTTGTAGTATTAGCAATGGCTCTCTTTTAGAAGTGGGGCCACGTGTAAATACAGAGAAAAGGAAATAAATGCACTTCCCAAAGAAACCGAGTGATGATGCACATATTGAAATCGAAGGTGATTGCATACAAAGAGTTGACAAATTAAAATATTCAGGCCTCTTCATCAGCAGTAATCCTGAGACTTCCATGCTAATAAATGGCCGAGTAAACGTGACAATTAAAGTACTCTTTGCACGCATAAAATTGTTCAAGTCTTGAATGCTATCAAGAACTCAAAAGATGGCAATGGTGTAAGGCGCTTGTAAGACCCACTCTAACAAAAAACTGCGAGCAGTGAGTGCTTAAAACAACAGACATCGACCAAATACTGAGACTTGAAAGAAAGGTACTGCGAAAAAAATATCTCCCCTTTCGGTGAGATTCATGCATGGAATGCCCAACTAGAGACTGACAGTATAGCGTTCCAGAGACACTCAATTGGACGGAGAGGTCGATGGACACCACATAAACGCTGTGTCGATAAGGTCACATCCGACCTGTAAAAAAGGGGGTTCACAAACTGAAAAGTAGAGGGTCGATCGGAATGGAGGACCGTTGTTGTGGAAGCAATGATTTGCACAAGATTGCAGTGTTAAGGATGATGATGAATGGTTCTATGGAACTTTACTTGCCCAAATGGGTTTTCCAGCTCTGTTATACAAGCATTGCTAAACTTAGTAGCGATGCACGTAATTTCTCAACAAAAGTTCTTGAAAGAAAAGCTACTTTCAAGAAGCATTGGAGTATTAAAAGTACTCAGAACTATCTTAGCAAACTATCGAGTGTTCGCTCCATGTCGAAACGACACAACTCCCAACACTCATTAATATGCAGCAACAGCAGCCTTCCCTTCTAAAGCCGCACAGTATCTATTCTTAGACACAAAATGGTGGCAGTTTAAATTTTGTGAAATATGGTGGATGATGATCAATCAAATTTTTAGTGTATTTTTGTTTTAAATTCGTGCACCATCTGTGCTTGTTCGGTAAGGTGCGGTCTCATCATGCAGAATTTATGCGTTGCTTTACAACGATTGCAGTCATTTCTTGCAGGTGCTCTGGCGCATAATAATAGCTTTATTGACCGTTTGCTTTTCCGTAGTTTGACTCTTTGCCTTTACAATCGTCTTCAAGTGAGAGCACCAGTGATACCAGTGAGCTCAGGTTCGTAAAACTCAGCTTTCATATCCATACTTCTGTTTTCTGTTTTCTTGGCAGTAACGCTACGGTCGAGGTGGAGTGCTAAACAGATAAGTTAACTAAACCTCTTTGACAGCAAATTTGCGATGATTGCTGTACTCTACTTTACTACTTTCGAAGCGGGATTCGCAGTTAAGCGTATTATGCTGTATTAGCTTTCAGACAAACGAATAAAAACAAAGCAAATAGCGAATAAAATTAGAAAAATTTATTTACAAAATTCCTTTGAATCGAATCGGACATGCGATTTTCTAAGTATCTGTAATGTAGCGCAGCATAGCTTATCAACCTGCAGTCAATCTCAAGACTACTCTAGAATGAATGAAATAAAAATAATTTATTGAAATACTTCAGTAGCTTTTGCGCTGCTTACCAGCACTGAAAGCTGCTGTGATTTTGTTGATATATGTGTAGCTGATAGGAGGATTTGCCAATGTAGTTCATTTTAGCTGATTATTTATCAGATGTTAAGTTATGGAACTAAATAAAAAATAAAATGAAATATAAATTTTGACATTTGATTATTTCAATCTTATTTTTGTTATTTAATTTTAACTAATTTTAATGAAAAATATTTCATTCTTTAATAATATCCATAACAAAGGTTTTTGCAGAAAAAATCCTCAAATATTCATTAAAATTTTCAACTTTTTATTTGAACAGAATTTTTAGAAAATGTTTGACTATGCAGTTTTAGAGTACATGCACTTTAGGTATTTCAGATTTGAAAAAAAAAAATTTTTTAGTACGGTGTTGAACGTTGAACTTTATTTCCATGTTGTAAGGGAGGAAGTGCGCAATACCATAAATAAAAGAAAATTGATTTTAATTGTTACCCTATATTAAAAAAAAATGTTTCTGTTTGTATTGTCCTTTATGTTTAAAAAAAATTTTTGGTTTATTTTTTTTCTTTATATTTAAAAAAATTCTTTTGCTTATATTTAAACAATTTTTTTTTGTTAGTTTTTTTTTCTTTATATATAAAAAACTTTTTTTGTTTAAATCTTTTCTTTATATTAAAAAACAATTTTTTTGTTAAAATTTTTCCTTTATATTTAAAAAAAAATTTTTTTGTTCAAATGTTTTTTTATATTTAAAAAAATTTGTTATGTTCAATTTGTTTCGTTGTATCTAAACAAACTTTTTTGTTTAATTTTTTCTTTATATTTAAAAAAAATTATTTTTGTGTAAATTTCCTCTATATATGTATTTAAAAAAAATTTTTTTTTCTTTATATTTAAACAAAAACAAAATGTTTTTATAAATTTTTTCTTTAAATTCAAGTTTTTTTATTTAAATTATTTAATTTGTTTTAATCACTTTATTGTACTACCATTTAACGGGCTATAAAAATAGAATGGGCAAACTCAAAAGTTTTCTAAAAAAATTTTAATTTAAATTGTTTCTTAAAAAAAAAAAGCGTTTTTATTTTTTTATTTTTTATTTTTTTTATTGTTTTTTTTGTAATCACTTTAAACCTTCAATTATACTAAAATTTAATGGCATATAAAAATATAATGGGTATACTCAAAAGTTTTCTAAAACTTCGAAAATTAGAAAATAGAAAATTAGTTGAATTTAATTTAAGCAATGCTATGCCAAAATTTACATCCACGAATTGTGCGTGGGGAGCTTTTATGTTATTGACGGATTTGTGTAGCAACCCTCATTTCTTATTGAAGTCGGTTAGCAGCTCGAGAACTATCTATAGAAATAAATATATACTCGCATGTTATTAATTCTTTAAACAATTGGGGAGGTCTTCCTCTTCCTCTGCTACCATCAGCTGGCACCGCATCAAATACTTTCAGAGCCGGAGCGGGTGTTCGGAAGCTACCCAGAGGATACTTCGGCAGTGAGCTAAAGTGAGAAGGTGAAACATTCCAGGATAGCTGGTTATGCGCTGGGTTTGGGACTCGCCACTTAAATTGTTTCATGTTTTTTGTTGTGTTTGTTTTTTGCTTCTCATTTTTTTTTCTTTCTTAACGGTTTTGCACCCATGACGTTCGACTCCCAATAGCATCGAAGCTGTGAATTTTTTAAAATGATTCTCAAATAATTCTCAAAATTTTGCTTCACTGTGTTCGCAAAATAAAATAAAAAAACAAGCTTTCAATGGGTATAGAATTCGTTAAAAAATTTATAAAATTCAGCCATAACAAAAATGGGTCAAGAATAGCCCAAATATCTGACTCCAGCATCAAATATCGGTGGTACTCTTCCCGTCTCAGCAATTTAATGCAGGACGTAGGTGAAAGTGTCACATAGATACATACATACTTACATACTAGAGCTGCAGATAGCCTCCATATTAGCTCGGCACTCGCTTGCTAGTCGTTCAATGCTTAACTGCTCAACTGTTTGTTCAAGATTTTCCAATTCGAGTAGCTAAACAAAAATTGCCAATTTTATTTGACAGCATTTCTTTAGTTTTCTTGTGACATTAGCAAATATACATTTAAATATATATTAGCAAATATATATAATAATCCTATGGCTCTGCGCGCGAGCAATCGGCCACTGCGGCTTCGTTTAAGGTTTTAGATTAGTAGGTTATCATCCTATCTTTCCGATTCTGGTGTCGAGTCTGGTGGTGTTGGCTAAAGCCCCCGAACTTTCTGCTAAAATTTTTGGCTTTTTGAAAAAGCAGTTCCTCTGTCACAGACAGCAAAGTTATACCGCCTTTACTCGGTCGTCAGAGCCTCATCCGTCAGGTGGAAGATGACGTGAAGATGAGGTTCACAGTTAGCATGTCGTGTAAATAATTTGTACAACTAAAACGAAGTGCTGAGAAAAAAAAAAATAATAATAATGAAAAATCGAAAAACCTCGTTACGCTTGAGCTCAGTCTCGAACAGCTGAGCATCGGAAAGGTGTGCGCTCACTCGTTACTCATTCGCCCGGGCTGTTCGGAAATGTGCGAACAAAATCGAGAGCTCGAGTGCATACACACATACATTAATTACTATAGAAAAGATCTGTATCGTAGTAAACATGCAGTTTTCTGTGATAAGGCATTTACCTTTTCCATATTCCCGGTTATGATTTGTCGGTGTGCAGAATTAATGTGAAATTCAGCATTTTTTTCGTGATTGACTGCCGAGCATTCAAGCATGCAATTTTTCCATTTTTATAATATTTCTAATAGATGCCAGATGCAATTATTAAATCTTAACACGAATTTTTATAAATTTTCTGGGTACGCAGGTTTAGAGCCCAATACTCCACGCTTGAATTTTAATGCTTAAATTTTATATGGAAGAAAATTTCTGGCAATCGTCAACTAACAAACAAAAAAACAAAAACAAAAAAAAAAAAAAAAATGTGAAAAATCAACGGTATTTTGAAGTCACATGAAACTTGCGCCTGCATTACTAAAATTCAATGGGCTATATAATTGCGTACTTAATTCTAAAAATTATTTTTTAAAGCTTATGGTTTTTAAGGAATTTTGAAAAAATAATTTAAAATTTCGGTTTTTCTATCACAGCACCTTCAAGTATATCTAAGTAAAATGTGATAACCATAGTTGTTGAACAGTCTCATATTATAGCTAAGCTTTTTCTTCCATATAAAAGGATTCTGTACTTGTAGGTATATGTACATACTTCGTGCAGAAGAAAAGGCGTGACACCTCGGCGATAGAAAATTGTGAAAAATCAGTGGTATTTTGCAGTCATTTCATACTTGCGTTTTGTGGGCTATAAAACTGCGTACTTAGGAAAGTTCTAAAAATTAAAATTTTTTTTAAATTAAATGGTTTTAAGAAATTTTTTTTTTTAATTTTGTATAGAAACTCAAAGGACTATGAAACTGCATACCCAGAATTCTAAAAATTCGGGTAAAAATTTAGAGTTTCTTGAAATTCTTGAAAAATTGTTTACAAAGTTTATAACTTTGCGTTATATGCCTTTTGTATCAGTTTTATTAAAACAAAAAAAAAAGAAAAACAAAAAAAAAGTGGTATGTTAATAATTTTGCATTCGGGTGTATTTGAGAAGAAATCTTAGATTACGGCAAGTATACTCGTAATGATATACCTCACAGAAATAAGTATATGTGCAAGGTTTTTTATACCGATATCTTTGCTGATAGTAACGGTACATTTTTGGCTGGTCTTTGATGATGTGGGCCGCTTTCGGACATGTTGGAAAGTCGCCAATTTATTTTATTCCGCGAAGAACCAACGCAAAATTCTATGTTAAAATATAAAAGGATGTTCTCATTGAGTTTGTGTGAAACATATACGGAGACGACTGGGCTTTCCAGCAAGACAACACCCCAATCCATACGGCTCGTTTAACTAAGGCTTTCCTATCGTCAAGAAAAATCTCAGTTAAGGACTGGCCAGCACTAAGTCCCTATTTTAAACCAATTGAGGACCTCTGGGGAATATTGTCGGCCATTTTTTATAAAAATGGTCTGTAGTTTGAAACAATCAAAGGCCTGAAAGGTGCTTTAGTAGAAGAGTGGGATAAGATAGGAGATTCCACTCTTCAACACTTGACAGACTCTAAGCCTAAGCGTTTAAATGATGTTATTTCTCAAACTGAAAAACATATTAATTATTAGAAAATCGAAAGTTATAGAAACGTTGAAAAAAGTGTAAAGAAAGGCCAGTGCGCATATACTTACAATATTTCATTTGAAGTTATTTTAATTTCTTTTTTAATTTAATAAGTTTAGTCAAGTTGAATTTTTGTTGTATATTTTCCTATTTTTCCTAAATATATATTAAAATATTGGCTCCTGCTTCTTTATAGTTTTTTGAAAATACCCTTGCACATATACAGGGTGGCTGATGAATTTTGCTACATTAAGAAACTCAAATAACTTTTTTTGTAGTGTATGGAATTCATTTATTTTTTTTTTCAAGTTGAAGGTCATTAAATTTTATTAAATGTAGCTTAACTAGTTTTAAAAATAATTGAATTTAAATGCCCACCATGCTCGTTGACACAAGTGCGGCATCTTAGTAAAAAGTTGTTCATTGCTGCTTTGAGAGTTGCGACAGGAATAGCCGCAATTGTTGCCCGAATGGATTGTTTTAGTTCATCCAAATTTGTTGGCTTTGTTTTATAAACTTCTTGTTTACATAAACCCCACAAGAAAAAGTCAGGTGCAGTAAGGTCAGGCGACCTGGGGGCCAACGAAATTCGGAGTTTCTTGAAATCAGTTTATTGGGAAATTTTCGTCGCAACTCTGTCATAACAGTCTGGGCTATGTGAGACGTTGCCCCATCTTGTTGAAACCACACAGAGTTGAAAGGAATTCTCTTTCGGCGTAGTTCTGGATAGAAAAATTCTTTCAGCATTTTCAAATAACGGTCTCCAGTAACCGTAACGGTGTGACCATTTTCTTCAAAAAAATAAGGCCCGACAATACAGCGTGAAGAAATCGCACACCACACTGTCACGCGAAGAGGATGCAATTCCGTCTCGTGGAGTATCTGTGGGTTAGAAGTACTCCATATTCGACAATTTTGTTTGTTCACATTGCCGTTTAAATCGAAATGGGCCTCATCAGACATGAAAAGGCAGTTTAACATGTTTTGGTCTTCTTCCACCATTTGCAGGATCTTCTGGCAAAATTCCAAGCGAATCGGCAAGTCTGCTGCATTCAGTTTGTTAACCATTTGAATTTTGTAGGGAAATAAGTCTAAATCTTTGTGCATTATTGTTTGCAAAGACTGTCGGCTGACACCAAGTTGAGCAGATAAGCTTCTTGTTGAAACCCTTGGATTGCTTTGTATAGCTGCAGCTACAGCAGCGATCGTTTCCTCCGTCCGAACTGGTGGGTTTCGATGATATGGCCTTCTTGCGACTGTTCCTTGCTCAGCAAAATTATTCACCAGTCTCATTATGGTCCATCTGCTCGGGGGATCGCCGCCAAACATCCGCCTGTACTCTCTCTGTACCAAAACTACGGACTCCAGTGCGTGATAGCGACGGACTATCCAAATTCTTGTTTGCGTGTCCCAGTTATCCATTTTAATAAATTTTAAAGATCAATTTGCAAATTAAAACAAAAATGGAACAGATAACTTAAAAAGAAAAAAAGTTATTCAATTTTTTTTTGGTAGGGGCTTTCATCAGCCACCCTGTACTTATTTCTGTGAGGTATAATAAGAACATTAACAACATTGTTAGAAAAATAATTTATTATATTTTGAAGTTAAAATGAAATCAGAAGAAAAACGACTATTTGCTAATATTTTTCTCTAAATTCCTTCACTTTTTGAATCGTGACGAATGTGTCTCTCCATAAGTTAGATTTAAGTCATAGTTGTTGTTGTTGTTGTAGCAGCATAAACATTCAATTATATATAGGGAATGCTGCTGAAGTGACAGTCCTTGGCCGAATATAAATCCGGGTCGTTCCGGTAACGTAGAACCGACTGTCGTGGGTATTAGTAATCTATTTGAGTTCTACTTTACCTGATGAATAAATAAATAAATAAAAAAAATTTTATACGAATATTTCGCCCCTGTTGAAAACCTCTTTTTCTCCCAATAAAATTATCGCCTCGCTTTCGCGCTCAAAACTGACCAGTCTCGCTTCTCTTGCAGCTTGGGAGAATCCTTCTTTTGCTCTGACCTGCTCACTTGTATCTGTATATCTGCCGCAAATGTCAATTAAAATATTTAGATATGAACTCAACCGAATTGTTTTCAGAGTTTCGTTTAAATTCCCACAATAATTGTCAGCGGTTTATGTGTAGCACACACACACACACATATATATATACATATATAAGCATATGTGTATGTGTGCGTGTACTATCACATTTCACTTTTCCACTTCACTTCAAAAGCTATTGGACATCGCTAGCTTGCGATTCTGATCGAAATTGTTCAAGTAGCGGCAGCAACTCAAACTGAGGGGCGAGGGCAGAAGAGTTGGCACGCAAGAGGGCTTGGGTATTTGATTTCAAGTGACAGTGTACATTTCTTTCCTTCCTACATACAACATAGGCATACATACATATATAAACCTATACATACACGTAAATATATGTTGTGCGCTGGTGTGTGCGTTTTTCCCATTCAAATAAGTTTGCGCTAATAAGCCAGCGAAAGTATAATTAATGCAATTCTCAACGAGCAAATAGTTTTTCCCACACCGAACTTCAACGTCAATTGCAGCACTCGCACAAGTTACCATACACACATACACACATATGCACACGTATGTGGGGAGTACATCCCCAAACATGAATGAATTCACATGTGGCCGCGCGTACAAATACACAGACGAGTGCTTATGTGCAAGTTCCTCCATGGCAATCATTGAATTTTTCATACCAAAGAAGTTTTAAATAGTGAAATCGCAAATATTCCATTAAAAAACGGTATGTGAAATAAGTAAAACAACAACAAAAACAAAAAAAAAAATAATGGTTTTAAAAAAGTAGTAAAGGGGACACTTTTCAAACTGCAGAAAATATGGAACTAAATTAATATGATGGACTTTTTGTAAGCGGAAAAGTTTAAATGAGTTTGAAAAACAATTAGTCTCATTAGAAAGTTTGAGAAAATCATTTTGTAGAAAACACACAAAAAAAAAAAAATGATGTGCTTGCAGCTTTCGCTATGGAAAAACTAGAACTGTGATTCCCTGTTTTTTGGTTAGGGCTACGAAATGGGGAAATGCAAAATTACGAACAATTTTTTTTTTTTAAATATAATTCATACTATAACAAAAACCATATAACGCTAAGTTACAAACTGTGAGCAAAATTTTTAAAAATTAAAAAAAAAAATTTTAATTTTATACGAACATTTTTAGAATTTCCTTTCACTGGAAATTTCATAGCCCTTTTGAATTTCAGTACAAAATTTTAATTTTTTTTTCAAAATTTCTTAAAAACCTGAGGAGTCCTCAGAAAGTGATTGTGAATTTGAAAACATTTTGAATTTTTTTATTGTAAGGTGAAGAAGATGTGCTCAGTTGCTTTCAAGTTCTGAAGATGAAAATGAACTCATACGACAAAATAATCAAAACGAAATTGGTATAGACGAGACTTTTTGTGAAAAATTACAAAACGGGTCTAGTCCTTCAAAGACGTATTCGGTCCAACAGGATATGCCAAAATAAATATTATGGAAGGTGAAGTAAGTAGCGCATTTTGTTTAGTAATCGACGACCAAATGTAGTCCGCGAGCCTGGAGTCGATTTTGGACTGCGTTTTTATACCGTTAAATTCTTGACTGTACTTGTGATTTAGCTTTCATGAATACCGAAAGTGAACGTCAGCTGGCGCACCCGCGGTGGGTGTTATTGTGGGAGGGTGCGAAACGTGTGGAAAAAAATTTCGACCAACTCATTTTATACCGGCTGACATTTTTTTCATGTATTGTTGACATTTAGTAGAATAAAAACGTATAAACACGACAAATTTAGTATAAAATTTTGGCTAGCAACTGGTGTTCAACATAAATATAAACATTCCTTATTTAGGAACAAATAAAGCGCGAGTAACATCACAGCCTTTAAGGGGAGAGCCTGCTTTAGAGGGTTCACAAAATCGATTTTTTCGTGGAATTTTTCGGGAAGGAAAGAAATATTCGATTGAAACGAAACTTTCAGGTTTTATTGTTATAAAGGTTGTCAAAAAATTCTTGCGGTATTTTGATTGAATTTTCAATTGTTCATAAAATTGGTTATAATAATGCGATTTAAGTCAAATATGCGCCGTTTTGTTCGATGACGAGTTCCCAACGAGATGCCAACTTCATAATGCCCCTCTTATAGAAGCTCGCTTCCCTATTGTCAAAAAACTCGGAGAGCCAATTTTCACAGGACTCTCTTGAGGGCAACTTCCGACTACCAAGCTCGTTCGCCATGGACAGAAATAGGTGGTAATCACTTGGTGCGAGATCCGGACTATACAGTGGATGCAAAAGAACCTCCCATCCGAGCTCCCGGAGCTTCTGGCGCGCCACCAAAGATGTGTGTAGCCTGGCGTTGTCCTGATGGAAGACAATTCGGCCTCTGTTGATCAAGGATGGCCTCTTCTGCATGAGTGCTGCATTCAAGCGGTCCAGTTGTTGGCAGTACAGGTCCGAATTGAGCGTTTGGCCATAGGGGAGCAGCTTATAGTGGATGACTCCCTGCCAATCCCACCAAACACACAGAAGAACCTTCCTGGCCGTCAATCCAGGCTTGGCCACCGTCTGGGCACCTTCACCGCTTTTCGACCACGACCGTTTGCGCTTCACGTTGTCGTAAGTGACCCACTTTTCATCGCCAGTCACCATTCGCTTCAAAAACGGGTCGATTTTGTTGCGATTCAGAAGCGATTCGCATGCATCCATACGGGCAAAAATGTTTTTTTGCGTCAAGTCGTGTGGCCCATACATCGAGCTTCTTTTTGAATCCAAGCTTCTTCAAATGGCTTATAACGGTTTGATGACTCATGCCTAGCTCTTGGCCGATGCTACGGCTGCTACTATGCCGGTCTCTTTCGATCAATTCAGCGATTTTATCGCAATTTTCGACGACAGGCCTTCCGGACCGTGGCGCATCTTCGATCACCTCTGCACCAGAACGAAAACGTTGAAACCATCGTTGTGCGGTGGAAATGGAAACTGTATCGGGTCCATAAACTGCACAAATTTTATTGGCAGCATGAGATGCATTTTTGCGTTTATCGTAGTAGTACAGTAAAATATGCCGTATTTTCTCTTATTCTGCTCCATGTTTGCGACGCTATAACTCACGAACGACTAAAAGCAAACAACAATTAATCAAACACGTGTTAGCACGTGAAAAAAGCTTTCCAAAAAGCTCTAGCGTGAACCGATGCGACGAATACAACTAGAACTGCGCGCTTGCAAAGACAAGCTTGCGGAAATACCGCAAGACTTTTTTGACAACCTTATATATTTCAACAGTCTTCTCAAATTTTTTCATTAAAATATATGTCACATTATGCCTGATACAAGCATATTGCCGAGGCGCCTCGAGTGTGCATGTGTCGTGCGGCGCGAAAGATGCAGGTCGCAATTGGACTGGATATAGTCCTGCTGCAAATAACTGTTAAGCAATTTGGTAACGAGGATGTGGCAACAAAATGGTGCGGAAGCGCTAGTTGGATTCTGGATGAATCACCACTCTAACCAACCAACCAACCATAGTATAGCTTCTAGTTAAACTAAGAAAATTAAACAAAAAGTGAGAAATTCAACTATTTTTCGCTATTTAAAAAAAAAAATCTTTTTTTTGAAAAAACAAATTCACTTTACATTGTTTAAAAAGTTGGTTAATCATAACTTTCTTAGGGGTTTTCAGGTTCAACTAGAAATGGGTTTAATTCCAAATACAATCAATGTTATCCCGTTTCGATAGGACGTTAAACTTTTTTCCTATCTTTCCCGCCAGTTAGGAAAAATCGTAAAAATAAAAACCCGAGGAATCGCGCGTCAAAGTTTTTGTAATATATATAAAAAATCCGCTATATACCTGCTCGACGCTTCCTCACAATTTCTTCTGTAACTCCGAAAATATTTTGAATTTGCTTCTGAAATTTTGACAACACATTTTTGGATAGTTTGGGAAGACATTTATGCAAAAAAAAAGAAAAACTGATTTTTGAAGCCTCGAAAGCAGGCTCCCCCCTTAAGTGAATTTGTCATGCTCAAACTTGGCGAACCATTGACTGTGACAGGAAGAAGCGACAACCAAAAAACTACATTGGTTGGCACTACTCGTATTCGCAGAAACAAAAAAGAACTACCAAATATTTGTGAAGGATACATCATTCTTTTTCATATTAAGGGGTTAGAGGCCCGAAAAAATGATGATTTTCAATATTTCTTTTGCCAGTCAATTGGTTTTTTTTACAAAAATAAAACCATAGCATTAATACATCATGTTTCGACTTGACTTTGGCAAAATTTCAAAAAACAAAAAAAAAAAAAATGTATAACTGTAAAAGCTATTGCTGTTTGAGTGGAGTCCGTTTCTCCAGGAGTCCTTTGCGGTGATCATCACAAGTCCTTGGAGATTCATCTAAAATCCATCAGACAAGAGAAATTAGAGAATTTAGAGAAATAATCTTGTGCCGGACCGAAGTTTGTTTCGAAAATTAACAATTAATTGTTTAAAAAAAATCGAAATTTTTGAAAAAAAAAAAATCTTTGATCAGACAACCGCTATCGTGCTAATCAGCATCAGGTGGACACACCAAGTGCAGTCAAGTCCTTTTTCCCCTCATCTTTCCAACGCAGATGAGATTTTCCTCTTTCTCTGCTACCACCAGCTGGTACCGCATCGAATACTTTCTGAGCCGAAGCGTTTCTATCTAGTCGGACGACATGGCCCAGCCAACGATGTCGCTGGATCTTTATTCGCTGTGCTATGTCTATATCATGGTAAAGCTCATACACCTCATTTTTCCATCGCCGACGCCAACATGCAAAGATAGATCCAAAAACCGTCTACGCAATATTTCTCTCAATCACTCCAAAGTACGCATCATAGAATGTTGTCATTGTCCAAGCTCCTGCGCCATACGTTAGGACGGCCATGACAAGAATCTTTTGTTTTTTTTGTTTTTTTCTCCTTGTTCACTCTTCTCGAGAGCATAGGGGCTCGATAAGACATTTGTAGTGCGTTGGTTACGTTAATCTATTTGATTTCTGACAGTTTAGGTGATTAGCCTGCCACTGAGAGCCTTGTCGAGTATCAGTTTTGTTCGTCGAGAGAGGACTTTACTACTCAATTACCTACTTAGTCCAAAGTAGCACTTGTTGGCGAGTGAGATTCGCCGTTGGACTTCCCGGCTGACATTATTAGCGGTGTTAATGTTGGTTCCTAAATAGCCGACTATTGGATTTTCATCATTGCTATATAAAGAAAATGGGTGTTGGTGGGTAGGTGGGGTGGCTGTCGCAATGACACACTTAGACCTTTCGTACGCCCATTGTGATACCACTGGAACTTATCGCTGCCCTATGGGTTCATTTTCCACCATCCGGTAGCTTTAATAAACGAGCAAAGCTTCGTTAGTTGCAGTCGCTAAGCTTTCACACCCACATGAAAGGTGCCTGACTGTTTCCTCTTCTTTTCTATTTAGACAGCTTCTACAGAAATCGAAGTACGGGTGTCCTAATCTCCTCGCGTGGCTGCCTATCAGACAATGACCAGTTAATACCCCTATCATTTTTCTTATAGTTTCTCTGTTAAATCTTAACAAGCTTTTTGATCGACCGCTGTTCCATTTCGGCCATGTCTGTCTGCTTAGTTCGCATGTTGAGAGGTTTTGCCAACTTGTATTTACTTTATTGAAGGTTTCCCAATCCATCAGTTGGGTATAAGACGAGAAAAAGAGTCTTTATATTGAGCTCGAAACACAAAATCGCCAGAGTTCATAAAAGTAAGAAGCTCTTACCTGAATTAGTTGAATTTTGTAATAAAACTAAATTGGCTGTAAACATTGCAGACCAAATGGCAAAGAAATATACCATAAAATCCGGATCAAGAAGATGACCGCTTCAAGTCTTGATTTAGCAGCCATACATGCATGGATCTTATCTCTTGGAGAGGAGCAACAGGTGAAAAGATATCCGGAAAAGATTTTATACCTACAACTTCAAAAGCCTTACTTTGTTCATGTAAATGGTGTAAGATGTAGTATTGTGTTATTATTATTTTATTGTTCCTTTTGTTGGAAATTAATTTTTGAATAAAAAAAATGTTATTATTGTATTATTTCCAAAGGCAATCGTGGAAATCCTTTTGCGCAGAGCTTGAGGGGGCTACTGAGTTCTCCAGACTTCGTAGGATACTAGCGGTAAGTCCTCAAAACTGGGAACTGCTACAGAAAAGTGATGATACATTCACCAGTAAAGAGTCTTTGGAACTTTTACTTAACACACATTTTCCAGGCTGCTCAGACATTACTGGGTGTGACATGGAAGATACAGTACACCGTCGTGAAGCCAGAATAGACGCTATATCTGAGGACCGACTCTTATGGGCGATTGAAGGTTTCAAACCTTTTAAATCACCTGGTCCAGATGGTATTTATCCAGTGCAGTGAAACTACAGAAAGTGAAACTAAGAAAGTGCTTGCATTCTTCAGAGGTTGCTTTCTTTATGGTCATATACCTCTTAAGTGGAGACAAGTCAAAATTGTTTTCATTCCAAAAGCTGGTAGAAGCTCACATACACACCCATAAGACTTGAGACCGATATTTTTTCTTCTTTCCTACGGAAAACTTTGAGGAGATGAGGAGAGATTGATAGAATTTCACTTAAGCCTAACTATAGATAAAAATCTTATCTCTACGTCACAAGATGCCGACACGAAAGGGAAATCGGTAGATACAGCTCTACATAACCTTATTTACACGGCAGAGAGTTCACTGCACAAACAGGAATTTACTTTAGCTGCTTTTCTTGATATGGAAGGAGCCTTTTTACAATTTTGAAGGGGAAGCAATCACTGCAGCTCTCACTGATCTTTGGATAGAACCGGGCTGGGTGCGCTTCATTGACAAAATGCTAAATAGCAGAATCAGTGAAGCGACTCAAGAAAAATCGGTTCTCAGGAGATTGGTGAGTAGAGGAACACCGCAAGGTGGAGTTCTCTCACCGTTTTTGTGAAACGCAGTTGTAAATAAACGGCCAAAATCGCGTAAGCGGTTATAGCACCAATTAAAAATAAGCAGAATTGTAAATAAACTTCTTTTAATACTGGAATCGGTGGATTGTAAGGTGATAGCTTATGCCGATGATGTTGTTATTGTTGTCTCTGGTAAATTTGTAGCTACATTAAGCGGCCTAATGCAAGATGATCTAGATATACTTTCTAGGTGGTCAGAAAAGTGTGGTCTAGGAGTCAAGCCAGGCAAAACACAACTCATATTGTTCACTAGGAAACACTGAAACCCTCAGCTAAGTCCAATTATGCTCAAGAGGGAAGCTCTTGGGATTTCGGAAAAAACCAAGTACTTGGAAATAAACATAGATAGGAAATTGACTTGGAAGTCAAACACCTTAGAAAGAGTTAGGAAAGCGAACCTAGCTTTTTATGCCTGTAAGAAAGCTTTAGCTAAGACCCGGGGAATTAAACCTAATAAACGCTATTCATGAAGCCTTCAAATGGTTAGATAAAACCAGAATATCATCAACAGATATCTGCATTCTATCAGACAGCCAAGCTGCTCTACGGGTCCAGGATGCATTCCAAATAACATCAAGGAGTGTCTTACATTTTCGCCAATCTCTCAATGTAGCCCAGCCCCTGCGGTTCACAACGGAGTGGCATCGTTGTCTCATGTGCGGTGCGGCTCCCAAACGTTACCTAACCTACGTATTTTTTAAAAACCCAGTCGTTGTAGCTGGTTTTGGTAGAAGTCGCTTAGTGTTAACTCTCGCTAGTTCTACTGTTAATAAAAATCATAAGTCATCTCCATGCACGCTGAGCCGTACTAATATAACATCAGCCGCCTCTTGTATGCAATGAGCCGAAGCTTTTCACGCAGCGCACGCATTTACTTGCCTTGTATTCATCCGCCACAAATTCTGTGTGGCAGTTGTAGTTTTTGTCACTGCTAATAGAGCTTAGTTGCTGTTGTTGCCAGCATTTGCCAAAGCTTATCACAATTTCATTCTCACTAAATCCTCTTAACACTGTCAATAATCGACGAAATAAGCGGATGCAAAGCGGGTTGCACGAGTAGCAACAACAACAACAACTACTACATACATACATACGTTCTTGGGGTATGAGAAAGCGCTAGAAAATTGCGAGCTGAATAGAACTTGAAGATTGATTGCCAAGTGCTAGTAAATTGAAATTCATAAGTAGAGAAGTAGGCAGGCGTGTGGGATGTGCACTTGTGGAGTGTTAATGTTGCTGCCTTTGTAGGTAGCCTGTCAATGCGCCATCAATGCCAATGATGTAGTTCGTTGAAGTGCAATAATGAATTGTAAATTGCGAAAAAGTCTAATTTTGTTGATGGGCTCTTGCCAACGTTCGATAAATATCTGCCTCTGCTGCTGGTATTTTGATTTTATTTTGATGTAATTGTTGTTATTGTTGTTGCTACAGTGATGCTTCCGCTACTCTGTAACTCAATTCCATTCAATTTGTTATTGGGTTAATTAAATCAAGCAGCCATTGCAGCGGTTGCAGAATCCATAGCGGCAGCACAAAAAAAACGAAAAAAAACCGTATCGCCAATAAAATCCTGGCCCTGGCTCACTTTTATCTGCCCCTATCTGTTTCGCATCGCCCAAACGGCTGCATTGCTAACGATGGCGGCGTCGGCAAATGATGTCGATTGTTGCCAATAGCTGTTGCTGATTGCTGAGTGACATTGGATTTGCGTTTATGTGCTGATGCTGGTGGAAATTTTGTTGCACAATAAAATTGAGTTTTTTTTTGTCGTTTTTGCTGCTGCCAGTAAAGCTGGTGATGAGTAACTCAAAGTGAAAAGGAATAAACTGTGGATTTGCTGGCTGTTGTTGCTTTTGCTCTACTTTAGGCATCTGATGCAGTTGTTGCTTGGCAATCAGCAGCCAGTTACTTTCGTCAACTGTGCTTATTTAGCGATGCATGCCAGCCATTTTTGCGCCCGCACAGCCACTGCAACTTTCCCACGGTGGGAGGAAAACGAAGCTGGGGTGGGTTTTTAGTGGGTGAGTCGAAAAGCAAGTCCCACACTTTTCGGCTTTCAATGCTTTGTGCCACCTCCATAAAAAAAAGAACAAAAAAAAAAACACATAATATACTTGAAAATATACACAAAATACAAAAAAAGCAAAAATTTCAAATCGCAAGCAATTTTTATTTTTTCAATTCGAAAGTTCTAGAAAATCCTCATTTTGTGAATTTGCCATCACTCAGCGCCAAACGAACTACGAGACCACTCCTCATTGCCTCGTTTTCTGCGCGAACAGCTGCCGGAATGCTGAAATGCTGGTCATATAATTTTCAGTAGCATGCAATTAGGCGCATTCGCGCTCGAAATGACCTTATGGCTTGGCCTTTAATTTGTCCCAATTGATTTGATTGCAAGAAGTAAACCGAAATAAGTAGAAAAGTGCATTATGAAATGTGTGCAGAAGAGAAGAAAGATAGAAGAAGAAGTTTATTTCTGTCTTTTTAATTTGAATTTTCTGAAAGTAACTTTCAACCGGCTGGTAGTCATTTTATTTCCAGCTTTGCTATACTCAACAGTCACACACACACGCATGAGAGTAATCCAGTTTCAAGGGCAAACTTTCTTTGTAATTTTTAATTTTACGTTGCTAGGAGAATGCAATTAGATGGCTCTCGGAGTCAAAAGTGATGGGCCTCATATCAAATTTTAAAACAGGAGTCGTCAAAATGTTTTTAGAAAAGAATCAAGATGCACATCACGTAGAGGAAGTAAATTGGTCTAAGTTAAGGCACCAAACTTAGCCAATATCAAACGCTAATGCAACTAATTCCAATGAGGCCGATGATCCTTGCAAGATGAATTTCGTGAATTTCAGCCCACAAATCGTTGCTGTGTCAAACTCAATCGATGCTGTGAGTCAATCGATAAGTGCGGGACGTTAGTAGAACCAGCACACATTCAATATTGCGTAAACATTTCTTCGTGAAGAAGATTTATTCTTGTTGGATACCGCATAATTTGACAGTTGCCCACTCGTGGACTCGTGTCGGTTGGTGTAAACAAATGTGGACGAAATTCAGCCGCGTTCGTTCAAAGCAAATCTATGATATTGTAAGGGGTAACCAAACTTGGATCTCTGCATATGAGCCTGACCGAAAACAGCAAATGAAAGCATGGGGGTTCCAAGACGGTTTTAATCCAACAAAAGTTGTTCCCAGAAGAAGCAACTCAAAGCAAATCGTGGACTGTTTGGGAAGTGTTCGGAAAATCTGTCATGTTTCATACCACCAGAAAAACTTAAAACAGTCGATTCCTAATGGTACACAATCATTTGTTTGCCAAAAGTTTTCGGAGAACGGAGTATTAAAGAAATCCAACCGCCGAAGACGAGTCATTCTTCAGCAAGACAATGCCAGTCCTCACATATCGGCTCATACAAGAGAGTTTTTGAGCACTCGAAAGATGGAATTAATAAGTCGCCCACTTTACAACGCCTATTTGGCACCCAATGAATTCTTTTTGTTCCCGAGCAACAAAAACAAAATGAAAGGTAGACATTTTTCAACGCCTGAAGAAGCTGTTGAAGCCTTTAAACAGCTCCTTTTGGAGGTTTCCATTTCTGAGCGGCAAAGGTGAGTTGAAAATTGGCTCAAGTGAATGGATAAGTGTACGAGTATTTACTTCCAAACAGAATTTTTGTTGAGAAACAATAAAGCCATTTTCTTTATTATAATATTTTATTATATTACTGTGTTTTCGTTATTGGGCGCGCAATAGAAAAGGCAACCCTAGTTGTGTTGGATAATCACCAAAAACTTTTAATTTGAACTTTTAAGACCTTACTTTAATTACGTATTTAAAGATTTACCATTCGTTACCCCAAAAACCCACTATACCGTGTGTTTAATAAGTAAACAGGTGAACATTTCTCCCTGAAAGATGTTAAGGTCAGGTTGCTCTCCCCAGTTGTGGTGTGCGTCTTCATCTAAAGGGTTCCACTAGCTTATACAATCTTCAAATGACAGACGCTTGTTTTGAGCAGTTTTTTGTTTGGTGAAGTCTCAAAATTGCATTCGCATGGCATCTGTTTGAGAAGGTGCTAATCGAAATGAAAAGTTTTAGGGCTTATAGAAATATTTTATGAATATGAAAATCATGCCTTGGGGGGTTCGAATACGGAGTTGTGGTCGGTATGTAAATTCAGTCAATGCGCTCTACTACCTGCAAGTAGTAAGGCTGATGTAGTTGAGGGCAACTCTTGTTTCGGCAGCTCGTTAGCTGTGGACGACAGGCGCGGAAGGGGAAACGGGTTACAAGTAGCCCAGGCTCAGGCAAGACGCTTTGTATTCTCGTTCTTTTTAATGCCCAATGCAATTAATTATCAAGTATTTTACAGCCAAAAATCCAAATGTTTCATAGTTGCAAGAAACGCTTCTTTGTCGAGTGTGAAAATGACTGCCAACACCAAAAGATAAATGACCTAAATATGAATGCCATTTGAAAAGTCTGTGCAAAGTTAGAGATATGGCACTGCTGGTTATATTCATTTAGTAGCATCTCTTGGAAGAACGCACGCCAAGTTTCAACCAGATTGGTTTATTTCCTTGTGTTTGGCATTCGTTTGTATCGAGGAAGTCGAGGGATTTTCTTTTTCCATCACGACAACGCACCAGCTCACGCCTCAGCAGTTGTGGTCGCAAAATTAATGAAAATAGGGTTTCAATTAGTAAAAGGGTTCCAACTCGTTCCACCTATTCTACAGATTTGATTCCTTCGGGACCCTCGGACTACTATTTATTCCCCAATTTGATTGGCTGATGGGAAAACGATTTTATTCAAACGAGGAGGTGATTGCAAAAACGGAATGGCTATTTTTCAGACATGAAGAAATTATATTATTCAGAAGTGCATAAGCCTAAAAGAAGACTATGTCGAAAAAAGGTATACCTCAAAAAAATGGAGAAGTTTCTCTTTAAGTCTTACAGGAAAGTTTATTTTACCCCAAGTATTACCTGCTACTGGTGCTGTATTCTGTTAATCTTTTATACTCTGTAAGTTTTATGCGAAGAGATGGAGTGGTTCGGAAAGTGGAGGCTCGACTTGAACGAAATCCACGTCGAAGTGGAAGAAAAATAGCAAAGAACTGAAAATATCGCAAGACAGCATTTGACGCACATTGAAAAATGAGCTCAAGGTCAAGGCTTACAAATTTCAAAACGCACACGATCTGTCATCCCAGCAAAAAAAAGTTCGGTGCGAAAGAGCAAAGGAGTTGTTGCGTTTGCACGAACGTGGCGAATTTCCTAACATTGTGTTTTCTGATGAAAAAAATTTCATTTTTGAACAATTTTGTCTTTGAAATCAATAAAAACTAATTTCATACAAAAAAGTTATGGTATGATATGAATAGGTAACACTTCATATCGTTCACCCTGTATATTGCTTATACTATTAACTGTATTTCATTAATCAAATCTTGTGATGCAAACCCGTTAGATCGCATTGCATTTAATATTTTACATATCTATCAGTCTGAAAAAAGGGCTAGGGGTAGTCAGAATTTTCAAGAATTGGATTTTTTTGCATTTTCTTAAAGTATAATATCTTAAAAATAGTGTGTGAAAATTTGAAGTGAATCCGACAAATACTTTTCGAGTTATGACACAATGAACAAAGGGCGTTCGGACGCTCTGGAGCCGATAGCAAAACTTTAAATGCGTTTTTCTCAAAACTATGTTTTTTGAACTGGTAATCACTGTAACTTAAAAATCGCTTGGTAGATTTCAAAAAAATTTATACTGCTTTTGAAAAAACATAAAAAACTCTTGCCCAGTAGAAGGATTTTTTTCAAAAATTTCGTTTTTTTCTCGGTTTTTTCCTCGAAAATCTGGAAAATATTTCCTGAGGCCGCTATATTGTTAGTTTTGAAAAAAAAAGCTTCTAACAGGCACAGGATTATCTACTAATAAAACCAATTTCTTGTGTCTGATTGATTTTAGATGAATCTCCAAGGACTTGTGATGATCACCGCAAGGGAGTTCTGGAGAAACGGGCTCCACACAAACAGCGATAACTTTTACAGTTATATTATTAATTTTTAATTTTTTTTCAATTTAGCTTAAGTCAAGTCGAAACATGAGTAAGTAATGCTATGTATTTATTTTTTTAAATAAATAAATTTTTGCAATTAAGTAGCAAAATCATCATTTTTTCGGTCCTCTGACTACCCCTAACCCCTTAAACCAGTAACATCAGCCACTTCGCCACTATACAAAATTATCAAATTTACACGACACTTTTACGCTTAAGCAACATTTAACGCCCGAGGCATTCATCATGTCATTGTCGATTTACCAAAACACCAACTAACTTTTTTCGAACTGACATCCGTTTTGGCAAGCAATGGGGGTTGCTCGATTACTTGTTGGTAGTTGTTGTTTTTTGATTTTACTGTTTTTGTGTTTTGTTGTTTTTGATGTTGGTTGGTTGTGATTTTTGTTGTTGTTGATGTTTTCGCTTTCGCTTTTGATTTTTGTTGTTGTTGTTGCTGTTGGTTGTAGTCATACCTCACTGATTTTACATAATAATCTATTATTACATTTGCATGCTTGATTTCCTCAGAGGCTCTGTGCGCGTGTGTGTGTGAGTGAGTGAATGACTAAGGGAGTGGCAATAGTTTATTGAAATCGCGTTTAGATTGTTTTCAGCACTCATTCCACGACTTGCCCTTTTCGGGTAATTACATATTCCAAAAAATGTTACGTGTTGCAAGTAAACACCCTCTACGTTGGCATCGCATGCTTTACCATAGGGGGTGGGGTGCATACATTTTCATGTCTGCAATAACTCGTTTTCGTCTGCTTTTCACTTGGAGTGTGCTCGCAGTATTATTAGCCTATTTACATCACGTTATAACCCAATTAAACTAATTTGAATACAAACGAGTTGCGCATGGAAACATGTTGTTGCAAGTGCAGTCATTGCGTTTTTAGGAGGGGTGCAAGTGCCGCTGGCACGAGTGGCTATGGCTATAGCATCAGCAGTCGGTAATATGAGTCGCTTGTTTAGTGGTGTTGTTATTGTTATTGTTTGTGTTGCGCTCATAGGTGTTGCACCTTGATGCACCCCAAAAAGTGTGTGCCGTTGCCCTTGCGATACTCGCAACCTGCCTGTTGCATTTAACTGGGGTGTATTCGGTGCAGCAAACTGTTGCATACTTTTTTGCGCGCAAAGTGGATGTGGGTTGTTCAGCAGTGCAAGTGCATTTGCTGCTCCCCATGGGCATTTTGTCCTAAACGCGTATTTGCACACAAAATTTAACATGCCAATTTACCGCACTTGCGGGTCTTCCAAAAAGTGCTACCCACCCCCCTTTCTATGTGCAGGTCTATTTAAAATGCCTGACCCTGTATCTTTCGCATGCGTTAGCGCGTCTAAATAGCTTTTGTAGATGAATATTTTCATAAGTATGTGTGTATGTTTTGCATGCAGTTACAACACAGTTACACCATTTCCACTGCAATTGGCGCCTGTATGTATGCAACGCATCCCCACATATGTGTTTGCCTACATTTTATTACTCGCATCACATCACGCTTTTATAGTATAAGTGCTAAAGATGCTTGTAAATGAACTTCGAACATTGTGTTCGGCTCTGTGTGCGCGTTTGCAGGCAGGTTATTGCTTTTGTTTATATTGTCCTGCTGCTGGCATTCATGCCCGTCAATTGACTGTGAACACTTAATGCGCTGTGCAATCGACACTTCACATGTGTACGTTTACACACACACACACACACACTTGTAAGCTCTTAAATGCCGCATGAATTCCTTCGCTCACGCTCCAACTATTCGCCTTTCCTTTAGCGCCCATGTTTTTGTGGTTGCTGGTGCACCAAGAGGTGGCAATAAAATTTAATACACTTACGGAAAAATGTGTAAAACAGTCGAATTGCTGGTTGGATTGTTTATGGGGTGTGAAAGTGTCAATGTTTCGTGACTTGCCGCGCTACATCAGCGAGTTGGCTTGAATGGCGCGTAATGTTGTGGGGAAGCGGAAGTGCAATGAAGCGATGATGCGGCGGCGTAGGAGAGCTCATCAGAGTGGTAAATTCTGAATGAATTTTAAAAACTTTATTTGGGCAGCGTCAAGTCATAAAAGGTGCTACCACCTAAAATTAAATGTTCAATATGAATTTCAAGTACTGTAACTACTTGATTTAAGCGGTCATCGTAGCCGAGTGCCCATTAAATGCGTGGAACATCAAATAAATATAAACTATTTTGATAATAGTAAGGTTCCCTAATGAAAACTTCCCAGTGTCCGAAGGTGGCTCTTATCTATTTGTTGTTCTGCTGGCAGTGGAAGAACATCGCAGTATTTTGAACATACAAAAGTTTGCAAGAAAAAAATGACTGCCCGGCTGCTATCCAAAAAAGGTAGCCTACTTCAATATTATACTAGATATTACTAGCTGCAAGCTTCCATATAAAGGGTGGTTAAGTTTCAAGGGCCGGTGTTGATTTTCAATAAAATACAATTTTTTTAAGAAATTATTATCATTTCTCTTTATTATGATAATATTGGTATGACTCAATTACGTGTGGAACAAAATATCGGCTAAATGGCTGCCGCGGCCTTGGCCGATGGTCTAAATTTTCGATGACGCTGAGGTTCTATGCCGTTAATGTGCCAAATTATCTCATCCTTTTGCTCTTGAATTGTTGCTGGCTTATCGACGTACACCTTTTCTTTCAAATAACTCCAAAGAAAGAAGTCCAACGGTGTCAAATCACATCATCTTGGCGGTCAATTGACATCGCCGCGACGTGAGATTATTCGGCCATCAAATTTTTCGCGCAAAATAGCCATTGTTTCGCTAGCTGTGTGACAAGTGGTACCGTCCTGTTAGAACCACATATCGTTCACATTCATATCTTCCAATTCGGGCCATGAAAGTTCATAATGAAGTACGTTATCATCTCACGATAGCAAACACTATTCACAGAAACTGCCTGACCGGCCTCATTTTGGAAAAAAATACGGCCCAATGATGCCGCCGTCCCATAAATCGCACCAAACAGTCAGTCTTTGTGGGTGCATTGGTTTTTCGGCAATCTCTCTTGGATTATCATTCGCCCAAATGGGGCAATTCTGCTTATTGACGAATCCACTGAGGTGAAAATGTGCCTCATCACTGAAGATGATTTTCTTCACGAAGTGCGTGATATGCATTTTGATTTGAACACCCGTTTTCATAATAAGCTTGAATAACTTTAACGCGTTGCTCGATTGTGTATCTTTCCATGGTTCAAATTGAGCTAGCTAATGTCAAATGAAATGCAGAAAAAAACTTGACGTTTAGTTGTGGTTCACATTCAACATCTGCCCTTAATATTTAACCACCCTTTATTTTTGATGAAAGTGAGGCAGGAAGTGGTTAGCATTCATTTAAATGATAATTCTTTCTTCTTATGATTATTACGGGTTTTTCCTGTTTTTGCTTCCTAAGTCGTGCTTAATTATGGCTTACAATTTCTTACATTTGAATTGAGTTCTTCTTAAAGTCCATCCTTTGCACATTAATTGCAATTGCTGAGTTCAATTCCGAATAATTCCCAGCGAATACTTTCACTTTTACCTTCTTGCATACCTTCAGGCGCTGCACTACGAGTACTAATTGCTTACATTCCATTTGCTTAGCGCAAACTCAACTCCCAATGCTTTCTATTATCCTACTATAATTTAGTTAGAATTTACCAATGACTTGCAAATGAAATTTGAGAATGGCAAAATTTGCAAAATTCTAAAACTATGCACACACATTTGCATAAAATTTATGCCATGACATTTGCACAAAATGTCTCGAAGGTCAATATTTGATTACATTTCAAATTAAAATCAACTTTGTGTGATCCATTGAGCTGTTCGAGTGCAGACCGCATTGAGGAGTCGAATTGAATTACCAACAGTTACGCCCTTTCCGCGTAGCCATCGCTTGGTGGTCAACTTAACTGTCATGGCTTTTCAAAATTCATCACATTCACATGTGAAATTCGATAAGAATTTAATTTCCTCTGGATTTTGTTTGCACTGAATGCAATTTGATTATGCCACTCACTCACACATACTCACCCACATGCTGAGCTCAATTTTGCGTTGACCAGCCAACTGACTTGCTCATGGCACAAGCGCCATCATGTGGATGTGTGTATACTTGTATACTCATGTATACTTTACTTACCTGCAGTCCATTTAATTTGGAGTTTCAACAAATACCATTTGGCAGCAGCGCTTTCCTGACCATTTTCATTTGATATTTCCCCTTTCACTCAATGCGAAGCCACATCATTTAGTCGGATTGTTTGAATGAAAGTACATCTGAACGGACGCAATCCATGGCATTTAGCGGTGGTGGTGGTGGTGTTGGCGGTGTTAGCAGTGTTGGCAATGTGCAGCACAACAATGGCGAGCAGTCAGGTTGAAGGTAAGGTGCTTTATTGGTGAGCGATACTCTTGACTAACTTCCCGTCAGCTTTTGAACCATTTATGTCCACCTGCCACTCCAGTCATTTGGCGCTGCACTCCTCCCACTGGCGTTCCGCATTTAATTGAAAACTCATCTGAATGACATTTTGCTACTCACAATGTTTCCTGTTGCTGGCAATTTCGTTGCTCTTGGCCTTTTCACGCGTTTATATGGCAACGTTTGTTATAGCAACAGTTGTTATTTCTTGCGACACACAGATGTTCTTTTTGTTGTTCCTATCGCGATAGGGCGGCACTCGCATATTTGCTGGACATGGATATTTTCGATTAAGTTGTTTTCGGCGTGTGTTGAAGAATTCGACGGCCACAGGCTTGCGAATTTGCGAATGGCCTGTAGGGCGAACCACAATTGGAATAGGCAGTGTAGGTGTATTAGTGTTGTTGTGAATGTGTGTTTTCACACGAATGAAATATATTCAGATTCAGACCTTATTAATCCAATATTCAAACCTTGCACAAGATCTATAAAAATTCGATAAATCTTCATGAATATTTAAAAATTTTTTACCAGCATTTTTTTTTTAATTTAATTGTTTAGCCCATTAAATTTTAGCACAATAAAATGCAAATTTTAAATTACTGGTAAATATGTTAGTTTTTTATACCTTTTCAAAGGAATGCACGAGAATTTTTGTAGATAAACGGAAATACTTCAAACTTACACTTTATTATCCTAACATTAAATATTCTATAAAAGAAATTTTATAAAAAAAAAAATAATTTTATTTAAAAAAATTAGACAATAATTTAAATAGTCGAATCTGGTGAGATACATCCAGTTTGTCGAGAAAGGTTTGCCAAGCTTGTTTGCGATAGGCCAACTAATGTGTAGCGGAACCTCTTAAAAGCATTGGAAGATCGCAATATCTGCGTCCATAAGGAAAAACAGCTGAGTCGACTTAGTTTAACATTCAGGTCAGTCCATAAGTTCGTGCGTATTTTACCCAAAATTTCATTTTTGTACGATTTTTGCATACAAAAAATTATTCGCGAAATATAACGGAACTATTTATTTTTTCTTTGATATATTGTGCATTCAACAAGTGATTCTAATCGCGGATAGACGCACGTCAATGGTTAAATAAAGATGAAACACCAGAACCGACCCCTAGAAATGGCCTTTACTCCAAGAAGACTCTCCTGTCTATTTAGTGGGATAGGGCCGGTATTGTTTATTATGAATTGCTGGAACCAAACCAGACGATAACTGCTGATTATTATTCCCATCAGCTATCAAACCAATTAAAAAAAAATCGACCGTCTTTAGTGAATAGACGCAATGTTTTGTTTCGCCACGACAACGCAAGACCTCATACCGCAAGGCAAACACTAGGCAAGCTGAACGAGCTCGGATGGCAGCTAATGGCGTATCCACCATACTCTCCGCATATTGCACCATGTGATTATCACCTTTTCCGTGGACTTCTATCCCATATGAGTAACAGGAACTACCCCTCAGAAGAAGATATAAAAAGGGATATCGAAGCGTATTTTGACTCCAGGGACAAATAATATTTTGAGCAGGAAATTAAAAATTTGCCTAACGTTGGGAAGACATTGTAAATAATGAAGGATAATATATTATTGATTAATAAATACTTTAAACATCTTTTTTATTAATTTTAAAACCACCTTTAAAAAACGCACGAACTTATGGACTGACCTGATACTTTTGTACTCTTTGCATTCAAATGCACCTACACTAAAAATTGTGTTATTACAGCTAAAAAAATATTATTTTATGCCTACAAATCTAAACAGCTCAAGTCGATAATATTCTGTTTTCAAGATTCAGCTTAAATCAATTTGTTTAAATATTTTTCAAAAAGTTTCTTGAATAGAATTAAGGGTTATGTTAAACCGTGGACGTGATTGTGTTTTTTTTATTTTTTTAATATATTGTTAATATTTTTTTATATTTTTTTTAATATTTTTTTTTTAAATATTTTTCTTACGTTTTTTTAAATAAAATGACCTCATAGACTCGACATAATGCAAAGGAAAATAAACCAAATTTGGCAACTAAACTATTAGCAATCAATATAAATACAATATTAAGCAAGGAGGCCCTATGCTTCATCTATACTTCAATTAATCAAGTAAGTCTACAATTTTTTGCAAAACTTGATTTAGATAAAGCGAAGTAAAGCAGTCTGAAATTGTATAGTGAATTATAGTTTCGAAGTGTGCGTGGAATGGCTGCATTACTCGGAAATTTAGCTTTAAAGTGGTTTCAGACTAAATACTACTCTTACGCGTCGCCATTGGGATGGTATATAGCCAGGTGCAAGACAGGCTGTGAAGATCCTTTTCAGGGCCTCAATCAGCCTGTCTCCTCCTTTTTTAAGCATTGCTGGTTAAATTCCGTCACGTCCAGAGGACTTAAAACTCTCAAAGGAAGACAAGGAAAACCTTATCGATTCTTTTGTCACTATCCAACTTGCAATATACCAGCTGTACCTAGAGGTTCCACCGTTGCTACCGTTATTGTTCATGCTACTCTCTACTTCAGAGAGAGTTCTACTAACCGGAAAATGGGTTTCTTCGAGTAGAGCATTAAATGGTGTATGAATGGTAACACAAATGACATGTCAAATGTGTTCATAATTTACTTAAAGGTTTGACATTTACGAAATGGGACGCTATACGCTTGAACAAAATTGGGAAATATTGAAAACCTATTTCCAAAGTGGTGAGTCTTCTTCTTCTTCCGCGGTTACAGTAAATGGCGAGCGTTACCGTGACATGCTCAACGAGTTGTTTCCAAAAATTGAAAAGGATGACATGGACGACATTTGGTTTCAATAGGACGGTGCAACTTGTCACACTGCCAAAGTTACACTCGAACTTTTGGCTACCGTTTTTGAAAACGGAATAATCAGCCGAAATTCCGATATCAATTGGACACCTCGGAGCTGTGATTTAAGCCCGTTGGGACTATTTTTTGTGGGGAGCAGTTAAGGACAAATGCTATGCGAACCATCCAGAGACGATTGATGCTTTAAAACACGAAATCGAAGTTGCCATTCATGAAATTGGAGCCCAAACAAACGAAAATATGCTTAAAAATTGGGTTGATCGAATGGCCTACTGTAAAGCCAGTCGTGGCAGTCATTTGAACGATATTATTTTCCATTCATAAATGACAATAACAATCTTCAAAATGAAAAAAAAGTTTAAAAAATTTGATTAGGTTTTTTTTATATCCGATTCAAAAAGCAAATTTTACATGGCCCACCCTATGAATATTTTTCTTTAATCCATTTTAATGCATTTTTTTTTTTCATGTGTTTAAAGATTTTCGAAGCTTAAATTCTTCTCTTTACTAAGCTTAGGTATTTCGATACTTTTAATTTTGCAAAATATTTATTTCCCAATTTCCAGTTTTAATTGTGTTTTACTTAATTTATGGATTTCTCCAATGGCACAAATAGAAATGTTTCAAGTATTTGGCAGGCTTTTATGTAAATATTTGCATGCGAAGAGGAATCTATAAAGAAATATTTTTATAAGCTTTTAGCCAAAGTATTATTGATTGATTGAGTGAAGTGTGCCTTTACAGTACCAACTGTAAATGCTAATATATAAAATATATTCCTACATATGACCACACACGTCCATCCCTAAGCCCAAGCCATACAAGAAATGAAAACATCACATAAAATACGAAGGAAGTGATGCGTATGTTACAGAGAATGGCAAACAAAAACAGAAAATAAAAAATAAAATAAATAAAAACTGGCAAAAAGGTGAAGAGTTCAAATATTTACAAAATTGTTCATCAATTATTGATGTGAAGTGACGGCAGCATTGAGTGGCCGAAGTGGAAATTGAATGTTGCTACAAAGATAACCGATTGAAGGCAAAGAGAAGGAAGGAAGCCAGCCGGGACGAGACGAAACGAGCCAAAAAGGAAGGAAACATATGTTTCTATGTCTTTATGTATATACAACGTAAATGGGAAAATACACGTGAAAGCGCTCAAATAAGCTTACGTGTGTGTGCATGTGTGCGTGCTTTGATTGTGGCTACGCTCGTACCGTCGTCTGAGGGCGTCTGCCACTTTGTCTGTGCTGCTACCTAAAGCGCGCTCAGCTGTCTAACTGCATAACTGATGGGCGGCGTGAGTGCTTGAGTGGACTACTGCTTGGCTAATGTCCGGAATTTTGTGGGTGTGTGTATGTGTGTATGTGTAATCTCATGCAAATGCATGCGTGCGTCCGTTTGTGTGTGCGTCCGTTTGTGTGTGTGACAGCTGTTTTGTGGCCTTTTTGGTTTTGTATGTGCTTGAATGCTTCTACATTCCCGGACAGAGCATTAACCAAAAGTACAGCCACGCACACATGCACGCCCACATGGTTTGCATACACAGCTGGGAACATGCAAATATAATTCGCTGTCTTTGAAACAAAAAATTCTAGATTGGCAACCAGTCAAACAGATATTGACAGAAAGCATGGCTACAAAAGAGGTTACGTTTTGCTTGCGGTTCTCCAATTGCGGTTGAATGCTCACAACGCATTGGTATTGGTTGGACATAAAGCTCACACAAGCAAGCAAACATACACATATAGTATATTCAAGCACATTTGCTTTTGTATGCCTTTGTATGGCTTTGTGTTCTTTTTCATATCAAATATTTGGCATTGTTTTTTTGTTTTGTTTTTGTTTTTGAAGAGCTTAAAGTTGGCATTTTGAAAACGGTTGTTAGAATTTGCTTCGCAGCCTCTCACATACATGCACACGCACATCCACACACTCTATCACATATGTGCTGATTCTAAGCAGAGTGATTGATGTTCAACTTTGCTATATTGAGAAAAGTAATCTCAATTTAGACACATAAGACGTTGTGATCTGTGGATTCTTTAGTTCGATTGAAATATTAAGATGTTTTGAATTTTAAACCTTAGCCATCTACCATTGCTTTGCCAGCCGTCAATCTCCATCACTTCAGCTCGCTAAACTTCTAACACTTGTTTCTCTTTGTGTTAAAGCGGCAAATATATCGGGTGCTCTTTTTAGTTGAAAACTATCGATATTGATTACTATGGCTTGCCAGCTGAGACTGGCAAACTGTGTTGAAATTTCTGTTCAGTAAAGTTTGGTAAGTAAACGATAAGTAATAAAACGTTTACCACCAGAACAATGCTTCCAAATTGTGGAAATTTACTTAAAAAAAAAAAACGGAAACCGGTTGTGAAGTTCATAGAGCACTGGCGGCATATTCGGCCCTTATTTCTTTCGAAATGAGGCAGTAAATCGAGCCATACGGACTTAAGTTTTGTTTCCAAAAGTGATTCAGCTAAACATCCACGACATTTGGTCCCAATAAGACGGCGCAACATAACATAACATAACATTACATAACATAACACAACATAACATAACATAACATAACATAACATAACATAACATAACATAACATAACATAACATAACATAACATAACATAACATAACATAACATAACATAACATAACATAACACAACATAACATAACATAACATAACATAACATAACATAACATAACATAACATAACATAACATAACATAACATAACATAACATAACATAACATAACATAACATAACATAACATAACATAACATAACATAACATAACATAACATAACATAACATAACATAACATAACATAACATAACATAACATAACATAACATAACATAACATAACATAACATAACATAACATAATATAACATAACATAACATAACATAACATAACATGCAGTTAAAGCAAGGTAACGCGGATGAGCAAGATAACGCCGCATGAGCAAAATAACGACGCATTTTTTGGTGCGTGCACCCGGCTACATCGAATTATAAGACGTTATCACGTCAAAAAATGCATTCCAACAATAATTGTTGTATTGTATTTTGCATTCTTAGCGCAAGCTCTTAAAACCACACTCGATATGATTAAGCTGGAATCTCCTTCTAATTCGAGCCATTTCTTATTTGATTTAGATCTTAATTTATTTCTGGGAGATATTTTTGATTTGTTTTTTTTTGTTCTCCTTGATTTTGGTTTGTTTTTGTACCTCGATAATATTTGCTTTAGATTACTTACTTTTCACTGCAGTTTACTCTTCACTACAGTTTAATGAGATTCTCAAAATTTGTGTTGACTTTTATGTGATGTAGAACTATCAGGTCAGTCCATAAGTTCGTGCGTTTTTTAAAGTTGTTTGCATTTTTCCCACTTTTATAAAAGAATACAAAATATGCCTCTTATACGCGTTCGGAGATTCCATTTTATTTTTTTAACAACACGTGCTTCTATCCACGATTAAAATCACTTGTTGAATGCACAATATATCAAAGAAAATATAAATAGTTCCGTTATATTCCGCGAATAATTTTTTGTATGCAAAAATCGTACAAAAGTGAAATTATGTGTAAAATACGCACGAACTTATGGACTGATCTGATACAATCAGGAATTTAAAGGGAAATAAGATAATTTATTCATCACATTAATACATTTTAAAATATTTTTATATTGTAATTTTTTTTTCAAATATTTTTATGGATTTTATTTCAAATATTTTTATAATTTATTTCTAAAATGTTTATAGATTTTATTTAAAATATAATATGATATTGAATAAAAGTATTTTTATAAAATTTTTCGAACATTTTTTTCAAAATGTTTTATAGATTTTATTTCAAATAATAATATTTAATACGAATATTTTTATCAAATTTTTCGAAAATTTTTTTCAAAATTTTTCATAGATTTTATTTTATTTTAAATAAAATATGATATTTATTGTATACAAACATTTTTATACAATTTTTCCAAAATTTTTTATAGATTTTATTTAAAACATAATATGATATTTAATTAAAATATTTGTATACAATTTTTTTTATTTTTTTTATTTTTATAGATTTTATTTAAGGGGTAACGCCACTGTGAAAATTCAAAAAAATCGACTTTTTTTTGCATAAATTGTTATTAGAACTACTCGAGAAAATTTGGTAAAAATTTTAAAGCGAAATTTGCTTTATTCCCGATTCTATGTGCACTTAAGTGAGCGCCCGTCGGTTCGGCCCAGTAGCGCTTACGATACGATGTTTTATTTCAAACGCGTTTTTCTCGAAACGACTTTTTGTTATCGCACTGGCTATCGTTGTACGTAGCCGATTTTCAAAATTTTGAAAATAACTATTTTTTAGGGCCTTTCAAAAAAAAAATGGTGAAAAACGCACATCGAAATTCAAATCACCACCATTTTGTTAAAAAAAAAAACAAAAAAACATGGATACGTACAACGATAGCCACTATTGGGTCGATTAATAAAATGTTTGGTTTTTTGATTTCAGATGATTATTCATTGCTGTATCGCTGCCACCAGATGACGTCATTTTTTTTTTTAACTCGTTATGTTTATTTACATAAATTTGTCAATTTTCAATATTTTTAAATAAAAATTTGCATCAACATAGTTTAATACATAGGTATATAATAAATTGCCTTTTGTCCGATCCTCGAATAGTCCTTCCTACTTACGAACAAAATTCCCAAAAACTAATTTTTGACCCCCCACAGTGGCGTTCCCCCTTAAAATATAATAGGATATTTAATACAAATATTTTTATGCAATTTTACCAATATTTATTTCAACATTTTTTTATAGATTTTATCTATACTATGAATATCTGTACATTGTCCGCGCATCACTACGAAACGACAAAACCAAATGACGTAAAAATTTTTATACATTCATATTTTCACTCAATGAAGGTTATAGGCATGTTTATATGATGGAACTCCCTTCCCACAACCCCCAGGCCGTGCCACCACTCTCATTCGTCACTAATAATCGAATATTTGCTTAAATTTAAACTAAAAAATCTTAGTTTTTCCTTTTTCCCACTATTTATAGCACACTCTAGACTTCATAATCCGCATAAGCTGTTCAACTATGACCCAAATGCAAAGTTCAAAATTAATTAAAATAATTTTGCTTGATATTTTTCTGATTGGTTGTTTTGATTTTATTCAACGAGGCATAGCAACGGATGCCGGGTATTGTAATATTATGGTTATTAATAAAAAATTATTTTCTATGAAATTATTGTTTGTCATTCTTTTATATTCCTACATATCCTAAATCCCTCAAAAGTACTCCTACGCGAGCGGGGCCGCGTGTTAAAGCTAGTTTAAAATATAATGCGATATTTAATTACAATATTTTTATGCAATTTTTCCAATATTTTTTTTTTAACAAATAGTTTTATAAAATGTTTCCTATATGTTTTTACATTTTTTTATAGCTTTTATTTACAATTTTGTTTCCAAAACAGAGCTGTTAATTTTACTTTGGTTTTTTATTTTCCTTGAAGGCACGTCCTTACAGCTTCATTTTCCAAATTATCAGAAGCTTGTGTTTTTTTCGGCTCACTCGATGGCCTCGTCAAAGAATGCACTATAATAACTTCTCATAGCATTATTATTTGTTTTGCATGAAATTATTAATGCTTGTTTCCACTGCTCAGTACAAAGAAATTAAATATTCACTCTCCTGAGTACTCAATGAAAGAAAGTTGGTGTCCACTCGTTCGAGGAATTCAGTTCATTTAATCCCGTTTGCACTACATTTAAGAAGAATCCACTTATTTCAGATGATTTATTGTCTTTATTGTATATCTCAAGAAAATAGTAAATTATGGTTAAAGATATTTATTTGATTTAATTTAAGTTTTTTTTCTAAAACAATAATAATCTCCTGGGACTGAATCTGGACAGATGTAGATTGTATTAGCTATTTAATAACATAATTTTTCTTTCCTTGTTCACTCCTTTCGGGAGCATAGGGGTTCGACAAAACTTGTCCTGCGTTGGCTTCGTTCATCTATTTGATTTCTTTTGTTTTTTTTTTTTTAATTTTTCAACTCTTTTTTTAATTTGTTTCAACTTGTTTTAAATTTTTTTTTTTATTTTTACTTTTGTTTTTTTCCGAATAATAATCTGAAGAGACTGAAGCTGGACACAAGTAGATTGTACTAAGTCTTGAAGTGTGTAATATAATATTTCTCAAATGTTTTGTTTTTTATTTGTTTTAATTTTTTTTTCTAAAAAAAATAATGATCTGTTCAGTCCTGAAGCTGGATATAGTACGGATGCACTAAGTGTTTCGTGTAGGCCAATTATCGCATTAGGTGCAATATAGGCACATCTCGGTTATAGGTATTTTCTTCTTCAGCGTTCCTTTATACCTTCTTTTAGCTTTCGAAAGTCTTGCCGTAAAACTGATTGATACCACTTTATTTTTAATCTATCAGTAAGATGGCTTCAGAGTCCCCAAAAACGAAAAAAAATTTCTTACCGATTGAGGCGTCTTCAGCTGTTTAGGCGGTGTTGCTCCTATTTCGTGTTCCTGTATAGACTTTTGCCTCGAGCCAGGTTCGTAGTAAAGAAACCCCTGTGGTTTTAGTAAAAATTCGTTTTCAAAGCTCGAACCAAGTTTCAAAAACTCAAAGAATTAGTTTAAAAACTCGCTTGAAAAAGCGAAGCTCTGTTGCTTTCGCAGCGGTGTGAGCATTCTGAGCATTTAACGAGATTTTGTAGTCACTTGAAACTTTGTTATACTGAAACTTCATGGGGTATAAAACTGCATAGCCCAGAAAATCGAATTCTCGATAAAAAGTTGAAAGTTGTGATGACATTTTGAAAAATTGTTTGTTTGTAACCTTGGATTATATGTTTTTTGCTGTAGAATGAACTATATACATATTTATTTAAAAAAAAAGTGGTGTGTCTATAAATTTGCAACGGGAGAAGTATGACAATAAATCGCAAGGGCATGAACTAATAGCGCTCACTGCAAATACTTTGTGCAAGGGAACAATTTTTCTTTTGATTTTCTCATATGAAGCATACAACATTTTCGCAGAGCGTAGGTTAATATTTTGGTAATGTTGCCATAAACCAAAAAAAAAAAAACACTTTTGTAGCTTTCTGGGTCCCCTCCAAAAATCTAAAATTTGTTCCGAAGAATTTTTTGAGGATTTCCGAAGATTGATGGAAAAAACTGTATCTTGTATTGAAGAATATTTCCAAAAATAGACAAAGAATAATTTTTTGCGTAAATGAGGTTCAAATTCCGAAAAAAAGAAGCCCTACGCTGCGAACTAAACACACAGAATCATTTGCGATATACAAAAACTGAAATAATGAATAATCGTATTAACTGAATCATCTTTGCTTTGTAGAACTTCATCAGACGGGATATATGGAAAAGTAGCTTACATTTTTATTTTTACTATTAATTATCTTTATTTATTTATTTAACATAATTTCATATTTGCTGATACATTCAGTTTTCTCTAAATCCATCAGGCGTATCCTGCAATCAACGTAATTTACAAGACCTATTTTGGAAATACCTTAACAGAAAGGCAAAAATATGGCACTCAATATGTTTCTAGCTGTGCCTACTTGAAAAATTTCTTTACAAATACTTCAAAATATTTAGCAAATGGCAATGATACCAAATTGTACGCTTTCCAAAAACTGCCTATATCTAATTTTCTTTGTTTCTTTCTATTTCCTCATTTCCTACTGCTTTAATATTTCACTTCTATTTTTGCATCACCATTCTTTCTTTGCACATAAATTTTCCTGAAGTGCAATTCAAATTTATTTCACGACGCTTTTTTATTTCCTTTACTTCTAATTGACTCATTTCCGTTTGCGCTGATAAATGGAAATATAACTTTCGGAAAATGTGTTAAATATTATTTGTGCGGCAACAATACACCACCAATAAGGCACTGCCGTCAATAAAAATAGGCATAAAAGCCGCAAAGTATGCAATGGTGGTTGCGGTTATTTTATTGTTTTTTTTTTCTTTTTTTGTATTATTGGTAGGCGTCATTGGGGTCATAAAACTAGACGTATTTTTTATTATTTGGGCACTTAACTTCGCTTGCGTGATTTCTTGCTAAATTCGTTTGACTTTGGCAATTGGAATGAAGTGAAATAAAGGTTGTGAGTTCTAGAAAGAAGCAATTTTGTGTGTGAATGGCAATCAAGGAGAAAATTTCTTTAAAAAACGAGTATTTTGTAACTACTTTGTTTGCGGTAGAGGAGCGAGAGAGTAAAAATAATCGAATTAGCCATGATTGCTTGACTGTCCGGGTGTCTGTGTAACAGATAATTGGAGTAAAATTTGAAATGTTGGCGCATATATTTGGTAGAGGACAAATTTTAAAAATGTTTAACAGACTAGTTGCGTTTTAACCCACCCTCTAAACCATCCCAGCACCACCTCTCCCAGCATCCCATCGGTATTCTTCTTTCACCTCACCTCCTTTATAATGGTACCACAAAGGACGAACCCATTTTGCTTCGTCCAAGTGTGCTCATTCCTTGGGCAACCATACCTACCTAACCTTACCTCACTATTTTAATAGGCTAGTTTACATAAGATGAGCTCTCGAAAATAATTCGTATGGTGCCCACAGAGACTTTTCTTAAACATTTGCCAACATGTCTACAAAAAAATCCCAATCAAACAGCTACAGCAGCGAGATTATGCCATTAGGCCCGCCACGATGTTAAATATTCACGCCGGACTAAATGGACTCTCCTCATCTCTGCATATCCTACAGAAATTGCGTGGCTCAACTCTTAAGGGATAGGGTAAGCCACGCTCTTAGAAAACCACCTCATAGCATCACAATAATGGCCCCAAATTGAAATCTTCAGAGAAGTAGAAGCAGCGGCCGGCCAAAGAATACCTGTAGAAAAGATTCATTCTGCATGGCTTATCTTCCATGAGCACAAGCTGAGACAATACGAAGACGATAGCATCTAATCGCGTACGTTGGAGAAGCCTTGTAGAGGCGATATGCCTATCAAAGTAGTAATCAGAAAAAAACGACTGCCAACCTGGCGAGCAAATGGTCAATACACCTGATTCCGCTTAGTATTTCCATAAGATATCGACTACTGACCGAAGTAGAGGCGCATTTGGTGCCTGTTGTACTATTAGTAGCTGCTCTTAACTCTTAAAAAAAGAAACCCAACGAAAACTTATGATTGAATTTGATGTTCTATGCACTGTCTGAGACTCTTGCATGTGTCTGCCTCACCGATTTTCAAAATGCCACTGTATCCTGAGACTCAGTACAGATTGAAATTGTCCCTTCAGTTGCATAAAGTATTTTAAACCATCTTAAAGTATTCAATAAAATCCTTACATGACTAAAATATTGAGCGGCAGATTCTGTTTCGGGGAAATAAGGTCGGCTCACCCTGTGAAACAAGCGGGCGCCCGAAAGGAGAATCCAAATTAAATAAGATTTAACATTAGCATAAATACTTAAAACAAGATTCCCGTCGTGCCTATTGCTTGAGCAAAGAGGATAAGAATAAAGCCAAACGTGCATAAGCGCATACGTCTGTATATATACACACACACACATACACACACATAGACAGTTAGTGTTTCACATCAGCAAAGCACTTACATACAATACAATTCAATAAACTGCAAATGCGCGTCGATAAATTTGAATAATGCCAACGATGGCGGCATAAACAACAGAAGCAGCCGTAGCAGCAACAACTGCAAAAGTCTGCATAAAATAGCAAAAATTATCAGGCAAGAAAAGGCAACATATCAACAATAAAGATAGCACAGCTGTCGTAAAGCACAAAACACAAATAGGACATTTCTGTTAAATCACAGGCAAAGTGGTCTCTTTGCATTGGAATCTTCGCCCGTGTAGTAGTGGCCACTAAACGATACGGCAGACTGTCGTTGAATTGATTACTACCTCGCGATTTCTGCTTTAAGAACTCTTACTTTGTCTAGCGTATTATTATATGTATATGCGCTTATAATACATATACGCAAAAGTGCCCATATATGTGTGTACACTGACGTGCAATATTGTAGCAGGGCCTCATACTTCTCGCTTAAATAAAGCTTTTCTCTTCCAAGTCCTAATGATTTTATATAGTTTCTCTATTTTGTGTCACTTAAATCGATTTGAAGTTCATCTCACAAAAACAAAACGAAAAAGAAATTTCGTAATTTCCATTAATTTGAGATCAACAAGAAACATGTTTGGTTAAGAAGTCAAAATTCAAGTTCCACATGCCATAACTACCATTAATTTGAACCCCGACAATTGTTTCTCAATTACACCCCATTGCAAATTTATAAACTCATACCATAACAAAAACCATGCAACGCGAAGTTCGTAGAACAACTTTTAAAATTCTATGAAGTCTTTAAATTTTTAATGAACATTTTAAGGATTCTTCTGCCTCCGTCCTGGACAGAAGGCATCGTATGGAAACTGCCCAAGAAAGTCGACCTGTGTGATTGCGGCAACTGGCGATGAATAACCCTACTTAACAGAAAGCAGGCTCAAAAATATCGAACGATCCTCAAGAGACGAGTAAGCTGGTTTTCATCCTCAACGAAGCTGTGTTGACCAAGCCAACATACTTCAGATTATAGTAGAAAAATCATTTGAGTGGCGCTCCACGCTCTACATGCTGTTCGTAGACTTTAAGGGGGGGGTAGGGTTTAGCGCTAAAAAAAAAACACTTTTTTTTTGAATTTTTTACAGAAATATGGCTTAAGATACTTTAATAAAATCAGTTGCATGTTATTGTACATCTTTTCAATAAGTTTTTAAAAAATATTAATAATAAAATATTGACAAATAAGCCCATGACAGAGTTTTTTTGGAGATATGTTTTTCGAGAGGTGCTCTGCGGTGCCAATCGGCATTCGTCGGAGAATCATCTGAAACTAAAAAAGTCGAATTTTTCAGTTAAAGTATGACGTAATGCTCCCCCCTACATTAATAAAAATTTTTTTTTTTCCATTTTTGTAGTTTTGGTGGCAAAAAAACGTAAAACGAGCATTTTTGGCGAAAAATTTCGCCATATTTGTAAGTGAAAAGCAATCTTAAAAAAAAAAAAATAAAAAAAACAGTGTAGGGGGGAGGTATTTTTGATTTAGAAAACGTGTGCCAAATTTGAAAAGAATCGGTTGAATAGTTTCGGAGTTGTGATTGGCACCGACTTTTAAGAAGTCGTTTCGGGAAAAACGCGTTTGAAAAAATGACTCTGAGAAATTATCGATGCTCCGCATTCGAGGTAGAGTGCCTACAAAGGCTATAACTTTGAGAGTTCTGCTCCGATCCACTTAAAATTTTGGCACAACATTCTTGAAATGATTTACTATAAGATGAGTGAAGAAAAAAAATTTCGATTTTGTGACCCTACCAAACGAGACGCAATATGGCTGGCACTAAGTAAAAAGGGAGTTCCCCGCCAAGATAATCCGCCTCATCAAAGCCCTCTACGAGAACTCCGAACTGGCAGTGCTTCACGAAGGCGATATCAGCGATCCATTCACTACCAGCGCAGGCGTAGGGCAAGGTTGTCCCCTGTCGCCCCTTCTCTTCGCCATCGTCCTTGATGACGCTATGAGCCAACTGGCCCTGCACTTAAAGGCATCGTATGGAGTTTCACCAGACATCTTGAGGACCTGGACTTCGTCGATGACATCTGCCTCCTCTCTCACAAACTATCTGGCATGCAAGCAAAGGAGGACAAACAAGTCGCGCTGGCACGCACTGTAGGACTGGAGTTCAACATCGCCAAGATCAAGGCAATGAGATTTAACCACAATAACGCAAGACAGATATTGGTTGACGGATGCCCGGTGGATTCGTGGAAAGCTTCTGCTACCTCGGCTACATCATCATGGCAGATGAAGATGTCAACTGCAGGCTAAACAAAGCTAGGGTGGCATTCGGGCGAATGCACACAAATCTCCAGGTGCACTAAACTACGAATATTCGGCTCATGGGTGAAGTCCGTATTATTTTACGAAAGCGAAACATGGCTAGTCTCTGACACCATCACATAGAGGCTACAATCCTTCATCAACAAATGAATCCGCATTATCTGCAAAATATTCTGGCCAAACACCATCAGTAATGACGCACTGTGGATATTAACGAACGAGGAACCCCCCCCTTAGGCAAATTAAATGCAGAAAGTGGCGATGGATAGGTCACACATTGAGAAAACTACCGGATAGCATCACAAGAATGTCACTGGACTAGAACCCGCAAGGGAGCAGAAGTCGCGATCGACCAAAAATACATGGGGAAGGTCGATGCTGCGCAAACTAGCAGGTGCCGACATCTCATGGGATGTTGTAAAAACAACAGCACAGAACCGTGTACGATGAAAGAATCTTTTTGAGGCCCTATGCCGCCATCCGCAGCTTTAGTACAGCCCGGATAACAGAAGCTAGCAACGAACTCGACTTCTTTGCCATCTATCATTACGTGGCTATTGTTGGTGTGCTTGTTTGTCGGTGCCTTGGCTTTTGCGACGTTTACTTCCAGTGCAACTTTGCGTGCCAGCGTTACTAGTTTGTCCGCCGTCGTTTGCATATCGGTCAACTTTTGCGATACCAGACAAATAACGTCAGCGAAGTCCAAATTCTCCACTTGCCTGGTGAGAAACTACTTATGTAATGCGCGGGGCGCGTGGTGAGTTGGCACATGATCTGAGGTCAGGTCAAGAAAGATCAGCAGAATAGAAAGATCTTGCCCACTTGATGACCAGCAACGGTACTGTCAGTCCTACAGCAACGTTTGATGATACACTGCCCGCATCTAAAATGACACAGGACGCATTACTTTGCGAAGAGGTTTCTAAAATCACTATACAACGAACTAGTTCAGGACGGTATCAAATTTGTTATCCATTCAGAAATGGCTTCGATCTTACAAAATTATTAATATAGCAAATAATCATCATCATTCTCAGCTAGGCTATGAAATTACCCTGAAACTAATCCCTTATCTAGGGTTTTCAAGACAGAGTACCTCGCGTTAGGTACAAGGAGAAAGTAGTTGAAAACGAGGAGCGAAAATCTGTTTCGTATACTCCGCATCATGGTGTGCACAATGAATCAAGCACTACCACGAAATTGTGTACAGTTTTCAACTCATCCCGGAAATCCATAGAAATCATCTCTCTAAACGATTTAAGTCAAATAGTTATACAATGGCGTCTACATCGCGTTGGGTTCATGGCAGATAAAGAAAAATGTTATCGCCAAATACTGGTCAGCCGCTAGGACGCTGACATGCAGCTTATTATCTGGTAAAGAAGAAAAGCCAGCAGGGCTATCGAATGCTAACCGTCGCATTTTATTCCTAAATATCCAAGATCTTGCGAGAATCGTTTGACGACTATTTTCATGGAGGTGTTTCTTGAATTTTGTGGGTGTTCTCACAAGGCACTATCCGCGAGATATGCTTACTGTAAGACTCAGCATATTTGGATGCGCTGTATGGAAGGAGAGGTGGAATTATCTCAGCACCTTCTCTTTAGCTCCCCTGCTCTCACGGGGCTGAGCTTTAGGCTCTCGTTTCTTTGTTACGCATGCTGATACAGTAGTCTTTGGTATTAGCCAGCTGAGGAACTTCATCAGCAGCATGAAGCGGTTAACACAACCCGAACTCAGTTATCTTTCACAATTCACAAATACTTAACCCGCACACATAATCAATATGGCTTATAAACAGTTCACTTCTTTAGCATATGGAGAAGACACCAGCTGTTGATATTTTTTACACCATGCGTCGGAGCAATACCGAGTGCCAGTGTATGTATGTAATCAAGTTGCTCATACGCCCTGTGCCACTCTGGTTTGATTTCTGCTTTTGTGAGTGCTCAGTCTTATGGTTGTTCATCGTATTTAAATATAAGCTGCAACATTTCTTCTGAGACATATATTACCTTAGACGAGTATATACATTTAGATGCTTAGCTGTATGTATATACATATATATATATATACATTCATGCTTGAGGCTTGGTGCTTAACTGGATCATTTTGAAACAGGACTAGTCCAAGCAATTGTCCCATTCTGCAGTAGATTCACTTCTGTATTTTGCTCGATCCACACGATTACCAACGATTTCTCTGCTGATTCTATAAGTGAGTCAAATTTTGTCATTCTGCTTAAATATTGTTCGCATTTCCCTACCGGTTGTGCATTGATGAAATTGGCAAGTAGAAAGAGGGTTTATACATATAAGTGTATACACATGTACAATAGGTATATCAAATCGTATCATACGTAATTTATGTGAATTCGTTTGTTCTGCGGCGGAAATTGCCAACAACGTGTTTTCCTATTATCTCTGTCTGCCAGCCAGTAATACATATTGAAGTTTTGTTCTATGATGTCTTTGCCTTTTTGCCCTAGTTTGTGGCATTTTCCTTCATATAATATATAGTATGGTTGCCACTTGCTCTGACAGGAAATTCATCGTCTGTTTCCCAGTCAGACGAGGTTAGAGAAGTGACCTAGAAAAATGTATCGATACCACCCAACTGTGTATGAGGGTGGACATATAGTTTTTATTTATTATTATTTTTTCAGTTAGTCTAAGAAATGTATGCAAATCATTATAGGCTATTACTAAGGTAAAAGAATAAATTATAATAGGTAGTAAAATCTGTCTGCTGTGAGTATATTGCCCACTGTATTATAAGCTGGCAGCTTCTGGTTGTCTACTCTACAGAGATACAAACTCTATGTAAGGATACACCAGACTCGATCACCAGCGAAATGAAGAGAGAAGTCGCATATGCGAATATGAAGATGTAGCTAAATAGAGCCAACAACGCCGAAAAAGTTTAAACTGACAAGTCAAAAGAATGGCTTACAGGCAACCTGTGAAAGCAGCAATGCTAGAGAGACCGCCAGATGGACCCCCAAGAAGATGAGAAATAGAAAACCTTCTGGTAAGGGTGATTTCTATGGCGAGTTATTTATAACCATTAATTATTTTACAGTGTTTGAGCGGAATCTAAAAGCAAAAATATATTTAAGATAGAGGTATTTTAGGGAAAAGGATTGGAGAAGAAGAAATAGTGGGATGCAAAAAGTAGATATAGGAGGAGGAGAACAAGGAAGCATTAGAAGGAAGCATTAGAAGAACCCATAAATGTACATGCATACTAGCAATTTAGTGGGCAAAATGATGTGTAAGTTCATTTTAGTTTTGATCTTTTGCGGTAGAGCTTCCCGAAGACGAACAGCAAAAACGAAGAAATGACTTTTAGATACAAGACAAGTATATTTCTCACGAAACACGTTAATTGATCGAGACCATATAGTGAATTGAATTCGTTCGGCAAGGCATTTGGGCTCACTAGAGTTAATGACCTTGTGAAGCAGGCCACAATCTGGCCATACATGGAGTACGCCTTAGAGGATTGGGTATACTGAGAGTTGGGTAAGGCAAAAGTTTTTGGAGACCTCTTCAGCGCCAGCCGATTGCATAGCTCTGACTCAAGATTGAGTTTAGGTTACCTCACTGGACAATATTGGCAATTGCTTCAGTCGCTGCTATGAACTTGTATACTGAAATCAAAATGAAGACTATCTCTGAAGGTCAGTGAAATGTCTCAAAATATTTTGTGTGAGTGTTGGACCAAAACTGAAGCTCTTTAAAAGCTTTATAGATCAGGCAGTTTTTACAGACTCCACAGGGGTGCCAAAAGAGACACGCCTGCCTAAAATTACTAGTCGGTTGTTACCTTCGCCGATTACAAACTCATTCTGTCAAAGCTTCTATAATCAGATTCGGGTCCAATTCGATTACCATAGAGTTATTCAAAAGGTCTCACCACACTTTAGATTGTTTGATAAGTAAGTGAAAGATCTACGTCATCAGAGGCAACATTTATTGCTGCTCGAAAGTCTGGTAGAAAAGAACTTGAGGATCTTTCGCAGCCACATCTGTTTGATAAATTTGTTGCAAGATTAGTTTCCGATAGTCACTCCGCGATCAAGGCTCTGACGACGCCATGATGCAGATCCAAGCTAGGCAACTCCTGTAAGGAGCAAATCCAAACGTTTGGGTGTGCAGGTAACATTTCTCTGATGTGGGTTCCAGGATATAGGAACATAGAGAGAAATGCAGTTGAGAATAAGCTCGCCATGAAGGGGAGTAAATTGGTCTCAGAAAACTCCTACCCACTGATTAGCATCCGTCTGACTGGAGTTACAGGAGAACTACACAAATTATTCGTCAGGCAAACGCAGGACAGATGGAGCTTCATTACTATCCACGCGCTATTTTGAAAACATTTTGGACACAGTACAATAGGCGAAGGGCGCAAATAGTTCTGCGGACTCCTCGCCATTCAATTTCCAAACTCGTAACAGTGTTAACCGGTCATTTGACGATCTGCAGACACGCGGAAAAGTTAGGTTTACCATTTAACTCCCATTGCAGAAACTGTAGGCATCTTTCAGAGCAGGAGGCTGTTGGGCACTTTCTCTGTAAATGGGGTTTGGCAGTCAGACGATTAACGTCACTGGGTGCACCTTTCTTCGACAGCCTGTGGCAGTGCGGCAACCTAAATCCCATCAAACTTCTCTATTATATCAACAGCTGCGGCTGGCGGTAGGTAACTGGCTGTCGGAGGTCTTTTAATAGCATCAAAACGACGCTTTAGAGCTACTTGGGGAGTGCCAGACTGGTACTTCAGCCATTTCACCTACCTACCTGTAGTTGCAGCGGCCACCGAAGCCGAATGGGTTGGTGTTTAACTACCATTCGGAAGTGCACAGGTTCGAAACTCCGGGCACTGAGCACCAAATGGTAGAAAACGTTTTTTAAAATAGCTCCTCGGCAAACAATAGCAAACCTTCGAGAATATTTGCTCCATCAAAAGGCTTATCATAAAAGCTATTTGCCGTTTGGGGGCGGTATAAAACTTTAGGGCCCTCCATTTGTAGCAAAATATAAAAAAACACAGCAAAAATAGGCGGCGGAGTTCCGTCAAACAACCATTATGGCAAGCTTAATATGTATATATACGAGGTGTGTTCAAAAAGTATCACGAATTTTGAATTTTCGCAGGTCACGTACAGGGTTGATTGAAAAGTAATGACCCTTTCCGCGCTGAGCGTCTGCCAAGCGATCAACCGAATCGGCTGGGGGGGGGGGAAATTATCCTTGGACCTTCCCCTTCCACTAGAAACCGGTCCCAGTTCGCTGGCAACAGCGGTGAGTCAACATGGCTCCGCGCGTGTAAGCTGTTTTAAAAGTGTGTTAGAATTTTGCAGTGGCGAAAATGCAGCGATCGTTGAAGCAACGTTACTCGATCAAATTTTGCGTAAAGCTAAACAAATCGAGTCCCAAAACCATTGGGCTACTCAGGGAGGCTTACGGGGAACAATCTCTGTCCAGTGCCCAGGTAAAACGGTGGCACAAGTCGTTCAAGGAAGGCCGGGAGGACGTTGAAGACGAACAGCGCTCTAGAAGGCCTTCGACGACGCAAACAGACGAAGATGTGAACTGGGTTCGTGAATTTTTGAGCATTGACCGTCGTTCTAGTCTACGTTAGATCAGTGAAGAGTTAAATTTAACTTATTACAATGTGCGGGAAATCGTGACCGGAAAACTTGAAATGCGCAAAATGTGTGCCAAATTGGTTCCAAAGGTTTTGACTGATGAACAAAAGCAATTGCGTGTGGAAAAGAGTCGTGGAAGTATTGGAAAGTGACGAACAGGATAATACTTTAGACAATTGTATCACAGGAGATGAAGGCTGGTGCTTTGAGTACGATCCTGAGGGCAAGAGAGAGAGTGCGGAGTGGCACACGAGCCAGTAGCCACAACGCAAGAAGGAGCGCATGTCGAAATCCAAGGTCAAAACCATGCTGATCATCTTTTTCGACTCTCGAGGCATCGTCCACAAGGAGTTTGTACCTCCAGGAAGCAATGTAAACGGGACATTTTACAAAGAAGTGCTCCTACGGCTGAAAAACCGCGTCGCCCGGGTTCGGCCCGGCGCACACCGCCTTCCTCTGCACCTCTGCATTGGCCAAGATGGGGGTTCCGGTGCCTACCCACCTTCCCTACAGCCCAGACCTGTCCCCTCCGGACTTCTTCTTGTTCCCGCGCCTGAAAAGAAAGCTGAAGGGGAGGCGTTTCGACTCCATCGAGGCGATCCAAAAAACTGTGACAGCCGAATTGAACGCGATTCCGGGGGATGAGTTTAAAAAAATGTTTCCTGCAGTGGAAGGACCGCTACCAGCGGTGTATTGACGCTCAAGGGTCCTATTTTGAAGAATATTACTTGTATAAGCCAAAAGGTTTAATAAAACTTCTTAAAAAAAATAAGGCTCATTACTTTTCAATCAAACCCTGTATATTCGATTTCGATTTTTTTGTGGCGATATGTTGGTACTCATGTCTCTCACTCAATCCGACGAGTTCGGCCATTTTGAATGTTCAGTTAATTGTTGACAGCTGCTTTGCTTGCACGTGTTTCGGCTCGTCTTCGATTTTTACCTATTCAAAAAGGTGGATCAAAGAACATGTATCAAATTTTGTGTGAAAAACGAAATTAAGTGCGCGGATGCATTCCGAATGTTTGCCTGTGTCATACGGAGAAGCTACTTTGGACTAAAGCAACGTTTATCGGTGGTACAAAATGTTCTCAGAAGGCCGAGAAGATGTTAACGACGAAAAGCTTGCCGGACGCCCGAGCACTTCAACAACAGACGAAAAAATTGATGAATCCGTTAAAGAAGTTGCTGGGGACCTAGTTATATCGATTGGCTCTTGCCATTCAATTTTTTTCAATGCTCAATTTCGACCAAAAGCAGGATCGCATGAACATGGCTAAAGAGATGTTGGACTCTGTCTGCGACGACCCAAATTTGCTCCAGAGTCATAATCAGGTCATAACTGGTGACGAATCGTGGGTTTATGGCTATGACGTAAAAACCAAAGCTCAATCATCCCGAAAAAAGCCAAGTTCGATCGAATGGAAAAGTTTTGCTTACCGTTTTCTTCGATTGCAGGGGCGTTGTGCATCATGAGTTCTTGCCACAGAGTAAAACGCTCAATAAGGAATATTACCTGCAAGTTATGCGCAATGTGCGCGAAGCAATCCGGCAGAAACGCCCGGATTTTTGGAAGAACAAAAATGGGCTCTTGCATCACGATAACGCCCCTGCTCACACAGCGTTACTTCTGCGCGATTTCTTGGCCAAAAACAACACACTAATGTTGCTAAAGACACCGTATTCCCCAGATATGGCCCACTGTGGCTTTTTCTTGTTCCTGAAACTGAAGAGGCCCACGAAAGGATGTCGCTAGCTACGATTGACGAGATAAAGACGGCATCGAAGGAAGAGTTGAAAAAGAAAAAAAATAGTCTTTTGAAGGGCTTCGAAGATTGAAAAAAACGTTGGCACAAGTGCGTGATATCTCATGGGGATTACTTTGAAGGGGACAAAATCGATATTAATGAATAAATAAATAATTAAAAAAAAAAACACAAAATTCGCATACTTTTTGAACACACCTCGTATATATACAATACATACCTATATATATATATTAGGCCGGGTCGATTTGTGGGGAGGCAAAAAAATCGCCCATTGCTCTGTGAAAATCATATTATAGAGATCAAAATAAGAAACTTTGCCGAAAGAACCATACCTCTAAAACGAATTCTGATGTCCCCCAATTTGGGTCGAACTTTTTAGTTTCTTTTCTATAACTCACTTAAATTATTTTTTTCATTTACATATGTTCTGACTAAATAAATTTCTGAAGAGAAGAAATAGATATTATTATAAATAAATAATAAATATTATTATAAATTAAAAAAAATAAAGAAAAAACATAGCCATTGAGCTGATTTTTGTATGGGGAACCCCCCAGGGGAGTTCCAGGGGGTGTACCACTGGTATGGGTGGATCGGCCGTCCCAGTTACTTGTGGGGGTCGGTCATACATTTGGACTCGATTGGAGCACTCTAAATGGGTCAAAGTGGGATTTTTCGTTCGACCCAAATTGGGGGACATCAGAATTCGTTTTAGAGGTATGGTTTCTTCGGCAAAGTTTCTTATTTTGATCCCTAGATTACGATTTTCACAGAGCAATGAGCGATTTTTAAATCGACCCGCCCTAATATATATATAAGGCATAGTTTCACTACTCTGTATAATCATTGGCATTTTTTTAATTTCTTTTTATTCATTTTTGTGTTTCTTAACAATTTTGTGCCTTTTTTTGTCATTCTTGCACGACTTTCCCTCATTTTATTACAACCGCCTTGCTTCCTATTTCATCACATGAATATCCCGTTGAAAAAATACGGGTAAAAGTATATCTGTCGGCAATTTTCATTTCTCATTTTTCACTTTTCACTTTACTAAGTTTTGATTTCCCGCATGCTTGTTCTATAAATATTTGTTTTGCACGTTTTTATTTGTTTGCTTTTCCGCAATATGTAGTTCTTCATTGATGGAGAAATTCTCTAGTTTTTTGCTGTTTCTCTTTACAACAAAAAACTACTTCTCCGCCCTTTACTTGTTATGCTACGCACTCGAATTTTATTTTATCTTTTTTCCTACTCTCCTTTTTATCTACTCGTGCTTGTCAATGTTCCTTAGTGCTCTTCATGTCGCTTTCTTACAATTTTTTTGTATATAGTTTTTGTATTTTTTTTTCATACTTTTTAGTTTTTATTTTTTTCTTATTTTTTATACTCTTGATTTTTTTCTTATTTGTTATACTCTTTATGATTTTTTTTTTTTTTTTTTTTTTTTTTTTTTTTTTTTTTTATCTACTGGTTCCTGCCCATTTTTCTCATCTTTCAATGGCTTCTAAGCTCACTTCAACTACTTCCATATATTCACTCCCCCGCTCTTCTCACCTACTGCGCCACTCCCACTTAATAATCATCACTACTTGTGTGTCTAATGCCCGCATTCTTGAGCGTCTGCTGGTCCTACGATCCTTCGGCACATTCCATTGTTCTGCTCGCAATTTATTTCCAGTGTATACAAGTTGAAATGTTAAATGTGTTCACATGTTGCTATGTCATAGCATTTGTTGTATTGTTGTTGGCTATATTGTTACGAACCACATTTCTGGTGGCTCCTTAGTCGCACTATGCGCATTGTCCGTTTATCTGCACCTTCAACCCTTGCCATTCGCCATCCGCCATCCGCCATCCTTTCCTTTCATTCTGCCATTTCCGCCGCTTCGTGCCGCCAATATTTCTTTCATTTTGTTGCGACTGGTATCTTAGCCGCTCACTTTTCTATGGCGCATTATTTGTTGTCTCTTCAATTTCCTAAAGTGCAGTGATTCTTTCTTTCCTTACTTTTTGCATTTGGTTCTACTCTTTTGGTCTGTCCATTAGGATGTTATCCTGCTGTCAGCCTTGTATGTCTGCAATAACCATTTTGATTAGTTCTTTCAGCAAAATATTGTATTTGCCACTGCATTCATTCATATGTATGTTTGTATGTGTGTATGTGGATTGGTTTATTTGTTCTGATTTCGGACCAAAAGCAGTTTTGGCTTTGCTTTTTATCCCTTAACTAACACTTCTATCCTTCGTGGACATTTATCTTTTCGCATACACACTGGCATACATATTTGTGTACGCATGTATGTGTGTATGTGTGTAAACATGTAACTAAATATATTTTTGTTCATTTCATTTGGTTGTTTCCACATCATTACGCTTCACCACCATTGCCTTCCAGCCTCCAGTGAGGTTTACTTTGGCCTTTGCTACTACTCTCCTGCTTTTTGCGCCATTTCCCTATCCTTTCAACAGGTTTTTGTATGGCGTGAATGCGTAAGTTTTATAAGCAGCCCTGCCACACTATTACCGAGCACTTACCACAATTTATTTGTTTGTTTATTAGTTACATATACTTACATTTTTATGTATTCTTTCCGTTCATTGTTTTTGTTTTTGTTTTTGCTGGGCGTGTTGCGTGTTAATGTGCTTCTGTTGGTTCATACAACTCGAGTAGTTGGGCGTGTTTTGGTGTGAATTCGTACGCCTTCCAGTGGATTTTTAACATATTTATTAAGTGTTTCCATTATTAAGCATAATCTTACGGTGGTTTCACGGAAATAATTTGTAAATGTGCTTAAGCATTTCCTTTATGGCTATAATTAAAACTCAAGTGAATTTTCATTTGGCCCTTTTGGCCTACGCCATTGTTTGAGTGCCTGATTATTAAATAATGCTGAATGTTATAATAAATTAAATGGGTTTGTGCAGTGAATAAATCCTTCTTTGGTTTCTTAGTTTGGTTGGCTTGTGCTGAACAGTTGTGTTCAAAGTAATAGGAGTTACATCACAACATTAAACAAATTGCGCGCGGAAGGAAAAGAACCAAACAGGTGAAAAAAGCAAGAAGAGGCTTTGGATTCGAGGACGACGACCAACAGTGGCTAGTTACATAGGTTCCTATTAACCGTTTCACGCTACTGATGAATTTCAGCAGATGTGTAATATTTAAGGGGGGAAATCGGTTCAGGAGACCAACATTTTGGTGTTTTTCGAGAATTTTTTGAACAAAGAAGGAATAATCAGAAATTGTTTAAGTTTAGAGGATATTTTATTTATGTGTTTACGTAAACTTTTACATTTTTTTGAAGCTATTTCCGCGGGAGCTAGTGGCGTTAGAGCATGCTGTCCATGGACGATCGCCATCCGAGTGCCTTGCTGGTGGGAATTCCTGAAGTTGCAACTTTGCTCTGAAATCAACAGCAATTTTTTTTGAAGTGAAACTTCTTTAGGCGCGTGGGGGGCCCCAAGGCAGATTGAAAATAGGCGAGTGAAACGGTAAGTTCGGAGCGTTACCGAAATCAGTCAAATGGGCGGGGCCAAGGAGCAGCTGCTCCTTCCCACTCTCGCCTATTCGCTCTCTCTGTCGCTCTCTCGCATCGCAAGCGCTGAACGAAATGTATATAGCACACAAGTAAGCATTGAAGTAGACTGGCGACATGCAGGCAACCGACAATCGACAACCGACAACGGGTATTATAGATAGCCATAGCCCGTGCAAATGAGTGCTGTGTGTGAGTATCAGATAAAGCGCCGATTGAATGTGTGTAAGCGGGAAAGCAATAAGAAACTGCTGTGAAGTAAATAGATGGTAGGTATGGAGGAGACGAAGCGATACAATGAGTGCGTTTGGCAAACGAGTGACGATAGTTGAAGTAGAAGGTTGTAAAATGACATTTCAACCGTTTCGGCGATCAAAGCAAATTGATTGACGCGCCAAAAGTAGGCAAAAAATACCATTGGAAGTGCAAAGAAATGTCAGCGTCAAGTGCAACACTGCACCCAAGTGTCAAATTTGAAGCTAATAAGGACAAAAATAAATAGTACAAATTTATGTGGAGTGATATAGAAAAAAAAAAAAATGAAAACCTGAATTTAACACGAGAGAGGGGGGAGAGATCTAAACCGGGGCTCCCATGCATGGAACAACCAACTTAGAAGTTTCACTTCTACCGTGCGTGAGTCTGACAGACCCTAGTTTTTTTATTAACAACATATTTCCTAAGAATATGAACCTAATTGTGGTAAACAAATATTGAAAATTGCATGCTTTTGAGGCGCTTGAACGCAAAGTAGTTTTTTATATCATATTTTTTCATCTGATTTGCTAAAAAAACCATATTTTAAATAATAATATAATCCCAGAATTAGGTTCATGTAGGTTAGAATTGAATAAAGAAAAAAATCCCAAAAAATTTTAGAACGATTGGTCGATAACTTTTTAAGCTAGAATGCCCACCAGTTGAAAAAAAGTAGTTTCGCGAAAAACGTCGTTCTAACTAACGCGCGCCACGCTGCGGAACCGACGGGCAGTCACTTAAGTGCTCATAGAATCGAGAATAAAGCGAATTTCGTTTTAAAATTTTTACCACATATTCTTGAGTAATTGTACTAACGCATGCAATAAAAAAAATCGATTTTTTGATCGATCTCAACCGGTTTCCACCCTTAACTCCGCAATATCCGCCGGTGTAGCGAAAAAGTGAGCGCCTAGATGTCTAAATCTTTGCTCGACGAGAGCAGAGCAGCTGAGAAGAAGGTGCTGAGATGATTACATCTCATCCCCCAGACAGCTGCTGCAGCAAGAACTTGAAGTAATCCCAAGTCTCGCCGCATGGACACCCAACGGACAATGCTCGATAAGGATAAGGATACCAAATTCGTGAGTTGCGGCTTTGTTAGCCTTAGAAGCTCCCTCAAGCGCCCCAGATCTACCGCTGTCCAGAAGGATCTCGCAACTTTGCACGTTTACTCACTAACCGAGCGCTCGCTTAGTTGATCCGAGGCCCATCTTTCCACGATCAGACCACAGGTTCTCAAGGGAACCTTAATCCTCTCATTTGGTGAGGGTCCCCTGTTCAGCTATCTTATCTGCCCAGCAGTTTCCATCTATGCTGCTATGACCGGTAATCCAAATGAGCCTAATATCGAAGTATTCGGTATTCGAGAGGAAAGTCAGGCATTCCCCGACTCGAGCGCACAAACAACGTGCCCAAGATCATAATTGCCGCTTGGCTGTCGGATTAGATGTCTACGTCCTTTACAGTAAGTACAGAAGTAAGCAGTCAATCCACTGCTTCCTAAATTGCGCCTACCTCCGCTTGGAAAACACTAAAATGGGCCCGGATGCCTAAATTTCAGCTTGATGGGGAGGCCCTTGCAGAATACGCACGCACCAACTGTTCCTTCCAACTTCTTGGCATCCGTTAGCCACGGTGAGTTTCATAATCGATGGAACAATAAACTGTATGAGTTTTACGACGAAAGCGAATGAAGATTCAGTGGCTTCGTTGACCGGGTCATGTCATCCTAATGGATGCAAACGCGCCGGCTCTGAAAGTATGCGATGCGGTACCAGCTAGTGGTAGCAGAGGAAGAGGAATACTTCCTTCCAAAAGCGGTTATAACGCCAATCAAGAAGAAGAAGAATTCACCCTGTCTTCCTTAATTTTTATGATTTTCAAGGGCAACTTCTTTAATTTCTTGAATTTTGAGTTACTTTGTGCTATTCGTAGTCTGCAAGGTTGTAAATTCTTAGACTAAATAAATAAATTTGAATTCCTTTGCTTTCCAATAAAAAATAAAATCAACTCAACAGTCATCATAAACATTCGCTTTGCACTGCCCTTAAGACTTGTCGCCATCTCCATTCCATTCTCACCTGCCTTACAATTCATCCTCACCACCCAGGTCGTTGCGCTCTGAGGGGCGTTGCTGGTTCCTCGCAGTCATTCATGTCGAGTTTACCTCGATTCGTCATCAATTTATGGGCAAATCCAATCCCATCAGACTGCCTATCGCATTTGGCGAATGTGTTAAGCCATCATAATATAGTGGGTAATTCAAAGGTAATCATTTGGGTCAAAACCACGTTAACAACACCAACAACAGGCATGACCGCATGCGAGCCTAGGCGGCTACTTGTAAATTAATTAAGCGGAGCACAGACGTCAACATCGCCATGGCAATACCACATTGGCCAACTTCATATATCTATCTATATGTATGATCGTATGTGGATGTATGTATGTTTGTATGCATGCTTGTATGTGTGTATAAGTGTATAATTCTTTTGCTTTGTGTCGGCGAATTGGCTAGCAAGGCAAGCAGTTGGCAGTTTTAATGAGAAGCCCGAGCTTATTAGTGTGGCACGAAGCAATTTGCAACATGTCTTTTCTGTTCCTGTTTCTGTTGTTGCTGCTGTTGTAGCTACACGCTTGGTTGCGATGATATATTAATTAATCATTACATTTTGACTGTAACGTTTCATTAAATCGACTATTTAACGTCAACGAGCCATGGATGAAGTGTGTGTTTTTGGCGTGGGCGGGTCGGTATATCGGACACATGTCAAAGGTCAAGTGCTTGTAATAAATGGTTGCTCTGGTGTAGTTGTCCTGTACATTTCCTATTAAATAGCTTGAAAGGATATCTCACGCCACACGAGTTTGCAATTACCTACAAAAATTGGCGCATGAAAATTGTACGAGTATAAGTCGAAATGCTTGCAGCAAATAAATTATAACCCAGCGATCCTGAAATGAGGAGCCGTTTCAATAAACTCCTTTCAAATGCCAGTTTAAATACTAATCATCATAACTTTCTAGCCTTTGGTTGTTTGAAAATTTGTTAAGTGCAGCCTTTTCGTTTTAGAAAAGATTGGCAGATACTCGTATAACTTTTTTTATTGACTCGTAATGGTAATGGTTGTACGGGTTGAACTAGATTAGATAAGATTAGATTTGTGGGGGGCTGGACAATGCCAAGCACTCAGTCAGTAGACCTATGCACTACACCCGGATAGATATCAGTAGAAGGAATAGAGATAGGAAAACATAAAAAGTGGATGGTAAAAACGGATAAATTATTTTGAGGTCACTCTTCCACAAATCTCTTGGACTCATTGATGAATTTTAAGAGATCCGGAAGAGGAAGAGTATGAACTTTGTCCATACTTAGTATATCGCAACCCAGTATCTTAAGTCTGAATCTGGAAAATGCAGGACAGCTACAGAGAAAATGCTCTACAGTGTCGTCATTTTCTAGACAGGATAGGCATATCGGGCTGTCTACGACCCCCATAGTAACCATATGCTGCCCACAGACGTTGTGCCCTGTGATTACACCCACCAGTACTTTCAGGTCCTTCCTGCTGAGTTTTAGGAGAAAGGTCGCTGTTTTCCTGTTTGGTTCTTTCACAAAACACTTGGCTACTCTGCACGAGTTCAACTCAGACCAACGACCTCTGTGGGTTGACCTCATGAAGTCCTCAATCCAGAGTTGAATTGACACCTAGAAAGGGGTTCAGGGCCTAGTGGCATACTTGCAGAGCCGTCATTAGCCAATTTATCAGCTAACTCGATCCCTGCAATACCACAATGTCCAGGCAGTCAAATAAGACTAACTTTGTTGTGTTTTGCAACACTGTCCAGTTTTGTCTTACATTCACCGACTAACTTCGAAGAGCAGCGTGGGTTAGCAAGGGCTTCAGTGCAGGCTGACTGTCACTACAAATACGCGTTAGGCTAAGGCTTTATGCACTGCGACCAGATTGATCTATTGTGCGCCCCTAATTACTTAATCATAATTATTGAGTGTACCGAGGACTCGAACCAGCTCCTTAGGAGAGAGCAATTCTAGGTAACCCTCCTCTAGTAGGTACGAGCCCAGGATTCTGTGTCTCCTGTGGCCTAATGCCTCACAGTTGGTGATTAAGTGTTGCACAGACTCCTCTTCATCACAGCAGAACCTGCATAATCTTTTACTCGATAACCGTATTGTGTTAAAGTGTTTATTACAGGCAAAGTGACCTTTAAGTGGCCCACAGAGTAAACTGAGACCCTTTTTGTTTAAGGTTAGAACAGATTTTGCTCTGTTGGCATTCAAGTTCAAAAACTTTTTGGAGTGATTAAGGCCGCTTGTGCCACTCCAGGCTTCTCTGCTTTTAGTTCGGATCCATTTTTTTGTGTTCCTGTTTTATATTATTTTTGTTAAAGCCGAAAAAAGAGGTTGGCCCAATAAATAGCCCTTCTGACCCTTTTTTGGCATAAAATTCTGCCTTCTCGTTTCCTACGTGCCCCTCATGTCCTGGTACCCAAATCAGTGAGACCAGATTATGATATTTTTATACTGAAATTTCTGTAGTATTTCGATATTTGAGTTGGCTGTAGTCCCCCAAATGGGTCTTATAAAAGGTGGCTAAGTTTCAAGGGCCGGTGTTGATTTTGAATAAAATTGAATTTTTGTAGGAAATTATTATCATGTTAATGTTTCGTTAGCTGTGTGACAAGTGGCACCGTCCTGTTGAAACCACATATCGCCAACATCCATATCTTCCAATTCGGGCCATAAAAAGTTCTTTATCATCTCACGATAGCGAACACTATTCACAGTAACTGCCTGACCGGCTTCATTTTGGAAAAAATACGGCCCAATGATGCCATCGGCCCATAAACCGCATCAAACAGTCACTCTTTGTGGGTGCATTGGTTTTTCGGCAATCACTGTTGGATTATTATTCGCCCAAATGCGGCACTTCTGCTTATTGACGAATCCACTGAGATGAAAATGTGCCTCATCACTGAAGATGATTTGAACGCCCGTTTTCATAATAAGCCTGAATAACTTTAACGCGTTGCTCCATTGTGTATCTTTCCATGGTTCAAATTGAGTTAGTCTGAAATTGAAAAATGTCAAATGAAATGCAGTAAAAACTTCACGTTTAGGTGTGGTTTACATTCAACATCAACATCGGCCCTTGAAATTCAACCACCCTGTACATTAGCCAATTTGATCCCACACCTTTTGCCAGCTTTCTGGTAGTCGCATGATTCCATAAAATAAAATTTTTTCATTCATTCATTCATAAGATTTTTGGTCTTTGCTGGCAAAAAACTGATCCAGGTGATGTTTGAGGTGTTGATTTGACTGTTCAAAGAATTTGTCCAAAAAATACTGTCCAAAATATTTTGCAGTGACTGGCACAAATAATAAGTCGAAGGGGCCAGGTCTGGAGAATATGATAGGTGTGGCAGTACATCCCATCCAAGCTATATTGACTTTTGGCGAGTGACCCTACTAGTATGAGGTTTCGCATTATCTTGGTGGAACTCTACACCTTTTCTATTGATTAATTCTGTCCTTTTCTGTTGAAGTGCATCATTCAGTTTGTCCAGCTGATGACACTAGACTTCCGAATAAATTGTTGTGTTACCCGGTAAAAGCTCAAACAAAGTGACTCCTTTAAAATCCCACCAAACAGACAGTATCACCTCTTTTTGATGGATATCGGCTTTTGAAATGCTTTGAGCCGGTTCATCTTTCCTGCTCCATGATCTCTTGCATTTGATTTTATTATATACAACCCATTTTTCGTCCCCAGTAATGATGCGCTTCAAAAGTGGATCATTTTCGTGACGTTAGATGAGTGAAGCACAGACGTCAACGCGACGACACAAATTTTTATCCGTGAGAACATGGGGAACCCATATATCGAGCTTCGAGGTTAAACCCCGCCCTTTCTGGTGGTCATAAACAGTTGAATTTGGTAAATTTAACCTCTCACCGCTCTCAGGTGTTGTTATTCGCCGGTTTGCATCAACTGATGCCTTTCTTTATCGCGTTTTTAGCAGCTTCAACCCGCCTTCCAGAACGTGGTGATCTTCGACATCAAAATTACACATCGGTTAATTTAGTTCTGGCTTGAACAGCATTTTTACCTTTTCTATAGCAAAAAAGTAAAATATGACGAAAATGCTGCTTATTGCTCTATATATTTAAGAGGGCATCGACCAAAAACTACTGCGTAATGTCAGTTGAACTTATTCGCACACAAGCCTTGCTATATCAGCTATCAAACCATATAATGAAATTGCGACTTAAGTGTGAAGTTAGCTGTGACTAAACACAATTAAATCCTTTGTCGGGAAAATACGAAATTACTTTCCGAACAACCCAATACATCTCAGGAAGCTCATCTGCTAGTTCAAAATATTGTACAGCTATTTATTGAAACCACAGCCTACCTTAGCCTGTATTATCCGAATGTTTGCTTTCAAATCGTTGGCTGTAATTTATTTATCAGACTTTTCGTACAAAGAAGGCAATCAAAACACTTGGCTTTGGCGACCAAAAAATGGGCGCACAGCAAATTTTGCTGGTGCACCAACAAGTCGCGCGTTAACTTCCAAGAGCATTTCTGCCAAGGAAAAGCTACTCAAAACAAAAAAAAAGCAAAAATCATCATTACCAACATTTGCCACTCAGAGTGGGCATGCAAGTGTAGGTCCCTAATTCGTCGTCACATCAAAAGATGCACCTGCCCACACACCTGTGCTCAAATTAATAGGGGCGCGTCGAATTACCAAGTTTTAACTTTGTTTTTTAATTAATATTATTTTTTGTTTCTTAAAAAGTGTAATGCATTTTACAACAAAAACTATATAACTCAAAGCTCCATGCTTTGCACAAAATTTACACAAATTTTAATTTGAGATTAAAAAATCGGTAGATACCTATGAAAGGAGACATTTTTTCAATTTCAAACGTTTATTAACAAAAAATGGTTACAAATTTAATTATCAAAATAATAGCCATCGCTAGCGACACATTTTTCCCATCTCTCAGGCAATTTGTGGATGCTGCGCCAAAAAAAATTGGCCGTCTTTGGCCGCAAACCAATCATCCAGCCATTTTTTGGCTTCTTCGTGAGAATTGAAGCGCTGCTCGTAGCCCATCGATGCAAACAAATGATAATCGGAAGGCGCCAAGTCTGGTGAGTAAGCCGCATGCACCAGCGGTTCCCAATCGTACGTCTCCACCAATTCCCGGGTCGCTCTTGTTCGATGTGGCAGTGCATTGTCATCAAGAAAAATTACTTTGTGACGCTGATCGGCATATTCTGGGCGTTTTCGGTGTATAGCGCTGTTCAGATCGGCCTATTGTCGTTGATAGCGTGCACCGTTAACTGTTTCACCTGGTTTTAATAGCTCGTACCAAATCATACCACGCTGATCTCAGAAACACACACAGCATTGCCTTGCGGCCGAAGCGATTTGGTTTGGCCGTTGTTTTTAGCTTGTGCCCGGGCGGACCATACGATCGTTTACGCATGGGATTGGAGAAATACACCCATTTTTAATCAGCCGCAACGATTCGATGCAAAAAAGACTTCCTTTTGAAACGGGAAAACAGTTTTTCTCCAGTGGTTTTTCAGTTCTCTTGCTGCCTTTCAGTCGGTTCATGCGGCACCAATCTTCCGACCTTTAAAATCATGTCCATGTCTTTCAAACGTTTGGAAATGGTTTTTGTGGTCACTCCCAGCTGCTCTTCCAACATTTCTTGCGTTTGACCATCATCTCCATCCAACAATGCTTGCAATTCGGCGTCCTCATTGACAAGCAAAGATGAAAGTAGCTTAAGAGTTTTCGAACGAAAAGTACTTCGAAGGGTGTTTGGCACCATACACTGCAACGATGGAACGTACCGAATGCGCTACAATGACGAGTTGCTAAACTTATGCCAGGGAGAAGATGTCGTGAAATACATTAAATCCCAAAGGCTTCGATGGTTAGGGCACACTGTGCGCATGGAAGACAGGCGCCCCCAAAAATATTTTTTATCAACGAATTGTCTAATGACCCGAGCCCGAGGACGTCCAAGGTTAACCTGACTTGACCAAGCCATAGCCGACCTGAAAAAGCTACGAGTTAGGAGCTGGAGATCTGTTGCTATGAACCGTGCAGATTGGAAGAGGATTAAAGCCCACCCTGAGCTGTAATCGCTACTTGATGATGATGATGAGAATTTTCCTTTATATAAAGCACTTGTTCGGAAGTCACTTGAGTGGAAAAAATGCTCAATACCTTAACACAAAAAAAAAATTAAAAACTGTCAAAAATTAACGAGAATTTTGATCACTGGAAACTTGCTTTTTGCTATACTAATAATATATATTATATATATTGAACAGGCTGTATAACGACATACCCAGAACTCTGAATGAAAAGTTGGAAATTTTTTTATATTTGTTTCTTGAAATTCGTTAAATTTTTGTGTTTTCGCAACTTTCAGCTACATGGTTTTTGGTGTAGAACGCGCTATAATTTTATAAAAAAAAAAATACAAAAATAGTGGTGTACTTTTAATATTGCAACGAAATGTATATGAGAAGATACGAGGGGTGCCTTTTATATTTCGGAATTTGGCAACCCTGGTGTTGCAATCTGGCAACTGACAGCTGTATCGCAAAGTTTGACAGTTTTTGGCTTTTACGTACTCAGAACGTTTTGAAATACCAGCGCTATTTGTGTTGTTTACAGTAACTTAAAAGATTCATCTCGGTCCAAAAATGGAATCAAATCGTGAACATTTTCGTGCGATTATTTTTTACAACTTTCGACGTGGATTAACTCAGCAACATTACATGGATGGACTTAATTCATTTTTTGGCGATGAAGCTCCATCAAGGACAAGTGTTTATCGATGGTATGGTGAATTCAATCGTGGTCGTAGTTCACTCCAAGACGAAGTTCGCGAAGGTCGTCCAAAATCAGTTGTTGTTCCGAAAACCATTGATGCTGTGCGCGAACTGATATTGCAAGATCGTCATGTGACCTATCGTGAAATTGAGACAATCTTAGGCATTAGTGGGACCAGCATACATTCAATATTGCATAAACATTTGACTGTCAAAAAAATTTGTGCGCTTTGGATCCCACACAATTTGTCAATCGCTCAAAAAAAGGCTCGTGTCGATTGGTCGAAGGAAATGCTCAAAAAAAAAACGATTGCGGGGCTTCGAAACATGTCTATGACATCGTGACAGGTGATGAATCATGGATTTACGCGTATGAGCCCGAAAGTAAACAGCAGTCGACTGTATGGGTGTTTCAAGATGAGCCAAATCCAACAAAAGTTGTTCGCGCACGAAGCACTTCCAAGCAAATGGTCGCCTGCTTTTTCGGAAAAACTGGACATGTCGCAACTGTACCACTAGAACAACGCAGAACAGTGAATTCTGAGTGGTACACAACCATTTGTTTGCCATTTGTCTTACAAGAAATTAGGAAAACCAATCGCCAAAGACGGATCACTCTTCACCAGGACAATGCGAGCTCTCACACATCGGCTCAAACAACTGCATTTGTGAGCACCCAAAACATCGAATTAATGGGTCATCCGCCGTATAGTCCTGACTTGGCACCGAAAGACTTCTTTTTATTCCCGTACGTAAAAAACAAACTGAGAGGTCAACGTTTTTCGACACCTGAAAAAGCGGTTGCGGCATTCAGAATGCATGTTTTGGAGGTACCTCATTCAGAGTGGCAAAAGTGCTTCGACAATCTTCGACGATCTTCATGGAGAATATTTTGAAAAATAATAAAGTGATTTTCGATTATTAAAATTTGTTTTTGTTCTCTAATCCCGACATATAAAAGGCACTCCTCGTAGCGCGAAGTTTCACACTGGGTACGAACTTAAAAAAAAAACCAAAAAAAAAAAAAGTTATCATAACCTTCAACGCTTTAACCAGAATTTTGCTAGGTACGAAATTTTATAGTGCACTAATTTTTAGTAAAATAATTTTCCCTTTATTTTTTTTTGACTTTGTTTGGAAATTTTATGTGCTTTTCGAAATACTACTGGGCGCATTTTTACTTCTGGACGGACGTAATTTTGCAAGATGAGTTGCAAGATGCCTGCAATTTATGTCAAGGCATTTAGTGATGCGTGCGATGCAAATAATTTGAAAACCAAGCGTGGAACAGCAGCAGGAATAACAAAAACACAAAAAGCAAAAAAAAAACAGAAACTACGAAAGCAAAAGGAAATTATTCGACTGCGGCAATTGACCATCAAAAGCCAATAACCACAATGATGACAGATGTAGAACAACAACAATAAGTGCGCGCTTAACAACAATACCATTAACGCCAACGACAACTAAAACAACAACAAAACGTTGACATTTCAACGGTGCCATAACAAATTTATTTGCCTGCCTCACGAAACCCTGTTGGCGTGTCATGTAATTCATTCATGCACTCACACACACATGCATACACACAAACATACATATGTATATGCATCTATACGCATCTCGTCAACAGCAAATTGCCACAAAAGGCTGCCGCTGCACATGTCCATAAAATTAATTTGTTGCGAGCAGTCGAAGTCGAAAAAAAAGTAATAAAAATAATACAATAATAATAATAAAAACAACCGTAAAGCAGAAAAAATTGCGCTGAAAAAAGTGCACAAAAACCAGTAGCGGTGCGATAGACACATTAACGGGTGGATATTTTATTGGCATTTTTTATTTTATTGTTGCCATGAAGAAGCGTATGAGTAGTGTTGGTAGAAATGCAGCTACAACAAAAACTAATAAGTAGAAAATTAATTTTCGAGCTGTCATAAAATGAATTGAAACGACATGAAATGAAATGAAGCGTTGATCAGCGCCTACTCTGAAGTGTTTGTTGTGTTGCCTTAAGTGGTGCTAATTGTCGCTGGCTCCATTGAAAGTAGGATGGGCGGGCTGCCGCCAACACTTGCGTGAGCCATTTGGGACTACTACAGATTTCACTCGTAGCTACGTTCAGCAGCAATGGCCTGCTATGCTGCTGATAAACGCTGCTTCCTTATCGCGCATTTTCATGCGTCCCACCACAGAAAAGCGCTGCATGCCACGCAATCCGAACGCGCAACTGTTTCGGGGTAGTTTTTAATTAATGTGCAACAAACACGCATCACCAACGGTCAGCAGTTCAGTTTGTGTGTTGCACGCATGCGCAGCAGCGGGTGTTTTTTTAAATTACTTAAGCTCGTACATACACACACACACATATATATAATTTGCCTTTGCGCTGACTTTGTAAATAATTGCCACGAGTTAAGTTGTGGCGTTTACGGAGCTTCAAAGGTTTTTGGAGAAATGAAAGAATTATGCAGTGGGAAAAGTTTGGTGGAAAAATTAAAGCAGCAATAAAACTTTTGAATGTCTTTTTTGAAGAAAGTTTTTTATTATAAAAATTTGAGATATTTTGATATTTCAGAAGTTTACGATCAAAATGGTAAAATTGGAATTAGGGATGATGCAGAGTTAGACAACGTCACTTCCATAGCACAAAAGCACTGGCCAGCTTTTTCTAACAAAAACATGTTTGTGAAAAACTGTTCAGCTCGACTCTTTCATTGTCGGTGTTTCTACTAGAGAAATCTTTTCATATTTCTCTGTTAAGGAAATATGATTCTCTTGGTATTTCTGCTAAAAAATCTCTTCATTTTTTCTGCTTAGGAAATATTTGATTTTCTACACCGAATACGAGAAACCGCAGACGATGTTTTAAAGAGACTTTTCCGATCTGTATTCCAAAATTCTAGCGGGCGCCGCAAACGAATGGGTTGATGCGCGTCTACCATTTGGTAATGCCCAGGATTGGGACCTCGCGCATGAAATATCAAATGATAGAAAAGGTTTTTTCTAATAGTCGTCGTCACTTGGCAAACAAAGGCATACCCCCGAGAATACTTCTGCTATGAAAAATCTGCTGATAAAAAACCATCTGCCGTTTAGAGGCGGCATAATATGCACTGTAGGTTCCTCTATTTGTGGAGACGCGCCCAAGCAAAGGATATATTATACATATCCTAGTGCTCTGCAGATTTATTTGAAGTTGAACTAAGGGTTCTAAAAATCACATTGGACCACAAAATTGTAGAACTTCACAAGACTTTATCTACAAAAAAATATTTCAGGCTTACTGTATTTATTCAAGGCATCGACCTTTTACTGATAGACTGATAGATTTCTTCAAAACAAAGTTGATTCTTCGCAGCTCTTGCCTGGCTTTCTTGCAAATCAACAGTTAGCTTCTTACATTGACGATCATCACAATGGATCGGCAGCGGTCAAAGTGAGTTTGTTTAGAGGCCAACTGCCACTCCCACTTACTTTGATCATTGAATGGGTTTTCAGCCATTAAAGTAGAGTACCGACTATGATGTGAAAAATTATTCTCGTTTGAGTCTTGAAGTCCTAGATATGTGAAGTACTGTGACGGAACAGAACATATAGTATTTTGTAGCCCTTCCTGGTTCTCATTTCAGGGACTGAAGTCATAAATTTGAATTTAGTTGGAAGAAGTGTATTGACGTCAGGCGACTATACGGAATGATAAAGTATAGTTCAAATCATGAAATGGCGTTTTTCTTATCGAACCGCAACACCTATCGAACAACCTAGTACGCACATATGTATATTTTATACATTTTATATATTCACCCAAAATGCTTTCAAAATCTCGCTTAGTTCTCGTTAGTTATCTTGAACAAAAAGTGAAAAATAAATTTATTCATACTGCATTTGATTTGCTTCGGTAAATATACCGGGTGGGCTGAATGGAGGCTTAAAAAAATTTGATTTTAAAAATGAAATCAAATGACTAAATCATAGCCTGCTTTGGTCTTCAGAGCAGCAAAAATTTCATTCGCGTTACTCATTCAACTGCCTTCGCAATAGCGCATCCGGTCCACTCAATTTTCCAACCATTTAAGGGGTCCCGGTGGTCTAGAGCCCGAAAATTTTGGTTATTTTTAGGAGTTTTTTGTTACAATAAAAAAATGAAAAGCGCTTTTTATTTAACTCCATTTACATACAAAAATGAAAAATTTTTTGTTTAATAATTTTAACAATGACGCTAAAGTTGGCCCTTACGAAAAAATGGACCTGGATGGTGTTGTGCATTTTAGCTCAGCTACTTATCTAAAAGACAGAAAACAAAAAAAAAATATTAAACAGCATGACTGTCACGTATTAGAATAAAAAAAAAATTTGACAAAATGGCGCGGTTTGAATTAGACTCTCTAAAAATCCGGTTCTTTCAGTTTTTTAATAAAAAAATATACGAAGAAATTGAAATGATAAATTTCACAGAATAATCTTAGGATACTATACTTTCGAAATATCGAAGAAACGGAAAATCAATTTTTTGAAATTTCTAGGCCCTAATTGCAGTTTCTGGCTCTATCACTTGAATGATTTTGTTTCTGTGTTATCCGCGTAACATCGCCATATGTATAACGACTCACACCAAAACAAGTCTGATGGGGTCAAATCGTCGTTGCGAAGCAACTAGAGCAAGTCATATGATACCCAAGTACTGAGAGTAAAATGTCAGTTGTTTGATGGTCGTCGTCATCCTGCTGAAACGTTTCAGGAGATTGATTTCTAGGGGCGTTCATCATTCTAAAAAGAACTTTGCTTGCTTTGAGGGGTATACACATAAATCCCAAAGCTACTAACCAAAAACCTCCAACATCCAATACCAACAAATCACCAAATATCAAGAAGTGAAACTGGAACAAATTTAAATACTTCATCGGTGTACTCAGGAAGGTCGTGTGGCGAAGGCGCAACTCATACACAGCAAAGGATAAATGCCAACGAAATACAAGAACGAGATGCACGCTGCGACCAACCACAAATGAATCCTCCTATAATTCGGTATAATGACGTAGAACGGGAACAACCATTTTTGGAATGTATGCCAATACATTGAATAGAAGAGGATTCAGTGGACATAAAATTAGGAGTCATTTCACCGGACTTCCCTGTATCTATTTAGCCAACGGAAACGCTGAAAGAAATGCAGTACTTCATTACCAAAGCAGCTCAAAATCATGGAATTGACTTGGCATCTCGAAATGCTACTTGTACTTTTCGTCCCGGGTGGATTGCATACAGCATTTATGATAGCAGAGTAACTTATTGTTTTAGGGAGAGAGTACCTAATTGGTGACCATGTGAGGCTTTTCTAACAGTCGTCAATTAGGATCAAGTACCTCGTCCACAAGTCTTTGTTGGCTACATACCTGAAAGATGAAACTTACACACTGAAGATCTGTTGGCAGTGATCGGATTGCAAAATCAAGGTCTACGCACACAGTAGTGGAATGTAATCGAGAGAGTACAGAGGGGTTCCATAGTTGAGCTAATAGTTGTAGTCGATCCCTTTTCTGCAAGGACTATTCAGCAAAAAAAAAAGACTCAATCAGATATGGAAATTTAAACGCTTGCATACAACCTAGGAGTCTTTGGATAAACCGTTTTTTCCGGAACTAGTGCAATCTTCAACGAACACTACCAGTATGGTTTCTTCTCGAAACGGAGAGGCCAACAATCAGAAAAGTTCATATGGAAGTGAAACATACAGAAGACACATTAAAACTCGAAACGATCAACACAGAGATTATAGGCGAAAAATTCAAACTGGCGAAGCATGTAAATTGATTCTCTCGGAATCGGGACTTAATTCAATCATATGGCTTGATAACTTTCAAATTCAACGAATTCAAAAAGTAGTCATTTGTGATGCAGTCAAATAAGTGATGAGCTCCTGTTGCACCATCGGGGTTCACGTTTGATGCTATGTTATCGATTGCATTTGAGTTGGGACTATATATTTTGGATGTTGAACAAATCGCTTTTTCCATTATTGAGAAGAAAAGTTGATTATCCTTTTTTATCCTTTCTAACTCAAATCCACTCTTACACATCAAGCGTCATAAATTCGTCAGGACTAACATAAACAAGCAATGTTCACAGATGTGAGTGTTCATCAGTCAATCGCTTAGGCATCATTGGCATCCACCACAAAACGATTTTTATTTGTTGCTTTGCCAGAATTGCTAAATTAAGCTAATATGATTTCTTTCCAGTCAGTAAATTCACGCAAGTTGACACGGTATCCTCTGCAGATCCTTAATGCCGCACACTAATAGTATTCCAAAATAGAATCTCCTTCCTAAAATTCATAACAAAATCATGCAATAATTACAATGTAAAATCAAAACACAAAAAAAAAAAAAAAAAATTGTTCAACTTCATATTCTCAATTCCTGCGTGAAGTGCATTTGAAATTTCGAATGTGTTAGTGCAAACTAGCATAGCATCCAGTCTTTCTTTTTCTTATAAAAGATATTAACTGTCATTTTTCAGCAATGTTGCCATCTAAAATTCCCGTAATCCACTTACAATATGAGAATTAAGTCTAGTTGTCAATTAGATGAAAAAAAACTGCTAGTATCGTAATGACTTTTTAGTTTAGTCGGTCAACTTCGATTATTTCTGACAACGAGCATAAACTTTAAATTGTTGGATCGATATTTTACGACAGACATCTACCGAGAAAATAATGTATTTCTTTTTCCCCAATATAATTCAAAAATACACCTGTGTTTTGACCACTCTGCATATGATTTATGCCAATACGCGTTATTCCCTTCCTAGTTGCAAAAATCAATTGCTCCTCTATGGATTTTGATTTCATATTTTCGATTTTTCACCAAAGTTTCTACTTTTATTATTTTGCGCCTGCGTTTTTCATATTTCATGCAATATCTATGAATTTTGACCGAAGCTTTAAAAGTTCTTGTAATGCATACGCATTTGTATATTTGTTTATTAATACGAGAACGAGTTTTGGAAGTTATTTCTTGGTAGTTTATTCATAGACATGTCAAATGTCGCTTAGCAATCAGCCAGCATAGTTTCATCTAACTCTACCCTTCATTCAATATTATTTAACATGCTTTGAAATGCTGCAGCTGCATTTTTGATGTTTCACTTACATTCTAAATGCGTTATTTTCCTCTGGCCCTTCGCTACCAACGCCATTTTCTCTGCTCTGATTGGCTCAGTTTTCACTTAAAATGTTTGATGGTCGTGTTTTGCGTCCTTTCGCTTTCCGCATGTACGCTTTTGCTTCGACACTTGACTTTGTAGTCTTTGTGTTGCTGACACCTTATAGCCGCAACATTCCTTACATACATACATACAATACAAATTTATATTGCTATATGCACATACTCTCAGCTACAAAGTGACGTCGAAAGTAATGCCAGGGGTGAAAGTAAAGTCGAGCACTAAAGTTAAACAAAAATATGAAACTTTTTACGTATGCAAAATTTGTCCTCTAGACATTTTAGTGTTTTTCCTGTATATACATATGCACGTTCTCTTTCATTATACGTGTGTTCGTGATTGGTGTCTTTGTGGTTGAATGCCAATTAAAATTCTGTACTGAAAAGGTATAAAAAACTATGCAGTTACCAAAACAGGAGACTTGCGAAAAGGTGTAAATTTGGAAAAAAATAAGAAAAAATAAAAAAATAAATAATAACGAAATTTTCATTAAAACCCCTTGACGGTATGTGTGAACTGACTGCAGAAGTAAGAATGGGAATTGAGTATTTCTTTACTTTAATCAGCAAGCGCAGGCACCTCAAAAGGTATATGGCACAAATACTTTACCAAGAGGATGAGGCTGTAAGCTCTTAGGTGCTGCAGATCTCGCCTCTCAAATGGTTTGGATCTGAAATTGAAAATTGAAATTTGAAAAGGTCGATCCAAGGAGCACCAGGCTATTTGGTGGCTGAAAAGCCCATTGTATTTAAAGCTCTGGAAAGAGGGAAGATCGTCAAGGAGGGAAGAAGAAAAGTATCAGAGAAAGAGATTGATATATCCATAGGACCACAGCAGGTTTCAGACCCCAGTTTTACCAAAGGCCCTGCGGCTTAATGCGCGATTCACCTTCAGTGAAACGTGTGTCTCCGAAGTCAGCTTCTTATCCAAGATTTTTCCTAGATATTTAACTTCATCGGAAAGACCAAGTGTCACACCTTTCAGTGTTGGAAGACTGAGCCCATCCAATACCCATTTTCTCGTAAACTAGGCTATGGTTGTTTTGTTCGGATTAACGGAAAGATCTTGTCTTATGCACCAGTCATCGATTTTTTCCAGAATCGTCTGCACTTTCGTGCAAAGCCTCCTTAGGGATTTATCCGATGTTAGCGTCCAGACATCGCCCGCATATGCTTGGACATGAAAACCGAGTTCCTATATCTGCGCTAGTAGCGTAGACTCTCTACTATCAAGCACCACAGCAGCGGAGAAAGAACACTCCCTTGGGGACATCCGTGCTTGGCCCTGAAGGTGATTAGTTCGTCACTGCTTTCGCCAGCGGTTAACAGCCTCTCAGAGAGCATATATAGAGAATATATCCATTTTACAATGGTTTGATTAACTCTGTGACGTTCGGCAGAAGAACACATTGAGCCGAAAGTGGCATTATCAAAAGCCCACGAACACGCCCATGGTGTATTCGTCAGCTTCCAGTCCGGCTTCAATCTTGCTAACAAGATCGTGTAAGGCTGATTCACATGATTTTTGGATCTGATAAAGTCGGAGAATTATTGCCATAGTCTTTCTGTTAAGAAAGTGTGAAATGCAATTACAGCCTGCGTTTGTCTCTAACGTAAACTTAAAGAACCACGAGGATCACACCGCATTTACTACATATTCTTCAATAGAGGATATGGAGAAATGATGGCAAAGCAACTAGTTTCAAGGTCTTAAGTATATCGTTTGAAGCTGAGCTTTATAAGAGCACATAAAGGCCCACAGACAAAGAGGACTCTATGCTGAGACAAAGCCGCTGAGAAATAGGCCTCTAAAGTGGATACCAGAAGAAAAGTATGGAATACAAACTTGAACAATCTATGTGACAAAGACTCTAAACTCCATTGGAAAGCGTTTGGTAATCACAGAAAATTTCTCATGATAATAAAAACTATTTATTATAAATACCGGAAGAAGTCAGATAATATTATCTGTACCGAGATACAAGTTAAATGCCTATGTGCTGGAGCCTAGATCAGAGAAATGTTAAGCACACATCCAGGAAATTTGATATTCTCCTTGCAAGGGTTAACCATTTTGGATCTGCACTCTAGCATCGTTAGATACTTGATCGTGGCTTGGCTATCGGAAGAAATGTTAAAATCTCCCTCGCTCCCATGTGGCCTCAGCATTTTGTATGCCTGCAGGATGGCAAGGGCTTCTGCTTGAAAAACACTAGCAGTATTAGGCAATTTGAAGGAAATAGATAAGTTGGTTGAATTAGACTTCCCTGCTCCAACCCCCGATTCCATCGTGGAGCCGTCAGTCAAGACAGACTTGTAAGCTTCCGTGCAAATTCGGTGCTCCAATCCTGCCTACTTGGAAAGATTGCTTTAGTACGCATATAGAAAGATCTCTCTGAAGTTCAGAGGAATGCGGTGTTAAGTGCCCAAAAATGCGACTTGTCAATAGGTCCTAGTGCCATAGTTATTTAACGCAGTGAAAGTGGTAAAGTTATGTGTGGCACGTATAAGTATACGAGTATATTATTTTTACCATCTCAGCTTTGGTCATTTCATTCTGAGAAAAGCCTTTCAAGGAATATTTGTTCCTGCAAAATAATCATCCACTCTGCAGTTAAGGTTATAATTTTATTAAAACAGCTTTCTGCCAATTTTGAGTTGCTTTAAATGAAAAGACTTTACAAAGCCTTTGTCGAACAAAAGTTTAATGTTTACATGCATGCGTACATATTTATGTCGAATTGAAAATCAAGTTTGCCGTAACTATACAATTCTCCTTTCATACCCGTACAGGGTTGCAAAAACTTTGGTGGAAAAAGCACTCATATTTGGTTGCAACAAAAAGCAATAACTATCAGTTGAACAGTTGAACAAGTCGCCGAAACAAACTAAATAAAATCTGCAATCAACGCTGCAAGTATTTACAACAAAAATAAATTTGAGTCAAAAACATTTTATTTGAAACCGAAAACACACAGTTACACATTTACATGCATATGCATGCACACATCCATTAATAAAGAAATAAATGTGCAATTTCTGATGCATTTTCCATATTTAAGCACAAAATTTTTTCAGCTGCTACGCAAAAATGCAATCAAGTGTAAAAATGCACACATCAAAGAATGAAAATTAATGCAGTTACTGGGGTAATAGTGAACTTTACGGCATTGGATGGGAGAATGTTGGAAACTTTTTTGCAGCCAACTGCTGCAAGCAACGTGAATTGAAGCGAAATATGCATTTACGCAATGCGAAAAATTTTTTAATAAAAATCTGTTGAGTCCTGCAGTGCAGAATTCGATCGTATTGACGCCTGTAATGAACTCTTCGGGCGGACTAATTTACTATTGAGATGCCCACCTCAATTAATGTTGGAAATTCAGAAATTATATAATAAATTAATAAAATTTAATTAAATTAAAGAAAATTAATCAAAACTAAGAAAGTATAAAATGCAATAAAATGAACCAAACTGAAATAAAATAAATTGAATAAACTAAAAATGAAAAAATAAAAATAAAAAAATGTAAGAAAGCTATAGGCAAAACCTGGGGGTTTTCACCTCGGATCATTTATTGGATACATACCTCGATCATCAAACCGATACTCTTCTACGGTGTGGTCGTATGGTGGACAGCACTCGAAAAACGGTGTAGAGTAGCCATAATTGGTCTAGTCCAAAGAACAGCCTGCCTCCTGATAACATGATGCTTAAGTACAACACCTACTAAGGCTCTAAATACGTTGCTTCACTTGTTCCCTATCGATCTGGCTGGCAAAGCGATTGCAGCGAAAGCAGCGACACGCATGAATGCCATATCGAAATGGAAAAAGTATCTTGGCCTTTCGGCCATACTGAACAGGAACACTTTTATCTCTTCTGACATAGACTATCATGTAAGTCTTCCATCACCACCCTTGCTATTCTCCTGTTCACTCGCAACTAGGGAAGAATGGAAGACAAATCTTACCGAAATCGATGGTTCTCTGATTATATATACAGATGGTTCAAAACAAGACGGTAAAGTGGGATTTGGAATCTTTTTCAATTCCCCTCACATCAATCTATCATTTAGAATACCCGACTACTGTAGTGTATTCCAAGCGGAAGTATGCGCTTTTTGGTATGCTGCGAAAACTCTCTTAGAAAAGAGAATATCACTAGAGGATATCCGCTTTTTCACTGACAGCCAACCGGCCGTTTGAGCACTCAGCTCTCTTATACCCACTCAGATGTGGTTCGATCCTGTCTCTTATCTCTTAACGAAATAAGTGTTCAGAATTCTGTCCAAGTTATCTGGATACCGGGTCACAGTGGATTCGAAGGTAACTGCAAATCTGATGAGCTCGCAAGAGCTGGAGCTGCGCAATCAAATGTTAATAACTTGCCCACAATCCACATTCCGCTCTCAACATGTAAAATGATCATTGATCGAGAATTTCCCAGCATTGCTGATCGGAGGTGGCGAGTGGAAACTACTTGCGTTACGACCAGACAAATCTGGCCATCCTACAATTTGAAACAGACAAAAACCCTTAAAAGTCTTTCGAAACACGAACTAAGGCATACAATATCTCTTATCACCGGCCACTGCCTTTTGGGCACTCATGCACGTCGGCTCGGGGTTCCTCAAAACGACCTGTGCAGATACTGCGAGGACGAAGATGAGGAAGTATCGAGCAGACATTTGCTGTGCAGTTGTCGCGGTCTAGCCAGAAGTCGACTCGCTCCTCTAGGCTCTCCAACAATTGACAATCTTTCAGTACTCTCGGACCTGAAAATCGAATCTCTCATTAAATTCTCGAAACGAATTAATATCTTTGACCAAAATCTACAATAAAAATCTCGGTTAGGTGGGGAAATCATATAATATAATGAGCTCTAGGGCAACACAACGGACCCAACTTGCGGTCTATGTGGCACTCCGATGCGGGCTCACCCTTAAACCAATCAACCAACCAAATTAATTTAAACCAAAATTAAAATCAAATCAAATCAAATAAAGAAAAAATTAAATAAAATTTAATTACATAGAAAAAAATTAATAGTAATATAATTAGTCGAATAAAATAAAATAAATTAATTGAAATTAAATAAAGCATAGAAATAAATTTGAAACTAAAAAAGTAATATAAAATAAAATGGCATAAGTTAATAAAGAAATAAATAAACTATGAAATAAATAAAAAAAAAATACCAAATATATTAAAAAAAAAATGGAAATATTATGAAAGAATTAACTCAGTTAAAAAATATATAGTACATAAAAATCAAACAAAAATAAGAAATAAGTACTTAAAATAAATGAAGAAAAAAGGACTAATATAGTTATTAAAAATAAATTTAAAAAATTGAATAAAAACAAATTTAAAAAAAAATTCCAAAATAAATTCAATTAAAATAAAATAAAATTAAATTAAATACAATAGCACAAAATAAAGTAAAAAAGAATTTTAAAATAAAATTACATAGATTAAGTAAAAAAAAATATCCCTGCCTTCATAATAAACAAACTTTTTCTGCACGCATTAAAAATAGCGTATGAACGCCTCTTATCAGCATTGGAACTTAATTTAGAAATTAGGTTATAGTTGTACTAGGGTAGCTTCGTATATATCTTGTACTATAGATTTTTAAAAATATTCTCTTTGATTCTCAATACGCTTTTGAATTCGTTTGAACCAATTTTCGAAGCATTCTGTCCAAGCGCGTTTCTAAAGCGTTTTTGTTTTAAATTGTATTAGATCCAAGGCGAAAACAACTTTTCACCCCAAGGTGATCATACTGAGATATCAAAAAAAATTCGTTTTAGGCAATCCAAGGTGTATAAATATTTTATATATGTATTAATTCGATTTTAGATTGGTTTTTGGTAGTAAAGAAGATTAATGGATTTCATATCGAAACCGTGCCTTTAATTTAAAAAAAACTACTGAAGGTGGCATATAAGCGTTTTTGGAGACTTCTGACACCCTGCACTGCCTGTGATTCATCTGCCACATGATTTGCATTCTTTATCGGGTGCTTAAAAGGAAAACAGTGCTAGGAACTATTAAATAAATGTATTTTACTTTTTTAAGTAACGAACGTTTCCGTACTGCTTTTACCTATCATATAAATTTTTTGCACTAATTCCTCAATTCTTTTGTTTTCTTTGCAGATTTCATTGGGCACAAACACAGAGGCAATAGCAGCTTCCAAAAAACAGAAAACTAATTGCAATACCTCCATTTTCGCACACCTTTAGTCCCGCATATCCTTAAAGCGGCGAGAGCTCAGGAAACAACAAACAAATACATCCATTACGACGAGAGGCTACGCACAAAAAGTAAACTAAACTTACACCGAAATATATGAACAACGCAAAAAGCATATGAAAGATCAGCAACAAAGGTGAAGAGCGTACAAAAAAAAAAAAAACAAAAAGTGCGCTTTCAGAGCAGACACACACAAAGCACTGGAGTAGAACAGAAGGCTAGCGGAGGAGCAGCAACATATCCCATTGAGCTGAAAGTAATCTAAATACGCGTTTTCTTTTTCGTACGAAAAGCATAGCAACGCAAACAGCGAAATTCCTTTCCACTTTTCTTCCTGCGTAATTTCTAAGCGCAAAGGTGAGTAGAAAAACAAAAATATTCCTTAGTGCATAGAGTAGGAGGCGCAGGGGCGCATCTATAGAAGTAAATATTTTTGTAGAGGCATTATGATGAATGATGTATTGCCAGCACAATGCAAAAATACACAAACACACCCACGAACATGCACATACACATGCACGAAAAATGTAAACAGATTGAAAGCCAAGTTGGGTACTCCGGTCTAAATGCATTCTCCTCCACCTGTACTTCTACTTTGGCGCTTTACGTACTGCTGGTAAAATAGCTGGCTTTAAAGCAAATCTTATTCCCTACTGCACCGGCAACTTGCTTATGCTTACGTTGAACTACAAACAATTCGGAAATACACACAAATATATACTCGTACTCGTACGAATATTAAGCCCACCAAAAATCCTTCTACAATACATTGAAAGCTGTAGCAAGTAATAGGAGAATTACTTAAGCGGTCCGGAAAATCTTACCTTTCAAGCCAATTTGTGGCACTCAAGTTAGTTGCGTCGGGTTAAGTGGGGGAAGCAACCTTTCGCCGGGAGAGTTTACATGTAGTTTGCAACTATTTTTCAATTGTTGGTTTTTCGAGGCAAACCACTTGACTAAGTGTTGCCAAAAAGATTAATTCCTGCAACATTTTCTCGCTCATTTGGGTATTCTTTTGTAAGCCACAAACCTGAAATGAAGTTGTAAAGTAATAATAGTGCGCCGTTTTGTAGTTGTTGCAATCGTACACGTAGCAACTGTGGTAGTAGTAGTGGCAAATAAAGGCAGGTAGCAAATAAAGACAGGTATTTTGTATGTAGATTTTCTTTGCTGAGTAATTGGACTATGGGGGGACAGGCTTTAATAAAAAATAAAAATAAAAATGCAAATAAAAATGGACGAAATTTATTTCATTTTAAAAAATTACTGTTAGTTTCGGAAATAATGCATAAATTTAGAGGCAAGGGATGCATACCTAAAAAAATAAAATAACTAAAGGGTAGTTAAGTTTCAAAGGCCGATGTTGGTTTTGAATAAAATACAATTTTTTTAGGAAATTATTGTCATTTCTCTTTATTATGATAATATTGGTATGGCTCAATTACGTATGGAACAAAATATCGGTCAAATGGCTGCCGCGGACTCGGCAGCACACCTCCATCCGATGGTTCAAGTTTTCGATTACTCTGAGGCATAATTGAGGTTCTATGCCGTTAATGTGCCGAATTATCTCATCCTTTAGCTCTTGAATTGTTGCTGGCTTATCGACGTATACCTTTTCTTTCAAATAACACCAAAGAAAAAGACCACGATGGTTCACATTCAACATCGGCCCTTTAAATTTAACCACCCTTTATAACTTTACAGCTGATTTATTGGAGAAAGTTGTCAAAAATTGTACTGAGCGAATGGATCATCAACTTGTAGTCGCAGCGGACATATGCCGGAATATATAAAGAAGCTGGAGAGAGCTCAGAGGTCGGCACTTATTGCAATCAGTGGGGCGCTTCGAACGACTCCTACTCTAGCGCTCAACGCAATGCTAAATGTGGTACCCGTAGACATCGCAGGCAGAATTGCCGCTGCACGTACCGCAATCAGACTGAGGGGTTCGGGCTATATGCTCAACCTCACTTATGGGCACCTTAGAAACTTCTAGTTCATTCCCCTGTCAACGGAACAATGTATACCCTCGCTTAGTCCAACCGGAACTTTCTCGATTCATAGTCCATGAAGGGAAGAGTGCACGGGGGCCTACACTTGGGGACAGCTCCTGGTGAAATTGTTCAGGGATGGTTCGAAGTTGGAAGGTTGACGGAGGAGTTTTTTGCGAGGAGCTCCCCATCAGACTCAAGTTCAGGTTACCGCTGCTCACATGCGTACCAACAGTCAAGAAAGTAAATATTTACTCCGACAGCAATAAGGGCGCTCAGGTCAGTGGCGGTGCATTCGAAAGTGGTCAGGGAATGCCTGGCCTCATTTTCGACAGCGTCCGAATTCTTTGACATTAGCCTCAACTGGGTTCCTGGCCACAGCGACATTGCGGGAAACTGCGAAGCGGATGAGCTGGCCAGACAAGGGACATGTGAGGTGAGTTCTCCGCGAAGGGAGATAATTGGAATACCCCTGACTACCTGCGGTCTGCTCCTGGCAAGATGGGCTTCGCGCCAACTCAGCAAGCCTTGGGCAAGTACACAAATTTGTAAGGTCGCGAAATCCTTTTGGCCACGTGTGGATCGGGGGCGCTCGGGCGAGCTTCTGAGGTTGACAAAATATCAGCTCTAGAATCTCGTGGTTTTCTTGCAGGACACTATGCGCGGGAAATGCAAGCTGTGAGATTTGGAGTTACCTCGAGTCCTTATTGCGTTGGATGTAATGGAGGATGAGGTGGAATCCTCTCAGCACCTTCTCCTTAGCTGCCCTGCTCTGGCGGGGTTAAGAACCAGGCATCTTGCCTCATACTTCCTTACTACGCCTGCTGATATAGCTCGCGTTGACTAAAAACTCTGATGAATTTCATCAGCAGCACAAAGCGGTTGACGCAAACGCAGTACAGTCATCGTTTATAATCCACACACTTTATTCTATTATAAAGAGGAAGGTATGCCGTTAATAGTGGAAAATAACATCAGGCAAATGACCAGCACGACCACGCTTACAGGACAATATCCTTTTCATGAAATTTTCCATAACCGAATTGCAAAGTGGCTGTCCTTTGTCCTCGATAGCCTCACCAATTACATCTTTGAGGTCTTGAATCGACCCTGGACTGTTGGCGTAGACCTTCTATTTCACGTGGCCCCAACGAAAAAAGTCTCAAGGTGTTAAATCACAAGATCGCGGTCGCCAATTGCGATCACCTCTTCGAGAGATAACACGGGCGGGAAACTTTTCCCTTAAAAGATCAATGGTTTCGTTGCTTGTGTGGCACGTAGCGCCGTCTTGTTGAAAATAAACGTTGTCCAGATTAATACCATCCAATTCCGTCCATAAAAAATCGTTAATCTTCTCTCGATAGCGCAATCCATTCACTTGTAACACCTATTATTGGAAACCCCTTTAAAATTGAATCTATCGTTAAAGCACGTACGTACGTACTTATACAAGGTGGCACAAAATTAATCACCCTATCGGGAAATTTCTAATTTTTGCAAATGCCGACGTGCGTCAGTCATATTTGATACTTGTGAACCAGACCTTTGCCGCATATAAATGAGCAAGCAATAGATCGCGAAAAGGTCAAAATAACGATTGCTTTCACTCCAAATAAATTTTTGTATTTAGTAAAATTTTTTTTAGCAACGAAAATGGATGATTAATTTTGCGCCACCTTGCATAAATATGCCATTAAGCAGAAAATTGTGCATTTCGCTGGAAAATCTCTTGAATCAAATCAGTCTTGAGTAAGATGAGATATGTATGTTCATGTTGTTGTTTTTGTTTTTTTCTTTTTTTCAAACAAAATGAAACTGTGCTACCCAGCTATTAGCCTAATTCACTTGAATGTTCGGTCCGTTTATAAATGTTGTTCCAACTTTCTGCTGTATTGATATTTTAATTACAACAACAAAATGTTGAGATCGAGAATTTACTCAATATTTCCTTTTGTTGAGAGTTTCATGGTTATGAGTTTTCCTATAGAATTTTCAATGTTTTTGACTGCACTTCGTTAATAATAAATAGAGCAACCGAAAATTTAGTATAAATAACGCATTTTTGGCGCCAAAAAATTGCTCTTAAACTGCACAAATTCCACTATAAATTAGCTTTAAAAAATTTTTTTGTAAAAAAATTGTTTATATATTTTACTTCAGTTCATATTCTTACAACATAAAAACGAAAGGTGCATAAATTGTTTGTTAAAAGTTAAGAAAAAATAATAATTCGGTTATTCAGTAAAGAAATGTAGTAATTTTGTTAATATTTTGCTAAATTTTCGAACAAAAATCCATGCCTACGGTAAATACGTATGGTAAATACTCTTGAACATCGAAAATATACTTTTAACGTCCATAACAACGGCCGTAACAGGCGCATATTTGTAGGCCAACACATCGAAAATTGTACTGTGGGCAAAAAGTAAGGTGAATTTATTTGTGAAACTTCGCGGTATTAAAATTTCGCTCTAGTTATTTTTTTCATGAGTTGGCAGCACTGTTAATAACATCTGGGCCAACTTCCATGTGAATGTCATTATCAGGAATATATTTACGCTTGTGTTTACCAAACGGCCAAGAGTGCATTTTTCGATTTTTACAATGTCTGATTTGATTGAGCAGAGGTGCCATCAAATTTTGTTTGCGGAATGAAATTTCAGCTGCGGAAACGTTTAGCATGTTGCAGAAGGCATTTGGTGATTCGACCATGTCGCAGAAAAATGTTTATAAGTGGTACAAAGACTTCAAAGAGGGTCGAGAACGTGTTGATGACTTGGAGCGCTCCGGACGACCATCGACGTCAACAGATGACCAACACGTCAATAAAGTGAAGGAGTTAGAGCTCAAAAATCGATATGATCGGAATATCAGAAGGATCTGTGAAAACCATTTTGAAAGACCATTTGGGCCTACGAAAAGTCAAATCTCATTAGGTACCGAAAACTCTCAATTTCTTGGAAAAAAGTCGTCGGGTTGATGAGTGTGAAACAATGCTTTCAGACTATCAGGACAAGCTCAAATGCATCATTACGGGAGATGAGACTTGGATTTATGCTTACGGCCCTGAAACAACCGACCAATTGTATAAAGGCGAGGCCAGACCGCAAAGAGCACGTCAAAGTCGTTCAAAAATAAAGGTCATGATGACAATGTTTTTTTCGATTTTCGTGGTGTGGTGCACTATGAATTCCTTCCACCTGGCCAAACTATTAATAAGGAATATTATTTGAGCGTTATGCGTCGTTTACGTGAAGCAATTCGTCTAAAAAGACCAGAATTATGGGCCAACAACTCTTCGTTTTTGCATCACGATAATGCACCGTCTCACACTGCACTCGTTCTTCGTGCCCATTTCGCCAAAAATTCCACGCATATCGTTCCGCAACCACCGTATTCGCCTGATTTGGCTCCGTGTGACTCCTGGCTATTCCCAAAACTCAAGAGACCACTCCGGGGAACGCGTTTCGAGTCGATTGAGGAGATAAAAGCTCAATCGAAGAAGGTGCTGATGGCTATACCGGAAATGGACTATTTGGCATGTTTCGGGGATTGGGAAAATCGTTGGCATAAGTGTATTTCATCGAGAGGGGGTTATTTTGAAGGGGATGAAATTGATTTACAAGAATAAATAAAGATTTTTCATTTTACAACCAAATTCTCCTTACTTTTTGCGAGGAATGTGGAATTTTGGCAAGCAGTGGTTTTTCCAGCAAATTGGGTATAAAGACTTTTTATTTTAACGCAGCCTTTGGGTTTCTTCTACTTTCACACATTCAACTCTGTCAATCTGTCAATATCTGCCATAAGCTGTAAGGCGCTTTTCCGCTTTTTATAGAATCCACCAGAAAACAGAAATTAGCGTTTATAAAAATTATTTCTTGCCGCACACCAGCATCTTCCAATAACACTTTCGTATTTTTGATAAGTTGAGAGTCTTTTTAAATCTTCCTTATTTATATTTTTTCAAAATATTTAGCACAATATCCAATTGCTTTTTCCCCACTGTGTTGTTATGGGTTCTGATTTGCCATGTCCAAAAATTGTAGTGCGTTATGGAGACTGAAGGAACACTTTTTTTTATGTTAGCAATTAAACTTTAAGATTAGATTTCCGTAGTTTTTCACAAAACCCATGAAGAGCATGGGAAAGACATGTCACGTGAAGCAATTTGCGGTAAAAACCCCTTATGGCTCTTTCAGTTTTCACCAATGTAAGTTGCTGCATCTGTTAAAAATAACAAACCAGACCGTTTTAATCTAGCCAACCGATACAAGTTTTCGGCCGAACTTTTAAGAGAGATCATCCCTCTATCTTAAATTCATCCCTCTTAAAAAGTCGGACAAAAGTTGTACCGATTGGTTAGATTCAAACGGGCTGGCTGTGAAAGTTTTCGATATGATACCAGCTGGTGGAAGTAGCGAAGAAAAGGCCTCTTTCTGGCATCCAATTAGCGTCGGTAAGCACTAGGGAGAAACGAGTTTCTCGCGTTATTAAACTTGACCAAAATCGCTTAGGCGGTTATCAAGAAAAGGCGAAGCACAAAGATACCAAGTTCAAAAGCAGGAGAGCAGAGTGATTTTTGGGGAATTGGGACAAAGTAATAAGAGTGTCCGGCTCGATCTCTCAATTTATAGAAACGGTTGCTAACTTGAGCACCTTCTGGAAGAAGCAACAGTGTCGAGAAATCCCCTAAAGAACCCACAAAAACTTAGCAAAAAAGATCAGCAGAGTCGTAAAAATATTAGTAAATTTTTTTGGATTATATCCTTCTGTTTTTTCTTTCCTTGCCATCCTTAATCCGGCACAATAGTCTGCGCATTATTTGCATTGTGGCTGCTAAAACAGGCAAAACAAAAAAAAAAAAACAAAAAAGCACAATTACACATTTCATCAGTGGCGCCAGCAAGAGGAAGCGGGCAATTGGGATAATAGCGCAGACATACCAAATTTAGCGAAGTCCTCAACCATCTGTGCGATCCTTCTGCCAGAAAAATGTGAGACACAGATGGCGTTCCAAGCAGTAAGAAGGCGTTGTTCCTAAGCAACGACAGGTGGGCATTCCCACTACTTAGGACTGGTAGCGGCAGGCTGTCAGAAATCAAAAACAGATTAACGAAACCAACGCAAGACTGAGTCTTGTCGAGGGCCTATGCTCCCGAGAGGAGTGAACAAGGAAAAACAAATAAAAAATTATCTTTCTTAATTTTCATGTTTTGCACTTCATTTTGCTCAATCAAAGAATTACTTAGAAGGGAAATTGGAAATAAGCCAATGGGAAATTTAGTTTTTTGGTATTTTAGCCTGAATAAATAGTCACACAGTTTCATTCTTAAAATCTAAATTTTCCTAAAAATTCTTATAAAAAAGTTTGAAATTTGTTGATTCTTTTAAATTTTGTGCAAAGCTTAAAATTTCAATAGAAATAAAAAAATTTTAAATTTTAAGTTATATTCCTTTTGTTGTAGTATAAACCATATTTTTATAAATGTGAAAAAAATAAAAAAAAAACTACAATAGTTTAAATTTTGCGATATATCGCGCTACTGTTGTTATGCACACAAGTGTGTATACGCGTGCACAACCATTTCACTTACTTACTTCAAACTTTTCTTACAAAACACATCAATGCCGTTCGTGCCCCTTTCCAATCGAACTTACTGAAAGCATACCGCCATTTTTATCAATGCTACTTACCCACCAGGCTTACCTTCTATACATCCTTGTGCAATTACTTACTTACTTGCATGTGTAAGTATGTATTCATTTCATTCTTCATCTTTGAAATTCCAGCACTAAATTGCCTTTGTTTATTCCCACTTTCATTAAGCCGCCCCTACTCGGCATTTTCTTTTTGGAGCCATTTTTCTGCTTCCTTCATAAGAACACCACGAATTTGTTACTTCCATAACTTCCCATATTTTCCAGTTACTTTTGCCACTTCTTCATTTCTTATGGCCTGTTTTCATTATAGAAAAAGCGGCGCATCTCAAAAGTGGCGTTTTCAATGCCTTTTCAAGAATCCTCTAAGTGCTTTGTTGGCTTTCAGCAGCGCATACAAATCAGCAGCGTAATGAATCTTGAATATTTTTTCCTGCCTATTGACAGCTGTAATGCTTTAAACATTTCGCAATTTCGCAAATTGCGCGAAAACCTAATGGCCATGTCATAATTTCTCATTAGAAGCTCGAGTTGGTGGAAAGCCTTTTGAATAGCTACGCTTTTCATATTTCGTATGCTGCCCCTGCATTTTTCCTTCGATGGCAAAACTAAATTTTTTGCATTGCTATTTCACACAGCCTCATAACAAATTGGCTTAGTTAGTGCAATTCTGCTACATTTGTTACCACATGAGGTATGGGCGTTTACAATTTGCACCGACTGTTTGTTTGGCGCTGTGTGGCTGTGTGAGTGGTTTGCTTGCAATTTGTTTTCTTAACGACTCGCGTTTAACCCTTCAATGGTGGCGCATGTGCTCTAATTTCGTTTAATTTCATTTCAGCGCCCATAAGCACCGTTTCGTCATTCTCATAATCATCCTCATTATTTGAGCTCATTTTCGCTGGCGAAATGTGTAAAAGAAATTCGAATGAATGATTTAATGAGCGGGCGGCGACTAAGTTTTGTTGTATTAAGTTTGGGTCGTTTGTTTTTGTTTTTATGTAGAAGCCTTTTACGATGCACAGGAAATGGTCGCGAATGCTCTCGTGAATTTATAGAAACTTAATTTCATATGTTTATTGGTATGTGTGCGATAATATCTCAGTTGAAGAGGGCAGGCGAAAGAAAAGAGTTTACAAATAATGATAGCATAAATGTTCGAAAAGTCATTTCACTGCGCGTTCTATTCTCAGCAGTGCAGACAGAGTTGGTGTCTTGCGAAAAATAAATCTCTAAGCAAGAACCTACCCTCAAAATAATTATCTTTCTAAACGGAATTGAGTTATTAACGCCCAGTCTTTTTAGTTTAGAATGAAGTATTTCGGCGCTTTATGAGCACTACAAGGGTGCATATACCCAGACAATAGCCAGTGCTGTTGGGATAGTCACTTTGATTTATATAATATGTCCAAAACCTTTGGGTCACTTCTTTTATAAGCTTGAGCTTGAGAAACTTTAATCTCCCAAAATTAAACGGCGTTAGTCTTATGCTAACCCAACACGCAAAATACTTAGGTGTCATCTTAGATCCCAAACTCAGCTGGAGGTCTAACGTAGATTACAGGGTAAAGAAAGCGAATATAGCACTTTACACGTGTAAGAGAATATTGGGTAAAAAAGTGGGTATCCAACAAAAACTATCCAATTGGTCCTACACAGCCATTGTAAGGCCAATGCTAACGTATGCGGCACTAGTCCGATGGTCCGCAATAGAAAAGAAATGCCACCAAACCAAGCTGAACATGATGCAAAGAATAGCGAGCACTTAGCACCAATCCTACTGAAGTGCTTAATATACTAACTCATCTATTAACATTAGACTTACGTATAAAAACAATCGCTACTTGCAACGCGGTGAGACTCAGAGACATTGGAAGCTGGACAACAAGATCATCCTACAGGGACCCCCACTGCTCAAAAACAAGTCAGAATACACAGTCGCCTACCTTAACTTCAAGAAAGACTTTACAGTACATTTTCCACCGAGAGCCGAATGGAGGAAAAGTTATTGGTACATTCGATATTGAAATCTACACGGATGGTTCTAAGATCAACTGTGGTGTTGAGGCTGACCTTTGTCCGGAGCCGCTCAGCATATCCCAATCAATCCGCCATCCTGACTATGCCAGCGTGTTCCAGGCAGAACTACGAGCAATCAGAGAAGCATACAAATCATTAAAATACTACAAAGAAATTGGTGCAAGAGTAGCTATCTTTTCAGACAGTCAAGCAGCTTTTAAGGCCTCAGATTCCAATTCCATTGCCTCTCAGTTAGTTTTACTGTGTAGAAAGGAACTAAAATCGCTTAGTCATTGGCTTGGAATTACTCTGATATGGGTTCCCGGTCGTAGAAAATAGAAGGTAATGAGATGGCAGATGAGCTAGCAAGAAAAGGTTCGGCACTAGACATAACAGAGGCGGTGGCGGTCGCTACCCCTCTTAACACAACAAAAACATCCATTGCTTAGCCCTTTATAAGGCAGAAGGATTCAGAGTAATAAAATAACTTGCGCTTACATTTTTGGCATGTTTTCATTTATATAACAAAAATAAACTTAAAAGAAAAACACTAATTATTTCGGAAGTTTTGGAAAAATAGGTGGTAAAAATATTCCCACTGCCCGTCAACAGAGCCACATGCAAGCTGAATTTGAGACATTATTTTCTATGAAATTGTGCAATACAAGGCGTGATGCAAAGAGGGGCATTACACTTGCTGCATTTTAATTTGCTACGCTTATCTTTGACCTTTGTGCTGCACAATTTACAGCGTCGGTAAGTCTCCAACTCTGCTGGCATATGGTCACCTACGTTTACAAACCGCAGTCCTTCAGGTACAGCATTTACAGTTTTTTGATATACCTCTGGGCATGCTATGCGTGATTTCTTGCAGATATAGGTAGGCAAGCTTGATCTTCTATTTCTGCTGCTATAGCCACTAATCAATCCTCTGGCAACAGCCACCCGAAATTCTAAGTTGGTAAGCTGTTCTGCTCTTGACGTTAGGGAATATAAAATGAAAGAGTTTGTCAAACTTGCGTCCACCAAGAAGTAGAATATCCGCAATCACCAGCGTTTACTTCTCCTTCCGACAGCTTACGTCCCCTTCACTTGGTCAAAACGGTCGACACCGCCCATTCTTTTGGTGTATTCTTTCACAACCATAGGATAACTTACAGCTTCCCTGGTGCCACTTTTTTGCGTTCTTTGTACCGTTGTTACTTCCACTTTAGGATGAAATGCAGTTGTCAACAATAAAACCTCTTTAGTATCTTGCCACACAGTAAATGCTACATCTTGTTTAGTTCTCCACTTGAATTCACCTTTTTTCAACTTTAGGCTTTGGTTTCTGCCGTTTCTTTTTGTGTTATTTTTTATTATGTTAGGTAAAATTGCTCTATTTCTTCTTACTGTTCCAGTGGCATAAATATTTTTTTCATACAAGTACTGCATGAGAGAAAAATCGCAAAAAAAGTTATCGAATGTAACATGAGACTTGAAATCTCCTTGTGCTAATTTACTTGACAATTTCTTTACGACATTAGCCCCTAGACCGTCTTCTGTTCCTTGTCCTGTTTTACCTGTATAAATTTCATAGTTATACAAGTACCCTGTGCTACTATCACAACAGCACCACACTTTATAATAGCCCCTTTTTATGGGCTTTAGCGGCATGTACTGCTTCAAACTGGACCTTCCTTTGAATAGTATCATGCTCTCATCGATACTTTGGGAAGAGGAATTGAAGGCATTGTTTTGAAATGATTGACTAAGTAAAGATATAAGAGAACGAATTTTATACAATTTATCAAAATTTACATCTCCTCTACTTGGTTGTTGACTATTATCGTTCAAATGCAAAGTCTCTAAAATTTTCTTGAAGCGTTTTACTGGCATAACTTCAGCTATTTCATTCACATGAAATCCAGGATCCGATGACCAATATAAATCGATATGTGGAAGAATATGATAACCCATTATAATGAGAATGCCTAAAAAAGCACTAATTTCCTGTGTGTCAACAGGCTGCCAATTTTTTATATTTTGCCGCTCCGCATACAAGTTTGTCTGAGTAACAATCAAATCGAAATACGCTACTGGACGTGCTCTCCTATTCAATAAATACCGAGGTTTTATTGTCACCTTATCAAATTCATCGGGATCTGGCCTGGATGTCCAGAAAACCTTCCCTCATGACTCACATTCAGATTCATCAGTCAATTCTTGTTCTAAGGGTGATGATGACTGTACTATCAAAGGCTCTTCTGGCTGCGAATTATCTAATTGTGAACATAGTGCTATTGTAAATGTACCTCACTCGGAACAACTGTTAGGTGTAGAATTCAAATGACTGGGAGAATTTTGTAAAAGGTCACTTGAATCATCAGGTGCTTGAAGTAACCGTTGTATTGTATTCACGTTGAACTCTTCTGCCTCATCAGACTCAAATCCGTCTTCTGAGCCATCATCGGGCATGTCCAACATCTGCTCAATATCATTTTCATTCAAATAGCGCGGCATTTTTCATGAAAATCTGAGAAAGGAAGGAACTAGTTCAACAAATGTACATAACACGCCACGGGCAGCGGGAATATTTTTCCCACCGAGTAAAAAGTCTTCTCACATCTAAATACGATAGTAACTTGTAAGGTATAGCAAACAACTTGTAGAATAAACATAAATACATAATAAAAAAACAGTTTCTTACCTCCTTTCAAATAAAAAATATGAAGATTCACGGAGTAACAAATTTTCTTTCAAAATTACCGCAATTTTTGACAGCTAGTGGCGCCAAGAAAAAATATGTCACACAAACGTCATTTTTTTTTAATAATAATAAACCAGACCTTCTTAGTAGTTGCCAGTGCAACAAATTAGGACTCCTTTGATAACTTACATAAAAAGATAAACAAAGTTTTTGTTGGTGGTAAATATATCGCCTCTGCCTTAAAAAGAGTTAGCAGTATTCTGCTTTACCCGAAAGTAGGTAGAAGCAAATAAATACGTGTAGTACTACAAGAAAAACATGACCGTCGTACAACATTCAGAGGACGAGTCATCTGTTAGGATGCTTTCGGGCAAACAATTCACGAATAACTGCAACCCCACCAAGTCACTGGAAAGTAGGGGATCTCACAGCCAGACTTAACCGCCCTTTCAATCCCATCTGCAGAAGCTGTGAAGCGGAAGGGGTGACAGAAAGTCTTTTCCAGGTCTACCTAGAGCAAGACTTCACTCCTTCGGCAAGCCCTTCTTACAGAAAATTAATGAAATCTTAGGCATAGAGATGAAAAGTTTGCTGTTATACCTAGACACTAGACCTAGACACAAAATAGACCTGTCTTAAAAGTAAAAAAAAGAAAAAAAAAAACTACAACAACAACAACAACAATGTGCATGATATGCTACTCATTGGCAGCATTAACGAACCGCAACATCTTATTTCCAGCTTAAGTCACCAGCTTAGGTCCCTTTTGCTGCAACTGCAGCGTAAGTCGAAGTAATCATTTCACCACCTTCTTCACGACTGCTCTGATTGTCCAGAATCATCTTGGTCTTCGTTGTTCAACCCCACTCCCAGCTCCTCACTTGAATCAGATTTTATAAAGTTGCGTCTAGATGTTGTTTTAAAATAGAATATGTGAAAATTTGGATTCAGGATGTTCCAGTTATATCTAAACCATAATAGTAAATCTGCGAAAAATTCATTGAATGCCGTTTTCTTGATAGTTACGATGATTTAACGCGCTCGGTTAATTGCCTCAAGACTCACTAATTGGCCCGAATTTATAATAGTGAGTGGTCTCTGATATCCAGTAATAAACTTAAGCTTTTCAGTCATGTATTTAAGCAGAGGAAACCGCGGGGTGAGCACATGCTTCATATTGTATAAAGTACCACCGGGTTGGTGCCCACTAAGTCCATACAGAAGTAATCTCCATGTGTGCAACGATATGTTACTAGGAACTGAGGGCTTCTAAAATGTAATGGTGCGGTTGGTAAACATCGAAAAACTGATTGTCAATAAAATATTTTTGCAAATCGTTTTTCCCCTTTCCTTTTTCCAAAAAATTTAATTTCCTTTTAAAATTTAGAATTACATGATTTATTTATTATTTGCTATCAAATATATAGTGAGCTTGGCTTTAAAAAAATTGGATGTGCATTTTTCACTGCCTTCGATTTTCTATGTAGAATTTTGTAACAAAAGAAAAAGATTTTATTTAAAAAATAAGAGGTTGTCTATAAAGTCGGTTTACTGACGATAGTTTAACGTGACAACGTCATAAGAAAATATTGATGGAATGGTTGCAATTTTCAAAACAAAATTTTAATTTTATTTGTTTGATAGATATTTTGTATGGATATAGAGGAGGAGGTAAATGGAATTGCAATGGAATAGGTCAAGTTACCTTTACACAAACGTGAAAAATGACGAAACATTTATCAAATTCATGAAAGATATCTTCAATTTCGATTGTGCATCAGACGTTAATAAGTCAACAACACTAAGAGTCACCATCATCGATTTGCCTTTTTCAAGACACTTTACACTCAAAACACTCCCTTTCATTTCCTACTTTTTCTATCATCGTCCTATTCTCAACAGAGAAATGGTTCATTACCATGCACACAGGAAGAAGGCATATGCAAATACAAGTATGTGAATTTATATACAAATGCGCATATACATACATATACATACATATATATGCTCAGTCAAGTAGGACAGAGCCAGATGTCGAACGCTGCCGAACGCGGGGGCCGATTGTGCTCTATGTCGTTCGTTCCGCGCTCTCGCTTGCAGTTCAAGCACATTAGCTTACATTTGCTTGCGTACGGAATAGATTCATATATTTGATATGTCCATATGATTTGTATGCATCTTTACATATAGATTTATTGTTTTTTGAAAATTGCGCGAAATTGTATATGTATATGCATGTTTATATACATATATTAGTATACAACATATCTTATAAGGTATGTGGTAAATATTACCATACATTTTTTCCTTCATATATAATAAAAAAATTAATAATAATAACATTAAAACAACAGGTATTATTAACAAACTTGGTTTTATTTTAAATTCTTCAGGTAAATCAAATTAATAATAATCAATAAGAAGGCATATCCAAATACAAAGACGTGAATTTATATATGTACATATGCGCATATACATACATATATACGCTCACTTAAGTAGGAGAGAGCAAGATGTCGAACGTTGCCGTTCGTTTGCTTTGTTCGTTCCGCGCTTTCGCTTGCAGTTCATTCAAGGTAACGGCAATGAGCAAGGTAACGACAAATGAGCAAGGTAACACTAATGAGCGAGGTAACGACACATTTTTTCGTGCGTGCAGCCGGCTAAATCGAATTATAAGACGTTATCACGTCAAAAACAATAAAAAATAATAAAAAAGTCATCACACTTCTGCTCATTGCACTTTAACTACTGATTGAATTAAAACTATTATCACATCTTTTCTCCATTTAGTGAACGGAACACAATTTTTGAGATACTTGAAACTTGCACTTTATTATACAATACTAAAATTTAATCTGACTTGCGCTTGACATTTTTCTGGCATTTCTGAAAACAAAAAAATTTAATTATGAGAATTTTTTGAATTATGTTTTTTAATTTCGTACAAAGTTGAAAGCTTGTAGTAGAATAAATAATATTAAAAAAAATAATAATAATATTTCTAAACGTATCAACAACTACCTTTGCTATAATTAATATTTTGGAGGTTTTTTCCACCTTTTTGTTTTTTTTTAAGAAAAAATCAATTTTGTTTTAGTTCCGAAAAAATTGTCAAAAAGAATTAAAAATTAAATAGAAAACCTTTTTCCGCTAACTGTACATATAAAAATACTATTGTAATACTTACAGACACTAATAAAACGCAACTGACAAATGTAAAATCCTGAAGTGCTTATCGCAAAGAATAAAGAAAGAAAGAAAAGTTCATGCGTTTCTAGTTAGTTCAAGGATGTGGAAAAGCAAAAGCAAAAATAGTTCCGGAAAATCGTTGACAAAAAATGTACGGTTTTGAATACCTCTTTCTAGGTAGTAGTGTTAAGTTTTGGTTTTAAGTTAGGCTTAAAATGATTTTAGCTTATTAAAAAGGTTTTGCTTCTCGTCTTAGCTTTAATATTCCGCAGGTTTAGATAAACAAAGAAAAATGTTTGAGCCTCCTCGTGAAGATATAATTTTGCAAAAAGTCCAGTTTTAAAATTTTTTCAAACATCGACACAATTTTTCAGCTCCTTCAAACGCGAAATTGTTCTAGAAATTCTAAAAAAAAAAGTTCATCAGTTTCTTTAACTTTAACGTAAATAAGAAAATGTAAAGAATTAAATAAAAAACCTATAAATAATTCCCGCTGCTATAATTATGATACGTTTTGTATTGTGGAGCTGCTTTCTCATTTTTTTTATATTCAAATAGGCAGCTTGTTAGCCCGTCTATTCTAGCTTAATTATGTATAGGTTGCAACTACTTACGCCTTCAAGCAGGTGTTTCCCGTTTTGGCCCACGAATGGTAATTTATTTCCCACGCGATTTTTCGAACCTCACATTAATTCAAAGTTATCACAAGTCCCCTACAAAATCTCTTTATATTTCCAATTACGTCCATACATTTTTATGCACTCGGTAGTTCGAACGAAAAAGTCATTGCTACGACGCGGTAATTCGAACTCTTATGGTGAAACTCTCGACAATTCAAATTTGCAGAGTTTCTTCGTGTATTAGGAAGAGCTTCGAATTTTGGGACTCCCCTGAAAATACCAGTAATAGTTTCCATTGAAGAACACATTGAATACTAGAGGAGCAATCCTGGGTTTTACATATCGCCAGAATGCTTTAGGACTCGTTTTAATTTCATCGTCAAATCCTCGAACATAATTACACTGTAGAACTTTACTTAAGTATTTAAATTTTTTAGCAAAGCGCAAATATTTAACTCTATGAACTTTGGCATCAGATAATTTAAATTTTTTCAAAAACTTGTTTCTCAACTTCTTAAGCTTTCCAAGGCGCTTACTATTTACGCGTGGAGTATCCGAATCGCAACTGTAAAATAGTCACCATATTGCGGTTGCACCAAAAGCCATAAGACATAGCAGGCTTTTTAAAATATTTTCAAATATTGAAGTTCATGCACGCAACATCTGAAACAGCAAACAGCAAAGTTTTTTATTGAGCGGATTGGAGTAAGCCCGTACTTTCTTTAATCTTTTACTTTATGCACATAAGCATGGAAATAGGAAAAGGCTAAGCAGAATTCGTAACTGGAATGGTTTTAGAACGCTCATCGAAAATTTGTGGAGGCAATACAAACAAAGAGATACAAAATTCGGCCAGAGCGCTTGAATGGCTTTAAAGTAAGCTTCTGCCTGAATTTACGAGTTTAAATTCTGCGCGATTTAGTCTCGAATTGTGGAGAGCAGCGGATCAGAAGGAGAAGGAGGAGGTGTCAGTGTTTTAAATTTTCGATATTTCTACTTGGCAACCATGGAGTTCTTGTCTGATGGAACTCACTCGAAAGTTCGAATCAGTTAAGAAGCTGGAGAGGGTCCAATGTTCCGCTCGTATTGGAGTCAGTGGGACACTTTGGACCACAGCTACGCGAGCGGTTCACGCTAAACTGAATGTGGCATCAGGGGACAACAGGGGTTTGAATGGGCTCGAAGTTGGACGGAAGTGTTGGTGGCTACTGAACCATTGTAGTATTTTCCAAGTGGAGGTAGTCGTAATTAAAGAAGTATTAGTGGGTTGGTTGCTTAGCTCTGCAATTACTGTAAGGGAGATAAATATTTACTCTGACCGTCAGGCGGCATTTACCTCTTGACTGCATCCAACCATCTGATGAGCTAGCTAGACAGGGTACCCTCGAGGCGATTTCCCCGCAAAATGTGAGGATTCTCTCTCTGTTTTGCCTCTGTATGGCATCATTGTTGTAAAGAAAAGAGGATTTTAATTTTTAACAGCTTCTTTGATGGATGCTTTAAAAAACCTATAAAGGTATTTATATATTTTATAATAGGTCTATTTATAAGTTCGTGCGGTTTTACAACAGATGGCGTAACTTGATTATTATTCCATCGATCCACATTTCCAAACATTCATTGGAGAGCTACTATCGTAAGGCACAAACGTCAGTATAAGTTTTTTATTTGAAGCGTAAACAACAATATTTTTACCACACTTGAAAATGTCGAATTTCGTGCCAAATAATGTGTTTTTGCGGGGAATTCTTCTTCATTATTTTAATATGAAGAAAAAAGCAGCCGAAAGTCATCGTATCTTGGTGGAAGTTTATGGTGAGCATGCTCTATCTGAGCGAACGTGCCAGAAGTGGTTTGCACGCTTTAAAAGTGGTGATTTTGGCTTGGAAGACGAAGAACGCGAGGGTGCGCCGCCAAAGTTCATGGATACCGAATTGGAGGAATTGCTCGATCAAGATCCGGCTCAAACGCAAGAAGAGGTTGCAAAAACTTTGGGAGTTGATCAATCAACCATTTCCAAACGTTTAAAAGCCATGGGAATGATCCGAAAGGTAGGCCATTGGGTGCCGTATGAATTGAAGCCAAGAGACGTTGAACGCCGTTTTATGGCATGCGAACAACTGCTTCAACGGCACAAAAGAAAGGGTTTTTTGCATCGAATTGTGACTGGCGATGAAAAGTGGGTCCATTACGACAATCCAAAACGTCGGGCAACGTATGGATACCCTGGCCATGCTTCAACATCGACGTCGGCGCAGAATATTCATGGCCTGAAGGTTATGCTGTGTATCTGGTGGGACCAGCTGGGTGTTGTGTATTATGAGCTACTGAAACCGAATGAAACGATTACGGGGGATGTCTACCGACGACAATTGATGCGTTTGAGCCGAGCACTGCGAGAAAAACGGCCGCAATACGCCGATAGACACGACAAAGTTATTTTGCAACATGACAATGCTCGGCCACATGTTGCACAAGTGGTCAAAACATACTTAGAAACGCTCAAATGGGATGTCCTACCCCACCCGCCGTATAGTCCAGACCTTGCGCCATCCGATTACTATCTCTTCCGATCGATGCAACATGGCCTGGCTGACCAGCACTTCCGTAATTACGATGAAGTCAAAAAATGGATCGATTCGTGGATTGCGGCAAAACCGACCGAATTTTTCACAAAGGGAATCCGTGAATTGCCAGAAAGATGGGAAAAAGTAGTAGTAAGCGATGGACAATATTTTGAATATTAAATTTGTAACCATTTTACGTCAATAAAGTTTGAAATTTCGAAAAAAAAACCGCACGAACTTATTCATAGTCCTATTACTTTTAGTTTTTACATATTTTTACAATTCATAATTTAATTATATTTCAGTTTTTGGAGTTTACTCCTTAAGAAACGATATATAAGGCCCACGGTATGAAAAAAATATGGGTAGTAAAATCGTGTGAATCGCTGACGGAAGTGACGCATTGCCCTTTTTCTATATTCTAGTGAGAAATAGCACTGCCTACCTTGTAGCGCTTGGTTGTTGGTGCATACTTGTAGGAAATATATATTTCCTTGTGGTTGCTAATTTCTAGTCAGAAATAACACTGCCCACATTTTGGTGCTTATTTCCGTTTCCTATCTAATACTTGTGCGTTCGTTGAGAACCTACATATACCAGTGATATCGTCTGAACCTTTGGAGGAGATTGTCTTCAAAACCCCTTACAATGGTTCATCTGCCAATTACACGCCAATGAACCACCGCTTAGACATTTGTTTGAATACATTGATGGCTCTACGTCTGAAATAGAGAATGGTGAAATAGAGAAAAAATTGAAGGATTGTGAGAAGCTTTCTTTCGTCAATTATAAACCAATTATATTCACACTACCTGGCTTACTATAGCGAATAGAATAAATAAATTTATATTTTTCCAGTAATATAGAAAAGGTCTTCATTTACTCCTTTTGCATATTAAAAATATTTTTAAATATCACGGTAATCGTTCTTAAGGAGTAAACTCCAGTCGCGTGTCGGAGCTGACACACACACCGCTTTTTTATTTACCTTAGTTTTCTTCTCTTATTCTTTATTTCTTTCAATTGGGCCTTATATGTGTCCGCGTGCACCGATAAAAATGAAATGGGCGAAATAAAAAGGTAAAGCTAAGTTATAATGATTTCGCGCAGAGTTGCTCTATTTCGTAAATTTTTAAGGGTTGCTTAAATCGGCAACAATCATCATGAGCGAATTTCGTTATTTGTCCAAGTGGGCCCTAGTTTGGGCAACCATTTATCCTCACCTAACCTAACTGAGACACCACCAATGTATCATAGTTATGCTGCGCGGAAGGAAAATGAAAATAAACCCATTTCAATTTAAGCATTTTTCTACTCCTTTCCTTACTTTTTTCTTCATTAATTCACACCGTAAACCCTGCATTTCCTTTGAATAATCCACCCAACCAACGCGCCAACAAATGCCTGCCTAATTGCGGTACATATTAAGCTGTAGCAAAATAATAATGCACCTTTTCTTCTTCCTTTTCTGCGCTTTTTCTAGCCTTTGGGTCGCCATACGGAGGGCGTTCAAGTAGACCTCCGTACACCCACCGCCACATTCCACTCGCTGTCATTGCCAATGTTATGACTTTGGCTTTAAATGCGGCACTCGCTCATCAGTGCGCTGTTCGGCTGCGTGTAATCCTGCTTAGTTGTTTTTGTATTATTGTGTTATTTGGTTTTTTCTTGTCTATAAGCCGCCTCTTAAAAGGCGAAGGAAGCACACCCAACTATCGCTGCCTATCAATGGCCACACTTCCTGCTTTTTCTTATACGCTGGTACGTACATCCCTGCACTGAATCCCTTTTCTTGTATCCTTCTTTCCGTCAGCTGCTTTACATTCGGTCCTTTTTTTTTGGCTTATTCCAAGCTTATGTGGCATAATGCCGTGCCGATTAACAATGTTGTGTTGTTGTGACAAGCGGCAGCTGCCAATTGGCAGTTGTTCTTATTGGCATTGTTTTTGTTAATACTGGCATTCCTGCTGGTTGCTGTTGCTTTAGTGTTGTTCTATTTGTCGTCGGGTTGCTTGAGTTGTAAGCAGCGATTTCCATGTGTTGGGTGCTGTTTTGTTTTTGGTTTTTTTTTCGCCTGAACGAATGAGAAGAAAAGCGAGGCAGCGCGGAAAACACTAAAGAAAAATAAACATGGAAGCACTCAGTATTACAAAACAATAAAAAGACAGTAGCAACAACTCTCCCACTTCGACAAAAGTCAACAATGGGCGGCATAATCTTCAACACGCTTCCGGTTGTTTTGTGTTCCGTTTTTTTTGTTTTCTTTTCAACGAGTTTTCACTGCTTTACTTTGCCATTCTGTACTGTTACTTTACTGGAACATACGTCGTTTGGGCCTTTTTGCAAAAGATCCAGAAAAACGCAACGAAAATATTGAGACTGAAAGCATTCGCGTAAAATCGTAGCATATGCCCAGGCGCAATTTGTGTAGATCCTGATGAGTGGCGCAGTTGAGGATTGCAAACGTTTCCGCATATTTTAGAAATTTAAGTCCGCGCTTTGTGGCGCATCCTTTCGGCTCGATGTAAACTAGGAAAGAGAGACTTCCTGCAGATGATTAGTCTGCCATTTTGTGCTGTTGTCATTAAAGGCTAAAGGCTTACTTTGCTTATATTTTTCCATTTTTGCCCTTTGCAATTGCCCAGTTCGTTTGTATGTGCGAGTACTTTCCTTCATTGGGATTGTCATTTTCGGGGTTATTACTTTCGCTTGTTTTTCTCTTCTATTTCTCGGTGAGATTTGTGAGTGGCTTTTAATTCTCCCTACTACCAAATTGTACTTCTTGTTTGTTTTTTCGTTTTCCATTAATTTGGTGTTTTTGTGAATTTGCTGTACACGCTTGAATTTTGCTTTTCTAATTCTAAAACTTTCCGATGTATAAAAAATAAAAACCCAGTTTATAGATTTTCGTTTGCATTTCATTAAATTTGCAGAGACTAACTTTAATTTTACAAACGAACTTCAAATAGCTAAATTTTTTTTGCCAAAGCTTAAAATTTCCATACAAATGTTTCGAGAAAGCCCATAGACCATTGGCTCCTTCGGGCCCTTCAAGTTGCCTGGTGCTGATGGCATCATACCTGCCCAACTGCAGAAATCTGCGGAGCTGTCATGCCGCTGGCTGGTACCTATCTCTGCGAGCTGCGTAGCCAGGGGCTATATACCGGGATCTTGGAGGGCGGTGAGGGTTGTGTTCATACCCAAGGCTGGCAAGAGCTCACCTGTCTCGCCCAAGGATTTTAGGCCAGTCAGTCTCTCATCTTTCTTGCTGAAAACCCTTGAGAGGCTGATTGACCTATACATAAGAAGCGGAATTCCTCGCGGGCGTTTGTCGCATACCCAACATCCTTACTGCAAGGGCAGATCAGTGGAATCTGCCCTGCACACAATTGTTTAAGATATTGAGGAATCTCTATTTCAGAAAGAACTCGGAGTTGGCGCCTTCCTCGACATCGAGGGGGCTTTTAACAACGTTCTCCCGGAGGCAATCGCTAAATCTCTGGGTTGGCTGGGGGTTAGAGCCGACCTTTCCAGGTTTATTTACGGAATGCTTAGTGACAGAACGGTCGTGGCAGAGTGGAGCGGCGTCTCTCTGCGCCGGCAGGTGAGCAGGGGCACGCCGCAAGGCGGTGTTCTCTCACCATTTCTCTGGATCATTGTTATCAATGACTTGCTGGAGGAGCTGGTGAGGAGGGGCTGTAGGGTGATTGCCGACGCGGACGATGTGGCATTCATTGTTAGAGGAAAGTTTATAGACACCCTGTACGATTTAATGCAGGGGTATCTGAACGTAGCGGTTAAATGGGCAGCGGACTGCGGCTTATCGGTGAATGCTCTTAAGACGGAGCTCGTCCTTTTCAAGAGGAAATATAAAATACCCAAAGCTCAACTCCCCTCGATGGGGGCGCTCCGTTGGTGCTTTCTGACAAGGTGAAGTACCTAGGTCTAATCCTTGACAGTAAGCTAACGTGGAAGCCCAACATTGAGGAGAGAGTAAGGAAGGCAACAATCGCCTTTTATGGATGCAAAGGCGCAATTGGCGAAAGATGGGGCTTTTCGCCTAGAGTTGTATTTTGGCTCTATAATACTAGAATAAAGCCAATCTTGTTATATGGAGTCGTTGTCTGGTGGAACTCACTGGAGCGGACGACATCAGTTAAAAAGCTAGAGAGCTCATAGTCTATAAACACTCAACCCTTTTCCTTTCGTCCTATCGTCCTTTTCCTTCACCTCTTTTCCCCCTCTTGCAATGGCATCACAAGGGATGAACCAAACTTCTTTCGTCCAAGTGGGCCCGCTCTCTAGGCAACCATCACTATATAACCTAAGCTAACCATAGATCAAAGACATGCACAAAAAGCTTTTCGACAATTCAGTAAGTGTTCAAAGGCCAGTTTTTCAGTGTATGTTGAATTCTGGATTCCAGCTAAACTAAGCTTCAACGCCCAATTTTGGCCCCAAGTGTCGCAACATTCCAAACCAGAAAAGCGGTTTTGAGCTCTCCAATTAAGTTATGATTTGCCAAGGCAGTAAAAAGCATTTTCGAACCTTTTTAGTGTAATTTCCTTACTGTGGTTCCAACTATAAACATAAATGACTTTGAATGAGAAATAATTCGGCTACGAAGGAAAATTACCAAAAACTTATTTGGGTTAGCTTAGGAAGGTTGCTTGTCCAAGACAAGACTCTCAGTGGCCCAAGGTTCATTGTGATTCATGCATTTCATTTCACTACCCTAACTTAGTTGCTTAAACCACTTAGAGCTTCATTTAAGAAGGTAACAAGTCACTCCAGTGAGATAGTTTTTTTTAAATTTCTCAGGTCTTCAAAGTATTTCTTCAAAGACATTTGGCACTGCTTCTTCGAAGTGCAGGACATTCACAGAAGAGGTGTTGTACCGACTCAATTGCTCCTTCATCGCCACAACTCCTGCAGCAGTCCTTGTGAGGTGCACCCATTCTACTAGCGCGGGTGCAAATAGTGCAGTGACCTGTTCCAAAACCTGTGCGGCCGCTGGTAGTTGATCTCTTGAATCCAAGCAAAAATTGTGTTCTTTTAAGATTCAGTTTTGGCCGGCGCACCTGGGAGACGCTGCAGTTAGTAGTCAGAGACCACCTTCAATTGGTTTCTGCGATTGCGCTCAAGTTCACTGCAGTGCACAGTTCGTTTAGAGGAATGCTTATGTCCTCCACCTTCACTCGCTGAAAGTCAAGCTCAGAGCCTTTCTTTGCACTTTTATCCGCTATTTCATGTGTCTCCCACCTTATTAGCCGGGAACCCAACAAAGTGTGGTGTTGTGTTGTTGGATGAGCGAGAGCAACCTCCTGCAGTCTTTAATGCATCTTGAATTTGCTTGCGCTCCGAGGCCAGGGTTTTGAGCGCTGCTTGACTATCAACAAAATTGATAAGGTTTGCCGGAGGCAAGTCGAGTAGACTCCTCGTTTTTGCTGCTTTGTCTATAGCGTCGAGCTCAGCTTGGAAGACGCTACACCGGTTTTTACTTACCATGAAAGCTTTCACAAAAGGCATCTCTCTTTTATTTAAGTTCTGGTGGCAAAGAGTGCTGCAAAGTGCGTGAAAAGTGTACCTTTAATAATATGGTATTTAGAATAGACTTTAAATAGATAGGTGAAATGGTTGAAATGCCAGTATGGCACTCGCCAAGTAGCACTAAAGCGCCGTTTTGATGCCTTTTAAAGACGTTAAACGGGCAGGTATCTACAGCCAGCCAGAGTTGTTGATGTAGCAAGGAAGGTTTATGGGATATCGGTTAACGCACTGCCTCAGGCTGTCGAAGACCTTAATCGTCTGTCTTTCAAACCCAGACAGTGCTCAACAGTCTCCTTCTCTGAAGCATCCACAGCTTCTGCAATGGGGGTTAAATGGTAAACCAGCTTTTCTGCGTGTGTGCCGATCATCCACTGGCCGGAAACGCATCCACAGCAACGAGTTTGGATAATGAATGACGAGCAGTCCTGCTGGCGTCCTGAATCTATTGTTCTGGGCCCAAATGGTTTTCAAAACAGCACAAGCATAAACGGAGCTCCATCTTTTTGGCAGTTTTCTAAGAAATAAGTTGTGCAATTTCTTTTTTAAAACAGTCAAGGGAGCGCCGATGTCTGCTCTGAGACCAATGCAGTCGACCCCTCGTGGCGAGCTCAGTAGCAATTTCATTTCCCTCTATACATAGGAGTCTATGTCCGGGAACATTTACGATTAACGCTGCGTTTTAGTAGCACGTCTTTTTTTTCAGTAAATCTTTCGCCTGCAAATATTTCTTAAATTTAAATTCTCCAACCGATTGGTGAATTTTTTCAATTTGCTTCGACAAAAGCTTCACGAGTCTACGCCCTTTCATAAAAGCGAAAGATGTGCTACGCATCAATTCGTTGTGTGGGCATGTGAAACCCTTACAATTGCAGTGGAGGAGCCTAAAAGTAGGCAACAGCGAACAATAGCCACTTTTATATGCATTCGACTATTGCCTACAACGAGGGCGCAGGCTTGTAAATGTATTTTGCATACAGAGGAGTCAAAGTTAAAATGAAACACACCAGCCCACAGAGCTCCAGCCACTCGAATAAGCTAAAGAATGCAAAAATGCACTCAGCTGGCTGACAACGGGAATCCATAATGTAAATATGAATGCACGAGTGCGTATCGAATGGCAGACGGCATTCCACTCGCACCACAAACCGTGGCATGCAGGGAAAAGTGGAAGGCATAAAAGGGGCTCTTGTTGTTTATGCGCGAAAATTGCCTCACTCCAAAGTGCTGGGAAAATAAAATAATACACCATAAAAAGCGAAAGATGATAATTGCAAACGGTAGCGCCTAAAAGCATGCAGCAGCAGCCGCAAGTAGATGGCAGAGAGAGAGAAAAAAAAACGAAAGCAAAGATTCCTACAATCGAGCTGGCGCATAAATTCCAAGCGTAGGTAGCGGAAATTTGTATGCCAATGGATGCGCCAAATAAACGGGAGTTGGGAATGCGCCTGAATGTATGCATGTAATTTTTTTGCGCATACCTATAACAAATTCATGCAAGCGCATGCCTCTACCACGGCATTTACGTTGAATTTATGCAAATAGCCAATTGAATTGCTGCCACTGAATATTATAACTCAGTAATTTTGTTGCAATGTTTATGTTGTTCTAAATTTTCATTTATTTTTCATTTCATAATTTGCAAGTTAAAATAACTCTTGTTAAATTAATTATACGGGTGAGACATTGAGGCGATTATGCGGTGGTGCGGTGGTGACGCCACAAAAAATTTATATGAATATTCGGGCATTTGCATATTTTCAGGCGAAGTGGCCAATTCAGCGCGTGGATGGGCAGCGCTCACTGTTGCTCCATGTGAATGGGACACCGTTTAGCGCGTGCGGTGATTGAACACTGCAACAGTGTGCGTGCAATTACAACTTTTTGGGCTGTGGGCAATTGGTTTCGTTTATGCCTAAGTGATAAAACTTCGCTTTAAGTTGAGTGTGGCACCATTTTTCCTAATGGCTACGCCACTTTTTGTTGTGCTGACTTACGAAAATAAAATAGAGGTATTTGTGAAGTACGGGTGCGCGCAAGTAATTAGAAGTTTTGCATATATTTAGGCGCCGCGTACTCGTTTCTGCGCCATTGGGTTTGTTTGGGCTGAGTTTTGCTGCTGTTAATTGCGATGCCGACCGACAAAGTGGCTTAGTTTTTGTAGCTTCTTGTTGTTTTTTTTTTGTTATCTGTCTGAAACTCGTCGTTATGATTTTTCAGAGATAGCTGAAATTTAAATTTTTAAGATTTCTGGTTATGCAAGAAGTTCTTTAAAAATTATTTTGTATTACACAGATTTCACTAAAACAATGTAAGACTCTTTACGGGGTTAGGGGCAGAGGCCCGAAAAAATTATGAGATTGAATAATTTTTTTTTTGCTAGTCAATTGCTTTATTTTAGAAAAATAAAAACATTTAACCAAATTAAAAAAAAAATTAATAACTGTAAAAGTTATCCCTGTGTGTGTGGAGCCCGTTTCTTCAGAAGTCCCTTGCGGTAATCATCACAAGTCCTTGGAGATCCATCTAAAATCAATCGGAAAAGAGGAATTAGTTTTATTAATAGATAATCTTATGCCTGGTTGAAGCTTTTTTCCCAAAATTAAAAATATGGCGGCCTCAGATTTTCGAGGAAAAAACCGAGAATTAATTGTTTAAAAAAAAGCGAAATTAAAAAAAAAATCCTTCCACTGGGCACGAGTTTTGTTATGTTTTTCAAAAACAGTATACATTTTATTAAAATCTACCAAGCGGTTTTTAAGTTACAGTGATTACCAGTTCAAAAAACATAGTTTTGAGAAAAACGCATTTAAAGCTTTGCTATCGGCTCCGGAGCGCCCAAGCGCCCTTCGTTAATTGTTGGATAACTCGAAAAGTATTTATCAGATTCACTTCGAATTTTCGCACAATACTTTTAAGATATTATACTTTAAGAAAATGCAAAAAAAAAACCTTTTTTTTAGTTATGACTACCCCTTTTACCCCTTAAAAACCTCGCCAAGCTATGAATTCGTGAATTCTTTGCCTATTTGTGATGCTCCACATTCATAAAATTCACACGCGTGCACATACACCTTCCCATATTGGTGCTAGTGTGCCTTTGTATGCATGTCGAGCAGCGTATGATTTGTGTAATTGCGTACGTGCATGCGTGAGTGAGTGCGTGAGTTCGTTAGTAAGCTTTTATCGTACCTCAGCACTACCCAATGCTTTGTTTTTATTGTAGCCTCTTACACGTAGAATGAGGCTTTTTGTTTGAGTGCCGTTGTTTTTGCTGTTGATTTAACACTTATTGTTGTTTACTGTTTTGTTGCTGCCAAATCAATTGGCACTGTCGAAAATCCCCAACATTGTTTGCATAGAGCCAGCACGACTAAGCACACAAGCACGCATTTGTCGCTTCAGTCATGCACATGTATATGTGTATGTGTGCACGTGCTAAATATAGGCGGCTGGTGCACGTTTGGGCCTGCACAAATATGTACACGATTAACCCGCTCGTCTACTAGCGCTCGCTTCAGATATGCAAATGATAAGCCTTTGCTTGCTCTCTCTCTCTTACCCTCATATCCCTTTGTATCATTTTTGCTTAGCTGTAGTCGTACACGTCAAGTGCATCCGTGCTCCACTAACTAGCGGCTCTTGATTGCACTAAGCACTAAAGTGAGAGTAAACAGTCGTAAAAGTGTGCATATACATTTGCAAATATGTGAAGAGCTTCGGCAAAATTGACTACTCCGCAATTATTGCATTATTTTCGGTCGCTCAAATCCGGTCTAATGAATTTCAATGTCGGTCTATTATTATAAAATGTTTGCAATAACTACAGTTGACCACAAAATAACAGGAGTTCCGGCACGAAAAATTTGCATGAATGCATACCTTTTTTGTAACACATGCGAGTGATTCGGCATCATAGCGGTACACCTAATGGGATGCGAATAATAAAATATATAATAAATCAAAGTTGTATTACTGCGGTAGTTATCTTAGAGCAGGATAATTTTTTTTCTGAGAAATGTATTATTGCTTTACACGAAATAACAGGACTGCGATTGCATGTTGCAGTATACGGATGTATTTTGGTCCGCTTTCAGTCTGGTTCTATTCCCTAGTGAATTCGCCAGGGTTAATTAAAATCGTACTTATTTCCGACTTTGAGACAGTAACTATATTTTGGAAAATAATCCTAGCAAACTTATCTAATGAATAAAAACTGAGTATTTAAAATCATATTCGGAATGTCGTGTGCTGGCGGTCAAAAAGTTGATCGTAATCAACCAACCTACATAAGTATTTCATTTGATTTATATGACAACATGAATGAACATGTCATCGGCTGATCTTGATTTTCTGCTCACATCAAATACATAATTGTAATTCGTCTTCACTTGGGCGTCGGACATCTATTCGATCTCCGCCCCCTATTGCCGTCTCTATTGCTAATAAAAACTTGGAGCATAGTGACACTTCTAGTGATAAATCCAGTAGTCAACATATAACGCCGCTCAATATTGCTAAAACTTTGGATGCTCTGCGCTCCGAAGTTGCGCAAATACTTACTGTGGAAAATGCTCTGAGTAGTGTAAATTCTCAGTTATCACAAAAGTGTTGCTGCTTTTTTGCTGCAGTTCGTTCTCTTCACGCAATAAACAATGACAACAATGCGATCATCTCTTCGTTAACTTCGGAAATTACTAGTTTACGCAATGTTGTTGCTAGCTATGCAAATACAACCAATGCCAGTGCGGCTAAGAAAGATAATAGCAAATATTTCACTGCAAAAAATAAACATCGAATCTCTAAAAACAAAGACACCAACAAAGGCAACAATGCAAAATATGAGCAGTCTCTCTTGGCTAGTTTGTGTTAATTTGTATCCAGCTTCGCCCATCATCGTATATCCCAATAAAAATTCCGCTGTACTCACTCTGTATTGAACTCTAATGCTAATGGCTCCAATAACGTAGTAAGAGCGAAGACGACGTCAACGGCAGCGTTAGCGTCGGAGTCTGCTGCTGCTATTGCACCTGTTAGATATTTTGGATGTACAAAGAATAGTGGAGTTTCTGCTGTAGGTGATTCTTTGGCTACTTCGTATGCTGACGTCGCTGCTTCTGCTGGTTTGAACTCTGCCTCAAATAACAATGAGGTTAATCTAAACAACACTCGTAAAAGGTCTATAAACGCCAACTTAACACGTTCCCTGTCCGCTGAGCCACATATGGTTCAGAAAACGTGCGCCTGATAAGCACTGATACGTTCCTGAGCCATATGTGCGTCAGGGGGTATATGAACCACATGTGTTTCATGAACGTGCAGAAGCAAAAATGTCCCTCTACGCTCATGGACCATATGTGTTTCAGGTAGAAATACCCTACATCCGTTTTTTGTTTTTTAATTATTATTATTACTAAAGCTACAAAAAAACAAATTATTCAAAAAACCCTGTTGGACTTGCCGGTCAATTTTGCATTTTTGTATTGGGACAGGGAACGTGTTAAACGCAAATCTCGATGTAGCTGTCCGATTGAAATGGCTGCATCTGTTATCGTTTGAGCGTACTGTTGAGACTGGTGATATTGTGGACTATATCTCGAAAAATGCAAATGTTTCTCCAACAGTAATACATTATTTTAAATGAATTATCTGGATGTAACTTAAAGATTGTCCTCTCGCCATCATTATATAATAAGTTGCTTGACCCTTCGATATGGCCATCTGATGTCGAAATAAAGTCAAAGGGCATATATATAAAAATTTTGGAGGAGGTAAAGTTACCATATCCCACTAAAGCTACCATATTCCATCTCGATGTAGCTGTCCGATTGAAATGGCTGCATCTGTTATCGTTTGAGCGTACTGTTGAGACTGGTGATATTGTGGACTATATCTCGAAAAATGCAAATGTTTCTCCAACAGTAATACATTATTTTAAATGAATTATCTGGATGTAACTTAAAGATTGTCCTCTCGCCATCATTATATAATAAGTTGCTTGACCCTTCGATATGGCCATCTGATGTCGAAATAAAGTCAAAGGGCATATATATAAAAATTTTGGAGGAGGTAAAGTTACCATATCCCACTAAAGCTACCATATTCCAAACATACCAACAAGTCCCCAAGTCCCCAGAATGGTTTAGGGTCAACAAGGTTGAGGTTATGCGTTGGCCTGCTCAGTCTCCCGATCTCAATCTCATAGAAAACTTGTGGACTGACATCATAAAAAGTGTTTCTGAACGGAAACCAACTAATTCTCACTGTTTGCTGACTAACGCAACCATGTCCAAATCATTAAACGCCCTCATCATCTGCAAACGCGTAGCAGGAAAATCTTGGAGTTGTAGCTCAAGAATCCCAAGATGGATGCTCATCATGATAATAAGGTCAATAATAGCATATGAGCGGTCATTTGGGCATCTCCATAGTGCGGGCAGCGCTAACTAAGCTCCAGCGCTTAACATGCGTGTGCATTACGGCAGGGATACGGACTTGCCTTACAGCAGTGATGGAGGTGATGCTTACCAAGCATGGAGGTGATGTGAGTGAAGCGTATGCTGTTAAATATTACTAGGAAAGGTTTCAGCAAAAGAAAAGAGATGTCATCTAAGAACATGGCTATGCCAGCTATCCAGAGATAATATTACTAAGCCATGATATTCGAGAAGAAGTTCAGACTTGAACTGGATGACAAGGCGCACTGGAGTACACCTGCGAGTGAAAGGAAGCTCTAGAAATATATTTTGTACCGATGGGTAGTTTTCCAAGCATCTTCCTTCTGGCGGAGGTGTATGCCATCCATCTATGTGCAGAGATCAACTTCGACAGAAACCTCCGGAATGAGCGAATTGCCGTTCTGAGTAACAGTCAGGCGGCACTCAAGGTTTTGTGATTCTGTGAGATTAGGTCTTGACTTGTTCTTGAGTGTGCAGAGAAACTGGAATCGTCTCACAATCGCACGCGGCTAATTGGGGTCCCAGGACACAGGTGTATAATTGAGAACGAAGTAGTGGACGCATTGGCAAGAGAGGCTGCGGCCTCGCCTTTAATATGCTCCGAGTTCTTTCTTGCTATGGGACAACACGCAGATGCTTAGGAGTGGAGATCTAACGCCAAGCGGGATTAGTTGGCACCAAACTATGGGGCAACGCCAGGCGAAATCCTTACTGGGAGGTATAGCCAAAGAGGATTAAAAAACTCATAAGTCTCCCCAAGAATAAACTAAGAATGCTCACGGGCACTCTCGAAGGCTACTGCGGACTGCGCAGTCATTTGAACATTATGCGGATATGGGCCATTGATTCTTGTCGTTTCTGCGACCAATCCCAGAAGACTTCAATGCATCTTTTCCTTGAAAGCTATATCGTGGAGAAGATTGGGATATATCGGCTAATTGCAGCCAGAAGCAAAGGATATACGCTCAGTTCAACCCAGATCGTGAGCTTAATAAGGGCACTGGGTCTGGATGAAGTGTTGTAATGAGTAGAGGGCACAAAGGATCAATAGGGCGAAGTACAATCCTCTAATAAATCTAATTCTAACGCGTGCGTAACAACCCAGTGAGTACACTAAATCATCTTAGCAAACGATGTCGAAAATCGATTTGTAAAAACACTCTCCTGTCGACTGAGAGAAGCGTTTGTTTTGTTTTTGTATTGTATTATTGTTTTTCTTACTTTGGTGGATTTAATGAGTTTACCGCATTTACTGGTAAGTCAATGAATTCAATGAAATCATTTTGGAAAGCTCTCCAAATTCAATAAGAAGCCATGGTTTCATTGCCATGAAAAAGCTCCTCATAAAAACCATCTGCCGTTCGAAGTCTGCTTAAAACTGTAACTTCCTCCATTTGTGCAATTACATCAAGACGCGCACCATAAATAGGAGGAGGAGCTCAGCTAAACACCTGACAAAAGTGCACGGCCATTTATGTACTTTTATTGTTATTTTTTTCTTTTCAATTAAAGAAGCGCAACTGATATTTGTTTTGATATTAAAAAATATTTTTGCATATCAAAACATTTTCTTGGCCAACTGTAGCTAAACCTCCAGTTGATCAGCCCCCATCATGGGCTCCCATCACAGTTTAAATGCAATTAAATTATTAAGTTATTAGTTAACATAAGAAATGTTGTAAATCGGATTTAGGGGCCAGATACTATTGAATAAATAAAATTGAAAATGCTTGTAAAGAAAGTGAATAAATAAAAACCAATTAAATTGCAATTTATGGAAATCTATGAATTCATATTAAAACCCAATAGAAGAGGTGCACATAAAACGATTTACGGATTACGGTAAACGACATCCTACGCGTTGAGTTGAGCGCAGAGCGCACAGAGGAGCAAGTGAACATTATATAAGCGAGAGCAAGGTAAAAATACAACAAATAAATAAATAGCAAAAAAGGAAAAGAGAGAAAAAATAAAACCAATAAATTTTGAATGGAATGATGCAGCTCTGTAGCTCGGTGTTGTTCGCATAATGCGCATTATAACTGTTCATCAATATTTGTATCACTGCGCTCGCTTAATCCTCTTTCCATTTTTTTTCCCCTCATTTTTCTCATTTTCTCGTCTACATCAAACGCATATACTCGCATACTCATGCCCGTCAGAGCTTCTTGTGGTCGCTGGCATAGCATCGCATACGCCGTGTCATACTCCGTAGAGCAACTCGAAGCCACTCTTTGGTCGTATGAACAAGCAATGAATTACTCATTTTGTTCCTGGGTTCATTAGTACGCATGTGACTGTGTGTGTGTGTGCTTTTATTTGAATATTTATCCGTATTTATGTAAATGTATTTATATAAGTGGTGAGATTTATTTCAAGCTTTTTACATAATTTTATTATATGCATGCACACATAGCCGGTGCCCCAATGCCATGACATGCGAGTTGATTGTGTGAAACCAATTAAGAGACACACATACACACCTGAATACATATACATACCATATAATAACAAATAACAACCCAGTTGGCAGTGGTAGGAACGGAAAATCCTTCTAGGAGTACTTCCTGTCTTACCTTAGCCAGACCACAGATCTTATGATCTACCACCTTTTTATATGAGATGACCCACAAGCACTTACCATTTTCTCTGAGAAGAGCTTACATATCTCAGGTTTATATCTCAGTCTTCCAAAATACATATTCTAGAAATCCTCCTTGAATGTATTATTCCTCAGTCATTCCTTTTGGGAGCATAGGGTCTTAACAAGGCTTCGCCATCTGATACGATTTGTTGCTGTTGGCTTTGCGTCATTCCATCCAGGAGCTGACAGCGGCACACGCAAAGTCGGCACCTGCAGAAGGTGGTTTTCGGTAGACCGCGCGCTCTACTTCCTTGGCGATTGCAGTGGAGCGTCATTCGAGTTAGCTGATCTGGTTGTCTTCTGAGGAATATCTGCCGCGGGATGGGCTCTTCATCAACATGATTCCACAGTACAGCATTACAGATTTTTTTTGGCTAGAATATTCAGCAAAATATGCGTAAATATTTGTAAAAAAAGGCCTAAAGCCTCTTGTTTTTCGGAATGTCGCCCGTGAAGAAGAAACTCTCATGAGTATTGCCATTCTGGCATAACAATATGCAAAATTTGTAACCTCAGAGCTACACCTACGTACTAAACACCTCTTCCCAATGTACCACTCTCCACGCGGAACTGCCCAAAAGGTGTTACCTTACAGGGCTGGTTAGCTCGTAGTCTGCTATTTATTACGTCCACGAGGTCTGTAGCCTCTGTGTGATGTTGTTTGAAACCAGCCATGCTTCATTTCCGAACAGCAATGTCGGCATTACAAAAGAGTCGCCTGCCGATGAGCGAGCTCGTGCAAACTGAGTAAACTCTACCGTATGTCGTCCCTGCTTTACTCAGTCTGCAATTGACGTAATCTTCAGCAGCGCCATCTGTTGTTGTTTTACAGCCAAGTTAACAGACGCTAACGTCGATATATATAACTGGCACTTACACCATTTATTGGTTGTTTGACCCAGCTCTTCCTCCTATTAGTGTTGTGCGTCTGGATGGTCGAGTCCACAAATAGAGGGACCTACTGTTTTAAGCCGACACCGAATCGCATATAATTTTGTATGAGGTGTCCTTTCATGGCAGAAATACACTCGGCGGCTTGCCATTGCCAGCCGAGGAGCGACCGCTATTAGAAGAAAAAAATGTATCATTTGATATTTCATACCCGGAGACTCGAATCTGCGCACTTCTGAATGGTAGCGACGCGCCAACCCGATCGGCTACGGCGGCCGCCTGCCACAACGTAATTGTCAATCATTATGTGGCGTGAACTGGTTTGGTTGACTCTCATGGCCTTGGTCTTGACCATATTGATCGCCAGTCGAACAGTGCGTACCAATGCAACTAAGTCGTCCGCTTTCGTCTGTATGACGGAAACCGTATATGACACAAGGCAGATGCCATTAGCGAAGTTCAATTGCTCGAGGTGGTTTTCGTCGTTTTGTCGGGGCAACTAGCAAGTACAGCAACTGGAAGTCCATTGTACCTCATTCGGGTTCTCTTTTTAATTTTGTTTAAATCTACCCGACCTCCGAAGAAATCTGAGTAGACCTTGTGGTGCCAAGAAGCCCAGGTGATCGCTTCTGAACACATCAGTGCCAAAGACCTGAAACCTGATTCGAGCGAAAGCGGGGCAGACGCACAGGAAGTGGTCCGCCATCTCATCCTCCTCTTCACAAGCTGGGCAGAGTTCACTGTCTGAGATGCCTACATTTTCCGTGTGCTTCGTCCAAGTGGTCCGTCACCAGTCCAACCAGCTGCCTATAGTTGCTTCTGTTGAATGACAGGAGAATCTGCGACATGACAGGTAACATCAGTTTTGTCCATCTGCAGCCTCTCTCAGCCTGCTGAGCTCGCTGGTGGATTGCAGTAACCCGTTTGCTAACCATGGCTTTGATGATTGCAGAAGGGAGTGACAGAACGGGCTCCGTGCTACCACTAACGAGATACCCAAACGATACCTCTTTTTTGTGTTGTAAGTGTCCCCACATGATGTCGTCTAAATCAACCGCAAAGAAAAGCAGTGATCGTTCAGCTCCTTGCTTTACACTGGTATTGGTGGTAAAAGGTTCGCTTATAGCATCGTTGTGTGTTACTGCTAGCTCGGAGTTTTCATGCCTCGCTCTGCTGCGGCGTATACTTTTCTGGGTACCCCAATTCTACTCAGTGCTGGCCAAATTGCGTTGCATTTTATGGTGTCAAAGTCTTCCTTGAAGTGGACGAAAAGCTTGTAAAGCGGGGAGCCCCACTCAGTCGATTGCTTAACTTTGATGCGAAGAGTGTTTGCTTGATCGACACAGCTCTGGTGGGAGCGGAAACCCGGAAGCTCGCCTCTCATAGAGCTTTCAACACGCTGCAACCTTGTTTGAATTATTACGGCTAGAAATTTGTAGATTACGTTCAGCAGGGTTACCTCCAGTGATGCTTTAAGTCGGCCGTTTTAGGAAGCTGAACCTCTTGAATGGTTGTATTATAATGGCTTTTGCTTGAAGTTACAAAAGTATTTTATTTTTTAGTTATAGTTTTACTTTTTTTACTTTTACATAAAAAGAGTTCGAATTTGAAAAAAAGTTGTTAAGTGAATTACGAAAGATCCTCAAAAAGTTCGGAGTGTTTTTAGTTGAATATGAAAATTAACTTTTGCAAAAAAAAATAATCGAAAAAAATGCAAACTGTGGCAGTTTTTACAGTTCGAACAGCCATACATTTGAGCAAAGAACTGTACTTCTCAATACACTAGGCTGTATGGAAGGCCAAAAAGGCAGCCATGTTTACAGGCCTTCTAAAGGGATGTAAATCAGATGTACTTTCTTGGAGAAGCCTTTTTGCAGATGTCAACTGGGAGATACAACTGCCAAACACAGATTTATGCGCACACATTGTGCAAGCAAAACAGTGAATCACTATAAATATTAATGACCTTGCGCGTACAAAGTGCGCCTAGGTGTATGCTTCTGTGTTACATTAATTTATAATATTCGCTGTAATTTTGCGCCGATTTCGAGGGTTTATATTTTATGTGTATGGCAAATGAAAATTAAATGGACAATTCAAGCCAATCTCTGTATGGCGTTCATACACGCACCTTCCTCCTGACAAAATGCTTCCATAACTTATTATATTTTCGCGTTCACTCATCATCATTCGATATTTACTCAAACAGTGGCAAATGCAATTTGAACAAATTAATCATTTTACGTGAAAATGGCCGCTACAAGGACGCGATTACATTTAAAAGGGAATTGAGATAATAAATTTTAACTATCGCATTTTTCGCGAAAGGCTGCGGTAGTAATTGATATTAAGCGGTAGTGTAAGATGCAATGAAATCGAAAAGTATTTAATTTCGTGTGAAGAGTGAAATGGGAGAGAGAGGGAGAGAGAGTGAGAGCAAAAGAGAGAGTGAGAGGAAGAGAGAGCGAGGGAAAAAGAAAAAAACATAAATGCGAAGCTCATAATAAATATTGGGAGCGACACAAAAAAGAAAAGGATGGGCTATAGTGCAGAAAAATCATTTGAGAGGAAATCTCTTCACATTCAAAGGCCCATATTCGCCACAATTTACTCCCCGTTACAAGCGTATATTCTACTATTCCAAAGCTTTGTTCTGCTAGCTCTGTCGAAACGCATGTCGCTCTCCCTTTCACAGCTTCAACGCTTTGAAATGTTATCCCTTTGCATATTCGCATACTGGATTGCCCATATTCGACGGACCCATGTGTTTTTTTTTTAAATCAAAGAAAAACCCAATTTTCTTGATGTTGACGATAATAATTATTTGGTTCAAGTAGATTTGTTGACTTCACTTTTTGAATTTGATATCTCTCAAATGGCCGCCTTGAGCCTGTACGGCGTATTGTGCCCGTTTGGCAGCATTTTCCATGGTTTTAGCTAACATTTTGGCTGGAATAGCGGCTATTTCCTCACGGATGGTGTTCTTGAGCTCTTCTATGGTCTTTGGCTTTTTAATCGAAAACCTTTGGTTTTAAATATCGCCACAAGAAGAAGTCAGGTGGCGTTAAATCGGGCGAATGCGGCGACCAGTCAAAATCGCCATTTTTCGACATCAAACGACGAGGAAACAATTTCTTCAAAAAATCGTTGTGGTGCGAGCTGTGTGTGATGGAGCGCCGTCTTGTTGAAACCAGAACTGCCTCATACGCTTTCGACGAATAATTGGCATCACAAAAGTGGTTATCATATCGCGATAACGCTCCTGATTCTTCTTCTTGATTTGACTTCTTTTGTTGAATGTAAATTTCAACAATTTGGGAGTGCTCGCGTGCGTGTACTGTTCCATGGTAAAAATCTGCTTGAACTGACGCTTCCAACGCGGTATCTCATTAAGCGATCTGACGTCTCTGTCAAAAGATATAGGGTTGCCAGATGGGTCCGTCGAATATGGGCAACCCTGTATACACCTACATTCTCCTGGAATGCTCCTATGCGTAAATAATCCCAGTTATAACAACAACGCAGTTGCATATATGAGGCGTGTTTTTAAAGAAAGTACCGTTTTGACATAAAAAACAACAAGTAAAATTTTTCCAAAAACACTATCCACTTAAAAAGTATGGCCTTTTCTTACTCTAACTCTACTTTTCTACATAATTCCCATTACTATTGAGACATTTATCGTATCTTGGGACCAGCTTTTTTATGCCATCGTCAAAGGAGATTGTCGCCTAATTAGACAACCACTGCTTCACTTCTTTCAATCTTTTGGTTTTGTGCTCATTAGTCAACACATTTGGCACCCAGTGTGAACACAATTTCCGATAATTTAAACGTTCGGACACAATTTCGTAAAGAACACTTCTTGAGACAGCAGGAAATTTTTCAGCTAAGGACGAGATCCTGAATCGTCTGTTCTCTTTCACTTTACAGTCCACTTTTTGAATCAGTTCATCGGTAATGACTGAAGGTCTCCCACTTCGTTCCTCATCCTCCTGAATATTTGTGCGGCCATCTTTAAAGGCCGGAACCCATTTCCGCACCATTCCATCACTCATAATGTTTTCAACATACATTTCATTGATTTGGTGATGAATGTCAACTGATTTGAAGCCTTGAGCACAGAGAAACCGTATTACAGCACGCATCTCAGTAGGGGGAGGCATTTTAAAATCACGCAAATAGATGTAGACTCGATCGGATGGTTCCGTAATGGCGTCTGTGGCTTCCCAACAGATGTAGCTGCACGACGCGCATGCACTAAACGGCGACCGCAGCGCTGCGGCGGCGTAATTTAAAAACGGTACACACTTTAAAACACGCCCAAAACGGGTGTACGCGTCAATTATGTTTTTTTCTTATTTTTTGTACTTTATTAAACTTTCCATTTCAAAACTCAAGAACTGCCTAAAACTGTATGTTGTGTGCATTTGTGGCTATCTAAGGAATTGCCAGCCATTCGTACTCTTTCATCTGCTAAACTATTTTCGCACTTTTCCTGCTCCACTCAAAATGTTTTCCATTCACTTCACGCATGTGGCTTAACGCCGGCAGTGTCATTCTAGTAGCCAACACTGAATACTTTCAATTAGATTCCTGTCCTTTCCTCACACCTCACGCACTCTACCACAGTTACCCGCTATCCCCTTCTATATCCTCTGCGGCGTTCGTCAGCTCTACTCTTTTTCTTTTTCTTGCGCGCAAATCTCTCTGAAACACAGCCGAAAAGTTTCCATCAGCTGCAGGCTAATGCTAACACACACACGCACACACACACAACCATATTCGCTTTAGTTTGCTTTAGTTGCCTGCACCTTTCTTCGTGTATGTTTAATATTGATGTGAATTTATTTAGTATTTTGGTATTATCCTTTTTCGATATGAATCCTACGCCACTAGTCGTCAGTAGCAGTTGAAGTCTGTTTGTGCATAGTTCGTTTGTCTCCTGCGGCAAGCAGCATTTATTTTCGAGTTCTCTTTACTCACACCCTTCAGTCCCCTTCCGTTATTGCAAAAGCATTCGTAGTTTTCAAATTCATTGGCTGCTTCATGAAAGTTTTTAACGAGCTCATATTTGCCTTTTGGGTGGTGGCAAATTGCGTTAAGACAACAAATGATATTTTATCTTTGAAACAAATTTAAAAGCTCCAAGTCGAGTAGCAACAAAGTACAGGAACTTAAGTTGTCATTTTCAGTCATTTTCACTTTTGTGTTCACTAGAAATTCAAGCCAAACGGAGGACCTCGAAAAGTTCATGACAAAAACCACCTTAAGTCAAATAAAATATTTTCACGCACACACACACATACATGTCTAGGCATTTATTGTTTATTTGCCCCCTGATACTGGAATTACTGTGTGTTATCCTTGCTATCATAAATTATTCATCCTCGAGATGCTGCCTTTGCTTTGTCCGTTTCGCCCGCCAAACGCATAAATTGCTCAAAATTCCGCCACAAGGGTTATGAGATTTGTGATTTATGATTGTGCGAATGTGTGTGTGTATGTATATTGAAAGATGCATAATTTTAGCAAATTACAGTTATCTATGCATCCTGCAGTATACTGCGAGCGGATTCCATAGCAAAAGCGGATATTGCAGGCGAGATATTTATCAAGAATTACTGCCCAATCGGATAGTAAATTTTAGTGTTAAAGTAAAGAATAATTCAACATTAAAGAGTGATTTGCGCTTTTAAGAAATTCGCACATATTTTAATAGAAAGCAGAGTTATTTTGTTATTCAATCTTGGCTTCCATATGTGCACCTCTGCGCACTTAGAAAAAATCAATTTTTTTTACCTTAGCTGCTTTTGGGTTTGAATCAAAAAATTCTGTGATTTTATAGAAATATTTGGTATTCCAATCCACCTATTTTAAGTTGGCCTCGCAAGCTGCAGTGTTTGTGAGGTAGAAAGTGCCAAAAAATTAGGCCAAGCTCGATCAAATGCCAAGGTTTTGCCCAGTGTTTTCTTTTGATTACTGCGCCGTAGGGCATCAGAAGTTCTTACCATTTAAGGTAAAAATGGTAGTTAAGCTCTTACCATTAAGGTCGAACGGTAAGGAATATAACATTGAAATGGTGCGCCGATGACAAGAAGTAATGCGAAAAAACGCCCGAAATTGTGGAAAAACAATTCATGCATACGGGTATTCTCGCAGCCCATTGCAGACTGGATTGGGATACGGTGACACCTGTCGTTTCTGCAACCAGTGCCCGGATACTCCAACACACCTACTCCTTGAGTGTGACGCTATAGCGCGGAGAATGCTGAGACATCTCGGGCAGATGCGTGCAGAAGAAAGGCATATACTCGTACGCTCTATCTTGAGTTTAATAAAGGAACTGGGTTTCTGTGAGTTACTGCGATGAGTAGAGGGCACAAAGGTCCATGAACTCGAAGTGCAAAACTCAACAAATTTGTTTCATTCATTCAAACCTCCAAATTATTATTTTCATTACTTTTTATGTGAACAAAGCAGTTTTCTTTGGATTTGATGGTTTAATATTATATTATTTCATATTATATAGTATTATTATAATTTGGTGTGTATATCTGTCTTCAAAATAATAGGAGCGCGACGAATTCCCCACCCTGTTTCAGATTTTTTTCCTTTTGGCTTTAATTTAATATTGTTAGTGTTTTCGGATTTAATTTTTTTGGTTTAGAGATAAACAAAAATTAAAAAAAAAAAAATCAAAAATGTTTTTCTAAATTAACAAATAAAAAAAAATTTATCAAATTTCCTTTTAATTTTTTTTTATTTTTTATTAATTGTTTTTTTAATTATATCAATTTTTTTGTTAATTAAAAAAAATGTTAAATCAAAATTATAAAAAAATTTAAAAAAGTTAAAAAAAATAAAAAACTTTTTTTTTAATATTTAAAAAAATTAAAAAAATATTTAAAAACATTTAGAAAAAAGTTTTTTTTTAATTTTTAAATTTTTTTGTTTTGTTTTAATGGTTTTTAATTATATTAAATTTTTTTTGTGTTTGTATTGAATTTTTGTTTTTTGTTGCTTTCCTAAAATAAAGTGTACTCGCAATAATTAATTGTATATACATACACCTGTGCTCAAAATAACAGGATTTAATCTCGTTTTAAAAAGAAGATTTTGTATTAAAAAAAATTTATTAAAAAAAAATATTGTTTTTTAATTTTTGTGTATTAAAAAAAAAATTGTTTGAGAAAGAAATTTATTAAAAAAAATTCATTTTTTTTTATATTTAAAAATAAAAAAAGATTTAAAAAAAAAGTTATATTATAAAAAAACTTAAAAAAGTAAAAAAAAATTAAAACCTTTTTTTTAATATTTAAAAAATTACTTGTATATACATACACCTGTGTTCAAAATAATAGGATTTAATATTTTTATTAAAAAAAAAAATTAATTTTTTATTTAAAAATTAAAAAAAAATTTTAATTTTGTTTAAAAAAAAATTTTATAAAAAAAATAAAATTTTTTTTGTTTAGATTTCAAAATTAAAAAAAATGTAAAAAAATTGTAAAAAACTATAAAAAATTAAAAAAGATTAAATACTTTTTTTTTTCATTTAAAAAAATTAAAAAAATAATTAAAAAATATTTAAAAACAATTAGAAAAGAAAATTTTCTTCTAAATTTTTAAATAAAAAAAAGTATTTGTTTTAATTATATTAAATTTCGTTTGTGTTTGTATTTCCTTTTTGTTTTTTGATACTTTCTTAAAATATAGTGTAGTACACCTGTGTTCAAAATAATAAGAGCGCAACGAATTTCCACGTTTTGTTTATTTTTTGTTTGCTTTTGTATTTAAGGTTTTTTTTTGGGTTTGTATTAAATCTCTTTTTGGTTTTTGTATTTTGTTTTAAAAATTGTTTTCAAGTTTTTGTTGTTGTTATTAAAATATAGTGTAATTGCAGTTTCCCCATTTCATATATTTTTGTTTGTTTTTGTATTTAATTTTTGTTTGTTTTTGTATTTAGTTTTTGTTTTTGGGTTTGTATTAAATCTTTTTTTGGTTTTTGTATTATTTGTTTGTTTGTATAATCGCAATGACCATTTTCTTGCATCTACACCTGTGTTGAAAATAATAGGAGCGTAACAGGCGTTTTAAATATTTTTTTTGTTGTTTTTATATATAATTTGTATTTGTATTACATTTTTTTGTGTTTTTGTATTACAGTTTTTTTTTATTTTTGTTATTTTTTTATAATTCTTGTTTTGTTTTAGCATTTTTTTATTTTGGTTTTTTTTTTTAATTTTATATAATTTTTTTGGTTGCTTTTGTATTTAATTTATTTTTGTATTACATTTTTTTTTGTGTTTTTGTATTATATATTAGCTTTTTTGGTTTTTGTGTTTAATACTTTGTTTATATTTTAGCATTTTTTTTTACAATATTTTTTTCACATAATTTTTGTTGTTGCTTTTATTAAAGTATAGTGTAACCTGCAAAAAACACCATATAACTCAAAGTTCACAAAAATTTAACAAAGTAGACGAAAAACATCAAAATTCCCAAAGTTTTATACAATTATTTGTAAGAAAATTTCTCTATATGCAGTTTTGAAGCGCATTCAAATTTAATATAAAAAAATGCAAATATGAAATCGCTGAAAAATCGCATTGATTTTAACAATTTTGTGTTATTTTTTTTTTGTTTTTGTATACGACGTAGAAAATTTTCTTCTATGTATATAAAGGAAATTTTTAGAAATCAACGAGCATTTTTAGCTACTTGAAACTTTCACTTTGTTGTACTAAAAATGAATGGGCTACAAAACTGTAAACTCGGATATTTTTTAAATTCTGAATAAAAAGTTGGTAAGTTTAATACATTTTTTTTTTTAAATTCTGAATAAAAGATTGGAAATTTTATTATAATTCTTTGAAAAATTCTGAATAAAAAGCTGAAAATTTTAATATAAAATTTTGAAAAATTCTGAATAAAAGATTGGAAATTATATTATAATTTTTTGAAAAATTCTGAATAAAAAGTTGGACATTTTAATATAATTTTTTGAAATATTTTGAATAAAAAGCTGGACATTTTAATATAATTTTTTGAAAAATTGTGAATAAAAGATTGGAAATTTTATTATAATTCTTTGAAAAATTCTGAATAAAAAGCTGAAAATTTTAATATAAAATTTTGAAAAATTCTGAATAAAAGATTGGAAATTATATTATAATTTTTTGAAAAATTCTGAATAAAAAGTTGGACATTTTAATATAATTTTTTGAAAAATTTTGAATAAAAAGCTGGACATTTTGATATAATTTTTTGAAAAATTCTGAATAAAAAATTGGAAATTATATTATAATTTTTTGAAAAATTCTGAATGAAAAGTTGGACATTTTAATATAATTTTTTGAAAAATTCTGAATAAAAAGTTGAGCATTTTAATATACTTTTTCTGAAGGTTTTTGAAATTTTTGTGAGTTTCGTACAAAGTCTGGAGCTTTGGATTATATGATGTTTGCTGTAGAAAGCACTATATTTTTATGAAAATAGGAAAGCCATTAATTTAAAAAAAAAAATTAGTCAATGACAATGAATATCCTGGCATATAAAATAAAGCCAAAGTTTCCAAAAATTGTACCCAAAAATTCGAGTTTTTAATAGAAACTTAACATACGTGCAGTTGCTTCACACTACAATCTGTGGTCACGCTCTGCTGCTCCTAAATAAATGTTGCCGGAAATTTAAAAATTTCTGCTATAACTTTATTAAAAACTATGGATTTAGCAATAAAGCATTTTTGCTATCAAAAAGGGAAAGGCAATGAAGAATTTGCACCAGCAAATGTGCACCTAAGATATTTAGCATTTTCATCGCATACATGCATACATACATACATTCTATGCATCAAAAATAACTACTCTATTTCTATGCTTCAACGGCTTGTGAGCATTTTGGAAATATTTCCATTCCATTTTTAGTAGTTTACCTCTGGTATTAGTTAGCTGACGTGCGCCATTATCAACGCTCGTTGCACTTGAGTTATTTTCCATGCTAATGCGCCTAAAATAATGCAACACATTTACTCTTCAGTTGTGCAACAATCGAGCAACAATTTGCGTCACTGAAATGTCTAACACAAAGTGCATTCTAGGCGCATTAGCTTGTACAGAATTCCAGTTGACCAAATATCTATAAGCCGGCATGCTTGTAAAGCGTATTGTTTCATTGCACAATTGACTGACGCCTACAAATAGGCAACAGAGCGGTGAACGTTATTTATCTACAAAGGCCGAATGTTACAAAGTGCGCATTAGTGAAGCCAAATGAGTAGTGTGAAATATCCCTTAAAGCATGGCAACTGAAGTAAGGGTGCGCGTGTGTGTGGGCGTATAATATGCACAATGCATTGTGCTAACATGCTTTTAGGCGCACGACGAACCCTCCATCACATGTCAATGCCTTCCAGTTTCTTTGTAAGCGCGCGCACACACAAAAACGTCAAACGTTTTATTCCCAGAGCGTTTTAGATTTTCCCACTTTTTTCATTTCACTTAGGGCACGCTAAGTATGCGAGTGTGTGGGTGAGCGTTGTAAAATATTGGAAACAAAAGCACGCACCCACAAAGGTATGTGGCACATTTTTTTACACTTTGCGCTTTTGACTTCTTCTGTGTCGCCCCCTAAATGCGGGCGTTAACTGTGCAAAACTTTGAAAAGTACTAACAAATAGCGTTTGGGTGTGTGTGCTTCGAGGTATGGTGGCATTCAACTATGTAACTACACACACTCATATCGCGAGCAGCACGCCCATATGTATGCTACAAAAAATGAGTAATTTCAATTTGCCTTTTTGCTATCTCTGCAGCATTTGCATTTTTTGCCGTTTTGTCAATTTTGTTTTTTTTTTTTGCTCTTTGTTGTTTTTGTGCTGTATACATTTTTTCTGTTTTCACTTTTGTCCATTTAAAAGCACTTGAAATTAGCCTGCGTACAAAGCCTACAGTTAGGAAAAAAAGAAAAAAACAGAGAAAAGTAAAAATAAACAAACTACAGGCGCTTGACCGATTTTGCGGCCCCATCACAAAGTCTGTCTGTGCTTATTTAGGTGTCGAAATTTGATTCAGTTATTTTCATACAAAAACAAAGTTCGTGGGATTTCAAGTAGGGATGGTTTGGTGCCCTTGGCTTAGCGAGTATTTCGTTCGTTTTGGTTGGTTGATTGGACTGATGAATTTAAAATCGCCCATGGCTGTTTGGTATTTTAACCCAATTTCGTTGAATATTTTCTGATTATAACCACACAGTATGGCCTAAAAAACAACAGAACTACTCTTAATGATGGCTTGGCTTTAACAAACCACGCACGAGTTCAGATGGAGAGATAGGGTAGGAGAAATCAGTCTAAATGCCTCAGACTTGACACACTTGTAAAGGGGCAGCAGGTGTTTATAATAAACTCTTATAAATTCTTAGTACAGAATTTAAGCGACCACAGTAATAAATTCTTCATTACCTTTTAGTGCAAATATGATAAATAATTATTTCTTCCTTTCTAAATTCAATAAATCTATAAAATATTACAGTAATTGTCGCTGCTTTGTGCTGCTTCAACTAACTGCCCAATAGTCGTTAGTCCTCTCCACTCTCTTATGTTACATAGCCAAGTCATTTGCTTGCTTCCAGTTCCTCCGAAGAAATCTGAGTAGATCTTGTGGTGTCAAGGAGCCAAGGTGGTCGCTTCTAAACACATCAGCGCCAAAGACCTCAAAGCTTGATTCAAGCGAAGGCTGAGCAGACGCACCGAAAATGGTCCGTCGTCTCATCTTCCTCCCACATGCTGGGCAGAGTGTACTGTCTGAGATGTCTACCTCTTCCACATGCTTTGCCCATAGAAAGTGGCCCGTCATCAGTCCAACCAGCCTCCTACTGTCCCCTCTGTTTAGTGGCAGGAGGAACTGCGACAGTCGGTCGGACATGACAGGTAACATCAGTTTTGTCCATCGGCAGCCTCTCTCAGCCTGCTAAGCTCGCTTGTGGGTTAGAGTAACCCGTTTGCTAACCATGGCTTTGATGGCTGCAGAAGGGAGTGACAGAACGGCCTCTGAGGCCAACTTCCTTGGCTAAGAGTCAGACATCTCATTACCCGTGATTCTCACGTGTCCCGGGAGCTATGTTAGCATCAGGCTATTATGTCTACCGACATAGTTCAGCCTGGATTTACAGGACTCGACTACCCTTGAAGTGGTTGGGGGCTGTCTAAGGTCATGAGCGCAGCTTGGCTGTCACTGCAGACACTTATAGATCTGCCTCTCCATCTGTTTTTCACAACAAATTTCATCACTTCTGGAACAGCATACACCTCCGCTTGAAACACATATGTGTGCATTTCACGAACAAAGTGCAGTTTTGTCCCGCTGGATTCCTCGTAGACCCCTGAGCAGGAGCCGTGCTCGGTCTTCGAGCCATCCGTGAAAATGCGAAAACAGTGTTTGCCGGGCTCATTTTAAGAGTTTGACCACACACTATATCTCTTGTCAAGTACGACTCTAGATGGCATGGAGTCAAGACGCATGGCAAGGATCGTTGGTTCGAACTCCATGCCTACTCTTTTGTCCAATGCCGGGCAGGGGCCGTACCAATTCCCATTGTGTTTCAGCCTGCAGATGGCCTTCAAGTAGTTGGAAAAGCTCCGACGTAACAGATGGCCACAGTGAATTGTAGTCTCGGTAAGGTCCTCCTGACTCCCACGAGATGGAGTCTACTCATTCAGACCACTGATCCATAGATAATAGGTCTTATCATAGCCGGGTAGATCCATAGGACCTTGCTTGGAGAAAGAAATGCGAAATATGTTCAAGCTTTTATTGAAAGCTTCCCTCGCCGTCATTTTCCGTGTTTCGCCAGGCCAATAAACTCGCCGTTGATAAACTCACACCATTAAAAATTGTTGTTACCTCACCTTACGAGAACCATTTAGCATTCAGACGATTGATTTTTTACCTTTGAATCGTCATCAACATATTCAGGTTTAAGGAACTATGGGCCAGTGCTACCTCTAGCAAGCCAAGCACATCAAATAATACATTTTTCGGGGTGCATGGATAGTTGCTGCGTCTTCTATGAATCGCTATGTGGATTCTTGGAGAATCACCGTCTTAACCAACCGACCAACTAATACCAGAAATTAAGGTGCAGTATTGTTTATGTTTTTTTTTTTTGTTGCACAGGATATCAATTTACAAATACAAACAGTTTCTCAATATTTCTGTCTTATTTCCTTTTATCTTCCTTCAAAGTGAATATTTTTGAGTGAGTATTTGTGTGTGAATATATTCACAATTATGGTGAGTCAAATTGTACAGAGCAAAGTAAATTTCGCACACTCGCTGCAGTGCACGAATGGGCAATACAGACAGGCCTAGGGATAAATGCTGATAAAGCGGATATGATACTTTTTGTTAGAAGGCACAATATGCCCTTTTGGCACTCTCCGAAGCTAACTGACGCGAAACTAACTCTTAAAAACCACACAGAGTACCTTGGAGTAATTTTGGATAGTAAACTATCATGGAAGTGCAATATATTAGATAGGAAGAAAAAGCCAGTAACGTATTATACGCATGTAAAAAGATGCTGGGAGCTACATGGGGTCTATCTCCTGCTATAATGTATTGGTGCTACTCAGCTATAGTAAAGCCAATATTACTATACGGGGCTCTGGTGCGGTGGACTGCGCTAAGAAAACCGACATACTATAAAAAGCCCATGGAAAGTATTCAACGTCTTGGAGCACTCTGCACAACAGGTGCATTGAGAACTAGTCCAACGGCAGCGCTTGAAAGAATACTCAACTTGTCATCGATTGATATTGTGGTGGAATGTCTAGCAGCTAGATCTGCCGGAAGACTCAGCGTGACAGGCGAATTTACCTGTAAAACATTCGGACATATCGCACCCTAAATACAAAAGGGGCACAACTCAAAATTTTCCACACTCGAGCTTGACTTGTTTACAGTAGCACAGAAAACAAACTATGTGACATATCACGCTGAAATTTGCCATGTACGCTTATAACAGTCCTACCAAAAAACAAAAAATTTATTTTTGCCATATGTCATCCGCGGACCGTTTTATTGATAACGTCTCGCTCATATTTGTGCACAAGGTACATTTTGAGTTGTGACCCTTTTGTATTTAGGGTGCGATATCTCAAAAGGCATGAGTAACAGGGTCCAAATGGACTATATGACTCCGAAATGCGATTGGGTGAAGAAATTCCGAACAACAATAGAAGAAGAGGGGTGGAAAAGAGGAATGGAAAATACTCTTAATATATTTACTTACGGCTGGAAAATGTTAAACGGAATAGGGGCAGGGATCTATTGCGCAGAGCTAGGCATAAGGCAGCCCTGACCACTGCAGTATCTTTTAAGCAGAAGTCTTTGCTGCAGGTGAGGCTGCGGAAATAGCATTCGCAAATACATCAAGCAACGCCAAAATAAATATATGCGTTGGCAGCCAAGCAGCGATAAAGCCAATAAACTTATATAAATTTCATCTAAAAATGTTCTAAAAAGAAGGGAAGCCATAGAGATACTAGCCGCAGACAGGCGGTTGAATATCTATATCTGGGCAATACACGATAGGAATTACAAACAACGATAGCTGCAGATTTTGCAATGAACTGGAGGAGAGGGAAACGCTGGAACACCTTCTATGTTCTTGCCCTGCGTTAGCTAGAACCAGATTAAAGTGCTTAGGAGCTTTACAGTATGAGAAGTTAGAATACTTCTCGGGGTTAGAGCTTCAGAGTTTACTTAGATTCGCAAAAGGCGCAGACATATTACAAGATGTCTACTACAAAGAAACGTACAGGTCTAGCTCCATCTGGTAACACTAAGGACCAATAGGTCTATGTGATGGCTTTCAGCCAGCCAGGTCAACCTAACCTAAAGTAGAAAAAATAAACGTCATTTTGAAAATGAAATAAAAAAAAAGCAAAAATGATTAGAAAAAACTGTTAAAAATAATTTTTTTAAATATTATAAAATTTAATTGCTTGTAGTTTTTTTTGCAATTTTTATTTTGATTACATATCAAAAAAAAAACTTACTTTTTCTATTATAGGTCAGCGTCAAAATAAAGTGAACGCGACATATTGATAAGTGTTTACTAATTATTTATTTATTTTGTAATTTCAATCATTTTTTTTTATAAAAATATAGTTCATACTACAACAAGAAGCATATAAAGCAAAGCTTCGTAGTCTGTACAAATTTTTTTAAAATTCGCCCAATTTTTATCAAAATTTAAATTTTTCAGAATTTTAGTAGTAAAGTGGAAGTTTCAAGTAATTCAAAAATCACACTGATTTTTTAGAATTTTTTTCGGTCGATGTCTTGAGCATTTTCTTTTCATAAAATGTTTTTTTTTTTTTTTATTTGAAAGAAAGTATTCAGCACCGTCAGCAGAAAAAATTGTCAAACGTCAACGCGATGTACACTTTACTTTGACGCTTACGATATACACTTAAATTTTTTTCACTTCTTTTAAGTATTTCGCCAAACAACTTCTCCTCCAATGTGTGGTGTGCACCGTGACGTTATTCCCATAAATTGTATGCCGTCTCCGAACGGCAGATAGTTCCATTTACATGGCAGAAATACAGTCGGGGGTGCGTCATTATCTGCCGACGGCAGCCGCTATGAGAAAATACGTTTTCTCTCATCTGGTGATTCCTGCTGGAGTTTCGAGCCTGCCACTTCCGTATGGCTGTCACGCACCAACTTATGCGGCTAAGGCGGCCGCTTACAACAACAAATAATTACTGTAATTTGCCCTGTCGCGCCATCATGGGGTTCTTTGAATAAAATTCGAATTAAAAGAAATAGATTTCAAAAAAAAAGTTTTCGTAACCAAAAAAGCTCTCGAGTACAATTTTGTATAAAAAAATATGCCTAGTTACACTTTGCTCAATATTAATCTTCATATTCGTCTCGTATTAACTAAAACCAGCTTCTTTTGAAATTTAAAGTACTCGAAATTAACTTTAAAGCTATGCTCTAATGGACTTATTTTCTTGAAATTATATTTATAATACGCCTCTGCTAGGAAGACTATCGAAAAAAAGGATGTACCCACCCTAATGCTTATGTGTGCATTGCTTCTACTCTGCTTGCCATCGTGTCTGGTCAAGGTCGCCTAGGCTTTATGTGGATATCTTAGGTTGCCCATAAACTGTCGCATGTTATTTTAGTTTCGTCTTGCATTTTTTCTGCAAGTCTAAGCATTTTCTTTATTCGTGTCGCTGAAGTTTTGTGGTTTGTTTGACATTTTGCCTTTTCAACTTAAATAAGTGCACTTTCATGTCACCATGAATACGTAGCGCCAGCCTGCCTGTTCGCTGCATGCACAACACTGCTTACAGGGGTATGCCTAAATTGTGTTGGTGTTGGTGTGCGCCTGTTTCTGATGTGTATGTCGCTTGTGTTAGGCCTCTCGGTCTCGTTCGTTTTCTACTTTATGCCTACTTTGCTGCTGCTTTTTGCTGTTCGTTCATAATTTGCCATACTCCACTTGCTGTGCACACTTTAGCCTTAACAACAACAATAAACATATGTTATTTCTATACATATGTGAGACACACATACACATAGGCATATAAGTATAAGTGCGAATAATTGTCAAACTTAAGCAGTTTTGAACTTTGACATGAAGTCTGCCTTGAGTGGTGGTCCTTTTGACTGCTTTTGACATTGCAATACATGCATACTTACATGCAAACGACATGCATACATACATGCATACATACATACACACATGCATACACACATTCGTTCATAAGTGTGGCTACCATCATCGGTTGCTGCCAAATGCGAGCTCTCAAATACAGATACAGATTCGTAGCCATGTGGATATGCACACATACATTCATGCTTTCACATGTATTGCACTTGTATGTGTGTATTCATTTGCCAAAGGCTGCCCATAGCTTTTACATATTGCGGCAAAATGTCATGATTTCTCAACTTTACTTGCCCAGTTCTTTCACTCCTTTAACCTTTGCTGGTCTTTCATTGGCAACGTTAATATCGCCATTACAGCTGCATTTCTGTAGGCAGTGACAGTAACGATGACAGTAAGTATGAGGAGCTGACAACGCCTTTGTTTGACGATGTTGACAGCCTTTCACTGCTGTCCGGCGTGATTATTTACGTAATTCATTTTAAAAACTTCGATTTTTCACGAGTTTCCGTTGCTGCACTGAATCGTGCCATAAGTTCTGTTACAAATTAAGTTCGTTATAGCTACGAAATTACAATACTCGTATAATATTTTTTTTTTAATGCAGTTAGTGTTGTGGTAGCATATGCCGATGACTTGGTGTTAATGGTCTCAGGACCCTTTCCATTAGTAGTGCCTGAAATTTAAAACAGTGCCTGTAAAAACAATACACATTTTTTTGTTCGTTTTCAAAATTTGTTCTTCTGTTTTTTCATATTTAAAATAAAAAAGTAGGTAGTAAAAAAATGCTAAATTGAAAAAAAATATATATTTTATTTTAAATATATTACATAAAAAAGTAATAAAAATAAATAAAAAATACAAAATTAGAAAAAAAATTTTACACGAAAGTAAAAAAAATATATCAAATATTGAAGCAAAATTTTTAACTACAGAAATAATAAATTTTGTTTAATTTAAAAATTTGTATTTCTGTAATTAAAGTAAAAAAGAAATATAAATAAATATAATAAAAAAAGTTATAAAAAAGTAGTAAAAAAAATGCTAAATTAAAAAAAAAATCATAAGAAAGCAATAAAAAAAATATATTTTAAAGTAACAAAACAAAAATTTGGAAGGTGCACTGGCTACACACAGTAGTTGGGCTGCCACTTGCGGTCTCAGAGTTAACTCTGACAAAACGGAGTTGATGCTATTCACCAGGAAATACGAGCCTCTACTTTTTAAGCTTCCAAGACTAAACAACCAGTGTCTTAGACTCTCATCGTCAAGTGAAGTATCTTCGTTTAATACTTGACCCGAAGCACCACTGGAAGCTGCACATAGAAAATCGAGTCTGTAAATCTATGTTTGGCAAAATATGGGGTCTCAAACCGCGTGTCGTACTTTGTACGAGTATGTACAACTTAGTGGTTCTGCCAATTTTGACATATGACTGCTTAGTTTGCTGGGTAATTCTTCAGTAGGGCTACAACACCACTAAACTAAAGAGGGAGTGCAGAGAACTGCATGTGTGGGCATCAATGGGGCTTGTAGAACATGTCCCACTGCTGCCCTCAACGTCATGGGAAGTAAGTAAGGGTCTGCAAGTTAAATCCATTGCTGCTCAGAGCGCTGTTAGATTGAAGCGGATTGGCCTCTAGAGGAAACTTCCTGTAGGACATAGTAGCATCTTGGAGCAGATTTCCCCTTCCTTCTCTGTACTTCGCACTGATCTCTCCATCCGCAAACTGGGTGTTGAGGGTTGTGCCAGAGCTATCTTTCCGAGCTGGCAAAATTGGAAAGAGGCGAGAGTTGCCACGGATACAGCTACATCTGTTTTCACTGACGAATCCAAGATGGAATATGGAGTGGGAGCGCGGGTTTCCTCTAAATCTGCCAGCATTTCGGTCTCTTTTAAACTGCCGGTAACGAGCAGCGTTTTTCAAGCAGAGGTCTTCGCATTCTTGCTAGCATGCAAAATGCTTAGGGATCGCTGTTGGGAGTGAGACATTAATATTTTTTCCGATAGTCACGCTGCGATCAAGGCCCTGTCGTCGCCGTATTGTAGCTCTCTTCTCGTAAACTCCTGTAAGGAGGAACTCAAACGTCTCGAACGTGCAGGAAACATTTCCCTTATCTCGGTTCCTGGGCACAGGAATAAAGAGGGAAATGAAATTGCCGATGAGCTTGCCAGGAAAGCGTCGACAGAACCGGTATCAGTTGTCCCTTTCTCAGACATCGGTGTCCCCTTGACCGTTGTTAAAGGGAAACTACACAATTTCTTTCTTAAAAAAGCGCAAGACAGAGGGAGGTCTGTCTCATCGTGTAGATAGAAACAGCAAGCTTCAAAATCTTTGCGGTGTTCACTGGTCACCAGGTGATCGGTACTCATGCGAAGAAGCTTGCAATTCCGTACAACCCCTTTTGCAGAAGCTGTGAGGATCCTGCAGAGAAAGAGACTGTGGAGCATTTTCTCTGCAAATGTCCAGCTCTGTCGACTAGGCGCTTGAGACTCCTTAGCGTGCCCTTTGAAGATGGCTTAAAGAAATTCTCCAGCTTAGATCCTTTTTCTCTCCTCCACTACATCAACAGCACTGGATGGCTGTAAAAGGTTTTCTCTTCCCAAAAATTTTTCTTTGCACAGTTAATGGTCCACATTATGGTATCAAAACGGCACGTAAGAGCTACTTGAAGTGTACCTAGAGTACTCTTGCCAGCTAATCTAACCTACCTAGTCTTGTTTAGTCATGTAAATATTACAAAAAAAAAAACAAATTTTTAATTTACATTCGAAATGTTCACCATTTACTTTTACACAAGCCTTCAAACGATTAGGCCTTTCAGTTATTGCAGCACGCACGGTTTCCATGGATGTTGACGTCGCTGCTCGAACCACAGCTTGTTTAAGGCGCTCCAAATTTCTGTGAGGTCTTCGTTATGCTTTTTTTTCTAATTCTGACCACAAACTGTAGCCCAATGCATTCAGATCTGGACTTCTAGACGGTCAATCTTCTGCGGCTAGGAACCCTGGAATTCTGTTTTTTAGCCACTGCTGGATGATTTTTGTCTCATGGCCTGGAGCGGAATCTTGCTGGAAAACCCTGCTTCACCACTCCTTCTAAGACATCCTCCTGGTACAATTTTGCCCCGATCTTAAACCCCTTTTTGTAGAAATGAAGAATTGGAATGCCTTTACAAAACACTCCCCACCAAACTATTACGAATGCTGGATGGTGGCCTCGCTGAACCCTTGGAATAACAGTTTTTGTATCTTTAGAAGTTTTAGTAGAGATTTTGTGTTCGGTTTATTAGAAACTTCTTCAAGACTGAACATTTTCTCATCTGTCAAAAGCATATTTTCATGGCCGTTGACCGCGTGCCACCGAAGCAGCTGCTTGCATCTGTCAAATCTAATTTTATTCAAGCGCGTTTTCAAAAGACGACCAGTTGAGCGATGGAAGCCTTTCAAGTGAAGATTTGTCTCTGATTAGGCTTGACATGGATCTGGTTGATACATTCATTTCCCTGGACATGATTTTCTGTTTTCTAAGGTGATTTCTGCGAATTTTTTCTCGAATTGCGCGAAGACGACCACTTCTTTTTCTGCCTGTCACTTCAGACGTTTGGGGAAAACGATTGATTGTGCGGTAAAGAAGCACTCTCGAAATACTAAGTATTTTCAGCAATGCGTAAATCTCATTTGCACTTTTACCACACCTTCGTAATGCAACCATTGCAATGCAATGTTACAGAATTTATGGCAGGTATTGCCGATTTTACAAATAGACGGCGTTGATAATTGTTTTGAACAGCTTGTGACTATTTATTTTAATTTCTCTTTTAACATTTATTAGCTGTCACTTTTAGCTTGCTTTAGAAAAAAGTGCGAGTAATTTGATTTATATTTGTTTGTTTGGCGTCAATTTTTATATGGAGCCCACAAAAGAGCGTTTTCGTCATATTTTACTTCATTATTTCCATAAAGGAAAAAGCGCAGAGACGGTTGCTAAAAAGTTACGTGACTTGTATGGTGATAAAGCCTTAAAAGAAAGACAGTGTCGAAATTGGTTTGCCAAATTTCGTTCTGGTGATTTTTCACTTAAAAATGAGCCACGTTCAGGTCGGCCAAGTGATGTCGATGAAGGCGTTATCAAGGCTGTTATCGAATTGCATCGTCATGAAACTTTTCGTGATTTTGGAAAAAAGTTAAGTATACCAAAATCAACCGTTCAGGAGCATATAAAGAGTCTTGGACTGGTAAAAAAGCTTGGTATTTGGGTACCACATGAATTGAAAGGAATTAATTTAACAAACCGAATCAACGCTTGTGATATGCATCTTAAATGCAATGAAGACGATCCCTTTTTGAAGCGGAGTATCACTGGTAGAATGAAAAATGGATTGCTTACAATAACGTCAATTGAAAACGATCATGGTCCAAGCAGGATGAAGCACCACAAATCACTTCAAAGGCTGATATTCACCAAAAGAAGATTATACTGTATGTTTGGTGGGACTGAGGGTGTGGTAAATGTTGAGCTGCTTCAGGATGTCTACTGCCAACAATTGGACAAATTGAATACAGCCATTAGCGAGAAGCGACCAGAATTGATCAATCGTAAAGGTGTTTTATTTCATCAGGACAACGCTAGACCGCATATATTTTTGGTCACTCGCCAAAAACTGAGAGAGCTTGGCTGGGAACTTTTGATGTATCCACCATATAGTCCTGACCTTGCACCGTCAGACTACCACTTGCTACGGGCTTTGCAGAACTCCTTAAGGGGGTAGTATGGTATTTTTTTTTTTTCATTTTTTTTGTTTTTTTTTTTTAAATTATTCTATAACATCTTAAGATTATTGTGTGAAAGTTTGAAGTGCATTAGAGTAAAATTGACAAAGACACAAAGGATTAAGTATCTACCTCTCCAACCGGATTTCAAGCTGTAAAAATCTTCACAAATCTTTAAACGCGTTTTTCTCACACTTGCCTTTTTTACGGTCGGTGTCCACTGTAGATTCATATCTACTGCACCGATTCTTTTCAAATTTGGTTTTTTTGTTTCTTTACTTTATTCACAAGGTACTGACGTCGAGTTTTTTTTTTTTTTAAATTTTGTCATATTTTAAAACAACAAAGTTTTCAAGTTTTTTTTATGAAAAATCGGTGTTTTGACTTCAAAGCGCTTTAAAAAATTAAAAAAAAAAAAATTAAAAAAAAAAATCGACGTTGTTACCTGCGAAACTTTATTAGCTGATGAAATCAATTTGGTTTTTTGATTTTAGTTGATCCAGTAATGAGTTCTGAGGGGCACCGCAATAAAACTTTTTTATGAGACGTCCGCGAAGATTCGCTGCCACCAACTCATTTCTTCATAAAAATCAATGAAAATTTCACACAATATTCTTTAAATATGACTTTATAATGAAGTAATTTTAAAATTTTGAATAAATCAACTGTGTCGACAAAAAAAATTTCGAAAAATTTTACACCGAATTAACAATACTACCCCCTTAAATGGTAAAACTTTCGGCAATGTCAAGACTATAAAATCGCATTTGGTTCAGTTTTTTGCAAATAAAGTCCAGAAGTTCTATGAGCGTAGAATAATGAATTTACCGGAAAGATGGCAGAAGGTTATCGAACAAAATGGAAAATATATAATTGATTAAAGTTCATTCTAAGTTTTAATAAAAATGCATAATATTTAGTTTCTTTTAAAAAATCGGCAATTTTTTACGGTCAACCCAATATATCCAAGGTACTTTTCGTTTTTCAAACAAAATTTCATTAATAAATGGAAGAGTCAATAAGTAGATGGTTTCCAAATGTATGTATCTACTTACAGTGACTCACAAAAGTATTTTGCATGAGAAGACAAATAAGTTCACGCTTCAATTCCTGTATATTTTTTAAATTCATTTGTTAATTATTTCAAAAATTCTTAAACATAAACCTTATATCTACATAAACAATGTATTAAAACTTTAAAAGAAAAATATGTTCCAATGTAAACGTAAAAAAAGTAAAATAAAATAGAATTCATTGCTCACAAAAGTATTTTGCTTTTGACTAGGTGGTGTACAAATATACTAATTTCTATTAATTCAATATTTCGTATGATAGCCATTATTTTTGGAAACTGCTTCCAAGCGCCTTGGCATAGATTCTATTAACTTGCGACAAAAGTCAAGAGGTATTTTTTCCCATTCTTGAAGTAAAACATCTTTAAGGTCACTTTTTGACGAAATTTTGTGTTCTCGCACTCTTTCTTCGAGATAGGCCCACAGATTTTCTATGGGGTTGATATCGGGACTTTGGGGAGGTGTTGGCAAATGTTTTGTATTAAAAAGTATCCACATTTTGACATCATGAGCTGTATGCTTGGGGTCGTTGTCGTGTTCAAACAAAAAGTGGTTAGACGACATTCCCATTTTTTCTGCACTGGAATGTAAGTTGTCTTTGAGAATAGACAAATAAAGATGTTTATCCATCGTTCCATCTATAAACACCAGCTTTCCGACTCCTTGGGCCGACATACAACCCCACACCATGACGGAACCTCCACCGTGCTTAACAGTGGATTTAACATTTTTTAATCGCAGCTCTTCATTTGGCTTCCGCCATACCATACGACGTCCGTCCGGACCAAAAATGTTGTATTTGCTTTCATCACTAAATATGACGGTTTTCCAAAACTCAAAACTTTTGGTTTTATAGGTGTTGGCGAATAAAAGCCGCTTTGCTTTATTGACTTGTGAAATCAGTGGTTTTTCCTTGCTGCACGACCGTGAATATTGTTGCTTCTGAGGGCTCTGCGCACTGTCTCATCGGATACTTCAATCTGAAAGGTTGCTTTTATTTTGTCATTGATTTTTGGGGCTGATAAATGTGGGTTTTTGCGATTTTCTTTCAATATTTGGCGTTCTTCTCTCTCAGTTAGCAACTTTGGTCGACCAAAACGGGTTAAATTTTCTAAATTACCGCGTTCTTTACACCGTTTTATTACATTTTCTATCGTTTGGCGGCATCGACTAAACATATTGCAAATATATTTCGTAGATTTTCCTTCATTATGGAGATGTAAAATAATTTTTTTTTCAGCTGTAGTTAGTTCTTTACCCTTTGGCATTTCCGATATGCACAGTACCACAATTACAAACGAAATGAACTCAATTACAAATAAAATTGATTATAATACGCACTTGTAGCCACAACTTCAGCGAAAACAGAAAAAGTAACTGAACTGCGTCCAGTAACGGTATCTATAAACAATAAGCAAAATACTTTTGTGAGCACACATTTTCATTGCTACGCACGTTTTTTGTTATATGCACCTAACGGTACAATTTTTGTGCATGATGTGTAGCCCAATTGCTAAGACAGTGCTCAATAATGCGTGTAAGTATTAACATTTTTATTTTCGGATACTTAGTACATACAAAATCTTAAATTTGTACATACGCGCTATTATGCAAAATACTTCTGTGAGCCACTGTATATGTATATATGTGCATACATAGATATCATGAATTAGGCGCGTGTACTCTGCACTATCTGCTAATCAATCGAACAAAGTATTTGCAATTTATTTCCGTCATAAAAGCATCAGCAAAATTAGTAACGAGAATAGTAAAACACTTGGGATGATATGGACAAAAGCGATAAATATTAATAACGTCGATTGACATATGTACTATACGTATAGCAATAATTTATTCCGTATCATCAAATACAGGGTACGTCAAGCAACTCTTTTATAATACATTTAAACACAATAGTGGATTTCATGGGAGCTAAGAAATGTACAAGAAAAAAACTGCACACTTTCAAATTCAAGTTTCTAGCAAAATAGTCGTTTCATCACAATTTTGGGGTACTGTTTGAAAGTATGAGTAATATATTTATTTTCAGCGTGACGCTCTTGTGCCAAAATTTCAGACGAAATCGATGCTTTCTCACTGAAGCCCCTGTATTTGATTTTAAGCACAAGTGCGGAGCTCTGAGCTATATAAATAAGTAGCCACGTCAATCAAATTGATGACTGAAGCCAATACCAATAAAAACGCCATGATAATCCATAAAAATAAATTACCTCTCGTATATTTTCACAAATTCTTAGTTATCATTAATTGTAATTTATGTGCTTTTCTTCTCTTTTCCGAACATATTTTCGCTTAACTTTGCTGTTTGCAAATTAATTTTATTCTCAAGTAATGCCACCTGCGTATTTATTAGTGTAAGTGTTACAAAAACACAAGTGTTTCAGCACCAAAACCTACAAGCGATGAATAATGAATTAGCAGGTTGAAGCAAATGATGATCAATAATAAACGATTTTAGTTGGAAATGGAATGAGAAATGCAGAAGCCCTGGTTGGAGGGTAAATTTGATTAAGGGTCTTTAGATTGCATTGGTTCGCATATTTTTAGCCGAAGAAGAACAAACTATATTTTGGCGCTTTAGATTAAAATTCATAGTTCGTTTTATTACGTTTTTTTTTATTCGAAATATTGATGCAATTACTTACTGACAACAACTCTCAAGCGAGCGCAACAATATTGGGAAATATTGGGAAGCTTCTAAATCGAAATGTGATTAAAATGATTGAGAAGTGAAACATCTGTGATTAAAATAAAACAGTAATAAAAAAATGCAAAATAAAAAAAATAAAAAAATTGTATAAGAAAGTATTAAAAAAAATATTTTAAAGTAATAAAAAAAATTGCAATATAAAAAATTCTATTTCTATATATTTTTAGCTAAATTGAAGAAGTAATACAAAAATATCAAATGTTAAAACAAAATTTTTAACTAAAGAAGTAATAATTTTTTTTTATTTTAACAATTTGGGTTTTTGTGTTTATGTAATTAAAGTAAAAAAGAAATTTAAATATATTGTATATAATAATAAAAAAAATAATAAAAATGTATAAAATATAAAAACAAATTTTGAAATAACAAAAAATTCTTTGAATAAAAAAAAAGGTTGTCTGTAAAGTCGGTTTACTGACGATAGTTTAACGTGACAACGTCATAAGAAAATACTGATGGAATGGTTGCATTTTTCAAAAGAAAATTTTGATTTTATTTGTTTGATAGATATTTTGTATGGATATAGAGAAGGAGGTAAAATCACCCGTTACAAGGCCGGAGCGGCAACGCGTTTTTCTCAAAATGGTGTTTTCAAAGTCGGTGAACATTACTCGAAAACGGCTAAACCGATTAGTCTCAAATTTTAACAACACGAGCTTCTTAAATATTTTTTTTAGTAATTGATCTAAGATTTTTCTCACCGATAAATATATTTTATTTCTATAAACAATTTAAGGCCGAAATTTTGGTCAAAACTCAATGTTTTTTTTTTAGAAACCGCCATTTTGTCAAAAATATTAATTTTGCTTATTTCTTCGTTTAATTACTAGATTTAACATTACTTTAACGAAATCTGTTTGGTTTTTTAATTTCACAGAATCCAGTTCAGAGATATATTGGTCATCGCAAATCGTTTTTTTTTTTTGAGAGGAGCTCCCGGATATCAGCTGTAGCTCATTTCCAAATAAATATTTGTACTAATACTAAGTCTTTCCTATCTCTTTCTCTGATACTTTTCTCCTTCCCTCCTTGACTAACTACCCCCTTTCCAGAGCTTTAACTACAATGGTCTTTTTAGCTTGAGTGTTTTAGGAGCCCCCAAATCTCCTGGTGCTCCTTGGCTCGACCTTTTCAAATTTCAATTTCAAGCCTTAAAATACATAATAAATTTTTAGATCATTTAAATTTAAAAGTCTCAGCAAAAATTCTGGAAAATTCGCCTTTTTTCCGCCTTCTAACTGTATATAGCCCCTTAACAAAAACTAAACCATCGACTATTTTTTTTTCCGAAGTGTAAAATCAATCGAGAACCTTAGTCAGCCAGGCGGTAAGGTCCCATACGCCACTAAAAACACCTCAAGTTCGACGGTTCATTCTACAGGGATACCGATTTGGTAATTAGTGGTCTGGAGGCCGTGGTGAACAATAAGCTCAGTTGTCAGTTATACTCGTCTGCTATTCGTCTTGCTGTATTTTATCAATACGGCAGTTGTTCTTGCTGCTGCGTTCGTCTAGCATCACTCCTTCGCCTCCAATCAATGTGACAAAGTTGCACGTTAATTTGTGTTGCGAAAGCTTGCACCGCCCTCCACTTTCCATTCGACTCAAGCATTTGTGGGACTAGAAGCATCCCAGTTTTGTTTGCTAGTTCATCACGTTCTTAGCGAACCTGCTGCAAGAAAAGGCCATATTTTCGCCAGTCTCCTCTTCGTCCAAGCAGTATGGGTAATAGGGTCTACCAGCAAAGTCTAGGCCATGCAGATAGTTTTGGAAATATCCGTGTCCGCGTAAAAGCTGTGTCTGGAAAACAAGCAATGTCTCCGTGTTTTTGACAGATTCTCGCGTTAGACCGTGGAATCAAGCTATGCGACTGCCGGCCTGTTGGTGACTGTTCCTATTTCATTTCATTCCATTCAGCTATCAAGGTAGAACCACTATAAAAGTACAAACTCTACTGTTCATTAGCCCGGATGTTTATGGGCACTTCGCTAGTTATGACACAGATTTCATCGTCTGACACTGTCCTATAGGTGCATGCGACCCTTGTTCTAGTGACTTGCTGTACTTCTTTAAAATTTCACTTTTTTCACTTGTTCCAGCCCAGTTTGGAAAGGCGTACAGCATCACAGAGTCCGTCACTTTGGAAATAATTTTTCTCCTGGTGCCCTGTGGTCCGCCTATGTTCGGTGGCATGCCCATAAGCGGGTTGTTAAACCTTGTCGTCTTCACACAAACTACTGTAACATGTTCCCTGAATGTTAGTCTGTCATCAAAATAGACCCCAAGACATTTTATAGGCTCCTGGGACTCTATATCGGGGCCACCAACTGATACTGACAGCTTTTCTTTTTGCTTGCTCCTACTGATCGGCACCCTACTGATCAGTTCCAGGCTCGCACTATTTAACCACCTTTGTGGCTTTGTTATGGCATCTCTACAAACATGTTGCAGTTTATAGATACGATTATCAATCACTACGAGGGCGATATTGTCGGCGTATTCCATTATAGTTGTGTTTCGATTTTAAGAATGCCATCGTACGGCGCGTTCTACGGGGCGGTTTCAATAAGTACCCGTGTTGGAAATGAAGACAACATTTTTTCAAATATGATTTTTTACACTTCCCAACGCTCCAGCCATTTTTTAACCTCTCCAAAAGAATAGGATATGTCGAACTCTCCAAACTACGCCTCTGTCTCCGCGATGACTTCGTCCTTAGATTACGGGGGGTGCGGCAGCAATTCATGCAATTTTTTTTTGTGAAAGCGGTTCAATAACTCACTACAGTATTGCCCAGTGATCATTCATCATTTTTGTTTTGTAATTCACGAAGATGACGCCTTTCGCATCCCAAAACATCGTCCCCATGATCTTTCCGGCCGATGGGACTGTCTTCGCCTTCTTTGGAGCAGATTCACTGGAAGAAATCCATTGTTTTGATTGTTGCTTAGTTTCTGGTGTGTAATGATGAATCCAAGTTTCATCAACGATGACAACTCGACGCGAAAATTCCTTCGAATCTCGCTTAAATTGCTCCAAACACTGCTTCAAAGTTAACAGCCACAACCGCTTGTTGTTGCTTGTGAGTATGCGCAGCACCCATCGGGCCCACAATTTTTTCATCGCCAGCTTTTCATGTAAAATATTAATTGCCGTTCCGGCCGACACACCAATGGACTCTGTTACTTCACGCACTTTCGTTCGTCGATCAGCGAACAGCGAGAGTCATGCCGCGGACTTTTTGAATGATTTCCTCGGTAACCAAGTCTGCCGGGCGTCTTTGTCGCTCCTCATCAAAAACGGATGTTCGCCCACGTTTCAATTCGTTGAACCAATATCTTACTATGGTCATAGATGGCGAAGCCTCCCCATAGACAGCATCCAACTTTTCTTTTATCCCCTCGCATTTTTGCCATTCAAAAACAAAAAGCGAATTGCCGAACGTTGGTGCCTTTTTTCTACCTTAGCGAAAATCACGAAACAGCTCTTACTCAAATGCTGTCAATTTCGAACTATCCTATCAATCAGTCAGTAACGAGAAGCTGCTGGCTGAGTGCACTTAAAATATGTGCCCAATTGGCCGTATGAAATGAGATTTTACATCTAACGTTACGCCTGCCTCCAGATACGCCTGTAATCTTTCACTCAAAATTCTTTCGAATACCTTCCCAACAGTATCGAGTCTGTTTAACGACGACTGATCAGGCTGCTTTCCCGGTTTTTGCAATAGTACAAGACACTGCTTTTTCCAGCTCTTTGGGAATGCACCTTCGGTTAGGCTCAACCTATACAGATTTGAAAAAAATGCACGGATTTGAGTACACCACAGCTCTAAATGCCATATTCGGTATGCCGTCGGTGCCATGTGCTTTATTGGCCGCCGGTCTAGTTGCTAATTAAGATCAATCAGTTGCTCATACAAAAAAGAGAAGTACCGCGTCGAACTAGCCATGGCTCAAAATTTACTAGAATCGCTAATGCGGTTCCCTGCAGGTATGTTTCTGTAGGTACATATCTGCGTGTGGAAGTGTAAAGGATGTGTACGTGTGCGTGTGCATATAGTAGGTGTTCTCCAACTCCGTTTGTCATTTGTCATGTTGTGACAGTTGTTGGTTTACATATTTTGACACTTGTCAGCTTAGCAGCACGAGCAGCAGCGGCAGTGGTGCCAGCTGTAACAACCGTGACTACTATGACAACCAATCTGCATATGTGCGAGGGAGGACAAGTCAGCGCCGTCATGTAATTCCATCTGAGGCTCTTTGAACTCGTCAACCTTATCGATAGCCGTCGTCCTTATGTTGACATATGGCATGCATTTGCTTAGGTCCACAATTTACTTTAAATACCGTTAAATGTGCATGTTTGTGTGTGCATGTGCAAATGTGTATGTGCAAAGCAATCAATGTGGGCTAACGGTAGTTTAAGTCACCACCACCGTCGCATTGTCTGTCTATATATCCACTCCTCTGCCTAATCTTTGGACTCACCTCCTAACTAGTTGACATATAAAACATTATTCGTATTAGTTTGTATGTAACTGTATATGTACGTGTATACCCTACAGAAAAATTCGCTAATATCGACCCGATGCACTTTAGAGGTGTTAGAATCTACATACGATTAGAACCACAACTAGTGCGCGTTCGCTTTCTCCTGCGGCACCACTTTTGGTAGCTCAGAACTAGTTGCAATTTCCAGAGATGATATATAGAGTATAGGTACAGTTTTGATGGCTCCAAATGTGTGTTAAACTCGAAAAATTATATTTATACGTACCTATTTTCAAGTGTCAAATTATGGGTCCGAAGTCCAACTCTAAATGTGGCCAAAAACTGACCGAAAAATTGATTGAAATTAAGTTTTGAAATTGGCTGAATGGACTAGACTATCTTTTTATATTTAAACACACGAGCGTCGTTTGAAAAGCCCATGCAAAAATAAAGACCACTCAATTGTTTGAGGTGAACCTGTTTTATTTTTCGACATAGTCTTCTTTTCGGCTTCTACACTCCGTCCAACATTGTTCTAGTTTGTTGATCCCTTCCGCGTAATATGATTTGTCCAAGTCTAAAAAACAGCCATTCGTTTCTGCAAGCACCTCCACGTTTGAATAAAATCTCTTTCACGCCAGTCATTTCTTCAAATTGGCCAATAAGAGATCCGAGAAACGTGTTGGAACCCTATTTCCACTAATTTCGCGACCACAACTGCTGAGGCGTGAGCTGGTGCTTTGTCATAAAGGAAAAATAAAATCACTCGATTTCCTCGATTCAAACGAATGCCAAACACAAAGAAATATACCGATCGGAATGAAGCTTGGTGTGTGTTCTTCCAAGAGATGCTACCAACTAAACATAATCTCGATATGCACCAGTGGCGCCATCTACCCGACTTTGCAGGGACTCGTCAAACGATCCTTGAAGGTTCATTAGGCCCAAGAGTTAAGTAAATTGGTAAAATAGTGGGTAGTCGAAAAAGTCTTTTCGTATTTCTTATCAAACTTCAACTCATTTTTTTTATATTTATAATGAATTTTATTAAACCAAATATGTACCATTTCGGTCGACCACCTTTTGCCATTTTTCTTCTAGAGACATTATTCCATCAGTGTAAAACTATTGTGGTTTCTCGGCGAAAAACTGCGACAAGTAATTTTCATAGGCTTCTCTTGAAGCCAACTTTACTCCATTAAGGGAGTTCTGCATCGACCAAAACAAATGGTAGTCCGATGGTGCAAGGTCAGGGCTATATGGTGGATGCATCAAAAGTTCCCAGCCGAGCTCTCCCAGTTTTTGCCGAGTCATCAAAGATGTGTGTGGCCTAGCGTTGTCCTGATTGAAGACGACGCCCTTTCTGCTGATCAGTTCGGGCCGTTTTTTTTCGATTGCTTGCTTCAATCTCATCAGTTGTTGATAGTAAAGTGTAGAATAAATCATTCGAGCAGGCTGGAGCAGCTCATAGTGGATGATTCCTTTCCAATCCCACCAAACACACAGCATAACCTTTCGAGGCGTCAATCCTGGCTGTGCGACCATTTGTTGAGCTTCACCACCCTTGCACCATGATCTTTTTCGCACATTATTGTCGTATTTGATCCACTTTTCGTCTCCTGTTACCATTCGCTTCAGAAATGGTTCGATTTCATTTCGTTTCAGCAAAGAATCGCAGATGTTAATTCGGTCCATTAAATTTTTCACAGACAATTCATGTGGTACCCAAACATCGAGCTTCTTTTTGTAACCAGCCTTTTTTAAATTGTTCAAAACCGTTTGATTATGAATGTTTAGTGCCTTGGCGATGTCATGGCAGCTTATGTGATGGTCCTGGTCAATCTTTTCCATAATTTCATCGACTTTTTCAACGATAGGTCAACCGGAGGTGCATCTTTCACATCGAAATTTCCAGAACGGAAGCGAGCGAATCATTGTTGTGCTACACGAACTGATACAGTTGTTGTGCTACGTAAACTTCACAAATTTCATTGGTGGCTTGCGTGGCATTCTTCCCTTTTTTATACAAACATTTCAAAATATAGCGAATTTCTTCATTATTTTTACTCATTTTTGAACAGCTTTAACTTTTTTTCAACTTTTCCGAATTTAATTTTTTTTTTTTGTTAAATGAAACTTAAAATGTTACCTTTCTAACACCATATGATATGACACAATGTGATTGGTAGCACTGGAGATAGATGACTCGAACGACATCTATTGACAAAATACGAAAAGACTTTTTCGACTACCCAATACTTCATTGCTGGTAGAGACACTAACTTTGAGGTTCGTTGAAAATCACATTCCAATTTTTCTGTTACTAGCTGTGACACAAGGTGGCGAAAAGTTAATCATTCAATTTGATTTTTGAATAACTTTTTCCTAACTTTATGACAAAAAAAAAGTGATTTAGTGCTGGAAATCTTTAATCTGAATTTCACAAGTCCGTGCGTGCCTCGCGTGCACTACGAGGGTAATTTTTATTTTTTATTATTGTTATTTTCTTGTAATTTCTATAATTTGAAAATTGTTTTAGTTATGGTTTTTTGCTTTTTTTTTTGTTTCTTATATTAGTTTTTATAATTTTTTTGTTTTACTTTTTACAACTTCTATATTTTTTCAATTTGTTTTTATTTTCTTTCTTTTTTTTTAATCAAACAATTTTTTTATAATTTTTCTTTACCTTTTTTTTACCTCGCGTTCACTACGAGGTCCATTTTATTTTATTTTTCTTTAAATGTTTATAATTTAAAGAA